>NC_054604.1:2356885-4756885 GCF_004785595.1 Juglans microcarpa x Juglans regia | reverse complement strand
CGTCGAGGAGGAGGGTGCTGATCAGTTTGGATCTGGTATTTATTTTAATTTCATTTTCTAATTTCTTATTAATTAATTTATTTTCATTTAATTGGTATTCATTAATTTCATTTCAAATTTTATTGTTATAATGATATATGAGACGGAGTCTATGGCTTCCTCCGATGCAGTATGACTTTGTATTGGACCCACCATTGCTATGGTTTGCACAATTTGTCATTTATTTATTTTTTGCATTTATAATTTTATATCATATTTTAGTATTTAATTATTTTGCTTATATGTTTTTTAGCTTTTATATTCTCAATATACACATGCCGAATCCTAATGACCGATCTATGCTCATCTACCTCATCGTCATCTCAAATTCCAATTGCCTAATCCCAATCTCATCTTGATTAGTACTTTTAATATTTTGTATTTTAATTTTTTTAATTTTTGTTTCATTTTATAACTTTATAATTCTAATTTGTTTTATTTTTAACTTATTAATATTTCAGGTTTTATAACTTATTAATGTTTATGATCTTGATTTTCAGTCTCACAGCAGTCGACACAACTCACCACTCAGTGAACTCACCGCCATCCCAAATTGATCAAATTGAAAATTTATTAGTTATAATTGTTAATTTACAATTAAGTGTAATGTTTCTACAATAGTTAATAGTACAATTTGTAATATTTAATATTTTTAGAAGAGTTTGTAATATTGTAGTAGTTTAAGTTTATTAGTTTTCTTAGAGTCTTAATTTGTATAATTGTAAATTGTAATTTGTAATAACTTAGTGCCCACTGCCTTAGTGATGATTATTACTTAATTAGTTAATAGTTAAAATTTAGTATATAGTTAATAGTTCTATCTATATATATGTATCTTTTTTTTTCAATTTTTAAATATATTTATTTATTTTAGTTAAATTATGGGTCCAAGGTGGCCCAAAAATGGATTATGGGCCCAAATTGGCCCAAAATAGATTCTGGGCCATTTAGGGCTCAGAAAAATGAGTTGGGCCAAAGGCCCAGTAAGGGGGGCAGACGGATGGGGGTCCACCCCCGCATCCCAACGAACGAACGGGGTACCCCGTCCCCGCATGGGCAAGGGTGGGGTACGGTGAAAATTTTGACACCCCCGCCCATGCGAGGGTGGGGGGCGGGGGAGGAGTGGCCCCGGCCCGTAGGGAGCGGGTAGCACCCCTACATTCTAGCCTTGCATCTTCTCTTCCATAGACACCATGTAATAAGACAAGAAATTAAGCCAACTAGAGTACCTTTAAAGGAAGACTTTTTAGCGTAAGTAAACTAGGTAGCTACTCTTTTTTTCCACGGTAAATTGCGCCTACACGGAATACCAAGAGCAATACTAGCATACGACTAGACGTCTAGAGCCACGACCACCATAGAAAAAATATGGTTGATGTTTTCTATGCATCTTTGATCACAACAATCACATGCAGAGGCAAGAGACACACTTTTACTTTGAACCCGAGCATCCACTGGCAAACAATCAAACCAAATTTTCCACAAGCATAGAGAGATACGTTTAGGTAACAACTGGTGCTAGAACCAATCATGTCATGGTAATTCCTGACCTCTTTTTCTCACCACCTCCCATGTTGTACAAATTGAAAAAATGCCATTAGCGGAAGGCTTCCACACAAACATATCTAGACCTTGGGTACCACTAGTTGACATCTGTAATATTTCCTCAATAATCTCCTCACCAACCAGCTCCTTATGGATGTCCTCATTCCAAAAATTATTAGACCAACAATCTTGAATACGCAATCCTTCATTAACAATATCTTCAATCCTGACCGAAAGGGGGCCCGACGCCAACCATTGATCAAACCAAAAGGAAGCATTACCACCATGCACTAGGACAGTCACATTGTCCATAATTTCCGATAGCATCTTTGTAATCGATCTCCAGAATCTAGAATCAGAGCGTCTCGCCTTGTAAGAAGAAATATGGCCATGTCGAAGGTGTTTGGCATGTAAAAATTTAGATCAAAGATTATTAGTAGACATAATTCGAAAGGCAAACTTCATATGAAGTGATTTTTGAACCTCTTTAAGATCTCTCACGCCTAACCTGCTTTCTTTAGTAGGCAAACAGATTTTACTCCACGATTTCCAATGATATTTTCTTTTACTATCAGTCTCTCCCCAAAGAAAATTAGCTAACAAAGCTTTAATGTGAGACAATGAGATTGAGGGCACCCTCATCACAAACAATAAGTGGATTGGCATACTTGTTAAAACATGCTTGACTAAAGTCAATCTACCACCCAGCGATAACAACTTAAACTTCTAACCGGCAACTTTTTTTTCTCACTTTATCAATTAACGGTTCAAAAACCCGAGCTGTCAACATACCTGAGACCAATGGCGCACCCAAATAGATTAATCTTGCTTACATTTGTTTACATTGATTTTATAACACAATCTTTTGTATCTTTGCCCATATGTTGTGATAATCAGTCAATATTATAATCTAAGACATTGTCTTAGGCTCGTTTGAATATATAAATACTCTCAACATATCTCATCTCATCTCATCATTACAATTTTCTCAAATTTTCATACAAAATATAATAAATAATTCAATTTTTTTAAATTTCAAAACAATAATAATATTCAAAAATAATATTCAAACAATATTTTTATTCAACTCATCTAAAACCATCTCATCTCACTATCTAAACGAGCCCTTAAACTTAATAATTTGATGATTATAATGGATGATTCCACAAATCAAGCCAAGGATCAAACAACAGAAAATTAGTCACAAATCAAGCTTGTTACAATCACCAAATCACAAAAATTTATCTCTGTAACAGTTACCATTTCTGTTGCAATGATTCTCCACTTTCCTAGAATAGATTCTGTACAGGTTGCATATAAATACTCTAGGCAAAACAATGTATTCGATGGGTTGAGTTCTATAGCTGATTACTCTCTAAATATAACTCAAATTGCAAATTTTGCAAACACTCAAATCTCATCATAGTATCAGGAGAGCCACTCTCTCACGAGAATACGATCCCTCATCCATCTCTGCCCATCCAACATCCTCCTTCTCCATCCGATAATCCTTTGATTGCCTTAAACATCTCCTCTCAAATCAATGAAAAACTCACCCCTTCAACATTTCTTCAATGGCGTGCACAGTTTGAGACCCTTTTAATTGGGTATAATCTCCTCGAATATGTTACTGGTGACAACCCTTAACCCAACCCCATTGGCACCTCCCCTCTTCACAAAACTCACTAGATTAGGCAAGATAAACTCATTCTCAGTACCATTTTGGCCTTAACCGCCACCACCATCACCCTCTTTATCTCCATTGCAAAGACTTCTCAGGATGCTTGGCACAAACTCCACACCATGCATGCCAGCAAATCTCACACCAGAGCTATGCAACTCAAAGAGGAAATCGCTTTGATCAAGAAAGGAGACAAAACAATTCAAGATTACTTGCAAACTGTCAAGTCTCTTACTGATAAAATTGCCCTTATTGATCATCCAATCTTTGATGATGATCTCACTCTCTATATCCTCAATGGTTTGGGTTCGGATTATCGTGAGATTGGAGCACTGATTCAAGCTTGAGAAAAATCACTAACCTTTGAGGAACTCCACAATCTTCTTGTGGGTCATGGATACTTGCGCCGATTAGAAGTCACCGCGCAATAGCTGACGGCCACTGCGAACTACACGCATCGCTGCTCTGGTTCGTCTTCATCAACGAGCAAAGGCAATAACCCTTTCAGGGGTTTCTCTAAACAGCAGGGGCAACAAGGCCCCTCACGTTCTTCGGCCCATAACAATTATAATGGCCCAAGGATAACCACAAGCCACAAAACGGAAATGGAAGGCCCATGGGTCAATGCCGATTGCAACCCAAGTGCCAGCTTTGTGGCCAACCTGGCCACATTGCAAAATAGTGCCCTCGCATGAATTTTTTCGAACCTACTGCAAATTGTGTATCCACTTCTCAACACAAGGATACCAAATGGCTACTAGATTCTACTGTGTCACATAACATCACTACAGATTTGGCTAATTTGCCAGTCCACTCGAAATATGACGGCACTGATGAAGTTATAATTGGTGATGGCTCAGGTTTGCATGTCTCACATATTGATTCCTTGGTTTTTCACACCATGTACCTTTAAATTAAATGATACACTATGTGTTCCAACCATCAACAAAAACTTAATTTTTGTTCATCATTTCACAACACAAAGTTTTTCTCAAATTCCACCCCTCTTATTTTCTTGTCAAGGATCAGATCAGGGGGTGATCTTGCTCAAATGTGCATGTGAAAATGGTGTTTACACACTTCCAAACTCACCGGTGGACTCTTCTTCATGTATAGTTGCAAATGTGTATGAAAGGATATCAATTGATGGGTGGCACAAGCGGTTTGGACACCCCTCTCAAAAAATTGTCCAATACCTTGTTAATTCTTTTTCACTCCCAATAACAAATGACCAAGTGTCTCATCTTTGTACTTCTTGTTCTATTAATAAAGCACATCAACAATCATTTCGTTCAAGTAGTCTCCAACGTCATTCACCACTTGATCACATTTACACCGATGTTTGGGGTCCCTCACACACAATCAGCCTTGATGGTTCCCGCTACTATTTGATTTTTGTTGACCATTTTACCGAATACTTGTGGTTCTATCCTATGACCATCAAATCTGGTGTAAGTAGCATATTTCCACAATTCAAGCATCTTGTTGAAACACGATTTGACACAAAAGTCAAAAGTCTTTATTCCAACAATGGTGGTGAATTTGTGGCTCTAAAAAAATATTTTTCAATCCATGGAATTAGTCACTATACCACCGCCCCTCATACACCACAATAAAATGGTGTCTCCGAGTGTCACCATCGTCATCTAGTGGAAACGACATTAACTCTCTTGCATGATGCCTCCCTACCACTCTCATATTGGCTCTATGCATTCCAAACGGCTACTTACCTAATCAACCGTCAATCCACATCACTGTTAAATAACAAATCTCCATTTGAAATGTTATTTCACCAATCTCCAAATTACCTTAAATTAAAAAAATTCAATTGTCTCTTTTTTCCTCTCACTCGATCATACAATACCCATAAACTTCAGCCTAAAGTCGTTCCGTGTCTATTTGTGGGCTACTCTCAAACACAAAATGCCTACAAGTGTCTCGATCTCACTATAAATAGAACTTATCTGTCTCGACATGTTCTTTTTTATGAAAATAGTAGCCCACTCAAGTACCACGATAATGCTCTAGCTTGAAGCTCAAATCCATCGTCTGCTCCACCCATCTCAATGCTCTCTCAGCCGCGACCACCTCCAGTGCCGATGGATTGTGCACCCATTTTCGCATCACCACAAGGTATCTCCCCTGATCTTTCTTTTCGTTCATGCCCTAATTCACATGCAAACACCTATGCACCGCATGAAGCACCATCAATCGCACCACTAGAGATCACTAGCTTGCCTTCTCAAGCCACAAATCCTTCTCATGCTCATCCCCTGCACCAATTCAAAACCCATTAGCCAATCAACCAAACTGCACCCACTCCATGACTACACATTCAATGAACAACATATACAAACCCAAACAACTTCACATGGTCTCCACACACCATTGAACCGAGTTGTGTGAGTCCAACAATCCGTGACCCTCGCTGGAGAACTGCAATGTCCGAAGAGCGCACTGCTTTGATGCAGCATGGTACTTGGGAATTGGTACCTCCCTTTACTCACTGCAAACCCGTGGGTTGCAAATGAGTGTTTAGAGTTAAGAGAAAGGCCGATGGGTCAGTTGATTGTTTCAAGGCAAGACTCGTTGCCAAAGGATACAACCAACGCCCTAGATTGGACTACAAGGAAACATTTAGTCAGATGTGAAACTAGCTACCATAAGAACTGTCTTAAGTTTTGATGTAATGCAAGGGTGGATTCTGAGACAGCTTGGCATCAACAATGCATTTTTGTATGGCCAGTTAACTGAAAATGTCTACATGATTCAACCTCCAGGGTTCAAAGATTATTTAAAGCCTAACAATGTTTGTAGGTTACAGAAGGTAATTTACGGTCTTAAAAGAGCTCCAAGAGCCTGGTTCTCAGCTCTTAAGAGAACAATTATGGACATTGGTTTTGAAAATTCAAAAGCTAATTCATCCTTGTTTATTTATAAATCCAACTTTGTTACATGCTTTTTGTTGGTGGATGACTTGATGATCACAGGAAGTGAGTTTGTTGGCTCAGTTATTGAGAAACTTGGAGCATGTTTCTCTTTAAAAGATATGGGTCAGCTGCACTTCTTTTTGGGCATGGAGGTTAATCCCACAAAAACTGGTCTATTCCTTTTTCAACATAAATACATTTGTGACATTCTCACAAATAACAATATGCTCGGAGCCAAGGATGTGTCTACACCATTGTCCACAACTACTGCTCTCAAGCTCATTGATGGAACTTCTTCTGTTGACATCACATAATTTAGGCAGGTCCTAGGTGCTCTTCAATACCTCTCTTACACACCCCGATATCTCATTTGCCGTGAACAAACTCTTATAGTTTAAGCACAAACCTATTGCCACTCATTGGACTATCGTAAAGAAACTTCTACACTATTTGAATCATACCATCTTTCATGGCATTCACATTCAAAAACACTCAAGTTCACAACTTACCACATACACCGATGCAGATTGGGCCGAAAATTTTGATGATAGATCTTCAACTTCTGCCTACATCAGTTTCCTTGGGTCAAATCCAATTTCTTTGAGCTCCAAAAAACAAAGGGCTATTGCTAGATCGTCCACCGAGGTTGAGTATCGAGCCCTTGCAAATGCGGCATCTGAAACCATTTGGCTTTTGGCACTATTCACATAACTCGGGTTCCAAACTTCATCCTCACCAAAGCTACTCTGTGACAATTTGGAAGCCACACAACTCAGCCTCAATCCTGTCCAGCACTCTAGAATGAAGCATATTCAGATAGATCTTCACTTTGTTCGTGATTTGGTTCAAAAAGGAACACTTCAAGCCCATCATGTCAATTCACAAGATCAACTTTTTCACAAAATCCTTGTCAAGATAACGTACGGAACTACTTCGAAACAAGATTGGCCTTGCCAATTGCAGCTTCATCTTGCGGGAGTGTATAATGGATGATTCCACAAACCAGGTCAAAGATCACACAACAAAAAATTAGTCACAAATCAAGCTTGTAATAGTCGCCAAATCACAAAAATTGATCTCTGTAACAGTTACCATTTCTGTTGCAATGATTCTCTACTTTCCTAGAATAGATTCTGTATAGGTTGCATATAAATACTCTAGGCAAAACAATATATTCGATGGGTTGAGTTGTATAGCTGATTACTCTCTGAATATAATTCAAATTGCAAATCTTGCAAACACTCAAATCTCATAAGATAATTTGGTGGCACACACATTCATTAAACAATCGGGTGCAGTTTTTTAACTTATCCACGGTAGTCATGCAATTTTTGCTCTTTAATTTTACATTGGAGCCATTAATGCTTAAATAATTGAATATTCGTAATTATATATATATATAGGAGGCGGCTACTATGCCGCCCCATTTTGACCGCTGGGCATACCGCCCAGCGTAAATTTTTTTTTTTCTTTTCATATTTTTTTAACATATTTAAATATATTTAAAAAATAAAAAAAAACACCAATACACTTAAAATCACTTCCTTAACCACTAAGTAAAAAAAAAATAAAATAAAAAAATAAATTTTGACTAGGTGTCAAATAGAGGTGTCAAATTAAAGAGGCAAAGTAGACTTTCTCATATATATATATATATATATATATTTGCTTTTGCTGTTTTATGAAGATGGTACTAGTACTGATTGTGTAATAAAGAAGTTAATCCACATTTCTGTAAAGATATTATAAGGATAATAATACTTCAGGCGAAAATGGAGTACTAGGAAGAAATAAAAACTGAAAACACATGCAGCCATTAGCGTGATCTGAAAGTACCAAAACCTGAGTTGCATTAATTCAAACAGTTTCATTGCATTGAATCTGGACCATGAAAGATAGAAAGAACAGTTTCATTGCATTAATCAATACAGATTGATCGATATTACTTAATCATGACATGGATTGATTTTATCCTTACTTGCAACCTATAGACAAACGATGAAGAAAAAGAGCAAGTTGAATCCTTGCTAGCATGTTTCCAACACAAATTCTTGGTGCTGCCCCAAAAACTAGGTATGTTCCAGGCCTTGCTGGTTCGGCCTGAATGCATGCGATTTTGTAAAAATTGTTTTGATTAGCTATAAGAATATGTTGTCTCATAATTATGATCTAGCTAACCATGTAACAAGTGGCATAATGCATGCATGTGATCAGCTCACGTTCCATCTATCTGGATTAAAGGACATGGGATCCTCAAAGTTTTCAGGATTTGTGTGCGCGCGCAGGTATCGTGTCCACGTAATCACTTTCCAATCCTTTAGTATTTTGTAACCTACAAATATTTTTTTTTTCACTAATAGTATGCAATTGAAATAGTTAGTGACCATGGGACTTTTACAATATATATAACATCTATCCGTTGATTTATTTTTTCTCTATATTATTTAAATATTATTTTTAATTTTTTATTTATTTTAAATATTCTTTCTAACGACATATGAATTTGCAATATCCTCAAATTTTTTTATATTTGCAAAAGGAAAAAGCTACTTTGCCTCCTCATTTTGACCGCTCCATTTGACCGCTCGTCAATTTTTTTTTTTACTTAGCGATTAAAGAAGTGATTTTAAATGTATTGGTGTATTTTTTTTTATTTTTTAAAAATATTTAAATATATTAAAAAATGTAAAAAAAAAAAAAAAAAAAAAAAAACCGCTAGGCGGTACGCCCAGTGGTAAAAGTGGGGCGGCATAGTTGCCCCTCTCTTTGCAAAATCTTCTCATATATATGCAATACAATTTAGGGCCCGTTTGGATTCAAATATGAGATGAGATTATAAGTTGATCAGATGAGATCATGAGTTGAGATGATTTGTGAATAGTAGTGAGGTTTTTAGTTGAAATTAAATGAGATGAGATGAGATGAAAAATGAGATGAAAAATGAGGGTTGAAAAAATGAGAATATATTATGAGAATTGAAAAATAGAAATATTATATACATGGTAGATCATTTCATTCCTACTTATGCATCTAGCAATATATTTAAGCACATTTCATCTCCTGAGTATTAGCAAGTACGTCATTTTGAATCAAGCTACTATTTTGCTAGATCTTGGATTCCAATACATAATCGATGACCACGAGATGCTGCAATTGGCGGCATAAGCTAGGTCGGGCGACACAATTAGAGAAAAATAAAATTGTATATATATATATATATATATATATATATATATATATATATATATAACTTATATTACAAAATATAACAACAAATGGAACATAAAGTGGAAAGAGAAATGAATAAAGAAATTTTATATGGATGAATAGTACGTACCAACTAAATGTTGACGGATCACTATATATAGTGTAATTAAATACATTAACTATATATTAATAGGATCAGTGCTCTAGTATCTTGCAATTAGTAGATGGACTCTTAAATTAAATATTTTAAAACTTTTGTAAATTGTAATAATCAAGTGCCTGCCAAAAAATCTTTAAAAAAAAATAATCATAATTCAGTTGTGCACCTTTATATATACTTGACTTCTTTGGTGGCCAGTCGAAAAGAAAATGGAGTAATGTTGGCCATTCTTATTGTTTCTTCCACCACCTATCATATGCATGCATGTGATCATCAATAAGTTAATGATCAAAAGTACTTTAGCTCTGTTTTCATCTTACAATTAAAAAAAGAAAAAACCCATCTCCGGCCAGTTGAAGAAAAATATAGAGATCATATTGATCATGATTATTAATTTTATAGCTAGAGATCACCTTGTTTGTGTAGTTCATTTACGAGACATCTTTGCTTGTGATGAATTCGCTTTTCTTTTTCTTGCTTATAGCCATGTTCTCCTCCTGCATGTATGCAATATTTCATGATAAAAGTTAGACGCAAAAAGGATATATAATCGATCATCTTGCTTAATTAATTTCTCTCTCTTATGATCGTCTTCTACCATGATCCATCTCCTCTTCTAATTATTGTTTTATTCAGTGTCATTGTAACGCCCCGGTCCAGCAAGGATCGAAGAGTTACTCCCTATAACTTAAAACTCACAATTCATCAATATATTTACAGACTCCAAAATATAAAGTCATCAGAATACTACATAATCTCTTATTAAAATCCGCCAATTCTCAAAAATCTTCTATGAGTAATCCACTATGCTTAAATAATCATCTCACCGATGCTCAATAATCCTGATCCTTAGTTGGACTATTCAAAATCATCTGAAAAATATATGGAGATAATGGGTGAGTTATCAACAACTCAGTAAGCAGATGTCATATACTAGTGTGTAAACATGAGCATTTAGAGAGTTCAAAACGCAGAATCATAATAATGTTTTCAAAATGCAGCGTCAGAACATGTTATCAAAAATATCGGAGCGAAAATTTGAAAATATTCATAATCAAAATCTCTTTGGCATAGCATAAACTGAAACATCACATCTTATCTTATCATATCAGAACAAATACCATGTTTAACTCCCGTGGTAGGGTTGTGCAAACCCTAGTAGCTAACCGAGCAGAGACAGAATGTGAATTTTTCCCTTATTCATTTTCGGAGCCTCAAGTGTGTACATAGGAAAGACCACACAGAAAATCACTTTGTTTCCAAAGTTGGTGCACCAGAAACTGAAAAGTTGGTACCAACCCGAACAGAGGCCACAGTTTTACACCGTAGTAAGGTCAGAACGGAACAGAAATAGAAACAGAATGTTATGTTAGAGGTGCTACGAGGCTGGCTGGAGGGACTGAGGGGGAGCGACAGAAGAGCGGGAGTACAGTGGAGACTCCGTCGAGCTGGGCTACGCACGAGCGAAAGAGAGGGAGTGGTGAGTGAGAGAGAGACGGAGAGAGAGAGAACAAAAACTCACTGTGATGCAGCGAGGCGTGTGACGGTCTGGGGTTGGGTGTCGACCAGGGCAGCGTTCAATCACGGGTGGCTAGGGCGTCGATGTCGCTTGTAGTTGCAGCAATAGGTGGGGTGGAAGCTTAGAGGCAGTGAGTTGGTTGAGCCATGATTGCTCTATTTCGATTGTCTAAAACAGAGGAGTTTCGTGGCTTGCAACTGAGGTTACGGGAGGCGTTGGACGGCGGCTTCGTGTGGCCGGGCATGGTGGTGGGGTCTGGACAGAGGTTTTTGTGGGGTGGATGAACCGAGCGGCAACCATGTGGAGGTGTTGATTCGCTGTTGGTCGTGCGTGTGTGCTGCTCGAGGTTGCTGAGGTTGCCCGAATGATGAACGTTCCCAACGCAATAGTTTGTTGCTACGACTGCGAGGTGTTGGTTCTCTGTGGTGCATGGCTACAATGAAAGCTGGTAGCTTGCGGAGGAACTACTGTAACACCCCGTATTTCAGTGTATTTTTACTGAAGGATTATTTTTGATTGTTCAAAAATTTATCCTCTTATTTTAAAATTGGTTGGATTTTTAGTAAGTTTATTTCTATGATTTTAATTTGGTGAAAATTATTTTTTTATGTGCTTTCCAAATATTTATTTATTGTTATGCATTTAAATTACTTTTAATATTTAAATTAATTACCGTGGGATTTAATTATTTCAATTTGACTTTACCATTACGTTTAAATTATTTTATTTAACTTGTGGTTTTAAAATCGTCTCCGTTGGATCTTTTTTATGACCCAAGTTATGAGGATTGGACCTCATTTCTTTTCCCTCCTTTTTTCTTTCCTTCCTTTTTCTTTTCTTTCTTTTCTTTTTCTTCTTTATTTCCTCTCCTTCCCGCGCACTCCCTCTCCCTCCCTCTCTCTCCGTCCGTTCTTCCTCACCGCCCAGCCCGCCGCCGTCGCGCCGCAGTGCGCGACACCGCCCAGCCGACCAGCTCCCCCTCCCTCCGGCGACCTCACCTCCCAAATCTCAGCCCCTACCTCGCCGCCGGTAGCCCACACGCCCCCCACGAAGCCGCGGGCCACCTTCACGCTAGCGCCGCCATGAGCCGGCGGTGGCCCTCACCGCCCAGCCCATTAGCTTCCCCAGCCGCCGGCGACCTCACCCCACCAACCTCACCTCCATCCATGCCGCCGTTAACCACCAGTAGCCCTTCGAAGCCGCGGCACTCCTTCCGTCGTTGCGCCGCCGTCGCACCACCATTGGCCACCATCTTCCTACCACTTCATCCCCGACCTCTTGGCAACCCATTGGACCCAACCCCACCTCCGATCCGTCACCGGTGAAGCTCCACCATCTACATTTCCGATTTGGACATTTTGGTCTTCTACCGCCCATTCCGCCGCCACCCACGGCAAACCACCGCCACCATTGGCTTCACCGACCTCTCTTGGCCCTACCCTACCATTTTTGAGTCTTCGTTTGTCCTCGTTGAAAAGTGGGTATCTGTGACCCACGGCCACAGTGTATTTTACACTGTGGTGTTGCTCAGAAATCACCACTTGCAGCTTCGAGATCCTCCGGAAATTATTATATTGCACTGTAAGTATTTTCCTTAAAGAACTTTCGTGATTTAAATATATTTTTGCACTAACACATATTATTTGTGAATTGGTTTGTTTTGCCGGACTGAGTCCGAGGAGTTTCGGGGGTCGGATGGATTGTGGACGGAGTTGTGTGTTTGTTTGCATTATGAATTGTGGTTGTTGGTTGTTGGTTATGACTTGTTCACGTACATCGCATATTGCATGCATGATCATGTTTGTAAAGAAAACTGGGTTTTCGCATGATTGCATACATGTTCATGTGTTTATTGAAAATTGGATTTTCATATGAGTAAAAGGAAAAGAGACTGTAGGGATGGTGGTAAGCAGGGATGGTGGTTGTGTCCCGCCTGTGATTCCCACCTACAGTGCTCTGTTAAGTATGCATTGTGTGTAAAGGAACTGTAGGGATGGTGGTAAGCAGGGATGGTGGTAGAGTCCCGCCTGTGATTCCCGCCTACGGTGCACGCGTTAGGGATGGTGGTAAGCAGGGATGGTGGTTGTGTCCCGCCTGTGATTCCCGCCTACGGTGCACGCGGTAGGGATGGTGGTAAGCAGGGACGGTGGTAGAGTCCCGCCTGCGATTCCCGCCTACAGTGTCCGATAAATGGATTGTTTGTGTGAATCATTTTATGAGAAAATGTTTTACGGTTATTTTGGGCCAAAATGGGATTTTTGGCGTGTGTTGGAAATAATCATTTTTCTGGGAAAAAATGATATTTTATGGCTAAATGTATTTTGCTATATTGTTGGTTGCATTAATGTATTTTTATCCCGAGAGTTGTTTGGTTTATACTTACCTGTGGTACCATTTTATGGTATCGCAGATTTTGATGCAGATGATGATGACGAGCCTTAGCTTGGCTCCGTTGGAGGAGTGATCTGGGATTGCTCCTGTTTAGTGAGTTATGTGTTTTTATCAATTTATGTATTTACCTTTTGTATTATATTTGGGATGACTGTATATTTATTTTTTTAAAGATAAATTGTGTTAAATATTTGTATTTAAATTCTGGTACTTAGTTGACTATCCGCTGCGTTATTATATTTGTACACTGTTGCATGTACACACACTGGCACTTCGTTGGGATGTGTGACCGTGTTGTCACCATCCTGACGTCACGATTCCCTTATTTTTTTGTACGTGGGAGTCGGGGCGTCACAGGTGGTATCAGAGCAGTTCGGCTCTGGGTAAAACCACATGTCCCATAGGTGTAGTACCAGAAAATTTTAAAATTTTGATTTGAAATTATTTTGTTGGGAGTACATTATTTTAATTTAATTTATTTATTTTAATTGTACGTTAATTGTTTGTTATTTATCTTATTTTTGTTATTTTAGTTTATTTAGTTATTTTATTATATGGCAGGTAATTTTACTTGTTTCAATTATTTTCTTGTGTACTATTTCATTTGTTTTATTCCTTTTGTCTTATGATATTTTATTTTGTTGGTTTTATTTTATTTTATTTTATGTGATATGGTTGTATTTTAATTTATTTTACTATAATTATATTTTTTTAGTTTGTTTTAAACTGATAGTGGGGTTAAGGGTTACGCTATGGCAGGAAAATGGTACGACCAAGAAGGCAAGCTAATGAGCCCGAGGATGAATTACCGAGGGGTGATGGAAATTATGCCATGGCGAGGGCGTTGAATAGGATGACGGAGTTTCTTCAGCAGAATTTTCGTCCGCAGCAAGGAGAGCAGTACAGGGCGATGCAGGCCGGGTGCACCTATGAGCGCTTCTTAGCGCATAGGACCCCTGCTTTTTCTGGTGAAGAGGATCCATTACGGGCTAGAAGGTGGATTCAAGATCTGGAAAGAACGTTTGAAGTCTGTGGATGCACTGAGGCCCAGAGGGTATTATATGGGAGCTATATGCTGCAAGGTGAAGCGGCAAATTGGTGGGAGACCAAGCGGTCACTTTTAGAGATGGAGTTGGGATCCTTGGCTGCTGTGTCTTGGCAGCGTTTTAAGAAAGAATTTGATGATCGATTCTTTCCTGTTTCGGTGAGACGGCAATTGGCTCGGGATTTCAATAATTTGGTTCAAGGAGACATGACTGTCGAGCAGTATGCAAGGAAATTTATGGAGCTTGGACGGTTTGCTCCTCACCTCATTGCTACGGAAGAGATGCGGGCTGAACGTTTCCAAGAAGGGTTGCGCCCTCAAATTCGCAGGCAGGTCGCATGCTTGGAAATCCAGAACTTTCAGAGGTTGGTCAATGTGGCCTCAATTGCTGAGCGAGAGTGAGGTGCTATGGTAGGTTCCCCTCCGGGTAAGAAGCGACTGAACGTTGATGGTGAAGGGAGCAGCTCCGGGTCGCCACAGAAGTTTGTGCAAAGGATCGGGGTCAGAGCGCAGGCAGCTTCCGGTATACGTATTGGGGGCCGAGCTCCAGTTTGTGGTAGATGTAATAGAGCCCACGAGGGCGAGTGTCGTCAGGGATGGAACCAGTGCTTTGAGTGTGGTCAGACAGGACACTTTGCTCGTGAGTGCCCTAATTGGACCCAAGGGAATCAGGGTGGTCATCGCGGTGGTAGGACTAATCAGAGGCAACTAGTTCAGGCTCGGGTGTATGCAGTGACTCCTGGTAGTGCTGGCGACGAGATTCCAGGGACTCAGGACGCTGGAGTTACGGCAGGTATGGGTCTAATCTTACCTTTCGTAATGGATGCCATGTGTGGTTTATTCTTGGGTTTTGGAAAGTTATGCAAGTTGTATCCATGCCCGTTGGGTGTTGGAGGTTGTGTGATTTTCTTAAGAGTGTTCTGGTTGTATTTGGTATCCTGCTTTAGAGTGATGATTGGCCCTACAAATTTCGAGGACGAAATTTTATTTTAAGGGGGGGAGGATGTAACACCCCGTATTTCAGTGTATTTTTACTGAAGGATTATTTTTGATTGTTCAAAAATTTATCCTCTTATTTTAAAATTGGTTGGATTTTTAGTAAGTTTATTTCTATGATTTTAATTTGGTGAAAATTATTTTTTTATGTGCTTTCCAAATATTTATTTATTGTTATGCATTTAAATTACTTTTAATATTTAAATTAATTACCGTGGGATTTAATTATTTCAATTTGACTTTACCATTACGTTTAAATTATTTTATTTAACTTGTGGTTTTAAAATCGTCTCCGTTGGATCTTTTTTGTGACCCAAGTTATGAGGATTGGACCTCATTTCTTTTCCCTCCTTTTTTCTTTCCTTCCTTTTTCTTTTCTTTCTTTTCTTTTTCTTCTTTATTTCCTCTCCTTCCCGCGCACTCCCTCTCCCTCCCTCTCTCTCCGTCCGTTCTTCCTCACCGCCCAGCCCCCCGCCGTCGCGCCGTCGTGCGCGACACCGCCCAGCCGACCAGCTCCCCCTCCCTCCAGCGACCTCACCTCCCAAATCTCAGCCCCTACCTCGCCGCCGGTAGCCCACACGCCCCCCACGAAGCCGCGGGCCACCTTCACGCCAGCGCCGCCGTGAGCCGGCGGTGGCCCTCACCGCCCAGCCCATTAGCTTCCCCAGCCGCCGGCGACCTCACCCCACCAACCTCACCTCCATCCGTGCCGCCGTTAACCACCAGTAGCCCTTCGAAGCCGCGGCACTCCTTCCGTCGTTGCGCCGCCGTCGCACCACCATTGGCCACCATCTTCCTACCACTTCATCCCCGACCTCTTGGCAACCCATTGGACCCAACCCCACCTCCGATCCGTCACCGGTGAAGCTCCACCATCTACATTTCCGATTTGGGCATTTTGGTCTTCTACCGCCCATTCCGCCGCCACCCACGGCAAACCACCGCCACCATTGGCTTCACCGACCTCTCTTGGCCCTACCCTACCATTTTTGAGTCTTCGTTTGTCCTCGTTGAAAAGTGGGTATCTGTGACCCACGGCCACAGTGTATTTTACACTGTGGTGTTGCTCAGAAATCACCACTTGCAGCTTCGAGATCCTCCAGAAATTATTATATTGCACTGTAAGTATTTTCCTTAAAGAACTTTCGTGATTTAAATATATTTTTGCACTAACACATATTATCTGTGAATTGGTTTGTTTTGCCGGACTGAGTCCGAGGAGTTTCGGGGGTCGGATGGATTGTGGACGGAGTTGTGTGTTTGTTTGCATTATGAATTGTGGTTGTTGGTTGTTGGTTATGACTTGTTCACGTATATCGCATATTGCATGCATGATCATGTTTGTAAAGAAAACTGGGTTTTCGCATGATTGCATACATGTTCATGTGTTTATTGAAAATTGGATTTTCATATAAGTAAAAGGAAAAGAGACTGTAGAGATGGTGGTAAGCAGGGATGGTGGTTGTGTCCCGCCTGTGATTCCCGCCTACAGTGCTCTGTTAAGTATGCATTGTGTGTAAAGGAACTGTAGGGATGGTGGTAAGCAGGGATGGTGGTAGAGTCCCGCCTGTGATTCCCGCCTACGGTGCACGCGTTAGGGATGGTGGTTGTGTCCCGCCTGTGATTCCCGCCTACGGTGCACGCGGTAGGGATGGTGGTAAGCAGGGACGGTGGTAGAGTCCCGCCTGCGATTCCCGCCTACAGTGTCCGATAAATGGATTGTTTGTGTGAATCATTTTATGAGAAAATGTTTTACGGTTATTTTGGGCCAAAATGAGATTTTTGGCGTGTGTTGGAAATAATCATTTTTCTGGGAAAAAATGATATTTTATGGCTAAATGTATTTTGCTATATTGTTGGTTGCATTAATGTATTTTTATCCCGAGAGTTGTTTGGTTTATACTTACCTGTGGTACCATTTTATGGTATCGCAGATTTTGATGCAGATGATGATGACGAGCCTTAGCTTGGCTCCGTTGGAGGAGTGATCTGGGATTGCTCCTGTTTAGTGAGTTATGTGTTTTTATCAATTTATGTATTTACCTTTTGTATTATATTTGGGATGACTGTATATTTATTTTTTTAAAGATAAATTGTGTTAAATATTTGTATTTAAATTCTGGTACTTAGTTGACTATCCGCTGCGTTATTATATTTGTACACTGTTGCATGTACACACACTGGCACTTCGTTGGGATGTGTGACCGTGTTGTCACCATCCTGACGTCACGATTCCCTTATTTTTTTGTACGTGGGAGTCGGGGCGTCACAACTACCATTGCTTACAACAACAAGGAAAACTCGAGAGGAGCATGAGACGCTCTCCTTTGGGCTTCCATGAGGGTCTTGGACGGCAACGGGGTGCAAAGTTTGATTTTTCCTAGTGGACAGTCACGCATGGCTATGAGCACAGAAATGAAATCTACGTGGCTGTCGATTTCGCTTGGGGATGGAGGCTGGGGCTTAGGATTCTGCAACAGGGGGAAGCCATGGTTGGCTACGCTTGGCTGGGCAATGAATACCCTAAGGTGGTGCGGCGGCAAGTGTTTGGGTAGTTTCTAAAAGCATAGGATAATATATGCGTGTACATATATAGGTAACGGAAACCCTAAGGAAAACACTGAGATGAAGAAACGTGCATGTTGTGGAGAAAAAATGATTCAAGTGTAACCCTAGTTGAGGGAGAGTGGCGTGCATGGAGAGGAAAAACAAATGAACGTGAAACGGGTAGTACGTAAAAAAAAAAAAAAAAAAAAAAAAAAAAAAAAAAAAGGTAACATAGGCTTAGGCTTTTTCCACAAATTATAGGCCCCGACTCAAACTCAAATAAAAAAAATCCAACTTGTTTAAAAAAAATTATCTCCACCCATAAAATAATATTCGAAAAATTTTCCTTGACTTTTTCATATACTTAACCCGAGAATATAAAAAAAAATTGGGCGTTAGGCTCGGTTGTTACAGTCATATACCCTTAATTAGCTTGTGGAGGACATTAGGATATTTGGCAAGAAAATACATAGCCCACATTGATGCAAGGCTTGTAGATTAATATCCTGCAAGATCAACAAGGCTCACGATGTTGTAGATCTATCACTTCCTGGTTACTTAATTTATTGCCTTCTTCATCTCTAATTTGCATCAACCCATCCATTAGATCATTCGTTTCGACTCCATACTTTCGTTGATCAACTTCTTCTTTAATTCTACTAAGAAAATTGCATTGAGCAGTTTCTTTCGGCACTGCAAAATTACAAAAGTAGTATTCTTTAATCTTCTAAGTCAATTGATAGGCCGTTATTTGTCAAGATTATGGAAGTTAGGAAACATCGATCCTCATTAATTATTGAAAAGAACAATGCGTAAAAGCATTTTTCTTCATTATAAAGTTGGTTCTTACAGTGCAGTATATATAGAGAAGAGAAGAGAAGAGCCCAAAACATTCGGGCATTGCAACAACCACCTAGTGTGCATTGGCATTCTAGAACCAGCTAAGAGGGAAATTAGCTGTTACAACAAATTTTCCTTTCTACAATACAAAAAATTAGAAGATTACAATTGTTTAATAACATAATCAGATGCTGAATCATCGAGTGCAGTGACAATAGGTGGTGCTAAGCTGAAGGTGTCTTCATTTGTAGATTGATGATGTAGAGTGGCACGATGAAGAGCTAAGTTGGAAATGCTTGCTTCTTTGATGCTGTTATCCTCCCGCGAGTCCATCATGGGAACCATGGTGAGACTCGTTCGTAATAACAAAAATCGAGTGGATACCAGTGGCTTTGTAAAAATGTTGGCAATCTGATCTTTGGAAGAGATGAATATAACATGGAGTGTTTTTTACGAAACTCTGTCTTGCACAAAATGGAAGTCAAATTCCATGTGCTTTGTGTGTGAATGCATTACAAGATTCACAGAGAGGTAAGTAGTCCCCAAGTTATCACACCATAAGGTGGCGGGTTTGGACAGAAAAACACCAAGCTCTTTGAGTAAAGACTGAACTAGAGAAGTTCAACAGTAGTATTGGCCAAGGCCTTGTACTCAGCCTCTGTACTCGAAATTGCAAATGTATTCTGTTTCTTGGATCCCCATGAAACTATGTTGGAGCCAAGAAAGACACAAAAGCCCCCAGTTGAGCGCCTATCGTCAGCCCAGTCGGCGTCAGTGAAAACATTGAGAGAATAGTCAAGAGATGATTTCATTTGGAAGCCAAGATGTGTTGTATGCTTGAGATACCGTAGTATTCTCTTCATAGCTTGTTAATGAGGAACCTTAGGAGTTTGCATAAATTGGCACACTTTGTTTACTGTGAATGCAACATTAGGACGTGTAAGTGATAAATATTGGAGACTACTGACTGTGCTTCGATAGAGTGTTGGATCAGAAAAGGCAGGGCCATCAAAAATTGACAACCGAGCAGAGGCAACCATTAGCTATTACACTGGTTTGGCTACGTCCATCTTTGTTATTTTGAGGAGATCACAGATATATTAGGTTTGAGAAAGATGAAGACCATTTGCAAGAGTATTGATCTCAAGTCCAAGGAAGAATTAAAGGGGCCCAAGATCTTTGACAAGAAAAGAGAGCTTTAGAGAATTAAGAACAGAGCCAATGGCCTCAGTGCCGAAACCAGTAAGGATGATATCTTACACGTATACCAGAAAAAATAAAGCAATAGAGGCATGTTTATAGATGAAAATAGAAGAATCAGAGAGGGAGGAGGTGAAACCAAGCTCAAGTAATCGGTTGCTTAACTTGGAGAACCAAGCCCGTGGGGCTTGTTTGAGGCCATATATGGCCTTATTCAACCGACAAACATGATGAGGAAAATTTGGATTTATGAAATCAATTGGCTGAGTCATATAAGCTTGTTTTTTAAGATCCCCATGCAAGAAGGCATTGTTTATGTCCAGTTGTTGAAGTGGCCAGCCCTCAGTGACAGCAATGGAAAGTATTGTCCGTATGCTTGTGGGTTTAACCACTGGACTAAAGGTCTCAAAGAAGTCCACGACTGCTTGTTGGTGAAAGCCTTTGGCCACCAAGCGAGCCTTCCTGCATTCAACAGAGCCATCTGAGAGGCGCTTAGTTCTAAAAACCCAACGACAACCTACTATGTTATTTATACCAAAGATTGGAACAAGAGTCCAAGTCTTGGTTTGAAGAAGAGCCTAAAATTCATTAGACATGGTTGTGCGCCATTCCTGGTGTTTGGCAGCTTCAGTATAGCAGGTGGGTTCTTTCGGGTACAATGGTGGTAAGGGTCACATAACTGCGAGGTGGTGGCCAGAGTACCGTACCATCATTGAATTGGTGAGGCTTGAGAGAGTTTGTCTTTGATCCAGTGATGATGGAAGGAACAATGGTAGGCGTGGGCTCTGATTGTGAAGAAGAAGAATGAAATGTAGCATTAGGAGACGAAGATGATGAAGAGACAACTGGGCTTGGAGATGAAGGGAAAATGGGTGGAGGGCTAGATGAAATAGAGGGAGTAATGGCTGAGAGGATGGAATTATATTGATTTGAAAATTAAGAGGCGGTGGGTTGAGAAGAGATGGGAGAGATGAATAAGTTGGCTTAGGAGTGGAGGGGTCCAGTGCAAGAGGAAAAGTAAGCTTGTCGAATACAACATCACGAGAGATGTATAGACGTCTAGTGGGAACATGAAGGCAGCGATATCCCTTGTGGGAATCACTGTAGCCAAGAAAGAGACACTGAGTGGAATGAAGATCAAGCTTATGTCAATTGTATGGCCTGAGACGAGGCCAGCAAGCAGTGCTGAAGACCTTGAGGAATTTATAATCTGGTGACTTGTGAAAGAGTTTTTCATAAGGGGATATGTTGTGAAAGACGGGAGTAGGGAGATGATTTATTAAAAAAACTGCCATGTGGAAAGCATCAGCCCAGTATAACTGTGGTAAGGAAGCATGAGCAAGAAGAGCGAGGCCTGTTTCAATAATATGTCAATGTTTTCTTTCGACGGCCTCGTTTTGTTGATGAGTGTGAGGACAAGCTACTCTATGAGAAATGCCTCGTGTTTGAAGAAAATTATGTAGTGGACGATATTCTCCACCCCAATCACTTTGTAGAGAAATGATTTTAGAATTAAAAAGAAGTTCAACATGTTTTTGGAATTTAATGAAAGTAGACATAACATTTGATTTTTGCACTAATGGATACCACCAAATGTATCAAGTGAAATCATCCAAAAAAGACACATAGTATTTAAATCCTTCTCATGAAATAATATGGGTTGGACTCCATACATCAGAGTATATTAATTATAAAGGCTTAGTGGAAAGCTGATGAGAAGAACAGAAAGGTAGTTGAGTGTTTTTGACTTGACAGCATGTCGGGTAGATTATTGAAGCATTTTTGGAGGAAACTGGAAGTTGATGAGCAGATATGATGTGAGATACAAGCTGAAGGGAAGGATGCCCAAGACGCGAGTCCATAGTGAAGAAGTGGTGCGATCACCAACAAGTGCCTGAGCTGGAGAAGAGGAAGAAGTGTTCTAAGGAAAAGAGTACAGACCATCATGCATGGGACCATGGAGAAGAGGAGATCTCGTCTTTGCATCTTTCACAACAAAATGAGTACTACGAAATTCAAAAAAGACTTAAAGGTCAAAACAGAACTTCTGGACATAAATTAAGTTTTTAGTTATGGCAGGGACATGCAAGAGATTTTTAAGAATAAAAGAATGAGAAGGAGTAGAAAATTTGGAGTCATCAATATTTGAGATAGGTACCTCACTGCCATCACCCACACGTTTCTGCTCATTACAACCATAAGGACCTGAAGTAAGATTGAGATTAGCTAAGTCAGAGGTGAGATGGTTTGTAACTGCTGTATCAGAATACCAGGACATGTCAGTAGAGAGAAGGGAGCTGCTAAAGTGAGTTGTGAGGGAAAGAGGAGGGTCAGTTTGATAGGCTTGATTGAAACGGTGAAATCATTTTATGGCACTATGGCCAACCTTGCCACAAACTTGGCACATTGGCTTGGAGTGAGGAAGGGATGAGGTCTGTGGAGAAGATAAGTTGGGAGAATAGGTATTAGAGGAAGAAGGGGAAGCACGAACTCTACCACGACCACGATAACTACAACGATTATTTCCATGATAGGAACCACAATCATGGAAAGAGGGAACATAGGTGTAATTAGCTGAAAGGATTGAGGATGCTGGAAGATGGTTGGAGTGGGCCAAACGACTCTCATGAGTTAGGAGGAGACTATATAATTCTTTAGGGCTCATAGGCTCAATTCAACATTTACAGAAGTAACAAATGCATCATAGTCACTACTGAGTCTTGCGAGTAAATAGGAAATGAATTCAACTAAAGATAGAGGTGAGCCCGCAACACACATAGTATCATATAAGTGTTTGAGTTTGCGAAAATAGTCTGAAACTAAGCTAGCTCCTTTGGAAATGGTAGCTAGTTGATAATGCAGTTTGACAACTCAAGCATGAGACTGGGAGGTAAACAATCTTTTAAGAGTAGACCAGACCTCTCAGGAAGTAGAGTAACCAACAGCTTGAGCTATGAGATTATCAGAGAGTGAGGAAATAAGAGCACTCAAAATAACTTGGTCAGTATGTGTCCAAGTTAAAAAACCTGGATTGGGTGTGGTGGAATTAAGAAGAAAACGAGGAAGGGGTAGAGCAGAACCATCAACAAAATGAAAAAGTTGCTGACCCCGTAGGTAGCGAACCATTTGAGTACACCAGAGAAGAAAGTTTTCATGGGTGATTTTAATGGTGACAAGGTGGGAAAGGTGAGGAAGGAGTGGTGGGGAGGATGGTGGGTTTTGTTTGGGAGATTTCGGTGAGGGAGGTTTTTCCGCCATAGACGTTTGTCTTTATAATAGCTCTGATGCCATGAAAAGAACAATGCGTAAAAGCATTTTTCTTCATTATAAAGTTGGGTCTTACAGTGCAGTATATATAGAGAGAAGAGAAGAGGCCAGAACATTTGGGCATTGCAACAACCACCTAGTGTGCACTGGCATTCTAGAACCAGCTAAGAGGGAAAGCCGTTACAACAAATTGTCATTTCTACAATACAGAAAATCAAAAGATTACAATTGTTTCATAATAGAATCAGATGTTGAATCATCGAGTGCAGTGACAATGGGTGGTGTTGAGCTGAAGGTGTCTTCATTCGTAGACTGATGATGTTGAGTGGCACGATGAGGAGCTGAGTTGGAGCTACTTGCTTCTTTGATGCTGCTAATTATAAATTACGTACTTGAAGAGCATGGTAATATGCAGTTCCAGGAAAGTTGATTGGGAATGCCCTAACTCCATGCTTCAATCCCTTGAACAATTTATTCATGTTGTCTAAAATAGGCCCCGACCGGTTCAAAACTTACAAATAATCTTCTAATGTTTTCGAACGTTACATGTAATTTATAAACAATATTATGACATCATCTCATTTCAAGTCTATACATGAAGGACAACCATTTCCTTATAGAAAGAATCTTTGCCTTCTCTCTAGAAACCTCTGCCTTCCGTGAGAGCCGCTGCCTGAGAGGAGGGTGGAGTTGTGCCTCTCACCCTCCTCTCCTTCTCCTTTCCATTTCCGCACTATGCATACACTTTCAAAGTGGTGCTTTTTCCCTCCTCCCCCCACCGGTTCGGTTTTGGTTAGATCTACCATCCGACTACACGCGCCTCACCACCCCATCTTACAGCCGCCGATCTATTGGGACGGAGTGGAGTTGAGCCAAAAAGCACGGCGCGTGGCCCTCACACCCTGCTTGTTTTCGCGCGTGTTCCTCACGTGCCACCGCGCAACGACACTTCCGACGGCTACACACATTGTACCAGCAACTTCGTCTCGCCAAGATCTTCCAGATCTGTGCCACCTTGTCTCCATCCCACCGGCGCATGGCTGCCACGCGCCATCACAGGAGCTTGGGAATGCAGATGATCAGCATATCAGTCCACCAGATGCCGAATTTTCCACTATGTTATCACTCTTCCTAAACCATGATCTCGAAGGAGGAACTGCTGATCTATCCAAAAATCATCTCAAGACAACAAGTAACAATGCACATGCCACTCTCACCGCTTTTAGCAGAGGTTCCAACGTTACCAGCGGTGGTTCCATTGTTCGCAATTTTTTGCAAGCAACTTATTTCGGTCTTTTAAGACGGCATCCTCTTTGTAGGACATAGGTGAAAACGAAGAAATTGGTAGCGAAAACTCACTTTTTTTCTTTTTTATCCACGACTTTGCACTGTTGTTATTGTTCTGGAGTATTTGTTGGAGAACCTCATCCCCTCCTATTGTATCATCTTTTCTAATGAAATATACTTGTTGCTTAGGAAAAAAAAAAACACAATATTATGACATGACATGATGAATTGATTATATTAATTTTCGGCACAAATATGAATGAGAGAGAACACCATATTTCCCCCTTAATTATTTATTGAGAAATTTACATTTTCATGCATCCACAAACTACGACATGTTTTTCACTAATTTGTACCTTAAACTATATAACTTTCCAATCTGAGTACGCATATATTAAGGTGGACTTATTAAAATTTGAGTACTTACATATATAATTTTATCATCAGCTCGGTTATTGTAGTATTTGACCTATTCAAAAGATTCGTCACAAACTTCTGCATATGATCACATGATCGATTCTGTTTTATTATCTTAACTTCATATATACATTAATTCCAAACCAAAAATAGTGATGACTGTAAAATCAGTACCACTAATCCGAAAAGTCTAAACTGATAGAAAGAAGTAGATTATTATAATAAATTTTAGCACTCTCCTTCAAAGTATGGGCTAGACTCTCTCTCAATATACGTGAAATTTTTAGTTAATGGGATGAAGTGTAGAATCAGAGTTTGAACTCATAAGTTCTTCTTTGAAATCATATGAAATCACCACTTATTCAAAAAGTTTAAGTTGATGGAAATATGTAGGTTATTATATTTATAATATAGCGGCCCTAAAATTATTTATTTCACTTCAATGGTAAAAAATAATGTAGAAAGCGATGCCTCTCATGACCTGGTCTTGTTTGCACCTAACAAAATGATTGATTTCACTTTAGGTTAAAGAGCAACGTAATTCTTCATCTTAAATCTTGTCACCACCAATTATACATGTTGATGTGGCACATTTATAGACGTAATTTTATATATATGTCTCATAATGGACAACTACCTAAAAATGAGTTGCATTAATAAATCATGTGTTGACAAATCTTTTGATTAATAGATCAATTATTCATGTAGTATTTGATCTATTATCTTAACCTGTACATTAATAATTCCAAGGAGAAAGTAGGGATGACCAGCGGTCCTTCATGATATTCATTTCACATCAACGGTAAAAAGAATGCAGAAAGTGATGCCTCTCATGATTTAGTCTTGTAATTTACACCTAAGAAAATGATCCATCTAACGTAATTTTTCATCTTAAATTTTGTCATCATTAGTCACATGATATGTTTCATATGTCTATCAAGTAATGGACAACTACTACCTTATAAAAATGAGTCACATAAATAAATAATTACCCTCTTGATTTCATCGTATGCGCTTTAATGGTGCCACCTTTGTGTGCCCACGAGTGGGGCGCGACCACCATGCATGCGGGGTTGGACTTGAAGAGCGATGCGGCGGAGAGCATGGGGCTGGTTAATTAATGGCGTTTAATACATAGCGTCTAAGCTTAGCATGAGAGCTCCCATGAACTGCTACAATAGAAGATCAAGGTCGTCCTACAATATGAGCATTTGGCCAATCCAGGCGAAACGTATCTTCTGGATGTAATATGAACTTGTTCACTGAAGGGAAGCATGCTATGATGGCCGGTGATCCAAACAGGTGGGTTCTGTACATTCCTACTCCATCACCATATACCTGCTCATAGAATTTCAAGCCGGCCAGATCGAGATTGATTATAATTGAATTACTTGAAATAACATTAGAATTGAATTGTCATGAATTAATCACAAATTAACACAGATTTGTTTGCAGGTTTTAATTGTTTTTTAGGCATTTTGGAGTCTTTTTTTCTGCGTTAAAAATACATACCAAAAAAGGCCATGCATTCTACACCTCGAATAATATAAAAATAAGCCATCGAGTAACATGCATCTCCCAAATTAGGGACTAACCTACATATAAAATATCCAATCCATAATAACATGAATGGTTGGAAATGTAAGTTGCTTTGCCCCTCATGAACTTAGATTGGGTTATGGCATAACTGCATGTCATATATATATATATATAGAGAGAGAGAGAGAGAGAGAGAGATGTTTAGCTACAAAAAAAAAAAAAAATCTTATAAAAGTAAACTTATAAATTAACTGACGTGGCTTGATGTGATACGTTAGATTAATGTAAAGCTATTTTTATTGTAATGTAGATCTAACGTATCATGTGAAATCATTTCAGTTTTTGGGATCACACGTATATATAATTATATATATAGATAGTACTCGATCCCTTTTGAGGCATTGCAAATTCTAGCATTATTATTCTTTTTTGAATACTCTGATCTTTTTCCTTTTTTTTTTTTTTCATTTGTTGGAGCTGAAGATTTTGAGCATAAAGGGAAAAAAAGATCTTACTTGCAACACTTAGAATTGATGAAATCGTCTGGACGACGAGGAATTTTGAAATACCAAAAGAAGGTGAGCGTTTCTCCAAAGAAGGGAAAACCCATGTGTGCCTAGGTGGGAGCTCAGCCATGTCTGTAGTTGAGGACCTAACTCGAATAGAATCAACATACCAGAGCTCATTCCACCATATTAGAGCCTATGCACCTGCCTCAGAGGATCACATCCCACCAGAACCTTCCAGAATAAAATCCCAACAGAATGCCAGCATCAACTTTGACCAACAGGATTACTTTAGCATATTCTAGAGAAGTTGTGTTATCTTATAAATACCGAATAGTACTCAGCTGTAAAAGTGTGAAAAAATATTGTTAAAAAGTCAGTATTACGTCTGTTGTGTACATTCCATTTGATGAATTCTAGTTGATGAATTTTATCGAATATGTTGTGTGCACTGCTGTTCTACTCTCTGTTTTAGTTTGTTAAACATGGTATCAACAGCCCGATAGGACCTACATCCACCTTCTCCTCTCCGATTCATCATGGCACCACCCAAACACTCTTCACCTAATCCTTCTATCACTAATTCTGCAGCTCAACTCATCAACATTAAACTATCCACCGATAACTATCTTCTATGGCATGCTCAAATAACTACATTTCTTAAAGGAAATCAACTATTTGGGTATGTCGATGGAACCTTACCCATGCCTCCCAAAATCATCAATGATGCTCCCAACCCAGAATATACTTCCTGGAACCTCCAAGATCAGTTAATCATGTCTGCTATTTACTCCTCTCTCACCGATACAATGCTCTCCCATATGTTGGATTGCACTACCTCTCATCAAATATGGCAAACTCTCCATGGTCTCTATTCTGCACAGTCCACAGCTCATCTTATGCACATGAAATTTCAGTTGGCCACACTCAAAAAAGGATCCGACTCTATTTCAGTGTATTTTCACAAGGTTAAGGCTCTGTCGGCTTCTCTCAATGCCACAGGCCATCCCGTTCCCGAATCAAAATTTATCATCTATCTTTTGACTGGCTTAGGGACTGATTTTGAGTCGGTGGTATCCTCCATTACCACTCGACCAGATCCTCTTTCCACTTCTCAGGTTTACAGTTTCCTTGTAAATCATGAGTCGCGTCTTACTCACCAAACCCAGTCTCTTCTTTCCACTGCTTCTTTCTTGGCTAACTCCACCACTACACGTCCCACAAATCAGTTCTCTTCTATTCCACCCAACCGAAGTCGTGGTCGTGGCTTTCAGCGAGGTCGGGGTGGTTGCTCCTTGAATCCAGTTTCTTCCAATTTCTTTCCTTCTCAACACACAAATCGTCCTACATGTCAGCTTTGTAACCGCATTGGCCACACTGATGTCTCTTGTTATCATCATTTTGATCATGCATATCAGTCCCCCCCCTCCCTCATCTTTTGCTACTAATTTTACGAATTTTTCAAATCCCTCAGACTCTTCTAATAGTTGGTTTCTAGATACAGCTGCCTCCACTCACTTCACGTCTGATTTCTCTAAGCTCAATCTGGATTCCTCTCCCTATCAGGGACCTGATCAAGTAACCATTGGTGATGGATCTTCTCTGGCTATTCAGAACTTTGGATCTAGCGTACTCCCAACACCTTCTGGCAATTTTTTCCTTTGTCAATTACTTCATGTTCCATTAATTTTTAGAAATTTATTATCTGTCCGTCAATTTTGTTGAGACAATTCTGTTTTCTTTGAATTTAACTCATCTGGTTTCTTTGTGAAGGATTTGCATTCTCAGGAAGTACTTCTTCAGAGCCCCGTTAAGAATGGTCTGTATGTTCCTCCAGATAATCAGGCCATCTCTTCTCCGTCTCAACATGCTTTCATTGGCGAACGAACCTCACCAAATATCTGGCATTCTCATCTTGGTCATCCCTCTCCTTGTATCACCTCTTTCACTATACGGCATTACAACCTTCCTGTCAACAGCATCTCTACTTAGTCCCCTTGCTCGGCATGTCTCCAAGCTAAATCTCACGCTCTACCTCATCCACCCTCATCTTCTCGTTCTACATTTCCTTTTCAGTTATTATTTTTAGATGTTTGGAGACCTGCGCCTGTGCTGTCCTTTAGTGGTTTTCATTTTTATCTTTCTATTGTTGATGATTTTACTTAATACATTTGGCTTTTTCCATTACATGCAAAATCTGAATTACATGTCCTTACTCTCATGCCCAAAATGGCAGTATTGAAAGACGTCATCGCCATATAGTTGAAACTGGTCTTTCCCTTCTAACCCAGTCTTCAACGCCTACCAAATATTGGGTTGACGCCTTCCAAATTGCAGTGTTTCTTAGTAATCGAATGCCCACTTCTATTCTTCATTTCATTTCCCCCTTTCAAGCTCTTTTTAAATCTTCCCCTGATTATACCTTTTTATGTGTTTTTGGTTTGGCCTGTTGGCCCAATCTTCGCCCTTTTAATCGTCACAAATTAGATATAAGATCTCAATTGTGTGTATTTTTTGGCTACACTTCTAATCACAAAGGATATAATTGTTTGCATATCCCGTCCGATAAAATTTACATCTCACGTGATGTTCGTTTTGATGAAAATGTCTTTCCCTTTGCCTCATCTACTGATTTTTCCCATCAGGCCTCCCTTCCTTTGATCTCCATAACCCATTGAGTCTCCCCACTTCCCTCCCACCACGAGCCACTCTTACTTCTTCTCCTCAACCCACGGCCCAGTCTAGCCCACAAGACAATCCTTCCCCGTCTAACTTAAAAGGTTTCACTCCCTCACAAACTCAAGCCCATGAGTCCTCTTCTCCTAACCCTACCCGCCCGATAGAATCTCCTGAAAGCTCTCCTTCCAGTTCCTCTTCAGCGCCGTCACTCCCTTCTCCTGTAACTTCCCTTCCTCACGCTGCCTCTTCAACTCCTATTCTTCCTTCTTCCTCCAATAATCATCACATGCTTTCCCAGTCTAAAGCCCAGATTATTCGACCTCTACGCCGCCACGATGGGACCATTCCTTGGCCACCATCGAAACACTCTGCATCTCTCACCGAAGCCTCCCCCATCCCCGATGAACCTAGCTCATACACAGAAGCTTCCAAATTCACTGTCTGGCGTGTTTCCATGTCTAGTGAGTTTGAAGCTCTCCTTAAAAATCAAACTTGGATCCTCGTCCCCCCTCACCTGAATCAAAATCTCCTAGGCTCTAAGTGGGTTCTTAAAACCAAACGGCTTGTCGATGGAACCATTGAGCGACACAAGGCTCGTCTAGTCGCAAAAGGGTTTCATCAACAAGCCGAGCTTGACTACTTGGAAACCTTCAGCCCAATAGTCAAGCCGGTTACCGTGCGCCTTTTGATCTCCATTGTAGTGACCAAACGATGGCCTCTTCATCAGCTAGACATACATAATGCTTTCTTGCACGAGGACTTGGAGGAGGATGTCTGCATGCAACAACCAACTGGGTTTGTTAATTCTGATTTCCTTCATTATGTTTGTAAATTGAAAAAATCTATTTATGATTTGAAACAAGCCCCTAGGGCTTGGTTTTCAAAGCTTAGTTTGAAACTCATAGATCTTGGTTTTCATCCTTCGCTTTCTGATTCTTCATTATTTATTTTTACCTATGGTACTACCTCCATTTATGTGTTAGTTTACGTAGATGATATCATTGTTACTGCCTTAGATTCGTCTCTTATTTCTGATTTTATCTCCTCTCTGTCCAACTTTTTGCCAGTAAAGGATCTCGATTTTCTTCATTTTTTTCTGGGTATTCATGTCACTCGAACAACTACGGGTCTTTTTCTCTCACAATCTCGCTATATTTCTGATCTCTTAACTCGGACTAATATGCATGAGTCAAAACCAGTGTCCACACCAATGTCATCCTCGTCTAAACTCTCTGCCATTGACGGATCCTCTTTTGAAGATCCTCAGCTTTACAAAAGTATTGTTGGTAGTCTACAATATTTGTCGTTCACTCATCCTGACATTTCATTTGCTGTTAATAAAGTCTGTTAGTACATGCACTCTCCCCGCAATTCTCATTAGCAAGCAGTCAAACGCATACGGCGTTATCTCCGCCTCACCACCTCATTTGGCCTCTTCCTCTCATCTACTTCTACATTTAAAATCACTGCCTTTTCAGATGCTGATTGGGCTAGTTGTCCTGATGATCGGAAGTCAATAGGTGGTTTTTGTGTTTATTTTGGGTCTCATTTAGTGTCATGGGGCTCCAAAAAATAACCAACAATAGCCCGATCCTCCACTGAAGCAGAATATAAATCTGTTGCAAACACTGCTTGTGAACTTTTGTGGATACAATCTTTGTTGAAAGAATTAGGGATTTTTATTTCTGATGCCCCAACCTTGTTATGTGATAATATTGATGCGACTTACCTCTCGGTTAATCTCGTCTTACACTCAAGAACCAAGCATGTGGATCTTAATTATTAATTTGTACGGGACCGTGTCGCTAACAAAACTCTCACTGTTTCTTTTTGTTCTAAGTAAAGAACAGATTGCAGATATTCTCACTAAGCCACTCTCTTCAGCACGTTTTGCACTCTTATGTTCAAGCCTCACTATTCATCCTGTGCCGCTTGAAGTGCGAGGGGATATTAGAGCCTTTGCACCTGCCTTAGAGGATCACATCTCACCAAAACCTTCCAGAATAAAATCCCAATGGAATGCTAGCATCAATTGTTACCAATAGGATTACTTTAGCATATTCTAGAGAAGTTGTGTTATCTTATAAATACCGAATAGTACTCAGTTGTAAAAGTGTGGAAAAATATAGTTAGAAAGTCAGTATTACGTCTGCTGTGTACATTCCATTTGATGAATTCTAGTTGATGAATTTTATCGAATATGTTGTGTGCACTGCTGTTCTACTCTCTGTTTTAGTTTGTTCAACACACCACTATAAAAGCCACCCAAATAGTGGCAAACCTCCCAATAGCATGAAAATGAAACCCAACCACACCCCCATCGCAGTACTGATTTCCATCCCTGAAAGTAATGTTAATATTGTTATATGACCAATAATTGAGGTAAAATATATATAGTTGATCAGTTTGATTCCGGGTAGATTATTCGTGTGACCCAAATTTTCCTAATAGACAAAGCTACTCAACCCATGCAGTACACAAAAGGTACATACAAGACTAATTCATAGGTCACGCACTGTTTTGAATAATTAGGAGCATCAATCAAGACTACACTCCAACCAAATTAAATCAGAGAGTTTTGTCATGATGCACTTTCCATGCATATGTGTCTTATTTTGGAATATATATAGCACTGCATGCCCTACAAGTAGTTAAGAACTTATCCGTATGTTTGGTTCCTTACCTGCTCCAAACATGTAGGTTTTCTCTATGTTTTTGTCCCCCCCCCCCTTCCCCCCCCAAAAAAAAAAAAAACCTTCAAAGTCTAAGTGGGAGTAATATCAGTATAAAAATATGGTGAATGAGATTTCACATTATCTAAGAATAGAAGCTTGCTCTTTATGATATTGATAATTCCAAGATGCTCTAATTATAATATTAACTAGTCATTTTAGAATACAGGCTTACAAATAGCTTGCGCTTTTCTCGAACCGTTACGAATGGTATCACTCGCAATTTCAACAAAAAATGTCAGACTTGAGTCATGTCATCATAATTTATGGGACGAGCAATTAAAGACTTTGGATTTTAATTCCTTAGATTATTATTTTTATTTTGAACTATAATGTCACTAAACAAAATTTTAATGTCGTGTTTTGTACGTCTTTGGGCCAGGTTTCGGCAACTCAGGTATTCAGAACTGGGCCTGCAAAAATAGAGAAGAAGGCAACTGGGAGAGGATGGCCTTGGGGCCGGGGAGTCTCCAATGTCAAAGTCAATCAAGTTTCTTGGCAATTTGTAAATAAGTAAGAGAGTTTAGGGATCAGAGAGAGGTTTCTCGTACCTGCGAGTTACTATTTATACTGGGAGTCTGGGCAAACAGTGTCCTTCGTACTGTTCCTTTTGTCAGAGTCCTTTAATGCGGAGTGTCTCTGCGATAGCGTCATTAATGTGGCATGTAGCTCGAGTAGTGTCATTAATGCGGCGTGGTTTCTCGATTTGCCTCAATCCACTGGCATCCTTGGTGGTTAGTCGATTTCTCCATGTCAGAGGATCAAGGATCCCCCTTACTTCCCGTCCCTTTATGCATATAGGTACTTAAGGGTTGAACACTGGTCAAGGGGCCTCCAAGTCGGCGAGTCTCATCCCTCTGTAGCACACTCCCTCGTGGAGGTTGCGTCCAGGGGAGTCTACCCGTGGGCTGGGCCGAAGAGTATACTTGTTCTGGGCTGGACCTTCGCTTCTTGTTCCCTTAGTTGCCCTTCTCAAGCCTGCTCAGACAGAGGGGGAAAAAACTCCTTACAGTTACCCTGCTAAATCTCATCGGACTAGTACGGTGGGAATTATTATCAACCTTAAACCTGCCTTGTCATTGAGGCCGGGATTCCTTTGATGATGTGTACACGACTCCGAAGTTTGAGGTGGTTCCTCATCGCTTGGCTATCTTGATATTGTTTCCCTTTCCACTTTTGTTGGTGTGTTTCTCGATAAATTTGATGGCATCTTTTTAGTTGTATTAGTATCAAGGGCGCCAGGCAGCTCTTAGCCTTCACGTCGCTTCGTGGTCGTATTTTTTTATATTCGAAGCTTCTCATACCTCTCCCTTCTGCCACGGGGCGTGGGAGATTAACCATTGCCTTCCTCCTATATAAATGCGATTTGGATTAGGGTCTTATTTCCTTTCACTGCACTGTAATCCTTCTGTCATCCTTACTCTCCTAACTTCCTTCATTTTCACTTATTCTCCTTTCTCTACTACATTCTACTTCTTCGTCAATGGCCTCTGAGAAGTCCACCCAACCCACGTCTTTCGGCGGGAGAGATGCTCCAAAGGTGGGTGATGTCGGGCCATCTTTTTGGGGCAATGTTTGGCTTTTCAACATCCAAGTGGCGACGTTGGCATCTTTGTCCTTTACTTACCAGGTGCCAGAATTGGTGATCTTCGAGGTCCTGGGTCGACGCTGAGGGTAACTCTTCTCAAGTTGCCCTCTTTCCTTCTATGTTTTCGTGTGGCTTGAGGCTTCCTTCCCTCGCCCTGTCCGTGATTTGCTAGATCGCCTTGGTCTAGCCCCATCCTAGCTTCACCTGAACGCTTGGAGGCTTCTGATTTGCTGCAGTATCATCTGGCGACGTACCTTGCTGGAGTTAGACCTAGAGTAGGCTGACCTTACCGGTCGCGAGTTCCTTCTCACTCACAAGGTGTTGCTGCATTAGGGGAACGCCTGCAGTTTCAAGGTGATGCACGCCCTTGTCAACCTAGAGTCGCGGTACCGTAAGGTGAAGGACTGGTCACCGAAGTTATTTTTCGTGTCTGGCTACAGATGGGAGTTCCCTGTTGGTCAGGTGAACCGTCGCCAATTTTCGATTCGAAGAGACTAGGGAAGGGTTCCTGAGGATAAGGCGGTGCGCCTGACGGCCACCTCGCCTAGTCGCGATGTATCGCCTTCATTAGGGAGTGGGTGAAGAAGAACCCCAAAAGCGTCTTCTAGGAAGCCCCTTTTTTTGCAAGGAGAGCCTAAGGGTTTCTTTGCCTCCCCTCAGTCATGTTCCTTTTGATGACAGGGTGTCCGTTGCCCCGCCTCAGGTCACTCCTGCTCGAAAGTGCCCATTGGATCCTTCTCCACCAGGCAAGGGGAAGGAACCTCCCTTGGAGGGAGCTGGGGCCGCCAGCAAGCCCCCTTTTGGCGCCCCTATTCTTGAAGAGTAGGTGTCGGCTATACCAGTGGAAGCGTCTCGTTGTTCTGTTGGCGTGGAGGTGTCAGTAGGACCTTTTCTTTTGGAGCCCTTGGACCCATTGATGAAAGCCTCCTTAGCTAAGGTTCTTGTGATGTCACCCTCACTGACTGATGCTTGTGACTTGTTCCCAGAAACTACCAGCCTTAACTCCCTACTCCGGGGAGTCATGGCGGTCAGGATTCCTCGACGAAGCGTCGTGGGGCAACATTCTCCGGGGGTCTCCTCCCCTTCTTCTGCTCATTCTGCTACCAACAATCACTCCTTTGAAGGCGAGGTCGAGGTTTGCTCGGGGGCTCCTGGCTCTGCCGACAGGTGGGGAGGATCTCAAGTCACTTGAAGGCTTGGATGCCGTTATTGAGAAGGTGGCAACCGCTACTTCTAGTAACCGTATCGCGGAGGCAGAGCACCAAGAGGAAGGTGGTCTCCTTTTGGATCTTGTAGTTGGCACATGTCCGAGGGGTCTGTGTGAAGATCTGCCTACCCAGGCAGAGCACCAAGCAGGGGGTGGTCTCCTTCTGGATCTTGTAGTCAGCTCAGGAAGGTAGTCCACCTACCCAGGCGGGAATGCGTGACGAAAAGTTTGTCGACGAGGCTTATCAGACCGAGGCGGCTGCATAAGCATCCGATGCTGAGGGTTTGGTGGAAGTTATCCCCCTATGGACCGGCTGGAAACGAAGGGGTACTGCACAGAAGCTATTAGCTAGGTCGCCAAGTGTTTGTCTGGCTTCTTCCATGAGGTTTGGAGACTCATTTTTCCATCTTTTTCCTTTCTTTTTCTATTTCCTATGTTCCCTTTACTGATCGTTCCATGTCAGCCTCTCTTGTTGTCAAGGTTCCTCTCAGCTAGCGGCCTTCGTTGTGGACAGCCAGGAGGTCGTTGAGCAGGAAAACCAAGACCTTCACGCGATGACCTAGACTGCCCTTCGGTGCGCTTGCGGCGAGAGGGAAGAGACGGAGCGACTGTAGCAAGAGCTTATGAGGGTACGATTTGCCTTGTAGGAGGAGAGCAGGAAAATCGGGAAGCTTAACCACCTTTAGAAGAGGCTAAAGAAGACTGCGAGGGAAGATGGCCAGCTGATGGAGTGACTTGTTACAAATCTTCATGGCGACCTGTCCCAGGTGAAAGAGGTCGCCTCCCGCATGGACAGGCAGCTAAAGTTGGTCTAGGGCTTTCGCGATATTGCGTGGGGGCACGAGTGTGCTGAGGGTTTTAGATCGATGTGGGACCACATCCTGGAGAGACTGCAGCTATGTTCGCGGACTCTCGAGAAATATTTGCGGGGCCTTGACCTTACTCAGGTCGCGATTGATGAAAAAGCTTTCGCGTTCAACCGCAAATTAGGGAGGAAAGAGATCCCTGATGCTTTTATGGGTCTTGTCTTCCTAGCCATGCCCGAACCTACTGTTTCCGAGCTCGACAATCCTAATCCCGATGTCCTTGAGGTTGGCACTTCCGATCCCGAGGTCTCAGGTCATGGTGTCGTTTCTGTTTTCTTATTTTGCTCTTCTTTCCCTTTCTTTTCCTTTTTGTAAATGTATATACCTAGGCGCCGTCACCCTAGTTTCGTGGGTTCGTATCCCACAGAGAGCGCCATTGTTAAGGTCGTGTTTTGTACTCCTTTGGGTTAGGTTCCAGCAACTCAGGTCTTTAGAACTGGGCCTGTGAAAATAGAGAATAAGGCAACTGGGAGAGGGTGGCCTTAGGGCCGAGGAGCCTCCAATGCCAAAGTCAGTCAAATCTCTTGGAAGTTTGTAAATAAGCAAAAGAGTTTAGGGGTCAAAGAGAGGCTTCTCATATCTGGGAGTTGCTTTTTATACTGGGAGTTTGGGAGGGACAGATTGTGTCTGCCCCCATGGAGTCCTTGTCTTTCGTACTGTTCCTTTTGTCAGAGTCATTTAATGCGGCGTGATTTTGTGATGGCGTCATTAATGTGGCATGTAGCTCGAGTAGTGGTGCCATTAATGCGGCGTGGTTCCTCAATTTGCCTCACCCCGCTAGCATCCTTAGTGGTCCGTCGAGGTCAGCAAGTCCCATCCCTCTACAACACGCTCCCTCGTGGAGGTTGCGTCCAGGGGAGTCTACTTGTGGGCCAGGCCGAAGACTTTACTTTTTTTGGGCTGGGCTTTTGCTTCTTGTTCCCTTAGTTGCCCTTCTCAGGCCCGCTAAGACGGAGGGGGGAAAACCCCTTACACAAAAATTTGGCAACAACAGGAAAACTGTGTTTTTAAAATTATTGGCTCTTTAATTTACCCTTAATTTGGAGTTTTGATAGGATAGTCTCCTTTGGGCTGTGTGCCGCTCTAGTTTTCTTCCCCTTCTCCCTTTCATTTCACCCTATTGTTCTCTCCCTTCAATTCTTCTTCAATTTCTTCTCCGATCTCTTTCTAGTTACGTTTTCTGGCTTTTGTTATGCATTCTTAGCTCTCTATTTTGGGAATATGGAAAACTCTCTTCTAAAATCCCAATCCCACAAAAGTCCCAAATTTCATTGAAAAGCATGCATGCATGCAGCTTGTACATAATCATATACATGAACGTCTGTGGTAGGGGACTCGAATAGAGTGAAGCTCTCCCCAATCCCTATTTCCATTATCCCTTTGCCATTGAAGCAAACTAAACTAAAAAATGACATGTCGACCAGTAATATCAAATGTTCAACAAAAAATTATATGATCTATTTTATTTGTCTATCTCTCTTACTAGTACTTTAGAGTCTAAACTGTAAATTAAAGTCTGATAAAAATTCTAGAAAATCTTAACTTGAAGAGATATATAGCACTCATAATGCAAGCTAAATCCATAACACCTGGGCCCAGCACCAAACCCAGGCCAAGCCCCATTCTATAATTCTTTTTTAGGGCAATATATGTGGGAAGCCCACTTGAGTTTTAATGATAAATTTTGAATAGGCTAAGGGTTCAAAAATTTATTTTGGTGGAATATAGATTATTATTGGGCTTGATAATTAGGTTAAAATCATATAATATTTTATGGACTAAGTCGGTCAAAGTGAAATCTATTTATTTGATAATTGGCCCGAAAAAATTATGGGACGAGTTGGGTTATTTTAGAATTTGAGAAAAGGCCCATTGAAAATTTTGCGAACTTGGCTCACAAAAATATGGGCAAGCCCGGTAGATTTTTGGATCAGTTAAAATGGTCCAAGTCACTTTTAAACCCCAAAAGTCCATGAAAAGGCCCAACTCCAGTTTCCCAACATCCAGACTTGTATATAAGTCCCTTCCTCCTCTTTCTTTCTCTAGAGTTTCCAGCTGCCTATATAACCCTCTCATGCACATAGAAATCTCCCTCAACTAGGGTTGCCGCACATCCTAAATTTCTTCAGTTTCCTTCCCTCTGTATCTCTCCCACATATAAGCATATATGCTTTGTTCGTGTTTTCGAAACTACCATTATCAATTTATCAAGTCGTGGCCACCCACGTAGGACGCAAGCTTCTGCCCAGTGGTTCACCACTGCCATAGAAACCTAGCCTCAACTCTTAGTCTCTTTCACGCCACAACCAGTCACTACATATCCAACCATGAAGATCATTGTACCACCACCATTCCAACGTGAAAGACTGCTCAGTAAAGTAGTCTTGTATGTCGTCCACCATGAATGCAACTGCACCAAGAACCACCAAGCACGAAGCCCAGTCGTGTTCAACCACTGTCAGCCACTCACAATTGAACCAACCCCTCCATGCACATTCGTGGCACCTTTGAAAGTCAACTCCCTGCATCATGAAAACTCCCCAAGCCGCTAGCTTCCATCTCATGAAACCACCTCCCCACACAAACACAGAAACCACGACTCCTCCATGCACAACAGAAACCACCATCATCGATGCCCTATTCTAAGCAAAAAAAACATAGCATTGTTTCCACCACCGCAAGCCACCCTTTGATGCACACATTAACCCCGCAATAAACCATGGAGACCACCCCCAACAACCACATTCACAGCCCCTATTTTGCATTCACAAAAACAGAGCACCATCGCACGCACTCTCCTCCATGTCGTAGCAACAACAGAGAGCCGATTCTGCACCATTTCTCCACCGCCAATCCCATGGTGACTCTTGGAGTCCTTACTGTGCCCACCTCCATTTCCGACCGACAGAACTGTAAGCATCTCTCTCTCTCTCTTCGGGTTCAGCAGTTGCCAGTCCTTCATAAACTGCAACGACAAACCATGTTGCATAACTGCCCCCGTAAGTCCACCTTGCCTCTCCAGTGGTTAGCACGATTGTGATTAAATCCCATAGATGACATGTTACATAAATACCCTTGCTAATAATTGTTGACCGTAGGATTAATATTTTATGATATGATTATGATAAAATCAAGAGAAATTTGGTGTTTGCTGGTAGAAAATAATTCAGATTTGATGTATTAGTCGGAGAGATTTTAGTAGATATATATTATTTTGGAGAGTGAAGATATCTTTAAGGTTACGAGAATTTTAGATTTTTAGGAAAAAATATATTGTTTTAGTATTTCAGGCTTAAATATCAAAATATGCATTTAATTAGAGATTTAATAAGTTACGTGTCTATTTTATATGTGACGATTGATATTCATTCGGCACTGTTGTGGAAAAAATTCTGAAAAGTTGAAGAGTCCATGTAAGCAGGATTTTCATGCTAGACTTTGCATAAAACTAATGGACTGAGGTTGATTTGATGAAAAATATGCATGTTTTGTTATGAAAAGGAAAATTTGAAAACAACCTTGCTCATTTTGTCTGCATTACTCATGAAATATGTATAAGAGAAAATTTTTTTTGTCATTACTGGTGTAGACATGAGTTATTTTTGGCATGCTGTTTCTAAACTGTGCAAAAAGAGCGGATATAGAAATTTGTGCATAATTATATGAAGATGATTTGAATCTGTTGTGTTTTGGATATGTTATGTACTCTGTTATGATATGATGTGATCTCTAAAAACCTCTAGCATGACATTTTGTTTTTGTTCTGTTTCGACCTTACCACAGGTGTAAAACTATGACCTCTGTTCGGGTTGATATCAATTTTTTTGTTTCTAGTGCACCCTCTTTAGAAGCAAAGTGGTTTTCTGCGTGGTATTTCATGTGTGCACACTCAGGGCTATGAGAATAATAAAGGAAAGATTTCACATTCTATTTTTGCTTGATTTACCACCGGGGTTTACACAACCCTACCACGGGAGTTAAACATGAAATTATGTTCTGATGTGATGTTTCAGTTATGGTATGCCAAAGGACTTTTGAATATGAATATTTTGAACTATCGCTTTGAGAGTTTGATAACATGTTTTGGTTCTGCACTTTGAAAAAAAATGTTTTATTTTGCATTATGAACTCTGTAAATGCTCATATTTACATACTAGTATATGTTCTCTGTTTACTGAGTTATTGATAACTCACCCCTTATTTCCACAATATTTTTCAGATAATTTGAATGTGTTTCTGTTGAGGATCAAGATTAAGGGCATGAACAAGATTAGTTAAGCACAGTGAATTAAGCACAAAAGATTGCCATGGTTGTTGGATAATTTATTCAGTAAATTTGTTGTGTTATGATGAAATTGTATGTTGAGAGGTTGACATTTATTTGAGACTTTGTGGTGTTCCTAGCTAGTTAAGTATTTGGAATAGTTGGTTTAAAGCAGTGAGATCTATGTGTAATTGAAAAATTAGAGTCTATATCTATATTGTGAGATGCAATTTTAAGTGAAAAGTAATAACTCTCTCTGATCCATCCGGATATTGGGCGTTACATAATTACAGCCATTTGATATAACTTTCTCTGTCGCCGCCATGGACATGATAAGCTTTATTAATATTTGCTAATTAAACGTACCTCTTGTTCAATCAGTTGATACTTTTTGTTTGCTACACCAATTCGGGGGTTAGCTAAACTCATTAGTAATATTTAATAAGGGCAATAATTATCATAGATATCATGAAAGCTGAGAATTACGAGGAGGAAATGAAAATTATTACGTACAAACTCGACCAGCCATGAGCGAATCAGTACTACAAAGCAGACATGTATGCATTGTTCCCAAGTTCATTAAGGATCAATTGCATGATCTGCAGGATCATCATGATGATCATATATATATATATAGGAACTCAGGATGGTTTGATCCTAAAATTTGCTGAGGGTAACCTCAACACCATGAATTGGCTTTGGATGTGGAAGATAAGCCATCTTTGCATTGGGGTTGAGCAATTCCCACCTGATAATAATTAATTAGAATATATTCAACATCAATATCTGATCTGTTGCATCAAAGTTAAAAAGGCAAATTAAAGTAATGACAATCATTTCCTTACTTATAACCTATAGATAAATGATGAAGGAAAAGTGCAAGTTGTATGCTAGCCAGCATGTTTCCTGCACAGATTCTCGGTCCTCCTCCAAAAACTTGGTATGTTCCAGACCTCACTGGTTTCTGCAATATATATATATAAGATCAGTCAAACAACAGTACTAGTGTTTAACTAAAAGAATATATGAATTTTTTTATTTAGTGATGTTGGCTGGGGTTAAGCATCATGTGGTCGGTCTCTCTCACATTCCATCTATCTGGATTAAAGCACAGAGGATCTTCAAAGTTTTCAGAATTTGTGTGGAGGTATCGAACCCACAGAATCACTTTCCAGTCCTTTGGTATTTTGTAACCTACGTACAGATCAAAACGTACAAATTAAAATCACTTTCCAGTACAATTTATATATTTTCTATATATTATTATAATACATAATTTTCGAAGTATAATCACTTAATTTCCAGCTTTGTTAAATGTGCAGTACCTTTATACTCTGTTTCTTTGGTGGCAGATCTGAAAATGAATGGTGCAATGTTGGCCATTCTTATTGTCTCTTCCACCACCTATATATATGCAAATTAAAGTTACTCCAAAAGGTTTAATTGCATTGGCTTCCTTAAGAAAATGAGAGAAAAATAAATAAAATTCTCAGATTATATATAGCTGACAATAACGGCATGATATATATATATATATATATCATGATCTAGATCACCTTGTTTGCGTACTTCATTTCTGAGACATCTTCACTTGTGATGAAATCGCCTTTCCTCTTCTTGCTTATGGCCATGTTTTCCTTCTGATTTCATGATTAGGATTAGACGCAAATTAAACAGATGATCACACCTTCCTTTCCTATCTTCAACACCTTTTCTTATTTTATTAGTTGCAATTTTTGTTTTCCCTCTAAGGCCCAGTTTGGATATACAAAATCATCTCATCATTAAAACTTTTTCAAATCACAAAATAAAAATAATATTAAAAATTATATTCTAACAATATTTTATTCAACTTTCAACAAAACATCTCATCTCATCTCATCTCATCTCATCTGAACTGTGTACGTAACCAAACGAGGCCTAAATTTTGTTATATCGATGTGACACATTTTAATGATATTGAATGTCAACTACTATTTATATAGACAGTTAATTAAAATGAATCACTTCAACAAGTATGATTACGGATGATATGATATACATGATATATATATATATATATATATATATATATATATATATCTAGCGTGCGCGCATGAATAGTTACCCGTAACTTTTGGAGGGCATTAGGGAATTTGGCAAGATAAAATACAGCCCACATTGATGCAAGGCTAGTAGATTCATATCCAGCAGCAACAAGACTAACGATGTTGTCTATCACCTCCTGAGAACTCAATTTATTGCCCTCTTCATCTTTAATCTGCATCAGCCCATCCATTAGATCATTCGTTTGATCTACACCATTTTGGTTCTTCCTTTTCTTCTCTAACTCGACCCAAAAAAGTGCATCAAGCTTCTTCCTGCACTGCAACATTACAGTACAAAATCCAATACATGCACAGTAAAGATCATATTAAGCCATCTGATAAATCATACAGTGACGAGGATGGATGCATGCAGGTCTGATCTACGTACTGTTAGTACAAATAATTACCTGAAGGGCATGGTGATAAGTAGTTCCATGAAAGTTAATTGGATACGCCCTAACACCATGAACCAACCCCTTAAACAACTTGTCCATGTTGTCTAACTGAGGCCCCGGCTCGAAGCTTACAAATAATCTTCCAATATTTTCGAAGGTCAGCTGTAAGCATGCATGCGTGAGACAGACATGGAATTAATTAATTGATTATAACTCCTTATAATTACACAAATTAATATTTCTGAGTGCTAGAGATCTACCAGAACGAACGATAAATGTAAAAGCAAAATACACATATAATATAGTACCTTCTTGATTTCGTCATATACTTTGACTTTGCCCTTTTGTGCCCACGACTGGAGCGCAGCCGCCATGAGGGGTTGGACCTGAAGAGCTATGCGGCGGAGAGCATCCGGCCGGTTAATAGCGTTTGATACATAGCTTCTAAGTCTGGCATGAGACTTTCCATGAACTGCTACTAGAGAAGTAGGGCCAAGGATATCCACGGTAGGCCATTTCAGGAGAAAGGTATCCTCTGATTGGAATATAAACTTGTTCACCGCTGGGAAGCATGCTATGATTGTCGGTGATCCGAATAGGTGGGTTCTGTACATTCCTACTCCATCACCATACCTGCATCATCAGATTCGCATCACACACACACTACTACAATTAGTAGAACATATATATATAATATATCCATGTTGGAATTGATCAATTAATTGAGTACTACTTGTTTTTTCTTTATTCTTGAGATTAGTTTCTGCTTTTTCATGGCAATATATAAAGTTTGAGGCATGCATAAGATCAAAGATAATAGGAAACTCTAGCGTAAGTTTGAGCTCATATATATTTGCATACGAGAAAGGGAAATTCATGATGATCTTACTTGCGACGCTTAGAATTGATGAAATCATCTGGACGACGAAGAATTTTGAAGTACCAGAGGAATGTGAGCATTTCTCCCAAAAAGGGAAAGCCCATGTGTCCTGGTGGGAGCTTGGTCGCAGAAGAAGTACTCAAGGAGCACCGGGCGTTAAAAGAAAAGACATACCAAAGCTCATTCCACCACCACAGAAGCAACCCTAAGAGTGGCAAACCTCCTAATAGCAAACCCAACCACACTCCGATCGTAGTAATTTCCATCTCCAAATGCGAATAATCCTAGCTCTGATCTGTCTACCTAGCTAGCTAGCTAGTTTAATCTCGTATATATATAATATAGTTAAGAATTATTATATAACTGATCATCTGTATATGAAATAATTAAATATATATTGTTGAGTTTGATTCCCGGTAGGTTATTCCATTGACTAACTTTCCTAAAAGACAAAGCTACAAGAGTTTCGTAATTAGGTCAAGCACGGACGTACTTATCTAGAGCATGATATCATCGATCAAGACTACACAAACACACACACACACACATATATAATGGATAAGACAATTGTTGGGAATGGACCAAATGTAACAAAGGCTAAGTTGAAGTAAATAATAACAAAATAAATAACAAGCACACAAAGAATATCAAGATTTAAGTGGTTCAGCTCAATGTGAACCTACGTCCACTGGCAGGTTAGTTTCAATGATTTCACTATCAACAAAAGATGGAGTACAAAGTATTGACTACAAAATCCTCTTCCAAAGTGTCAAAACACACTTGGGAATATCACAAAGAGGACCTCTCTCTCTCAATACAAGTTTCGACAGCCTCAAAAGGTAAAAAGTCTCAAATGAATGATGAAACATTCATATTTATGTTGTAGCGGCACGAGCCCTGAGCGAAGTGTTGAGCGGAGCTTGAGCGAACGTTAGGGTTGTCATCCCGCTCGAACGGAGTGTCGAGCGGGTGTCGAGCGAACTTTCTGGTCGAAGCTTCGCTCAAGCGAACTGTCGAGCTAAGGTTGCTTAAGCCAGAGTCGAGACAGGGTCAAGTAAGGGTCAAGCTACAGTCAAGCCAAGCCTAAAAAAATGGCATTTTCAGTAGGAAATCAAGTCAAACGCAACAAATCTCCACCTTGGATTGAATTCTACCAAGCAAAACAAGAAACCATTAACCAAAGACCGACCCCCTCCACCAAATCCCCTAAGGGAATCACATACCCCGAACACCAATCAAGTTCAAGTCCAAACAAAGTTTGAACTTATATCTGCTGGAATTTCAATAGTAGCAATCTTCTGAATTTCTAACACTCCCTCTGTAACAATTTTTCGAAGAAAATGATACCTGACATCAATATGCTTTGTCCTCTCATGATACATTTGATTTTTGGTCACATGTATTGCATTCTGGCTGTTACAAAACACTGAAACTGCTTCTTGTTGTAATCTCAAATCACTGATCAAACCTTTTAACCAAATGGCCTCCTTAACAACCTCGGTTGCTGCCATATACTCTACTTTTGTAGTTGATAAAGCAACAGTAGATTGTAGTGTTGCTTTCCAACTAATAGCAAAACCACACAAAGTAAAAACATACCTTATCAATGATCTTCTCTTATCCAAATCCCCAGCATAATCAGAATCAACATAACTAACCACCCTTGAATTGTAGTCAATTTCTCTATCAAAGATTAAACCAAGGTTCGAAGTACCTCTCAAATACCTGAATATCCATTTCACAGCCTGCCAATGAGCTCTACCCGGGTTAGCCATGTACCTACTAACAACACTCATTGCCTGTGAAATATCTAGTGAGTACAAATCATTGCATACATAATACTGCCAACTACACTAGCCATGAACTGTTCCTCCTCGTCTATCTGAGGAGATAGAGATGCTGAAAGTTTAAAGTGTATAGCAAATGATGTACTTACTGGTTTGGAATTAGACATTCGAAATCTCTGAAAAACTTTCTAAATGTACTTTATCTGGGACAAGTACAACTTTCCTATCTCTGTGGATCTTCATCCCCAAAATCTTCTTTGTAGCACCTAAGTCTTTCATTTCAAACTCATTTCTGAGTTGGGTTTTCAACAAACTAATGTCAGATATGCTTTTAGCAGCAATAAACATATCATCAACATAAAGTAGCAAATAAATGAAAAACCCATCAGATAACTGCTTGTAATAAACGCCAATTATCATATCTACTCCTCACATAACCATGATCTATCATAAAAGAATCAAAGCGTTTATACCATTGCCTCGAAGACTACTTCAAACCATACAATAATTTCTTCAATCTGCACACATGATCTTCTTTTCCTTGAACAATGAACCCCTCCGGCTGATGCATGTAAATGGTCAACTCAAGCTCAGCATGCAGGAACGATGTTTTAACGTCAAGTTGCTGAAGCTCTAGGTCATGCACTGCCACCATAGTAAGCAACACCCTGATTGAACTTTGTTTCACAACTGGAGATAAAACTTCATTGAAGTCGATGCCTTCTCTTTGACTGTAGCCTTTTGCAACCAAGAGTGCCTTGTACCTTGCATCTGCAACACCTTGGATTCCCTATTTTCTTTTGAAGACCCATTTGCAACCAACAATTTTCATCTTCTTAGGCAACTTAACCAAATCCCAAGTTTGGTTCTTATGAAGAGACTCAATCTCCTTAGTCATTACTGCGCACCATTATGCACACTCCTTACTTTTGACAGCTTCTGAATAACTGAAAGGCTCTTGACCATCTATGTCATCTACTATAGTAAGTGCATATATTACTATGTCTGCATGAGCATATATTTGAGATGGTTTGATCTGTCTCTTCTGTCTACCAATAGCAATACTGTAGTCTTGCTCACCATGTGCGCCATCATCAAAGTCAAGATCATGCTCATCAGTAATAACATGATCTTGGGTGTCGCCTAACACCCCTTTTGAAGCCTCAACCTGTAACTCCACCTTCTTGCCATTACTTTGCTCTTCACCTGTAGACACAGTAAACTCCTTTCTTGGATTAAACAAAGATTGTTCATCAAATACTACATCCCAGCTAATTACAAACTTAGGTGATTTGGGATCAGTACATCATAACCTGAATCATTTCACCCCACTGACATATCCAATTAATATGTCATTCTTTGCCATAGGCTCAAGTTTTCCATCATTAACATGGAAATATGCATGACGATAAAAAAATTTCAAATTTGAATAATCAGAGGGAGTACCAGACCATACCTCATTTGGAGTTTTTAAACCAATTGATGTAGCTGGAGAGCGGTTAACCAAATAGCAAGCTGTGTTGACTGCTTTAGCCCAGAAATCTTTAGACAAGCCGGCATTTAATTTGAAAGCATATTGCGGGCTCTCTCCAAGAGAGTCTTATTCATCCGTTTTTTTTGTGGAGTTTAAAGTTAGCAAATACATCGCTCTTCTCTTTCAAAAAATAAACTCAAATCTTCTGTGAGTAATCATCAATAAAAATAAGCAAATACTGGGCTCCACCTTTTAATGGAACTAAAGATGGACCACAAAGATTATAATGAATATAGTCCACAGTACTTTTAGTTCTGTGAACTCTATAGTAAACTAAACCTTGCACTGTTTTTCAAACACACAATGTTCACAGAATTCAAGTTTTCTTATCTTCTGATCACACAACAAACCTTACTTACTCAGAATAGACATCCCCTTTTCTCTCATGTGACCCAAACACATGTGCCATAGATGGGTAATATCTAAGTTTGGATTATCTAAAACAGACACTACAACTGTACTTGTCACTGTACTGCCCTGAAGGAAATAAAGACCATCTGTCTTATCTCCTCTCTTTACAATCATGGAGCCCTTACTGACTCTAATAGCTCCACTTTCACCGGTGTATTGGAAATCCAAAGAATCAAGAGTGCCCAAGAAAATAAGATTTTTCTTCAAATCTAGGATGTGCCAGACATTAGACAATGTCCTGACAATCCCATAAAAAATCTTAATCCTAACTGAACCAATCCCAGCAAATTTACAAGCCATATCATTTCCCATCAAAACGAAGCCACCATTGGCTGACTCATAAGTAGTGAACCAGTCCCTCTTGGGACACATATGAAAGGTACAAGCTGAGTCTATGACCCACTTGTCACCATAGCAACTATTTGAGCCGCTAATTGCTAGGACAATGTCTACGTCGTTAGACTTTTTATCAGCAACGCTAACAACACTAGAGGATCTAGTGCCTTCCTCTTTGTTTTTCAGATTAGGACACTCATTTTTGTAATGACCAAATTTATGGCAGTAATGACATTTAACACTTTTCTTGTTAAATTTCGATTGCGAACTACCCTTGGATTTACCCCTATTCTTCTCTGAACTTCTCTCATTTGATCTACCCCGCTAGAGGAACCCTTAACAAACAAATCACTGGCTTGATTATCCGTCCCCTTCAAATTCAATTTAGTTCTCAATTCTTTAGAGTTCAAAGTAGATTTCACATCTGCTAAGGAAATAGTATCTCTACCATACAACATTAAATTCACGAAATTATCAAACGACATAGGCAACGAACACAAAACAATTAGGACTTGATCCTCTTCCTCAAGCTTAATATCAATACTCCTCAAATCCATGATAATCTTATTAAATTCATCTAAGTGTTCAGAGATAGGAGTATCTTCCTTCATTTTGAACGTGTATAACCGTTGCTTCAGATACAAACGGTTGGTGAGAGATTTCTTCATATACAAACTCTCAAGCTTAGACCAAAGACCAGCAGCGGTCTCCTCATTGGCAACCTCCCTCAAAACTCCATCCGATAATGACAACAAAATGGCAATATGTGCCTTCTCTTCATCTTCTCTTGCCGGTGCAGGAGAATCATTGAATACCTTCCTTTCCAATACTTTTGACAAGCCTTGTTGTTGCAACAAAGCCTTCATCTTGATGCGCCATAAGCTAAAGCTTTTTTATCGTCGAATTTCTCCACTTCAAACTTTGCCATAGCCATTCATCAAAACTTTGCATAGAGTCTTGCTCTCTGATACTAATTTGTTGGGAATAGACCAAATGTAACAAAGGTTAAGTTGAAGTAAATAATAGCGGAAGCAAACAAAATAAACAACAAGCACACAAATAACACCAAGATTTAAGTGGTTCAACTCAATGTGAGCCTAATTTACTACCATTTGCTCGAGCGAACGTTAGGGTTGCCATCCCACTCAAGCGGAGTGTCGAGCGAACTCTCTGGTTGAAGCTTCGCTCAAGCAGACTGTTGAGCAAAGTGTCGAGCTAAGGTTGCTTGAGCCAAGGTCGAGCAACAGTTGAGACAAGGTCAAGCCAGGGTCAACCAACGTCAGCCAAGCCTAAAAAAATGACATTTTTAGTAGGAAATCAAGTCAAACTCAACAACAATCCCCTGCATGCACCTACTTATATAGATATAGAAAAAAGCTAAAGGTAGCCAATTTCGAGGACTCCTTTGCGCATGAAATCGATGTGGATGCAACAGGTTAAATGAAATGGTGCACACGGACTCTTCTCCTTTCAACCTTGCGAAACGGTGCGTATTGGTTTTTTTTTATTTTTTTATTTTTTGTTCTGAAGCTGAAGCTTTCCTTCGCCCTTCGCATCTCTTCTCTTCGTGCCCATCAACGAAATCGAACCCGAGATATCCCTAGAAATTCGTTTCCATTCCGTGTGAAATTGCCATCGTCAATTGTTCGGCTCCCTCTCCTTGACTCGCAACTGAAGCTGAAGCTTGAGGTGAGAATCCTAACCCTAGCGGCAATTTTTTTACTGACTCGCTCCAAAATCAAATTTTCTTGCACTGTCCGAAAAAATAAAATTGATGAACTAAATCCACCCTTTAGCACTGCGAGGGAAGATATTGATGAACTGAATATCAAAGGACTTATTATGTCTAAGGTGATATGTCCGAAATTTTCTTTTTGGCTAGTTACACTATGAAGCATGGGTGAGATTTTTCATCCTTAGCATTATTACGGTTGGAGTTTATGCATTTGTTTGATAGTAATTACCGAAAGTAAGGACTGAGTTTGGTGAGTTTTACAGGGAAGGGGAAGATAGCGTGAGCTTTACATGGCTCTGATACCATACTAAAGGAAGTAAATGAGGCGTAGGTGAAGTGTTTGAAGAAAGACCACTGTGAGGATTTCATAAATTTAAATCAATCAACAATGTGCTGCTTGTATATCCTGAATATTGAATGAACAAATTAACTATCGGGATTATATTCCAATGAAATTCATCAATCCAGATAGGGCCCCAATCAAAGCTTTTACTTGAACAAAAGTACATAAAAAATGTTCCTTGGTGGCAAGTATGAAGTATGGCCACCTATTGAAACAAGTATAGCAAGTCCAAAGCTTTTACTTGAACAATCAAAGCTTTTACTTGAACAAAAGTACAGAAACCATTCATTCAACTACACACATTATATTTTGCATACAAACTTGAAAATCCAAAATATCAAATGAGCAAGTTTATATATATACGTTTTTTGGGAAAATATCTTAGTCCAAAATAAAGCAATCAGGGGGAACTCAAAAGTTCTAGTACCTATGTAGTGGGATTTTGTTCCAAATAAGCTATATACAGTGATAAAAACATGCGAAAATCATGAAAAACAGGGAAAAAAACCTCAATCTTAATAATAATCATATATGCACAAGAAACACAAAAGTTAGAATAGAATTATAGACTGGAAAATATAAAGCTTAAAACCAACCACATCTGACGACGGACGGCAAGGACTGGCGGTGGAGGAACCCAAATATTTTTTGATTCTGAAACCTTGACTGCGAAACCCAGATCAGAGGTTAATGCCGGTGGCTAGAGAAGCATGCAAAGACGTTCGAAGATGTGCCGGTGGTGGAGACGTGCCAGCAGAGATGGGCCATCGGAGACGAGAAATACGTACCCTGGTTCGTGAACGCAACGCAAGCTAAAGCAACGCAATGCAAGCTGAAACTTCATGGTTCTCTTCCTGTGAGAGAGACGTTTGGTGCGAAGACGTTGACGTCCGGAGAGGAGACGTGCGTAGTGGTTTCTTCCGCTTTCAGCCTCTTTTTTTCCAATTCTATTGTTTTTTTTTTTCTTTTAAGGCCACGTAGGCTGGGGTGCCCAAGGTGTCCCTCGAATGGACTACCTGTAGCATAATTGATATATATTAGTTATTTTGCAACGTCTGTGTTATATATATACGTCTAATGCATTTACTTCCAATCGATTTAAGTAAGTGGTCTTAAAAAACTTATGACTTGGTGTGTGATATTTTCGAGGTAACAGCTACTTTTCAGCCATTATTGATATCATGTGGTATTTCCTTATTATATATAAGTGGTGGATATGGAAACTTTGGCTTATTACCTGCATGCATGGTGCTGCTACACTAGGCCTCTTTCTGATCTAGATGAGCAATATTATATATAATACAACTTCTAATAGGTATAATGAATACAGTTTTACCAAGCTTTGGAAAGCAATTTGGAAGTTGAAGCTACCTTTGAAAATTAAGATCTTTGCATGGAGACTATGCAAAGATTATTTACCAACTGGTTTAAATTTACTAAAGAAGCATGTGAACATTGATCCAAAATGCAGCATGTGTTCTGATCAGGATGAGGATGTGGGGCATGCGATTGTCTATTGTGTTGAGCTGGTTGAGTTTTGGAAATATCATTTGCCAATTCTATTTGTTATACCAAGACCTCTTTATTTTGTTGATTTGATCTTACATGTGTAGCAAATGGGGACAACAAAGGAGTTGCAGAAGTTCTTTTTAATAGCATGGAGTTTTTGGTTTAGGAGAAACAAAAAGATACATGATGATGTGGTATTTACTTTAAAACAGGTTGTTGATCATGCTATGTCTGTGCAGAAGTGTTATATTTCATTTTCTCAACAGCAGAACATAAACCAGAAGAAATATGGCTGCCTTTGGAACCCTCCTCCTGTAGGTTTTCTTAAACTAAATGTGGATGGGGCATTATTCTTCGATAAAAAATAAAAAAAAAAGTAGGGGTTGGGGCTGTTCTTAGAGATGAAAAATGAGACATTATTTTTGCAGCTACAAGTGGAATCAGATTGTAAGTTGCTAATAGATGATCTGCAACAAGAGTCTTTCCAAGCTGCATCACGATTGGGAAATTTGGTCTTAGAAGTCAAAATGCTGATGTCTTATTTTGATGTTTGTACATGTCAGTATGTTAATCGGTTGGGAAATAGTGCTGCTCATAAGTTAGCTAGAATGGCTTGGAACATTGATGATTTGGTTGTATGGGGGGATTCTGTACCTGAGTCTATTGCCCATGTCATTTGGGTGGAAAAGATTTCTTGTAATCCTTGATGCAATATATGAAAGCCTTTTTATCAAAAAAAAAAAAAAAAAAAAAGAAGAAGAAGAAGGTATAATGAATACAGATAAAGTAGTACTACTCGGATCTAGTACCTTCTTTTAGGCATTAAAATGTATATATGTAGTACTATAGCTTTATTTATATAGGTTTCTTTTTAGATCATCAACTCTCAAACGTTCTACTTACACATGACGGTAGTCTTCAACAGAATATTATATAATTGTTATCCGGCCAATATTGGCGCCCCATTGACCCGATCGATCTGAAGAAGTTCTGTTTTTGAGGCCTTCACAACGAATTCTGGATGATCTCCACGAGTACTCCTCGATCGATCTAGGCCATATAACATATTGTTCCAATATTGTAGCCCCGGGCTTGACCCTATACCATCCAAGATCAGTTCTATCCATGCTTCGTAAATTTAGGATCCCATGATCGATCAGTTCTAATTAACAAACTACTTCGCGCGCATTAATAATCTTAATTAATCAATTTATATATATTCTTCTGCAAATCTAAGCAACAAGATCATGACCAACATCTAAAACGGCATGGGTTAAGACGACCTGGTTAAGTCCACTAATGCTGGAAATTAAACTAATTACTTTCATGTACACATGAATATTGTCTAGTTATGATTTAATTTCAAACATTAATTATAAGTACTTTTTCAAAAACTTTGTCCGATATTCATTGTTGATGCTGGTTTTCAGGAGCTGGGACTCGGTCAGGATCAATTCCTAGGTACATATATATATATATATATAAGATCGAAGATCAGGATACGAATAAATAAAATTATTCATATTAAAGTGAGATTAAAATAATTAAGAAAATGGAAGTTTCTTCTTCAGTACTGGAGCAAGACGGTACTACTACTCCACCCCCTACTGATCCTCCTCATCATTCAACTAAAAAACTAGGAGGATGGAAATCTATCGCCTACATCATTGGTAACGTGCCTGTATGGTGCTTTTTTTTTTCTTTTTTTAGTTTTCCCGGCACTTCAAAATGGATAATTAATTGTTTTGCGTTTTTTTGGTGGATTTTTTTTAAGGGAACGAATCCTTTGAGAAGTTGGCATCGATGAGCTTGATATCCAATATGGCAGTTTACCTGGTGACAGAATACAACTTGAGAGGTATATTTGTTGTAAATGTGGTTAACATCTGGTATGGAACCTCCAACATTGCATCAATTGCAGGCGCTTTCATTTCTGATGCTTATCTAGGCAGGTTTCGTACAATCCTCTTAGGTTCCGTTGCGTCTCTTCTGGTAATTAAATTGACCTGCTCTTTCTGATTTCTATTCATGAATAGCTGGGAATATTGGATTTTGCAATCTTTCCAAGTCATATGGTTGCATTTCACAGGGTATGGGGACCATGACCCTAACTGCAGCTCTACATCGGTTAAGACCCTCCACCTGCAACGGGCAATCCCAATGCCCAAAGCCCCTAAGTTGGCAGCTAGCCTTCCTCTTCATGGCTCTAGCAATGCTATCCTTGGGTGCAGGCGGCATCAGGCCCTGTAACATAGCCTTTGGAGCTGATCAATTTGACACCCAGACCAAGAAAGGAAGAGCACAATTAGAAAGCTTCTTCAATTGGTGGTATTTCTCCTTCACAGTTGCTCTCATTGTGGCCCTCACTGCTGTTGTCTACATTCAGACTAACGTCAGCTGGGCTTTAGGCTTTGCCATTCCTACTGTCTGCCTTTGTGTTTCCATAGCCATTTTCTTGACCGGCCGCCACACTTACATCTACAAGAAGCCTCAAGGAAACATCTTTGCAGATTTGGCCAAGGTGATCATAGCTGCCTGTCGGAAGCGTCGGCTAACTGCCGGACCAGCCTTCGAATACTCATTTTATGATCCTCCCATGAAGGGATCAGAGTTGTTGACAATAAGGCTTGTTCATACAGACAGGTTTTTGTTCCTTGACAAGGCTGCTATAATTGCAGAACCAAGTGAATTGGACAACCAAGGCCGGCCGAGAAATGGTTGGAAACTTTGTAGCTTGCAGCAAGTGGAACAACTTAAATGCTTAGTTGCAACTTTGCCAATATGGGTATCAGGTATTGGTTGTTTCATGACCATGGATCAGCAGAACACGTTTGGGGTCCTTCAACTGATGCAAATGGACAGATCCATTGGAACCCATTTCAAGGTTCCACCAGGCTGGATGAACATCGCACCCATGATTGCACTCTCGATATGGATCTTCATTTATGAGCGCGTTTACATCGTCCAGGCAAAGAAACTGACAGAGAGGGACAGGAGACTGACGATGCAGCAGAGAATAAGTACCGGTATTGTGATGTCAATTCTGTGCATGTTGGTTGCTGGGGTTATTGAGAAGAAGCGTCGTGAAGCAGCTTTGAGACATGGATCGTTTATTTCACCTCTAAGTTTTGCATTGCTGTTGCCGCAGTTTGTCTTATCTGGTCTGACGGAAGCTTTTGGTGCAGTTGCAATAATGGAGTTATTCACCCTGCAAATGCCAGAGAGCATGAGAACTATGGCTTCAGGAATCTTCTTTCTCAACTTATCCATATCCAACTACTTCGGATCCCTTCTTGTCAATATCATCCATCATCTGACTTCGAAAAGAGGAAAATCGCCATGGTTGGGGGGTCACGACCTGAACATGAACAGGCTTGACTACTACTATTACATTGTTGCGACCCTCGCAGCTCTAAATTTTGTGTACTTTACTTTCTTTGCTAGCCGTTATGTCTCAAGCAGCAGGGTTTGTAGTGGGAAAGGGGAGATCTCATTAGAGAGCTCAATAGCAAGCCACCCATGAAATTTTTCTGAAAGAGCTAGAACCAGACAATTATGAGCTATGAAGGAAAGTATACTTGGAGATCATGCATGGCAGTAACTGCATAATCAGTAACATTAATGTACAGTTGAATTTCTTTTTAATTAGAAGATGAACTTGATTATTCTAGATACAACTAGAGTAAGAAAGATTCATGTAATTTTGAATCTTAATAGGAGATGCAATATGTGATGGTATGAGTTAAGAGTGTGCACCCGGTCACAGGTTAAGGTTTGGGTACCTGGCTATACCTTGACTCGGAAACGGTACCGGGACAAATCGGGATTTTGAAACTCGGATATCCGAATATCCAAATTTGTACCCGAGTCTAAATTTTACAAAAGAACTAACTTTTTTTTTAAAGTCTCTGTTTTACTAAATTTGTTCAAGAAAAAAAAAATATTGAATTTTTTTAAAAGCCTCGATTTTACTCAAATTGAATCTCTGATGGACTCCTCTATTTTACCCACCCTCAAAACATGTCTTCCCACCCATCAGACTTAGAGAAGCTTATCACTCAAGCTGAAGCCATGTCCTGGAACGAACAAGTTCTAGAACCTGAAACAGAAGCTGTGAAGAATCTCTCCAACCTAACCCTTGTTGGGAAGCTCATCTCAACTAAGCCACTCAACAAACAAACTTTTCATGCCACTATAAAAGTTGTTTGGAGTTTTTTATAGGTTTTATGATCGATGACATTGACATCAACACTTTTCTCTTTACTTTTTCCAACTCTCCAAGAGAAAGAACGTGTTCTTACAAATCGACCCTGGAACTTCAAAGGATTCCACATGATACTCAGGCAATGGCCTCCTAGTCTTAGCATCCAAGAAGTTCCCCTAAACTACTCAATTTTTTGGATACAAATTCGCGGTTTGCCTCTCGAGATGCTAACCCAAGCAATGGTCCCCTTTTTTCGGTTTTAGAATAGTATTAGTGGATTATATAGTTAGTACTATAGTGATATATAGTATTAATATAACTACTAATACTATAGTGGTTTATATAGTTATTTATATATAGTGGATTACTAATAGTATTAGTACTAGTATTAGTATTAGTGTATATATAATAGTATTATATAGTGATATAGTATTTGATTATGTATATTAGTGATAATATGCTAGTGTCTAACTTATTTATAACTTATTAATATTTATAAGATTAACTTTATGTTATATCAAATGTTATATTAATTTTATATTATTAGATTATTATTATACATGAATAATAGGATTTTAAAATTTAATGTTATATTAATTAGAATTTTAGCCTATAATATAAAATCATTTTATATATAATTTTATATATTATACAAAAAAAATTATATATATATATATATATTTGAACCGGTCCGGTTCAAAACTTGCTCGATCCGATGTTATAAAAGGAAAAATCGAAACCAGACCAGTTTTGATCGATTTTGAGAAAAATGAAACCAGTACCAGACCGGTTCAGTCTAGTTCACAGGTTTTTTTCTACCCAAATTATATCCTTTTTCTTTTTTATTTATATATTTTTTTAAAAATTTGCTTTTCTAAGAATTTTTAAATATTTTTTAGTTTTAAAATTATTTATATTTTTTTAGCCATGTGACATGACACGTGCCCAAAAATAGGCACAGGGAATGCCACAACAGCAATTCCAATAGAATATTCAGTTATAAAAATATGGCAGATGGATTTCATAAATAAAATTGTACGTGCAAAACATGAAGCAAAGTAAAAAAATTGAAAATTCAAAGAGCAAAAAGATAAACGTGCAAAACACAAACTGTAGTCCATAAGTCTCGAGTATCATTTACGTTTGGAAAAGAGACGAGGTCCAGCTTGGCATTATCTATATATTAGATCATCAATTATTCTTAATTTTTAAAGTAATGTTATATACAGTTTAAGATATGTAAATTTCACATATTCTCTTTAAAAAAAATGAGGTCTATTATTAAAAAATTATTATTATTTTTTCATACGACTCTCAGATTTACTCCACTTTTTTTTTTAAGAAATGTGTGAAGATTGTATATTTTAAAATTGTAAATATCATTTCTTTAATTAATTTTTACGATGATATTGATCACTATCAAAATTTAATAGTTGTTAAAGATTGTCGCATTATCAAAATAATACAGTACGTCCCTTTCCAACCATGATCAGTAGTCCAAAAAGTCCTAATGAAAACAAAAGAAATTAAAGATATTGCACTAGGACACCATAACCATGTAGTCAACAACGGAAGCGCCGCTGCCTTTATTTGTCATTTTTCAGCTGAATCAAAGATGCATTTATAGGGTTACAGTTATCCTGAACCGATCAACATCAAGCTGGACCATCCATGCATGCATGCTGCATCGCTGGCTGTCACTCTCTCATGCATGATGATATAATTAAGCTTCAGAATACAGCAATACTGGAGGAGAGTCCTTGACTCTTTGTTGTACGTCTTTTTCGAGGATCTGCAGTTTTCAAAACCATGTGATTTGATCAAAATTAAACCTCAAATACTTGCACGTTGCACCAGAAATATGACAAAGACAGATGTTTTTGAAGAAATATTAATATTTTGCTGTATATGCAGAGAGATAAATTATCTTAGTTATTACTACCACTTGATCTGGTCTGACAACGACTTTGTTACTTGCATAGAGGTAACTGAATTAGAAAACTACAAGTACCCTAAACTTATTTGAGTCCTATGTATGATCTCTTGTATCGAACTTCGTTCTAAAGGTCAAGATATGTGATACTTCATATGATAAGCATAAGGGCAGGTGGTGTATGAGATCCCATATTATTTAGAAATGAGAAGTTATTATTCTTTATAAGGTTTTAATTGGACTCTAATTGTATAATTAATTAGTACGTCTCAATGGACGTCCCAAACCACATGGTTTATACTCTAAAATACAATTGGAGCCTCATTGGAACGTTATAAAGAGTAAGAACTTCTCCTTCCCAAACAATATGGGATCTCATACACTGCCTACCTTTATGCTTATCGTATGGGTTATTACAAGATAAGATTTTCTTTCTCCCTGGTATGGATCACAAGAGTACAAACAAGACAGCATAAACAAATCAGAATGAATTAAGGAGCTGCTAATGAAATTATAACAAGCTGGTAGCTTATAGTAGTACTTCGTGGTTTCTTGATGAGGTTTCACAGCAACATGATGAGAGTCTGAAAGTTGGTTTTTGTTTTAGATTAATGGAAAGCATCAAAATCAAGGTGCAAATCCACATGACAGCTCTTTCAGTCTTTTGTATGACATCCACACTAGCTTGCAAATATAAAACTCTTTTGTATGCCCTGCATGCAAGTAGTATGGTCAAAATTGAGAACTTTGAAATAGTGTAGTAATTGTAAAACTCTCACATCAAGACAAGCAATACTGATCAGTGAAGGAAACGAGTATCCTACAAAGATGGGGAACTTACAAGTGGGGTACGTAGGTAGGGAGAACTCAATTTGCATCCTCACGTACAGTTATATATAGATTCATTCTATATTTCCATGAGACACTTTCTGTGCAGCAGACGAATATAATTGAAAACCAGGCCAGCAAAGGGAAGGCGCAGAAAGACATGGAGAAGAACGAGATCAAACCCATCACAGCACAAGAGCCTAAGATAAACTACAGAGGAATTAAAGCATTGCCATATGTTATAGGTAAGAAAAAGAGAGATGATCATGCGGTTTTTTCTGCTGCATAATCTTTTTTTCCTCTCATATTTGATGACCCAAAAATGCAGGCAATGAGACCTTTGAGAAGCTAGGGACGATTGGCACCTCAACAAACCTTCTGGTCTATCTCACTACTGTTTTCAACATGAAAAGCATCACTGCTACAACTCTTATAAATGTCTTCAATGGCACCACCAACTTAGCTACCTTACTCGGAGCTTTCTTGTGTGATACTTACTTTGGCCGTTACAAGACCTTGGGATTTGCCTCAGTAGCCTCTTTTTTGGTACCACTGCTAGTACTCCTATTTATCAAATACCAAACTAAGTTCAGACTATACACAAATGATTAAGTATCTATTTGATACCTTGCAAAACAGTAACATCATTCTAATCTGTTCCTCTTTTTTTTTCCTCTCTTTTTTCCTTGAAATCAGGGGATGCTCGTGCTGACTTTTACAGCAGGAATTGCAAAACTGCATCCTCCCCACTGTGAAACAGAAGAGCCTGGGGGATGCCATGGCCCAACACCATGGCAACTGGCTTTCCTATTGGGTGGACTCGGATTTCTAGTTGTTGGGGCTGGTGGCATTAGGCCATGTAACTTGGCCTTTGGTGCAGACCAATTCAATCCCAACACTGAATCTGGGAAGAGGGGAATCAGCAGCTTCTTCAATTGGTACTACTTTACCTTCACTTTTGCCATGATGGTGTCTTTGACAATAATTGTGTATGTTCAATCCGATGTGAGCTGGGCCTGGGGCTTAGCCATTCCTACCTTTCTGATGTTCTTATCCTGCGCACTGTTCTTCATGGGTTCACGAGTTTATGTGAAACTAAAACCTGAGGGTAGTCCTTTTTTGAGCGTACTGCGAGTTATAGTTGCTACAGTCAAGAAGAGGAAATTGAAGTTCCCAGAGCAACCATGGCTCTCCCTTTTCAACCACATTCCCCCCAGTTCTATCAACACTGAGCTTCCTTACACCGATCAATTCAGGTAATATTATTTATTAAAACTATTAATATCTATTATTTTTTAAAATAATGTAGATCACGCTATATTTATTCTGAGTTTTAATACTTATAAGTCGGTATACAAATATACTACTTACACAAGTTTACAAACTGACGTCGCTGAATGTCGTCTATTAGATTGTGATGCTAAGTAGATGTAGCGTATCACGTTAATCTTTTAATTGTCTAAGATTTCTGTATACACCAATAATTTAATTCATATAACAAATCACTAATCATACTCAGTTACCACTCATCAACAAAACAAAAGAATTAATATTCATTAATTCTCAGATTTGTAGACAAAGCCGCAATCAGAACCCCAGAAGACCAACTAAACTCAGACGGATCAGCAGCCAATCCATGGAGACTCTGCAGTATGCAGCAAGTGGAACAAGTAAAATGCTTGATGAGAGTGATTCCCATATGGGTTTCAGCCAGTATATACTATGTTGCCCTAGTCCAACAGCAAACATATGTTGTCTTCCAAGCACTTCAATTCGACAGACGCCTAGGCAATACTAGTTTCAAGATCCCTGCAGCCTCCTATACTGTCTTCACTATGCTTGGCCTCACTATCTGGATACCTATCTACGACCGAATCATAGTCCCAGCACTACGAAGATTCACAGGCAAAGAAGGTGGCATCACTGTCCTGCAAAAGATGGGTGTTGGCATAGTTATTGCCATAGTCACCACGCTTGTATCCGCCATTGTCGAGGAAAGGAGAAGAACTTCGGCTCTCACAATGCCAGTAGGTATAGAACCAAGAAGAGGTGCAATTTCTTCTCTGTCTGGTATGTGGTTGGTACCTCAGTTGACATTAATAGGATTGTCTGAAGCATTTGCAGTTGTTGCTCAAGTTGAGTTCTACTACAAGCAAGTCCCAGAAAACATGAGAAGCATTGGGGGGTCTCTCTTGTTTGTTGGTTCTGCTGTGTCAAGTTACTTTAGTGGTTTCTTGGTTTCTATAGTTCACAAAACAACTTCTGGGGCTGCAACTGGAGACTGGTTGCCTGAAGATCTTAACAAGGGGAGATTGGATTACTTTTATTACTTGGTTGCTGCAATGGAGGTCCTAAATTTCGGTTTCTTTATCATGTTTGCAAAGTGGTACAGGTACAAAGGAAGTCAAGAAGTTGACATGGAAAAAATGCCATCCGAAAAATCTACAGTTTGATACCTGATCAGCAATGATACTGATCTCCATCCCATTTTTATAAATTTAGGATGAAGAAAGACATTTCACTTGAAACATCGTTCAACAATATCCTTTTTTTTTTTTTCTTTTCTTTACTTTATTTTGTGAACTATGTAACAGAAAAATAATGCAACAGCAACCAATTGGCTGCAATCATATATTAATGTTCACTGTCAAGAACATATAATATGGTAAATAAAGTGCAGGAATAATTTGTATTTTCCTTTCTGAGTTTCATTATGTACTACTTAATTATCTTCACACTTTTGTCTCCCAGATTTAAATGTCTGGCCCCCCCAAATATACTTTTGAAATTTTGGACATCTCATTCTTTTTTTTCTTTTTTTTTTTTCTATCTTTGGCAACAATTTCACCCTACCCCCATCCACTCGATCCCCACGCCAAACTTCAGTATATATATTCAGAATTCCTTCTTACATAACATGATGATTTCTCGTGGAATTATGGGATTTATTATTATAAGAAAAGAGAATATGATTATTATTTGGTGTAACATCACCCGTTCTTTATAATTACAACTAAAAAAAAAAAAAAATCACAAATATCGATGCATCAAAACTTGCATTTTGTGATTAAAACGAGATAGTAAGTTCTTTTTTCTTTCAAAATGAAGTTTTCCTTATAAATGACTTTATGGAGATCATGCAAGTTTTGTCAACATTTATGAATTATGACTTAGTTTTCAATAAAATTTAAGACTTTTTTTTTATTATTTTAGAGAGACGGTCCCTCAATTTTATTTATAACCTTCACTTTTGATGAAGAAATCAAAAATTTTCAAAACCAGAATTTTCTTGAAAAGGTAAAAAAGGGGAGGGGCGGGGGGGTCAATTACATTATACTATTTATAAATATTCAAACAAAATATACTAATTTACATACAAAACAATAAACGAAAAACTACTAATTAAACATAGTGTCTCCAAATTAGCACTGGTAATCTCAAAGACTAGTAGTGCATCATGTAATCTCCCATTAATTAAAGTTAATCATCATCCTCACACACTCACACTTTTTTTTAAAAAAAAATTTAATTTTTTTTTATTATTATTCTTAAACTTATTATATCATCCTAAGTCTTGTAATATTGCCATTGAGGGGAAGCCAAAAAATATGAAGAAACCAATATTGTACATTAATAATAACAGTTCCGCTTTGAAGCGGTCCATCCGAAACTATGGGTTTAACAGCCACCACTAATATTCAACCACGTCAGCAATTTCACATAAATTAAAATAACCTCATCACATTGTAGTAAACTCTCAGAAGCAAAAAATAAATCGAAGAGAAGCTTTGTCTCGACTCTCGGCCAAAAGCCCCCTTCAGTATTTTAGATTGTCGATTCGCACCATCTCCGTCGCTTTGCACCACCGCAGGACACCAGTTCCGTCGTGCATCAGTTCCGCCACCACCAATCCTTTGCCCACCATTAATTTCACACCATTAATCTTATGCCCTTTGTGTTCTTTTTACTCCTTTCAGGCAAAAACAGAACCATTGGACAACACCTTAGAGACAAGACTGCTTGTTCCTCCTCCTTTTCAACTTCCTCCTTCTTTGCCACCTTTGTTTCTTCATCACTAATGGTGACCTTTGCAGCAACAAATCCTTACCCAAAAAAGAAACTACCTACATAAAGTGAAAAACAAGCCCACCCATATCAGTCGATGAAAAATCGCAAAAAAAAAATAAAAAATAAAAATGCAAAATGATATTTACCCATGTAGTGACCAAGAAAATTGGCCCAAAAATACTTAGTATATTTGCAAATAGCAACGGAAAGAGAGAGAAAATAACCTAAAGATAATAAATCCAAAACAAATCAAAGATCAAAATCAACTGAGTAATGGTCGTTGGCTTAAAAGTAACAATATCGATTGGAAGACAGCCAATGAAACACTTGAGGCCCACGAGTCAAAATTAAAACCCCAGACGGAGAGAATAATAGAGACTAAGAAAGGAGAGAAACAGAGACTAAAAATCACAAACTAACGCGAAGAAATTAATCCATTAATCCATTAAAGAGAAATGAAAACCTGGAAAATGAAATGAAGGAAAGAACCTTCAGCCTTGGCTTTACTTATGGTAGTCGGTAGAGAATATCCGTCCTCGGAGTGTCTCGACTTTGAGAGAGACGGGAGTGGGTGACAACATCAGGGGGCTTCGAGGTTTTAGTTCTGGTCTAGGGAGAGGGTGGGCAGAAATGTCTGTTGACTCTCGAGTGACCGTCGCGAGAGGGGGACGAAGGGATAGTCGTAAGGAAAAGTCTAAAGGCAAGCGGTTTGCACACCCATGCGCACCAAAGTGCTGACATGTAATGGAATTAATGAAACGGTGTGTTTCATTTTAGTTGTTTGGGGCAGGAAAGAAGTTTGTATCGAATTGAAAAAATGAAGGAAAAACACACAGGTGCAACGCACTTCGTCCATCACAGATTCTCCTCCATCCCACCTTCTCCTCCATTCTCGCATCCCATCACAGAAACTTGAACGCTCCTCCATTCTCGCCGATACGATAAGGCTCTCTCTTTTCTTTATTTCTCTTCACTTCAGCAATGTCGATTCTCGGTCTCTTCCTCTTCCTCTTCAGCACATGATTCTTCTTCAGGAATCAAGACTATGAAGCTGTTTCTTCTCAGTTCTTTCAACCTCCTCTTCACCTCATTCGTAATAAAATCATCATCATCATCCTCAGCTTCAGCAGCAGGATCAGCAGTAGCAGACTTACTCAAATCATTACCACCATTCTCAATCTCTGGTTCCTCAGGCTTGGGCACCGGCTTCTGCTCTAAATCTTTTTCTGTGCTTGGTTTGTGTGCCTTGCTAAATTTTTTGACTTTAAAGAAATTCATGTTCCACTATCAATGCTTTGCTGATAAGCTTTTCTGGTGCCAAGAGTACCAACTAGATTGTTTCCTCTAAATCACAAATCAGAATCCCAAAAAGCACACTAGTAACTCTATAGAAAGAATGATTTTCCTAAGAAAAAAAACGTCCTTCTATCCTGAACGATTCATAGACCCAATGTGAGATGGTACAATCAAAATCTAACAGAACCCCCTGAAGACCTTGGTCGAAAATCTGTTGCATCTACTAAAACCATTTGACGCCAGAATCTGGCAAGCGTAAACCCTTCAAAATGGAGATTCATCTCCTCAAAATAAACACAGCGATGCAGTACTAAAACAACAAAACACTAATATTGAAGCTTAGATCAGCTTCAAATCACATTCTTTTCGTGAAAAAACAAGATCTGATGAAAACCCATTAACTGTAGCGAGCTCGAAACAGCAAAAACACTAATGACTTCTCCCCCATGGTAAATTATAAAAAAAAAAAAAAAAAACACATAAAATCTCATAACATCAAGAAATGTGTGAGCAACGTGAGACCATAAACACCCAGGAAACCCCAGAAGCAGAGCTAAAGAGTGAAAGAGAAAAGTAGTGATTTTAGTGAAAAAAATGCTTATTTAGTCAATGTTATGGAGCGTGATTCGTGAGCATTAAGTTGCTGTGATTTCCGATTCGAGTGTAATGGAGGAGGGGTATACTATTGGAACAATTTATTGTTTTAGCTTTATTGGAAGTGTAAACCGATAAATTAAGAAGCAATGCGTTGGATTTTTCTGGAAAATGGGGAGAGATTGGGAGCACGAAAACACACAACAGTAGACTGACTGCTCCTTCGTACAGAGAAACTAGGAGATGCGGGATTCTTCTTTTGTTTTAATTGCTTTTACTTTTTTACTTTCAATAATTACCTAATTGCCCCTGTTGTCTGCCATGTCACCTTTGGGTATACAATTGGTACTCAACTTTGCTTGTACTTAGAAGAATTGTAGTCGTAAACCCTATCTTGTGTTTCTGTGAGAGAGGGGGGGCGAGGAGAGTAAATTTTAAATCCCCTAATGTGCGTCCACGTGATAGTTAAGATGTGAAGCCTACGTGTCACTCAGATATTAGAGGACTGTTATTTAGGAGTTATTGGACTGTCCAATTATAAGATTTACTCTAATAATAATATGGTTGAATCTGTTTCAAAAATCATGCCCTAGAATTCCAGTTGTTGGTAGTACATGATCATCAGTAGTGTCAAATCCTATGTGATACCCCATATGATATGGATAAGGGTAGGTGGTGTATGGGATCCCACATTGTTTAGGAAGGAGAAGTTATTGCTTTTTATAAGGTTCTAATGGGGCTCCAATTGTATCATTGACTAGTCCTTTTAGAATATAAGCCATGTGGTTTAGGCCTTCCATTGGGACGTTACAAATGGTATCAGAGCCAATCCCAGCCAGAAATGTGGGACTTGAGCTGTGCCACCTACAAAGGACAGGCATGACGAGGACGTCGGAAATTTAAGGGGGGTAGATTCTGATACCCCATATGATATGGATAAGGGTGGGTGGTGTATGGGATCCCACATTACTTGGGAATGAGAAGTTCTTGCTCTTTATAAGGTTCTAATGAGACTCCAATTGTATCATTGACTAGTCCTTTTGAAATATAAGCCATGTGGTTTAGGTCTTCCATTAGGACGTTACATCCTAAGTCATGAAGATCAAGAAAAGGCAAAATTATTAAAAGTATCCTTATCATTTCCATAAACAGATCTATCATTAATATTGAACTTAAACGTAAGTAAGAGGTGGATTCTACCAAGTTATATATAACTACTAAACGTCTTTGAGACTTGTTTGCTTCTATTTTAAGACTTGCTTGTTTGCTTTCTACAATTCACACAAATGCAAGCACATATTGTATAAAAGGAGTTCTGTTATTTACAAGTCAGTGTATATAAACGTCATTTATTATAAAACTTATTATCATTACCAAAAAAAATAATAATAAAATACCAATATTTTTAATATTGAATGGTGTGAAAATTTTCTATATCAGTAATGAATTTGATGTACTGATCATTAACAAGCACCCCTATGTTTTGTTGGGTTTTGGTCTTGTATTTATTTTGTGATCGTTGGGTATTTTTTGCGCCATGTATTGGTTTGGTTTTCCTCCAATCAGGTTTTTTAATAATATCTAGGGGTGCCGTCCCCTTTTTATAAAAAAAAATATATATATATATATCTATGATTATTATATACATATATATATATGTTAGCCCTTAAAAACCATGCAATTATAAGTTTGGTAGTTTTAAGGAAGAACCCAACTGCCAGTCTCACTTGGGGCTCTGACTAGTTGTTTTGAAAAAAACAAACGTGCTTTTCGAACAAACTTTTAAACAATATGTCAATTATATATATCCAACCTGTTCTTGGACAGCAAAGCTATCGGACAAAGCAACTTTAGGTTTAGCCATGTATTCAGCTTAGAGCTTTTAGATCGTGCAGATCAGTGCACTTGCAATTGAAAATGATTGTTTTTTCATTAGAGAAGGGGAAAGAAACACACAAGTAAATGGAAAGGAAATGACCCAAGTCTGACTTTGCTGCTCAACCAAGAGACTTGCGCTTGCATGCATCCATGCATCTTCCGCACACAATATATAATTAAACAACTGCTTCGAATAATGAAGTATGCGAAGATCAGAATGGGACCCAATGCCCAATTAATTCTCCCAAATCGTACCAGTACTGTCAATAAATTAAAGGACCCCACGGACTGTCGACATAAGCCATTTAATCTAATATTAATATATATATATATATATGCTTCTGTGGAGTTTACATGATTGTTGTCTAAGAATTCTATACCAGCATCATTGAATACTGTTGGATTCTTATATAAAATTATTTCTGTAAAATTAGACCATTCCATTAAGTTTGATCAAACAATTAGTGAAGATCTATATACGTAAATCTGAATACATCATGGAATGGAAATTTCATAGATGCTTTGACTAGCCCCATAAATAAATGAGACTACTTGAGGACGATACTTTCTCACATGTTCCATAACACTAGCAAAGTCATCATCATTAGCATGCAATTCTATATCATATTCAAGTCTCAACACTTTTGCATCTAAAATGAAGACAATGATATACCTTCTTGCTAAAGCATCAACCACAAAATTTCTCATACCTTGTGTGTACTTGAATACAGGAGGAAATGTATCAATGAATTCCTCCCACTCGGCATGTTTTCTATTCAACTTACCTTGTCCATTCAAGTACTTCAAAGACCCATGTTCGTCAAATAAAGGTCAGGTTGGAATTGTCGCACAAGGCACAAAATTAATGTAGTGTTCTATCTCTCTAATAGGTGGCAATCTACTAAACACACCCCCTAAGAAACACGACCTCATATCTCTGCAACAAAGAGACGATAACACTAGGCAAAGATACGTCAAGTTCGTTAGTATTAAGAATCGCCTTAACATAAAAACTCACTTTTCTCTTTGTTTTTCTCTTACTTTCTTCACTCTTTCCTTTCTTTACACTCTCTTTTTCTTTTTCACTCTCTTTTTTCATTTCACTCACTTTTTTCTTTTCACCCTCTTTTTTTCTGTCACTTTTTTTTTTTTTCATCTTTTTTTGAACTTTCAACTTCGCAATTATTTTTCAACTCATTCTTTCTTTTCCTTGAGATCTCAGTCTCATCCTCATATTTCTCCTCTCTCATTTTTCTCTCTCTCTCTCCATTTCAACCTCACTATTTTCTTTTTTCTCAATCTCACATTCACTCTTGTCTTTTAGCTCAATCTCATTTTCACTCTTGCTTTCTAGCTCAATCTCCTTTTCAATTTTCTTTTTTGATCACTTTCATTTTCACTTTTTCTTTTTTGAGCAACCTCACTTTTCAGTTTCAATTGGTCTCCATGGACTTGTGTTGGAGTTAAAGGAGCAAGTTTGATTGTTTTTCCATCCTTTTCAAAATTGTACATGTTCTTTAACTCATTATGGATCACCTTCCTATCATACTGACATGGCTTCTTCAACAAAATATGACCAGCATACATAGGCACTACATCACAAAAGACCATATCCTGGTATTTCCTAATTGAAAAAGAAACTAGCACTTGCTTATTTACCCTTACCTCCCCACAATCACTCAACCACTGCAACATGTATAGTCTAGAGTGTTTCAAGGTAGGTAAATTCAATTTCTCAACTAAAGTAGTGCTAGCCAAATTAATGCAACTCCTCAAATCAATAATCATACCACATACCTTCTTGTTGATGTGGCATCTAGTATGAAAAATGTTCTTACTCTGCTGCTCTGTATGATCCATCTTAATTTGTGTATTGAATGCACGCGTAGTAACAAAAGAATCACCATACTCTTCTTTCTCATACCCATTTTCAATACTAGAATTACCATACTCTTCTTTTTTATTACGGCTTAGAAATAAAAAATTAAAATAAACAAAAAAGTTAAGAAATGCTTTGTACATAGAGAGATTTTATAATAGTTAGTTTTATAATAGTAAACTCACAAATTAACGCGACTCAATTTAATATGTTAAATTATAAAATTAATTTTATTATAAAGTAAATTTAACGAAACTACGCTAATTAATAAATTTAATAGATTTTTTTGACCAAACACTTCTAAAAAAAGGTTAGAGAAGTAATTTGCATAAATTCTTAATACACAAATTAGGTACAAACTATTGTTAAAGAGTGAATCTCACATAAAAAATATATATATATAAATTATTTTTTATTTGCAATACTCACTTTTTTTTTTATAAAAAATTTGGAAAATATTAATTTGCTTCCTCATTTTGACTATTTGTATATTTCTTTTTTTTTTACTTAATTATTAAAAAAGTGATTAAGGGTGCGTTTAGATGTTGAACTGAGTTGAATTGAGTTGAGTTGAGATGATAAAATATTGTTAGAATATTATTTTTTAATATTATTATTATTTTAAAATTTGGAAAAGTTAAATTATTTATTATATTTTATGTTGAGATTTAAAAAAATTGTAATGAAGAGTTGAGAGGAGTTTAAATTCTAAACGTGTATTAAATTATTTTTCTTATTTTTTAAAAATATTTAAATATGTTGAAAAAATATGAAAGAAAAAAAATAAAAAACCCACTCTTAGCTAGCCAAGCGGTCGATCTCAAAGAATTTATATAAAATTTATAGGCGTGTAGGTAGAAAGGTTATACCCTCCTCCTAGGTACGTACTATGTGTTAGGGTCAACTTTGCAGGTACAGAACTGCAGTTTGGTGTCTTTATCTCTCTTTCAATTTGAGAAAAATAAGTTTTTTTCAGGTCAATATCTTCTTTCATGAAGGTGCAACAATCAAATGACAAGTTGGACCCACGTGATATTGGAACCTTTAAATTTGGACACCCATTAAACAGTACATGATGAATGTCATGTGTTTGGTTGGTACTCTCAATAATGTCCACCCCCACTGCCCTTTCTCCCTCTTCTGCCTACCAAACCCTAGTCGTTTTAGATTTTAAAGATATATAATTATTTGAGAGTGACCTGTACGTACCCTGACCTTAATGGGGGAGCTACACCTAGCTAGCTAGCTATCTATAAAATAAATATGTAAAAATAAAAGAATTTTACGCATCATTTCCATGTCACGCATTATACATAATTTTTTTAATTTTTAATTTTTATCTTTATCAAATATATAGTGTTTAAATAATAAGTAGAATAAAAAAAATTAAGTATGATATATGATGTGTAGTGTATAATATAATAAATAACAAAGCTCGTAATGATAATTAATGAATGAGAAAATAGAAAAAGAGAATTGCTATATTTAAATTTATAAATTGACGTTATTTTATATAATATATTAAATTTATTTTATAATAAATATAATTTTATAATTTAACGTATTGCATTAAATTTTGTTAATTTATTTTTATGTAAATTTAAAACATTTCTCGTAAAAGATATGTTGTATTTATAATTAAGTTGTTTTTTCTAAATCCATCCCTTTCAATTGAAAAGAATATGTTTCCGAAAATTACAAAAAAAAAATTATTTATCATTTATTTTCTCATCATCTTTTCACTATTTCATGATGTGGTATTAGATGATAGATTCATAAGTAAAATATAATAAATAGTTTCCAATCATCTACTGCTAGATCATGTGATGATGAGTAGCATTCTCAAAAACAAACTGGTTGTGCCTCCTTCCCCCCCCCCCCTCGAAAAAATCAAAGCTTCCAAATATGATTTTCGCCTGAAGGGAAGGAGGCCTTGGCTTTCTCCCCCTCCTTCCTCTCATTTCCTTCTTATTCTATTCACCCACCTTGTCTATCAAGATTTTTTTTGTTTAATTTTATTTTGATTTCTTCAAGGTTGAAAAAAACAGATTTACAACATTTCAGTAACTCTTGAGAGACACACGTGGCACAAGCAGATTCACAAATCCAAAATCGTTCGAAAAAAAAGTGGTGTTTTGCAAAAATCACTGTGCATGATTCTCACGTGCCGTCTACATCTGCCCGTGGTCCTTACGCGCCATCCCTTCCGGCAGCTCTTCTCGACACACCCACTAGATCAGCAGGCTCGCCACCACTAAACCTTTCAGATTTGACCTTAATTTGTGGCTGAAAAGAGACAAGTGTATTGTCTTCACAAGCCATCACAAATTTTGAAGTCTACCGGAGTTAGTCCAAACTATAATTCGTTCTTTTTCGTATCTATCTTACTGATATCATGTTTGATATGGAGACATCCTAAAATTTATCTGGTCATAGATATATCTGGTCATAAATGATGACAATTTTACTTAAAAAAAAGTTGTTTTTTCTCTGTGCAATATATATAATTATATTGGTAGCATGGCAAGTTTCTTTCATTCCAAATTAGAAAAGCTAACGTCGGTGCGGATAGGTACCAGGAGTAGGACCCAATATATATCTATGATGTTGGTATAAATGCTCGATCGATCCCGTGATCTTTTATATTGTGTCCCACTCTCCTTAATTTGTCTCTTAAGTAATTATAGATATATATGGAGAGCCAAGAGAGAGAGAAAAAAAGAAAAAGAGTTATGGAGGAAAGTCTAATTAAATAATTAACGAGGACGTTACATTTCATTAAGTAATTATAATCTCTTTCCAAATTAATGTAAAGAAATAATATTTATAAGTCCAGCTTCAAGTATAGTAGCACTAATGCTAGCTAATAATTCTTAAATAATATTTATATGATGATCCATGAATTTGATATATATGTATACTATATTCACATGCATGGTTAAATTACTGTTAGTTTAGAACTGATGTTGGTGCTGCATGCATGGTCAAAAAGGTTTCATGACTTGATTAGACCTAGTCAAAGTGTCAAACACCTTTTAATTTTCAATTGACAAGCCTGCATATATATATATATATATATATATATATGTAAAAGCATCATAATGGATTAATTAAAGTTAAATGATATTTTTTATAAATATAAAAAAAATTTAACTTTTAACTATTTAATTTATATAAATCTTTATATTGAAATAATTATTATTTCATTATATAACAATAAAATAATATAACATGAATTTGATTTTAATTATTCGCATCAAATCTTTATGTTGAATTATCTATTTATTCATTGTATAGTAATGAGTAACTAATAATTTTAAAAATATTTAATTTTGTTAATTATTAATTTTGTTAATTTTATCATATTTTACTATTCTACTTATTATATATTAATTAATAATCATATTCTAATTAAATCAATATATCATTAACTTAAATTAATATATCAATTGTGATAAAATATGTGATAGAAAAAAAGGGAGAGAAATAATTGATAAAATATATATTTGATGTATGTACAGTAACTTTCAAATTTAAAAAAACTTTTGAAAGTCACTGTATCTAAATTCTAATATCACAATTATTTTAAATTTAGCTAATCCATTGTAAATATATTTTGTTCTCTAATAGCTAAATATTCAATAGATTTAACTTTTAGCTAATCCATTGAGAATGCTCTAAGCGGTATAATTATAATATAATTTCTTTTATTAATATTGTATGAACCATATATGCAATTAATTGTGATATTGATCTATATGAAATTAGGAAGATTAATGCGTGATCAGTATGTGTAAGAACTATATAAAACCAATAATTTATTGTTTCACTATCTTCGATTCATCTATACCTTTGTGAAAATCCCACAATTTCAACACATAACGTACTAGATCAATCATAAAATTATTACTCCTAATAATATTGTAAACAACTCATGCTATATATATATATATATATATATATATATATATATATATATATATATATATCAGTATCTTAATTAAAAGTATATGAGTGCATCATTTGGAGGAGAAAAACCAAACAATTTTGGGGGGAAATAGCTTTCGGGAATAAGATGATCATCATGATTTCTTGGACTGAAACCTAGAAAAAGAGGAAATGGAGGGAGACCACATTAAAAAAAAAAAAAAAAAAAAAAAAAAAAAAAAAAAAAAAAAAAGGGAAAGCAAATTAAATGTAAATAAACAGTATATATTTAATAGAATATCTATTAATGGGAGGAAAAGGTTCACATGACTTATATATTCAGACATATAATTATATATATGTGCGTACGTACGTGGATTTGCGTAGATAGATGATGTCACAGTACTACTACTCTCACATGACATTTATTTTGCATTTCCACTCATGATCCCACAAAACTAGTACTCAATTCCTGAAAGCCATTATGCATCACCCTTTTGTACGTTGAGAGCATTATATAATGATATGCCTATCTTCACTACTCCATAATATATATATATATATATATATATATATATATATATTTTTTTTTTCATACAAATGTACTAAAATTTTCACCATAATAGATTGACTTGAAAAATATTATTCCATCGATCGATCTTGAACTTATCCGATATCTTAAATCAAAGATAATTACATTGTGCTAAAAAAATTAAAATTAGATTTTTTGCTTAAAATAATATTTAAAATCTTTTATGACATTCAACATCATTCCCCGTATATATGTTTTTAAAGCGATTGCAAGGAATGATATTACAAATAAAAAAAAATCTATTTATTATATATTTTCTTATCATCCATTCATCATCTTATGATGTGACATTAGATAATAAATTCACAAATACGTTCCAAATATAATGAGCAGGCCTCAATTTATACCTCAATTTATATATAATTCTATGAAAACTGGTGCATATATGGTACCTAGGTCCTATACATATAACTTCCTAGCAAGGGAAAACAAGGCCGTGCACAGAGAAGCTGTTGGAAACGCTGCAATAATATCACGCGGGAGCCCACAACATTGAGCGATATTGGGAGAACTCAATGTAAATGTATACGAGTTTTTTTGTTTTTTTATTAATTAACATCAATATTCCTGTCACTTTCTTCCCTTCATGACAGCAAGATCAGTGTCTCAAAATATATATCCACTTCCAAAATCTTTTGATGGTCGCTTCTATTTATTGCAGGCTTTTGGCTTCTTTAAACTTAGTTTATGAATAAGCTGTTGGTGTAGTAGTAGTAGTACTGGAACCATTTTAACTCCTTGAATTAGGAATAATCGAAATCTATGATTCTATAGCATTGAAGAAGGCGATCATGTGCAAGTGGGCTATCATGATTCTCCCCCATAAAGCAATCCCTACATGGGTATCTGTCGGAGCATTGGATCGTGAATAATTAAATGGGGTTGTAAAAATTCACAACCAGAAATGTCTCTTCCGTGCAACTTGCTAAACCGGCCTATCGTACTTTTGTCTGAGGTTGGTCCCATATATTACAGGTAATGTCATGTCATACAGCAATCTTTTATGGGTTTCTAGCTTTCACTGTTCCAAGGTCTTGGTGTTACAAATTAAGCCCTCTACTCACTCACTCATAACCCTAAACTTAATTTGCATTACATCTTAAAAAAAGAAAAAGGAAAAGAAAATTGTACCAACCACGCACCCGCCCTTTATGCCTCTTCAAGGTAATCGAGTCATCCCTCTGAATGTGTCTATCCCTCTCGATCGTCGCCACTCTCGTTCGCCACCAACAATTCCTTCCTTGAAACATTTCAGCTGCTCGCTTCGATTCATATCATTTTCTCGTATGCTGCACGTTTTCTACTCATGGGTCCGGTTTCCTTTTTGGGTATGAAAAAGCTATTCTTACAGATAGTTGGGTTCCGAATGGATTGGATATTTTTTTTTTTAGTGATTAAAAAAATATTTTTAATAACGTTATGAATTTTTAAAAAAATATTTAAGAGTATTAAAAAAAAATACTCTTCTCGGGACCCATCTCGGACTACACCCTTGGGTGTAGCACTTCTGTTTCGGGTGTATATATAGCCATATGAGACCGACCTTCTTCACATGACAATAATGTTGCAGATCGAGACTTGGATTCTAGCTAGTTTGGTCAATTTGGGTCTTCCATTATTACTCCTTCACATGGGCTTCACTTTCTGAACTTATTTTCCTTTTTTAGCCTGCAGCATTCTTACATTGCATCTTTTTTCATGACATTTTTTTTTTCCTTTTTCTGAACCTCTCATAGCCACATACGTGAATTGATGTGCATTGCCCCAACTAACGTATAATTAAAGCTTTAATCTGATTGAAAATGGGATTTTGTACCCAGCTGGGCTGAGCTTAGGCCGCCCACGCTGAAGCTCAAGATCAGGCAGACCGGAAAATGGCAGAGAGGAAGGCCCAAGTAAGCCTTAGAAAGGGGGACAACCAACGGTCTCCTCAGCACAGTACATTAATGAGGGATAGATAAGTCGGGATCCTGTCTCTTGTAAGATCGGCCGCATTGAATGTAACTCGGAGTGGCCAATTCCGAAATTGAGCACTTGTAGTTGACAGAAGTAGTCGTATTAAATGTGACGCCATGCCACTCAGGACAAGGGTGAATATTACAGCAAAAGGAGGGTCTTACAAAGAGCCCGGTATAAATAAAGAAAAGGTTGAAGACAAGAAGGAGGTGACATATTCGACACTCTCTCTCTCTAGCTCTCTACTACTTTTTGCTCCCTTTGCTCCACCTAAAAAATTCTAACTTAAGCATCAGAAGCGATACGACCACTACTAGCCACCTTTCATTCCACCCTCGCAAGTACAGGGGTGCCGTCGCAAGTGGTGGCTACAAAACACACTTCAGCACTGATGCTTTTGCGTACAACTTTTATATTAGAAAGCCCTTTATCGACAACTCTACGCACTTTCACCTTATGCAACAAATCCTGCCAAAAATAGCCTAAATACTGTCTTTTCTTTTCTCTTGGTCCAATAGCCTAGTAGCTTTAGCCCAACCCAACTCGGCCCGAACTATCTAATACAGGATAAATCCACAAAGGCCAACCCAAGCCCATGGTTCCAGAGGACCCAATCGCATTGCAGGCCCATTCCCATCTGGGTCGACAACATCTGGGTCTTCGTCCAGTTTAAAACAAAAAATTCTTAAAAACAACTTGAAAACAATGAGGAACATTGAGAAAGTGTTGAGAGAGAGATTACACACGAAGTACTTTCATCCTATTTTAAAATGTCATATCGTTAAAAGTTAAGTATTTTTTAATTAAATATTGATGTAGAAAATCTCATAATTTTTAATGTGGAAAACGCATCTTGTCTAGATTTTCTAATTGCAAGAAATTTTAAAAATAAATTTTATTATAAATCAAACATTTTAAGTATTAACATTTATATAATGAAAATTTTTTATCTCTAAATATTTTAAATGAATTTATATTTAAATAATTAATATATAAAATTTAGGATAAACGACATTTCTCATAATTTTTAATGATTTTGGCAGAATTAAAATAGAAAAGTCAATCAATCATGAATAACTGATAATTTTCCATTCGGCTCTCTGCCAAGGCCGGCCTTCAAAGATTGTCTCCTACTGAACCAACCTTCTCTCTCGCCAAAGATTCTCTCTCGCTCTCTCTTCGTTCGTCACCATGCACATTTTCTCTATAAGACGCTTTCTATGCCCCTCTCCGTCTCTTCGCCTCCATCACCAGCCATGGATTCCCGGATTTCCGCCGTTTCTCTCTCCCTTGTCTTCCTCCTCTGCACCACCTTTTCCTTGGTTCACTCATCGACCATCGGAGTCGGCTACATTTCGCGGCTTCTCGAACTCCAGGACCGGGAGCGAGCTCCTCCCTTGCTCCAAGTCGCCGCAGCTCGCGCCGTTCTCCGCCGGCTGCTTCCTTCACACTTTTCCAGCTTCGACTTCCAAATCGTCTCCAAGGTCTTTCGTTTTCGTCAGCCTTTTTTTTTTCCTTTGTACTCCGCTCGGCTGCCTCGAAACCTAGAGAGAAGAAAATTTAAGAAAGCAACGTTTTGAGCTTTGATCATCTCGTAACTGAAAAAGCTGAAACTACTTATTGACCTTCAGTTAGTCAAATTCAACTTTATTGCTCCGTTGGATTGCTCAGAAATTTATTCAAAGGCTTCAAAACTACAAGTATATGCATATGTGCAAGTATATATACACATAGATTAATACGTAGAGATGTACATGCATATATAATTCGATTGTAAATTTTATTGTTGGCGTTGAAGATAAAATGCAGACTTGTGTTTATATTTAATCGTCTTGGTCAGTATATAGTCTGTTCTGCTTCTAATATACTCCGCATAATAACATTTTGTTTGTTTTTCTTTAATTTACGATTAAGAGGTGGCTCTCACTCATTCATTTATTTGAATAGGAGCAATGCGGTGGTGAGTCTTGCTTTATGATCAAGAACAATCCTTCGTTCATTAGGCATGGGGATCCAGAAATTCTGTGAGATTTCTTCATTGACTACAAATGGATTGTCTCTGCTGAATAGTTTATCTGTTCTTTTATGTTCACTTCGTCATGTGATCTTAACCTTTTGTGCTGTTTTGCTTGGATGACACCCTATCATCTTGACTTGCTTTGAAATATTTATCGAATACACAAGTATAAAATGCATGTAAATCGATGGTATATCATCCTGTAAACGTACCATCACATGCGTTATGAAGACTATGTGGTTGATACATGTTAATATGTGACTTTCAACACTTAAAATAGAATTGCTGGGTTCACCGGAGTGGAGATTTTGGCTGGTCTGCACTGGTATTTGAAGCATCAGTGTGGTTCACATATATCTTGGGATAAAACTGGTGGCGCACAACTATTTTCAGTACCTAGGGCTGGCTTTCTTCCCAGAGTTAAAGATGCTGGTATCTTGGTCCAGAGACCTATTCCTTGGAACTACTATCAGAATGCCGTTACATCTAGCTGTAAGATTCTCTTATCAAACAGTGTTTACTTTTCTAGAATACTTGTGAAACTGAAACTATTTACGGCCTCTAATTTCAAGTGTGTTCTGATTATTATTTTATTTTATTTTTGCTTTCTTTCATCCGCTATTGGAAGATTCTTTTGCTTGGTGGGACTGGAAAAGATGGGAAAAGGAAATTGATTGGATGGCGCTCCAAGGTATCAATTTGCCGTTGGCATTTACAGGACAAGAAGCTATTTGGCAGAAGGTTTTCCAGGTGATTTCCTTTGGTTGGCTTTATGCCTCCCAATGAGTTTGAAAGATTCGATCTTTCTGTCCCTTGGCGAGTTTTTTTTCTAAAAAATGTTTGTTGGAAAGTTTTAGTTACCAGCAATCTTGATACTACTCTATATATATATATAAATTATTTTGGTTATAAATATAGATTTCTTCAAGTTAATTATTGCTTGTTCTTTGTTTTTTGTATCTTTTTGAGGTGACCTTGGTAGGTAACTCATGAGTTCGAGAATTGTGTAAGAACTAACTGGATGTCTGCTTTTCTAACCATCTAGTATTTATTCTTTAGCAGAAATTTAATGTAAGCAAAACAGATTTGGATGATTTCTTTGGAGGCCCTGCATTTCTTGCATGGTCACGAATGGGAAATTTGCATGGGTAAGTTTGTAGATCTTCATGTTGTTTTTATCTGTTATCTGTTGTAGGCATACATTAATTTCCTGTGAAAATTTATGTATATTTGTTTTTACTTATAACCAGCATTCTGGTTTGCGTTTAGCAACTTCACAACTTTCATTTTTTTTTTTTTTTTTTGTGTGTGTGATAATGCTAGCTGTAGTAAAATTGTTGTTTAAGGCTATTCAATTTTGTAATAAGAAAGTTATATTATCAAAGAATTGAAATGATGAATGCATTCATGCTTCTTATTACTTAAATTCTTTTTATTACTTTGACAAATTGGTCCGAAGTTACTTTTAGGATAAGCTTTTTTTGTCATAGGCACCAGTGGCATAATCCATGAAAACTAGCTCTCTGTTGTACCTATTTATTTTGTTTTTTGTTTCTCTGCGTTTTAACTCATAACATCTTCATTACAGCTGGGGTGGACCACTCCCACAAAGTTGGTTAGACCAACAGCTGATTCTGCAGAAGAAAATTCTATTCAGAATGTATGAACTTGGAATGACCCCAGGTACCGATGATTCCTTAATATCTAGTTTCAATTGCTTTCCTTATTTTCAATTTCTCACTATGGTTTAAATGGCAAATTCTATGAGAATAGTAAGCAGAGTCAAAGTGTGCGTGATTAGGTTAGTTTATGAGGTAATCAAGTGACATGTATTCTATCCTGACCTTCAAGTTGCTAGATTAGGTATCTTTTTGGTAGATTTGAAATAAGGAAGCATCAACCTTCGGGTTCCATTCATGGAAAATCTTGATAAAAATCAGTATTGAACTGGGAAGATAGTTTTTGTACGGATACTTCATTTTCCCCTTGTGTGGATAATAATCTTAATGCATGCAAACTTTGTTTTTCAGTTCTTCCAGCCTTTTCTGGCAATGTTCCTGCGGCGTTAAAGTATATATTTCCATCAGCAAAGATAACACGTTTAGGAAATTGGTAAGTACTGTATGTGCAAGCTTGACATGTGAACTAGCATCTATTATGCTTCTCGCTGAGGGCCATGGAATTCCACCCTTCAATAACAGTTCACGTTCTGAAACTTGCTAATTAGGGGATTGCATCATGCCTTTCCAGGGACTTCCATCACTCAGGGTTGGTGACTCAGAGGGTTGGAATATGATTCAAAAGATCTCTTTGGAGGCATGATCATTACCAACAGATACCATGATACCAAAATTGATTTTTATTTTTCTTGACGGCTAAAAAGGTCAAGAATTTTAGATGGGCTCCTTGGGTCTTTCAAATATATAACCAGATGTACTTATGTTCTAAATAGGTCTACTTAAGTTCAGTCCATAAACATGTGCCCCCCATCTCAAGGAAGATGGACCAATTTCGAATTAGATAGAATTTGAAACTCTGTTGCAAGGACTCCTTGGTTTCCTTACTTGTGAAAAAAATGCATTGGTGGAGGAGTGGACTTGGAGAGCTTTTCCAAAGGAAAAAAGCAGAAAATATGGGAATGGAGTTGGAATAAAAGGACTGTCGCCATGTAAAAGAACTGAGGAGAATCCAACACAGGCTTGAGAACTTAAGATTTTTAACTTTTGTATCATTTTCTTCCTATCGCATTAGAAAACTTGCAGATGTGAATCTATTTTCTTAATTCTTATTCTACATAAATGGGTAGCTTCTAGTTTTTTTTTTGGGGTAAAAGATGAGGACTCATCTTCTTTTTCCTGATCCTGCTTTAGGTTCTCAGTTAAGAGTGACCTCAAGTGGTGCTGCACTTATCTTCTTGATGCAACTGATCCCCTATTTATTGAGATTGGGAGAGCATTCATTGAGCAACAACTGAAAGGTGCACTCGCTATAGCACTGTTCCTCCCCTCTTTAATTATGTCTGTTCATATGAAACTAGTTGGGTCTTACATGCACATGTGCTAATGAAGACCAGTATTTTTAATTTTTTACATTTTTTAAATTGCCTTCTTGTCCAGAATATGGAAGGACTAGTCACATATACAACTGGTAAGTTATTCTCTTACAGTCTTATTTCCTGCTCTTAAAATTCTTCTTTTTTCTTTTTGTAACTTCTATTCTTGAAAAACCTTAGCTTATCTGGATGAGTACGAAATAAATCATTAACTAAAGGGTTGGAGTTCTTTGCCTTGAAATCAGCCTTTATGCGTAACTAAAGGCCTGAGTTACCAATCGTCTAAGGGTAGTCACAGCTAGCGTATGTGGAATACCATTTGTACATGATTGTTGTCAGTGCATTTTTCTTGTTTGAATTTGAAATATGCTGCAATGCATTTTTATGTAATAACTGTTCGTGCTTCATCTTTCTTTTTGTTTTCTACAATTTATTTGCCTTATCTTGAAATTGGAAATATTCTTTCTTGAAATTATATCATACCATGTAATGATTTCTGAATCTACTTCAGTGATACTTTTGACGAGAACACTCCACCTGTGGATGACCCAGAGTATATATCTTCATTAGGTGCTACAATATTTAGGGGAATGCAAAGCGGTGATAATGATGCCGTCTGGCTAATGCAGGTGAAATAATTGCTTTCTATTTTAGGTTTCCTAGGAGAAGTTGTTTTCCTTGACCTTCTGATTCAATGTAGTTTTTGCACTGTTTTTTTTTTCAGTCGAAATTAGCATGCAGATCTACTAGTCATGAATCCTGTGGCCTTTGCTTCTCATATGTTGTTAGGCTTCTAGAGTTGCTTTCCATTGCCAACTGACTTTATTTTGGATCTGAAATTCTCTCTTTTTAGGGGTGGCTGTTTTCATACGATCCCTTTTGGAGGCCTCCACAAATGAAGGTTATATCTATAATGTGCTTGCTTTTTCATCGCTTTTATTGTTATTAATGCATTTTTTAAAGCACATTATCAGTCTAACCCACCCGTGGGTAGCCTAAGTGGTAAGGGCGAACTTGTGTGCATGTGCCCCATGTCAAAAGTTCGATTCCCCCTGGAATCAAACTGCGATTTAAGTGGGAGGCCATGGCGGTGGGTTGTTGTGTTAGTCTCCTTGGGAGTTTAGGCTCCATGGGTGAGTTCTAAGGGCTCTGCCATGAAGTGATTCCCCTGTCATTAAAAAAAAAAAAAAAAAAAGCATTATCAGTTTAATCCATTTCCTCATTTCATTTGAGAAGTGATGTGAAATCATCTGCATTCTGCAGCTCAAAAAAAAAAGATGAAAAGTCATTGATATAACATTGAAACATTTGACGGAAATTTCCGCTTTGTCTTGATATCTGATGTTCTCAATCCTGATTTCATGTCATATCCTTTAGAATAAATTATGCTGAAGACGTTTGATCATATTTTTGTCCATTTCCCTTCAATGTCGTGCTTTTGGGTGACAGTATCCTATCCCTGTTTTCAGGCACTTTTACACTCTGTTCCTGTGGGGAAGCTGGTAGTTCTTGATCTGTTTGCGGAAGTGAAACCCTTATGGATTACTTCAGAACAGTTTTATGGTGTTCCTTACATATGGAAAGTCATTGTTCCCTTCCTAGTTATCAATGATATATAGGATGCTAATTTCTAACTGAGAATGAGTATGCAGGATGATGGCTTTAGCCATACAAAAGCTTCTATATTGTTAGTATTCCACTATAAAAATTTGTTTTCCCAATAATTGAAACTCAGAGCTGGCATTTGGTTGAGTTTGGCCCTGAACTAGAGACTGCATTCCATTGTTCCCATTTGCATCTAGAATGTATACAATAATATTAAAAAGAATGAAGTTATGCAAGCTATTTGAAATTAGTTCAGCAGCCAAAGAAATGGTTTAAAGTTGACCTGCTTGGAAAAACTTAAAAAAAAAAAAAACTCTGAATAGTTTTTCATGGATGCTTTAATATATACGCAATGTCCTACTATCTACCTTTTATGTTGGTTTTTCAGCTCATTCAGTGCCTGAGCCAGCTGGTAAATTTTTATTTTCTCATTTTCCCTTTGGCTTCTTTTTTAATTTGTTATCTTTCTACTCTACAGGTGTATGCTGCACAATTTCGCAGGAAATGTTGAGATGTATGGAATTTTAGATGCAATAGCATCTGGACCAGTTGACGCTTCTAAAAGTGAAAATTCAACAATGGCAAGTTTGTCCATTCTGATTTCTCTTCTTAAACATATTATCAATTGCTTTAATCATCATTGTTAAACAACATCATGTCAATCATCATTGTTAAACAACATTTTAGCTGCATTTGATTTCTACTGCGAGTTATTAGTCTCTTGTCCCTTCATACTTTTACTACTTAAAGGTGCTTTGATGTATTTGAATTATGTCGTGGAGAAGTTATTAATTGAAATTTCATATGGTTAGGAGTAATTAATACTCTCACAATATGAATGAAGACCAAGATATTGATTGTTTAATTGAAGGGTTTGCAAATAGATGTGATCTCAGAGAATGTTGTATTGGGGATGATGAGCTTAAATTTTTAGCAGTCACACCCTGCTTCTCATCATACTCTGTCAGCCAATTTGTGCTACTGTTTGTAGAATCACCTCTATACCGTGAAATCATTGGTGGATCAATAGAAATGTGAGTTTACATTGTTTTATTTGGAAGGTATAATTTGTAACATTCACACTTTACATTGTTTTACTTGGAGCCCCTTTCTTTGGCCAGAGTTTTAACAAAAATATAACATGATCATGCATACCACCCCCACCCCCACCCTCTTTCTGTCCGTACTTTGTGCATGCACATACAAGTATTTCAAGAAGAGATATCCGTACTTGGTATCACTGGTGGTAATTCTCTGCTAGCATTTTTCTATTTTTGTTTAGATTGTGTATCTCTGACTTCACCTTTTTACTTACCTAAAGGTTGGTGTTGGAATGTCAATGGAAGGTATAGAACAGAATCCTGTGGTTTATGACCTTATGTCTGAAATGGCATTTCAACACAACAAAGTTGATGTCAAGGTAATGTTTAGTTTTTTTCCTGACTGACAATGTTTGCCTACTTTATTCATCAATCATTGCAGTTTACAATTGGAAAGTTAAATTACAATCAGAATATGATAATTAGTTATCAAAGAATAGCCTTCCTAATGGTACAAATATACACATTATGGACTAAGAGGCGTTCCTTGTAACCTATGGTGTCTGCTTAAACTTCCTTGAGCGGCACCAGGCAATGTCTACCTTGTTTAAATATTAGCCAGAAATCTTGGACATTCTTTCTTGATATTTAGAGGATTTCATTCCAAGACTTGAATCTCCGAGAGCTTACATCTTTTTTCTTCGTGGGTTTGTATGGATTCACCTCCTGCTTACAGTGCGTTCAAGTACTTGTTTCTAAATGTTCTGCAAATTTTGTGCTGTCATAAGCTCCTTCAAAACTATCTTTCTTGTTAAAAAAAAAACTTTAATCAACTCTGAATTGCTCACCTTTTGCTTTTCATATGGAGCATATGTTTTTGAGGGAAAATTGCAACATTGAATTTTAAATTTGACCCCATCATCCTTATTTCAGTCGTGGATTCACGTATATTCAACACGACGCTATGGCCGATCAGTTCCTTTAATACAAGATGCCTGGGACATATTATACCACACTGTCTACAACTGCACTGATGGTGCCTATGTAAGTTCTTGTAACTTGCTTTATTTGTTTTTTACAGTAAAATAATATAGCCATCCAGTTTATAATTCCAGCAGTTAAAAGCTTTTGCTTTTCAACTATTGCAAATATGCATCAGTTTGACCATTTATAAATCCATATAGTTTCCCCCAATGCATGCTTTATATTACTTGTCATTATTTCATTTCCAATTTTGATGCGATAGTTATTTACTGTATGAGTATTGCTTAACCGAGTTTGGGTTGCAATTACCCATTAGATATTCTTCACACATTAATTTTTTGTTTCAATCTGAATCCTCGTGATATGAGAACAGGACAAAAACAGGGATGTGATTGTGGCATTCCCTGATGTTGATCCTTCCTTTATATTCGTACTGCGTGAAAGGTCTAACCGATATGGAAAATCAGAATCAAGAAGGGCAGCCATAGAGGAAGTAAGGGATTCATTCGATCAGCCTCATCTCTGGTATTCAACTTCTGAAGTAATTCGTGCATTGGAACTTTTTATTGCAAGTGGAGATGAACTATCAGAAAGTATCTCCTACAGGTTATCATTTCCAGTTTGAAATACCTTTGGTGTGAAGTAATTCTTTAACTTCTACCTGTTCTGTACACTTTTCTATGTTTTCTAATTTGCATCCTACTTTTTCATATCTACATGCCTCCACTGTGCTTAGGTATGACCTTGTTGACCTAACTAGACAAGCTTTGGCAAAATATGCAAACCAGCTTTTCTTAAAGGTTATAGAGGCCTATCAATTGAACGATATTGTTGGAGTGGCCAGCCATGGCCAGAAGTTTCTGGACCTAGTGGAAGATATGGACACGCTCTTAGCTTGCCATGATGGTTTTCTTTTGGGACCTTGGCTAGAAAGTGCAAAAAAACTAGCCCAAGATGAAGAACAGGAAAAACAGGTTTTGATCCAGTTGACTTTATTGCATTCTACTCAAATAACATTGAAAACCAGCTTATTTTAGTCCATGTGATTCGATAATGCAGTTTGAATGGAATGCAAGAACTCAGATAACCATGTGGTTTGACAACTCATCAGAAGAAGCTAGTCTGCTTCGAGATTATGGTACGGAGACATTTTTCTGCCTTTTGCTGTTATCTATTGTCACTCCAGTTGAACTTGCAGGCATAGGCTCATTTGGTACCAAGTAATTTGCCCTATTGGGGTGGGTTAGTACATTGGTTATAATCGGATGAACAATGTTACTCTTCATCATAAATCTTGCCATCCTTAGTCACACTAGTTAATATGGCACGTTATAAGTGATTTCATATGTCAACCCCTTTTTTTCTTTCTTTTTTTTTTTTCTTTTTTTATGTCAGCCACTTAAACAGTAGTAATGTGACTTGGGATTACAAAATCTAGGATATCTAAATCATACAATGTTACACTGAAGAGAGATTAAATTTTCTGCATGACTATTGCAATACGTTCCTGTAATTGTCATCTCTCTTTAATGTTTCAGGAAACAAGTACTGGAGTGGGCTTCTACGAGATTACTATGGCCCAAGAGCAGCCATATATTTCAAATACTTAATCGAAAGTTTAGAGAAGGGACATGGTTTTCAGTTGAAGAACTGGAGGAGGGAGTGGATAAAGCTTACAAATGATTGGCAAAGGAGTAGGAGCGTATATCCAGTAGAAAGCACTGGAAATGCTCTCTACACGTCTCGCTGGCTTTTCAACAAGTACTTGCAAAATCCTGACGTGTAAAATTACCCGACGAAGCTGCCATTGCTGTGATCAATGTATGTCTTTTTCATAAAAGGATTAATCTGTAAACCGTTCTTTCGTGCAACAAAACGTCTTTCCTTACAGTATAAACCTGTTCTATCCATGCCTTTTGTTAGTCTAATTGTTAATCTTGTCCTCCCCATTCTTACCAGTTTGAAAATTCTCTCCCTACCATAAATAATAATAATAATAATAATAATGCAATAGAGCTTTGTTGTTCACAAGTAGCTTATTATGGGACTCAATACAGCTATAAACAGGTCAAAATATAAATACTTTATATGCTAACTGATGCGGCAGGCTTTCACAGTACTCCTGGTGTATTTAGTGTGTCAATAAGCGAGCTTTCCTCCGCCATCTCGGTTGTTAACATCAACAATCACTAACCGTAAATCAAGCGGTTTTGCTAGACCAGTTGGTCATCTCACTTCCGAGATAATGCTATTCCATCTCATTTTCAGTGTGTGCATGTGTGGAAAGAGCAGCCTGACTTGATCCTTGTAAATTTAACACTTTTTATGCGTCCATGATGATTTGTTTTGTGCCAAGAGTCTGTGTGCTATTGCCGCAAAGGTATTGGATTGAGTCAGAAATTGAAATTGAATATATTTTGTGCCAAACATGAGTGAGAGAACCCTGGTGGAACTGGAACAAGAACGGAAGGAAAGTGCACTAGCATAGTTAACACTTGGGGACAGGAAACACGACAATACAATTACAAACTAGTTTTTTCTTCATTTCCAAATTCCAATATCCATCATTTTCTCTTATATAGCCACTCGTGAATATACGCACCAACTCAACCTGATTTTCCAAGTTTCGTGGTTCATGTTGGCCGTTTCAATTTGCCCATAATATATTGGCTTGCGCATGAAGGTTTTGAATTATATGTTTGTAGGTTTCTGTTGCGGCTGCTTTTATTTCACTTTGAAAAGATCATATTAAAATGTACATTGGAAAGACCAATGCTCCACTTGGAAAACACCTTGTTCAACGTACTAACCTTAAAGATTGTATGTTCGTCGGTGCCAATTTCGTTTAAGAACAAAAAGTAAGCCAAGTACAGTATAAAAAAGAGGTGGCTGTGGAGTTGTTCGTCGCTTTCGCTAAGAGATGCATTGAAAGAGTGACATTGATCAGTTTCTCGAATTTTTTTGTCCAAACTAGATAGGTCAATGCATGGAAAGATAAATGCAACATTAGATGCTTTTATATAATAAAAATTCTTCTCATCAGTCACTATTCACCATCTCACATCTCGCACCCTATAAAAAACATCCTCACTTCCTATAAAAAAGTTATAGGTGCGGGGTGTATGATATGAACAGTTGTTGATTTGTAACAAAACTCTATATATAATCTATATTATCCTAAAATCTTACACGTTAAATATCAAGGGTGCATTTGTTTCACTAAAAAAAGATAATTTTTTTATATTTAGATGCGCTCGAAACAATAAGCGAAACAATAAGTAAATGGACGATTTCAATAAGTAAAGAAGTAAATTATCTAATTTGATTATGTAATTACAAAGATCTCTAGTATGCATTGACATAATGATCATGGAAGAAAAAAAAAAAACAATACCATCTTTAATGAAGGAATTGTTTCTCTATCTCTTCTGCTACATCCGGCCGGATTGAAGTTACTCTTGTTTTTAACAATTGGACTGAGGGAGGTGTACTGTGACAAACAAAACAAAACAAAAAGCAGGAGGATTAGGCATGAAAATTCAGACTTCTTTGATTGCCACATGGCATATAGCATAGCGCATATGGTCTATCGCATTCGCTGGGAGTAGACGCCGGGAAGATACTGCCACCGCCGGATCGGATCATGTATATATCTATCCACCTTTTTGGTATGACCAAAAAGTAGTGTTCATTTAATTTTTGTTTTTAGTTTATGATAATATCTTATTAAACCAACTTTTTATAAGGAGTATTGCTATGTATGACATTTATACTATGTTTTCATATGATTATATTAAAATTAATGTAGTATTTTTATTATTCTCAGTTCATTTTTCATTTATTCAAGTCCAAGATGTGCAAATTCTTTAAAAAAAATAAGTCCCCGTTGAAAAAAATTCATTTTTTATAGTATGTCTCATTTTTTTTTTTTTTTCAAAGGGTTCACTCTAGACTTGTATTTAATATTGTTCTACGTTAATAACAACATTACCTTCCCTCCTCATGTATATGCCAAATTAGTTCAATCCTTTATTTCTTTAAGTCATAAAAAAGAAAATGTAAATTGCTTAATAAAATCCATAAAATATTGATGAACCCAATCTTTTATTGTATATGTCTTCAAATTTAGATAAGAACTCAAGAATCTTAATCCTACGTTAACAACCACTATAAAAACATTTAAATTTATAGAATTCCCATTCTACTACTCTCTCTCTCTCTCTCTCTCTCTCTCTCTCTCTCTCAATACGTATCCATATTTTAGTCCTTGAAAAAAGAGGGTTTAATTGCTGCATGCAATGGAAGGAAACGACTCAAGGAATGACACTTCCACCACCAAGCAGAGCGGTGGTTCAAGTATAACTACCAAATGCAATCGAAAGGTTGGAGAAGGCCTTGAAAAGGCAAAAGCCAAGGCTTCCCATGGCAAGAAAATGGTGGAGGAACTTTGCACTATATATGGTAATTTTTCTTATTATCTAACTTAAATAATCAAACTTTACTATTAATTTGTGGGCAAAAATAAAAGTAAGAATTGCATATTTCTACATTAGAAAAGTGCTATAGATATAAATAAATTTCACAAAAATAAATTTATAAACTAGCTTGATTTCATGTGATCCGTTAGATCTACTTTACAATAAAAATAAATTTGCAATCTCACATCGCTCATCAAATTATGTCAATTTATAAATTTATTTTAATGCAGTTGATCTTTTGGGTCAAAAATATCGCTTCTGACATAATTCTCCTACTACATTTTAAGTTAAAAAGAAGGCGAAGCAAGGGGTTTCCTCGAGTATTCGATGGATGAAGAAGAAGTATCATAAAACTACCCAGAACTCAGATGGCCAGAAGCACTAAATTTGTCACCTGCAGCTTCTACTTTGGGTCAAGTGGGCCGAAGTAAGTTATGATAATGGGTCAGTCCAGTTATATAATTGAGTTCAATTGTCCAGTTAAGTTTTGGTGACCCATGTAACCCCAGTCCATTTATTATTTTAACTTGGTACTTGCAAATTAGCTTCAAATTTGAGCAATATTATTTGAAAAAATCTATACAACCTCTTACTATTCATACAAACTCCACATATCACATTTTTTTAATTTTATTATTTTTTTTCTTTTATCAAATATTTAATATATGAATAATAAATAGAAAAATTAAATTAGTTTAAAAAGAATAAACTTGAAAAAAAATATTTAAAAATTTAAAAGAATGCGGTGTATAGAGGTTGGGGAGGTTGTGTAGCATTGCTCATATTATTTCTTCGTTCGAAATTTTGTCTCTTTCAATCACATTAATTAATGTGATACATTTTAAATGTTTGACATAAGAATTTAATTATATTGTGTTAAATCAATTGGAGTGGATGTGGATGAAGATAATACATTTAAAATAAAGAGTAACATTATTTGTCATGACCTGAGGATAAATGGAAGATGGGAATGGGAGTATACAAGTTTGTAAAGGGAAGTGCAGTGGCAGTGGATCGAAGTGAAGAACAGACGAGTGCAAGGGAGCATGTGGGAAGCACATGTTCATTAATTGGGGGGAAATTACTTAAGGACCCTTTCATTGTAACGGAATAAACTGTCATAGTAAGTTGTATAAAAGGGATGTCATTCCTATTGCTATAAATATGTGACTCAACAATCAGGAAGTGAAGTGCCTTCTGAGGGAAGGCACGAACGTTTTCACAATTAGGAGTTACAACCCCTGGAAGTGATGAAATTAGACAATGACATATATAAGAGAAAGCGACCAAGCAACGGATGACGGATAATGTTCTGGCATCTGATTCACGATTCAAGGAGAAGGGAATGGCTTTTTTCCTCCAATTGCTAGCTTTGCCTCTCCTCCCGTGTCTGCTTCCTGGTATTCTTCTTTTATCATACTAAAGAAAATTCATCAATGCAATTTGCATTCTTGGAGGCCCTGATTCCTCGAAAATCAGAAGTATTCTTGAGTTCTTATTTTGACATTTTCTTTCTTTCTTTACAATTTTTCTTTCTTATTTGCGATTTGGATTAATTATGGGTTGAGGGAGTAGCAACGAATGCACTGGTTCTTAACAAAGTCGCATTAGAGCAGTTCTTTCTTGGAGAAATGGCAGACATAACACTTTATAAATATTTGGAAAAGATGATGCTTGGGTTGAAGCAGCACCAAGAACAACAAGAGAAAATGGTGGAGGATCATCAAGGGGTGTTGGATGAATTAGTTTCAAAATGGATTTGTTGTTGGAAGTAGTTAATGGAGGTAGAGTTGCATCTCAAAATGATCACGTGAGGGGCCAAGGGGGAAGTTTTTAATGTTGAAAATTCAGGTATGACATGGATGATGTAGTTCAGATCTATAAAGTTGGATTTTCCTAGGTTAGATGGAGAAAATCCTACAGGTTAAATTTATAAAGCAAACCACTACTTTGCTTTGAATCCTATACCTAATGGACAGAAGATATGGATGTCATCTTTTTATATGGAAGGAAGTGCTCTAGTAGGGGTGTAAAAAAAAAAAAACCAGTGAACCGGTAAACAGGACTGGACCGAACCGGTGGGTTTAGTCTTGTGCCAAGTTTGGTTCGGTCTGGTACCAGTTTTATTTTTCTTAAAACCGGTCAAAATCAGTCCGGTTCTGATTTTTCTTTTTCTAAAACCGGATCAGACCGAACTGGACCGGTTTATATATATATATATTATAATTTTTTATATTGTATATAATTTTATATATAATATATAATTATATATAAAATAGTTTTGTATTATATGATAAATTACTAATTGATATAATATTAAATTTTAAAATCTTATATTAGTATAGTCTATTGCATTAATAGTTACACTAATATTATATCACTATATATTATAATATACTACAATATATTATCACTATAGTATTATATACTATAATATACTATTATATATATTATATAATATATAATATAGTATATTAAAACCGAAAAACTGGACCGGAACCGATAAAACTGGAAGTACCGGTTTAGGGGGTAAACAGTGTGGAATCAGTTTTTGAAAATGTAAAACTGGTGCATACCGGTTCGGTTCCAAATTTTGTCCAAAATCGAAACAAACCGAACCGGTTACACCCCTATGCTCTAGTATGGTTTCAAGATTTTGAAGAAATTGGAACTTTTCGTTCTTAGGATTATTTTATAGAGACGTTGCAAATCAAGTTTGAGAGTTCATCTTATGATGACCCAATGGAAGCAATCACAAAGCTGAGGCAAACCACTATAGCAGTAGCCTATAAGTCACAATTCAAGGTTTTGTCAAACAGGTTAAGGAGTTTGTCTCAGTTTTACAAACTGGGTTGCTTCCTCAGTAGACTCAAAGATGAAATCAAATTGTCTATTCATATGTTGCATCCCAACAATTTGAATTCAGCTTTTGGGTTGGCAAAGATTCAAGAGGAGTATGTCACATGCCTTCGTAGCAGTAGCATAGCAAGGGGAAGTCACGTTCCATTTCTTCCATTGTTAGTAAGAGGTTCCAATTCATCTGCTAATGTCAACAAAAAGAATGTTGTTCAAGGCTATAGGGGTAATAATTTCAAAAGCTCCCTTCCTATCCAGAGGGCCAGTCATATAGAAATGAATGGGAGAAAAGAGAGAGGATTACGTTATTATTGTGATGAAAAGTGGAATCATAACCATCATTGTAAAAAAAACTAGAATTTATCTCATGAAGGGGATGGATTTGTTTTCTAATATTGAGTATAAAGAGGAGGAAATTGTTGATGAAGTAGAGGGAATTGAAGATTTTAGTAGTAAAAGTGGGGAGAAACTCCAGGAGTTTCTTTACATATAATAGTAGGAGCCTTGAGCCCAAGAACTTGAATGGGTAGGCACAAGGCTATTCAGTGGTAATCTTGCTGGATACAGGAAGTACTCATAACTTCCTGGATCCTTTGATAGCCAAGAAAGCAAGGTTACACATTACTATGGGACAACTTAGTGAAGTTTGAGTAGCTAATGGTGATCAAATGAGAAGTGAGGGAGTGATAGAGAAGGTGAATTTCAAGGTGCAAGGAAATCAATTTGTTACAGATTTTTTCTTCTTACCTTTGGAAGGTTGTGATGTCTTGTTGGGCATGCAATGGCTGAGAACTTTGGGGCTTGTATTATCGGATGTTAATTCCCTCACTATGTCCTTTAAGAATGACAAGCATTCAGTTATTCTAAAGGGATTGAATCCAAGCTGTTCTGAGTTAATGCAGGATATTAAAATCTATCAGCTTACAACAGTAGAGAGAAAGGGAATGTTTTTACAGATTATATAGCAAGATCAAGGTAGGGAAGTGAGGAACATTGATTAGAGCATATAAGATGTACTGAAACAATACAGGGTTTTTAAAGAGCCAAAAGAGTTGGCTCCAAGGAAGAGTAGATCAAACCATCAGATTAACTTGAAAGAAAGGGTAGTTCCAATATCTATAAGACCATACAAATATCCCTTCTATTGAAAGTCATATATTGAGAAGATTGTACATGAATGCTTGAGGCTAGGGTGATTAGAAGCATCCAATCTCACTTCTCTTTTCCTATGTTGCTAGTGAGGAAAACTGATAGCACATGGCGTATGTGTATTAATTATAAAGCCCTGAATCAAGACATTATTAAAGATAAGTTTCCAATTCTTGTGATTGATAACATTTTAGATGAATTGTTTGGAGCCACAATATTCTCAAAATTGGATTTGAGATTTGGTTATCACCAGATTAGAGTAAGAGAATGGGACATTAAAAAAAAACAGCATTTAGAATTCACCAAGAGCACTATGAGTTCTTAGTTATACTTTTTGGCTTAACTAATGCCCCTGCCACATTCCAAGCACTCATGAATGAAGTTTTCCAACCTTTTTATATAAATTTGTAATTATATTATTTGATGACATACTAGTTTACAGTAAGTCCAAAGAAGAGCACTTAAAAACTCTTTATATGGTGTTGGAGACCTTAGCTAAACACACTTTATTTGCTAAGAAGAGCAAGTGCAAGTTTGGATGTGCTGAAATCGATTATTTGGGTCATTTGGTCTCTATTGAAGAAGTTAAGGTAGATCCTTCTAAACTTAAAGCTATGGTAGAGTGGTCATTGCCTAAATCCATTAAATCCTTGAGGGGATTTTTTTGGATTGACTGGTTATTATAGAAAGTTCATAAAAATTTATGGACTTATTGCTGCACCTTTAACTGCTTTACTGAAAAAAGATGCATTTTTTTGGAGTGTGAAAGCTTCTACAGCCTTTGAGGCATTGGAATAGGCTATGATTAGTGCACCTGTATTAGCTTTGCCAAATTTTGTGAGACCATTTATAATTGAATGTGATGCATCTGATTTGGGGGTTGGGGCAGTTTTGATGCAAGGAAGAAGGCCTTTAACTTACTTTAGTCAAGTCTTGAAGGGAAAGGCTTTGGATCTATCAACTTATGAAAAATAGTTAATTTCTCTTGTATATGTTGTGAAGAAATGAAGACCATACTTGTTGGGAAGAACCTTCTCTATTAAGACTAATTAGTAGAGTCTTAAATTCTTACTTGAGAAGAAGATTGGAACACCCTCACAAAAGAAGTGGATTAACAAATTGCTTGGGTATGACTTAACTATTGAGTACAAAAAAAGCAAAAAAAAAAAAAAAAAAAAAAAAAAAATGTGGTTGCATATGCCTTATCGAGGAGACATGAGGTAACTCAGTTGGAACGTCCTACAATTCATGGCGTTATAGTGCTGGATCCTATCTGGTTGGAACAACTTAAAAGTTCTTATATGCAGGATGTGGAAATTGCTTACATTTGTAAAAGATAGATCTTAAAAACAGTACAATTTTTTTTTTTTTAAATTAGTCATTATTTGGGCAGTAAAGTGAAAAACTCAGTAATTGATCTAGGATTTATATTATACGTGTAATTCTCTTATTCAATTGATGAACTTCAAAATATATAGAATAAGTTTTTTTTAGGGTTCTCAATATATATTAATGATAGGAGGAAGTAATCAGAGGCTGCTTTCTTATCTAGGCCGTGTGACTGTAGCAACACCCTACTTATTGAGAATCGGATATGATGAGGGGCATATTCATCCTTGAATTCCAATATTAATAAAGTTGTTTCTTTTTCTATATCCACTATTTTTATGTAGTTACCTATTTATAGTCTTTTGGGGTTTTCATAAATCATGATAAGATGAAATATTGTCATGTTCGTGTCGTTTAGACCTTTTATAGATTGGTACTTATGATTTAAAAAGTTCTAAACCTGTCCTGGTTGATACCTTAAATTGATCAAATTTTTAAATGGAAAATTATTAGATGAACTCAGAGTATAGATGATTAGTCAATACTCTAATACTATAATAACATGTCGTGTACGTATAAAAAATTGATTATCCAAGCATCAATTTTTATTGACATAGCATCCTATGATAGGATGATTGTAGTACCACATGTCTGTATTTCGAGAATACCTAATAATTACTATCTTTAAAACTTCGTTAATTCAGCGACAAAAAATATTATTATGACACATAATTGTCACATTATAACCAATTAAAAGAGAATATGTGTCATATTTATATACAATCAGCTTATTAGAAGTGATAAAAAAATAAATGCACAACCAACAAATCCAATCTGCATAAATATCAAAAATCATAAAACTAAATAAAAAATGGACACCCCCGCTTGGTGGCCACCCAAGGCACCCCCAAGGGCGGCTTGATCATCATGTGGACCATCTAAGGGGTCATGTGCGAATGTGGTCCGCCCACTAGGTTGACACCCCGCAGTGGCTCCTTGTAAGTTGCCTAAAGAAATGCGGGCAATTGACTTGAAGGGCTGGAGAGATGGCAACATAGGGAGGGACTTTGACTTATGCGGAGGGGGTGAACCAAAGGGTTACGTTCCTGGAAAATCTTTCCTACCTATTTCTATGGGAGTGATTGTAGAGAGTTTAGAGAGGACTAAAGAGATTGTGTTTAGGTCTATTATAAAAGATTTTTCATCCAAAATCCGAGAACGTAGGCTTTAGTGTCGAACTACGTAAATCATTTTGTACCTTATTTCTACCATTTGTTTTTATCGTGCAAGCCATGAATGTCTACCACCAAGCACCACCACATAGAGAGGAGATCTAGGGTCATTCTACAGTAGTACTACTGTTGGGTCTCCATAGTCAAAAATAAAGTGCACTAACAGACGGAAACATGCATGATATGCATCTAACCATTTATATACTAAGGTCGATACAATATATATATAAGTGCCTTTCCAAACACATCTAGTCAAATGCAAGAGTTACGTACCTCAATAAATTAAGCTTACCTAGAATGATCAATGGTCGAGGCGGCCTATACTCATGTTGAATGCTTGACACCCTATGATCTACTTCATATATCTCCATGACATTGAGACTTCATTCAATCAAGAAGAATAATATAATGGAAACATTGATGGCAATCAAGACGTGGAATTAGACTGTAGCTAATTTGATCATCATATTCTTGGTGAATGCATGCATGGGGGCCGGGCAAAATATATATGTATGAGATCAAATGCATGGGTTAATCGATCTCTTAGAAAATGTTTGGAATTATGCAGTACTCCCAAATGAATCTTATTATATGTAGCTTATAAATATTCTCAGCTTGTTCGATTCTTTCTCTACAAATTAATTTATTGTAACTGCATATATTTAATTTTTAACATTAATTTCTTTTGTTCTGTACTACGTACGTACGTACGTAGTGCTTCAACGTACAATATTTGATCAATACCTAGAGTACTCCATATATATTTATTATTTATCTGTAATCTATATATATATATATATATTCAAACAACCTGTATACAATTATATATATATATATATACTAGCGGTAGTGTAACGTCCAAGGGACGTTTGCCAATTTTTTTTTTTTTTTTTTTTTTTTTTTTTTTTTTTTAGCGTAGTGATTAAGGAAGTGTTTTTTAATGATGTTGTAAATTTTTTATTTTTTTAAAAAATGTTTATGATGATTAAAAATATACATAAAAAAAGAAAAGAAAAATAAAAAAGTAAAATACATATTCAGGACACATTTTCAGGCTACTTTTTCGATAGCTGTAGCAGTTTCTTTTAGTTAATTAAGAATATTATCATATTTAAATTATGTTAAAATTTTAATTATTTATATGGTTTTACTTTTTTAAAAATATTTAACAAAATTTCATCATTTATTTAATGATGAAAGATTAGTATTTTATAAATTAAATTTGATAGTTTATTTATGATATGATATTTATATGTTAAGTATATATTTTAAATTAATTTAAATCAGTATTTAAATTTTCATCATTGGATCTAATTTGGAGAGTTATGATGAAATGTTAGGTTTAAATTCCAAAAAGTTTTCTTTTCCCCTTACTTGCAATATATAAATTGTAGAATTCAACCATACTAATCAATGACCCGGAGAGCACTAAAAGAATACAGAGTCTTTTATTTCTATATTGTTCTCACATTTTTTCATCACTAAAGTAAGTCTCTTCTATTTTGAAAAATTAAAAAATATTATAATGGTAGAAAATCATTTTATTTAAATGATTTTAATTTTAATTAATTAAAAATATTATGAGATTTAAATTATATTAAAAATTCTAATTATTTATATGATTTTACTCTTTTAAAAATATTTAACAAAACTCTTATCATTTATTTAATGATAAAATATTAATGTGTGGTTTGCTTGCCATTTAATTTTAGTCAGTGCTAGAATGACTGTTTAGTTACTTGTCACGTTAAATATGGAAGGTAGACATCAACTAACAAACTATTTGTGATTGTTTTAATAGCCTGCTCTTTATCTTGAATCCAGTATACATAAAGTGTGGGTGTAAACCTGAAAGGGTATTTTGTGTTTTGAGTTTGGACCAAACAATTCTAATAATATCATTAACTGAAGAGTGTATTGTACATTGACAAGGCATTAACTAACTGAAGAGTCTTTTGATTCTACTACCTTTCATCAAGTTATGTTAATAATTTAAAGTTCCTATTAGAAATATATATAATATTTAGACAGTCTTATACACTATATAGTGTTCAACATATTTTTCAAAAGACCTAATAATCTGATATTAGGTCTTTCAAAAAATAGGAATTTACTATTATTAATTAAAATAAGAATTTTTTTTTACACAGTATTAATTTTTTTTTAGTGATTTTATACCCTTTTTTTTTTCCTCACGGTTTTTCTCCTCTGGTGCCCCGATTCATCCAACGGACCGATGTGTTTCAGCCCAGCCCAGCGCCGCCGTACGCCGGCCAGCCTCACCGCCACCACCGGCAAGTCGCCCTCACGCCGACGACCAACGCAGCAACCACGGATGTCCCCCACGCGCAGCCGTCTCTCCCCCGCGGAAACCCATCCGAAATGGATTTCTCCCATTTCTGTCAACGTGGGCCGTCGTACGCGGCCATCCAGGCCACCTCACCTCCACCACTTCACACCGGCGACAACCTCCACCAGACCCAGCCACCACGAACTTCCCTTTCTCTCTCCGTCGCACACTACGATTCGCACACACACGGCAACCTCTCTCTCTCGCTCTCTTCAAACCAAAGCAAACGAAGAACAAAGAAAACACAAAACAGAGATGCCAAAATAATTCTAAAACGAAGAAGAAATTATACAGGGAAGAAGGGAAACGAAGAAGAAAAATAAGAAGAATTGCCGAGAAGAATATGCGAGAAATATGCGAGAAAAAGAAAAACAAACAGCACTGGAAAAATACAGAAAGAAGATGTAGAAGTACAAATAGAATAATTTTGCATACCAACGGCGAGAAGAATCCTCAAACAGCACTGCAAATTTTTTTTCTTCTTTCACCTGAGTTTGAAAAGTCTGCAAATGCTTGAAAACCACGAGATGTATATACACTCCATCCCTTCTATCGATAGCTTAGATATTTCCAACCGCCACACAATATTGCTAATCAGATGTTGGTACTCAACGAAGAATAAAATTGTGACTGAAGTCGGTGGCTAATCAGAGGAAGAAGGACTGCTCGGTGGCTAATTAGATGTTGCTAACCAGAGACGAAGACGAAGTCGGTGGACGTAAGATATACTGTTTACGGTTACTGTTCATTACTGTAGATGTTATAGGCACTTTTAAGATATAGGCAGATATATTTCGAAGAAGGTATGACAATATTGGCCGACGTCATGATCATGATCCCAAAATTAAACCATGGTGGATTATGATCTCTAGATATGATCTAGAAGCTTATCATGTAGTTTTGATTTTTGTGTGTGTTTATTTTATTTTTAGTGCTTGGTCTTATTATAAGATTGGTAGGTGGGAGCTAGGTGTATTTTGACCAACCAAAAACCACGCGGATGAGCCTTGAAAATCCAGATGATCAACTATACATGTTAACGACTTTTTTGATACATGATTAATAGACAATATATAAATAATTAGCCCGAGAATCATCGCCAAAGAAGTTTTCTCATTTCTGGATGATTCCAGAAGCTCCTGATCATGATGTAATTAATTAGCAATATATTACCCTTATGCATATTGATTAAGCCTCGTTTGTTTTTACAGATGATATGAGATAATATGAGTTGAGATTAAAGTTAAAAGTTGAATAAAATATTGTTAGAATATATTTTTTTACTATTATTTTTGTTTTGAGATTTGATAAAGTTGAATTGTTTATTTTATTTTGTATGTGAATTTGAGAAATTTATAATGATTAAATGAGATGAGTTGAGAGGAATTGTGAAAACAAACAAGACCAAGTTTTTTGGATACAGGCTTTAGTCTTATCCTCTTGATCAAATAATATTTGAGAAATGAATTTATTTATTTATTTATGTATTAATTATTATTTTATGTCGAAAGAATAATAGTTATAAGAAGATCATCATGTTGAATAACATTAATGCTTTTAAAGCCACATATGTTTAAAGAATACGTGACAATTAATACAAAAATTATGTTTTTTTCTCTATGATCATGATTCTTTTAAAAATAGAAGGTTGTCGACCTGGCCGCTTCTCCGCCTCATGCAAATGGATCCTATATACGCTCTAGCTCGAGATTAATAGCTAGGGTTTTTTTTTTTTTTCTCTTTATTATGTAAATGCATCGTGATTCTTTTCCAGCAAATTGACGAAATGGATTGAAAAAGTGAATTAACGTGAGATCATAACAACATTAAAAAATATATATAGGAAGAAAAGAGTAAATGAAATTGATGACCACGTACGTACATGATATTTTTGTTATTCTAAGAACAAAGAACAATTCAAGAAGAGTTTTCCATGTCCATCAAGGGAAAAGAAGTAAGCGAGGCTCGATGTTGACTTCTCGTATAGCCTTCAATTCGCATGCCCATTTTTCAACAAGACAACAACCATGGCATTGCCTTCCCCTCCCCACGCGTCAATATATATATATATATATATATATATATATATATATATATATATATGTGTGTGTAGGTTGATACAATCATAGATTCCCATTCCACTTCTCCTATATATTTCACTCAGAAACCATTTTGTACGTGCTCCTTATTCACAAATTAATCTCGCATTTTAGATCATAAAAAAGAAAGAAGAAGAGGGGTTTGCTTGCTTGCTTTCTGCAATAATTAATGGAAGGAAACGACTCATACGGGGCATCATGGGCAGAACAGTATGACTCCTCCGGCAACCCAGAGCCGGCCTTTGCAGGCGCCACCACAACAGCCACCAAGACGGGCGGCAATTCGAGTAGTAAAACTGCAAAGTACAAACACATGGTTGGAGAAGGCCTCGGAAAGACCAAAGCCGTAGCTTTCATCGGCGCCAAGAAGGTCAAGGATGGGACTTCCTCTGGCCTTCGATGGATCAAGGACAAGTATCATAAAACTACCCAGAAGCACTGACTAATAAAATTATATTCATCTCATCATGATCTCTCCTATATATGTGTGTGTGTCCCTAGCTAGCTTCTTTAATTTCATTCATTCAGTTGTTGTTTCTTTCTTATATTCATTTTTTTGTATATATATATATATATATATATATATATATATATATATGTGTGTGTGTGTGTGTGTAGCTACATATGTATTATACAATAAAAGTGACTATCGGCATGTGAATAGGAATCTACAGTAATTTTGTTTGACACTTTTTATTCCGGTTATATCCCTATATATGTGATTGAGTATAATTACAGTTGTGCCCCTAATGATCTGTTCTGATCCCCCTCGCTCTTTGAGTCTTTTCCCTCGATATCTTTGTCTCTCTCTAATCGAAATGGCAAAATGCACATGCCCTCCTTGCAACCCAGCCACGCCAACGTCGACAGTGCCACCTCCACCGTTGCGCCTCACCGGTGACAACTCATCCTCCCTTTTTTGCCTCGGCCTCAGACCCTCTCTCTCTCTCTCTCTCTCTCTCTCTCTCTCTCTCTCTCTCTCTCTCCCCTCATCTCTTGTTTCTCTCCCTCCTAATCTCCTCATTGCCCATTGTCATTGCAGTCTACCAGCCACCTCCGCTACCATGCCTCGCCAATCGACTACCTTTTCTCATCCTTCTCAATTCCTTTATTTGTATCTCCCGATCTCTCTCTCTCTCTCTCTTTCCACATTTATCTATGATAATTTTTTTATGTGATTTTTATCACTTTTTTATTTATGAAAAATATCATTTTCCCTTCAATACTAGTGATTTTATTTTATTTCTATATATTTTTATTTATTTTCTTGGATTTGAAAGAATGAGAAGATTTAGTGCAAAAAGAGAGCATTTTGGTACAAAAAAAGAGAATACGGATCCAAACCGATGAGTGGCAGCGAGATCTGAAGAGAGCCGATAAGATTTGAGCTAAGAGCCTTGTCCCGTGGGCAGCAAAGAGATTTCTCTCGTCCAAATGTGAGAAGACTTACTTCTTGGTAGGCGATGAGCCTTGTACCATGAGAAGCAAAGAGAATAATCATTCATTTTGGTAGGCGAGGAGACCCAATGACGATCAGAATAGGCGAGAAGACTTGGCGACCAATCTAACCGATCAAAGACCAACATCGTGGGCAACACCAGCAAAGGCGAGCAGCTTTACCGCTCGGTAGGTTGGCGAGAGGAGTCTTTCCACTCGGTAGGCAAGAAGAGGGTCATGTGGTCTTTGTGACCTCCACGCCCGTTCATTTGTGACCTCCACGCCCGCCAGATATATTCAGCGCACACATCATCTACCTAATGGGATCTTCCCGAGTCTCGTAATCAATTTATTGACTACCAAATCCTCTCGAACTCTGCAATTCAAGCTGCATATAACTGAATCTTCCATTTTAGATAATTCATTTATTCTTGGGATAATTTCTTTTTATGTAAACATCTATCTTTAGAAATTATTTTCTAGATTTTTAGGCTAGATTGTAGCCGCAATTATCTTGTTTCCAGATTTGAATTTCGACATTTATTTAGTCCCGACTTGTGGGACGAATAGGGAATCTGGGTTCGTAATCTTAGTTTTAGTTTTGAGTTTTCGAGAGTCTAAGTTTAGGTTTCGATAGTTCAAATTTTATTATTTGAGTTTCTTTCAAGGAGGCAGATCTAGGGGAGCAGAAACTAATTTTATTTTCTAGAGTTTTGATGCAACCTAGCATTGAACACATAGTTTATATTCCAATTTATTTTATTTTCAACATTTCCATGATTGAGTGTTTATTCCTTGTTCTTAATGCTTACAATTTTCTAACTAACTATTGTTCGATCTTTTGAATTGCAATGAGACCGAAAGGTGATTTGTGATTAAAGTTTTAGGATTAAACACCATTAGTTGAGCGAAAGTAGAGATGCTTTACTGCGACTAGTGTGATTTTCAAGAAAAATTCAAAGAACTTAATGAGTTTCCAATTAGTTAAATTCACATCGAGGTATGAAATTATTAGTTGGAGATATTTTTGGTATTATTTGAGAGAAAAAAAAATATTGAATAGTTAAGGGATTTTTATCATTAACTTGGGATAATTGAGATTCTATAACAAGAAAGAATAAATTATGTGAGATTTGTTAGGTAAAATCAAACGCTCTAGATCTATTCTTATTATCTTTAAAATCTTAATTTTGATGCTTTTGTCTTCAGTTTAATTTAGATAATCCATTTTTCAAATTTCGGTTTTCTAAATAGTAATTAATTTAGTCAATTTCAATAATCAATAGCATAATTATTCCCTGTGGGTTCGATATCCATTTTCTTTAAAACATTTTACTAGTTGTTACGATTATGTGCACTAGCAACTATATTTTTATGCGAACACTCTATTTCTCTCATTTCTTGGTCGCTGCTAACCATCGCATGCAACGCCTCCATATGCAACCCAACGCACGACTACTACACTGCAAGCTGCCGATATTTTTCCCTTCGGCAGAACCCCTCTCTCTCTCTAGATTTCTCCTTCTCCCTCCCAATCTCCTCAGCCATGTCAGCACCACCACGGCCAGCTGCACCGCTGCAACCCACCTTAAATCGCCCTCACCCACAGCCACACCCACGGCACCTAGTGGAGAACCACCATAACCCTCCTCCAAACAACCCTTGCTTAGCCCAGCTCAACCACCATTAGGCCAGCCCCTTGTGTCTCGTTGTTGTTGGTGGACCCTCGGCGAGATGGCGATGGTGGAGGTTGTTCTTTGTTTGACCAGCCATAGCTTGATCCACTGACAGAGGGGGAGAGAGAGAGAGAGAGAGAGAGAGAGAGAGATTTATGGTTTTATGTATAAACGGCGTCGCATAGGATGAAGGGGTTGGGCTTGTGTGAAATTTCGGGGGTGGTTTAGCTTTTGTTGTTAAGTTTTGGGCTTCCCATATGGAAAAATAATATCACTTTAAAAAGTGGCCCTTGTAAAAAAATTATCCTAAAAAATACTAACTCTTCGTAAAGTTTTTATGAAAAATACTGAAGTCTTAAGAAATAAACTTTAATCTTGCACAGTATGTTATTTTCTTCAGTTTTAAACTTTGTTATTATTGAATTTATTTGTTACATTTTAGTATTAGACATTATATAACTTTTGCTTCTGAGTATTTTACATGTGATTAGTTAAAAGTTTAGATTAAAAAGTGCCCCTATTTTATTAATGTTTTTTAAAAAAATATTATTAAAAATTAACTTATATAAATCCATGACTTTTTTTTTTTTTAACTTTGTTTGATTATTTTTCTTCATTTCCTCATATCTCATTGCCTATCAATTTTATTCTTCATATTTTTACAAGTGGGAATACATGCATGCCCTTACTGGTGTGTGTGTGTATGTGGCTTTCCTGCCACACCCTTTCAAATATATTATATATATATATTTATTTTAATAATTTTATATTTATATTAAAAACTCTGGATAATTAAAATAAAGATACTACTTATTTAAAAATCAACAGTTACATTCATTGATGGAAGGAAACAACACTTAGAAAACAGTTGATAAAGGTCTTGGCCTATCTATATGTAAAGGCATGTAATTCTCCATCAGTCACATTCATTAATGTAAATAAAGATAGGCTGAAAACCCTACCAAATACTCTCTTTTAGAAATCTATGATGGTTCCCAATCCAAAAACAATCAATTCCTGCGAATACTTTATTAACGATAACCAGAGGTAAGTGTTTTAACGATAATTTTATTATTAGATATTCTCCCAAATCTTACAATAGTTGTATCAAAGAAAACTCTTGTGCTAAGTTGTTTAGTATGAATTTCGATTGTTATGTGAATTGTTTGTTGGAATACATCTTTGGATATCTGGAATTGTTTTTAAGACATAAAGGGTTGGAGGGGGCAACTAGAGATGGCTTCCCTACCAGAAAGTGACCGTAGTAGCACCCAACCCACTAGGGAGCCAGACACGAGGGGCCTAGATGGCGAGAACCACAGGCACTCCCTACATGTCAGACTTGAGGCATAGCCTAACCCTAGCCCCATGAGGGCATCAATGGTCCATGAGCCAATGGGTCATCAATAATCTTGAGCGCTTCCCGTTGCGGGATTAGACTCCAGGACTGTTATGTATATAAATGTAGCTTAAATTTGTAATGTGTAATATCGTGGCAATTTGAGGAACCAAGTCCCTCCACACACTAAATTTGTATAAACTTCTGCATTGAATTCATTAAGAATACGACAGGAAATAAATACAAGTGCAAAGGAACTAAAATGGGCTCCACTAGCACAAACACATCGTGGCCCATTCTAGCCCATGTGACACTGATAACACCCAAATTGACTCAGTCTAATACAAATTGCAAGCCAGTCCACTACTTGAACGTAAAAGACAGAAATAACCTTAGACAATATAATTAAAGACATAATACATGTATGTCCTAAACAAACCCTAGCTTTAGACATCACCCTACAACCACGCCGCACATAATAACACTCTCCCCCTTAAAAGATCTTGCCCACAAGATCGAGATATCATCGTTTCATCACCGTGAGGTCGTTCCACATCACATCCTCTACCGTCGCACCCTTCCACTGGATCATCACTTCTACGCCAGCACTACGGCCTTTCTTCAAGAGTTTTCTCTGCAACACACATTCTGGTTCGGGTGTCGGGAGTGACTTGAGGGAGGGATCGGCTGGACCTGAGCCCTGAGCTTCCTTTTGAGACAAGATACATGGAAAATATGAAAGATTTGAGAATCTTTGGGTAAATCGAGCCTATAGGAGACAATTCCCACTCTTTGAAGGATTTGAAAGGGTCCATTTTACAGTGGTAAAAGCTTCAAATTCTTCCTCATGGCAACTAATATTTGACGATGCGGCCTCAATCTTAGGGATACCCACTCCTTTTCTTTGAACTCTCTATCTGGTCTCTTAAGATCTGCATAATATTTCATCTTGTTTTGTGCTTTGTGTAGGTTTTCACGAACTAGCTTGGTAATGAAGTCTCAGCTTCGCAGCTCCTCTTCCACTGCTTGTACACTAGTTGACCTTGGCTCATAGGGCAGCAACCTTGGTGGGGATTGTCCATAGACAGTCGCAAATGGTGAGATCTGTGTTGAATTATGTCTTGATGTATTGTAAACATACTCGGCCAATGAGAACCACTTTGACCAATCTCTGGGCCTGTCACTAGAGAAACATCGTAAGTAGCATTCAAGACTTTTGTTGGTTACCAATTTTTGTCCACTTGTTTGAGGATGGTAAACAGAGCTCAAAAGGAGATATGTACCACATATCCGAAACAGCTCTTTCTAGAATTGACTAGTAAAAACTGGGTCCTTATCACTTAAAATTGTTTGTGGCATCCCATGTAATCTAAATAAATTATTCATGAATATTCTTGCTACTGAAAGTGTTGTGTAAGGGTGCGTGAGGGACATGAAATTGGCGTATTTGCTCAATCTGTCCACCACTATCATTATCACAGTACATCCCCTTGATGGTGGCAGTCTTTCTATAAAATCCATGCTAATATCCACCTAATTTTTTTCTAGTATTAGAAAGGGTTGAAGCAACCCTACTAGATAGAGGGTTTCAACCTTATTCTTCTGGCAAACATCACACTACCTGATAAAGGCTCGAACATCACTGTGCTGACTAGACCAGTAAAACTCTCTTTTAACCCTTGCATATGTTTTGTACTCCTGTGTAGCCATCTAATGAACTGTCATGGAACTGTTGCAAGATCTACTGTTGAGAAGGCACTAGGGTTCCTAAATGCAACCTACCATTGTAAAAGCATAGCTCATTGCGGAATTGGTACAAAAACGAGTCCAAGGTCCCTTAATGGTAATGGTTAACAAGCTCCTGCAACAGGGGGTTTTGGGGGTAAGACTTCCTCAAGTCCTCCATCCATTTTGTTTGCATCATACTAATTGCTTGTACTGCCATGGTTGTTGGTTTGGATTGAGTGTGTGAGTTGGTTTGGTTGTTGGTTGGCCTGGTGTAGTTGTGATCTAGTTGTGATGGTGAAGTTATGGTTTTTGGAGTTAGTTTGGGATTTTCTATGTAAGGGAGTCGGGATAAAACACCAACCACTATATTTGTTCTGTCACTCTTGTGTTCAACTGTAAAATCGTAACCAAACAATTTTGAGACCCACTTTTGTTGGGCTAGAGTCCCAATCCATTGCTCCAATAAATACTTCAAGGCCCGCTAATCAGTGAGTACCTTGAAAATCGGGAAAGCAACATTCAAACGTTATAAAGACAATGATATATGCTTATTCTGCAAGAAAAAATGGCATAAAAAGAAGATTGGATAAGTATAAATCATGGCTTGAAAATAAAGATAATCTCAATTCTCTTGTGTGCTATGAGTACAATTTTGTAGACTCTCATCATAATACATGTTAGATTGATTTGGGTACCTCAATTCATGTTGTCAATATCATGCAAGAGTTTCTCAGCCTAAGGAAATTGATGGAAAGTAAACAAGGCATCTACTCAAGAAATGGGATGTGTTCGCATGTCAAAGCTGTAAGAACTTTTAGACTTATTTTAAATAATGGTTATATTTTGGATCTTGAAAACACATTTTATGTACCTTCATTTTCTAGAAACTTGGTCTCTATATCTAGATTAGTACTTTTGGGATTTAAATTTAATTTTGTGAATTCAAATGTTTATGCATTTAAAAACTCTACATTTGTAGGCTCTGGGACCTTGATTAATGGTTTGTATAAATTAAATTTAGATTCTTCTTTTAAAAATAGTTTATTAACTCTACATGATGATGTTGGCACTAAACGTAATATTATTGATGAGTTTTCCTCTATATTATGGCATAGGAAATTGGGACATATCTCCATAGAGAGAATTAAAAGATTAGTTAATGATGGAGTCTTAAAGACTTAAGACTTCTCAAATCCTGGAACTTGTGTGGATTGCATAAAAGGTAAGCAAACTAACAAAACCAGTAAAGGTGCCAAAAGGAGTGAGGAAGTTCTTGGGATCATACACACTGACATCTGTGGACCATTTAGTACCCATTGTTTGAATGGTCAGAGATATTTTATCTCATTTATTGGTGATTATTCATGATTTATAGATCTTTACCTCCTTTTTGATAAATCTGAAGCACTAGATGCTTTTAGAATATATAAAAAGGAAGCAGAGAGATAATTAGAAAAGAAAATAAAGATCGTAAGATTTGACAGGAGTGGAGAATATTATGGTAGATATACATGGCAGCGACCAGGTCCATTTGCAAATTTTCTCAAGGAAGAAGGCATTATTGCTTAGTATAGAATGCCAGGTTCATCTCACCAAAATGATGTTGTTAAATGGCGAAACCATACTCTTATGGATATGGTAAGAAGTATGCTCAGTAATTATAATATTCTTCTATATTTGTGGAGTGAGGCCCTAAAAATTGCAGTGTGTATCTTAAATAGGGTTCCATCTAAGATTGTTTCCAAAATACCATTTGAATTATGGAAATGATGGAAACCTAGTTTAAGACATGCGCATATCAAGTTGTCAAGTTGAAGTTAGGGTCTATAATCCACTACTAAAGAAATTGGATCCAAGGATATTCAGTGGTTATTTCATTGGCTATGCAAAAAATTCTAGGGGCTACAGATTTTATTGTTCCTCACATACACCTAGAATTGTAGAAGCCAAAAATGCAAAATTTATTGAGAGTTTTGGAATAAGTGGGAGTAATGTTCCTCGAAAGATAGAGTGGGAGGAAACACGAAATTTGGATATTACATCTGTGAGTGAAAATGAAATGATTATCATTCAAGAAAATCAATCTGATATCCTTGACGATCAACCAATTCAAGAACCACCAACAACTCATGAGGAACATACCAACTTTGACTCTACAGTCCAACATCCACATAATATGGATGAAATGTAGAATTAAGAAGATCCTCTAGAACAAGGAAGCATGTTATTTCTTATGATTATTATGTGTACCTACTAAAGTCCAACTTTGATGTGGGACCTAAAGATGAGCCTATCTCATTTTTACATGTCATGAGTGGAGAAAATTCAAAATCTTGTCATGATGCTATGATAGAAGAAAGAGAAAATCTTATAACCGGTTGGTCTTATAACCCCCAAAAAACAGCCCCCCAATTCCATAATGACACATAGACATCACACCATATGTTTCATGTGGCTGCACATCAGGGAATTTCCATTAAGAATCCTCGCATCCCTCCCATTCAGAAGCTGGGCATCCTTCGCTGGCACCCCTTGCCGACATGGCCACGCCTAGACCATCGCACTGCCTTGCCGAAACGGCCACCCCTCGCACTGCTTGCAAACCACAGCTTTTGGCCACGCCCAGAGGAACACCATCTACAACAACAATACTATGACCAATCTGGTTTCTGTGAGAGTAAGGTATTGGATTCTTCATTTCATGAATGTGATTTCCGATAAAATCTATGAGAGTGAGGTATTGGATTCCGTCTGTTTGGTTTTTGTGAGAGGGAGGTATTGGATTTCGTCTCTTTGATTGCTGATAAAATCTTGGGATTGAAACCTTCTAACATGCAGCTTTCTGATAATAATGATTACAATTTGGAATGATTTTTGAGTTTGGATGATTTTTTGTGATATTTCGTGTAGTTTGGGTTTGGGTATTTTTTATGATAAGAGAAATTGTGAATCTCCCAATCCATTAATGTGATCCATTAACAACGACAGTGTCCAACGCGACAGTGGGCGACAACCAATCTAGTTCGAAACGAGGAGATGGGCGACAGAATATAGGCTACTCTAGATGGGAGATGGCGACTGGAAAAATAAAAAAAAACAAAAAAAAAACCATGGGAATGACAAGAACGACTGGAACAACAGGAACGATGGGAGAAGTCCAAACTAGCGACGGCAGAGAGATAGGCAACAAAACGTGGCGGCGGAGTTGAGGAGAAGATGTAGATCGTGTGAGGTATTGTTGGCTGAGAAAGTTTACGAAGGGGTGAGGTTTTTTGTGATAAGAGAAAATCTAGTACAATGAGTTTATTGTAAAGTCTCTACAATTGCTGATATGGCACAATATTATTAGTGGTTATTTATCCCTCAATAGCAGCCGAACCGCTCAAAAGTGGAACTCTAGAAGAAATGGAATACATGGCTAAAAGTCAAGTTTGAGAAATTGTCAGGTTACCTAAATGAGTTAAAGCCAAAAGCTATAAATGGGTTTATAAAACCAAGAGAAATACAAATGCTAATATCGATAGATATAAAGTCAGATTTGAAGCTAAAGGATTTACACAAAGAAGGTATTGACTACCACGATACTTTCTCTCTAATTTCTAAACTGTTAGAGTGATCATGGTATTAGTAGCTTACTTTGATTTAGAGTTACATCAATTGGATCTGAAAACATCATTTTTGAATGGGACTCTTGAAGAAGAGGTATACATGAAGCAACCTGGAGGGTTTCATTCTAATAAAGGTGATTATTTATTTTGCAAGCGAAATAATCCAATTTATGGACTAAAACAAGCAACCCGTCAATGGTATCTGAAATTTCATGATGTTATTACTTCATTTGGTTTTATAGAGAACATCGTGGATAATTGCATATACCATAAATTTAATGGGAGTAAATTTATTTTCTTAGTCTTATATGTTGATGATATTTTGCTTGCAACTAATGATTTTGGTTTACTACATGACACTAAAAAATTTATATTCCAAAGCTTTGAAATGAAGGGTTTAGGTGAATCCTCTTATGTCTTAGGCATAGAGATTCACCTAGACATGTCTAAAAGAATTTTAGAACTTTCTCATAAAGCCTACATTGAAAAGCTCTTAGAAAAATTCAAAATAAATGAATGTACACCCAATGCAGCAACCATATTAAAGGGTGATAAATTCAGTTTAAGTCAATATCTGAAAAATGCTTTGGAAAAGAAGTAGAAAATATTCCATATGCATCTGTTGTTGGAGTTTAATGCATGCACGGGTTTGTATAAGATCTGATATTGCATATGCTATGGGAATGTTTGGAAGATACTAAAGCAATCCTGGAATAGAACATTGGAAGGTTGCTAAAAAGGTTATGAGATATTTATAAGGAACCAGGAATCATATGCTTACTTATAAGCATGTTGATTGTCTGGAAGTGGTTGGATATTCAGACTCAGATTTTATGGGTTGTCAAGACTCCAGAAAGTCCACTTCAAGGTATGTCTTCTTGTTAGAAGGAGGTGTCATATCATGGAAGAGCACCAAACGGACAATCTTTGCATCATCTACTATGGAGGCAGAGTTTATAGCATGCTTTGAAGCAACTTCACAGGCGAAAGGGTTAAAGAGTTTTATCACAGGACTTCAAGTTATGGATTCAATATCTAAGTCTTTAAGAATTTACTGTGATAATTTGACAGCAGTTTTCTTTTCTAAGAATAACAAGAGTGGGAGCAAGAATAAACATATTGACATAAAGTATCTTTCTGTCAGAGAGAGAGTCAAGGAACAAGAAGTCTCAATAGAACATACAAGTACATCCTTTATGATTGCAAATCCCATGACAAAAGGGCTCTCAATAAAAATATTTTTAAATATGTAGAGAGCTTGTGGTTAATGAGCTCATTTTATATTTGATTTGTCTATTTTATACAGTACTTGTTGTTGTCAAGAATAATATTTTTATTTGTACGCATAAAGTATTTGCTCCTAACCTATAATGTATAGACCCAGAATGACTTATAAAAAGTCATTCATAAAGAAATATATTACATATGAAAATTTATTTAGAGAGGCTAATACAATGTAATACATGGAAGGAAATGTTAATATAATAACATAACCGCCATGATTAATGCATTATATCTTTCTTCTTAAGGTTATGGTTTGAGTAGTTTTATTTGTGGCCATATTTGGTTTTGGTTACCCAGATGATTTTAAATGACTGTCACGTAAACCAAGTGGGAGAATGAAAGATCACGTCTCCTTGCGAGAGACTAGACTCCGTTTGGATAGTGAGTTTAGATAGTTTGTAAATATTAATGAGATCATTGAGTTGAGATAAGATGAGATGGTTTTTGAACATTTTGTATATTTGGATTTGGAAGTGAAATGAGATAGTTTTAACTTTTTGGAGATTTGATAGATGTGGGTCCCACCAATCATTGTATAGTATTTGTAATGATTTTATTTTATTTATAAATAAGTAATAGTAGTTAATAAATTACCTACCCAAAATTTCATTTTTATAATATATTTTGTAATAAAATTATAAAATGACAATATTTTTATTAATTTAAATTATTTTTAAGAAATATCTTATAAAAATATTTTTTATTTAAAATTTAATTAATTAAAATATTATAAAAAATATTGTGCGTAAAATCATTTTTCATTTTCAAATACTGGCGTTCTATACCAAAATCGACAGACCTGGCTTCTTGGGTTGAAAGTTGGTTCAAATATGTGCTTCTTGTAAAATTGCAATTTCTATATGTGATATGGGGGCAACGGCGTTGCCATCGGAGTTAGGTGGGAAATGTGATATGTTGGTCGCCTTGGATGGACTGTGAGGAATGCAGGGATGCCGTGAGGTTTGGGAACGATGTGGAGTGAAGGGAAGGTGTTCGAAAGAAAATCTGAAAAAGCCAAAAACGATGAGATGGTTTTCTACAGTGCTTAAGAAAGTTGATCCCGTAACCATCTCAACAATCTTAAAACAAGCATTTGGATACAAAAGCAATTGTTCATACGATCAGATTTGAGATGGTTTCATCTCACCTTCGTATCCAAACCGCACCTTAAAGGTGGCTTACATGCCATACCATTTCAAATATTATATATATATATATATATTTAATAGTTTTATATTTATATTAAAAATTTTGGGTAATTAAAATAAAGATATTATTCATTTAAAAACCAACAGTTACATTCTTGATGGCTTGTCTTGCGAGGAGTATAAATGTCTTGTCTTTTGAATGAAGCAACATAATGTCTTGTTTGTATTCAAAATATACATCAACTCATCTCATCTCATCTAATCATTACAACTTTATCAAATTTTCACACAAAATATAATAAATAATTCAATTTTTTCAAATTTTCACACAAAATATAATAAATAATTCAATTTTTATTCTATTATTCACAAACCATCTCAACCAATCTCTGAATACAAACCACTCTTTACGAAACAGTAGATAAGGGTATTGGCCTATCTATATATAAATGCATGTAATTCTCCAACAATCACATTCATTAACGTAAATAAAGATAGGCTGAAAATCCTACCTAATACTCTCTATATAAAAATCTGTGAACGTTCACAATTCCAAAACAATTGGTTCATGTGAATATTTAATCAATGATAACCAAAAATAAGTGTTCTAATGATTCTTTTATTATTAGATATTCTCTCAAATCTTACAACGGCTTGTTTCTTGTTTCTTTTCCCTTTTCGTCTTGTTATGATGGGTCTAGATCTTTTTATTGGAAAAAGATTGTATATTGTGTAAATAGAAACAAATTAAAGTAGATCGATTTTATTTGCATGGTGAATTGAGAGATCAAAATCTAACATGTGCCAATGGGATGGTTCCCGAAAAGGTTCACTTTCGAGAAACCTTCGAGTATTTTTTTTTATTTTAACCATTGAGGATGTAATAGTACGTTGCTTTCTCTGCTAAATAATAATAAGTTAGAAGTTAATTTTATTCTCAAATTTGTATGTGAAGTATACCATTCACGTCTTTTAAATAGTAAAATTTTAAATTTTTTTTTTAAATCAAATAATATCATGTAAGTACTTTTCTGAATATATTATCTATATATCGACTTATAATTAATAAAATTTTCCTTCGTAAAAGACTTATTGCTAGAATATATATATATATATATATATATAGAGTATTGAGATTTACATATAATAATATCACGTACGTCTTCCCTCCCAGTTGATTCTTTGTCAAAATTTGGTTGTTGATTTTTATTTTTACTTCTTAATTTGCTTTCTTGGCCGTACGTAGATGTTTTCCTTCTTTGATCCAAAAGAGCATCCTTAACAATCTCGACGTATGCATGATAAATAGAATCCTCTTCCTAAGAAAAAGAATGGAAAAGAAAAAGAAGGGCATAAGATTGTACGTCAACTTACTTCCGATACCAATAACTACCAATTCAGATCAGAATTTACGATGCAATTCGCGTGGCATTAATTTACATTAAGGCTGGTTTGGATAGAAAGGTAATATGGTTTTTTCATCTCATCTCTTTTAATTTCAATTAATAATCTCACTACTATTTATAAATCATTTCGACTCATCTCATCTCAATATCTAAACGGATCATAATTCTATGTTTGTGGGATTCTCAAAAAAATCAAATTACCTACAAACATGATCGAGAAACCTCCGATAGACCACAAAATACAAATTATATATATTATTATTAAAAAAATTCCTCTCATCAGTTACTATTTACTACTTCATACCTCACATCATATGAAAAATACTTTCACATTCTATGAAAAAAAAAATATATGTGTGAGGTGTGAAAGTAAATAGTAGTTGATGCATAGAATTTCTCTTATTATTATTATTATTATTATTATTATTATTATTATTATTATTATTATTATTATTATTATTATTATTATTATTATTATCTCTGATTAAGAAATTACTAGATATTATAAAACAACATAATGTGGATAAGATTGACAATTATCTTATCTACTGAGAGGTGGAACAACTTTCAGCACTGTCATGACAAATATTTAGAGAAATCTAAAGCAAATATCATATCAATAAACGAATAACACAATTTCGATTAATAAAATTGTCAGATTTACTATTTTAATTAAAAATATAAACTCTAATTTGTTTACTAGTAACAGTTACAATATAGATGGAAGATGCACATTACAATTTATATAAGACAAGACAAGTGCTATAATAAATAAAAAAATTATAAAAAAAAATTTATAAATTAACATGATTTTATATAAATTTACTTTTGTGAAATTTTAACTAAAAATATTTCTTTATTTTAAAATATTAAATATAATTTTCTAGTAAAAAAAAAAAAGAAATTCAAAGAGCACTGTATTGGAAATGTGCTTGACACGACAGTTGGAGGACTTTTAAGAAATTACATTACCAAATTAAAAAGAGCAATGCCTTTCGATTCATAATAGGAATCTTGCAATTATCTTATAATGACAATAATATTATTTACATTACCATTAATACAACAACTGTATGAAGACACGACATAATTCAGAAGAGAGAACAACATGAAGGTTACATTTGAATCTCTCTCTCTCTCTCTCTCTCTCTCTGTCTGTGGGATAGTTGCATTCGGAATAGTAATCAGGAAGCCCAAATATAGGAAACCAGATTCTCCAACTAGATTTTGACTTTTCTTAAAAAGTTGAAAGGTTAGTCCGTTTGACTAAAATTCAAAATTTTAAAAATTTTGAAAATTTTCTTATTATTATAATTTTTTTAAAATTTTTATATAAAATAAAATAAATAATTTAATTTTTTTTAAAAAAAATTAATATTAAAAAATATACTTTAATAATATTTTATCCTAACATTTTAATTTTAATCTATCTCATCCAAACAAAGCACAAACGAAGCGTTAGACTTTCAGAAACAAACGAAGCAGACGTTCATTTCATACAGTCTCTGAGACAGCCAAAGAGTGAGAGACTGAAAAATAGTGTGAAAAATGGCGATCCCAATACCATCTCGGCAGCTATTCATCGACGGCGAATGGAGAGAACCCACCCTCAAGAAACGTATCCCCATCATCAACCCCTCTACCGAAGAGATCATCGGTCTCTCTCTCTCTCTCTCTCTCTCTCTCTCTCTCTCTCTCAGTTTGTTCCGATTTCTGCAAGTTTGTGATCATTCATTCATTACAACGTTAGCTTATATGTCATGTATTTTTGGGTTTTTTTTTTTTTTTTTTTTCTGTGCTTTTGGGTTTTGAGCTCTGAAGAAAATCTGATATTCGAGTTCGTGGGAATAATTTTTTTTTCACCCAGGAAATATTCCGGCGGCAACTGCGGAGGATGTGGAGCTTGCGGTGGATGCCGCGCGGAAAGCTCTTGCTCGGAACAAAGGCAGAGATTGGGCCTCTGCTTCCGGGGCCGTTCGTGCCAAGTATTTGCGTGCTATCGCCGCCAAGGTATTGGATTGTCTCAGAAATTGAAATTCTATTTTTGTGATCCATTAGGGTTGCTATGCAATAGCTCAAAATAAAAAGTGTGAACTTGACTCTAAAGAACAGAGGACAGGAACACAATTCGTGCCTTACATTATTCATCATTAGTTTCTTAAACTTCACGAGTTGCATACATCTTGTGTGAATTTGGATTTCATTTCGTGCGAAGTGTGCCCAATACGTATTAGATGCTGACTAAATATGCATTCTAGAGATGTCTAGACCAGTTATCTGGTTCAAGATCACTGTCGATGATTAACAGATGATTTGAAAGCATGATCCCAGAGAAATGGCTCTGTGATGACTGGATATCAAAGCGGGTTTTTTGTCAATAATGTTCTGATATTTGGTGTCGTGTATGCATGCAGATAACAGATAGGAAATCTGAACTAGCTAAACTTGAAGCAATTGATTGTGGAAAGCCGCTGGATGAAGCTGCATGGGACATTGTAAGCTTGTGACACTTTGTGGAAACCTTCTGTCAACTATTGAGTATGTTGCCTTTCATGCTTGTTAACGTAATCCAGGATGATGTTGCTGGGTGCTTTGACTACTATGCGGACCTTGCTGAAGGTTTGGATGCAAAGCAAAAGGCACCAGTTTCCCTTCCCATGGAGACATTCAAGAGTTATGTTCTTAAGGAGCCGATTGGGGTGGTTGGGTTGATTACTCCATGGTATTTGCCGCTTCTATATGTTGAATGTTTATGCATTCCTATTTGTTCTTTCTTAGTGTTATATTTGCTGGCTTGATGATTGCAAAAAATAGTACCTTATCTTTCTTCCTTCACACGTGGATCTTCAGTATCAATTTAAACGGGCTGTATTTATATTTGCATGTCTTGCATTTCATAGTTCATTTGATATTCCTACATGATTGTAAAAGTAAAAATATAAGCTGAACTCAGGTGCTTAATCTGAATTTCTATATACTTTAAGTTGTAGCTTCACAAGGTGTCTTTTCCTGATTGCTGCTCAAATTGTTAACTTTAATGGGTCAATGTATTACATTTAGCAACCAACCATCAGGTCACACTGCTTTAAGAAAGCAAAATAGCAACAAGAATCACAGATTTAAAAAAAATATATATATATTTCCAACTCTTTTGGTCACTATGCTCTTGGTCATCAATGTCTTTGATTTTCTGCAATTGACATATCATTTTGGTATTCCTCTACGATCTCAAAATTGTGTGTTTTGTGGGTAATGATTCATTGGAGTCTTCATATTAGTAGTGCTTCAACTTTTTGGAATACTTGTTCAAGTTGTAAGTTTAAATCATTCATTTGTAGTTTCTGGTTGGGAAGCCAACTCTTTTTTTACTTATCAAAAGAAAAAAAAAAAAAGGAAGCCAACTCAAATTAATAAATATTCTCAGAACTATTGGAGTTTCAAATTCTTTGCCACCATGGGGCCCTCTAGTCTTGATATTTTAAGTTGCCTGCCTTACTCAATTTGTTTGACGTTGTCAACTTAAATCAAATTGTTCCTTGCTAATTTAACCATTTGTTTTCTTTGTAGAAATGAATCTTAGCTTATCTGTTTAATTCTATTGTTAATATCTATACTCCTCAGGAATGCATGTAATTTTAAGATTGTGCTTCCTTTTCTTGCCTGAATTACTCATCTGTAACCCGCTAGTGCACACTCCATTTCCTTTGCCTTTTTTCAAAGATTAGTGGAACAGGGTCTCAACTGTTTTATAGAGCGGGGTAGTTATTTGATGGTGATCCTTAGTCTTTACAGTCTGCATGGTTAAGATTATTTTTTATTGATGACCTACTATGACTACTGTGAACAAGAATGCCAATCATTGATAAAGTGCTTGCCTTTTATTGTGTTAAAGGAACTATCCTCTGTTGATGGCTACATGGAAAGTGGCTCCTGCCTTGGCTGCTGGGTGTGCTGCAATACTGAAACCGTCTGAAGTGGCATCTGTGTATGGCCTCATTAATTTATATGAACTTGTTCAGTTTTGATTTTGTTTTGGTCTGCTGCATGTCATCATCTTATACATTTCAGGACCTGTTTGGAGCTGGCTGAAGTGTGCAGAGAGGTCGGTCTGCCTCCTGGTGTTCTTAATATTCTGACTGGATTCGGCCATGAGGCCGGTGCTCCTTTGGCATCCCATCCCCATGTTGACAAGGTCCATTTAGTAATTTTCCCATTGGAAATTGTATGAAGCAGAATCATCTTACATATTTCATAACTCAGTGTCTGTGAAATATTTAGGTTATTTTAGCTACCTGGCTGTGGCAGTTAACATGTTAAGTTGTCAACAGATTGCATTCACTGGAAGCACCATCACCGGTAGTAAGATTATGACAGCTGCAGCTCAGTTGGTCAAGGTAATTTAACCTTCGTATATATTGATAATTTTCGGTGACATTTTAGCTTGCCATAAAAAAATCTGTGACATTTATTTGTTTTGCATGATCTTTCATATGTTAACTTGTGTTGTTTCTTGGCAGCCTGTTTCACTGGAGCTTGGTGGGAAAAGCCCAATTATCGTTTTTGATGATGTTGACCTTGATAAGGGTCAGTGCCTCATGGATCATTAAATCTTTTATATCGGAAACAGATTGTATATAGAAGACAGTTTGGCATGCAACCCATAGAACTAGAAAAACACATGCTACTGTTGGGTTTTATTGTATTGATAATTATTCTTTGCTTGTCCATGATTCAAACAGCTGCTGAATGGACTGCTTTTGGTTGCTTTTGGACAAATGGTCAGATTTGCAGTGCAACATCCCGTCTCATTGTGCACGTAAGTATGATCATTACAAGATTTTTACACGTATTAGACCATCCATGTAAGATCTCTCTCTCTCTCTCTCTCACACACACACACACCCATATTCTAGCTACCCTTTGTCTCTGTGTTACGAATTGCGTAAATGAGGGGAAAATATTAGAATTCAGTGCATGGTTAAGGTACATGAGTTTTACTAGCCATATAGTATGACACCTAATAAGCTCACTGCTGGTTATGTGTGGGCTTGTGATTGCTGATAATGGGAATTGCACACTTAAAAAATGCTTCTCAGACCAGGATTTGTCATGTTTCCTCCCTCCCCTTCCTCGAGAAGTTATGATGTGGTCAATTACAATTGTTTCAGGAAAGCATTGCTGCAGAATTTTTGGATAGGCTCGTAAAATGGATAAAAAACATCAAGGTTTCAGATCCTCTGGAAGAAGGCTGCAGACTTGGCCCCGTTGTTAGTGGCAGTCAGGTATGGCTGAAATTTATATTTTCTGCACGTATATATAAAAATATATATGTGCACATATATATATATATATATATATATATTGGGGGGGAAATGTTAATAAAATTTTCATTCTAGTTAAAAAAAATTGTTGGGGAAATGTTCGAAAACACTTCATTAAAACTGACCTCATTAGTGCATCATAATCACTATGAAATAGGTTTCATTAGTAAACCAAACTATCAATAACATGTTTTGACTTTTGATTGACTTATAGAACAGTGGCAATTAGGGAATTGGGATTAGTTTGTTTTTCTCAGCCATTCTCTAATGCATAGGGCAGGAAAATCTAAGAATTATTATGTATTAGATCTTCTCCTGATTTGGTCTCTTTCTCATAAAGAAATTTTGTACTTTGTATGCAATATGTTAAAATTTCATGGTTTTTGTGAATGTTGAGATAGTTTTGGTTTTTTAATGCTTTGTTTACGAAGGTTTTCCTATAAAAAACATGGTTATCAAAATCAGTAATTGTAAGCTGTTTTATCAATTCCAGTTTCAGTAGCTATTTCGTCAACTTTTATTTTGTGTTTGATATATGGGTATACATTATCTTTAAGCACAGAACATGCTTAGAAAAAATATAAAGTGGGAAGGGTGTCCCCTCCCAAAAAGAAATGCAAAGAAGAAGAAGAAAGGCGTTTTGGTATAATGTGTGATTGTCATTGGTTGGCATGAAATCACTAAAGCAGTTTCCTGTGTATTCCCAGTAATGGAATTTTTCCCCAAAACCATCTCGTCAGCTAGTTATCATTAACTAAGCAACATTCAAGGCATGCATGTTTTGTGGGACATTTAGGGGAAAATTCTTCCTTGCCTGGCCTTTGTTATGTTGTCAAATTTGTGGGTTTAACTACTCTGATGACTGTTATGAAGTGAAAAATTTAAGAATTTCACCTATATATTGAATCATAATATCTATTTGATAATTATTAAACTTAGTTTATTTTTGTCAGTAGTTTTGTACGAATTTGGCTTCAGTTCCAGTGATATAACTTGGAATTTCTATCTAAGTCTACTGATGCAACTTTTTAAGGCGTGATGTGTTATTAAATATTTTTTCATCGTCCTCAGTATGAGAAAGTATTCAAGTTCATTGCTACGGCTAAGAGTGAAGGTGCAACCATAGTATGTGGTGGGGATCGTCCTGAGGTATAATCCTTTGCTTGGACTTATCAGCATTGTCATGTTTCTGAATTTGTCGTGACTTCGAATTATTGTACATGTGAATGGCAGCATCTAAAGAAAGGATTTTTCATCCAACCAACAGTCGTAACTGATATAACTACCTCTATGCAAATATGGAGGGAGGAAGTTTTTGGACCAGTTTTGTGTGTGAAGACATTCAGTAGCGAAGATGAAGCCATTGAGCTAGCGAATGATACCCAGTAAGCCAATAATTTTGTTCAATTATGACAAACAAATTTTCCTAAATCTAGGGCACTTTTTTCTTTAATGGAGAAGAAGGCGGGTTGTTTTGATTTAGGAGATTTTGTTTTGATCTCTTATTGGTCTTTCACAGCTATGGTTTAGGCGGTGCTGTGATATCAAACAATCTAGAAAGATGCGATCGCGTTAGTAAGGTGAGACTTGATTTGAACTCAAAACGAACAAAGAAACCACCAGGCCCAAATAATCATTGAAACCATCATTTAATTGAGTTTATCTAGTTCTGGGACTGAATGTTGTTTTTTTAATGCTTTTCTGCAGGCTCTTCAGGCAGGAATTGTTTGGATTAATTGCTCACAGCCTTGCTTCACTCAAGCTCCATGGGGCGGCAACAAGCGTAGCGGTTTTGGGCGTGAATTAGGGGAATGGTATGACCCAAATTCTCAAGTTAGAGATACAAAATGAGATTTAAATATATACTTAAAATCGAATCTGATGAATAACACATTTAACAAAAAAAGAATGGAAAAAGGGAGAAATAACAGTAGGTGATATTCTTAGCCTATGATAACATATTGTCAATTTTGTGTTAACAGGGGCTCAACAATTATTTGAGCGTGAAGCAGGTTACTCAGTACGTGTCTGATGAACCATGGGGATGGTACCAGTCTCCTTCAAAGTTGTGAAAAGTGTACCATAGCAGTTGTACCGAAGTACACGAAATAAGGTTGAGAACTTGAGAGGGGGTTTCATGTGCTGAACTCGGTGTTTGAAGGACAGAAGAAAATAATATAAACTGTTAGAACCAATTCTCTATTTTGTTTGGTCTTGACTCTTGAGCGTGGATTATTTTGGCTGGTTTTAAGTTTCAGTATCATGCATGATATCACATGGGGTTATGGTTATCGAACTGACACAATGCCATTTGCTACTATTAGCACCTCTGCAATCCTATTGCTGCCATGTATCCAGTAAGTGGGGATGATATGGTCCTAAATCCTAGAAGGCTCTTCAACTGGATTTGAGGCCTCAGTTTGTAATGGAGATGTTCTCTAGTTGCTTGACGGAATTGAATGTTTCAATACAAAGAGATTGATACAATATTAAGGAATGATTTGGATAGTGAGTTGAGATGGTTTGTAAATAGTAATGGGATATTTGAGTTGAAATAAGATAAGTTAAAATGTTTTATAGGATTTTGGGAAAAGAGAGAAAAAGTTGAATAAAAATATTATAAAATTATAATATTATTATAATATTATTTTTTAATATTATTTATGTTTTGGAATTTGAAAAAGTTTGATTTGTTTTTTGTGTTTTATTTAGAGTTTGGAGTAATAATTAAGTAATGATTAGATGAAAAAAATTAAAATTAAAAATTAAAAAGTGTTTGTGTTTATAATATTTGGATACTAAGATGAGATGGGATGAGATGAAATAAAAGTATCTCTCTATCCAAATTAGGCCTAAATATTGGGATTCACATTGTCTAAAAATTATATATGGGCGGCATTAACTGCCGTAGGATTCACGTGATGAGTCTTATCTCTTTCTAAAATTGAATCATCAAATGTAGATGAGAGAATCTCTGCTCAATTTCAAATGCACAGGATGTATATTCCTAGGATTTACATTGAGGGCTTCAGGACTTGGGGAGGGGTATCCATTGGGATCCAACAAGGCCTAAAATATAACTAAAAGTCTAACTAAAAGTCTAAGATTGTGTTTGGTTGTTAAATCAAATTTAATTTATTTTAAACTAATTATTGATAGGATCTATTATATTTTTAACTTTCTATAAAAAAGTTAAACTTATCTCAACTTATTTAATACATTTCAACTTAAAAAGTTAAATTTATCTCAATTTTAAAAAGCTAAATCCATCTCAATGAGACTCACAAAATATTATTATTTATAACCTAACTCAACTTATATCAACGTCCAAACGTAACCTAAAACTCCTTTTGCATAGGACTCACATGGCATACCTTTTTTACACATAATAATGTAGGCTTTTACCGGCGTTGAAGAGCATATGAGTCACATGACAGAACCTCCACCACGATTTTCTCACCTCCATTTTCTAAATTATAACCCTTTTCATAAAATTGTTTAATCTTCATTTTTTCATTATTGTTTTAATGTATGAAAAATGGTAGTTACAGTCGTGAGTACACAAGTGCCGTACAATCATTTTTAAAAAAATGAATAAATATGAGACTTACATAAAAAAAAATTAATTTTTTAATAATAAATCTCATTCTTTTTTAAAACGACTGTACATCACTTACACATTCTCTAACTGTATGTAGTATTTACTATGCATGCATTGCAGATTTTCTTTGGGGATAAAAAGATGGGGGAAGTTCCGAACCGCTTAGGTGATAATCTTTGCATGGCAATAGGTTTCATTCAATGGGCCAACGGTCTACCAAATTTTACGCGGATAATCCTACGTCACTTATTCATCAACTTCCTTTGCTGTGATGAATTTGTATAAATTTAATTACTATATGATTTTGGAGTTAAAAATGACTAGAAGATCAAGATTCTTACGATTATCTTCTTTGAAAATCAAAATGTTGAAAACTATTATGACCTCAAAGGCTAAAAGTTTAGCCAAATCAGTATTTAACAATCCTCGAACTTTAGTTAGGCTTTTAATAATTGGTATCAAGCTAAAAACTATGTCACTAAGTCGAGCATAGATGATGCAACTTATAGGCTGGACTAAAATGACTTGATAGTATGCATAGACATGATATAAAACCATGATACAACATCGAGTCACCATCGGTAAAGTCTTAGGTCTCATTTGGATTGAGAAATCATCTCATCTCATCTCATCTCATCTCATCATTACAACTTTCTCAAATTTTCACATAAAATATAATAAACAATTCAACTTTTTCAAATCTCAAAATAATAATAATATTAAAAAATAATATTTGTATAATATTATATTTAACTCATCTAAAACTATCTCATCTCATTTCTTAATCCAAACAGAGCCCGTTGTCCACAGAAAACATTAAACACGATGGGGTTTACATGTTATATCTATCTCTCTCTTAATTACAAAAGTATTTATCATAGAAAATGGAAGCGAATGTTAATTCGGCCATTCCATGATGTCCTAATATTCCGACTTTGCTCTGAGCTGGATTTGCTCCAACCTTTGCTACTGTTGACATGGCTTCTACCAAAAGTAATTAACTGATAAGGTAAGATACTCACATCATGTGGTCGTCTTTCTCAAATTCTGAAGCCGATTCATCACCTTTTCTATCTTCTTAGATTTAAAGCAATCCTTATAATATTCCAGTGATCTCCTTATAAAAAAACTCAGAGGTGTTATTAGAAACAAAAATAAGCAAAAAGGAAAGGAACCTCAGACAACTGACACAGGCCAAAAACATTAATTGATTATCATGCTAGGCACCCTCTGTCATGTGCACATTTGTCAGTACACACCTGTGCCTCGAATCAAGCAACATGTGCTTGTTGCTTCGTAAAATAAAAAGCAACACGTGCTTTATAAAATTGGGGTTTTAGCTGTATATTTATATAGGGATGGATCTACAGAAACCCATTTATTTTTATCCGCACACAGAAGCGTAGAAAGTGCTTGCCAATGGTGGCTATTTCATGTTACTCTCCAATGTCAATGTCAAGGGAATGGAATCGAAACATGTGTTTGGTAGGAAGGAAAGATGAGAGGATAGACAATGGTGTGGAAAAATGGAGGAAATTTCTTTTCAGTAATAGAATAGGAAAAGAAAGGGGAAAAGGTGGACATTCTTCCTTTGGGCCTACCATTTTTCATCCTCCCAAGAAAAACAAAATGACATGAGCAGGGAGATGATAAAAATGATTTTTCACCAACAACTTGTGATAAAAATAAATAAATAAATAATAGTAATGTTTTCTTTCCTTTCTTTTATTAAACTTTTCTATCCCTTTCAATCATTTTTTGCCTTCACTTGTCATTCCTACCAAGCCCAAGTTGTTTGACACTGACTCCTAACTACTTCCTTTCTCCTTTATCTCTTCATCAATACAATGATAATGAATTGAGCATGATTTTCTATTAAATACCCTGCCTTTTACATATACATCAAGCAAATGAATGGGACCAACCATTTATAAGTTAAGCGACAACAGGAAATGAACAGTACTCCATACACCAATGATTTTATTCAAAGATTAAATAGCAGCTTGAAAATTAAAGTCTATCGATCTCATTAGGACTATATCTACTATTACTCATAAATATTATAAATTGGTGTGAATCATGTCTCTTAAGCAAGACAAGGAAGTGACTGCACAAATGTAGCACAACTGTTTAGCCAAGTATCTAGTTACTTTTCCTGAAGACCCCTCCTTTTATAATTGGTGTACACACATCCTCAAATATATTGAATGTGTTTATTTAGAAAACAAGCCTAATGCATCTTAAACATCATGTGTAGATAAAATCCTATCTATGTTATCGATGCAGAAGACTTCAACATCAGTTAGCATAAAAAATTAACAATGCCTGACTAAATAGTTGAATATTAGGAAAACCCATTGTGTATCATTGTCCTATTTGAACCACTTGATGTATCACCTAAAAATGAAAAGAAAAGAAATCTACCAGCTAAAGGAACCGAGCACGAATATCCTTTCTACAAAGAATAAATATTGATAAAAATTACTATTGAGAGCATTTATTTTATACACATGATATGACATCATGTAGACTATACATCTTTTCAAGTGAGTATTAAAAACAATTAATTAGAAATAACTATACAATGAATATAAAATGTATACTGCTACAATAACTTCTCTACTCTTTTACAAATTGAAAGAGATTTGATTTGGGGGGGGGGATGGCACTTAGGTATAATAACAACAAAGTGGGCCACGAACAGGCCGATCTGCTGACAACAGCTTGTCTCTCCCACACCAAAGTCGGTCCCAAAGGGAAAGAGCCATGTGGGGGGGGGGGGGAAAGAGGCGGAAGCTTCCCTGTCTTGGCTATGTCTTTTGCTTGCTTATCTTGAGCGAGTGGCTTTCGTACCCTATCGCTTTTTCACTGCATTAAAACTTAATACCGACACATAGCCAGTCATAAATTGTACGTTTGGGCTCACTGTATGAAGTGTGAACCAGCTGCGTTTTATAAAAGGATTTAGCTTTGTGATATAGGAGTTGTGGACAAGTTGAGGCGTTGGGGATCTGAATTTCCGTGGGTCAAGAATGGGGAGCACAGATGAAAGAGTGGTTGCCGTGATCATGGTCGGTGGACCCACTAAAGGTATGATCTTGTTTCATGATATCTGGAATTGGAATGAGAAAATTGCCACCCATTTGTTATTCTCCCTGAATTTGTCTCTTGGAAATTGTTTAATCTTGATGTTAAAACTTGGGTGTAGGATTAAATTATGAGACCCCTTTTCTTATTTTCATTAAGTTTTACTGAAATTGCTGAAAACTGCTGTGGTTCCCATGGAAACTTTTGAATTTGTAAGTCGAGTGATGAAGCCTCTCTGGCATTTTGTTTTAGTTTTGAAACCAGGATTTCCGATGCAATGGTCAACCCGTGAAACCGTGACATTGTCATATTCCTTAAATGCTATTAGTAGTTTTCTAAATTGGTTTGATTATTATGGTGAATTCTGACTTTGGTTCTTGAATGAGAATCATAACACCTCTGGCTTTGGTTGCTAATTTTGAATTTTGCAGGTACTAGATTCCGACCACTCTCATTGAACATTCCAAAGCCGCTATTTCCTTTGGCTGGACAACCAATGGTTCATCATCCAATTTCTGCTTGTAAAAAGGTATATTCTTTAAAAAAAAAAAACTTATAATGTGAATCTGTATATGTTTAGCTTCTATCTTTTGAGTATATGCTGAGTATCAAGTGTTCTCCTTCCATTACAGATTCCGAACTTAGCTCAGATATTTCTTATTGGTTTCTACGATGAGCGTGAATTCGCATTATATGTCTCCTCTATCTCTAATGAGCTCAGAGTCCCTGTTAGGTATCTTTTTGTCTTGATTATCAACTAAATTATGAGCAAGTTTCTCTAAATTATTGTCTGGATCTGAATTTTGGATGTTGCTGTTTATTTTTGTTGATGCTGGTATCACAGATACTTGAGGAAGACAAGCCACATGGATCAGCTGGTGGGCTTTATAACTTCAGAGACCTTATCATGGAAGACAGCCCTGTATTTGTCTTTACCTTTGGCTTTGTCTCTAGTTGATAATTACAAACTTTTGCTTTTTTAAAAAAAAAAAAAAAAAAAAAAAATTGTTTGATTGAAGATATTCTGTCTCTCTATACTTTGACATGATGTGTATTCACATTGTGTTGATATTGATGCTTGAATTGTGTTTGGCAGTCACATATTTTCTTGCTCAATTGCGATGTTTGCTGCAGTTTTCCACTGCCAGAAATGCTTGGTAATTATTTTCTTCTTGCTGATATATGATGGTATCTTTTCTTTTTGTAACAATCTTACCATTTGATGGTTCCTTTGTTCTTTCTTAATGTCTTGTATGGAAAATTTGTTGTGTAGCACCAGCTTCAACATTTTCTGGTGGTTAGGGGTCGATTTTCCTTGGCTTGCAGAATAATTTGATCACTTATTTTGCCTTCTATATTTGCAGAGTCTCACAGAAGATATGGTGGTATGGGAACTATTCTAGTAATAAAGGTAGGTTAACACACGTACAAACAAAATTCTGCAAGAGCTTCTTTATGTAATGTTATCGTTTACGTATTCTTCTTTCTTTGCGCAGGTTTCTGCTGAGTCAGCAAACCAGTTTGGAGAGTTGGTAGCTGATCCAGCCACCAATGAACTGTTGCATTACACAGAGAAACCTGAAACCTTTGTATGTAAATTATAAATCATTCTCCTTAACATGTTCTTTAGCATTTGGTATTGCCTTGTTCCATTAACTGACTTTTGAAGTTCTTTCCTTCTCCTGGTGGTCTTTTTGTTCTGATGTAATATAGGTAAGTGACCGAATCAATTGTGGTGTCTACATATTTACCCCAGATATTTTCACTGCCATCCAGGGGTTTCCACTCAGCGGAAAGACAGAGGTTGGTGATCCAGGTCTTTGATTAAATTGTCATGCCTCACTGTGGGCTTAACTTAGGAGTTCTTGAAATAGCTTGATCTATATTCAAGTTATGGTTAAAACTCAAGATGGATACTTATCTTGAATTTGCTCCTCAGTTATTTGTTTTGGCTTTTCAAAATGTAATAAACTTGGCCTGGTGATAAAATGAAACTAGTTTTTTCATCTGACTTACCATGTTATGTATGCATGGCATTGATATTCATCATGCTGGAATCTGAATTCTTTTTTGCTCATTTGCAGCGAACCTGAGACGTTTATCCAGCTTCGACGCCATCGATTCAGCAACAAGGTTTTACCTTTTTACTGGTTTCAAATTTCTGTAGCTGTTTTCTTGATTCTCAAGAAATGAAGTAGTGACAGCATATATACAGTTCAATAGGACTAGAACATAAAAATAACCTGTTCATTCTATTTAAACTGAGCAAAATGCCTGCAGTATGTCCTTCTGGCTGTTGTGGTGGATTTGCTGCTTTATGGTGATGAAGCATAGCATAAGAGGCCCATTATGGATTTCAATTTATCATGAGTCAGTTTGATTGTAAGAGAGTTTGAGGTTAGTTAACAAATATATAGGAATATTGGCCCTGATGAGAGAGAGAGTGGTGAGTAGTTCAGATAAATGCAATCAAGGTCATAATGAAATATTCCTCTCATTAACTTGGAAAGATATAAAATAAGAAAAAGAAAAAAAGAAAAGAGTCAATTGGTTGAGTAGTTCAAATTATGTGAGAATAGTGATAGAAAAGAAAGTGGGGCGTGGATATTCTACTTTGGTGTATATACATACATATTGAATTGTGGATATCAACTATTTTGTCAGTTTTCAAATCTATTATCTGATCTGGACAAGTCCTTGACCTATTCTTGACAAATTAGTATCTGGTGATCCGCACAATACATGCTTCCAGGACCTTTCAGAATGATGAACTGACCAGAATAGTAACCATGCACAGAGAATTATTTATTAAAACTTTCATTTCTAATATGGGAAGGTGATTGACAATGCCATATTGGTTTGAGTAAATTTAAATATTTGCTTGGGCAGGATTGAAAGTCATCTATGATATGATTTTATGTATGACAAAGGATGGTTGTTATATACATATTGTGGAGTTAGGCATGTGTATGGTGTGGGTTTTGCCAGGATGGGTTTGTTGGGGTCAAGTTGTAACTCATGGCATACTTTCATTTCTAATATGGGAAGGTGATTGACAATGCCATTTTGGTTTGAGTAAATTTAAATATTTGCTTGGGCAGGATTGAAAGTCATCTATGATATGATTTTATGTATGACAAAGGATGGTTGTTATATACATATTGTGGAGTTAGGCATGTGTATGGTGTGGGTTTTGCCAGGATGGGTTTGTTGGGGTCAAGTTGTAACTCATGGCATACTTTGTTATACACATATCGTTATTTCCACCTGTTAATTATAAAGTTAAATTTAACAAGTACAACTATGTCACTGCTGCTTAACCTTGGATTATTATTGATTTCTCTCCATTTCCTGGTCCTGACACAAGTGGTCCTTCAGCAGGAACCTTCCCGCAGATTTTGTAAGATTGGATCAAGATATTCTATCACCTCTTGCAGGGAAGAAGCAGTTCTATACATATGAGACCATGGACTTCTGGGAACAGATCAAAACTCCTGGGTAAGCATAGCACCAGGGTGTTGAAGGCTGTAGGATGTCCTTGGTAAATAATCATTAACTTAGCCCTTTCAATCAGGACCATTGTGTGAATTTTTGGATTGATTATTGCAGGATGTCCTTGAAATGTTCTGCACTGTATCTTGCACAATTCCGGTTCACTTCCCCCCATCTTTTGTCTAGTGGGGATGGCACAAAGAGTGCTGCCATTTCTGGGGATGTTTATATTCATCCATCGGCGAAAGTGCATCCAACTGCTAAGGTGATCATTCCATTATCAGACCATGCACTCTGGATAGTGTTACCAATCTATGAATATTTTTTAAATTGTAGAACCGCATTATTGATCTGTAGTTCTAATACTACTAGAAGGGAAATTTAGCTGTGATTCCATTGAAGCTTTTTGATGTTTCACCGTGTTCATTGTGTGTGTGTGTGTGTGTGAGAGAGAGAGAGAGAGTAGGTAATGTGCATGAGTTGCAAGTTTGCATGCCACAGAATGCTGTCCAACTTAACCTGGAAACATATACTACCTTGTCCTCAAGTCATGGAGTGGTTTTGCTTATTTCCATCTAGTTGGACTGACTACAAAATTCTGTATTTGTAACTATGTACTTTTCTGCTGTGGTGGAACAGATTGGTCCCAATGTCTCGATATCTGCAAATGCTCGTATAGGAGCTGGCGCAAGGCTCATCAGTTGTATCATCCTTGATGATGTTGAAATTAAGGTACATAATCTAGCCAAAGGGTATGAAGTGCATGCATAAGTCTACCTTAAATGTGACATTTGCACTTGTGGTTTTTCAGGAAAATGCAGTTGTTATTCATTCTATTGTTGGATGGAAGTCCTCTATTGGGAGATGGTCTCGTGTCCAGGCAAGTTCATAACTTCGTGTTTTGTTTTCTTCTAATATGATACAACTGGAGGATTTGATTTTTTTCCCTAGAATGTTGTTCAAAGTGTGCATTAAGCACTATAGTTGAGTTTGGAACCACAGTAAATATGGTTCCATCCAGCACAAAAGGGTTCCAATAATTGAAGGGACCATGGCACATGCGATGTCATCCTTCACAGAAATAGTTCAATAATTAATACCTTTTAGTTCTTCTGCCGGCATCAGGAAAGGATTGACCTTTATTCTGATAGATCCTATGGCTATGCTTTTTCATAGTTTGATTCGAATATGCAGACCATCTGTTGATCAATAGTCAATAGGTTTAAACAACCAATGTGCAGCTGGGCTGTTGCTTTTTTCAGCTGCTTCCGAGCTCCAGTAATATCACTGCTGTGATGAAAGTGGGGCATTTTTTGCAATGTCACGTTGCATAACAGGACTTCAGTTCCGACTCCCATGTCACAATCGTATCTCTGATTAAGCATCATAGTTGGAAGACAATATATTCTTGTTACTTGCACGAGACTTATCAAGTTCATTTATTTTCGTGCTGCCTTTTCCAGTTTTTCTTTTAAATTCTGTATCGTTTGCGCATCTCTCTCTCTCTCTCTCTCTCTCGTAATTGACCAAGTTTGTCAATTGATTTCAGGCCAGCGGAGACTACAATGCAAAACTTGGGGTTACAATACTTGGTACTGTTATGCATTCTCCCTGTATTTCTATACAAGAAAATCAGGATCACACATTGCACCATCTGACGTTCACTATTTTGTAATGCAGGTGAAGCTGTGTCTGTTGAAGATGAAGTGGTGGTGGTTAACAGCATTGTTCTACCAAACAAGACTCTCAATGTCAGTGTTCAAGAGGAAATAATTCTATGATAAAGCAAGCCGAGTTCTCAAAGCTATTGCTAAGCTTTCTCACTAGTGTTATTTCAATCCTCATTGCTGGATTTCTAGTACGGAAGCCAACATTAAATAATTTATTTTCCTTTTGTAAATTGGCATTTCTCTAATAAGAATGAGTTCCTTTGTTTGGCTGCTTCATTAATCATTATTTCTGTTCTGTCAAAAAAGGCGCATATGAATCCTTTCATGCAAAACGGGTGAGTTATTTTATATACTATACTTTCATCTCATTTTCACCATCGTATTGACATGTCATAATACATTGTCCATTAGACATTAAATTAACTATTGGGTTTTAAAATAACTTATTCAATGAATTGATGGATAACGATACATCAACATGACATTATAGAATAGAATCACAACGAGAATTTAGTGTCTAACATTTTTTTTTATATATAAAATAAGAATCAAAATAAAAGACTAGTGATGTTACTCAATCCCTATGTTTTGCAGCCTTTCCACGCAGCCGGGAGTGGGTGCCGGTGGGCAGAATTCTATGAGATGGTGTCATCTACCCAAACAATCACAGTTTAATATAAGTAAAACTAAACACATAGTTTGTGTCCAGTGTTAAGTGTAAACAATATCATTTGGTCATATCAGTCATAAGGGACGCCATTTACATTTTCAAATACCTCTCAGGCTTAGGGTAGGCTTTAGGTGTTGGGAACTTCTAAAATTTATTGAGTAGGAATGAAAACTTTTTTAATGGAGTTTTTAGTAGAGTTTAAAGATCTATCGAGAAGGTAGGGAAAAAAAATATTTAAGAAGAGTTCCTATGAAAGATCTAATAAATAATAAAATTTCATAATAGCTGCCACCACAAAATGGTCAGCCCTGCCAAGCTCCATTTAGATAATGAGATGAGATGAAATGATTTTAAATAAAAGTTGAATAAAATATTTTAGGAGAAGATTTTTAAATTTATTTATGTTTTAAAATCTCAGGTTAGCCTCTCATTATTTTCTGGAAAACAATCGAAATGCCCAGAATCATCCCAAAGTAACTAGCAGCCTTACTTCTTGCAAGGAGATCAACTTTCATTTCATACTCAATTATCTGGTGTCTCTTTCATAATCATTCATAGAAAAATAGAAATCAAATAAATTTTGTGATGCAAAGTGCTTGCAAGACTTGTGTTGGGAAGGAGATGCTAACTTTTGGAGACATCCAGCTGCAAGAGCCATGGTGGCACTGTAAATTCAGGAGTATTCAAATCTCAAGGATTATCTAAAGAAAACGTCTATCTAAACTTATGGTACGAAGTGGAAAAACCTTTAGCTATCAACTCATGGTATAAAGTGCTCGCTTTCTGGCCTTCATTCAAATATCAGGGATTCTCTCAACATAACAAGATCTTTGGCTGGAAAATTTGAAGGGTTTTTTCGGTGATGTGCATTTCAAATTTGTCAGTATAACAAGATCTTCTAATTGAAAGGAATGATATACAAAAACAACTGGGGTTACCTTACTTTATAAGCTAACGTGCCAATCTCTAATTGGATAGTGTTATTAACTTATACCTGCACTCTTGACCATAGCACTAGGGGGGGAAACTGTCTGATGTGTCAAAAATCCCTCTTGACAACCACAAGCTCTGGGACTAAGTCGCTCAATCGTTGCAAAAACAATGATAAATATGTTACATGGAACATTAATCCAAGAGAGGCTAGGTATGCAACTTGTTCAGGGTGCTGAAAAATCGCACAAACTCAGTTCCAACGACTTCTTGAGTACAAGAGACTCTGATAGTAACAAACAAACCAAGCCATGTTAATGGACGACCAAACCAAAGCGCACAGGAATAGAAAAAAAATGTGTAAGGCTATAAAGACCGTAAGGAATGAATATCTTCATGGGAGTGGCCGTTCTAACTTGTCGCATTGAGAACATGCATCCATAACGGAGTAAGCTCTTTCTTGTCAGATCACTAGAAAAAAGAATGATATTTGATTGCTGAACCTTTTTAGTGCTCGTTGGTGGGAAGAATTAGGAAATTTGTAAAGACTTTTTCCCGGAAACTTCAGAGTACCATGATTTCCACGCTTCGACGTAATGAGAGAAGAGGTCTTTCAAAGCTGCATTGCCAATACACCTTTGCATTACTCATTTTGCAGCATCAAACGAAAACAGAAATCGGCCTAGCAGAATGTAAAAGACAACTATATAAATGGCAAAGGACATCAAGGAGAACCCATTTCCTAAGTATTGATACTTGAAAGATTAAAGCTTGTTAGCTTGATATGACAATATGAAGAGGACATATTGTATGATAAAACTGCCTCTACCATGGATTTGCATATTTCAAATTAGCTTGTCACTCTGACCATAGTTATATGGATAGAAGATTTTTTTTAGTGAAATATTGATGGCAGATTGATCAAGGCTTCTAAAAACACATCAATGAGAGCAAAAAGATCATGCAGAATAACACTGGTGAGAGAATGCCACCTCTAGAGATTTAATAACTGTTAGACAACCTTATCACTCGGTACCGTAGCTGAACCTAGATCATTGACAACCCACTTCACTTGTGGGATCTCTGATGGAGAGTCAATAATGAAGACTCTAAGCCCAAGAGAGATGCCTTTCCTTGACCTACAAAAGAGCATGAAATGATACCTTCGTTTTGATACTGAGGACGATATGTAGAGGCAAGATTCTCCCAATCATGAACTCGCTTTACATTGTTGCTCTCATGAACACCAACTTTGGCCACACTGGTGGGAGCAAAGGGACCAAATTGGTAGCTTTTTGAACTCTGTCTCAAGTCATGTTCCAAATTCCTTCTATCTACCTCATCTCCCAAATTGCCATATTTTATTTTATTTTGTGCCTTCGGATCCCCTTTTGAATTTCCATCAAATAATGAGTCAACTTTGTTCCTCTTAAAACTGATGTTTGTGACATCACTTCCAAACATTCGTTTCCTAGAATCATTCGGAACAGAAACACTGTCATCTTCGCCTCTGCATCCTAACCACCTGAATGCAGGCTTCCTAGTGTCTGACGTATGGGTCTGCACGTCATTCAAGAAACGCTTGAGATAAGCAACTGATGTAATTGTATCAGACATCGTCTTAGTAGAATCGTAGAGAACAGAAAAGATCAAGTTTAAACAGGCCTCGCACTTTTGCACTACCGTTTTACCTTCTCAATTAGCTTCATTGAAGACAACACATTTGCAATATCGTATAGGCGTCTAACTTTTGCTGCAAAATTTCAATGCCAACTAGATTTTAGATCTTTTTCAGGTTCATTGCAGTTAGTAGATAAGAATAAAGAAAGCAATAGCATTGATTACTTCTCATTAACGAAGAATTGTGGCCATCCCCAAGCAGTAACCTCGCAGCATCATCAAGGGAGATCAAATCTGCCTAGAAATTATTAAAGAAAAAAAATCAAACAATGACTAACTAGAGAGGAAATCAACGACAAAATTAAACAACAAGAGAGATAGTGTTCCCACTCACATTAGAGCAGACAAAGAGCTTGACAAAATTCTGGGTAAGAAGTGCCAGAGATTTTTCCCTCCGATTATCTGTGAAGAATCATACAAAGCACATTCAAAATTCTACTCCAATTTTATTTTAGTTTTTATACTATTGTTTCTAAATAAAGATCGATTTGCTACACGGGTTTATGGTATAACATTCAATTTCTATTCCCAAGAAGATAAATCTACAAAATCATCGAAGATGTGAAGGACAACTTATAAGATCGCATCGAGTCATCAAGTTCACAAATGTCCACCTAAATTGCTGCTTAGCATGAACTCTGGCCCATCAAAGCAATAAAGTTTCATTGATATTCACAAATATTTTCATACATAGTAGTATCTAAGCCAAAAAAATATAAAAGGAAAAAATAAACGGAATACCTTTTGTCAAGGATTTAACAGAACTAGTGTTGGGCTTGTCATTTTGACTTCCGGTACTGGGATTAGAATACATGTCGTCCTCATCCTCGTCATCCGAAACCTGCCTCGATTAAAAAAAATTATTTCTATCAAAATGCTTAAAAAAGGAATAAAATACGGAAAACTTCATAACACTCTTAACTTTGACCTACTTTTGCGTAGTCGTTGCCGTCAATGGCATTGATATTCTCACTCAAACCTTCTTCCTGTGACAGCACTAGAACGCAATATTAGAGATACGTTCCAAATATACATTTCAACCATATCTTTGACCTACTAAAACGAATAGAAAAGATTTAAAAAATCATTAAAAAAAAATTAAAGAAGAAGAAGAAGACTTGCAATCATAAAGTAAAGATAAAAATCACCTTAAGTTCAGCCAAAGCCTTAGGGATTGCCGCAAATCCTTTCCAGTTGTATTGGTTCTTCGCTTTTCTTGCAAGGACCTAAAAAATAAAGTCAAACACCCATTCAAGCTTAAGACTATACACACGCACATTTATATTAAAAAATCCAAAATAAGATGGTCAAAGTTCAAAAATCTCACCCCAACACTCTCCAAGACATTTACAATATCGTAAATTCTTCGCCTCTCGACACCTGAAAATTCCAAATCTCATTAGATCCACAATATTCAAAACTTAGATAAATACATGAAAAGGTTAGAAATTGTACCTAATCTCGAAGCAGCGTCGTCAAGCCCAATGGACCGGACGTCGTCTCGATCGTACAGGCTCAAGAAACTGAAAGTTGCCAATGAACGAAAATCAAAAGAAGAAAAAGAATATATTTTTCAGGATGAAGAGAAAAATTAGAGAGAAAGTACTTGGAGCAAAGGAGGCCGAGGGACTTCTGCTTTCTGCTATAGGCGTGGTGCCTCGTCGAGGGCTCAGCTAGAGTAGAAGACGAAGGCAAGGCCATTGACGGTGTGAATCCGAGGGGAGAATGGCCGAACCAAGTGTTGCAAACCTCAGGGTTGAGAATTGGAGGGAAGTGAAGCGAAGGTAGGATGAAGAGAGCGAGAGGTGGAGGCTGAGGAGAAGTGACAGTACCGTTAAGAAAGGGGGAGAAAGAAGGGGGAGGGTTAGGGGAATGGCGGGGTCGGCAATTTGAAATTGAGGAGAGCTTGGACTTTGGACTTTGGTTTGGATCCAAATCTGTATTTGGTTTCGAATAAGCGGGAATTTGAAATTCTCGGTTTTTTCTGACGCGCCTCCGAATCCGCCGTCCACGTGCAAGTGGTCTCCCGAATTTGAAATAACACCAGCGCCTTGCTGGGCTGGGCCAGGCCACACTCTTACAGTCTGGGATATTATTCTTAAGCCGGTTTGGATAGACAGAATCATATATGAGATAAGATATTTTAAATAATAATAAAATTTTATCAATTAAGATGAGATGAGATGAGATAGTTTATAAGAAAGTGTATATTTAGATAGTAAGATGAGATAAAATAGTTTTTAATTATTAGAATTTGATAAAAGAAAATGCTAAAACCACAACTAGGTATTCCCAAACTAGGATCCCGATTAGTTTTTTTTTTACTTAATGATTATGTAATTATTTTTTTATTAATGTTGTGAAATTTTTTTAAAAATATATATTTACAAATAAAAAAAATGCATGAAAAACAGCAAAAAAAAAAAATACAATGGGCGGGATCCCCCATGTGTGGGTATAGAAGCACTCTTTGATAAAGGAGTGGGTCTCACTAATGATTGAATAATAATGATGAATATATTAATAAAAAATCATATTTATGAGTAATTAAAAAATCTATCATAAATAAATTTAAATCCCAAAATATATTAGGAAGTTGTTGGCCGAAATTACTCTATAATTTCAAAAAATAATTTCTTTTTTTAAAAGATATTATTTTTAAAGATATTATTATTCTAAAAAATAATTTAAATCCCAAAATATATTGAAAAATTGTTGGCCGAAATTTGTAATTTCTCATTTTTAAAAGATATTTTTATCTATTTATTTTTCTATATATAAGAGATTCGTCATTTTTATTATAATTATAAATTATAATAATTTTGATTATTGTAATAAATAAGTATATGAATTATGTTGTAGATTTGTTTTAAATAATTTATTAATTTCAAATTTTCTAATAAAATCCCAAAATGCACTTCTATTCAATATTTACAAAATTATCAAATTCTTTGTGAAAATATATTATTCTAATAATGACTTATTGATTATTCTATTTTCATCACAAAGGAATTTTTTTTTTATTGTGTACGATTCTTTTTACTATATATGTCTGATTCTTTTTACTATTTATGTCAAAAGGTAATGAGATGAGTTTGAAAACTTAGAGATGAAATAAAGGTGTGAAATTAACCGTTTAAATAGACAAAACTATATCATTTATATAGACTAGACTCTCATCTCATCTAACAAACCAAATTGGGCCTATTTTTTTTCACCGACAAGTCCAACATTAAAATAAGGTAGGAAAAAATATAAGAAAATGATAGTATGTCTTTCAGATAAGAAAAACTTTGAATCGGTTATGGTGTAAATTATAAGTTTACACTATCCAATGAAAAGAGAACACATAAGAAATTCATTTTATTTAGCATGGGTGTGACTGTAGAATATTACCCTCTATTCTATCTCATTATTCACAGTCCTCTCTTTCTTCACTCTTTCTTCCTTTCTCTAGGGTTTCCTTTTCCTTTCGATCTCTCTCTCCCATCTCCAACCCATCTAGTGAATCTTCACTCTCTCTCCAGTCGCTCTCTCTCTCTCTCTCTCTCTCTCATCTTGTGGATCTTCGTTCTCCCTCCAGTCCATCTGATCTTCGTCTCTCTCCAATGCAAGAAAACGATTTTTCTTCCCATCTCCCTAACCTCTATAAGTGGTTTAATTTCATAATGCACTACATTATTTTAAAAAAATTAAAAGGGCATCCTGTTGAATTTTTGCATAAGCTCGCTGCATCAAACCTAAGTAGAGGTTCTTGCTCTTGCAAGTCGTTGGTCCTGCTGCTTCCAGTGCCTTTCTAGTTTCACACCATGCAAAAAAAAATATTTGTTTAATTTCCTTATTTATTGTGTTTTATTTGGCCAACAATTAATTTATTAATTTTGACAAGAAGTACGTGATAATTCGATTCTTTATAAGCACGGGAATTGGCAATTATTGAGAGAGGGAGGAGAGACATAGGAATCGGGTATGGGGAGGGGAGAAACACAGGAATCGGGAAAGGGGGAGAACTACAACTAATTAGATTTTTTTCTACAACCAATTCTATTTTACATTTCTTAAAATTCCTACACGTCAAATTATGATTGGACGGTGTACAATTCTATTTTTCACCTAATCCGGCGCCCAAGCACTCCCCTTCCAAATATATCCATCACATATACCCACTCATATTTATATATATATATATATATATATATATATATATATATATATTAATGATTAAAAAAGGAACTGTTAGTAAATTTATATTTTTTTTTTCTTAATGATCAAGGATGTTTAAAAAATATTTTTAAAAAAAGTCATTTGCATTGGTGTACACATTTGGTGTGCACCCTAGTATTGTCCAAAATATATAACTTTTAAAGAATCATTCTATCTAGATGCCTACACTACACACCACTACTATTTTAAATTTTTTTTTTTTTTTTTTGCTAAACTAATTGAGCTCTTCTACTCATCATCCCTTAGGGGAGGACTCTTACTTCAACAAAGTCGGAAAACCAAACTTAGAACTCCAACTCCAACAAAAATCAAAATCGAAATTGGGCTTCGACTCCAATCAAGAGTGGACTTTGACTCCAATCGTAGTTTTCGGAGTTTGAGTCGGAGTCGAAGCGTTAGAGCAACACATTGGGGGGGGGAGAGGGGGGGGGGGGGACTCGATGGGTAGCCACCGTCGAACGATGGTCGTGTCATTGTGGTATAATCGATGCTATTGAAGCCACCATGATGATATAGAGCCTGTAAATTCCAATGCATTTCACAAAAGTATAAAAGGAAATGGGTAGAGACACGGTGTTGCGGAAGAGCTCGGATACTAATGAATGATGATATGAAGCCTTCTTGCGTGTTGGAGTAGTTGAAGAGGGAAATCTATTTTTTTTTTTTCTCTATTTTTTATATTCAAAGCGAGAGGGAAGTCTTTATGCCGTTGGTGATTTCGAATCTCTTCTAATATCAGAGGGAAGTCTTTCAACTGGCACAGTTCCTTTCAATGTTTGGAAAAGGAGACAACTTGTTGCTTACAGACCCTTGCAATTTGCACCAGCTGGCTTGTACCCAAAATTTAAAAAAAAAAAATGAAAAACGATGATGATTTCAACCAAATAAGTGAAAGCATGTAAAAAGTAAATTTGATAAAGTTGGTTCAGGAGAAAGACACTTTAGGCCGGATTTGGACTCAAGAATTACTCCAACTCATCTCATCATATCTCATCATTATAAATTTATCAAATTTTCACATAAAATATAATAAACAATTCAACTTTTTCAAATCTAAAAAATTTAATAATATTAAAAAATAATATTCTAACAATATTTTATTCAACTTTCATTTAAAACCATCTCATCTCAATATCCAAACCTCACCTTAGTCTTTATGCTGGTTCAAAGTCGGGTCGGTGGAGGATTTGCATAGCCCTATTATCCCTACACCACATACTTGATAAGAGAAAAAATAAAAATAAAAGTATGTGGTGTAGAAATGATGAGTATAATTATCCACTTTTAAAGTTGTAATAATTTTTAATTATATTTGTTAATGTAGTACACTTTAAATGATTTCATAATTTAGTCATTTAAATCAAAATCACTTAATATCTGTCATAAAACAGATGTTGTTGTATTATATATACTTTTGCTATATATTTAATACATATAAACATGAAAACTGCTATGTACAGTCAGTTTCGCGCACCTTGACTGACGTGGCGGAACTTGTTTTATTAAAAGAAAACAAATTGAAAAACACATTGAGAAGAAGACAACTGATGCAAACCCCTGACAAGCTTGGTTCCATTTTTCCCCCGCATTCAGCTTGGCTCATTATAGTGCGGTTGGGCTTCAGCTTCCATGGCAGGAAAAAGTTGAGAATGGGTTAATTTGCCTAGGATTTTCAGTACTAGTACTACTCCTGAAAACCCATTAAGTTAAGGCTCCCATAAACCTTCTTTCCTTTCCCTAGCTCACATTCCTTGTTTCCCTCTCTTTCATTCTACCTCCAAGCCCTTTCTAAAAGCCGAAATTGAATCTATTTCCCACTTGTATAATAGCTCTCCCAACTATGGAAGCTTTCAGCTTGCTCAAGTATTGGAAAGACCTTCCTTACGCGCCATCGGGACTCCCACTATAGTCACCACCATTGTTTAAAGTAGTGTTGGGGAGGTCGATGAAGACGACAGACCTTTTTTCAACTTAGAGTTTGTTGTTCACGACGAAGAAGATGATGTGGAAGATGGGGACGAAAACAAAAGCAGAGAACAAGAAGGAACCAACCATGAGAACGAGAGCGAAGAAGACAACAACGAGTTTGATGGCAGTGGGGACGTCGACAGTGAGGGAGAATTCAACTGTTGCCGCTGTCGCTGCTCCCAAACCAAATCCAAAAATACAGAACATGGAACAACCTATTGAAACATCCTAGGCAAATCAAGAGTTTGCATGACTTGAGACATAAGACTTGCCAACCCCAACTTGCTTTGAAACACTAGTCAACAAGCCATTCAACGAAAGAGTTTGCATGACCTGAGACATAAGACTTGCCATATCAATTGAAGAGGGTAGTTGCTCTGGGGCCCATTCATTTGCATTCATATTATTTACAACAGAGCTACGAGATGCTATAGAATGTGATCGTGGAGGAGAGGAGTGGATGGAGGAAATGGAAGGAGAACCGCTTTGTTTTCCCCTATCCCATTTTCATTTCCCGCTCATATGAAAATGCCCCATTTCGCAACATCAAAATGCCCCGTTTCATTTTTTGGGTCCTATGCCAGGCAAACGGGGTGCGCGAAGTCGCTTGTGTTTAGAGTTTTTCTATAAACAAACCACTTACCATGAAATTCATTATAGTAAGAGGGGTTATGAATCACATAGATCCACCATCTCAACCTACTCAATTTGCCTAGCCCATTTAGTTGTTTCTTGTTAATATTGTGTTTCGTACATCTAGGCCTAGTTCCAGCAACCCGAGATGAGATCCTCTTATCTGTACACAAGGGAAAGCAAATGAGGTTTAGTGGGGTCCGGGGAGCCTCTGATGTTAAAGTTAGTCGATCATCTTAGTAAGTCATGTTGGAATTTCCAAGTTTAGAGAGAGACATTTGTACCTGGAGGACGGCTTTTATATGAGGTTCCTCGCGAGAAGGGGGCATCCCGTACTCAGGTTCATGTCACCCTCCCACTGTAACCCACTCAAGGTCTTTTAATATGGCGTGGAGCCTGGGGTGGCGCCATCATTGCGACGTGGAGTCAGGGAGTGGCGCCATTAATGCGGCGTAGCTCCCATAGTGACATCTTGTCGGTAGATGATTGATGTTGTTATTCTCCATACCCTTTGTCAGAGAATGGAGGGCTACCCGCGTTTCCCGCCTACTTGTCAGTACAAATATTTTATTGCTAGGTGTCGCAGGGGACGTCAAGGGCGGCGAGTCCCGTTTGTCCCTGTCAACTGGTTTTCCTACAGTATGCCCCCTCTATCTAGTTGGCATAATTCAAGGAACAAGCTCCTTAAGCGGCATCAGGGCCATTTGGGGGATGAGGCTTGGGCTAGGATGGGCCTCAGATGTCCTACCCAGGCCTTACCCATGGGCTGGTAGGAAATTCCCCTTCCATATATTCTGAAAAGTGGTTTTCTAATAGAAGAATGAAATGAAAGTCAAAGGTATTTGAAAAAGAAAAATCAAGATAAGTAGCGATTTAGTAGAGGTCTTCCTTGTAATAATTTACTAATGGTTCCATTCATGGTAATTTGGTAAATAGGGAAAGTAGGGATGGGCTGTAGCTTGATAAAAAAATCGATAGAGAGAAGGAAGTTTTAGACGCCAGCCATACGGGGACTCACCAACCAACACAATCAAACCACGACCATGACCAAACCCCACGTTTGCTCTTCAATCAAGCCATAATCTTGCATGAGACGAAAGAGATAAACTCAAATGTCTATTTTGAAAAAACTCTTGCACGTCAAGAGACCGCCATGGATCTCTCGGCTTCCAACGTTTACTTTTCAACAATGTCTACTTCCAAGAGAGGCTGAGAAATGAGAGGAAAAGAAGAGGGAATAAGAACATGGAAGAAGAAGATTAAAGTCTCATCCAGAGAGTAAAGTGAAGAAATGTGAGGTAAAATATGGTTTTTTACTAGGCAGGCAAGTTATTTATCCGTTGACTTGCCTGTTTGGAACTGTTTCATTTCTTCTCATCTCATCATTATAATTTTTTCAAATTTTCATACAAAATATAATAAACAATTCAACTTTTAAAATCTCAAAACAATAATAATATTAAAAAATAATATTTTATTCAACTTTTATCTTAACTTATCTCATCTCAACTCACTATCCAAACTTTTGTATCAAGACTGGTGAAAATGGATCCCGAACATTTGCTGACAGCAAATGGATATGAAATTTAAACCTATGTTAATATGTTATCACTGAACAACGCATTAATCTTCTTATCATCTCAATCAAATACAGGAGAGAACAAACTGTTGGACTGAATGGTTGAGCATATATCATACATAGAATAACTATTTATTTGATGCCGAATCAGAAAAATTGGGTGCCGTCACCTGAAATGGCAGTGATCATGCAGCAAGAACATGAGATAGCACTATGAAGGATGAACAAACCAACCTCGAAGGTTATCCCAGTAACCATAAACTCCTCTTGTCCTGTATCAATTGCTCCCCCAAAACGCTATTTGTAGGGGCCGTTGGACTCGGAAATTTTCTATTTGAATTATCAGAAGTGCACTCACGATAAACTCACTTCTGAAGAGGACCTGTGCACCAACAGGATTAGTGGATTTTATTCCAGACACCCGGTACCAATAATAAATAAATAAATGCAATGTGTTACCGAGAAATGGCTGAAGATGAGAGGATTTCATATTCTCAAGAACTTCCCAACCACACCATACATAATATAAGTCCTGGTCCTGCTGTGTGGACTGATTGCAAAAAGGCACCCAAAGTCCCAATTTAGGAGCCAACTGAAATCACTAATGTGATCGCGATTGCTGTTGAAAGCCAAGGCAGCAGCACATCCTCAAAAACCATTTATAGACAGAAACAATGGCACTCATCATCAAGCACGATCAGAAGCCCTTGGTAACATTGCAACATTGGCTCTACAGTCAAGGAGGATTTAAGAAAAATCTACAAATGAGCCAATTCAGACGCCAGTACACTTTCACAATTCGAGCTGACGAGGAAGACGGCCACATCTACTCTGCAATCTCAATATCTCTTTTGCAAAACCTTGGTTGCCAGTTAGCAAAAGCCCATTCAAGACCCGATTGAAAGTGAACTTCCGGGGCAGAAATCCTCTGTCCACCATCTCGGTCAACAATTTCCCAGCCACAAGCAAATCATCTGATTTCTTCCTCACAAACATGGCACTTATCAAAACATTATAAGTATCTAAATTGGGCAAGCAATCCTCACTACCCATCTTCTGAAATACATCCAACCCCTTTTCAATCTCTCCGGCATCACAAAAGTAACGAATCACAATATTGTAAGTCTGAACATTCGGCTCACACTCATCATCCTCCTTCATTCTTTCCAGAAATATTAAAGCCCTATCCATCTGATCTGCATGACACAATCCTCTGATTATCACATTATAAGTAGTCCAATTAGGCGCATACCCCTTCCTCACCATATCCTCAAACACCGAGATGGCATTTTCAACACTATCCTTCTTGCACAAAACTTGAATCAGTGCATTGTAAGTTGCGACAGAAGGGAGCACACCCTCCCCAATCATGTCATCGAAAACTCTTCTAGCTCTCTTAATCTCGCCGGCGCAGCCAAACCCATGAACCATGGTGGTATAAGAAACAACATCGGCCCCACATTTTCTTCTCTTCATTTGCAAAAAGAACTCCCAAGCTTCGTTAATCTGACCAGCTCTAACATAACCTTTAAGCATTGTATTAAACGTGGTTAAACTCGGTTCCAATCCTCTCTCCACCATCTCCTTCAACACCTCAAGTGCCTTGGGTGTCCGCTTAATTAAACACCACCCATTTGAAATTATATTATAACTAACGCAATCAACCTTAAACCTACCCTTTAGAGCCTTAAACAAATTATACGCCATTTCGACGCGTTTCGATTTACACAGAACATCAAGAATCGTATTGAACGAATTCAAATCCTGAAAACAACCGTGCTCGTGCATAGACAAGAAGAGCTTCACAGCTCTATCGGGTTTGCCGGCAGCGACGTACCTCTCGGCGATGATGGCGAAGGTTTTCGGTCCCGGGCCGAGGCGGCGATTACGCATCCGGGCCACGAGAGCCCATACGGCCTTGTAGTCGCGCATGCGGGCGGCGATGTCGATGGCGAGGTCGAAGGAGGAAGAGGAGTGAGCGAAGGTGGGGTGGTGGCGGTCCAGGGTTCTGAAGAAGTGGATAGCCTTGGGTCCATGGTTCCAGAGGCGCTTGAGGACACTGTCGGCGAGCTCCGGGGTCCATTGAATTGTTGGGTCTACTAGTGTTTGCGTTAGGGTTCGTGGGTCGGAGCAGAGAATGAGTTTCGCTATGATGGCATCTTGTGGTGGTGGTGGCGGCGTGGTGGAGAGGGAGTGGTATGGGAGTAAGTAAGAAGGTTTTGGAGGTTGAACTTGGGTGTAAGAAAGAGATAACAGTGCTGAAGAATTTCTACGAAGAAGCAGAGTGAACATTTTCCCTCTCCCTCGTTTTCCTCCAGCCAAACACTATTAACTCCAACGACTGTCATTTAATTGGGCTCTTTCTATATAGGCCCGGCCCACTAGGGAAGGAGTAGGGAAGGACCAAAATCAGACTTGTTTTCCCCCTATGTTCTTTGTTGATCAACGATCATAGCGATGGAATGTTTTTGGTAGGGTTGAGGCCGTAGGGGTGGCAGCGGAGTCCCACATGCGCATTGTGGGGCGGGGCGCTCTGTATATTTACATGTATTTTATATAAATATATATATTTATAAATATACGTTAATAGTTTATATATATAAATATAGTAATATACTTAATACTTTGTTCAAGTTATAATATTTTATAGGTTGACTTTTATATATAAGTTGACTTTTATATAGGAGATTAAGAAAATACAAATATCTCATTTAAGCAATGTGGGACTCTCACCTCCGGGATGAGATGGGGTGAAAGCCCTACATTATTTCGTTAAGGCCGAAGAAAAGTGAAAAGAAGAAGAAATAATACTGCAAACCGCTAACTGGTGTCTTTAGAGTGAGTTATCAAGAACACGCAAGAATGCTACAACTGATCCATGTGGATTTATCAAATTGCAAAAGCTTTTACGGGAATTTGAACAAGTTGAAGCAATATTTGAAGAACTTCTAAGAAATGATCCTATTCCTTATCGAATTGAAGACATGGATATGTATTCCAATGTGTTCTATGCGGAATAATGTTTTTCCACCCTGATTGACCTTGCCAATGGGGCTTTTATGACTGACAAATACAGGCCTGAATCTTGTTGCGTTATTGGGAATTATTACAGTTTGAAGGGGCAGCATGAGAAGTCGGAAGAGGGCACTCAAACTGAACAAAAACTATTTTATCTGCTTGGACACTTACGGGTCATGAGTTTGTTGAGATGAAAACATTCCAGCTGATGTTGATGCCTATTGACGTGCTGTAAATATAAATCCATGTGATTATTGAGCCTTATATGGATTGAGACAAACTTATGAGATGATGGGCATGCCATTCCATGCTCTCCATTACTTCCATTAGGACACATTGGCAAAATCAAAATTTTGGAAAGACATTGCAAATTGAATGATATTTTTAAAGCACGTACATGGGAGAAGAGTTTCATGCATTTTTCATGGGACTAACTAAAGACGGAGAGATTTATTGCTGGGGCTGGTGTGGGGATCTTCTGATCTCCATTTTTCTGATATTGTCTCTTGAAAGATGACTGCCCAACTTGATGAGCAATAAGAAATTTGCTAGGCTGTATGTTCTAACAAGCTTGGACATACAGAAGAGAACATTCAATATCAAAAGAACAACCAGCTGATTACCTTTCTATATCATATTGGCAACATCTACCAATTCCAGTTAAAACAGAGTAGAGAACAACATTCCATTTTCCAAGATGACATCATCCTGGTTTTAAAAAGGGGGGTTCAAAACATTATCCACCCAAAACTTTATTTAAGTTCAACCGCATCTGCCGGATGCAAATTCAATGCGATTTCCAACTGCAAACCACACCATTCTAGAGTTTACATCTCAACTTGAGTTCTCTTTACTTGGGCATTTAGTTTCTACTTGGATCTGTGAAGAAGCTGTTGAGGGATGGCATGATTTCTGGGGTCTTGTTGCGGACAAACTTCCTCAGGAAATGCTCTGAATACTTCTCCCCCTCAGCAAAGTTATCCAGCACTCCTGCAGTCCTGTTCTCCTTGTTCACCCTGATAAAAAAGAAACAAGATTCTTGATATGATCTACATAGGCTAATTACCTTTCTATATCACAAAACTAGTCATGTTTCAAGTTCGAATTGAAATGACTAGCCATCCTCTTAACATACTTAACCAGCTCATAAGAAATCCAATCTTTCCATTATAACAACCGGCTACTCACGTGGATATGACTAATGGACAGGATTTAAGGGAAGTAAGTAATCCATACAAAAAGGTTTCTGAAAATACAAATTGCCATCATTTTTATTATAATTTTATCATTGTAACTTCAACCTTTTTTTCTTTTACAAGCCATTCATTGTACTTTCAGCTACAACCACGTTTTTCAGAACAATGATTATCACACAGGTCTTACACGACGAAGCCAAGTGCGGTAGAGTCCGGCATAAAAATAATAATTAAGACCAAAAAAGTAATAAAGATCACGATTACGATTACGAAATCACGGTGTGAATAAGGGACACAAATCGTGAATTCGAGAAGCCCATACCTATTTAGCCTACGTACACTCATAATCCTACACACAAACAGACACAGAAAGCATAAGCGCACAGACAGAGAGAGAGAGAGAGAGAGAGGACCTGACTTCAGGGTTGATGCAGATATTGCGGACAAGCTGAAACCCGCAGATCCCTACAGCAACTCCTACGGCGGCGAACAGAGGATACACCTAAACGTATACACACAAATACACATAAATATAGAGATTAAGATCTAAAAACTCCTAAAAGAACAAAATCGATCAAAACAAGGCAAAGAAACAGTCGGATCCAGAAGACGAAGAAAGAATCAAAGATGGATCTGAGCGTACCTCGGGCCTCAGCCATCGGTTCGGAGCCATTGAAGCACTGTACGAGAGGAATCGAAGAGGGAGCGGAAAGAAAAGATGGGGTACGCGAAGAAAACGAGGCGACTTATCTTTGAGTAGAAGGGTTCATATATTTTTTATTTTTCCTGATCAGTCGAGTGTTTGCTTTTTTAGTAACGACGCAACCTGATTGGCTGGAATGATAAAACAGCCGCCCACTGTTTTTCTGTAAAGTGTAGACTATTAATCGAATCAACAGTCGACACGTATAGAATAAGGGAAACGATAGCTTCACTGGGAATTTACATACGATTTTCACGCACGGTCTCACATGAACTCGCTGTGTATTGTATCATAACCCATTGAATAATGGTTTTAAAGGCTCGTTGACATTTGAGCACTAGCATTAGATTTATCAAATTCATTTTTAAATTTTTATAAAAAGTAAATATTTTTTATATATCTAAAACTTCATTATTCATAAATTCATATTGAATTCATCAAAATAATAATATAATATTATTTTTTTAATAATAATTCTTTTTTAATTTTTTTCTTTCATACTTTACAATTACTAAATATATGTTAATTAATAATTTAATTTGATACTTAAATTATTGCTTTTCAATTAATTTTTTTTCTCAATCTAATTATCTAACAAACACATTTTGACAACTATTCTTCTCCCCAACAATCATATATAGAATTTCTGAAACTAATACACACATTTACAATTCTTTCATTCAACAAACATATTATGACAATATTTCTTCTGCTCAATAGTCACATCTAAAATTCTTGAAACTAACAAATACTTCCACAAACCCTTCTTTTATACCCAAACTTCACATCTACAATTTTAAAAACTAACAAACACATTCATTCCACCATGCACAATACCAAACATTCATATCTATAATTATTGAAACCAACTAGTAAATGTAGCCAATCATTCTTCTTTTGCCAAGATTTTTAGTTATAGCTAATAGTCTCAAATTAAGCCCTATAAATAGATTAATCCTCTCACTATTTTCCACTCATCAAAAACCAATCTTTCTTCTTCCATTCCATCAAATTTTGTTCTCTCAATTCCCTATGGATCCCTTTCATATTGATCATATGGAAGATGACGATTATTATGATCACGATGAGTATATGATACAAGCAATGACCCTACATAGACAATAACATGCAGCGGAGGGAGCATTTGCTTCACGTCATCGTAATTCTCAACCTCGTATGTCCATTCGACGTGATCCATTGGAAGGTCATGAATGCCTTTGGAATAATTACTCTATTGAGCCGCCAATATATCAGCCAAACGTTTTTAGGAGGAGGTTTCGAATGCATCATAATGTTTTTTTACGCATATATTTTACAATTGAAGCTCATGATGATTATTTTGTTAAAAAAAGAGACGCCAGTGGGAGACTTAGATTGTCTTCCCTTCAAAAGATAACTGCAGCAATTAGGATGCTAGCATATGGGGTCACAGTAGATCTTATGGACGAGTATGTAAGAATTAGAAAAAGCACAGCACGGTTGTATGAATAAATTTGTTAAGGTGATTGTGTCAATTTTTAGGGGTGGTTGAGTACTTGAGATCTCCAACCAGCAGTGATATAGCGAGGTTACTAGAAGTCGGACAAAAGCGTGAGTTTCTAGGAATGTTGGGTAGCATTGGTTGCATCCACTGAAAATAGAAGAACTATCCAAGTGCTTGGAAATGTATGTACTCTGGTCACGTAAATGAACCAACTATTATTTTGGAAGTTGTTGTGTCTTACGATCTTTAGATATGACATGCTTTTTTTGGTTTGTCTAGGTCTTATAACGACATCAACATACTTGATCGATCTTCTATTTTTGCTGCGTTGGCTGAAAGTCGTGCTCCTCCGTGCAACTATACAATTAATGGTCACGAATATACAATGAGATATTATCTTGTTGATGGTATATATCCTTCATGAGCAACATTAGTGAAACCAATTCTTACTCCACATGAAAAAAAGAAAAAACATTTTACTGTTTGTCAGGAGTCTGCAAGGAAAGATGTGGAGCGTGCTTTCAAAGTACTCTAAGCTAGATTTGCAATTGTGCTTGGACTTGCTAGGTATTTCCAGCCCCAAGTTCTAAAAGCCATTATGTACGCATGCATTATCTTGTGCAATATGATCGTTGAAGATGAGCGTCATTTATATATCAGGGCTGACCAGTTCATTTACGAATCCAATGATGATACTCCACATGAGCCAATTTCACGCGATAATATACCCGAATTCATGGAGTTCATTGCGCACTATCATCGAATTAGAGATAGAGGCACTCATTCTCAACATCAAGTTGACCTTATCGAGCATTTATGGAATATGCATGGCCGCTTATAATTTATGAGCTAGAATGTGAAAAGACTTGTGGTTATTATGGAAGTTCTATTATTTAGGATTTCCCTTTTTATTGTTTTAATGGACATTAATTTCTCAAAGCTAAGATGACTATTGAAAGTTTATCATTGTCATTGTTTATGATAAACTCAAATGTTAAAACTTTGAAATCCAACTAGATTTCCCTTTTTATTGTTTTAAAGCTTTTTATTGGAATATGCATGTCATCTAGAGTATTGATGGGAATGGAAGGCCAAAATGGGAAGATGTCTTTAATAATAACATCTCTATGCACATTCAGATTTTTATTTTTTTATGGATATGCACATTTAGATTAATCTTTCACAACATGCTCTAAGTTCAAAATGTTGTCATCTAATCTATGCACTTTCAAAATGCTCCAAGTTCAAAATTCAGATTAATCTAATAACATGAATCCTGGGCATGTAAATAACAAGCATCTGAATAACAAGTTCCTAAATAACAAGCATCAAATTACAAGTGTGAAGTTCCCCTTTCAAAATCAGGTCACAATTCAGATTACATCAAAAGAACAATTCAGATTACAAGTGTGAAGTTTTCCTTCCAAAATCAAGTCACAATTCAAATTACATCAAAGGAACAATTCATATTACAATTGTGAAGTTCCCCTTCCAAAATCAAGTCACAATTCAGATTACATCAAGTGACAATTCAGATCAAGTGTGAAGTTCCCCTTCCAAAATCAGGTCACAATTTAGATTAACCTTTAAAAAATGCAATCATCTATTAAAAAAAAAAAACAAATTCAGATATCATAGTGGCTACCTAGCTACATGTTTATGCAAAACATGTGGCTGGCAGCCACTAAAAGCTGGAATTTTTTTTTATCATAGCCAACAGTTACACACCTCCATGAGGTGTGGATAGAGATGTGTTGAGTGTACCTTCGAAATTATTCAAAGAGTCCTCATAAATTTTCCTGTAAATATTAAGGAAGTAGGCTTGTTACATGACAGTCATGCTAGAAAGATTCTTACTCATGATCTCCGCCTCAAATTTTATCTTATTGGAATTTTTTTTTATCATAGCCAACAGTTACACACCTCCATGAGGTGTGGATAGAGATGTGTCGAGTGTACCTTCGAAATTATTCAAAGAGTCCTCATAAATTTTCCTGTAAATATTAAGGAAGTAGGCTTGTTACATGACAGTCATGCTAGAAAGATTCTTACTCATGATCTCCGCCTCAAATTTTATCTTATCAAGTTTCAGTTGTGTACCTCTAACTTCATCTGCTTTCATCACCCACGCTCTCATCTTTGCCTAGAACAACCGTCTATCATCGGTCATTTTTTCTAACGCCATGTTGAATTCGGCATCATATGATTCATGGGCCTTCCGCTTCTTCAAGTTATCTTTCTCAGCATTTTTGCCTGGAGGCCTCTCAACGTTTTCCTCCACAACATCATCGGCAACTTCACTTGACTGCTCATTGGTAAGATGTTTATCGTTTGGCTTTCTCCTCGTATTTGTTGAAATTATGTGTTGTTGCCATTTGGGTTGGTGTCTCAAAAGATACTAACAATACTCCAATGTGAAGTTTCCCTTCTCCATCTCTTTGTACATTACTTTAGCCTTTCCAATATGAAAATAACAATGAATATTGTTAGAAAATAAATATTAGATAAATTTATACATTATTAAAGAAAAATAGTACATACCTTGTCTTGCTCGGTCGCACCACTCGGATGCAACGATTCTACTTGCGCTAGAAATGCACAAAATAAGTTTTGTGCATTTTTGAATCATGGACCAACGATTGATCAATGAACCAATTGAACGGTTTGCAGTATTTGATTTTTTATACTCATGATAAAACTTAGAAATTCTGTCCCATATTTGAGTGGATTTTTTATTAGTTCCCTGTATGGCATCAATGCTGATGTTGAGTCAACCGGAGACAAGTAAGTTATCCTCCTCTACAGTGAAAGATGCACCTCTTTAAACTTTTTTTGCCGGATGCCTCTTTTCACCGTGAAGGGGAGTTGATTGTACCATAACATTATAATGCATTGGGTATATTGGAGTGCTATTAAAACCTTCTCCTCCATTTTATAAGAGAGTGGTGAAGAATGGGTCCTCCTCAAATGGAGTGTCCATCCTTTAAAAATCGTAATGTTTAACTTGTTAGACAAAGCAGCACAAGAAAATAGATACAAAACAGTACAAGAAAATAGATACAAGGCAGCACATTTAAAAAAAATTTCAACCCCTACTGCATGTTGCTTCCCCAAAGTTCATTTAGATTAAACTGTTAAGTACTAACAGTTTTCTTCAAAAGATTATGACAACTTGGGCAGTATCTAGAATAAATTTAGACAATAAATATCTAGAATGTGAAAAAATATCAACAAAAACAGAGGCGGTCAATAACTCAAAGGAATTTAGTTAAAACAATCCATCCCAATTAGTGTCAGTAATTTTTTTTATACACAATGGAAAATTAACTGTTACTAAATGAGATCAGATAAAAAGTTCAACAAGATCAAACAATGGCAGTAGTTGGCTAAAGAATCAAGGGTGGAATATACATCTCGTTGATTGCAATTCCTATTCTTTCCATGAGATGTTCTTTTCAACAGTAAAGAGAAGAATCAGCCCATCATATTGACATCTGGATGGTTGTCTAGTGTACAAAAGTTGATTTATAAGAGCCTTACCAATCAAGGCATCATATATCTAGAGATCAAGACATCACATTGACAATAAGTTTTCTGTATGAACTTCATTTTTATACGTGTTCATGTGAATAGAATAATCCCTAAAAATAAGTTTTCCCCCCCATAACATGAAGTTTCTACCTCCTTCCATTATTGAGAAGTTGAAAGGTCTTCTTTTTTAGTCATATATATACATATACAAATTGGTAAGTATCCTACTAGTAAAAGTTACACTAATGATCATACTGTGAGGAAGCTCAGTACATGACATTAAAGACAAAGGGAAGTTTGCAGTTGAAATTTTAACTTCATGTGAAAGGATGGCTCATTCTGGACAGTCATCCACAACAAAATGCATTGAAATTTAGATTAATCTAACTCAATAACAAGCTACTATCATCACACAAAATGCTGCCGTCCCACTAAATAAATAGCAAGCATCTAAACATACCCAACATCAAGTCACAATTCAGAAACCAATCAGTCCACAAAAAGTTAATCTTTCTAAAATACAATCATCCATTTAAAAAAAAAAAAAATCAAATCTCAATAGTGGTTGTCCAAGGAAAGATGTTTAGTAATGTTGTAAATCCAGAAGTGATGATAGCTAAATGTAATGCTATCGACCGAATACAAAGCTCTAAGAAAATGAAATTAATTGAAAATACTCGTGAAGAAACAACATAATGAATGAAAAAAAGGCTTGAAAAAACAACATTTTGTTCAAACAACTCAAACAATAGAAGGATTGAAATACATACATGGAGTGCAAAATTTCTTCACGGGCAAAAATACATACATAAGCATACAAATCTCTTATCAAAATTTCTCATACATGCATATAAATCGCTTATCAAAATTTCTCATACATGCATATAAGATTAATATATAAAGACAGGGAGAGAGTGAACTCACGGAGATAGATCACGTTCAAAGCGGAGAAACTTAGAAATTCGTCAAAGATAAGGGAGTTGTAACAGCTTGCCTGGAGGTGATGGAGGTATGTACTCATAGAAGAGCGAAAAATCTAAGAATCAAAGAAGAGAAAGGACCCCGTACTCGTGGGAACTTGAACTTCAGTGGAGGTTTAATTTCAAATGGACAAAGATGAAGTGCTTCACATTCACGACGAGAATGGTTAGCCTGGTGAAAAAAAAGAGAGAAAAAAAAAGAGAGGAAACAGAGGGAACAAACAGAGAGAAAGAAAGGAAATCTGGAAATCGAGAAGAAAGGGAGAGGAAGTAAAAAGAGATTGGGGATCTCGAGGGGAGATGAAGAAAGGTAGAGGTTGGAGGATTTTTGGGGGAGAGGAAGAAAGGTAGTGAAGGGGATTTCGGGGGAAGATGAAGAAAGCAGATGAAAAGAAAGGGAAAAAGTAACGACATCACGGGCGAAATGAAATAATTCTTCTAATAAAATAATGTGGTTAGCCATGAACAGAAGATCTTCAAATTTGAAGATGAAGGGAAATATACTGTAGCTAAAAACTTGACATTTGAACATACGGTGAATCCAATGCCAGGATTTTAAAGTTAAAATCATCAAATTTTGAAGATTGGACTCATTTGATGACTCCAATGCCAGTGCTCTTAGCATGTTTGTCTCCGAATTTGTAAATATTTGATGGACGAAGCAACTTATTTTCATTTAATTCAAAGAGATTTTTATCCTTGATAAGGGCCATATAACACTTTTATAATTAATTTATAATTTATTTTTGAAATAAATGACACTTTAATAAAATAATAATAATACACTTATAACTTTGTTTTACATTAAAACAAGTGAATGACACAAAAACCACGTGATAAAATCACAAACCACCCCTCATCAAGTCACTCCTTTGATGAGATGGCCTAAAGAAGTGATCGAGAGCGACTTTCACAGGGTGACTCTGCACTCTACCGCAACCCTAAGAAAGTAAGAAAGTGACTCAGAGAGGTCTGCCTCCCCACCCCTCCTCCCAATAAAAGGGTTGCATTTCCTTGTTACCAAATTTAGACTATTTCATTATTATTTAAAGAAAAATGCTAAATATACGGATAAAAAAATATAGAGTTCCTCATGTACTGACATGGCAGCTGCCTTTTCATTTTTTTTATCGAGGGGCAAAAGTGTAAGTTTCATTTTGGTCAGAGCTACCCCCTCTCTCATTCTACATCTTCTCCCAATGTCTCTCCCAAGGCCTCTTCTTTCTCTACTGCGTCTTCTCCTAATTGAGTGCATCTGCTTTCTCTTTCTGTGTCTTTGCGTCTTCTAGATTTTTCCAGGAAGAGAATATATTTTTTCCCATTGAAGGCGTCTTCTCCCATATGAAAAAATTCATATAAGACGAAATCTAAAACTATAAGATCTACACGCACCAGAAGAAATCGGTACGCAACAAAAGAAATCTGTATGTAGCAGAAGAAATCTGTATGAAGTGCTTCAAGAAAAGGAATGAAAGCCTTAATGGAGAATGAAGACTTTGAAGTTTCAAGTGCTTACCTACTACTCACAGCTCCATTGCACGCTTCCTTATGATAGATAAAACTAGATTTTATAACTCCAGCGTCTTCCTTCTCCACGTTAAACAACTTCAGGTTTGGGTTTTGGTCCTTAAACAAAGTCTTCCTTCTCCACATTTGGGTTTTGGTCCCTAAAGGAAATAATCGGCTAGAGAAAATAACTCTCTCTCTCTCTCTCTAATAATAAAAATAACATGGCAGGACTCTCTTTTGTTTTTTTTAATAATAATAATAAGTGGCAGTGACACACGTCAGTGCATTTTGGGAGCTGCATATTTTTTTTGAGAAAAGCTTCCTTCATTGATAACAAGAAGTATTACAAGATGTGATGAAACAATGGAGTTTCCTCCATGTTAACAATGTAATCAGATACATATAAAGCAGCCTTAGTTAGATTATGGGCAACATAATTGCCTTCCCTGTGTACATGACTGACTCTACATGCTTCTAACTTTGCCATTATAGCTTGAACATCACCAATGATCATCCCAAAGTAGCTCCCATTATGCTTCTTGAGGTTAAGTTCAGTGACCACCTTTCTGGAGTCTCCTTCAAGAATGATCCTCCCCATGCCTAATTCAACTCCAAACTTTGCTGCAATCCCTACTGCTAAAGCCTCAGCAAGATTCAGATCAGGCAAAGATCTTTGATTTTTTCTCAAGGTTACCAAAAAATTACCCATTTCATCTCTGACTGCTATCCCAATTCCTAATTTACAAAGATTTTTATCAACAGCTACATCCCAATTAACCTTACAAAAACCTTGAGGTGGACAAATCCATGGATCTGTCCTTCTGGTATTTACACTAACTTGCTGCTCATTACTAGGATTAACTGTACATAAATCCAGCTTCGTTTGATTGACTTTGTGAATCACAACCTGTGGATCTAACAAAATATTCTTAAAGACTAACTGATTTCTTCTCCACCATGGGGTCCAGAAAGATAAAGACAGTTCCAACATTTCTTGTTTATCGAGTTTGTTGAACATGTCTTCTATTAACTCTTTAAAACTGCTATAAGACTACTTACTTTTCTGAATTGTCCTGGAAAGTTGGCTCAAGACATTATTTGCTGAGGTACACTCCAACAAAATATGCTCAACTGTTTCAAGCTCACTAAGACACATTGGACATATAGGATTATCCAAAACTTTCCTCTTGTACAGATTGTTTTTTGTAGGCAATATATTTTGACAAGCTCTCCATAGAAAGTTCTTAGTTGCTGGAGGTAAGTTCATCTTCCATAATTTTGTCCACTTTTGGTCCCTCTGATTATTGATGAAAGAACTTTGGTCTTTTTCCTTATCTTGTAATTTCCCTTGTAAATGATAGGCACTTCTCACTGTAAAGCAGCCATTTGCATTGTTTCTCCACATCAATTTGTCTTGTTGATTACTCTGGCTGATTGGTAACTGCTTGATTAGCTCAGCTTCTTTGTTGCAAAAACTCCCATTAATTAAAGGAAGATTTCATTCCTTATCATTTGACATAATTAGAGATTCCACCTTAGCTTTTCTCCCAATGCTTTGTTACCACTTTGAGATATGAAAGTTGTAGGTTGTGGCAACCAAGGATCAGACCATATTCTCACTGACTTCCCATTTCCTATTCTCCAGTGAAGACCATGTTTTAGAAGCTCTCTTGCGGATAGAATACTTCTCCAAATGTAGGATGAGTTACTTCCCACTTTTGCATTAAGAAAATCAGACTTGGGAAAATATTTAAGCTTCAACACAGTAGAAGATAAAGAATTAGGATATAACAGAATTCTCCAACCTTGCTTAGTTAGCATAGCAAGATTAAAATTTTCAAAATCTCTAAATCCAAGACCTCCTACTTCTTTGGATTTTCCCATTTGAGACCAACTCATCCATTTCATCATTTTTTCTTGACTTACTTGACCCCACCAATATCCTTTCATCAAACTGTTAAACTGCCTCAATAAAGATTTAGGAAGTTTAAAAACTCCCATTGAGTAAGTGAGAATTGCTTGAATGACAGATTTAAGCATAATCACTCTCCCTACTTGTGATAGAAATTTGTGCTTCCAATTGCTCATTTTAGTACTAACTCTGTCTAGAATAGCCTTGAACTCTTTGCATCTTGATCCACCAACCAAAGTTGGAAGGCCTAGATACTTATCCTGTGAGTTTGTTCCTCTAATCCTTGCCATACTGGTTAATAAGTTCTTGGAAGAGAGGCTGGTATTTTTACTGAAAAAGAGAGAGGACTTGTCTTTGTTCATTCTCTGGCCAGATGTTTCCTCATATTGATTAACAATATCCAATATCTTCCTCCATTCCATCTCTACTGCCTGGCAAAAAAGCATGCAATCATCTGTAAAAAAACAAATGACTGATATGCAATTTACCTCTTGCAATAGGAATCCCAATAATTTTTCTAGCCAACTCTGCCTTATTGATCAACGGAGTAAGAGCTTATGAACATAAAATGAATAGATAGGGTGATAGAGGATCACCCTGTCTAATTCCACGAGATGGCTGAAAGTTAGGTTGTGGAATGCCATTGATTAACAATGAATAAGAGACAGTGGAAACACATCTTAAAATGAGAGCAATCCATCTGCTGTTGAAGCCCATCTTCCTCATTACTGTTTCAATAAATGACCACTCCAATTTGTTGTAAGCTTTACTCATGTCCATCTTAAGAGCCATAAATCCTTTTGAACCCTTCATTTTGGACTGCATTGAGTGAATAGCTTCATAAGCAACAATAACACTGTCTGCAATCATCCTCTCAGGAATAAAAGTAGTCTGAGTTGTTGATATGATGCTAGGCAAGATGTCCTTCAATCTGTTTGCTATTGCTTTGGCCATAACCTTATACATCACATTACACAAACTTATCGGTCTGAATTCTGTTACAACTTTAGGATTTTTGACCTTCGGGATTAACACTATAAAAGTCTCATTAATAGAGCTGTCCCTATCATTGGTGTTAAGGGCTGTAGTAACTGCCTCACAAAGATCTTTACCTATGACACCCCAATGTTGTTGGAAGAAACCAGCTAAAAACCCATTTGGACCTGGAGAACTCATGGAATTTATTTCATGAATGGCATTTTGAACCTCTGAAAAATCAAAATCTTTCTGAAGCATGTGGTTCATCTCATCTGTGATCACTCTTGGCATTGTCTCTACACATTGCTGTTGACCCTCTGGATTTGAAGTAGAAAAAAAGATTAGTGAAAAAGTCTTGAAAAATCTGATTAATGACTTGAGCAGAAGTTTGAAGTTGCCCCTCTTCATCATAGATGTTGTTGATAGTGTTATTCTTGCGCCTTTTAGAAGCACACTTGTGTTTCTATCACCTTCTTTACGCCATCTTTGTTTGGACCTTTGTTTCCACTTCACTTCTTCTTGTTCTAGTCTTCAGTTAATGAGCCTTTTAATCTGTTGAATTTCTGCATTAGCATCACCTGTGTTTCTAGTTTGAAGATTTGAAATCTTATCTTGTTGCACCTTAATAGAATCAGAAACTTTTTTCTCCTTGTTCTTACTCCATTTCAATAATTGTGTTTTGCACCTAAGCATCTTGAATTTCAAACCTTCTGAGGAATTAGCATGTCTGTTCTGAGCATGCCAAGCAATTGAAATTAATTCCTTACACTCATTATTAGAACCCCAACTATATTCATATCTGAACAGCCTTTCTTTTCTACTTGCAGGTTGTGTTTGAGTGTTCAATATTGTCAAAAGAGGATAATGATCTGAAGAACTAGATGCAATTGTTGAGACCTCTATTGAAGGAAACATGGTAATGCAAGAGGTATTAGCACATACTTTATCTAGCCTCTCCTTGGTGAAATCTGAACCTTCCCTGTTGTTAGACCAGGTATGTTTGAGTCCATGATATCCCAAGTCACATAAATCACAGTCCTGCAAAGCTTTCCTGAATCCTTGCATTTGAATAAAGGATCTTTGAGCTCCTCCTTATTTCTCATGTTGATACAAAATTTCGTTGAAATCACCCATACACAACCAAAGGCTATTGTCTTTAGGTTGTAAAAGCCTAAGCAATTGCCAACTACCCTCTCTTTTTGCAGTTACTGAATGTCCATAAAACCATGTGACAATCCAAGACTGGAATTATTAACTTGAACAGAGATATGAAAACTAGCATAAGTGAGAACCTCTATATCCATAGCAGAATTTCACATCATGGCTAATCCTCCACTTGACCCTTTAGCATTAACTGTAAAACTTCGATCAAAACCAATACTGTTTTTGATTTGTTCAATGAGGAAGAAGATATTTGGGCTCTTTTGCTTCACTAAGAAATGAAGCTCACGAACTGTTCGAGGGTTCCCAAGCCCTTGACAGTTCCAAGTTAAACATTTCATTGGGATTGGTGAGGCTGCTCAACAGACACCATCAAAGGTTCCTGATTTAAGCTCCTTCCAGGATTGAGCTCCTCTTTCTGTTTCTTGGTGATCATATGAACCTTCTCACTATCCTCTGAATCTTTAATCATTTTCCTTCCTCTTGTAGTAACTTTGTTAATGTTGTTAGTTTCCATTGCTTCTGATGTTGAACCAGTATATGTTCTTGCTCTTCTCTTCCAACCCAAAGGTTTAGAACATACCTGCTCAAACTACACTGGATTAATGTCAGAGAGGTTAGAACTGATTAGGCTATCTTTAGGTAACAAAGCTTTATTGCTACATTTTCCTTGATCTACATCCTGTAACATTAGAGTTTTAAACCCCTCTCCTTGATGATTTTTAATCTACTCAAGAGGTAGCTCAAATTGACTATGTTGATCGGGAGAAGAAATTTGATTTCCTTCATCTATTGCATTCTTGTTAAAACATCCTGGGAGTTGCATATTTGGTTCGCATGGATAGCAGCTCTCTTATTTAAACTTTATATTATACTTGAATTAGTGTTGTTTTTATTTATATCCTTAGTTTTAGAACTAAGTGCTAAGGTGTTTATTTTGACATGTGTTGCCCTCTCATTGAGTGCCACATCGTTTTAAAGACATGACAATGTTGTAATTAATATATTTATCGAAATAGGCATCCAACCACAAAAATGTAACAAGATTGTGTTTTGTTGTTGAACCTTGGTTGTTAAATCAAATTCAACTCATCTCAAACCAATTATTGATTAACCTAAAAAAGTTAAACTTCTCATAAAAAAATTAAATTTATTTCAACATACTTTATATATTTTAACCTAAAAAATTAAATGCATTTCAACTTAAAAAAGTTAAACCCATCTCAATGGGATCAACAAAATACTATTATTCACAATTCAACTCAACTCATTTCATCTCAACATCCAAACATAGCCTTATATGCAATCCAAAGTTATCACTAAACATTTCAATCACGAAGAACATATCAACTAGTCAGCGTTTTGAGCTTGACTTGTGTCGATCATAAAGGCACTTTTACTATTTCAGACTCCAAAAACTGATACGACAATCATATCATGGCCAAGTTCCTCATAAGGAAAAACCATCCAAATAACAACGATCATGATTTATACACCAAAGACCTTAAGGCTGGTTTGATTACACAAAACCAAATTATCTCATCTCATATACTCATTGTAACTTTATCAAACTTCCACACAAAATATAATAAACAATTCGACTTTTTCTAATCCCAAACCAAAAATAATATTAAAAATTTATATTATAACAACATTTTATTCAACTTTCAATAAAACATTTCATCTTATCTTATCTAAACTGCATAACCAAATAAGGCTTAATTGTTCAATTGCCATGAGTAGCAATATATACTTGCCTCCGAGTGCAGATTTGTTGGGAGGCAGAACCTTTTCTAAGTTTTCTCCATTGAATCAATTATCCCTCCACCATGACTGATGAACGACTAAGACCTACTTTGGATAGCAAAAGCCTCCCATTTCATCTCATCTCATCCCATTTTATCTCAATATCCATACACCACAAATACAAATACATTTTACTTTCAAAATTTCAAAATTTTTATCTAATCATTACAATTTTTCAAATTTCGAAATAAAACACAAAAAAACAATTCAACTTTTTCGAATCTCAAAAGAAAAATTATATTAAAAAATTATTTTCTAATAATATTTTAACTTTATAATATTTTCATTCCCAAAAACCTATAAAACATCTCAATGCAAACAATTTTACTATTATTTACAAACTATTTCACTACCATTCACAGATCATCTCATCTCATCTTATCTCACTATCCAAACGAACCTTAAGAGAGACTTCCAACCTGCTGCATGCGAGGTGATTTTAAGGGTGTTTTCTTTTTTTTTTTTTTTTTTTTTTTTTTTTTTTTTTTTTTTTTTAATCTAAGATCCTATAATTTACTAGCCCAGTCACGGCAAGTTCCTTGTGGATTCACAAGCACCTCAAAGATTGGTAAGAGTCACTTGAATTGTGAACAATCAATCTCAACTACAAGTCACCCCCCAAACAAAAAAAACCTGATCAAAATTACTTACCTGCTCGCTTAAGATGCTTCCAACGGACCAACAAGGCCATTGTCATTGCTCTCCTTTCCATTTCCACTGCTCCCAGCTCCCTATCCTTACTTATGTAAGGTGAAAGTGATGACTTCGCATCACGAAAAATGTAAATTACACTAGGGTCAGAACTCACATGCATGATTATCGAATGCAAATTAACATGTTTAAGATAAATGAAGAGATGGTGCACGGTTCCTGTACTACAGTAAATGAAACGCTTTAGCCAATGTACTTGATTAATGCCACATCATCTTCTGCTGCCGCAGACAGGCTAAAGAGCAATGCTAGGTTCTGGCCCTCGGGGCATGCAAGTTCCACACAAACCATTAGAAAAAGGCCAAAAAAAAAAAATGGGACCCACCATAAAAAGTGAGTTTTTTTCCTGATGGGTCCCACTATTTTCAAAGAACATGTACAGAACTAGCACAAAATCATTTTTCAATTGGAACTTACTATCATCTGGTTAATCCAATGCTGTGCTTATGGGATTTCTCCCTGTCAACCACAGTGACTGTTGTCTGTACTAAGAGTGTTTCAAAATAAAGGGAACTCAAGGGATGAAGGGAAACATTCCATTTTCGTGAAGCCTTTATAGTAAAGGTGAAAGGCATTATCATTAATTTGCTTTTCAAAAGATGACAAGAAGATTAAGTCCGGGCAAAATAGCAAATTCCTTACAAAGTGAGCCAGTTTCTCTGCACTGAAGTTTACAGACACAGAAATGACTCCCCCAAGCCTGCTGTTTATTCCCTTCGTTTCTCTATATAATCATAAAATCTATAAACTCTAAGGATCTAACATGAGATTTCTTGCCAAAGTTTTAAGTGTTTATATAATTATTCACACTTGCTAGACAGCGTGAGTTTCGGCTCAATCACACAAGCAGAACTAACACTGAAGGCATGGAAGGTACAATACAAAATGCAAATAACTGCCAATATTTGAGCAAGCCATATGTTACTGATCAAAAAAATGGTGCCTGCAAGAACCAAAGTTACTAAACATTCATGACTCCATGCCCTTTTTAGTTTAAAATTTCTTTGATTGTATTATGGAATCAATTAAATCTTTGGAACAAAAGAAAAGGCTGCAAATAAAGGTAAATCTTGTGGCTACACATTCATGATTAGAACGATCAACAAGGGCTATCAGTTTCTACTACTAATAGTGATTTCGAAAATAAATGAATTAAACATCATCATAGGTCCAAAACCTGTGGCAAAGACCAAACCCTTCGAGAACAATAAGTGGACAAGCCCATATGTCAAGCACATCATACTCTAAAGTTAATACAGGTCACATTTTCATAGAAAGCTTTAGCCTACAGAAAGGCATCCACAAAATGAAGCAGACATCGTCACTTTATATACCACCTAGCTCTCTCCAAACATAAGATTTTTGTAATAAAAATCCTTGAAAACAGACAAGTACTTCCACATCCTAGCAAATTCATCTAGTTTCATTCATGTATATTCGTTGAGATTTTACCTGAACCTAAATTCTCTTACACAGCTCCATGAAAGAGATACCAGTTTCGGCAAGCTGAAGTTTCATCTTGGCCTTGACTCTTGATCTTGACTCTTTGAGCTGGTGCCCGTTTACACAGAGATACAGCTTTTTATCATACTTCAAAATTGATGAAAACAACATATAAAGAGTTCGATTTTTTTAGTTTACAAATATGAATAGCAATCAAAGCTCAACCAACATTAACATCAACCACATCGTAAATTTATGATAATTACTACAATGCTTATATATCATACAGGAAATTGAAACGCCTGTAAGCAGAATAAGAAAGCTTCCTAATTCCAATCAATGCAAAAAACATTGAACCACGGCTGAATTGGAAGAAACATACCAAATTGTCATAGCCCTCAATCAACATTGAATAAACACCCACCATTTCTTTCCCTCCCCAATTTAACCTCTCGATCCGTATCCGTATCCGTATCCCTACCCCCTTCTTTACTTCTATTCTTTTCCGAACTCCTCTCTCGCTCTGGTGGTGAGAAAAGATGACGACGAGGAAGGCAGAACCGAGCCTTTAGTAGGGCATTTTCTTAGGAGGAGGAAAATCCGAGGCCCTGCTTGAAACCTGGTGGCTCCTTCTCCTTTGCAACTGAGCTCGTCGTAGTACGCGCGGCTTCTATCTCCATCATTTTCTAACGTATACGGGGATAGAGCAGTCTCTGCAGACTGCAATGGATTTCGTGTGCGAAACCGAGTGGCGCCGTTCTTATGTTTTTATTTGGGTCATTTAACGAGAAGTGGGCCCAGTGTTACGAATATGGGCCTCCAAATGATTCAAGACCAAAAATACCCATCCCGCACAACGCGGCATGCGGGAATTTACTAAGGAGAAAGTCTATTATGCCGTCCGATTTTAACCGCTCTATTTGACTGTTAGTTAAATTTTTATTTTTTTATTTTTTTACTTAGTGGATAAAGAAATGATTTTAAATATATTGATGTAATTTTTTATTTTTTAAAAATATTTAAATGTATTAAAAAAATATAAAAAAAAAACTACTAGGCGGCATACCCAACAGTAAGAGTGGGGCGGCAAAGTAGCCCCACTCTTTCCTAAGAAGTTTAGGGTCTGTTTGAACAAAACCGTTGTTAGATATTCCCAAATTATTTTATTATTGTTTGAAAATTATTTATTATTATTCACCACTATTTATAAATTATTTTATTATTATTAAAAAATATTTTACTATTATTAATAGATATTTTTCTTGATATTCATATAAGTGAAGAGAAATGATATTTATAGTCGTGAAGTGCGCAAGTACTATGTAATCGTTTTGAAAAAAATAAATAAATACGATATCTACATAAAAAAAATTAAATTTTTAATAATAAATTTTATTATTTTTTAAAATAATTACATAATATTTACGCACTCTATAATTATATATAATATTACCGAAGTCATAATAACACCTAAAGGAAACGTGGAGGGTTGTGAACTCGCCTTTAGTTTTGCACGAAGTTAAAAATTTCTAAAGGGACCCTCCCATCTCCCCATTGCCCCTCACACCACACAACAAAGATGTGGGCGAATCTCCCCTTACGTACTTGCGTTTCAAAATCCTTGGAAATTTTACGAGACACGTGTGTGATAAGTGATGCAAAGGTGCGAGCGAGGCCCCTTCCCCACTCACGCAAGGCCTGAAAATTTCTAGAACTAGAAGGACCGGCTCCATCTCTACATCATGCGGGGTGGGCCACAAGTTCTTCAAGCCCTCTACGAATGTTTGCATTTTTTTTTTTTATACTTTTCTGTGTATTTTTGTTTTTTCTTCTCTCTTTATAATAATATGATGGATTATTGAGATTTTATCCAATTATTCATTGGAATTTGATGTTCAAGTTCGGAGATGGACAAAGCATGTAGGGTCGACACTACCCGAAGGCTTCGTATTGATCATATGAAATGTTGTAAGTTTCACGTATCAAGCCTCTCTCTTTAAATTTGACCACTATAATAGTATATTTACATGAGTAATGCTAGGATATGTAAATATTATATACTTCTTTTAAAAAAGAGTAAAATTTATTATTAAAAAAATTAATCTTTTATATAAATCTCTTATTTATCTACATTTTTCAAATAGAGTGCCCGAACTATCGTACTATAATATTGCAAATATCATTTTTTTTACACAAGTTATTGAAGAAAATGTCAATCACTTAGGCTCCATCCATCTCTTAGGCTATGTTTGTTTGAATGCTGTAAATAATAATGAAATAATTTATAAATAATAATAAATAATTAATAATTAATAACAAAAATAGTAATAAAGTTTCCCGTATCACTATCTTGAAAGACAAATTTTGCCTGTAAACTAGCACACTATTTCTATATCATAAATTATATTCGTAATTATGAAATATATAAGCGTCATATAATTTTTTTTTAAAAAAATAAACAAATAATTTACATAATAATAGAATTCAATATTTTTTAAAATGATATTTACTTAATAATTAAAAAAATATTTTTTAATAATATTATGATTTTTTATTTTTTTAAAAAATATTTAAAAATACATATAAAATAATAATAATAATAATAGGCAGCTCCAACGAGCTATCCGGAAGCTGTACTGTAGAGCCAACAACGGGCAAAATAGCATTATTGAGCTGATAAATAAAAGGAATGATGCGATGATGGTGGGAAGGAAGGGGTCAGCAGAGGATCCAAGTTGATCCCTCGTAAAAGTCGCCAACCCCACCATGATGTTAGCATTGATATCTAGAGACAATTATCACTGTACATTTTAATGGACGACCTTATAAGCTTGTGCAGAGCAGAGGTGGGTTGACTGTTGCCACACCCACAATCCAACATAATCAAGACAATGTCTGAAACATTTTCTTTAGACAAACAGGAAGGGACACAGTCGATGATTCATCAAATCTTACAAAAGGTGACAACTTCTCATTATGATGGGGACTTTATTTTTGGACAGTAATATTTCCTTTTGGCATAAAAGTCATGGTCCAAGATGCCTCTTCATCTTCTTTCTCTGCACCAAACCCATCACCACATACATACATACATGTGTATATATATATATATATATATATATATTCAACAACATAATAAAAAGTCCAAGATGCCACTCAACCTGTCCATTCAAAGTGGATCAAACAAATCTTTAGTATTTTAAACTTCCCACTCTTACTCACTACCATCACCACTACCAAATAAATAAGAATATAAAAGGTTGTCGGTTAAAAAATAAAATATTTTCTTCATTTTTAATTCACCTTCATATTACACTCTTAGTGAGAGCACATCAATAATAAAAATTAAAAAAAAAACAAAATGTAAATATTTTTATTCAAAAGAATATAATTTTAATAAAAATATTTTTTTGTCCTTTCAAAATATATAAAATGAAAAATTCTTTTAATAAATTACTGTTTACTACTTCACATCCTACACTTTACGAAAAACCCTTCCATACTTTATAAAAAATTTATAAATATATAATATAAAAATAAATAGTGACTAATACATAAAATTTTTATCTGAAATTTATACAAGATCTCTTTTTTTTTCTAATTAAAATATTAATACATAAATAAATATATATTTTAATCGGTGGGAGGGATAGAGCAATCAACATAGATATGGGAGATACTCTTTTGCACTGAAAAGCCAAAGCGAAATAGGATTTGGAAAAGCAAAACAGATCCAATGCCCACAAAAGAGAGATCTATATTATTCTATGGAGGAGCGTTAAGTCCAAAGCAAAGTATATCCATCCCATTTAACTAAGATTAGGCTAATTTAGTTTAGATCGTATCCGTCCAGATATTATTAAGTGGAGCATTTAAAGGCTCTGATCCTTCGCGCAAATGGAGGGGGTGGAGTGGGAACAGATTAATATAAATTTTTTTTTTTTTTTTTAAATGTGTGGTGGGGCCCACCATCTATATCTGGAACCGTATCTCGAGAATAAGATTTTGTTGTCCGTACCATAATGTATTTCGGGAGGTCACACTCAGACTCAGCTACCCCCAACGACCGGCCGTGGGCGGCTTTACTATTTTTTTTACGCCGCCGTTTCACAACTCCCACTTGGCTAGTATCTCTGTCCTGCCTCGGTGCCGTTATCACGAGGCAAATTTGATTATTCTTCCTCATTTTATTTCTGTGCGTATTTCGACAGTAAAACCTATCACATCTCATTTTATGTTATAATTTTTTTAAAATTTTTATATAAAATATAATAAATAATTTAAATTTTAAAAATTTTAAAACAATAATAATATTAAAAAATAATTTTTTAATAATTATTTATTTAACTTTTAATTTTTATCTTAACTTATCTTATTTTAACTTACTATCCAAATCAAACCTCAATACTATTTAAACTATTTATAAAAATGTACTCGTGATAAGGTTTTTCTTCTGGCTTGAGTTAAATACGCCATATTGAATTGGGTTCCTTAAAATCCCATTTTCATCTAAGATGTTTTTAAGTACCAAATATGCATCCCTAATTTAAATCATTAGGGATGTATATCGAACATCTTGATCCACATGTCGATGGCTGCAGTGAAATGTATTTTGAAAAAATCTGACAAGTCTTGGAAAATGGTAGCTTTTAGAGTATTGACAATGATCAGCAAGTTTAAAATTTAATTAGAATCTTAACTTTTAACTATAGTATCAAATTTTGATTAAATGAGTCTATATTAGATTAGTTATCTTAAAATTAAAATAATAATATAATATTATATATATATTTTTTGTTATTTTTTTTGTAAATACAATTAATATATTTCTTAAATCTTCATGTTTTGTAAAAATAATGTGTCTACTCTCAATCAGTAAAATAAATAATGTGCATGACATGCATGTTTTACCATTCAAAGAGAGAGAGAAGTGATGAAATAATAAAATATTACTTTCCATTATAAATTGTAACTAGCTATGTTTAGAGAGGACTTAAGATTTACTGTAGTTCAAATCTTAAATTTTAGACTATTGACTAGTTCAATGTGGAGGTTTTTTCTCACATCTAGTTAAAGTTTGGACTTGTATTGGCATTTGACTAATCCATTGCCAATGCTCTTAAGTTGTTTGGTTAGCAAGTGGAAATAAGAGAAAAATTCAAGGCCAGTCGGTATAAAACTCATTTTTACACCAACTAATAGCTATTGGTCACATAAGAGGTGCAGCCTCCAAACATCTACACTCGATCCTTCATAATCATTCTTCTCCCCTTCCATTTGCAATCCCCTTTCTGAAGAGTTCTTCCAATCCATTCGTAACCCCAACACCCTTTTTGAGTTTTCTCTCATTTCAACCCCCTTTCGTTCATCATCTGACACCTTTCTGAACATAAAGGAAAGTTCATGATACCACTTAGTTTGTCTTATAGACTAGACATGCATAAGAGCTACAACACATTTATCATCACAAAAAATGATCAATATATAAAAAGAATGTTAGATAAATTAATAAATATAATCCTTAGATTTTAAAAATATAATCGTGAGATATGTAAAATAAAAAAAAAGAGAAAGAGAAATGCCTACAAGTTGCTCCTTTTAGTTGATTAAATTCATGAATTCTACAATGATTTATTGATTTTGTGAGACAAAATAAAAATAAGGGACTAAACAAACAAAAAATTTTACTTTTCAAAAAATTTCACTAGACACGAGAGCTCCACAAATCTTAGAAACCAAACAGAGAGATCCACAAATATTTAGAAACTAGATCGTATTGTAGAGAGAGAGAGAGAGGTGGATAGATGAGGGGAAAGTGAGGGGAGCAGGTCACGTGGGTGGATGAGAATTCAAATAAACTGTTTTTATCGCATGTGTGATGGTATAAATAGAAACCTGTGGTCCATAGAGACGCCTATGTGATAGCTTTTGATTGGCTGGTGTAAAAATTCACTTTCCACCCGATCAGCTCCAAGGGCTACCCTTGAAATAAAATAAGATGAGATTAAAGTTGAACGTTAAATAAAATATTATTTTTATTTTAAAATTTTAAAAAGTTAACTTAATTATTATATCTTATATAAAAATTTGAATAAATTATAATAATTAAATAAAATGAGTTAGAAACTTCTACTACCTGGCATTATTCGATAGTATAAAATGTATTTTTTTAAATATTTAAAAAAAAATTAATTAAATAATAATTATCTTTTTAATCATGAAATAAAAAAAATATACAATATCGATCAAGATGAGAGACACCATTCGCGATTCCCTGTCATTTTCCATAGGCACATGGTTACAACTTAGGAACTGTAGGCAGGTCAAAAGACGAGGCAGCTAGTAAAAACACTGAACACCAAGGAGGAAGGACTGTACCAAACCCAAGTATATGGTATACGTTGGGTGAGTCCGACTATTTACTACTAAATCTTTTGAATATATTGACAGGACAACGGAGTACAAGACAAGCGACTCAGGACCGGATTGTTCTCTCTCTCTCTCTCTCTCTGTGAAGAAAATCTTTCACATTTGGATCCTCAGAATCTCAGCTTTAGCCTTTTTCCTTAAATTAAAGCAAAAGCCTACCCACATGCCACACCCACATACTCTCTTTCTCCTTTCGTGTCCACCTCTCAACCCAAAAGGCTATAAAGTCATCCACAAAATCTCCCCATCCCTTGCTCTCTGTTTTTTCTTCTATTTCCACTCTTTCTACGCAGACCCATTTCAGCGAGGCTAAAGAACACTTTTTGACTTTTTAAGAGGATTTTCCGGCGAATGTCGATTACCGGCCAGGTTTTGCGGCGAAACTTGCCAGAGAATGTTGAGGTTTTTGATGATTCACCTTCGGGTTCGCTAGAGCTGCATGTTCTTGCGGTGGATGACAGCGTCGTGGACCGGATGGTCATCGAAAGGTTGCTGAAGATCTCTTCTTGTAAAGGTGAGCGAATTTAATTAATATTTGTTGTTTTGGGAAAAGATTTGTGTTTTGATTGGTTTCTGAGGCCGGTTGGATTGGAATATGCAGTGACGACAGTAGAGAGTGGGACAAGAGCTCTGCAGTATCTGGGGTTGGATGGAGAGAAGGGCCCGGTTGGTTTTGATGTAAGAAACGAGCTTGGACTCGGATGTATTCACTTTGTTTCATTATTAAGAAAGTGTGTGAAATCTCTAAAGAAAAAAGAAAGGAAATTTTTTTACCTTTTCTTTTCTCGCGTTTCTTCAGAACCCGATCAAATATTCAAAGATTTTTTTTTTTTGGTGGAGTGACTCTGATAGCTATGATTACAGGGCTTGAAGGTTAATCTCATAATGACTGATTACTCAATGCCAGGGATGACCGGATATGAATTGCTCAAGAAAATTAAGGTTTGTATTCTATATTGTTTTGTCCTTCGTCTAGTTGTTATTCTAATTCTTTTCAATGGGACTTAAAACGAAAGGAAAGGAGAAATTAAACTTCTTTTTTGTATTTTTATCTTGATAATAGGCTAGAGAGCTTAAGTTCCCTGCATGTGAAAGTTTCAGCTCAAACAAATTTCCTTTTTCTACTTTGTGCATGCCTGCATTTTCTCAGCAAACAGATAATAACTTCTAAAGGCAATGGAAAAAAAATATTAAGGGTGTTTTTGCCTATGGTTGCTTTCAAGCAGGGATCATCGGTTTTGAGAGAGATACCTGTGGTGATCATGTCATCCGAGAACGTCTTGGCTCGTATTGATAGGTAATTTCTCTGTTCAATCTTTTCTACTTGCATTAATAGTAGATGCATAATTGACATGAACTTACATGTAAATGCACGATGATTCTGGATCTTGGGCTTGTTTTATTAATGAAAAAAACAATCTAGTGACCTTAATGTTTTTTAATGGTCGGTAGGAATTCAACTATGTTGAATCTGATGATTATAAAATAACTATCTCTGTACAATACTCACTCTGGTGTGCGTGATATAGTTGATATAGGAATTATTGGTTGAATCTGATCTTGCCTGAACATCTTGTTTCATAATATTTTGATATTGATGCAATATAAGTTAGGGGCAGTTATACTTTACAATCCCAAACTATCACCTCCATGACAATGCACACCCTAAATTATGAAAAATTACAATGTGCATCCTAGACTACCAATAAGTTTAAATGGCATATTTGGTGAATTTCCGATGGTTAAAATTATCCCATGTGACCTATTCATTCATCTTAATGATCAGATCCTAACTGAGTGTCGTTTGAACTCATTGGTAGTTTAAGGTGCAAAGGCGGTAGTTCAAGGCATATAATCTAATTTCCCATATATTAATATCGGATATCCTAAACTTTAGTGAAACAAAGTTTGGTATTGCATGTTCCAATTTGGAGAATTATGCATTTCCAATCCTAGATGCCACCATTAAAATCCTGGTATAGTGTAATTGTATCATGTTTTTCTTGCAAGAGTATGACAACTTTCTGTCACCTCTTTTTACAACCTTGTGTAAATTGGAAGTTAATTATACAAAGCAGTCATCTTAGTGATGAATTACCAGTTTGGATGATGGTGCAAATTGCAATTGGGAAGAATTATCATTATTCATACCCAAGCAAGTTCAATGTAATAATAACATGCATTCTTCCAGCTTCATAGGTCCTTTACAGTCCCAACCACTTGGGGCTGGTAGCTTGAATTCTTTTCTACTCTTTTGCTGTGGTCTGATTCTTGCAGTTATGCCTCAAATTGGTGGCATGTATTTAGAATAGAAAATATTCTAGGAGTGTAGTCGTTAACCTCTGTCGGTCGGTGAATTTATTGGCTTGGTATCAACTGTCCTCTTTCCGGTTTCCCTTCAATTCAGATATAACTGTTAAAATCATAACATTTACTTGGGCAGTTGGAATTGTAATAAACTATACTTGTCTCTTCAGATTAGTGAGTCGTATGAAATAATTGAAGATGATTATGATTAATTTCTATTAGTATGCTGTGTGAACATGACTCTTCAACTGCTGAAGTCAGTTTGATGTTTCTATATTGGTGTTAATATCGGTTGAGTTATTGGAATACTGGCTAACGGCTCGTTCTATCACTGTTTAGCAGGTGTTTGGAGGAAGGGGCAGAGGAGTTTCTACTTAAGCCTGTAAAATTGTCAGATGTGAGACGTTTGAAAGATTTCATAACGAGAGGTGAAGGAAAGGATAGTGGAGAAAGAATAAATCATAAGAGGAAGCGAGAAGATGATTACGCCTCCTCATCATCACCATCATCTCCATCTTCCTCTGTACTCTCGGCATCGTCCTCATCATCATCTGCATCATCGTCGTTGTCATCATCTGCGCGTTTGTCAAAGAGGGCCAAACTACGTAACAAAGATTGAATTACTGTCTTTCATATCAGAATATAAATTTTTTGTTAGTCTCCATCCTCGATGCCTGCCGAGTGTTTTTGTTTGGTCGGAAATGATTTCTTTCTTACGTGTGGAATAGGGACCAGGAATAGAGAAAAAGTAGGTACAAGAATCAGATCAAGCAGGACATCAATTTTTTTTTTTCCCTCTTTGGTCGTGTAAATATGAATTTCGCCTTATAGTTGAAGCAGTTTATGAATCATTGTTTTGGTTTAATGTTACTTCTACAAATCATCATCTATAAACTTGATGCGTGATTTATGAACTTTTTGGCTCGGGATAGTTTGGGGGGAGAGGGGGTACTCTCTCAGGTTTTGTATCTGATTTCTTCTGCATAGTTAACCACTTGTCCGGTTTGGATTCGAAATTCAACTCGAATTATTTTATCATTATAATTTTTTTAAATTTTAAAATAATAATAATAATATTTTATTCAACTCATCTAAAATCATCTCAACTCATAATTCCTTAACAACTATCTATATATAGATATATGTTTTAGAAGAAATCGGATACAAAACCTGTTTCTAACAGATATAACGTAGTTTCAAACCATGTTTGCTAGATATATATGTTTTAGATGAAATCGGATACAAAATCTGTTTCTAACAGATACAACGTAGTTTCAAACCATGTTCTAAAGAGAAATGAACAGCTACTAAAGGTGAGGCATGCATCCCCTTGGTAGTAATGTTGACGAAAACCAACTTCTGGGTAGGCGGTTTTGAACTTTACAGAGACGATAAAAAGCTCTGCCATACCCATCTAAGTTGTGCTGCTGGATAACTGCTTACCTAATTTAAAGTCTCCTGAAAGTGTGTAAACATTTCTTTCACATTATACTGTATTTTGCAGTGTTCCAATTTGGAATAGAGCCAGTGCATGCGTGTTGTTAATCTTGTATTAGATCTAGATAGTGAGGCAGGACTGGCTACTTGTGCCAGTCTGTAACCATATAAACGCAATATCTGCTTAGAACTGAGCATTCTGAGCTCTTCTCTGATGCTAAAGATTCCATGCATAAATATTTTTAGGGGTGTAACGGGTCTGATTTTAGACAAACTCTAGGACCGAATATGTATGTATCGATTTTTCATTTTTTAAAACTAATTACGTTCCGGTATGTATCGATTTTTCATTTTTTAAAACTAATTACGTCCCGGTTACCCTCCTAAATCGGTACATTTGGTTTTACTCGTTTTCAGTCTGATTTTTTAATTTTTTTAAAATGTAAAAAATATATAATAAAATGTTATTTCTTATGATAAAATGTTATTAATAATTTAATATATATTATGTTTAAAGCATATGATCAATTAAATTTTCATCTTTTAAGATTAAACTTTTATTTTATAAATTATAATAACATTATCTTATATATAATTATATTAACATTTTATATTATAATTTATAAATTATAATATGAAATTATTTCATATATGATATATAATTATATATTATATATAAAACTTATATATATAAATATTTTGTATAATATATAAAATTAATTTTTATATATATTTTTTCTAATCGGTCTGGTCCTCTTATAAAAATTACGAAACTAAAACTGGACCGATTTCAAATCGAACAAGTTTAAAATCAGACCAATCAATCCTATCCGGATTCGGTCCGATTTTTCAATTTCTCCATTTAAATTTACATCTCTAAATATTTCCTCCAATTTTTTTGGACTCCTCATCTTCAGACATTTTAAACGTTACTGCTGAACCCTTGAAAGCTCACCAATCTAAATAATGATAATCTTTTACAACTAAAGACAATGATTTGACCCTTTCGTTTTCTCTCTCCGGACCATTTTCTCTTACCCAAGCGGCTAACAATCTCAGCCTTTTCTCCCAGGAGAGGAGCCGACTCCCTCCCTTGCGGCTTGCCCAGCCATAATCTGCCATATTTATAATTTTTTTTTTGCTTTCTGGGATAGCACTAAGATGTTCTTATTTGCTGCTTTCCGGCCTTCTACAACTGTCACACATCCACTATCGAACTCCCCAATCGCCGGTCTGTCGGATGGAAAAAGAAAATTATCTAAACAAGTGATGATGTGTCTCACGCGCGACTTACAATACGCATGAGAGCCACGCGTGCAGTGCCAAGAGGTGTTTTTTGCCATCATGTGCAGCACCATGAGGGTCAACGACTTCAGATCTCTTAAATTTTAGTGTTCATCTCTTCCTTAGTGTGGTGCGTGACCCACATGTGCCACCACCGCCAATGACGATCCTCCACTGGTGTATCGGTTTATCTTCATGTTGTTATTTCCTTATATTCTTACTTTTTCTAACAAATGATCAAGATAAAATAGTCGTAATAATCTCATTTAGCTGGACTAGATCAGTAAAATGTAACACACTCCTGTCAATTGTGACTTTTAGTCATGGTGTTATAGTCTGTTTATCAGACTATATTATAACCACTTTAAGGCAATTTCTCCTTTGTGTGAAATGGATTAGAGTCAAGAGATTGAATTGGGAATCTGCTTTTTCATTTTTATGTTCAGGTATATACAATATTGTTGGGTACTTCCATTCTATTAAACTTGTATCTTTACAACCACTTAATTTAATCTATGTTATGTTTTTCTTGAGAAAAAAAAAAAACAAAAGAAAGCTCGCCAATCTGCTCGAATCCAGATTCAATAAACCAGTTTGAGTAGAGATCTTTTTCTGATGTAACAAAACCTGAACGGCGTGAACGCACTTGAAAGCTATGGTACAAGTCATTAGGAAGTCAAAATGCTAATGGTTTGAGATATCTGCATAGGATGCCCGGAGGAATCTAACCTACATGCTTTTACTCCTATTTCAATCAAGATCATATTCCAAAATCTGAGGGCGGTCAAGACCATTAATGGGCTGTAAAGCTTTCCAGGGGCAGGCTTTAAAATTGGATGGTTGGCTCAGTAATTGGCTCCCAACCATCAGGCACAAAGGATTAGTAATTTGGCATCAATTCCAAAGATTTGAATTTTCAAAAGATTTGTTTTTTGTTCACCAGAGACAACCTAGGTCCCACTAATAATAACACATGCAGCTGTAAAATATATAAATATCGTATAATTATTTTTAAATAAGTAAAATTTATTATTAAAAATTAATTTTTTTTTTATAATCTCATATTTATTTATTTATTTTTTTAAAATTATGTGATACTTACATACTTTATATTTGTAAATATAATTTATCATATAAAAAAAATCAAGAATGATAGTGCTTGAAGTTGAAAAAATTTTCGAATGTCATTTGAACATGCTATTTCTCATATGGAAGAAGTATGGAACAGTTCTTGGGTAAACGGTCGGTGACACAACAGGCAGAAAAACTTATACATAAAAGATTAGCATGTTACATAAAAAAATATATATATATATATATATATATATATATCTTCTATTAAGTTTTCTGTTTGTTAGATATCAAATGAACTGGACCCATTGAAAGTATATTGTCAAAAGTAAATGAAGGAAATAAGATACTGAACGGATAAGTCAAAAAGAAGGTTTTTTTTTTTCCTAAGTAAAGTAAAAAAGAAGTTACTGACATACTAAAAGGTAAAAATGATAGAAAATAAATATGAGTTAGCTACCTAAAGATAAAAAAGAGATCTTAATAAAAATAGGGGCTATTAAACTGTTTTTCTCTCTAGAAAGAGAAGCTGCAGCTTTTTCTATAAAAGTTACTCACCCTTTCTATCTTTGTTTCTACTGGAGAGCATGGCTCACATCCTCCACTTTTTTTTTTTTTTTTTTTAAATTATTTTTAGTATCTGTCTGTTAATAAATTTTTCTGCTAGTGTTCTTAATCCTTTCTTTCTATCGGATTGGTTTTGGCAAGATCTATTGCACTCCAGTGACCGATTGCCTTCACGCAACCTCCAGCTATCGATCTATCGGCTGGAATAAGGGAAATTACGATAAAAATCTTGATATGTGACCCTCATACGTGGCTCATTTCACAAGTGGCTACATGTGCCGTACTAGTAATTTTGCCACCTCAAGATTTTCTAGATCTGACGCACCCCATTTCACAATCAGTGATGCGTGGTCTCCACATGCCATCACAAGCAAAACTTGAATGGTTGCAGCCTAGGCTATTTGATCCCGATCTTTCTACTATGTTTTTGTTTTCTCTAATCGTTGATTTTGAGGCAAAGAATACGAGTCTCTTCAAAAAATTTCTTAAAAAAATAAACTGCAGTACACCTTCAACATCTGTCACCTTCAACGGCAGCATCGTAGTTCACACCATTGTGCGACTTATAAAAAATCATCATTTAAGGCAAAGCCTTATTTATAGAGTATGGGTGGGGACCAAGTTTTTGATCTTAAAACTTATTTTTTTTCCACTTATGTATTGTGGTTGTTGTAATGGGATGTTTGTTGAGAAACCTCACATTCTCATCATGTATCTCATTTTCCTTATGTTGATGATGTATATGCTTGATTCAGAAAAAAAAAAAAAAAAAAAAAAAAAAAAAAAAGGGGCTACTAAAAACGTGGGATGACCTTACAACTCTCCAAGGAAATACTTCTCTACATTCTCTAGGGACCCTCTCCAGATTTTCACAGTAAAAATCAATGAAGGGTCTGCTTTTTTGGTAACGACCAAGATTTCCTATAAATAATCACTACCCAAGACTCTTTCTTCATTTATTTGTTTTTTTGAATATCTTTTAAGGCAATTGGGGTCTGATGAACTCTGATCGATAGGATAGTTTACTCAGCCATATGGCAAGTTGGCAACTTGGAGAGTCCAAAGTGGGTGACCAACGAATCATATATCTCAAGAGTAATGTTAGAGAGAAGTCACTGTAGCAGTGCACACTTTATACTCACTATATGGTTACTTTTAATTCTCTACTTTTTTATTTTAGACTTATGAGATGTGTGGTCTAGATGATGCCATATCATGTATGCAAAATAGTTACTCCCAACAGTAACTTCTATCTATATTTATTCATATCTCAAGGTCCTAACCTCTTTACAAGTCACCTAGAGAGTGTAATATATAATTTATTATGAGATTAATTATATTTAAAAAATAAATTAAAATATTAATATTATTTAATATGTCAACAGTATTTGTTATGCGTAAACAAAATAAACTTATAAATTGATTTAGATTTAGAGGGTCTATCAACTCATCTCATCTCATCTTATCTCATATCATTATTATAATTTTTACAAATTTCTACACAAAATACAATAAACAATTCAATTTTTTCAAATCTTAAATAATATTTTAATAATATTTTATTTACCTTTTAACTTTCATACCAACGCATCTCATTATTACAACTTTCACACAAAATATAATAAACAATTCAAAATTTTCAGATCTCAAATAATATTTTAAAAATATTTTATTCAACTTTTAACTTTTATATCAATTCATCTTATCTCAACTCACTATCCAAGCCTAATCTTATTCTTTCTTAGGCCTTGTTTGGATATAGAAATTGTTTCATTTCATTTAATCTCATCTCATCATTACAACTTTTTCAAACTCTCACATAAAATATAATAAACAATTCATTTTTTTTAAATTTTAAAACAATAATAATATTAAAAAAATAATAGTTTAACAATATTTTATTCAACTTTCGTATAAACTTATCTAATCTCATTTTACTATTCAAACGGGCCTTAATATTCCAGCACCCGTTACTTATATCATTGAATTAACAACAATGGACATGCATACAAATGAGGCAGGACGGCTAGACTTCCACGTCCACATTAAGAATAAAACAAGAACAAGAAAACATAGCAAAGGATGTGAACAAATGTATTTGATAATCCCAATGAAATTAGGCTTGGGGACGGCTTATTACTCTACATCTACAAATCACAGACTTGCCAAAATTTCCATCTGGCTGCACCTGGAATTTACACTTCTACAACAAGGGTGCAGAACATTTATTTTCACAAGGCAACTGCCTCTGAAAAGGAACTAATATTCCAACCAACAGCAACTACTGCCTTCATTGAAATTGTCAGCACTCAGCAACCAACACTAGACAAATTATTTTGGACAATTTATTCATATAGCCACAAGCAGCAAACGATCCAAGTAATAATACCTTTGTTTTTTTTTGTCAGTTTTCCTGCTAGAATTTTTCCAAGTTCTCAACAGCATGATGGTTCAGCCGTGAACTTCTCTGTATTTTGTTGTTCTTCTCCTGCATTCTTTCTGTCTCTTCTTAACTGATTCTTCACCTTTGAGTCCATTCACGGCATCTCTAAAGCTTATTCTAACAATGCCGTCCCCATCTGCATCTCCCTCCTCAAATAATGCAGTTGTGAAAGCCATTGCTGCCACAGCTGCAACTACTCTAGTTGTTGTTGGGATTTTCCTTTTTTTGTTCAAAAGATTTGTAATTGCTCGACGCCACAAGAAAAAGAAAGCAAGTACAATCTTTCTTCGAGAAGATGATGAAGTGACTCTTGGAGAGTTCATGAACTTCAGAGGAAACGTGAAAGGATTGATTGTTGAGGAAAATGGTGTGGATGTTCTTTATTTGAGGAAACTAGAAGGTGGGCAACTTGAAACTTCTTTTCCCAAGGTAGTATTCAATCCTAGTTTTGAAGATGAAAAGGAAAAAAGGGTGGATGTTAGAGTTGCAGGACCAAGAAAATCTCAATCTCTGGAAGTTCCATTGCTCTCTGAGTGTTCTGAGGGAATTCCTCTTGAAGTAGTGAAAACAGTATTGCAAATCCCAACCCAACCAATTATTTTGGAGAAGGAAACTCGAACACCACCACCCCCTCCAGCAAAGAAGATTCCACTGCCACCTCCACCACCTCCGCCGCCACCACCGCCGCCACCATTTCTTCCAGCTAAAAGAAGTCTTGCACCTCCACCTCCACCTCCAACTCCAACTCCTAAGGCAGGGAATTCGGTGTCATTATTGAAACCCCCACCAGCACCCAGAACAAAAGCAAACAACAAGAGCTGGGAAGAGGCTTCAGTTGGGGAGAGCTTGAGAATGGCAGGTACCGGCCAAAGGACGCTGAAACCGCTGCACTGGGACAAGGTTATAGCTAATGCTGATCATTCAATGGTCTGGGATAAGATCATTGACGGATCTTTCAGGTACTTGTGCCTAATATTTTTCATTTCATACCTTTATAGTTGTCGTGCAATTGATCATTGCCTTATCTGTGCCTGTTAATTATTTTGTATGTGCAATTTAGATTTGAAGATGATGTTATGGAGACTTTGTTCGGATATGCTAATACCAAGAACAAATCCCTTGAAGGAGGTTATGTCCTGCCATCTTCAAGCAAGTCTAACACTGCTACACCAGCTCAAATCTTCATCCTGGAGCCACGAAAATCACAGAACATAGCAATTGTGCTAAGATCGATTGTAATCTCGCGAAGCGAAATTCTGGATGCCCTTTTTGAAGGCCAGGGACTCGGTGCTGATACCCTTGAGAAACTCACCAAAATGGCTCCAACCAAAGAGGAAGAAACTAAAATCCTCCAATTTAATGGCAACACAACTAAACTTGCAGATGCTGAATCTTTCCTCTACCACATCCTGAAGGTTGTTCCTTCGGCATTCACTCGTTTCAATGCAATGCTTTTCAGAACAAATTATGATCCTGATATCCTTTACCTTAAGGAGTCCTTGCAAGCGCTTGAATTAGGGTGCAAGGAGCTAAGAACCGGAGGGCTTTTCTTAAAACTTCTTGAAGCCATTCTCAAGGCTGGCAACCGCATGAATGCTGGAACTGCTAGGGGCAATGCCCAAGGTTTTAACCTCAGTGCTCTTCGAAAGCTCTCTGATGTAAAAAGCACAGATGGAAAGATTACTCTCCTTCACTTTGTAGTGGAACAAGTAGTTCGATCCGAGGGCAAACGTCGTCTGATCAATCGCAACCACAGCCTTAGCAGAAGGAATGGTCAAAGTATTGGCACAACAAATTCAGATAGCCTAAGAGCAGAAGACAGAGATAGAGAATCTCTAATGCTAGGACTACCAGTGCTGGAAGACCTAAGCACTGAATTATCTAATGTGAAAAAGGCAGCCATCATCGAATATGACAATTTCATTAATATGTGCTCCACACTAGGTGGTCGTGTAACAGAAATTCGACAGCTTATGAGAAATTGTGGCAATGATGAAAGAGGTGTTGGATTCGTGAGAGAAATGAAAGGATTTCTAGAAGAATGTGAAGAGGAGCTTAAGGTGGTTAGAGGGGAGCAAACACGAGTTATGGAGCTTGTTAAGAGAACAACAAAATACTACCAAGCAGGGGCTTCCATTTCCAATGACAAAGGGTCACACCCACTTCAACTGTTTGTGATGGTCAAGGACTTCCTCGGAATGGTCGATCAAGTTTGTGCAGACATTTCTCGGACGATACAAAAGAAGAATGAGACTGCACCTCTGGGATCTTCACCACCCTCGACGAAAACTCCGTGGAGATTACCAAATTTCCACTCACATTTCATGTCGGATATGTCTAGGACATCTTCCAGCGAATCTGATGATGACTTCTGAGGTGAATAACGACCAATTATGAAAAAAGTTGACCGGAAAAACACAACTAGAGGAAGATTTGGTATGGAGCCATCTGCAATAAGAAATGTAGAGTCTAGAAGTTAATCAGTCATCACAACTGCTGAACATGATGTCTCAATGGGCAAATGCAAAAACTCATCACTCATATCAGTAATTTTTTTTGTTTTTTGAAAATAGGTTATTAGAGAAAAACAAAAACAATGATGCTTTCCACAATTATATACTTCCCCACAAAAAGGGAGCTCTGACATAGAGTTCCAATGCAAAGAACCTCATGAAAGAGCCGGGGAGACCGTACCATGGAGGAGAAGGAAGAAGAAGATGATGCATTTGCTGCATGTATAAAATAAAAAACACGAAAAAAGCAGTATTAATCAGGGAATCGAGCTTGGGAGGAGAGAAAGGGAGGCTCTTCCCCTCCCCATAGAGGCACTGGACAGTTGAGAGGGTTTCACTTTTTTTTTTTTTTCTTTTTAATATTTATATTTGAAGTCCAATGTTTTGAGAGACGTAGAGAGTAGAGGAGAAACAGAGGTAGAAAAGGTTATAGAAGTCCATGTACATAATTTAAAGTCAAGATGGATCTTGTCATCTTATTGAACTTGAGTCGGTCTTTTATCGGCCATGGCAATCCATGCACGCTGCCTCCAATCTCATGGGAAACACGAATCTGCTATTGGAAACTGTAACAAGTTTCATTGCATTAAGCACAGACCCTTCAGAATCTACATCTTCTGTACTCGGAAAGGAAAACTGGTGGTCTGGAGAGTTTTCACTTCTTTTTTTTAATATTTTTATTTCACGTCCCATATTAATTTGATCCGTTTCGAATCAAACCAAAGGACCTTTCGTAGCACTGCCGCCCATTAACAACATGCTTTTAATTACTTTATCTTCTCCTTAATACTATCCTTAATTTATTTGTCTCCCTTCTCTTTCAATCTGACCATGATCATGGAGGCACTTGGGTTAATTAAGTGAGTAGAGAGAGAAGGGACAGAGGAGAAGAAAATAAGAGAGATAAAGAAAGGAAAAGAAAAGAGATACTTATAAAAGGGTGTTATTTTGTTTTTAATAATAAAGAGGGTGTAAATAAATTAAAAAAAGAGAACATCTTCAAATAGAAAAATATAGTTTTCAAATAGAAAAATATAGATGGAAATACTGAGGAAGAGCATGACTTGAATAGAGAAATCCATCAAGAATCATGAGTAGTACTTTTAAAGTAGAAATCATCTCTATCCATCCCATCTCATCTCATTATTATAATTTTCATAAATTCCTACATAAAATACAATAAACAATTCAATTTTTTCAAATTTCAAAATAATAATAATATTTGAAAAAAAATTTAATAATATTTTATTTAACTTTAATCTAAAATCATCTTATCTCATTTCACTATCCAAACCCCTCCTTAGAAATCCATCAACATAATTTTTCATTAATGAGTAGTACTACTGACAAATAAGTATTATTCTGACTTACGATTAATCAACAAAAATTAGGGCTTATATTGACAAAAGATGCAGCACATAGAGAATTCTAAAAATAAAGTTTATTCATAAATATCAAAAATTGATTCTGAAACTCACAAGAGGGGCTCAAATAGCTAAGGCAAAATTTAGTTATTGCATAAAAACAAAATAAGTAACGAAATAAGTATCGTGCAAAAAACTTGGCCCAAATTGGAATAAGAATTATCTTTAAACGTGATAGCAAAATATTACCATAAAATGAGAAAAAATAACTTAAATTTATGATTCAGAGGGAAAACGATTGATTACGGGTAGGGTCGAAACGGGGACTACAAGGCCTAGCCAAAGTTACTGTTGGAAATAACTGTAGCTAAGACTAACTCGAAGTATAGTAGCAGAACTAAACGAAAGAAATTGATGACAATCACACAGAAAGAACACTAAGAATTAAATAGTTCGACTCAAAATGAGCATACGTCCACTGGTGGGATCGGTATCGAAGATTTCACTATCAACAGAGATGGAGTACAGATGAATGTAACAAAACTTCACAAGGAAGTTATCTCTCAAACTCACTCTAGACTTCTCTCTCAAGAAAACACTTAAAACAAGACAAAATGTATTCTGAAGTCTTAAAACAAAGAAGTGGGCGCCGTTTGATATTTATAGGAAAAGTGAGAATTCACTTTTGTGAACATTGGCTCGAGCGAACGTCGAGCGAGTGTCGAGCGAGCGTAGATATTCTGCACTTCGCTCAAGCCAACAGTTGTGCGAGAGTCGAGCAAAGCTCTCTGCCTGAACTCGCTCGAGCTGAGTGTCGAGCGAATATCGAGCGAAGCTCTCTGACTTGGATATTGCTCGAGCTGAATGTCGAGCGATACTTTAGCGAAGCTCTCTGCCTGAACTCGCTCGAGCTGAGTGTCGAGCGAATGTCGAGCGAAACTCTCTGTCTAAATTCGCTCGAGCTGAGTGTCGAGCGAATGTCGAGCCAAACTCTCTGTCTGACTTCGCTAGAGCTTAGTGTACCTCCGCTCGAGCGAACCTATGACATATGCACTGTTCAATCTGAATTCAAGTCACCTCATAACAGTTACGACTAAAATACTGACATGTGTGCAATGTTGCCTCAATCCAAGTAATTTCTACATTTTCCTGCCATATTTGTGCCGATCTGCCTTTTCGAGATCGGCGGTGGAATTGTATCCAATGATAAATTATTTCTCTTGATTAATTAGCGTACAATGACATTAGATGATGATGGAAAAGAATTGGAAGTTTAACTGCATTTGAATGTTGAGTTGATTTAAGATGAAAGTTAAAAATTGAATAAAATATTGTTAAAATATTATTTTTTTAATATTATTATTATTTTAGAATTTGAAAAAAATTGAATTGTTTATTATATTTTATGTTAAAATTTAAGAAAATTGTAATGATGAATTGAGATGAATTTGAGATCTAAGCTGGCTAAGTCAAGTTACAGACACTTCCGAGGAGATATTTCCTTGATCACTCATCGACTCATCAGGCTCTTTATTATCTTAAAGCATGCGAAGGTCAATGGTTGTTTTATCATGGTCGACTCTTATACTTGAATTAGATTTCAGAGTATATATAGAGGAGTACTGTTGATTAATCTTATATTTTAACGTTAGAATTGTATCCAATGAAAGAAGAAAAACTAATTCTTCTAACATTAACCTAAAGCCTACAAGATTAACCTTTTGGTACTACCAAAAAGGTGGCTTCAGATCATTTGTATACAACTGTAATGAAAAATGCATCGGCCATGGCAAGCCACGCCAATTTCATGGGCAAGCCCTTACAGACCTTTGGAACCTACATCTTCTGTACTGGGAACGGAGTACTGGTTATCTCGAGCAACCCAGATCCTGCTGGGCTTGTTTGTATGGAGTCTGGTTCTGTTTATAATTTGTGGCCTGATTTGGGACATGAAGCGCAGGTTTGAATTGATAGGCCTAAACTGAAGCTCTGGATAAAACTTTTTTTGACCCGTTTTAACTTCTAATTCGACTCAACCCACTAATTAGGGTTTATTATATATTGTATTAAATTGTTACAATGTATCTTTTATTTTCGTATTCTGAATAAAATCCTAATCAGTTCTATAGATATAGGTACGTTGTCGAACACATAAATCTTGTATCGTACGTGATTAATTTAACTTTTTTACTTTACTTTTTCTCTAATCGTTCCAAATGGATGCGGTTTTGCAACTGCTGTTCTACTCCTCTCAAATTGCTTGTAAAGGTCATCAGCAACATCTCGTATGCGAAAATGATTGGCAGAAACGTACATGCAAGATACACACAGTACTGTTGACTCAAACCAACTGGGAAGGTCTACTTCTTTCGTTTCTAAGAGTTTCCAGACTTCATCGAGCAGTGAAACTGAAAAGGAGGCAGATATAATTTGCTGGGAAACTATTCAGCAACATTTCGCATATGAAAATGAATTGCAATAAAGTTTATAAATAGCGTCGCGTTAAGATATAAAATAAATAATAAAATCTATCTATTTTCATTAGTTTAAATTTTTAAAATAATTGATGATTTCACATGATATCAAAGCAGAAGTTCTGAATTCGAATTTTAACTCTACACTCTATCATATTTAATTAAATACTCTATATGTTGAGCCACCTATTAAGAGAGAGTCTAACCCATACGTGAGGGAGAGTGCTAAGATATAAAATAAATAACAAAATTTACATCTTCTTATCAACTTAAACTTGTAAGACAATTGATGATTTCACTCGCTATTAGATGTGCACAATATTACTTTTATTTTTCTTGAATATATATATATATATATATATAGACCTATATATATATATATATATATGTCTTTGAAGAAATAAAATAACAATGATCGATGCTGCCTTCTAGCTAGCTTGGTGTTTAAATGCACGAGATAGAATTATTCGTACTAATATGGGTTATGTTAAGTCATCTGTATATGGATATAACAGATGACTTCATTAATTATTTACTTTCCTACAAATAAAAAGTTTTACTTGTCTTCAAAAGTTAAACAGATGAAAAGATATAGATTTTATTATATTCTTAATATGCAAGTTCTGGTTGGAGTTTCTTGTTACGAAGAATTAATGTTCACTTTATTTATTATTGTCTTAAAGTGTGTTTAAATGTTAAAGTGAGTAGAGTTGAGATGATAAAATATTGTTAGAATATTATTTTTTAATATTAATATTATTTTGAAATTTGAAAAATTTGAATTATTTATTATATTTTGTGTTAGAATTTGAAAAAGTTGTAATGATGAGTTGAGATGAATTGAGAGTAATTGAACATCCAAACAAAGCCTTAATATTTGTATTGAAAAGTTCCATGTTTTGAGTCTTTGACCCGTTCTTACCAAACCAAATTAAGGACCTTTCTTAGCACTGCCTTCCATTGACGACATGCTTCTTGTTCTACACGTCGATCGATATACATGACTCCAATTCCTTCATCTTCTCCATGACTATTCCTTTCCTGTCCTTTCTCTGTATCTCTCCTCTTTCAATCTGACCATGATTATGGAGGCACTTCGAAGAAAAGATAGAAACATAAAGGGTGTAATTGAATAGGGAAAAAAACTTTTTAAGTAGAAAATAGATGAAAATGCTGACAAAGAGAGCACATGAGCAGAAATCCATCAAAGTATGAGTAGTTCTAAAGTGGGAACTTTATAAGTTTTATGTCTTAGAATAAGAACAGATCAAAACACAAGTCAAGCATGGAGGTATTTTCTCATTAATATATAACTTTCAGATGACAAGTTTGTTATGCCAACTTGGAAAATTAGAATCCGAAGTTTTAAGTCAATATTGTACGTATAGAGCTTTACCCAACAGTCTCGTCCATTGGTTCCTCAAAACAAGAAACTTCCGAGAAAGATGTATATGTCGTCCTTGCTCACTCGACGACTCATCATGCACTTTATTGGAGGAAAAGAACGGGTAAAACCCTTTTAGGGTTCCAAGTCTTCTCCAATTATTCTCAAGGCAAGTCAAGCAAAGTTTAGGTTGGTGAGAGTAGGGTTTTTTTAAAAAAAAAAAATACAGGAAAAGAAAAATCAAGTCAAGGTCAATGTCTGTCTAAACTTTAATGACAAAAAAGCTCCCCACTCAGAGCCATACTTCATACACTATAATCTCCTACTAAAGGGTGTTTTCAGTAAGTTCAAAATGATTCGTTCCTTGGAGCTCCGGCTTAAAATAGAAAAGCTCTGTGATCGTCGTCAACCTGCAAATTGCAAAAGAAACAAAAGAACTCCGAACGATGGCTGGTGGAGGAAGGCTTGGAGATATCATAAAAATGGATGAAGAGCTTATTATGAAAACTTGCTCTTCTGCCATGAACGCTCACAAGTTTCAAGGGAACCCCTTTACTTTTGAGAAAATCAGTGATTCATCAGATACTTATACGTCCTTCATTTTCAGCTTTGCTGGATCTTGGTCTATAAACGATTGGCAGCTTGCTCAAAAACCTTTTGGAGAAACCCAGATCAAAACTGAACTGTTTCCTTCTCTTAGAAGTATAGGCAACGATGAATTTGCCATGGTTAATCAAGCTTTCCAGCAGAGGTTCGAGGAGCAGATCTTGGGGACTTCAGATTTCCGAGCTAAGGTACTATAATTTGGGTCGTTTTCTGTTGTTTTGTTTTTAAGTACCACTTCTTTGGTTTCTACGGTGAATTCTGCAATGATTTTCTGACATGTATATGTTCTAATTTTGGAAAGAATATGCAGCTAGCCTGCCATTTTCATCTATCCCCCCATTGACCAATCATATCTTGCCATGTCTGCAGAACTTATGAATACGCCTTGTTAATTAATAGCTGAAAGTAGTACGTATAGGATTCTTTGTTGAATTGGTTAGCAATTTGGATTATGTAATTAACTCAGATGTTAACAAATCATAAAACAAATTTCACTATTCATAATTATGTAATAAATTCACAGATACTAAGCAATAAAGGACAAAAGAGAGGTTGCCTAAGGAAGGTGGATTGGGGATAATAAGTGTAGAAATAAAGTATAAACTATGCAAAGGAACAATTTTTTGTAATCCTTGAAATAATATGTATGAAAAAAACTTAAACCTCTTCATAATAAAAAGACTAAGGGTGTAAATTTAAACTAGAAACCCGGTCTGGACCGGTTGTACCGGTTTTGAACTGGTCTGGTCCAGGACTGGTTCTTGTAATGTGCAAATAGGCCGAAACTGGTCTAGTTCTGGTTTTACGATTTCTCAGACCGGACCAAACTAGTCGATAAAAAAAAAAAAAATTAATATTTTTTATATATGTTTTATACAAAATTAATATTATACAAAAAATTTATATATAATATATATAATTATATATCATATATGAAATAATTTCATATTATAATTTATAAATTATAACATAAAATGTTAATCTTAAATATAAACATTTGTAATTATTTTGATCATATGCTATTAATATAATTATATATAAGATAATGTTATTATAAAATAAAAGTTTAATCTTAAAAATAAAAATTTAATTGATCATATATTATATAGCTATAATAATATATAATTTATAACTAATTCTAATATATTAGCTATACTAATAGACTAATATTAATGCTATTATATATTCTAATAATTTATATAGCTATATTAATATATAAGTTTATAACTAATATTAATATATAACTATACTAATAATCTAATATTAATACTATTATATAGTCTAATAATTTATATAGCTATACTAATATATAAGTTTATAACTAATACTAATATATAGTTAATAGTCTAATATAGACTATAGTTATAGTTATATCAATATAGTTATACTAAATCACTATAACTAATACTAATATCATTATAATATATTAGAGTTACATCACAATATATGTATAACAGACTAATAGTATAGTTAACTTAATATGTTAGTATTAAGTTCACTAACATATTAAGTTCACTACAAGTCTACAATTATGTATAATATGGATATCACTATTAATATTGGTATAATCTATAGTTATTTAGTATAAATCAATTACAAATATTAATGTAATTAACTAAATGTAATCATATACAAAATGTAAAAACTAAAAAGTTTAATAATTGACAATTAACATAGATCCATAATATTAATACTCTAGTTAGTAACAAATTAGCAATTAATATCATAAATATAAATATAATTAATTATTTTTTTAATCACTTAATTAAATAATACACATTGAATAGTTTACTTAATTTTAATTTTAGTAATTTAAATAATTTTTTAAATTAAATTATGTGCCTAAAAGATAAAAGAATAACACTATACCTCCTATGCCAAACACCAAACAGTGCTGTTTAGTATAAAACAGGACCTAAACAGTGCTGTTTAAGTCCAGGAGGGGGAGAATTTTGAAACTGAGCTGCGTGCTCAATTTTTTTTTTTAAATAAACCGAATGTTGAAACGGTTCTGTTTGGGTCAAATTTCAATTCAAATGGCGCATTTTCAACGTTAGTTTTCAGCCCCCTCCCCTCCCTCCCCCTCTCCCAATCTGAAAGAGCTCCCTCGATTTTCAGTTTTCACTTTCACTCCCCCCTCCCTAGAAAGGCAAAAACCCTAGCCCTCCCTTTGTCGCATCCCCCCTCCTCCAGCCCCTTTGACACATCTGTGACTCCGTCGAAGTTCTCTTTATCCCCTTCGTCGCATATTTTTGCTTATTTCTGATTGGTACTGTCTCTCTCTCTCTTTCTCTCTATGGTTTTTAATCTTTTGATGGTGTTGGTTCTAGTTTTGAATCGCTATTGTTTGTTGGTCCTTTTGTGATTTTTGATGTATTTTGAAATTGGGATGTGGGTATGCTCCTGCCTCCCGTAGATTTAATTGATTTTCTTGATTTTATTAATCGGAAGTTTCGTGTGTATCCTGCACAAAGTATGTACTATCATTGATTTTATTGATCTATAATGCTCTTGCAAATGAGTGTGTGTACTGTCATCTTTTGTTGATCTCATAAGGAAACTGTCATGTGTCCAAATTCATCATCATGCAGCACAAAGTATTGGGGTAAAATACTCATATAAATCTATCAACACATAGTAAAATTATAAAATTGCATTAAGGGGAAATGAATAGCCTGACAAGTGAAGAGTACTAGTAAGTTAGACAAACCCAAATGTATTTTTCACTGCAACCAAATAAAAGTATTCCATGTCTTGCATGCATGGTGTCACTTGTTTTCTGTGCATGCAAAAAACATAGATGTTAGCCTTGAAAACACCTTAGATGATTGAGGAACAAAAAATCCATATGAGACTTAATTTATCATTTGTTAGATTGTTTTGTGAAGCTCTTACTCTCTAATATATATAATCTTTGTTATTGTGAAGCTGTTAGATTTTTAGGATATATAAGAAGATCAATAGTCTATTGCAGACTTGGGGCATTATTTTTCACTTATAGAATTTGTTGGTCATTTAAGCCCTTATATGACATCTTACTTGACTTTTAGAATCTGTTGGGGCATGTTCTGATTTTAATTATATATATATATATATAAAAAAAAAAAAGAATCTGTTGGGGGCTATACTGACATCTTCCATTTTGTTCCACTTTTTATAAAGCAGATATTTTATAGCAACTTTTTTTTTACATAGCAGATTTTTGTAAATAGTAATAGATTTTTAATAAAACAGTAAAGCAATTTTTTTTTTTAATAAACAGATTTTTATGATAAATTTGCATTTTATTAAAATCGAAAAATCGGATTGAATTTGACTGGAAACTGGTAAAATCGGAGGTACCGGTTTAGGAGGATAACCAGTGCGTAATCGGTTTTAGAAAATGCAAAACTGATGCATACCGGTTCTGTTCGATCTAAAATTTTGTCTAAAATGGGACCGGACCAGACCGGTTACATCCTTAAGAATGACTATATGAAAGTAGGATACTTACTTATTCCAAATGGAAAATTAAGGTTGTGTTTGGGTAGTGGGGTAAATATTCTGTGAATAGTAGTAAAAAAATAATTAAAAAAATAATGAATAATAGTGAATAGTAGTGAAAAGTAGGTGAAAAGTAATAATAAAATAATGAATTGTAGTGAGTTATTCTCAAAATACCTGAGAAAACCTAAGAATACCTTCCTAAACTAGGCCTAAATCATAATGTACTGAAAAACCTAAATCCCAACTTTATAAAGAGAAAACATAGTTCTTATATCTGTACAAGGGATCCTAAGCTAGCACCGAAATAGACTGTAATGCAATTGGAAAATATAAAACGTCTTGTATTTGACTACAAGTTGTATAAAATTCAGGTGGAAATGGCCATGCAAAAATCTGTGAAAGGGAGGAAGCAAATGGTGTTTACAGGACACTCCACGGGTGGTTCAATTGCCATCCTTGCAACACTTTGGTTCTTGGAAAAATGCTCCATAAGAGAAGATACCTCGCCTCTCTGTGTGACTTTTGGATGTCCTCTAACTGGTAATCACATATTTTCACATGCCCTTAGCCGAGAGAAATGGGCTTCCTACTTCAAACACTTTGTCATGAGATATGACATTGTCCCCCGGATCTTGCTTGCTCCTATTCCATCCATTGATCAAAAAATTCCACCAATCCTGCAACTCTTCGATGCAAAATGCAAAAATCCTGCACTTCAACACTTTGAAAATATCATTACTCAACAGGCATCGGATTTTTTTATAACTGTAATGAGGAATGCATCGGCCATGACAAGCCATGCTGCCTGCAAACTCATGGGGAACACGAATTTCCTCTTGGAAACTACAGCCAGCTTCATATCATTAAGCCCTTACAAACCCTTTGGAACCTACATCTTCTGCACTGGCAACGGAAAATTGGTGGTGTTGAGCAACCCAGATGCTGTTCTGCAGCTACTATTTTACTCTTGTCAATTGAGCAGGGAAACTGATCAAGAGGTAGACATTGCCTATAAAAGTCTTCTGCAACATTTTGTATATGAAGTTGAACTGCAAGAAAGCTTACAAATGCAAGATGTACACAATCTTGACTTGAACCAATTGGGAACCCTCCCACTATCTGCAGAGGTAGGAGGAGATAGTGCCACACTCAACTCAGCCTTGAATGATCTCGGATTAGTAAGCTCTCTTTCTTTTACTTGTTTTTACCAAAATTATTCATTGGAGTTTGAACAAATTCGATAGTCTGGAATCTCTTGAAAGGATTTGATGTTAAACTTTCACTTGCTATACTGGTTTTTATCAAATTAGGCTTTTGAAGCAACAGATAATTCATCTTGGTATCACAATAGATGCTTTTTAGTATTTGTTCTTATTTATTCTGTATGGAAGTTTAGAGCTCGAGAGCCAGACTGTGTCTTCGTGCTGTTGGAGAATTAGAGAAGCGAAAGCTGGGAAACAAGGATCATATCAATGGGAAGAAGACGGATATCGACAAAGCAATGAAGGAGCTAGAAGACTACCGAGCGAAGAGTGCGCTTCGGAAGTTAGGCTATTATGATGCCTTCAAGCTTCAAAAAGACTACAAGGACTTCGATGCTACTGTGAAGAGACAAGAACTAGCAGGTATATGGGATGAAATCATCGAGATGTTAAAAAGATACGAACTCCCAGATGGATTCGAGGGTGATAAGGGTTGGGTAGAGCTCGGAACGAGGTATCGCCGCCTTGTTGAGCCCCTGGATATCGCTAACTACTATCGACAATCCAAGAACGAAGACACAGGAGCCTATATGAAGAGAGGCAGGCCAAAGCGTTACAGATACACACAGAGATGGCGGGAGCATGCTGGGAAGATGGCTACTGATGCCAGTGGAGAATCCAATTTCTGGGCAGAGTTAGAGGAGATTCATAGCAAAACTGGTAGCAGGGAAGGGTTTGAAGAAGTCAAGGATAGAGTTTTAAAGCTAGAAGAAGATGTGCATAAATGGGTTTTTGGCGGCGACTTGGATAGAGATGTGTTCTTAGAGGAATCCACCCTTGTGAAGTGGTGGAAAATACTTCCTGACGAGCATAAGAGTAGATCTTGCCTTTCACGATTCATGAATGGATAAAGAAATGGAGATTTTGGCTGTTCAGTGCTGACCCCTGCCTATGTGTTTTTAAATAAGAAATTTATGAATATCTGGTGTTCAAAGATAGTCTCTCTGTTGCTTGTAGAAATAAAAGAACTTCAATAGTTTTAAGGCAAATGTGAATTCAGTTTTGTGAATTATCCTTCTTGTAATTAGTAGTGCCTTCATGGATGCACAGTCACAAAAATCCTAGTTGCCACCACACCAATATGCAAGCTCATCTAACAAAACTAAGGCTGCAATAGAACCTCCTGCAAACTAGCTGGGAATCAATTATAGTTTGGTGTAAGACTCAAGTTTGTTTTTGTTCTCTTTACATTGGAGAAAGAAAAATGCTTAAAGTTTTTTTTTTATTATTATTTTTAAACATTTTATAAAAATATAAAAAAATATATCAATATACTAATAGTTACTTCCTTAGCCGTTAAGTAAAAAAAATTAAAAAATAAAATACAATATACGAGGTGTCAAAATGAGGTGTCAAATTTAGGTGCCAAAGTAGCATTTTCCTAAAGCTTTTTCAAATGCCACGTGAGAGAGAGAGACAGAGAGAAGAGAGGGGGATGTGGGGCAGTGGAAGAAGAATATGACTTCACTCTGAAAATTCCCAAATCATAGGTCAATGAAAAAGGAAAACTATGTTACCTCAATGGGCCATGCTACATACACTCCCAAAACTGGGACTCCTTTGCAGTCCACACGTGTGAAGTATTAAATTGATTAAAGTGCCCTCGATTCAAAACTAAACCCAGAAAAAGAGTTTCATTCACGGCTTTTGAATTTTTTTTTCCCTCTCTGTGCCCGTTGACTCCATCCTCCACCATCAACGACTTCTTCCACCAAGCTCCTCCAACATCGACGGGATAACCTCATCGGCCTCGTCCATAGGTAAGGATTTTGTTTATAGCTCTTCACTCTCATTATCATTTCTCGCAAACTTGTGCTCAAATCCTAACAATTAACATCTAGCTCAAATTCTATTCAATGACCATTAATTCTCATAAAATTTCATCATCATCTGATCTGGGTACATAAAATCTAACATCTTCTATACATTTCTTGCACACTGAAAATATATGCATAAAAAATGAAATATATATAAATTGAGAATATGCGTAAAATCTGGGTAGCATCTTCTGTACATTTCTTGCTTTCAAATCTCAATACTTGTCTTAAAGCTCTTGATCAAATCAATCATTTTCTTTTCTTGAATCAAAACACCAAACAGATATCATCTTGCATAAAAAAACCAAACAGATATCATCTTGCATCAAAATAATTGATCTATGGTGCTTTTCTTACAGGTGATAAAAATGAAGCAGAACAGCAAATTATAGGCACAGGGAAGCAGAACAACAAATGAAAAAAAAAAATTGAGAAGGCAAGGGTGCTGTTAGAAAATGCTTCAACTTCTCCCTCACATTCCACTTACACTTGTTCAGAATCGTTTCTCGAGGGGATAGCGACGACGACGATGATGACGGTAACGACAGTGAGATTGGTGGAGACGAACTTGGGACAGTGACTGAAGAGGGAACTTCAGAACTCAGAAGAGAAGGGATAGGTAGCCTCGTGTGTGTGTGTGTGGAGGGGGGGGGTTGTTTCAATTTCCCTCTAATGAAACACAGTGTTTCATTTAAGTGAAACACTGCGTTTCATTAAGCTTGCAATGCAGTTCCCATTGCAGTCCCCCTAGATATATATATTGATATTAATATAATATCAATATATATATATATATATATGTCTCAATGTGTGTGTCAATACACACACACAAGCGCCAACACTAAGTTTGGTCATCTAAATGAAAATTCTTTAATTTCACTATAAATTAACGGATTGAATGTTCCAAAATAAAGTTCAAATCTTGCTTTCCCATAACTTTTCATCATGACATCCATGATAGGACAACTGCAAACTCATTTCTTCTTGATACCCCATTCACCAGTTTCTCTATACCTTTCTACATCACAAGAATTTCTTGCTTGATAAACAAATATGGCTTATTAGGATTTTAAACTTAAGTTAAACAAGCCATAATTAATAGTTAGTTATAGAACAATAACTTTGTGTGCATACAAAGTGAAAGACTTCAGGAAAAGATAAGTATTTACTCAAAATTGCAATGGCTCCGAATTGATGGCATGTCTGTAGTAACATTACCAAATTGCAATGGCTCCGAATTTATATGCATATTGAATTACAAAATGACAAAAGATAAGATGGGAACCATGATCATTAAAAACAAAGGTAGATTCAAAATCAGAAAAAGTATTGTAGCCTACTCACAAACTGCAAATTCCTGATCAGCAAGGCAAAACCATCCAATGCCGTTGGCCTAGATAGGAAGCTTTTAGACTCTCTAAAAATTTAAATCATAAAATGTAAGAGTGGTGTTTTACCTTTTAGGGCTGAAGAAGGGATGAAGTAGACGACGGATTCGAGCAAGTAGTGGACAAATCCTAGGGCAGAAGAAATCGCTGGACTCTAGGGACAATAGGTTAGACTTGGTTCACCGGCCTCAAAACTTGGTTTGACTCCAAGACAGCGGCGACGACAGATTGGTGGAGATGAACTTGGGACACTGCTCGGAGGGGACAAATCTTCAGAAGGGGAGGATTTTGGATTAGGCAACTCAGAAGGGGGAGGGATAGTGAAGCTCAGTCCCCCAAATGGAGACTGCAATAAGAATTTCTCTATTCTACCTAGATACATAGCCACTCAAGTAACTTCACTCTAAAAGGTAGATGTCACCTTGAATCTTGCAAAGACCCCCATATTATGTCAACATGCTAAGATTCATCAGGCCAAAAAGAATATAACTAAAAACCAAGAAGCACAGTTCATAGGAAGGTACATACTTATGGAACTTTATTTGTTAGTTGTATTCTCGATGCTCGTGAAAGGAACACTTGACTGGAGATTGTAAAATTGTGACCAAAAGTGCTACAAAGGAACCATTACACACACATTTTGTTTGGATTTCAATGTTTAGATAGGTGCCAGTTATTTGAAACCAATGTTTCTAAAAATAACTCAAGCTACCTATCGAGTAAGTATCGAGAGAATTTTTTGTCTGAGACATTTTTTTATCACAAATAGTGCCAATAATTTTTTTGAGGGCGTTTTTGCTTCGATTTGAGCCTATTGTCCCAAGCATGACACAAGCCTCATTAAAAATTCACCAAAAAACTATAAGATATCATTGTCGGGTCAAGTCATCAATTTGGACTGACATACTAGCAAAACACTCCACAAACTCAACAAATGGGTCATTAGAACTACACGAACATGTCTCAATGGGCTAAAGCAAAAATTTCATTAAAAATGCAAATTGTACTTAAAAAAAACTTATAAAAAATTTAATTCTTCATGTGTTAGCTATTGACATGTTGAGAGTTATTAAATTTAAAATTTGAGTTTCAAAAGAAAAAAGAAAATTGACAAAATGAATATTATAAGTAAAATTATATGTACATGCAGCACTACTCAAAATTCATTACCCACGCGATCACTAAATTATTTGCTTTTATTTTCTTGAATATAGGTCTTTAAAGAAATATATTACAATTTATAATTGTTGTATTAATTTTATTTTTCAAGTGTTATTTTATTGTATTTTACTGAGTCCTTCACTAGGTCCTTATTTGTAATTTCATCTATTTTGTAATTTCATTCTTTGTACTTTTACTTTACTTCTTGTAACTAGTATAAATAGCCGTGTAAAATGGTTTACCAATTAATTCATTTTATTCAGAAGTATTTTACTTCAACCCGTGTCTTCACATTTAATATGGTATCATTAGTATTCTAGAGTCTTCCGCCGTAACTGCGATTGTTTTCCCATTTTCTCTCCTGGCTTCGAACTCTTCATCTTCCTCTTCGATTTCGATGGTAGAACCTTCGATTCCCTTCTTCTTTCATAAAGGAGATAGTCATGGTATTGTGCTAATTACTCAATCTTTCAATGGTGATAACTATCACCCGTGGTCTCGATCGATGAACAAGTTAGGGTTTGTTGATGGAAGTGTTCTCAAACCTTCAAATCCAACCGATCCAATGCTTGCTTCTTGGATACGATGTAATAACATGGTAATCTCTTGGATTCTTAACTTCGTATCGCTTGAGATTTTTGCTAATATTCTCTACATCAATACGACATATAAAATCTGAAATGATCTCAAGGAGCGATTCTCTAAGAAGAATGGCCCCCGTATTTTCTAGTTACAAAAGTCGAGTTCGACTTTTTCTCAAGGTCAGTTGAATGTTAGTGCTTATTTTACTAAGTTGAAAGGTCTTTGAGACGAGTTAATCAATTACAAACATATTCCGGTTTGTTCTTGTGGAGCTGTTTAAACTCTTAATTGCTATGTTCAACAAGAGCATATACTTCAGTTTCTTGTTGGTTTAAATGAGTCATATGCCTCTGTTAGGGCTTAGATTTTATTAATGGAGTCGTTGCCTCCTCTTAACAAGGTTTTTAGCCTTGTCTTACAAGAGGAACAACAGCGTGAGATTTCAATTCTTCATGTTCCTTCACATGAGAATCATGCTTTTACTGTTAAATATGAGACTAATCGATTTGTGCAGTATGTGCTGAAGAAGGAACGCCCTGTTTGCAAGCATTGTAGTCTTGTTGGCCATGTTATTGAGAAGTGTTTCAAACTACATGGATTTCTCCCTGGATACAAGTTCAAGCCACGACAGCAGTCCATGGCCAATCAAGTTGTCTCTGACAACACTTCTTCGGTTACATCTCCTATTTCATTTACTGGGTCTCAATATTAGCAATTACTGGCTATGCTTCAATCATCTAATCCTGCTATGCCCTTTGAAATTTCAAAACACACTGCAAATGCAGTTTCCTCTGTTCAAATTATATTTTATCTGCGTTTTCTTCTACTCGTGTTATACCTACTAATCTTGATTTTTATATTTTATCTGTGTTTTCTTCTACTCGTGTTATACCTACTAATCTTGATTCTTCTTCTTGGATTATTGATTCGGGAGCCACATATCACATGGTTCCATGTATATCTTTTTTTTCCTCCTTTATTCGTTATTAACACCTCAGTTAAGCTTCCAAATGGCCTAAGTGTATCTGTTACACATATTGTCATTATTCACATTTCTAAGGATTTAATACTTAGAGATGTTCTTTGTATTCCAATTTTTTCTTTCAATTTAATTTCCGTTAGCAAGTTAACATCAAATCTGACTTCTTGTTTGTCTTTTTTTTTCTAATCTTGTTTTTATACAAGACCTGATTCACTAGAAGTTGATTGGAGTGGATGGACACAAAAGATGTCTTTACTTTCTGCAACAATCAGACTGTTCTTCTAGTGATTTGCTTGACTCTCAATCAGGCTGTTTTTATACAGGACCTAATTCACTAGAAGTTGATTGAGTGGATAGACACAAAAGAGGCCTTTACCTTCTGCAACAATCAGGCTGTTCTTCTAGTGATTTGCTTGACTCTCAATCTTTACGTGTATCTTCTTCCAATTTAGCTAAACAATTGGTTGCTTGTTCAAAGTCATCAAGATATGCTTTATTTGAACTTTGGCATCATAGATTGGGTCATCCTTCTGTTTCAAGGATGAAATTATTAAATAAAGTTTTTCCCGATATGTTAGAAACTGACCTTTCATGCCTTGTTTGTCCTCTGACCAAATAAAAGAATTACATTTTCCTAATAATCCTCATTTCTCTGCATTTTCATTTGATTTAATTCACTGTGATGTGGACATTTTTTTACTCCCACTGTTGAAGGTTACAATTTTTTTTTAACAATTGTTGATGATTGTACAAGGGCCACATGGATTCATATTTTAAAATGTAAATATGAAGTTTCTTGTCTCATTCCTCAAATTTTCAAACTTCTTGAAACACATTTTCAAAGAAAAGAAAAGAAAATTCGTACTGATCATGGTACTGAATTTTTCTTAACATCCTTTCTTAAATCAAAAGGTGTTATGCACCATTTAAGTTGTATTGAAACTCCTCAACAGAATTCTGTTGTTGAGCGTAAACATCAACACATCTTGAACACAGCTAGGGCCTTAATATTTAAATCCAATTTGCCTCTTCCTTTTTGGAGAGATACAATTCTCACAGCTACTCATCTCATAAACAGATTGTCTACACCTATTTTAGGAAATAAATCACATTGTGAGTTACTTTTTCAATTCCCTCCTACCTATGATTATCTCAAAACCTTTGGCTGTTTTTGTTTTGCATCTTCTCTACTTAGATCATGATCTAAATTTGATCCTAGAGCACGATCGTGTATATTTCTTGGTTATCCATTTAGCATTATAAGCTCTTAGATCTTGCTTCCAAACATATTTTTGTTTCAAGACATGTTGTTTTTCATAAGCATGTTTTTCATTATAATCTTTTGTTCATTTACCTTTTGTCTCTCAATCTAACTCCACTTCAATGCATTTTAACTCTGATCCATTGTTTTTACCAAAACAAACATCAAATTTTGATCTATATCATGTGCCTTCAACTTTGTCTACTGCTGAAAATTCCTTACCTCCAGACATAGTTTCACCTACTGCTGAGGATTATTTTCCTTCAAATTTACCCCTTCCCACTTCATCACAACTCCATACAGGTCTTAAACCAGTCCAACCATCTATTGCTTCTCTTTCTATCCATAAATCATCTAGACTTAGAGGAGCTCCTAGTTATTTGCAGCATTATTATTGCAATTCCCTTACTGCACACTCTTCATGAAATTCCACAGGTTCTGTTCCTATACCAACAAGTACTCAATATGATCTTCATCACTCTGTTTCTTATCATAGGCTGTCTTCTAAACACAAATTCTTTGCTTTAGCTATTACTGCTGACATAGAGCTTGAGTTTTATTATCAGGCAGTCGAGCACTTTCATTGGAGAGATGCTTGATTGCCGAGATTGTAGCCTTAGAAAATAATAATATCTGGATTGTTACCTCTTTACCTATTGGAAAAAGCTCATTGGATGTAAATGGGTCTATAAAATCAAGTATAGAGTTGATGGTTCTATTGAGCATTACAAAGTAAGATTGGTTGCTAAGGGGTATACTTAACGTGAGAGTTTGGACTATTCTAAAACTTTTTTGCCTGTGGCAAAAATGGTTACTATTCATACACTTCTTGTCATAGTTGTTGTTAAGAATTGGTCTTTGATTCAACTTGATGTAAATAATATCTTTTTACATGTTGACTTACTTAAGAAAGTTTACATGATGACTCCTCCTGTTTTCATACTAAGGGGGAGTCTAAACTCTAAAGTGTGCAAATTAAATAAGTCCATTTATGGACTGAAGCAAACATTTCGTCAATAGTTTGGATTCTTACCTTACTTTCAGATTTTCATGTTTTTCATTGTAATAGTGCTCATTTGTTTTGTATATCACAACTGCTCTCCATATTATTGCTAATTCCATTTTCCATGAGCGCACAAAATACATTAAACTTGATTACTGTTTTGTACAGGACAAACTTCAAGTTGGAGTAATTAAGACATTTCATGTTACTTCTCAACATCAACTTGCTGATATTCTTACTTTGCTTTGGGCAACCAACAATTCTTTGTTTTGATCACTAAGATGGGAGTTCATTCCATTTACTCTTCATCTTGAGGGGGAGTATTACAATTTATAATTGTTGTATTAATTTTATTTGTCAAGTTTATTTTATTCGGTATTTTACTGAGTCCTTCACTAGGTCTTTGTTTATAATTTCATCTATTTTGTAATTTCATTCTTTGTATTTTTACTTTACTTCTTGTAACTAGTATAAATCAACGTGTAAAATGGTTTACCAATTAATTATTTTATTCAGAAGTATTTTACTTCAACCCGCGTCTTCACATTTAATAAAATACAACAACAATGATCGATGCTACTTTCTAGCTTGGTTTTTTAAATGCACGAGATAGAATTAGTCCTACCAAATGGGTTATGCAAGGGGTATCGTCATATGGTTACAGTTCTTGGTCATTTTGCATTAATTACTCTAAACTAACACATTTACAGCATCTTTAATTTCATGATTTGTTTGGATGTAAGAAGCCTTTTAATTCATTTTATTTCATCTAATAATTATAATTTTTTTAAATTTTTAAATAAAATATAATAAATAATTTAAATTTAAAAAATCTAAAAATAAAAATAATATTAAAAATAATATTTTATTTAAGTTTTAATTTTTATAGTATAACTCACCATCGCTTGCTTTCTCACAAACTGGAAGCTCTGACTGGAGTTCCAACGATCTGAGAAACTAGACAGTTGAGAGCTGTTCACTTTATTTATTTATTTATTATTAATCTTTGTGCAGGAAAGTTCCATGTTTTGAGTCTTTTGAGTCTTTAACCCGTTCTTGCCAAACCAAAGGACCTTTCGCAGCACCTGCCTTCCATTGACGACATGCTTTTTGTCCCATACGTCGATATAACATATTCCCTTCGAGGAGACTCTATACATAATATTTTGTATAATATATTATATAATAATATATTAAATGAGAAATATTTTTATAAAATATATTATAAAAGTAATATAATTTTATAAAAATATCCTCCTTTTATAATATTATTATACAATATATTATATAATTTATTGTATGTATATCATTACTCTTTCCTTCAATTCCTTTATCTTCTCCATGATATTCCTTTTCTATCCTTTCTCTGTATCTCTCCTCTTTCGATCTGGAGGCACTAGGAATGATATGATAACGAGATGTGATTAAAAATTTGTAAACACTAATAAAATAATTTAAGTTATGATATTTTATTAGATTTTAAAAAATAAGAGAAAAAAATTAAATAAAAATATTATAAAGTTAAAATATTATTATAATATAATTCTTTAAATTATATTCTTTTTAGGAGTTAAAAAAATTGAATTATTTTTTATATTTTTTTTTTAAGTTTAAGAAAATTGTAATGATTAGATAATTATTAGATAAAAAAATTGAATATTTAAAATTGAAATGTGTTTGAGTTTGAGTGATGTTCGAGAACGAAATAAGATAAGATGATATGAAACCTCTTCCAAACAATCCCTTAAAAGAAGAGAAAAATATAAGAGAAATGATATTTATAGTTATAAAGTATGCAAGTACCGTGCACCCTCTTTTAAAAATTGAGTAAATATATGGCCCATAAGAAAAATAAGTTTTTTAATTGTAGATTTTACTCTTTTTCAAAATGAATACAATATATTTATATAACAAATGATTGTACGTAGTATTATTCGAAACACATAAAAGGTGTAATTGAAGAGGGGAAAAAAACTTTTTCAAGTAGAAAAGAGATGGCAATGCAGAAAAAGAGCACATGAACAGAAATCCATCAAAGTATGAGTAGTTCTAAAGTGGAAACTTTGTAAGTTTTATGTCTTAGAACAAGAATAGACCAAAACACAAGATCATTAATATTTAACTTACAGAAGACAAAGATGGCGATGTGAACTATTTTTTGCAAAAATTTTTTTATGCCAACTTGGGAAAAGAATCCAAAGTTTTAAGTAAGAGAAATTATATTTACATTTGTAGAGTGTGCAAATATCGTACAATCTTTTTGAAAAAAATGAATAAATACAGGATCTACATAAAAAAAAAAATCTCTAATAGAAGACTTTTCAATTTTTCAAAATAATTATACAACACTTACATACTGTACGACTATAAGTAATATTAATCTTTAGGTCAATATATAGAGCTTTACCTAACAGACTCATCCAATGATTCCTCAAAACAAGAAATTTCCGAAAAATATGATCTTGATCACTCAGCAACTCACTTCAATGGAGGATCAGGAATAACTTTATGGGTAAAATACATTTGTCATGGGTAAAACCCTTTTAGGGTTTCAAGTATTAACCAATTATTCTAAGACATGATTTGTCATTTTATCTTATTTAATCGTTATAAATTTTTTTAAATAAAATATAAAAAATACTCCAACTTTTTAAATTTTAAAATAAAAATGATAATAAAAAAATATATATTATTCAACTCTCAAGTAAAATTTATCTCAAATAAAATTTCTTTTTCATGAAATATGAAAAAGCAAGTCAAAGGTCAATGGCACTTTAAAATTTAATGACAAAAACTCACCACTCAGAGCCATAATTCACACGCTATATAGTCTCCTACCAAAGGGTGTTTTCAGTAACAGGAAACTCGTGGTGGGTTTGGATAGACAAGCTCTGTGATCGTTGTGAACCAACAAATTGCGAGAGAAATAAACGAACTCCAAACGATGGCTGGTGGAGGAAGGCTTGGAGACATCATAGAAATGGATGAAGAGCTTATTATGAAAGCTTGCCCTTCTGCCATGAACGCTCACAAGTCTCCAGGGAACCCCTTTACTTTTGAGAAAATCCGTGCTTCGTCGGATACTTATACGGCCTTCATTTTCAGCTTTGCCGGATCTTGGTCTGTAAATGATTGGCAGTTTGCTCAAAAACCTTTTGGAGAAACCCAGATCAAAACCGAACTGTTTCCTTCTCTTAGAAGTATAGGTAACGATGAATTTGCCATGGTTAATCAAGGTTTTCAGCGGAGGTTCGAGGAGAGGATCTTGGGGGCTTCCGATTTCCGAGCTAAGGTACAATAATTTGGGTCCTTCTCTGTTGTTTTGTTTTTAACTACCACCACTTCTTTGGTTCCTACGGTGAATTCTGCAATGATTTGCTGACACGTGTTCTATTTTTGGAAAACATATGCAGCCTGCTATTTTCATCTATCCCCCCATTTACCAATCATATCTTGCCATATCTGTAGAACTTATGAATACGTCTTTTTAATTAATAGCTATTTGAAAGTCTTTATATGCATATTATTCAGGTAATATAATTTAAATTGTAATATTTAAATTTTAAAATTTATCTTTTAAATTAAATTATATCACGTGAATAGTATGTGTTATAAAGACTTTCAATTAGAGTTCTGATGTTAACTTTATCATAAAACAAATTTCACCATGCATAATAATGGATAAATTCACAAACTAAGAAATAAAGGGCAAAAGTGAGCTTGCCAAAGGAAGGGAGGTGGATTCGGGAGTGTAGAAATAAATAATATAATCTTCATTGAAATGCTTTAAAATAAATAATAACACATAATATAAGCTATGAATAATTCTATTTGAAGGCCTTTAGATCACATACTATTTATGTGACATAATTTCATTTGAAAGATAAATTTTAAAATTTGAATCTTACAAATTAAATTTAACCATGTAAATGATGTGCGGTATAATATTATAAAGGCACAATATAAACTATGAATAATTCTATAAACTATACTCAATATCATAAAATAAAACTATGAAAAGCAACATTTTTTTTTTGCAATCCTTGAAATAATATGTATGAAAGTAGGATACTTACTTATTCCTAATGGAAAATTAAATCATAATGTACTGAAAAACCTAAATCTCAATTTTATAAAGAGAGAATAGAGTTCTTAGAGCTGTACAAGTGATCCTAAGCTAGCACCGAAACAAACTGTAATGGAATTGGAAAATATATAACGTCTTGTATTTGACTTCAAGTTGTACATAATTCAGGTGGAAATGGCCATGCAAGAATCTGTGAAAGGGAGGAAGCAAATGGTGTTTGTAGGACACTCCACAGGTGGTTCAATTGCCATCCTTGCAACACTTTGGTTCCTGGAAAAATGCTCCATAAGACAAGATACATCGCCTCTCTGTGTGACTTTTGGATGTCCTCTAACTGGTAATCAGATATTTTCACATGCTCTTAGCCGAGAGAAATGGGCTTCCTACTTCAAACACTTTGTCATGAGATATGACATTGTCCCCCGGATCTTGCTTGCTCCTATTCCATCCATTGATAAAAAAATTCCACCAATCCTGCAACTCTTCGACGCAAAATGCAAAAATCCTGCACTTCAACACTTTGGCAATATCACTACTCAACAGGCATCGGATTTTTTTTTAACTGTAATGAGGAATGCATCGGCCATGACAAGCCATGCTGCCTGCAAACTCATGGGGAACACGAATTTGCTCTTGGAAACTGCAACCAGCTTCATATCATTAAGCCCTTACAAACCCTTTGGAACCTACATCTTCTGCACTGGCAACGGAAAATTGGTGGTGTTGAGCAACCCAGATGCTATTCTGCAGCTACTGTTTTACTCTTGTCAATTGAGCAGGGAAACTGATCAAGAGGTAGACATTGCCTGTAAAAGTCTTCTGCAACATTTTGTATATGAAGATGAACTGCAAGAAAGCTTACAAATGCAAGATGTACACAATCTTGACTTGAACCAATTGGGAACCCTCCCACTGTCTGCAGAGGTAGGAGGTGATAGTACCACACTCAACTCAGCCTTGAATGACCTTGGATTGGTAAGCTCTCTTTCTTTTACTTGTTATTACCAAAATTATTCATTGGAGTTTGAACAAATTCGATAGTCTGGAATCTCTTGAAAGGATTTGATGTTAAACTTTCACTTGCTATACTGGTATTTTATCAGATTAGGCTTTTGAAGCAACTGATAATTCATCTTGGTATCACAATAGATGCTTTTTAGTATTTGTTCTTATTTATTGTGTATGAGAGTTTAGAGCATGAGAGCCAGACTGTGTCTTCGTGCTGCTGGAGAATTAGAGAAGCGAAAGCGGAGAAACGAGGATGATATCAATGGGAAGAAGACATACATCAACAAAGCAATGAAGGTGCTAGAAGACTACCGAGAGAAGAGTGGGCTTCAAAAGTTAGGATCTTATGATGCCTTCAAGCTTCAAAAAGACAACAAGGACTTCAACGCTAATGTGAAGAGACTCGAGCTAGCTGGTATATGGGATGAAATCATCGAGATGTTAAAAAGATATGAACTCCCAGATGGATTCGAGGGTGATAGGGGTTGGATAGAGCTTGGAACGAGGTATCGCCGCCTTGTTGAGCCCCTGGATATCGCCAACTACTATCGACACTCCAAGAACGAAGACACAGGAGCCTATATGAAGAGGGGCAGGCCAAAGCGTTACAGATACACACAGAGATGGCGGGAGCATGCTGGGAAGATGGCTACTGATGCCAGTGGAGAATCCAATTTCTGGGCAGAGTTAGAGGAGATCCGCAGCAAAACTAGTAGCAGGGAAGGGTTTGAAGAAGTCAAGGATAGAATTTTAAAGCTAGAAGAAGATGTGCATAAATGGATTTGTGGCGGCGACTTGGATAGGGATGTGTTCTTGGAGGAATCCACCCTTGTGAAGTGGTGGAAAAAACTTCCTGACGAGCATAAGAGTAGATCTTGCCTTTCACGATTCATGAATGGATAAAGAAATAGAGATTTTGGCTGTTCAGTGCTGACCCCTGCCTGTCTGTTTTTAAATAAGAAATCTGTTATGAATATATGTTGTTCAAATAGTCTCTCTGTTCCTTGTAGAAATAAAAGAACTTCAACAGTTTTAAGGCAAATGTGAATTTAGTTTTGTGAATTATCCTTCTTATAATCAGTAGTGCCTTCATGGATGCAGAGTCAAAAAAATTCTGGTTGCCACCACACCAATATACAAGCTCATCTAACAAAACTAAGGCTGCAATAGAACCCTCCTGCAAACTAGTTGGGAATCAATTATAGTTTGGTGAAAGACCTAAATTTGTTTCTGTTCTCTTTACATTGGAGAAAAAAAAATGCTTAAAGCTTTTTCTGATGCCACATGAGAGAGAGAGAGAGAGAGAGAGAAGAGGGGAGGGGGGGGGGGGATGGGTTCCGTTGTGTAAGAAGAGTATAAGTTTACTCTGAAAATTCACAATCCATCATAGGTCAATGAAAAAAGAAAACTACGTTACCTCGAAACATAGTGACTCAAGTAACTTCACTCTAAAACGTAGATGCCACCCTGAATCTTGGTCTATCATGCAAAGGCCCCCTCATATAATGTCAACATGCAATGAGGCCAAAAATAATTCAAGTAAAAGAAAAATTTTACTCACCATCTCCAAGCAAAAAAAATGTTGCACCTCAACCCCTCCAGAGAATAAAATATATATATATATATATATATATTGACCTTGAAATACTAAAAACAATCATTTTTTTATTTGTAGAACAACATACCAGCCTTCTGATTCTCCACGTAGTCATACCACGAACACCAAGGAAATAGTAATCAAGGAACACAGCTAAATTGTCATCAGTGGGATAAATAAATAGATAAATAGATAAGCTGGTAGTCACAACAAGGATCTCCTTTCCAGATGGACTAGTGACATTAATGCCAGGGCTCTTCACATCTATTAGAGGAGATAACAAACTCAGCTGATGAGTATCAATTACAAATATAAGCAAGCGAACAGCTCTACCTCGTTTTCCGTTTTCACCTTCTTTTCTTCTCTCCTCATTTTATCATTCTCCCTGGAACGTCTAAACCTACTCTATATCCTCTTATTTTCTACATTCGTACTGGTTTTCATAAGTAATTAAGAAAATAAGAAAATCCTAACGCCATGCTCTTGTAATTTATTCAGGTTGAAACTTGTGGGAAGAGTAATTCAACGAATAATACCATTCACAAGCCTTTAGTCACAATCTTAGAGTGTATTTAGATGTTAAATTAAATTGAGTTGAGTTAAGTTGAGATGATAAAATATTATTAAAATATTATTTTTTTTATTATTATTATTTTAAGATTTAAAAAAATTGAATTACTTATTATATTTTGTATTGAGATTTAAAAAAATTATAATAATGAGTTGAGATGAATTTACTTTTCAAACAAAGCCTTAATCATTCCAATATCTAATAATTTAATATCACATCAAGCAAATGATGAAAGAATGGCGATTAAATGGCTTATAAAGAGTAACAATCAATGTGGAACTAAATAAAAGAAAATGTTGAGTTTATTTATTATTTTGATCCTTTATGTATTTAATTTATTATTTTTAATTTTTTTTTACATAATATTAATTATTTTTTAAAAATATTAAAATATGTTTCAAAAATATTAAAAAAACAAAAAAATTAAAATTTGTAATTTGTGCTCCAGAAGCACCCCTAAATAAAATAAAATAAAATAAAAGGGGTAGATTCGGTAGGATAATGTAAAAAGAACAAATCTGAAAATGTGTGATGGGTCAGAAAGAACGTCGGGTGATTCTCTGAAAACATCTGTAATCTTTCATAAAGCAGCAATTTAAACCCCACGTAATTCGGGCAATATCGAGCAGAGTAGTGCCGGTCCCGCCCACCCAGCAAGTACCCGTCGGGCGTGCTGTACAAATTTATCTTTATATTTTATTTTATTTTATTTTTTTATATTTTTAAGAAATAAAAAATACACTAATATATTAAAAGTTATTTTTTTAATTATTAAATAAAAAAAATTAAAAATAAAATTAAATATATATGAACAATCAAAATAAAAGAATAAATTCAGATCATATTCTATCATTTCTCTGTCAAGAATGATAGCTTGACCGGCCAATGACACTTCCTTCAGCTAAATGGTAAAAATGAAGACTGAAACAACAATCAATATATTTAAATGGATGAAGCACCACTTGAGAAAAAAATTTAAGGCCAGTGGAAAGTAACGTTTATAACTTATAACCAAAGACATGACATTCAATTATAAAACTTTAAAACTAAGATGCAAGTTTCATACAACTCAAACAAAATTACGTTTAGTCCTTTATTCTGAAGGGCTAACCACAGTATGGTTACAATTAAATCCACATCAATTACCTTTTAACAGGAGAGTGAAACATAAGAAAGCATATGGAGAAGAAAGGCCAAATCATATTGTAATCATCTTTCATGTATTGAATTTCTATACCACCTTATCTATTCACATTCCAACATAAGCCCAGATGCACCATACATATAAGAACCAAACTCATAAGAGAAGTAGCTTAATTCCCGGGTGATCATAACCCCATGCCAGCATCTACCTCTACAGGGAAAAAAAATAAAAGAAACAGAGTCCAAGAACACACAAGACACGCGAAAGAGAGACCCAACATACATAATCGACAAAAATATGGACTCCTCCTAAGACCTTGCGATCATGCTACAAGAACGAGCCATCCGGAATGTTGGGTTGCCGCCATTAATACTCGACTCCGCCTCAACAATGGTTTCATACGGCTTCCTGCAGCCAGGACAGCGCCCGTCCGCCTCAAGAATCCTCTTGTGGCAAAAGAGGCAGAGCCTAAACCCGCACAAGCAAGGCAAAAAGCTAGAGTCCGTGATATCCAAATCCTCATAGCATATAGGACATGAAGATGGCGCAGGCAGCACCCTGTTACAAGCCCACGCAACCCCTCCGCCATAATGCCGGTCTGGATTAGGCAAGCTTTGCTGCTTAGACAAATTGGGTAAACTATTAGGTCGACAAGCATCGTCGGGCCTCCACGCCCGGCTGTTCCCCCAAGCCCCCGAAACCATTTTAGGACACTCTGGCTTCGAACTCCCACCTCCTAAGCTCATCCCATCCAGCGGGGAAACCAATTGGGAACGGCAGTCGCGCTTAAGGGGTGATTCGGAACACGGGTTTAGGTTCTGGCGCTTGTCTTCGTCGTCAGCAGCTAAAGCATCTGCCACGGCCTCCCAATCGTCCAAGCACCCATCATCTTCTCCTCCTCCTTCCTCATCTTCGGTAATACACCCGGAACAGGACCCACCACTGCTGCTGCTGCTGCTGCCGCTGCTGCTATTACTGCCAGTGAAGTTTGTTCCTGAATCGGCACCGCCCAAGACGCTACTATTCGCACTGGTTGGACTGTTCGACGGCGACTCGAAATAGCTGTATTGATGAATGGACCCATGCATCTCTTCTCCTCTAGAACTCATCTCTAAATTCTCCAACGAACGTTTATCCCCTTTGCGACACTGACCGCCGCTGTTTTGCTCTTCTTTGCATTCCTTGTTCTTTGCGGTACCTAAACACACATCATTCATTCCAAACAATCAATTAAACGAACGAAGATTTTATAACATAAATTAATAAGCAAAATCAAAGAAATACATTTTAAGTTTTAACGCATACATCTATAGGTTACAGAATAAGAGATCGTAGCCATACATTGAGAAAGCCATTGCTCGCGACGAGCATCGAGCTTGCACTGCTTCAATTTGGCGGACCTGTTGGCCTGAAATCCCCAAATTCAAACAAGAAATCACAAAAAGTCAGAAATGCAAATCAAGAAACAGGTTTGAAAAGAAAAAAAAAACAGAGATGAGGGAAAATAGAAAGAGGAACAGAATTCTCTCACCCTTCTCTTCTTGCCCAAATCCCTGGCGTTGTGGGCCGAAGAAATCGAAGCGGTGGTGATTGAATCGGAAAACATGGCTAAGATAGTAGTACTATTATTCAGATTCGAAGAACAAAGAGGCTTGCCAAAACCCTAATTCGCGAGGCCAGAGGGAAAGAACAAGCAAGCTGAGAGAGAGAGAGAGAGAGAGAGAGAGAGAGGATATTATATTTGGATAACGGAAACGCCTCTGCTTCGTTCGGTCTTCTTTCGCATTCTGAAAAAGAGGACAAAGTGCTCTAGGGAAAAGTTTCTTTCCCCACCTGATTTGCTAACTTGTTTTGATGGGCTGATTATTTTTTATTTTTTTATTATTTTTTTTACTTAATAATTAAAGAAATAATTTTAAATGTATTAGTATAATTTTTTTTTATTTTTTTAAAAAATAAAAATATATTAAAAAAATGTAAAAAAAAAATTAGACTGGACGTGTCGGTAAATGCTGGACGGCAAAATAGCATTGTCCAAGTGCTCTATATATATATATATTTATCATGTTACCAAAATGCCCCAAAATCTTATTTGAATTTCTGGGATGCAGTATGATACATTCCAGTTCTAGAGCCTGGAGGGAAGGATGTTCAATAGAAAGAGCTCGCATGTCGAGATCTCAATGCGATGCTGTTCAATTTCTTTCTTTTAATATTTAATAAGTAATGTTACATATAGTGATACGTTATGTAAATTCTGTACACTCATTTTAAAAAAAAGTGAGGTCTAAAATTAAAAATTTAATTTTTTAATATAAATCTCATATTTATTTATTTATTTTCAAAATGAATGTGCAGTACTTACAAACTCTATGATAACTCTATGTCATATGAGCACTGTTCAATTTCTCAAATATGTAGGGGGTTTCATTGAGTTTTGCATATTTATATCAATGAATATGGGCGGATAGGGTACATGAGATTCAAAAGTTTCAAACATATCCTAAACCTCAAGGATATGTTGGGAACCTTTTGAATTCTAATGATTGGTTTGAGAAAAACATATAAATTTAAGGGATTTGAATAATAATTTTTTTTATATAAATCACTAAGTTTACCAATATGAGAGAGCTTCCTAGTTACAAAACCAATTGAACATACACAAACAACAAGCACTACAAATATATTATACAAAGTGTCAAAAATGTCTGAATATTATACAAACTAATCCCTATCAAATCATGGTTGTCTTCATACATCTAGAAATATGAGTAGCTATTCAGTTTTCACCTTTGCATCATGAGTAGATGAAATGTTATACCAAATATAACTGTTGATTGAAAGAATGGATGATGAACCCAATTAGTAAAGTGTATCTTATTAAGAATCACAACTTCGAACAAGAGTAGTAAAACTAATACATAATCTACCACTTCTCCTAACACCTGAATCTTTTACATATAATTGTTTTCCTGATTCTTGTCTAAGAATTTCCGGTCACTTAAAGCAAAGCATTTTCGCACAATAACCTAGGGGTGAGCACCAATATTGTCAGAGTTAAAATTTTGGTTGAAATTCAAAATCCTGACACCAACTCTAACTTTGAAATTTTTAGAATCCGCTCCAACTCTAACACCAATATACAAGTAAATATGCTACTATTGAATATATGTATAAGCTAAGATTTATGATATAAAGTATATGTATATGTATGCATAAAATAATAGTATACCTTTAATATAAATTATATAGCAGACATCTAATATTAATCTAGTAGTACACATAGTAGATTACTATATACATGGCATTAATTAATAGTTATGCATGACTCATATTTAACAGTTACTACCCGTAGATATATATTATTACATATACTAATTAGTATTTAATAGTGAATATATTATGACATAAGTATTAACACTTCTACTTGTATAGTATTGCTCATTAGTTATAGACTTTAATTTAAGTATATGCTATATATATATATATATTTATGATTACTAAATAAAATAATTGTGTGGAGTTAATATTTCTCTTATAATATATGGTTAATTATGTCGGAGTTTAGAGTTGGAGGTAGAGTCGAGGTCAGTCATAAAAATCCTCTGCCTCCGACCCGATCGGATTTAACATGAAAAATTTGAGTCTGACTCCATTTTATAATAGTAACAGACATACAAATTTCAAAGTACATAAATCAAATTTGAATATGCCAAGATAATCACTCATCATCACAACATTTTGATGACGAAACTCATGATCATAATAGATGTTCTAAGACGTATAAGATGTATGGAAGTGGTCGGTATATTGATTCTACTAATTCACAGTCAGGCCTTCTCTGTACTTGGACCCAAATATGGCCATAGCAACAAGTGATCCAGATCCCATCGTCGCAAATGGCTGTGTCAGTTGATCCATGGGGATATATCTGTAAAACAAATGCTGTAATTGTGAGAAAGAAACTAATAATGTAAGCCAAAAAAACACTTAACTTCCAATTTAATTCTTGAAATTAGACTCACAGTATGCAGATGAGGTCCAGTAACATCAACTCCTCCAAGAACCAAGCAGCTTGCACATAACCTGGTAGCAGGACAAGATACTGAGCAGTTAGAATCCTATGGTGAGCTGACCTTGTTGAAAGAAGGCAAACACCAAGGCAGTGCATTAGCCATTCTTAAAAGAAGATGATAAAGAGTGCAACATCATCACATTAAACTTGGACCTAACAAATTGCTGTTACGGCCTCTGTATCGGCAGCAGTTCCTGCTCCACAACAATATATGTTTGGTGCCATATAATGAATCTTCTCACAGTTCTTATCACTGATTATGGGTCCTTCAATGTTTCTTGTATCTACTCCAAGAATGATACCATCCTGAATATATGTTGAAAAAGAGTTAAACATTAAGCAACTACATCATGAAAGAAGTCTCTGTCAGATTAGAACATACAATAATGAAATATATAGAAAAAATGGAATAAGTGGACATGGCTGATGCGTGTCTACTAATCCTGCCAAAGGGGCACAGTCATGATCTGCAGGACCATCGAATCTTTAGAAAGTCTATCAGCCAAGTTACTTCTACAGTTTTTGTTTGTTTTTCTATAGTACCTGTTCCAACCAATTCTTGATGATTGAAAACAAGATACAAGCAGAGTTGCAATTCCAGCAGTTCTAGTTAAATGTCTACATGCAGTTCATATAGCCTAAAAATTTAAAAACGGGTTCTCAATGGCAGATATTTTGATAGGTGCCATTGGAGCAAGACGTGCAATTCAACATCTGTTCTGGCATGCAAATTAGATGATGTAAACTGCCAATGATGAAACGTGCAGTTGAAATCCTAATAGCAGAGATTAATTATAAATCATTTGTTCTGGATATGCTTATGATCAATTTCCTTGAGAATAAAGTTGTTATCTTGCATTATCCACCGATCGAGTTCTTTAATCTACATGCCCCAAGTTGCCAATCAATAAATATCAATTCATGGACTTTTACCGCTTGAAGCTAAAATTGATATGGTTAGCTTGAAAGTTTGGAAGTACTTCTATATTAGAGTGACTCAATTTGCATACCATTACCTACTTTTTCCAGCATTCCTTTGTAGCTGAGCAACAATATATCGAATAGTTGTGCCTAGAAATTTAAACCAACAATCGTAATTCATATCTTCAGAAAAGATGGTGGCTGAACTACCTTCTTTGCAAGCATATCAGTTCTTCTGTAGAGAAAAAAATAAACCAAAAAGTGTATCCTCCAAATAAAGAATTGTGGCAATCCCAATGCTAACAGTTTTTTTCCAAGTGAACATCTACAGCATGAAATCCAGCACTTGACATACCATTTAAATATTTAATATCATGGAAAATCTTCTACAAATATAAACATCTGATTGGAAATTATTGAAAACTCAATCTTTTGCATGAAATTTGGAATGACCACAATGACCCATTACAGACAAAATCAAGACATATGAATTAAGCACAGTTTCTCAGTAAAACAAAGCTTCAATCACTCTGAAAATATTTTGAGCAAAAATGCAAGAATCCACCATAACTACACATATAAGAGCATTAACATTTAAGTGAGTGCAAAAGATGGAGCATACAATTGAGAGCAACGTCTGGATATCCTAACCAAAGACCAATCTCTTTATTAAGCTAACCAACCAGCATGCCATAACAATTACTTGCAAGATCTCATAATTTCAAAGAAAAGCATTTCTTCGAAAATCAAATAGACAAACCTCCTTTCCAAGAATGAGCAGACTTCTCAGCCTCCAACAACTGCCTTTGTCGACATCTTCATTTTTGGGGTCTTCACACCTGTCTAAGAAATGAAATAACTTGCGAAATATGAATGCAAGGATCGGAAAATGAAAGAAAAAAATAACATGTTTATGTGTTGCTTACTCTGTTGGGTTTGACTCAAGATTTTCATAGCCACCATTATCTTCATCTTTGGTTGGTTGGGGTTCTGTAGGAGAAGGCTGGAGAGACTGAGTGTGAAACCTGAAGATTAGCGCTAAACTCAGTCAAACATTTTATCAGATTACAAATTAGGGACCTTGTAATGACAATATATCTGTTAAAGGCCTAACCATTGATCCAAAAGTCTTAGAGCCCTACGACTGTTAGATATGAATTTGGTTAAGCCTTTAATGATCATAACATTTCACTACACTTCCAAATCCAACGTCCAATACACTCTACCAACACTGATTGGTGGTAGCCCTTTCTCTTTCGGTGGCTTCACTCATCTATCAATATTCAGTGACTTAACACCAAGCCCATACATAGTACAAAGACATTTTAATCCAGCCTATCAGTCGCCCCATCTGCAACTTAAACTCTTGACTTGATCCCTGCTCTAATACCAATTGTTAAAGACCTAACTAATTTGGTTAAGCTTGTAACCCACAACATCATCACAACATCGTCCCCAACAACCTATTTAGAAGATTATCCTAACGCACTTCAAAAGAAACTTTATTTCATCAATGGCCTAGATATAGATTTCTATCACATGTCAACATGAACAACAACAACAACAACAACAAAAAAAAAAAAAAAAAAAAAAAAGAAAAAGAAGAAGAAGAAGAAGTGAGGCTTGAGAATGAACTCTTCGGAGAAGATAGTGTTTCAGAGCTTGGAGAGGAGCTCGAGCAGTCCGAGTGGCCTCAACAAAGGGCCAAGGACATTGGGGCATCAACAAAGAAGAATGGAGCACTCATCGCCGTATAATAGAGAAGTTACCGGTGGTGGTGGAGAGTTGAGAGAGAGAGAGAGAGAGAGAACATGACGATAATGCCCAATAAATAAGATTTACTTACAGATCAAATAATTGTATAGAAATACAGAAATAAGGGCAATTTCGACAATAAGTCTGAATGGACGGTAATGTCCAGCTTTTATATAAATCAGCAAACAACTACACATAACAATGAAAATAAGGACATTTTCGGTATAGGAGTACGAGAAATGCCATGATTACCCACGTTTTTATTATGTTAATAGAAATACTAATGAAGTCTTCCTATCAAAAACTTCTATTCTTATTAAAATTAGTCTCTTGCCCTCTTTGTGAACGCTTAATTATAAAAGTCCAACTGCAAAGTAAAAGAAACGAGAAACAATGGGGGAAATCTTGGAAGTCTTCTTGTGCATTAGAAACTTTCCAAGCCTTTTCCTCAGTCACTGACACAAAAAGATTCATTGCACATACTCGAGTGAACTCCGATAATAAATCTTCATTACCAGCGAAAATAATGATCAACTGCAATTATGAATTATTGATTACAAGACACAAAATCGATTTGTAAACTTGTTTTATTATTAGCACATATACATATTTATGTCCAATAAATTTCAAGGAGACTAGTAACATTATCAACCAAAGTGTAGTGAAGGTCAATCATCTATGCATAAGGACCTTAATCAGCATATATAACATGCAAAATGGATTATTTGCTATTTCCTGATCGAATTACTGACTTACAGGAACAATAGGTCTGTTTACTATCTCTCAAGTTTGTCATCCACAAGACATCCTTTAGTGGATGAGTACGAGGAGTTAAAATAATAAAAGAAAAGACTACTCTCCAACGGAGATGTGCCACATCACAAGATGGTTGGAGGATGATACAACAAAGGCAGTTGTATAGCAGTTCTCTTACAAGAAGTTTGGGTATTGGTATGGGCTTTTTTTTGTTGTTGTTGTTGGGGGGGGGGGGGGGGGGGGGGGGTCGCTATAACAATAGGTCCTACAGTCTCTCTTGTGCCTCGCCTTCGCCTGAATTAGACTCTATAACGACTAAAGGAAGGTCATACAGTCCTACAGTCCAAGGCTAATTAAAAAGTGTAAGAGCAAGAAGATCAAGAATGAATAGGAAGTACCTCTTTGAAAAATTGGACGATGCCCTTTTCCCTATTACCACATTCCTTTACAGATTGTGCAAATGATTTGAACCATTGGTTATCACTGGCAAACTGCATCTGTGATTCATTTTTGTTGTGTGCATGTGTAAATATAGCTCATATCAAACCAGAAGACAGAAGCCTAAGAAGTACTGAATTATATACCGTACCTATATTCTCTTCAGCAAGTCCCGTAACTTGTCACTTGTCAATTGGCCTGAAAGGATGATCCTATGTCTTATTGGCACAAAAATATTGAAACACACAAGAAGTGCAGGGTGCCCCTCCAATAAATGTTTCACCCTCGAGATAACTTCTAAAACTTCACCAGGTGATCTGCACAAATATATATATATATATATATATATATCAAAATATAGGTCGAAATTGAATTCAAATTGTGAAAGCGGCCTGCATGCATAGTTTTGATATCCACTGGAGGTCGAAATTAATTCTAAATATTATGTAATAGTAAATACAAATGCAAAATCATTACTGATATAGAGAGACATGGAAATTTGTACATCATTACTGATATGCCCCATTGTGCCTCTTAAGCACATCAGCTCTATTATAAGCTTACATATTTAGGTAAGTGGGGGAGAAAGAGTCTACCAACGTGGAAAAAATTATTTGTACCAAGAAAACTTATATTTGTAAGTTGGTATACCAGACACACTCTCCACATTGCTAAATATGACACGATTAAGTTGTAAGACCCTTCAATTTTAAACTTCTCTTGTAAATTAAAATTAAACTTCTCTTGTAAATTAAAACTTACAATATCAAGTAGATAGTGTATCCTTAATTTACCAAGTAGAAAGACATTTTTATTCATTACATACATATCTCTAAGTATAAAGACTTCGAAAACTCTTTGTTTTTTTCTTTTTTGAGAAGAGGATGGTTCTTCAATTTTATTGCTCAACCCTCACTTATGGCAGAGGAATACTGTGATTACATCCAAGCACCTTGGTATATACGAGAAAGTTTAAAAAACACCAAAGTGTCAAAAAACAAGTCCTAAAAAACCAAACCTATACAAGCATCTAACTATAAAAAAAACCAATCCTATGCCATCTATTTACATCTCAAATAAGGAAGGACAGCCCGTTCCAATTCTTAATGGACCTATAAAGAGGGAGAAAACTAGAATCGTTAAAAACTACGAAGCTCCAGTTGCTCCCTCTTCAGCAAAAAGAAAAAAAAAAAAAAAAAACTTTCCATACAATTGACTTCTCGGCAGACGTACAAGAAAATATATATTTACAAGACTATTTTTTCACACACCTAACACATCACTAGAGTGGGTCCCACAATGAAAAAAAATCGGTGCTTTAATTTCTTTTTATTACAATAATGGATCCCACAACAACTGATGTGTTGCCGCACCGGGCTTACAAGTAATAAAACTCCATGTACAAAAACTTCTTCCAACTTAGAAGCTGCACTCAAAATGTCATCCCAAAACTCGAGCACTTCCCAATAGACCTTGCATCTTCCCAGTAGCGAATTCACCACAATCCGTGACTTTGAAACTTCCTTGACCTTCTTAATCTGTCAACTAAATCTAATAGTGCATTTTTTCATTGATAATCAAACTGCAGCAATATCTCCCATGAAACGTCTTGTGCCAACTAGAAGAATCACAATCCAATCGGCAGCTTCTATTTTAGCTAGAAGCTGTACCCTAAGGAATTAAGGAAATTCTCTATCTCTCTCTCTTGAAGAATCAAGATGTCATTCAATTCCAATATGAACAACACATCACTAGCATCAACGCTAGCTGCATACAAATCACTGGATCATACGCTAACAACACGTACCAAAACGTAAAATGGAAGCATTCAAAGAAAGTTTCCAACACTATGCAGCCGAAGAAACCAAAGAAAATGAAAGAGAGAGAATAACAAGAGTAGGGCAATTCTATAAATTCTATAAGTATGCAATATAAATAAATTAATTAAATCTTGGGTTAAATAGCAGAAATTGTATTAATAACATTTAAGAAGAAAAGTGGAAGAACCTTCTTTCTCTGTAATCTGAGTGATTGAATGAAACGACGGTATATTTCTGGGTTGTCCTTAAACGTCTCCTTCACTAAATGCACAAATCCGATTGCGTCGATCATTATTTCCTCTAATAATCGAAGATTAAGCGAAGACCTAGTACAAGAAATTCACAATCGTGTTTCTACTACCTAATATGAAAAGAAAAAGAAACGAAAAAGAAAGAAAACAACAAATTTTGGAAGTAAACGATCAAAGCTGTAGAGATGCAGAGGGCTCTCACGTTCCTGGTTGAATATCCATTTTTCTGAGTTGCAAGCAGATGTTGATCTTCAGTTAAAGAACCTCCGAGGAGGGAGATACTGATTCAGAATTTGAACGAGGGAATTTGTGCCTCAATCTTGAGCTAATACAACGTATATATAGTGCTAACATGGGCCTGTTTTGGGCCGGGTCAATTGGCTAGCCATGCATAATTCGGTCAATATTACGCAACACATCATGGATTACCACAGTGGCCCTTGACAATCATTGAATAGGCGTTCAAAATAAGTTTTTATATTTGAGAGGATTTACACCACTTATAATCTAAACCACAAAATTTAATTTATAAGATTTAAATTTTAAAATAAATCTTTTAAATCAATTTATGTCACGTAGATGGTATGTGGTGTTAAGATTTTCAAATAAAATTATTCTTGTAAAAATAATAATTACCATCAGTCACATTTTTTTGAACGGTGTTGAACAAATCACCCGGAGATGACTAGCAAGGGCAAACCCAAGCACGGCTCCTATGGTTGCCTGATTCAGGCAATCCTTGGGTGGTCGTCCGACTAGAGGGGAGTTACCTCATTGTAAGGGGTGGCCAAACCACCACTCTAGCAATATCGCTCTTTATTTTTTGAAAAAATCTATTTATTATTATTCTCTTAATATCACTTGATGTGTCATTAAATGATAGACACATACAGTGAGATGATAAGAGGATGATGAGTAGCATTACATTCTAAAAATTATTCTGAAATGAGCTCAATGACCCAAATATATGATCACTCCGGCGCTTCTTGTGCTTTTTAATCACGTTCACATTTTAGAAATCTCAATCACAAACAAAAAGTCATGATCGAGTATCATCAATTCAAGAAGAAATATATATATATATATATATATATAATAAAAAATAAATAAAAATCTTGGAACTCTTCTCTTTCACTCCTAAACATTTCATACATACAGGTCCAGTCCGTGGCTTAACTTCCTCTGTCACTAACTTAAAAAAGATTCGTTGCATATACCTTGAACGAGCTCCAAGAGTAAATCTTCATTACTAGAAAAGATAACGGTCAACTGCAATAATAATTTAATCAAGAATGAGAATAAGAGACTTGAATCCAGCATCTAGCAATAAGAATAGAGAAATCATGATATTTACAGTCGTGGAATGCGCAAACGCCGCGTAATCTCTTTGAAGAAAGTAAGCAAATACGAGAGTCACATGATAAAAAATTAATTTTTAATAGTGGATCTCACTCTTTTACAAAATGATTGCACACTACTTACGCAATCCACAACTGTATCTAACATCACTCATGATAATAAGTTAAGAAAAACATGACGATCAAGAAGGAATAACAATTAAAGAGTATTGCTAGACACAAGTCTCAAATAAACAAATCTCACACATATCCTTTAAAAATAAGTGGATCACAATAAAAAACAAATGGATTCTTTTTATATTTTGTCATAGTAGGGTCCATTTTTTTTTACAAAGAAATTACACGAGACTTGTTTCGAGCTTGTACAAATCATTACACAATAATTAAGTACCTCTCTTAGAAATTGAATGAAGCTCTTTTCCCCATTACCACATTCATTCACTGAATGTGCAAATGATACAAAGTGCTGGTTTTGATCATTGGCGAACCGCATCTGCATATATCATATTAATTAAACTTATAAGTAGGTAGCTAGCAATATCCCATGCACGCATGAAGTGAATAGTAATTAATTTGTTGCTTAATCATACTAATTATTTGTACCTTGATTCTATATAGCAAATTCCTTGCCTTCTCCTTGATCTTTGAAACTGCAAGAGTGCTGATCTCAAATCCTGTTGGTAAGAAAGTATTGAAACCCACGAGCAGTTCAGGCTGCCCTTCGAATAAATCTTCCACTGCCGACCTAAGTGCAAAGAAGTCGATCCTGCACAATACATACATATCATTATAAGAAAAATGAACATTTGCGACGAATTATTTACAACGAGAATGATTATTTATAATGAAAATAGATTGATTTTAATAAAAAATAACTGACAACAAATAAGTAATTTTTTTATAGTATATATATATATATATATACATATATATAGCATTTAAGGTTAATGTTTCGTTAATGTAACGACGACGTGGGTTTAAAAAGAAGAAGAAGAAGAAGAAAAAGAGACCTTTTTAGTCTCCAATGTTTGATTAAAAGGAAGAAACGATGGTATATTGCTGGGTTGTCTTTGAAAGCCACCTTCACTGAATTCAGAAATTCATATGCGTCCTTTAGTTGGAGTACTTTGTCGTGATCATGAGTACACCTAGTTACCACAACAAATCATTTTTAATTAATCAAATAAATATTTATTAAGACAATAAAAAAGAAAGAAACTAATATATATATATATATATATATAATTAACCTTTTTTCTGATGATCTGCATGAATCTAATTGGAGTGCTTCCAAGAAATGATCATCGTATGTCTCTGGCTGTCTGTCCTTAAACGTATCCTTCACTAATCTCAGAAACTCAATTGCGTCCTCTTGTTTATGTGAACACCTATATATAAATATTAGAAAATACTTTAACTACAAAAAAAATTACATAAAATTAAAATCACAAACTGATATGGTTTGATATGCATAATACGCTATAAGATTGTAAAGTTATGTTTACTATAGAGTAGGTTTAATAGATTCTATGAAATCACATCAATTTTCATAAATATTATCAAGAATTATATATATATATATATATATATATATATATATATAAAATATGATCATCAGATCACTGGCTATTTATTCAAGCTGCATGCATTTTTAGATACAGATTAATTAATTAACGATAGATCGAAATAGAATTGTAAAGGCTAATTTAATGATGATGGATCGATTGAAGAAGTTAATGCTCCGAAAGGATGGAAGAAATTATAAACAGAAGTTAGAAAGGAAACCTTTTGTACTGAAAATCTTTCGCTATTCCGAGGAAATTCTCGTATATTTCTTCATCGTCCGGATACTTCTGCTTCTGATGATCTGGCGACAGAGATAGAGACTCAGCCATCATTCTTTGAATATCTACAGTACTTAGAGATCATGAGCTACCTAAACACTTCTCCTCGATCCTTTCGATTCTACATATATAGGTTTTGATCAGTATTATATCTATATATATATATATAATATATGTATATATTTATTTATGAGATTTGATCAACCAGTCCAATTAAAATTGGTCAAACGTCAGATAAAAAAATTTATACACATCAGATTTTATAAGGTTATATTGACCGAATCATTCGCCACATTGTGTTGACCACCAAATCTTGATCCCTTATTTAGAGATAAAATATGACGTGTATTTTGATATTGATGGCCTTGATTTGTTTTCAAAATTAAGTATTAATTAAAAAAGTATTACAGGTACGAGATAATAATACTCCAATCATATATAAACTAGATTCTCTTTTAAATTGTTATAATGCTTATAGATATTATTATTATTATTATTATTATTTTGAAGAGAGGCTGTCATCATTCATTCATCAGAAAAATTTACATCCATGACCAGATACATTCTGAGATGTCCCATATCAAACATGACATCATAAATCAAAATAATGCATTTGGAGCTCCACCAGTACACTATTTTCTTTTGTGATTGGTCTGTTCTTCACTATTGCTGAGATCTCTACAGGCAAACGTCTAAGAGACAATGCTCTCTACCCAAAACAGAGACTCTACCCTTCATAGAAAGAGAGAACTCAATCTCTATAGACAAACCAATAATAGTTATTTTGCATATAAAAAATTAAGTCTGAATTTTCATAAAATTTCAATTTTTCATATTTAAATATTATTTATATCATTCTTAAATTATAACCTGCTGGTAGGGCTGAGCAAAAATCCGACAATCCGACTCTGCTCCGGCTCCGCTCCGAGTCGGAGTCGGAGTTTTTTCCCTATTGGAAGTCGGAGTCGGAGTCGGAGTCATTGAAGAACCGACTCCGACTCCGCTCCGATCCGCCTCCGACAATCCGCCTCCGCCTCCGACTTGGTCCTCCGACTCCGCCTCCGATTTTATACATATTTTATAAAAAATATATGTGTTTTTCTATATATTAATCATTTAAATTTTATACAACTATATCTTATATAGTTAGTTAAACTCAATAATATACTAGTTAAATAATATATTTATACTATAATATATAGACTAAATTGACTAAGAAATAATAATAGTTTAGTATATGACTATATGTAAATATCATACTATTACAAATTTATAATATTACTACCATGTTACATGTAAATTGTAACACTAAATTACTAATGTATAAATATAATAACATGTAATACTAATGTATATATAATATACTATAAACACTAAGATGCATAATAACATCAACATGTAATACTAATGGATAAACACTAATCTATAAATTTAGAATAACATATAATACTAACAAATAATAACTAAAGTATTATTCATATAAATTTTATATAACAATATCTTGTATTAATTATATTTTTTGACTTAATAAATTCTCAACATATTCCTTTTGATAAATATATTAGTAATACTAATATACATTAGTATATTAATTAGATTTATGGTCTAATACTAATACTATTAGTAATCCACTTTAACTAATACTAATATTTATACTAATACTATTATAGACTATAGTTATAACTTATAGTATTATACCTACACTAAATCACTGATTCACTATAACTTATACTAATATAGTTATGTTAAATCACTATAACGAAAACTAATGTAGTTATACTAATCATTATAACTATATATAGTATTAATATCACTATTAGTATAATATATAGTATTAATAATAACTAATACTAATATAACTATTAGTATAACTAATGTCACTACTAGTATAACTAATACTAATATTAATATACTAATACTATTAGTGTATTACTAATATTTATATATATTAATATATATATCAAGTATAAGAGATTAGAGATTTAATATATATAATATTAAATCACTAACATACTAATAGTATGATACTATAGTATTAGTAATTATACTATAAGATATAGTAATAGACTAATAGTATAATATATTAATACTATATTATATATAAAATAGTAATACTATATTTTGAATCTTCATTTCATATACGGTGTCTTTTTTTTTAATATTCATATATAATAATATATATCATATATATAATATAATTAAAAATAGATTCATAGTAATTATAATAGTATACTATAGTAACTATACGGTGCTTTTTTTTAATCTTCATTTCGTATACGGTGCCTTTGTTTATTGTAGTGATTAGTTGGATGTGGATATGGAATCATGGACGATGAGAGTACATGTAAAAATATGACTTTCTTTTTATTTTTTGAATGTATGTTAGTATGCTACTTGTTTTATTTAGTTGTATTTTTTATTATAATCAAAAGTTTAATAAGTTTGGATTGTAATTTTGAGAAAATTAAATTTGAAAGACCACAATTTTTTTTTTAAAGTGGTCAAATATGAAGTTCAAAAAAAATTTTAAAAAAAAGTCAAAAAATCGGACTCCGATCCGACTCCGATCCGACAAGTCGGAGTCGGATTCTCTACATGTCGGAGTCGGAGTCGGAGGTCGGATTCGACCTCCGACAAAGTCGGAGTCGGAGTCGGAGGTTGGGCCCTCCGACTCCAAAACTGTCGATGCTCAGCCCTACCTGCTGGCCTCAGGCCACAAAATATATTGATGAGTCGCCCCAGCTGGTAATTGAGTGAAGAGAGGGATCGATGGCTCTTTATATATGTGTCGAATTAACCTTGATCATCAATAAGTCATAAACTATTTAACTTCATTTAAAATTCAATAACATTAAGGTGGAAGAAATGTATAATTTAATTTTTATTCTAACACTTTAGACCCTAAAATTCAAGTTTGGAAAATATTCAAGTTTGGAAGAAATGTCATGATATGATCTCCAAGGGGCCGGGGTTTCATCCTTGATTTTATATATATATATATATATAGTTCCAGCTTGCTCCAAAAAGACGTCAAAACCTTATAACAAAAAAAGTATCGTCAAATTAATTAGCGATCGATCGAATCGCACTCCCCCCACAACCAGAAGGACCCCTGATTCCCTTTTGATACCCCCATCCAAATAAGCATTTTTAAGTTAACCTCGTAATTAAGTTTGAAATCCTGCATAAGACATAAGATATGCATGCTCCCTTATCATGGCCGGCCGGCCTTCCTTTTCCTTGGTCCCTAACGAAACCAACTTGGTTGGGGACAGATGGCAGCGAATTCGAATTGTAAATCAATGTGATCGGCAATAAGATACATTATCTGCAATGACGCGGTGATCAAATTAACCAACTAATATAAGTAATTTGATGCATATCATGTACTCCTCATGTTAATTCAAGTCAACCCATGCATAAAAGGGTACTGGTGTAGTAAACACACCCAACACTAATAATAAACAGAAATATTATAATTACAAAGAGATTTATAAAAATAAACTCACAAACTGATATAATATCGTATAATATGTATTAAATTACTTTATAATAAAAGTAACTTTACATTTAAAGAAGTTCTTTTATATAACTAAAACATTTCTCTATATATAAGAAATACCTTATTGGTTACTAGTTCCATGCTCTGATCCTTTGGCACGGTCAAATATTCATCGAGATATTTTATAAATGTTAAGAAATGCTGCCTATCATCTGCGAACCGCATCTGCAATTACATGAATACATAGAAATATGAATTAGTCAGAAGCGTAGCTAGGCTAGCTAAGAACCGCAACGATCCGCATGATCTACCTGCGTGTACGTGCATGCGTACGTACGTACCTCGACCTTTTTTAAAAACTCTACTCTCTTCATGTATGCGTATGGAAGTTTGATCTGATAATCTTTTGGTAAGAAAGTATTTAAACTCCTAAGAAGATCAAGGTGACCATCGAGCAATTGCTGCACCCTCGATAAAAATCTAACCATGCCAATCCTACGCCATGTAAAAAATGCATGCACCTGATCAAAATCGAGTCATATTATCATGCACAGAGATTTTTAGTGAATCATGTACACCATATTCAAAGTGAATGGGACACCAAATTTTTAGAGTCCTAACTGGTTCTGAAACTCAAATATCCCACGTATATACGTAGACATAAGAATCATTAATCCCCTTTCCCACTGCAAAAAAAAAAAAAGAAAGAAAGAAAGAAAGAAAAGGGGGCATTTGGGACATATTAGCTGTGACGAGAATGATCATTTGGAATAAAAATAGACTCGATTGAATAGAAAATAATTATTTTTAAAGAAAATGACTGACAACAAATAAACAATTTTCTTGTAGCATCCACAAATATTTTCTTGCTATTCATTTCTCACATGTACACTCGATCATTAAAAAAATCACACTCCAACGAGTCGGCCTATATATGTAATATAGTTGGGATTTATTTTTTCAAAAGATTCAATATTTGATTGAAAATAATAATAATAATAATAATTAAAAAAATCCTAGCAGCGAGCTGTTAGGCTAGCTAGCTGCATGCAAATCATTGAAACGTATATACGTACACTTAACGGTTCCTACCAATAACGTAAAATGCATGGAAGCCGCCAAACACATGCAGATTCTTGTTATGTTTCCAGTATCTTGCAACTGGATAAATTAAGAACATAAGAAAGAGGGGAGAGGGAGAGAGAGAGAGATCAGAGAGGAAAAAAAAAGGAAAAACGGAGAAAAAGAACACAAGTAGGGCACTTATAATTCATGACTATCAGCGTTTGCAATCAGGCAGAGAATATGCTTAAGTAGCAAGAAAAAGGCAAGAACCTGTTTCTTTTCAAATCTATAAATACTTTAATGAACTTATCATATGCTTGTGGCTTGTCCTTAAACCTGCCCTTCACTTGCTTCAGAAATGCAGATGCCTTCTCTAGTGGTATTGGTTCGGGTTTTTCAAAAGATCTAGTACAAGATATCAAACAAAGAGACCGCGTAAGTAAGTAAAAACAGAAAGAAACAAAAAAGGAAAACGAAAGAAAGAAAACACAAAAGGGAGAAACAGAAAATTGGATTTGTAGATCAGAAAAAGGCATATAGAGAAAGATGAAAAGCGTCATCTTGGTGCATGCACGCATGGGCCGGCGCTCTCCATGCATCATGCAGGTGAAAGGCGCGCCGCGCACCTCTTTCGACGTTTGATTTGGGATCGGGGTCGACGCGTGATGTGCATATTCGGGAGTTCTGAGCAGAGGTTCATAACGTGTTCTTGCATGGCGAAGAAACTTTGATTAGGAGGATACCGAGAGATTGATTCAGAAATTGTCCCGAGTTATGAGCAGCAGGAAGCCGTTCGCGCCTCAAATCTTTCGAACAAACTTCATATATATACAACATGCTAGCATATATGTGTTAATGGGCCTTCTTAGTTTTGGGTCCTTATGGGCCGAGTCTATCGGATTCCAACCCATCTAGAGACTTCCCTTTTAAGAATGTGTAATTTTGTTTAGCAATGTCATTAATCTTGATCAATCTTCATATCTTAATTTAGTCATATATATATATATATATAGAAAAAAAATCTATTCATCATCTCAACTCCTATCATTCTTCTATCATCCTATGATGTTAAAAGAGAAATTCTATTTACAGTCCTGAGTGAGAGATAGTATGTGCAGTCCCATTGATGAATAGGATAAAAAGGAAAAAAGTATCATTTTAAAAAAGATATTATTATAATTTTAAAATTTTTTAAACATAACTGTATGGTTTTGCATGATCAGTCCCCATTTGGAAACTATATGTAGACTAACTCATTTTAAAATTGTATTCCAATACTCTAATATATAATAAAGGAAAATTATTTGTACAGTTTTAGCGAGGGTCTATAAATCTCACGCACTCCTTTTGAAAAAAAGATAAATCTTGGACTCACATGAAAGAACTCACTTTCTAATGGTGTGCCTCACTATTTTGTCTAAGAAAATGCGCGAATTTGCATATCGTAAGACTATAAATTATTATCTGATCACTGAAATTTCAAACTATAACAAAAACCACTCTTATTATCTTATTGGTCTTATTGATCTCATACAACTTCTATAATTGAAGTGAGATGTACAATAATTATGAAATATAATGATACCAAACATATTTTATACTTTTCCACTTCATTGTTTAATTGCAAAAAAATAAAAATAAATGAGCCACCTGGCACAAAATGTTCTCTGGCCACAGTAGATCCAATCATGCATAGTTAAGGAATTCAATAATACGAAACGAAGACAAAGGAAGAAATCCATTAGTATTTGATCAGTGGGATAATTGATCAAGCATATTTAAGAAAGACCAAAAATAGAAGGGAAGAACATGGTCACTCTGTTGCTTGCATGTGGAATTATGAAGCAAGCGTGGCCCCCCCTAAATCTTGTCAACAGCTTGGCCATTACTCTTACTTTTCTTTCATTCTAAGCCACCCCATTCTAGTGGGGAGGAAAGGCCAGAAAATCGTTTGGATAATAAGAAGAAATGAGATGATTTAGATGAATTGAATAAAATATTTTTAAAATATTATTTTTTAATATTATTATTATTGTTGATATGAACCTGTAGGGATTGAATCCCTTGAACCCACAATCAATTTGAAAACTCTTCAAAAAAGTTAAAATCAAGTCAATAGATAGAGAATCTGAACTTGTAAATGATCTTTAAGATTAGATCTATGTTAGTACTCATCAATTATAATGATGAGATGAGATGATATGAGATAAGATAAGATGACAAATTAAAATCTACCTAATTCTGATTTACTGAGATGATCATTCGTATTGCCAAAGTTAATGAGTTTTGGTGCCAAATAAAGCATCCATAGATCGACTCGGATTTTATGCAGTTCCAAAAAGAACGGGACCAAATGATGACATGCATGAAGCTTGGGAAAAGAAACACAGACAGACAAAAAACACAAGGATCTGTACTGAGAATGTCTTTGGAAGTGTGTCTTATTTCCTCGTATACATGCATATATAGAGAGAGAGAGAGAGAGAGAGAGAGAGAGAGAGAGAGAGAGAGAGAGTCCTCGAGTTATCTATTTTGGATCATGGATTCATGTTATATGTCCCAATACATGCAAGCAAATTGCACATGGGCATGCAGATGATGCATGAGTTTCAGAGCATCTGAGCTTGCATCCAAATGCACGGACTTAAAATACTGACAGATGATCATGAGATGACGTTTTATCACTTTTTGCTTCGGTGCGCCATTTTCCCATGCATGTGGCGTGCCTTCTCATTTTCGAGACGGAAAATGCTAAGCGCTCCCAGCTCCCGCCAGGAGCTACTGGTAGCATTTATTTATTTATTTTTATGATTAAAGAATTATTTTTTAATAATATTGTAGATTTTTTAAAATATATATATTTAAAAGTGTTAAAAAATACATGTAAAAAAAAAAAAAACACACATCAAAATAACTAACAGGAATAAAAAAAAAAATAATATTCTCACTACTGATTCTTATAACTTGATGTTACTGTTGAAATTTTTTATTTTATTTTTTAATTTTTCTTTTTACTTAGTAATTAAGAAAATATTTTTTTAATAATATTGTATTTTTTTATTTTTTTAAAAATATTTAAAAGTATAAAAAAATGCATATAAAAAAAGAACAATTATATTAATGATAGCTCCCAGCAGTAGCTAGAAGCAGTGGACGTAGCACGATTATTAGTATATTTGCATGATTATACTCAGCTCAGCTGAGTTTGATTTAAATTTATGTTTTTTCTAATATTCAAATATTCAACTTTTAAATAATTAAATTCATCTCAATTCAAAACTTTTTTACACGTGAGACTCATAACTTTTTTCAACTTAACACATCTTTACACGTGGGATCCATAACTTTTTTCAACTTCTCATAAATACATCTAAACTCATCTTAACATTCAAATACATTTAAGTTCATCTTAGGCGGGCCCCACATAATTCAGTCTATCATTTCAACTCACTACTATTTATAGAAAATTCAATTCAGTTCAACATCCAAATGTAACTTAAAAGTTTCAAGTCAAAGAGATAGATAATAATAAATATTATAAGATCTATTTTATATGTTTATTTTTGTCCTACTTGAGAGATCTTTAAATTTGAATTATAACAATTTGAAGATCTTGAAATTGTAGAAGTACTAAGTTTTTTCTATAGTCTTTACGCAACTTAATAGCCATAATGAAAATTGAAGAAGTAGATTAATCTTTTGGGCCTACGTGTTAGTTGGTGTGATGATAGTCGTTGAAATTGGACCCGGTCCTTTCATCTTTTCTCCCACGAAAAGCCTCGTTCAATGCTTCTAGGGAAAGTCTTTGATCATTTTTTCAACAAACATATAGTTCGAGGTTGTTGTTCAAAGAAATGATCGATATGTACATGTTCTTCTTTCGGTCATTAGATAATGAGTTATTCTATAATTTTGGAACTTAATAACTCGTTTACTTGGAATGAGTGGTTCAAGGTTTACTCTTCCATAAATATGATTGATATTTTTTTGAGAATTTCTACTATATAGTGTAAAATCATTACTTATCTCAAAAGTTAAGATAATGGAAAAATATAGATTTTATCATTTATTTTATATCTTAACACTCTCCCTTACGTGTGAGCCAGATTACCTAATCTCATTGAGTGGTCCAATTCGTAGAATATTTAATCAAATGGAGTAAAGTGTAAAGTCATGGTTCGAAATCAGAACTTCTACTTTGATACCATGTGAAATTATCACTTGTTTCAAAAACTTAAACTAATAGAAAGACGTAGATCATTTTATTATTTATTTTATATATTAACATATAGTACTAACTGGTTAAGATCCTCTCAAGTTTTTATCAGAAGTTGAGAAACAAAAACACATAAAATAATAGACCTACAATATTGTATTCCTCATTAATTTGGTGCTGTCAAAATTAGAGTAGTAATTAAGAGCTAAGTCATCATTTCAAAAGGCAACCATATGGATGGTTTTAGTGACTAAACCCATTTTAAAAACCACTAATGACTTGTTTTCAGCCGTTAATGTTTGGTTAAACTTAGTTGTCAATAATTATTAGTGAAAACTTTTTCAAGATCTCCTCTTTGAAAAGTTTCTTAGACCCTTTTTTCGGTTTGGGGGTGATCATCTTCAATGGCGGGGGGACCTCGATTGCCTACCTCTTTTGAGCTGCCATCATATATAAAGTAATTAAAAATTAACTAAATTAAATTTGTTAGACTTGAATTAACCTCAAATATACAAACAAATTATTCGAAGTGGGTTTGTTTTATTTGCTTAATTCGTTTTAGCAAGCTGAGATTAAATTAATGGTTTATTATGGAAGTACTTTTCAATCCATAATAATAATTAGGGCTCGTTTTGATATAGAAATCATCTCAGTTCATCTCATCTTATCATTACAATTTTTTTAAATTTCTATACAAAATATAATAAATAATTCAACATTTTTAAATTTCAAAACAATAATAATATTAAAAAATAATATTCTAATAATATTTTATTCAACTTATCTAAAATCATCTTATCTCATTTCATATCACTATCCAAACAAGCCCCTAATCAATCTCTCGTGTTTCTTCTGTTGTACTCCATACAACATATTTTCTCCTTCTTGAATGATTGCCACCCAGCATAACTTTTTACCAACTTGGCCAACTTTTTTATTTTCTCCACAAAATATATGTATATATTTCTATTATTTAGAGACTCCATTAATATAGTTAAAGGTATTTGAAGTAGGTAAGGAGGTTGAGAATGAGACCCACGTTTTGAGTAGGTTCACCTGAACTTAACCGATCACAATTATCTCAGTAATTACCCATATTCAAACTATCAATGTCCAAATAATGATCAGAATCATTATTTCTTAAGCAAGCAATAATATTGCAAGTAAATATGGGGAGCTGACAAATAATAAATCCATACCCCACCTAAGCTAGACAACAATGTTGCATCACAATTGAGGGTGATCGGATGGTTTTGTGTCACTCTCTTTGCATAGCTCCAACTTTGACAGGATTTTTTTTCTTTTTTATATGTAAGGTAGCATTTGGGTCATAGAAGAATGTTTCCAACTCTCCAATCGTGATATATATTGGAGAGCTAATTGAGACAGTTGCGTTTGGATAGTGAAATTTTCTGAAATATTATGTGAATAATAATAAAAAATAATAATAAATTAATTATAGAATATTGAATAGTAGTAAGGTATTCTCAAACTGTCAGAATACTTGAGAATACCTTGACATTCAAACTAGGTCCAGCCTGGTTTGGATAGCAAGAGTCTCTCATCACATCTTATTTAATCACATCTCAATATCTAAACACTACAAATATATATATATTTTTCAATTTCAAATATTTAACTTTTTCATATAATCATTACCTAATCATTATAACTTTCACAAACTTTCAAACAAAATATAAAAAAAAAAATCAATTTTTTCATATATTAAAAAAAATTATATTAAAAAATTATATTATAACAATATTTAACTTTATAATATTTTTATTCAATTTTTTCTTTCTCATTTTTCAAAACTCTATAAAACATCTTAACTCAAATCATTTACTACTATTTACAAACTATCTCACTACAATTCACAGATCATCTCATCTCATTCCATCTCATTATCCAAACGAGACATAAAGCCTTCTTCACTCCAACTATTTTAGGGTAAATATAATCCGTAATTCGTGTTTAGGGTTTTATTGAATTTGAAGTTGGTCTTTATATATGCATGATACATTCCGCTATATACTTGATGTATTCTGAATTTTAAAGTAGATCATCTGTCTACTATTTGTTAATTTTTTGACGAAAAATACTAATGAGATCGATACTCACTTGTCAGAATCAATCTTGCGATGATAAATATAAAAGATTCTAAAAATGATCATATCAAAACATGGTATGAATATGGACATTTTGATTTATACACCATGAAAGCAATGCTACTTATGAGAAGTTACTTTCTATAGATGAAAACTATCAGTAATTAACGGAGCAAATTCTGCTTTTGGGCCATTTTTCCAATTTAATTAACAATTAGAGTAATCACTTAGATAGATCTCTCTATAACAACAAAATAAAGTCATACCAAATCAGGAAGTTTATCGATGCATCATACATGCTTGAAAAGTGAGAATTGATGCTCTCTTTCTCACTAAAAATGGACAGAAAAGTGCCATTATTTTGAAACCAAATAAAATAATTTTTCAGTGCACATTTTTAGTTATATCCATTAAACACGTCATAGTTTAAATTTAAAACGCCAAGGGACATTCAAGTCAAATTAGTGCGATCTTGAATTACCAAACAATAAAAGAGTAATGATATATATATATATATATATATATATATATATATATATATATATATATATATGATGCATCATACATGCTTGAAAAGTGAGAATTGATGCTCTCTTTCTCACTAAAAATGGACAGAAAAGTGCCATTATTTTGAAACCAAATAAAATAATTTTTCAGTGCACATTTTTAGTTATATCCATTAAACACGTCATAGTTTAAATTTAAAACGCCAAGGGACATTCAAGTCAAATTAGTGCGATCTTGAATTACCAAACAATAAAAGAGTAATGATATATATATATATATATATATATATATATATATATATGCTGCCTCGTTTGGTTACACAGATCGATGAGATAAGATAAAAGTTGAAAGTATAAAATATTGTTAGAGTATAATTTTTTTAATATTATTATTGTTTTGAGATTTGAAAAAGTTGAATTGTTTGTTATATTTTATACGAAAATTTAGGAGAATTGTAATGATTATATGAGATGAGATTTTGGTAACTAAACCATACCCTAAATCTACAAGCCTCATACATATCCTTTGTAAAATAGCAAATTTCTTTATAAAAAAATGTAAAGATTTTCTTTTTTCCTTCACGTGGAATCAATTTTTTACGAATAGAAACTTACGTTTGTATATAAGATTACTCAAGAAAAAAAATAAGTTGTTCTTAAATGGTCTCTAAATGTCACAACAAACAAACAGAGGCTAAATTATGAGCAACCGATAATTTAGTATATAGGATATATTACTGATCAGTACTCTTACTGTTGGAACTAATTAATTAGTAATTACCATCATTAACTGCCATGCATGCGTGCGTAGTTTTTTAAGGCCGGGTTTGGATGCTATACTTCTCTCAAGTCGTCACATCTCATTTCATTTTATCTCATCTTAATATTATTTTAATATTCAAACATCATAAATATAAATACTTTTTTATCTAATGATTACTTAATTATTATAACTTTTTAAACTTTCAAACAAAATGTAAAAAATAATTTAATTTTTTTAAATCTCAAAATAAAAATCATATTAAAAAAATTATATTTTAATAATATTTATAATATTTTTATTCAATTTTTATTTCTTCTTTTCTAAAATCCCATAAAACATATTATTAACTCAAACATTTCACTATTATTTACTAATCATCTCATCTCACTATCTAAACCATATCTAAATTTCACGTGCCCTCGTGCTTCAAGATCATCACACATCTCTGTTTATATTAGAGCTGGGCTCCGAGTCGGAGTGCTCGTTTTCGACCTCCGATTCCGACAAGAGTCGGAGCCAAATTGGAGCTCTGACTCCGACTCCGATCGGAGGTCGTAGCTCCGACCTCCTATAGGAGCTCCGACATAAGATCGGAGCTCGACGTGCGCTCGACGTGGCGCTCGAGCGGAACTCTTTCAGAGAGGTTCGCTCGACTTCCGCTCGACATGTCACTCGAGCGAATCTCTCTGGAAGAGGTTCGCTCGACTTTCGCTCTACATGTCGCTCGAGCCAATGTTCAATACAACGTGTGCTCGACTTGCGCTCGACACCTCGCTCGAGCGCAAGTGTACAATAAAAAAAATTTCGGAGTCGGAATTAGAGCTTCTTGGAGCTCCGACTCCGACTCCGACTCCGAATAGATATTCAGAACTACTCCGAATTCTGACTCCGAATTCCGATGACTCCGACGAAGTCGGAGCGGAAGTCGGACGGAGTCGGAATTTTCAAAATTTTGCATACCCCTAGTTTATACCGAGCTCTCTTTCAATCACGACTGTTGGGAAAAATGATGATAGAAAAGTAAATTAAAACAAGAAATTAAAAAACTTGCATTATTCCAATGGGTAATGATATATAATCTAAGCTTGCATTATTTCAATGGATAATAATATATATTTTTGTGTAATTTTTACGTACTTTTTTTAAAAAAATAAAAAAATATATATAATTTTTAAATTTATCCATTTAAAAAAAAAAAACTTTAAAACTGCACACTCCAAAATACAGATATCATTCATCTATCCCCTTCATGGAATAATGATACAGTAACTACTAATAAATCAGCAATCAATCCACGAGTTGTTAATAAAATAATATTTTTGTTATATACATCAAATCAAGATCCAAGTCAAAATAAATTTTTTTTTAAATATTATTTTATTTGGACATTCTGTGAAACCAATTTATCTATAACGGCGGCAGGTCGCTTGTAAGTTAAAAAAATGCGACGACCGTAGTAGAAGAAAGTATTACCACGTGGCAGGCGGTACTATTAGTCGGCAATGCCCATTTTTAAGGACATGGGAAGAATCCGCTGTTCCCCACGCGTAATGAGCTCCGAAGTCAACGACAGAGATCATAATTTTATATATTAACCAATCACTACCTTTCGATCCAACATCGAGATCGCATCAACCTAATACACCTCTTTCATGGTTTTCTTTGATTAGAAATAATTAAGGCCCGGTTTGTATTCGTAATCTATCTCAATTCATCTCAACTTATTTTATTATTATTCATTATTATTCATCAATTTTAACTCACAAATCTTACTATTATTCACAATCAATCTCACTACTATTCACAACACATTTCAACTCATCTCAACTCATCTTCGAATCCCAACGACATCCTAAATAGACAAAAATAAATTTATAAATTGAGATAAAATTATTTTTATTATAAATTAAATCTAAAGAATTACATGAAGTCACATCAATTTATAAATTTATTTTTATATAATCTTTTTATATATGTAGTATTTTTCTTCTTTTAAATCCTTAATTTCGAGAATATTGTTAAAATTGGATTTAGATTATTCCTTAAAGGAGATGATTATTGATAAAAATGAGATTATGTCTCTCTTCCTAAAAAATAACATGAACGTAAGCACAAACATAATATATATTTATATATATATAATTATGAGATAAATGAACTATATATTTAAAATAAAATTATTTTTTATTTGAAATATTGTTATTTTCAATCACACTTATTAATCGACATGATTAATAGTTTCATACAATCACTTTAAAAGAGTCAATTTAAAATGAAAAATTATATTCATTATTCTCACACCATACATATTTTTTTATTTTTTTTCTCTTATCAAATATGCAATGAATGGATAATGAGTAAAAATAATTAATTAGTTTAAGAATAATAAAATTAAAAAAAAAAGTAGTGTGTAGTGTGTGAGGATAATGAATAGCAAAGCTCATTTAAAATACCTAGTTTTAACCAACCATAACGAAAAAAAAATTATTCTCATAAGTTACTATTCATTACCCATACCTGACACCTTATGAAAAACATCCATACACTTTATGAAAAAAAAATTATAAGTTTAAGATATAAAAGTGAATAATAGCTGATGCATAATATTTCTCATAACAATTTAAAAAGAAACAAATAATCTCTCTATGATTTTATAATATTTATCAATTTTCATGAATAATATGAACAACAACATTAAATAATGTGAAAGTATCACCTTTTTAATAATAATAAAACGTTTAATTATAAGGATCGTAATAATTGAATTTAGATTATTTTAAAACTATGTAATTAGGAATATCCAGCTATGCTTGTACACTAAGAAGAAATTGCCTGCAAAGGAGAAAAAAAAAAAAAAAAAAAATTGCCCACTTTGAGTAAAACTGCAAAAGGGAAACCTCCCTATCCTTTTCATTTCCATGTGTAGAAGTGAACGCCGTTTGTCGTTTACGTAATTGTCGTTTAACGCTTCGAAGTTAAGTTCTTTGAGACGCTGCCGTTTTACTTTTCGTTAGTTTTACTTTGTTTTTTCGCTTAAATCTATTGTCGGTTAGATTACCGTGACCGTATCATTCCCTGTGAGCACGTGAATACTATAAAAGCAAAAGAGCACCGACTGCTCTCTCACTGACTGATAACGGGCTAAACCACCATCGTCTCCGGCGATGTGGCCGGAAATACCAGATGCTCCACCGCCAGACTCGTGAGTAACCACTCAATAAATGAGAAAGAAACACGGCCTAAACCTCAAAAACACAAAAAAATGGCCCAAAACCTCAAGCACCGAGTCTTCACCTGCCTCACCAAACTGTCCGACCGTGATACTCACTCCATCGCCGTCTCCGAACTCGAGTCCATTGCCCGGACGCTGGAACCGGCCCACTATCCTACCTTCCTCTCCTGCATTCACTCCACCGACACCTCCGACAAGTCGCCGGTGCGCAAACAGTGCGTGAACCTCTTGGCAATTCTCTCGGAGAATCATGGCAACGCGCTCTCTCCTTACCTCTCCAAAATGCTATCCTCCATCACCCGCCGCCTCCGCGACCCTGACTCCTCGGTCCGATCCGCTTGCGTGAATTCCGTCGCGGCTCTGTCGTCTCACGTCACGAAGCCGCCGTTTGTCTCTTTCCTGAAGCCCTTGGCCGACGCGCTATTCACGGAACAGGACCCGAACGCGCAGATCGGAGCGGCTTTGTGCTTGGCTGCGGCAATCGATGCTGCTCCGGATCCGGACCCGGCGAGACTGGCAAAGCTGTTGCCGAGGTTCGAGAAGTTGTTGAAATGCGAGAGCTTTAGGGCGAAGGCGGCGCTTCTGGCTCTAATGGGTACCGTTGTTAGCGCTGGTGCGGCGTCGTTTAACGGGGCATCGAAGAACTTAGTGCCTTGTCTGGTGGAGTTCTTGCGTAGGGAAGACTGGACGGCGAGGAAGGCTGCGGCGGAGGCTCTGCTGAGTTTGGCGGTGGTGGAGAGGGATACCCTCGCGGAATGTAAGGCCAGCTGTTTGAAGGTCTTCGAGAGCCGTCGATACGATAAGGTGATCTTGCCATCTTCTTCTTCTTATCATAGCTAATGTATATTCACTACTTTTCAATTCGGTCAATCGAAATTCATCGGTCAATCGAAATTCAACCGTCGATTACACATTGTTTATATGTTTGTCATGTGATTGAAGTTTTAAGAATATCCCACCGATGAAATGCGAGATTATAATTCGTTTCTCTAATTTTATTTTTTCTTCAAAAGAAATCATAAAAGAATGAACTTGTAGGTCTGCTGAATGTTATATACTCCTGATGTGAAAATTTTCGAACATACATACTTGGTCACGTGGCATTTACTAACTGGTATACCATGGGTTTTTGTACTGATTTTAGAGTGTCGGTTTAGATTGTGCCTTTTTTTTTTGGGGACAGGTGAAAGCTGTGCGGGAGGTTATGAATCAAATGTTGGAGGCTTGGAAGCAGATTCCTGATGTTTCAGATGAGGCATCGCCACCTCCGCGATCGGAATCTTCTTCAAAAGGTATAAATCCTCCTTCTTTTCCTTTGGTTAGTATTTGAATTTGGTGATGGATAACCAAGAAGAAAAGGAGAAGATAAGTTTAGGATCAATAAATATCAAGAAACCAGTACCATTAATATACTGTAATTTTAACTTCTACCTCATGTGCTTTTAACTTCGATAAAATCAATTCTTCAATTAGTATACCGTTAAAACTGTGTTAATATGCCATATAAACACCAATAACTGCGTGTGTTGTATAAAAAATGAAAAATAAAACAAAGTATTTTGAAAAACCTACACGACCCGGGTAGGTCAACATAGTGGGATGGGGGTGTAATATATAATATTTTCCTTTTTTTTTTTTTTTTATTGTATCAATAGGCTACAAACTTTTATCTACTTTGCGTTCCATGTTCAATTGACATCCATTTGCAACATTTTTCTGATGTTGAGTATATCATTTTCTTTCTGGATTTTGTTTTTTATTATGAGGACAGACAATGCAAGTGATGGACGCCATGCACTTGGTTCCAAAAACCCCTGTGCTGCTGGTTCGGAAGCTCGTCAATTGAGGAAGAAACCGATCCTAGCTGGTCACTTAACCCCATCTGATTGTTCATCTGCTATCAGTGCTAGAAAGAGGAGTATTCTGGAAAGCAATGGCAATAAAACAAATCCACCAATATTTCGGAAGCTGGACCACAAGAAAGCTTTAGACTGGAAAGTTGAGATTACAGTACCTAATGTTTCTGGGTCTTTTGAGGTTGATTATAAGGAAACAGATGAGAATGTCCCCGAGAGAAGGAATGTTGAGAAAAATAGGTTATCAAAGGCTGAAACAAAACGGTCGCTCTTCAGTAAGAACTCTGATGACAAGATGCACAAGTTTGGTGGGACCAAGAGTGAATCTCGTGTGGTTCCATGTCAAGAAGAGAGCCCAGGATCCACTGTTGTTGTCAGTAATGTTACTGATTGCCCGAGGAACCACAAAGAGTGTGAAGATTTAGCTTTAATTCGCAATCAGCTTGTTCAGATCGAAAAGCAGCAATCTAGTCTACTTGATCTCCTGCAGGTTTGTGTTTGTGTTTGAAATTTGAGCTTATGGATTTTATTCAATTGTATCAATAAACTGGGTTCTCTTTCAAGCTATCATGTGTGAATTTTTTCTTGTATCATTGGACTAACCCTACTGACAAATAATGTCTGGCCTCTTAATTGAGCATTATCCGGTAGATCCCTTCATTTTTTATATCCTGAAATCACCTTAAATAGCCATTGTTCTAGACTATACTAGCTTAAGATTTCAATTAGGTATGCTGCCGAATGATGCATGTCCAGAGCCATCAGTATGAGCAACTCCATTATCCTCATTATCCATCTGGTGCCTGAAAGTAATTCATTCATTATACTTGTCTCCTTGTAGATAATGAAATTATGGGGCTTGCTCCTTGAAAGTTACAATTTTGATTCTCTGCTACTAGTTTCTAATATGCACAATTATTGTGCACACTGGAGCTAGTTTCATGAATCTGTCCATGGAAGAAATTTTAGGTTTCCTTAATATTTCATTTATTGTGGGGGATGTCATGATATTAGCTGGACTCCAATGGTGATATTCGAGATTTTATGAGTGTTGATCTGACTATGTGCCGCACATGCAAGTGCTTTTACACACTCACCCACATGCATCAGAGGCGTAAAGATATAGATGCTTCACCATGAAATGCATGAATAGCTTTATGGAGTTGCCCTCCAGAATAAGGAGTAAAGTGAAAACTGATTTTGCAGTCTTTTAGGCATTGGTCGGATTAAATATTTGAGTAGATTTAATTGAACCTAGATTATATTTTGTATGAGACTACCGTTCCAGAGAGCTGCAAAGCGCTTAAGCATTTTATCTTAAAATGCGCAGGTTAATGGCATTTTTTCACCATCTACACTGACACAACTAGTCACAAGTTTCAGTTTCCTTCCTATGGATGCCAACTGGAGCTTACTATTTGACCTGAACAGTACTTTATTTTGCTTTGTCTCACTTAAGCACACAAGTTGCTTAAGAGTGGTACTCATAAATGTGTTGTATTCTAGTGTGTATAGCACTGATTAGTGAAGTTGATGAACGCTGCTTCTCAGCTTTCTAATTTTCTTTTTGCATTTAGAGATTCATTGGGAGCTCACAAAATGGAATGCGTTCTTTGGAGACACGTGTGCATGGCCTAGAGTTGGCACTGGATGAGATCTCATGTGATCTGGCTGTATCGACTGGGAGGATGACTAACACTGACTCCTTTGGATCCAAATGTTGCTTGCTACCGGGTGCAGATTTTTTGAGTTCCAAGTTCTGGAGGAAGACAGAGGGCCGGTATTCCTCAAGGCTTTCTATTTCCAGAGTCCCCCCAACAGTGCCTGCCATGCGCCACAGAGCCGACAAGAGGGGAAATGCTGAAACATTTGAGTTAGAGAACCGTATGTCTCGGCTACAGGGTGTTGGGGGTTTCATTTTGAATCCCCTGGCAGAGATTCAGAGTGATTCAAGGGGCATCTCTGAGGTGGCTCATCATTAAACAATGAACAACAGCAGGTATTGTACAACTTGCTTTTTTTTTTTCAGCATTTTTTAATTTAATTTTTTGTTAAAATGTAATTTTCAAACATCAATGAGTGTCATCTTGATATGCAAGCCCCGCGTGTAGTTTTATCCCACTTGCTCATATTTGCACCATGTGCAAAATTTAAAGTTAGAACGGGTTAGTTTTGGCATGTCATTTATCTGGTGCAAAATTTAAAGTTAGAATAGGTTAGTATTGGCATGCCATTTATCTGAGAGGAAGATGGAAGTGCTTCAGGATAGGCCTTCGGGCATGATTTTTCATATCTTCTAGACAACCTGGTGGATTGAAGAATAGCAATGCCATTGTTCCTGGTCATAATTCTTTTGTGGGAAATCAGGGAATTAGGTAATCTGATTTCTACTTTTTGTTTAGTGAGTAGGGAACAGGAGCAGCTTCATAAACTTTTTTGCAAAATCTTCTGCATCGTTTAGTAAGTAGGGAGCAGAAGCACGACTTTTTCAACTGCATATTGGAGTAGGGGACGCCCCTTGCCAAGAAATTTCCTGAGTAAGCCTTTTTTTTTGGGTAATATCTCTGTAGGGGTCAAGCATTACCACCTATTCTCCTGTCACCGTAGGATTTAGACCATTGTGAGGTGAAATATGCTTTTATAATAATATTTCTTAATGTTAAGAATAAGAATCAGCACAACCCTGGATGGAAGTTTCTTTAGTGACAATATGTTTCCTGCATCAAATATATGATTGCAACTTCTTCTTGTTTACCGTTTGGCAGATATGATGCATAGTTTGGGTTGGAACTTTGAGTTTCCTCCAATTCTAATTTCAGCTTGGTGGAGAAACAACCATCAAATGATCAAGAGGTATGAAGATGTATCAATTTATGGGATTTGTTAGGCTTGTTATGAAGTAGCCTATTGAATGTTGCATTACAACGGCAGCAGTTGGCAGCAGCGGTTCTTTTTAATACTATCCCTACTGAAGAAGTCTCATAATAAACTCTTGGAAAAATCAAAAGTACTAATTCACACAAAAATTCAAAAAAGAAAAAAGAAAAAAAAATTCGTATTGTGGTGAAGCATTCATTTTCAGTTTGATTCTTCGTGGTCGTGAAATTGAGAACTCGCCCGGCGAGTGAGTTTCCACTAAAAATGCCAGTCATGATATGGAGGGTGAAGTATTGTGTATAGAGTACAGTTTATTTTTCCTCATTCTTTTGTGGGAGGGGTCGTTCTCTTGTGTTTTGTGGAAGTAAGATGCAATTATGATGATGAACACGCCCACATTGATTGAGTTTTACCTATCCTTTCTTTTCTGTATAAAGCTATTCCTCTTTACTTTCTTTTCAATTTTCCCTTGTGTTTTAAGTTTTGAAATGCGTGGGAATTGTGAGGGCAGGGCCACAATGGACATAACGATTATAATGATATCATTGATATGGCCCTTTGTACTTGGTTAAAGCTGGTTTTCTCCAGAGAGTCTCTGGACAGATGAAACCATAAAGCACACTTTTCATGATACGGTCAAATGTTCATACATGCTACTATTTCTACCTGTGCATATGTTTCGCTAGATCACGGCCTCTGGTTTAAAACGTGTTGATTTTTTTGAGCTGTCTGATGCGGACAAATCACACGAGTTTGAAGTTTTTCAGGATAAAAGACATGTAACGAGCAACATTTATTGTCAATGGAATGTAGTACGCTACTTTGGTACAAGCACAATGTAAAATAACATTTTTGTTTGTCCCGGCAACTGATGGGATAACCGGTGATCCATGCCCGCATAATACATCAACCTCTAGAGAGAGTATGTCCTGCTTCTCTCTACACATGCTATACTTGTTGATTCGTCATCCCAAGATCTGTTAGATATGACCCACTCCAATCCTGCCAGTGCATGGACTCCACACGCCGTTGCGTTGAAACGCCTCTGATAACTACACGCGCTATACTGGTGGATTCTCCATCCCAACATCTCTTAGATATGACCCATCCCAATACCACCAGTGTGTAGCCTTCATGAGTTGTTGCGTCAAAACGCTTTTGATAGCTACGCACGTTATACTAGTAGATCCGTCATTCCAAAACCTATTAGATATGTCCACCCAAATACCACCAGTGCGTGGCCGCCACACGCCGCCGCCATAATTGCACACAAAGAAACCCAACCACTGACAGTTTGGGCCAGGCGATGCCGCCTATCCACTGTTTTCTCGCTTTTCCTAACCAAAAATTTTGAGGATGGAGATGTCAACCTCCTCTCCAAACATTTAAGGCGGCACCCCTTTGTGGGGAATGAATTGGGACCAACCAGATTCATTTTTCTTTTTTACTCCGCACTTGTTATAATTGGATGTTTGTTGAGGAACCTCACCCCCTCCTCATGTATCTTGATTGTTAATGAAATGCTTGCTTTAAAAAATAAATAACATGTCCACATGATACCATTTTTCTCAAAACAATTAATGAGAAAACCAGGTTTTCAGATGTATCGGTAATATTCAAATTACTTTCTAGCAGCGATATTTGTGCAAGGCAGGACGACATACAGATAAGATAAAGCATATGGATACCCAAGGCAAACCAAAATCATGTTCTGTTAAAGAAATAATTGATCCAAACAGCTATCTGCAAATAACAAAGATCTACATAAAATCTGGAAAGTTAATCCCACAAATTGAGGCTTATTGGCCAGGCATTTTAACTTTATAGAAGAAACAATAAAGTAAGAATATGAACGTTTCTATGGTGCATTCAAGGACAGAAAAATGCAGTGTAGGATTCAGGAGGGAAGCAAAATTTGAAGTCATGGGGCTGGCTCACTGGAGCCTTGCTTCTCCATTTTCTGCAGGAAAAACAAAAACCAAAAAAGCCAGCTGTCCATTAAAAGTAATTTGACAGAAGTATCTAAACATTTTATGCTGTAGCAGCATAATAGCTATCACAATTCTCAAACCCGATTCAACCTATTCAAAACAAATTAAGTTGATAAAACCAGAAGAAACGTAGTTTATCAGCAATAGTATGATATAAGACAGAATGGAAAACCGAATTGCATACTGGGTGAAGCTTAGTCCTTTGGACCTTTCATCACCCATCTGCCCATTGCTTAGTCACCACCAGCTTCTTACGAAATGAACAAGAAGTTCACGCAGGCAAGGGTGCATTTCCACCACTGCATAGATTTGGGGTGCGTTTCCACCGCTGCATAGATTTATAGTTCAATACCAGTGTACATATAATTCTCACTCTAACAAAATCACTTCACAGTTTAAAAACACTTGTTTTTGTGGAAAAGTTACCATGGCACACAGTGAGTCAATCCAAGATCTCACCTTTTTCCCTAGTCTTATGGAAGAAGTTCCAATGGTCTTTCGACCATACAACCTCTCTTTTAGAAATATAGGTTGAAGAACGAGATCCCAACTTCAAATTCAGTACGAGTAAGTGTTGAGTTATGTTTACCTATAAACCATATCCGAAGTCTAAAAAGTATTTCACCTTCTGACATAAACAATACAAAAACCAAGTACAGCTAGATTGCCTGGTTAAATATTTTGAAAACTATAATCTGTAATCAGCAAGCTTCTACAACTTAAAACTCTTAACGATAGCATAAGTATATTAGAGGTGAAACAACAAGAACCAGGAGGTACCAGCAAGGGTATTATTCTATAATCTGCATGCTAAAAACCGAGCACTATAGCGTATTATAAATGCATAAGATTTAATATGCTTGACCATTAATTCCTATCCACTGCATAATGATCATACTGTGAGAGGCTCAAGTAGCTAATTTAACAAATACACAATTGTTGTGTCAACATGATAAACAATCAACTACTTAAATTAGATGGTTATTAGACCCCGCTTCCAAATTGGAAGGCATTCAGGCATTGAAGTGCTATTTCATATTACAACTAAAAGGTTTATACAAATTTATTAATCTTTGAAAGCCATATTCTTCGCCATGACTTTAGTTGAGGGCTACTGCTTCACGTTTTTCTCTTTTCATAATTCATATACAGTAATGTATCCAAATGATATTATCATGTCTGACAAATGTACAACTTGTAATTCCTTCCCGTCATTTTCCAAATATTTTCTAACAAGAAGCACCAGCATAAACACCATCAATGCCACTATATGACTCTTAATCTCGCAAAACACTATCTATCCTCATAATCTTCGATGAAATCACCACTTATCCCAAAAGCTTAAACTGATGGGAAGGGATATATTTAATTATTTGTATTAAATTCTTAACACTCTCCCTCACATGTAGGTCAGACTCCCCCTCAATGAGTAGACCCAACAAATGAAATATTTAATTAAATAGGGTAGAGTGTAGAGTCAGAATTTGAATTCAGGACCTCTGCTTTGATTCCATATGAAATCACTACTTGTCCCAAAAACTTAAGCTAATAGGAAGAGGTAGATTTAATTATTTGTATTATATTCTTAACATCTTCTAAACTTCTTTCTTATTTGCCCAGTGATTGCACGGCATATTTTGTGTTTGAAATAAGTAAGCTAATCTATAAGTATGATCACGTAAGGTGTTGCCCGAGTGTACAGGGCATATACATGAGATACACTAATCAAGACATCTACATATTCAAAACAGAAACCTAGTATAAGTGGCAATCGAGCCTTGACATATGGAGTAGAGGAATTACATTTATGATGTCATGTGTGTGCAACAACACTCACCATTTTCGAGTTACATGAACAGTGACATTTCCCATCTAAGTAAAATCATAAAGCATATAACTTTATACTAATGAATAAGGCAAAGCATGATTTCTAAACGAAACTAGAAGAAGTCATGAAAGGGTCACACACATCTATTATTTTTGTTAAAAAAAAAAAGGATCTTGAACTCTTGAGTGAACATTGGGGCCTTTACTGATAATGTACAAATTTTACCAAAATTAACGACCACACATATAGCAGAAACACTTCCCGGACAGTAAGAAAGTAGTGGTATCAAATGAATTACATCGGAGATAGCATGATCAAAGAAGATAAGACCTAGCTCAGATAATAGCAACCAACCATATATGAGGAAATTAATTAGAATAAAAAAGAACAAAGAAAAATAGAGAGAAGGTGAGTACGGATTGAGCGTTGTGCCAAGCAAGGCCTCGGTAGACGTTGACAGAGAAAGTGGCTGTGAGGTAAATCGTGGCGACACCCAGGCCTGCCGTGAATGCTTTGAATGCCCAATCTCCTGCCTTACTCGCTATCCCCATCTTCGATTCTCTTGTTGTTCCTTCGATTCTCTCCTTCAGACTTTCTCTGAGGTTCGTCTCACTCGTAAGGCAGCAGAAGCTTTAGCTGAGAGGGTTGAACACAGGTCCCATGAAAATGGACAATGGTAAACCCGTTTTAGTTGCTTTTTTGTTTTTTTTTTTTTCGGCAAATTATTTAGTTAAAAAAACATCGAAAAATGCATCCTGAATTAAGATTGGAGAGATATTCCAACCGGTTAATCCACATGGGCCTGGCCATTACTTAAGCCCGAAGCTTATCTCACAACTTGAAGCCCAGCTCAATATCGAGAGGATCCAGTCTATCGTTAATACTAACTGAATAACTATCCGACGGTGGCATGAGATCAAAACGGTTATCATTCAAATTTATTAAGAGATGAATCCTCATCTCCAGATTTGAATTTGAATAACAGATGTGTCATTATTATTTAATAACAAAACAGTTCAAAGGCTCTATATAAGGGAAAAACCTTGGTATGTAAATAAAGATTATCTGATTAATTGGTATTAAAGAGTTATTTTGGTCATTGACTTAGACATCAAAGATGTTCTCTCGAACCCCCTAAACCGTTTTACTCTATGGTTGCATGTGATCTTGAGCGGTGGCGGTGAAACACATCATGCTTTAAAAAATTAAAAATACGACCTTCATTTTATTCCAGTTATTGTTCAAATGAATGATTTATGGGAAAATCTTTTTTGCAAAAATAAGATGTATTTCTTTATCTAAAGATAGTAATTATAAAAATTAATATCTTGAATTCTCCAAATTAAAATGATAATAAAAAAGGAATTCCATAAGATATAAAAAATTATTAGGTACACTAGAATGTGGATGATAACTTTTATTTTTTCTCAAAATATCATACTATTTATATTTCGAACGCATTTAATATTTACTTCATGACATCTAATATAAATCTTTCCTATAAGCAAGGCAGGCCATTTTCATTTAAAGATAAATAATTTGTATAAATTCCAAATAGCCAAATCTCTTGGAGCTTGTACTTAGTATTATTTTCTTTTAAATTTTTTACTTATTTGCTTTTCAAATAGCATGGTTTTTTTTTTTTTTTTTTGACATTATCTTGGGGGTATGGATGTTAGCATAAATTTGACCGAAAAGTCATTTATTTTTTAAATGGTAAAGTGAGAAATCAATATGTTTTATTTATTTTTAGAGTTGAGCAATATGTTTTTCTAACTTTTAATTTTCCCTTTTATATTTTTTGATTCATTTGAATGGTGAAAACTCATAAACAATCCTACTAAAATGTGTAAAAAGAATGCTTCACGAGTTGACATCCTGTCACAGCTTATCCCATTAACATTTAATTTTGGAAAAATACTTTAAACAGATAATAATTTTTGTTAAAATATATATATATATATATATATATATATTAATCATGTTACAAAACAAACGGATGGAAAGCCACATGCAAGAAAACAGGTGACAAAGTAAATGTGTGCAAATTTAAGTTCATTTGTGTTGAAACATTGGAGCTACAGAAAAAAATTGGTTCCACGAAAGTTTCGTACTTTGTTTTAGAGGGTGAGAAAAAAAAATATCATGCTTTTAGAATGAATCAAACACTACCTTCCCTTTTGCCCTTTGAAATCTAATAAAGAAGAGGAGGTTGAATGAACATTCATTTGATGTTAAGTTGAACTAAATTGAAATGAATTTTTTATGAATAGTAGTAAGTTAGATAGTGGAGTGAGTTTTGTAGAATCCACCTAAGATGAATTTAGATGTATTTGAATGTTAAGATAAATTTAGATGTATTTATAAGAAATTAAAAAAAGTTGTGGATCCCGTGTATAAAGAGGTATTGAGTTGAAAAAAATTACGAGTCTTACATGTAAAAAGATTTTGAGTTGAGACGAATTCATTGATTTGAGAGTTAAGTGTTTAGATGTTAAATTCAACTTAAAATTAGACTAAAATGAATTAATCTCAATTTAGTCCAAGTTCCAATGATTTTACAGCAGTACAAGTAGTCGAAGTAGAGTTGAGATCTCATTCTTTGGACCTCTTATTCTATCCTCCGACTTCACCAGCTTACGTTTCAGAATAAATAACACAAACACAGTCCCAAAACATGTTAATTTTGCTGCTGAATGACCCCTATTGTAAAGAAGTGATGTTGCTTGCCCTCCAAGAAATAGAACACAAACTGCAGAGATTGGCAGCTCGATCTCAATGTATGATACATGAAAAAGCGTTTTCAAGAGAAAAATAGAAATGGGTGACTTCTTAAAGTATAGATTCGAGACGTCAAAGCACTGAGATAGATATCAATAACATAAAGAACCTTGTTAGGGTAAAAATTGCAAAGGAGTCTTTTAAATAGAATTGGCCCAAGCTGGACAACAAGGCCAATTACAATATAAGCTATTTTTAACTTTTGATACTATGCAAAAGAGAGACATCAGAGAGATGCAGCAATACTAATAATGGATATGTGATGCTCATGCATTATTTCGGGGTCTATAGCTCTTCCTTGATAAAGCGACTGACTGTTTGTCTGACCTTTTGATAACAACACAGCTCTCCAAAATTTCAGTGCAGCCAAGATTCGATTTCCACTCCAAGTTGATGGTATGTGAGGGATACCCAGATCTACTTCCACCACTTCTTCTCAGACAAAGATATAAGCTGTGAAAGAGAAAATGCATTCAGATGGAATTTCATAAGCATAATTCTGAAACCACCATATAAAACTTGTCATGCTGACTGAACCACGACTATTACAAGGAACAAATCCACCAAGGAATAAGCATCATCCAAGCTTTTATGGAAGCAGCATAGTTCTCAGTGTACAACCAGCACAAGACTTGCTTCTTCCTAAATGGATTGGGATTCAGACTTCTGGGCTTTAGATCAATCTGGTTTCTAAAAAGTAACAGAAAGTTCATCCTGAATACTAAAATAGATTTCATCATCGGTTTTGCCCACATGTTGATAAACACAGCAACCGTGTTTATGAGTGCACCACATTAATATCATATGGTTATGATCATATTCTATTAAAAATAATTAGTGTGCATAAGACTTAAATATTTTCCCACCCCATATCAAGGGCATGCTACCCTGCGCCCTTCAAAGATTGCACATAAGAAAGAACTTATTTGCCTCTGCATTTGGCCCACCCCAATTAAAACCATGCTTCTGAAATGTAATTTAAGGCAACGTTACCTCTGACTTGGCCCTAAGGTTTCTTGAGGTGGGTCCTCTCTTTCTTGTTAACCCGCCCCAAGAATTTATGTATATATGCTTCTAGCCCTTTTTTTTTTTTTTTTGGTATCTTTGTTAATGGTGCTCCTCAAACAATTTCAATCAAACAGCTTATTTCATCCCAAAAAAATTCCACCCCCCAAATAAGTTGTTACAGGCGTTGACTATATGTAAATCTGTTATTACTCTTCAGTGAGTCTTGCTATTATTCTTGCCGCTCCAAGATTGACTGGGGTCTTCTAATGTTTGGCTTTCTCCAATAGTTTCGTCCCTAATTAAGGGAATGAATGAACATGGAAAATTATTGTTGAAGATTGGATATGACATACCAAAAACATATTTGATTGCAAAAGTTCAGTACAAGATCCTGAAAAGTAAGTAAAGTCCAGGGGCACTAACTATATAACGAGTGTCAAACTGTCTATGACAAGTTTTTTTTATCAGTAACTGTCTATGAAATAAATGATCATCAATAATAACATATGAAGAAAACAAGTCCAAAAGAATAAGGTATTATCTCATTAAATCAATCAAGGACCTAAGCAATTCTTTGAAGGAAATTTTCTCTAGCATGATCTATGGTATACATACCAGCCTGAGTATCGAAGTGACTGAATGAATCATCTTTCAAGTTTCAGAAGCCTTAAGAGAATAAAACATCCAGAGCAATGGTTTATGAAACATTGCTTCATAGATTGCAGCTTAAACTGAACCATAACCTTTAAGCTCCAATCAACAAAAGCAAGAAACTGAAAGCCTATTTTCTTTACACATTGAGTTTCAAAGTTCTAATGAGTTCGCCAGGCCCAAGTATCTAGACTGCTGGATGCCACATGAACTACAAAGACCAGATGGTAAAAGCCAAATGAAAGGGTAAGGACTACAGAGAAAGAGTAACTGGAAGCATTTCATTTTAACATGGAATCTTGGGAAGCTTAATCAATTGGATGGGATTCGACACTGTTCCCTAACCGGTTAGAGAAAGATACAGCAACTGTTTACAGTATGATAATTCAGTTGCTTTGGGTGTCATGGTCTAGCTGATTGAATGGGCTTTATATAGGACAAGAGGATGAAAGGTATGACAAATCCAGTTATTGGCAAGTAAATGTTTCTTCTATCTTACTATCAGGAGTTATGACCCTAAAAAACGTATATGAAAGGTCATGCATGTAGAGGAATTTTATTTTATTTTTTATGACGACCCGTCGACCATGTCACAGTTCTTTGGACCCAACCCTAGGAAGTAAACACTGGATACATGACTTCAACTGTCAAAGCTGGATATCATGTAATCCAAGGGAACTTCTAGTGTGGAATCGAACCCAAGATACCCAAGACTACAGCCCATCCCAAAACCGCCCTTTCACTGCTCGGCTACACCCTGACGAGTTCCTTTAGAGGAAATCAGGTAATGTTGTTTCACTCAATTGAGGAAAGCTACAGTGATAGTATCTAACCATCCATGGACTATGACCAGATTTTCAAAATTTGTAACTCAACTATGTCATGTGTTTCCTTTTTGCCCAAGCCTGATATGCTCCCAAAGTTGCAGGCAAGAGATCCATGCATCATAACCAGTTTATCATCTCATCAGATGTTCTCAAATTATATGGCAGTAAGAGTTCCGTTCTAAATATCAATCCAGTTTTCCACATTCCACATTAACTAGTACTCATCACCGAATTTGATTTTTAAACAATGTAGCTAACGAGGAAACTAAATGTTGATGTTTCAATCTAAGGTATTAAAACAGGGCCTCTGCTAGATACGCTCTACAAAATGATTAAGGATGATATCAGTTTAGATCATCCCGTATGCAAGGAAAAAGAACAATTGTGACAGACTGGGACAGACTGGGACATTGAATGATCATAATAAATAAGAAATTCATAGAATGACCAATCATTTGTGGGGTAAGAGCAATCTTCATTGGTGAATATTCAAATAAATAAGATGTTTGGGAATCTTTCAGATCAGTTGCATCTGTTAGAGCATATATGAAAGGCAGTGAACATATAGACTAGACATCTAGTCTATATGTTCACTTGACTTAGTATACAACTTTGAACCAGCTCAAACTTGGCTGAAATTCATTAAGTCATTTTGCAAAACACAGCTAGCTAAACATACTAGTTCTAGATGTAATTGTCATGCAACTTTAGGTTTAGCACAAGCTACTAATCAGAAAAAAGAAAAAAAAAAAAAACTTTTAGGTTAGCACAAACACATGCTCACACAAGAACAAACCACGTGCGCTCACAGTCACACATATAAACATATCACTAACCTGACGAGCAACCTGTGCCAGTCGTCGACTGTCTCGAGATGATTCTGTTGTCAAGCTAGAATTCTGTGGTTCCGGAGAACCATTCCGTTTCTCCACTGTCTTTCTCTCATTGTCAAGAGATGAATTGCCATCTGGGCTGCATAAAGATTCCTTCTTGCGCTTTCTCATGAATGTGTACTTGAGAAACCTGTTAGTTACAGTTTGACTAACCACATCATTTGAATCTGATGCTTTCAGACTTGAGTTAAGTAAGGACTTATCAAATGTCTCAGCATCTGTTCTGCATCCCTGAACCTCAGAATTCCCTGCAGATAAACTTTCCTGTCTTGTCATATCTGATTTATTTATCAAATCTGTACCATTGTTCATTGTGTTTTGAGTACCACAAACCTTGACAAACTCCACATCATTTTCAGTTAAATCAACAGATCGTAATTCCATACCAGTTAAATCTGAGTGTGGCATCATACCCTCAGCTGATACTGGATCTGTTTGACCTTCATTCTCAACTATCTTAGAAGAGTTTTCTACCAAACTTGGGGAAGTTTTGGAGTTACAAAGATCAGAGATTTGATGCATTTCTATGAACTGATCAGTAAGGGAGCTACATGAGGGATCTTTACTTTTAGTGTATCTAGCAGCTCGTTTCCTTTTCCTGCAAAAGGACTTAACAACCTGCAAATGGATATCACCTACATTTGGCTGCATCATTTTCACTTCATCTAGGTTCTTCTCCTCTACTCCAAGCATATTCTCAGCCTCATGAGTAGGTATCACACACATCCCATTAACTTGTTTACATGAGCGAGCTTTACTTTTCTTGAATTTTGTGGCTCTTTTTCTTCTTTTTCTACAAATGGACTTAACAGCCTGCACTTGGATCTGACTACTATCCATGTTCATCACTTTAAGTTCATCTTGGTTCTTCTCTTCTACTCCAAGTATATCATCATGCTTTTGAATTGCCGTCTTATACACCCCTTTACCTTCTTCACCTCCTTTGGCAAACACTTCATTCTTTACATCATCTACTTTTCCAGTAAAAGACAGCTTTCCATCCAAAAGGTACTTTTCGAACGCACGAATTCGCTGGGTGCATCCATTTCTGTACAGCTCAGGTTCTTTGCTCCTCATTACTATGGAGGCAAAATAAGGATTAGGAAGATAACAATTATCCATATGCGGATCATTTTCACCATAGCACTTATTGCCTGCATGTGCCCGGCTCGTAAGAAAATTCTTCACGTCAGATGCTGTGAGTGGCTCGGGTTGTGAATGAGGTAGAGAAAATATAGACTTAGAAGCCATGAGTCCATTCTCTTGTGATATTTCTTCATGAATAACAGTATCACCAGCTAAATTATGTTCATCCAAAGGCTGCAATTGGTCATTTGTCACCTCCTCCAGTTTATCCTGAACTTCTCTCAACTCTTCTCTAAGGTCTCTTACTATATCCTCAGCTTCCTGGAGCTGTGCTTCAAGCTCTTCAATTTTCTTCTGTTGACTTAAGGATGTCGCCTCTGCTTCAGTAACCTATAAACATGGACACAGACTCAACCGTCATACAATGCTGTATTTTTTTAAAAACATGAATTCCACACCAGAAACAGTTAGATTAAATCAGAGCAAAATGGTCCCAATCAATCTTAGGAACTTTTGATGCTAAAATAGACAACATAATGGTTTAATTGCCTTAAGCCTGAGCTAAAGAGGAAATAGCTTCCAAAGATTGGTTTGTGCCTAAAGACTGAAGTAGTTTTTCTGTAGGATTGGGTCAAGTGAATATAATTGTGAAGCTCTAAGAAATTCCATAAACTCCAAAAACTGACTTATGATTTCAAAGCCATATCAACAGATAACCAAATGCAGAAGTAGAAACTTTAGACAGTTGAAACACATGCTTGAGATTTCATAAAATTCTTTCAAAGCCCATGGGACAAATCAACTTATTCAACTTATCAATTCTGTGAAACATTACAAAAGGCTGAAGTAGTCACGGTAGAACTACTTCAGCCAAGTTCCCCATCTTCCTTACTTCTATCCATGCAGTCCCATCCTGACAAAGTTTGCACCAACGAAGCCTAAACCCTTGCTTGTTCATGTCAACCAACTCAGTATGTAAAGCCAACTTTTCTTAAAGTAACTGACAAGAATAAAACAAGACATTAAAACCTAGACCAAAAAAAAAAAAAAGGTGGTGAAATCTACCCTTGTTTGGCTTTAAAATTAATCACTTGAGGAAAAAAATTGAAAAATACTTGTCTTTCAAATTGAACAAACAGGTATGAGTCTGACTTGCTAAAGATAATAAATCAAACGCCATTTTCTAGTCAAGGATACTCAAAACAGTCCACTTTAAACTTCTGATCAAGTTTTAAAGATAAACCGCATCAAGGACAATGGTATCTCCCAATGACACATTTTGTATACACCCATCAAACATCAACAACATTTGCTAGTCAAGCATACCTCAAGATGGTAACTTTTAAGATATAATGAAGTTTTAGAGAGAAAACCCATCATTAACAAAAAATAGGATTTCCCAATGACACATTTAGTTCCCACCCATCAAACATTGAGAGTGAAACCATCAATCACGCCCAGTAACATCTAGAGGCGGGAGACAAAGACCCTATGACTTCTAAAAACATCACAAACAGCTTGACAGAAGTTTTTCGAGCTTAAACTAAAATATTCATCAGCAATGCACACCACCATTGATATCAAAATTAAAAAAGTATCCCGACGAAAGTTTAGTAAAGATCAGAACTTTCTTCAACAAACGAAGATTCACTCCAAACCCACATCACAAAACACAACCAGAACAAAACCAAACCACATATTCCCATCGCTACATCAACAGATAGAAAATCAAAACAAGACAGAATAAAAAAGTAACCCCATTTGAGTAAAAACCACCATACCTTAGAATCCAACATCTCTTTTAGCCTCAAAAGCATCCGAAGCGCCTCCTCTTTCGTCGAGAAGAGTTCCTGCTGAAACCGAAGCGCTTTCTTCTCCGATAGCATAATACGTGCCGCCGCCTCTTTCGCCGTGTTGAGGATTATCTCCGCATAGGCCTTCTTAAGAGCCGTCAATTTCTAACAAAAGAATCAAAACCACAAAAAATCAAACAAAACCCACTGACGAAAACCCGTAGGATACCAAAGGAGCAAACGGAAAGAAGATCAAAATCAAACCCCATTCAAACATTCTCCAAAAATCAAAATAACCCGAAAGAAAAAAAGAAAAGAAAAAAAGGGTGGAGGTAGTTGGCGGTGGTAGAGGTTGTCGAATGGTGTTTCGGTTGTGGTGGGTCAGATTCTGTCACAGATTTAGTCACATAAATTTTACCTCGGAGTCGTCCATTTTCGTTAATGCGCAGAAGCCTTTGGGTGGGGGGGGGGGGGGGGGGGGGGGGGGGGGGGGGGGGGGGTCTCCGACCAAGTCGTGAAGACGAGAGGGAGGTTTGTTCTGTTTTCCCCTACTTTTCCAGCAGCTGTCTGTTAGGAACTGAAGCCTTACTGTATTACCATAATGCCCTCATTGGATCGCCGCAATCACGGAACTGCCACCTATGAAGACAGAACCAATAACATCGGTGCGGTTTTCGGTTCTTCGTTTCTTCCCAATGGGCGCGCGAGAAGAGTGGTCCCCAGCAGCCGGTCCATGACGTGGACGAGTGGAGCTCGTACAAGTGGAAGATGCACACGTGGCTCGATGCATGAAGCAATTTTGGGCGAGGTTTTTTTAGGGAACGGTGCCTTGGGAAGCGTGGCAGGTGACAGTGGGCGGTGGTGATTGCGGACCTACGGTGGGGAAGCGGAACAGAGAAGCGTACCGCAATGTGAAAACGGTTTGGAGAACCCTCTTTACAATGTATGAATGTATATTGGTTTGGTAAGTGATTTTAGATGATATGTAAATAATAAAGAAAAAATAATAAAAAGGTAATGATAAAATATTAAATAATAGTAAATAATTATAAAAGGTAGATAAAAAATAATAATAAAATATTAAAATCTTATTTGTTTTCATAATTATTCTTATCTCATCTCATTTAATCATTATAATTTTTTCAAATTTTTATATAAAATAAAATAAACAATTCAACTTTTTTAAATTCTAAAATGAAAATCATATTAAAAATATATATTCTAACAATATTTTATTTAACTTTTAATTTTAATCTTAACTTATCTCATCTCATTTTTTCTCATCTTATATTTGAAAATAAACGAGACCTAAATAATAGTAAAAGAAGACTTGAGTTGTCCCAACCGATGGATATGTGAAGAGGATAATGATAGACTTACTACCTCTTACTACTCATTTACTACTCTGTAGTGTATTTAAAATTTTTATTTTTTTACTATTCTTTTAAGTATATTTTTTTAAATCTTAGAAAAATATACAACTTCACTAATAATTACTTCTTTAACTATTATGTAAAAAGTAATAATAAAAAATAAATAAAAATAATAATAAATAAGTAATATGAAGTAATAAGCATTAGACTTGTGGTTTATCCATAAGAATTAGACTTGTGTTGTGGTTTTTGTCATTTGTCTGTCAACTTCATCAACACCCTCTTACGTTGGTGCTGATGGCTTTACTTCGAATGAGGGCTCTTCTGTTATCTATATAATGTTACTGTTTTGTAAAAGAATCAATTTTCTTTTTATGAGAATTTTTTTTGAGAGAATAGTAAGGTTTTTTATCACACGAAAATTAATTTTATCTTCAATTCGTATTATTTTATTAAACGAATGCCTTATATTTAATATTAGTGTGCAATTTAATGTGCGAAATCGCTTACAAGAAGACTTTTCCCATTATTAAATATACAAGTTTTGTATATTCTATTTAAAAAATAGGGGATTTATTATTAAAAAAATTATTTTTTCATATGGATCATAGATTTATCCACTTTCTTCAAATGAAGGTGCGAAACTTACACACCCTATGAATATAACGTATTTCAAGTGAATATATTTTTTATGCCAATATAAAAAAAATATTGATAAGAGAGAATTCAAGTCTATTTATCCTCCATATTCCTTATTATTATAATGATAAAGTATATGAAATCAAATATAATGTTATTACTATTTTGCTCGTATGGATACATGTACAATCTTTCTATTGCGTTTTTATAATTTTACTTTAAATGGAAGGCACTTACAAAATTTTTAAAATTTTAAATAAGAATTTGAAAAAATTAATTATTATTTTGTGAGAAGTGAGATTATATCATAAATAAGTTATAAAATAATTATAAAATATTGTTATTTTAAAAATAATTTTATTTAAAAGCATTTATAGCACCATTTATATGGCATGCCACAATACATCTTGTAAAATATATACACATATTTTAATAATGAGTAATTCTATATACAGTTGTGATATGTGTAATTATTGAGTAATCGTTTTGAAAAAAATGAGGTCTACTATTAAAAAATTAATTTTTTTTTTCATGTGAGTCCCATATTTTATTCATTTTTTTCAAAACGATTACGCGGCAGTTGCACAATTCATAGTTACAAATATCATTTCTCTAAGTGAAAACGCATCGTTTCACTAGCGTCTATGTAGACACTCGGATATGCAGGGGTTCCCCAACCCTGGGTGCAAGTAGACTTTTGGGTAATTTTATATATAATCTTGAAGTGTGTAAACGATGTGTAATCGCTTTGAAAAATAATAAAGTCTATTATTAAAAAAATTAATTTTTTTTATGTGAGTACCGTATTTTATTCACTTTTTTCAAAACTATTACACGGCAATTACACAATTTATAATTACAAATATATTTTCTCTTTAACAATATATGCGTTTTCATTAAACTTACACAATCTATGGATTTTGTTCTCCTTTATTATCTTCCCATAATTACTAAATATGAATATGGTAAGAGATTAATAACAATCCCCTGTATAAATATTTAAAGAATTTAAATACTTTTTAATAAAATAAAATCATATTTTACCCTTCAAATAGTTGCTGATTATTTTTCTCGGAAAACCAAAAAGGGATAATTTATACTTGGTAAAATGGGTGGACTCGGGGCAGGTAACCCGTATACCTGCCCCACGGCCCACGGCCCACGACCCTTTCTTCTTCATCTTCCCTCCAAGAGCAAGACCCTGTTATCCACAAAAACTCCACGTGTCCTTTCTTCAAGCTAGTTACAGCTCTCCTGAGTCTTTCCCTCGCTCTAGTCCTCCATTCTCTGTAACTTTCCCGTCAAAATTATTTCATAAAGATGATAAATTCAGAGAGAAGTATTCTCTGCCGGAGCTAAACTTCTCCTGACTTAATAAGTTATTCACTTTCTCCTGAGTTTCCCGTAAAAAATCTGGGTGAGAAACAGAAGAAGAGGTTTTGTTTTTGTCCAATTTTACCGAGAAAATCCATTCCCTTTTAGATCCCAAACAAATTCATAAACGCTTCCTAAAGCTCATGCTAACCAAATTACCAAAATGACTCTATCACCCTCTCTCTTCCTACCCCATCCTTCATCTATCTCCACTTCGCTCTTCAAACCCAACCCTAATTCCAACCAGTTTATATTTCCAATCAAAACCCCTAAAATCTCAATCCACGGGAGATTCCTCTCCGGATACTGGATATTACCCTCCGATAGCCCCGGAAAAGCCAGGGCCAAGACCAGGGAGCTCATCCTTGGGAACCCCTCGGTGACCGTGGAGAAAGGCAAATATAGCTACGACGTAGAAACCCTAATCAACAAGCTCAGCAGCCTCCCGCCACGGGGCAGTATCGCGCGGTGCCTGGAGATCTTCAAGAGCAAGCTCTCTCTCAACGACTTCGCGCTGGTATTCAAGGAGTTTGCTCAACGCGGCGACTGGCAGCGCTCGCTTCGCCTCTTCAAGTACATGCAGCGACAGATATGGTGCAAGCCCAACGAGCACATATACACCATCATGATCAGTTTGCTCGGCCGCGAAGGCTTGCTCGAGAAGTGCAGCGAGATATTTGAAGAAATGCCGAACCATAGTGTGGCCAGGACCGTGTTCTCCTACACAGCGGTGATCAACGCTTACGGGCGAAACGGTCAGTACCAGACTGCGCTCGAACTTCTTGATAGAATGAAAAAGGAAATGATTTTGCCGAGTGTGCTAACCTATAATACCGTGATAAATGCTTGTGCGAGAGGTGGATTGGATTGGGAGGGTTTGTTGGGATTGTTTGCGGAAATGAGGCATGAAGGGGTACAGCCCGACCTTGTCACTTATAATACTTTGCTTAGTGCTTGTGCTAGTAGGAATTTAGGGGACGAGGCGGAGATGGTGTTTAGGACTATGAATGAGGGAGGGATAGTTCCTGATATAACGACTTATAGTCATCTAGTTGAGACGTTTGGGAAATTGGGGAATCTTGAGAAGGTCTCGGAGCTTCTCAGGGAAATGGAATTAGGAGGGAATTTGCCTGATATAATGTCATATAATGTGTTGTTAGAAGCATATGCGCAATTGGGATCGATTAAAGACGCAATGGGTGTGTTTAGGCAGATGCAGGCGGCGGGGTGTGTGCCGAATGCGGCCACTTATAGCATTTTGTTGAATTTGTATGGGAGGAATGGGAGATATGATGATGTTCGTGAGCTTTTTCTTGAGATGAAAGCGAGCAATACCGAGCCGGATGCAGCTACATATAATATTTTGATACAGGTGTTTGGTGAGGGTGGGTATTTTAAGGAGGTGGTGACTTTGTTTCATGATATGGTGGAGGAGAACATTGAACCGGATATGGAAACTTATGAGGGGTTGATATTTGCTTGTGGGAAGGGAGGGCTCCAAGAGGATGCCGAGAAAATTTTGCTTAAAATGAATGAGAAAGGAATAGTGCCAAGTTCCAAGGCGTATACTGGGGTTATTGAAGCATATGGGCAAGCTGCACTATATGAGGAAGCTCTTGTTGCCTTTAACACAATGAATGAAGTGGGGAGCAGCCCAACTGTTGAAACCTACAACTCGCTGATTCATACATTTGCTAGGGGTGGGTTATACAAGGAGTGCGAAGTTATTTTGTTCAGAATGGGTGAGTCTGGTGTTGCACGGAATGTGGATTCCTTCAACGGTATTATTGAAGCTTTTAGGCAAGGAGGCCAATTTGAAGAAGCTGTAAAGGCCTACATTGAGATGGAAAAGACAAGATGCGATCCTGATGAACGGACCCTTGAGGTAGTTCTAAGTGTTTACTGCATCGCAGGTCTAGTTGATGAGAGTGTAGAGCAGTTCCAGGAAATTAAGGCAACAGGAAAATTGCCCAGTGTCATGTGCTATTGCATGATGCTGGCTGTTTACGCAAAGAGTGACAGGTGAGCATTCATTCAATCATTCAACAAGTTATTATACTATTTTTTAAAATTTACAATAGTAGTTTCTTGACATGGGCTACAATTATGTTTTCACTTGTTTTGTGTGAATAGGAGCAGCCTGTGACATTTCTCAAAGGAACTGAAAAAAGATATAAGTAATCCAAACCCAGCTTTGTGTATTAGTGGCATAAACTGTACATGATTGTTAATTTTTTATTTTTTTTATAAGTAAACAATTATATTAATGAGATCAGGCATAGCCCAAGTACACAAGAAGGTATACAAGGGGTAACACCTATCTAGGATGAAGAAATGGAAACAAGAAAATCACGAAAATCAAGGCCGTTGAAGTCAACAGCTTTGGCCCATAAAAAAGAAGTTCTAACAAAAAGTAATCTAATCTCCTCTAGAGAGTGCTCCTTGTCTTCGAACGTCCGGTCATCATGCTCCTGCCATAAGCACCACAAAATACATAGATGAACCATCTTCCACACAGCTATGATCTGTGGAATACCGCCTAGGTTTGTCCAACTGGCCAAAAGCTCAACTACTGTGACAGGCATAACCCAAGCTAGCTCTAACTGTATGAAAACATCTTCCCATAATGTTCTAGCAACCTCGCAATGTAGTAGAAGATGATCCATAGTCTCACCCTTTTTTTTGCACATGCAGCACCACTCCACTATAATCACCCTGTGTTTCCATAAATTATTTACCGTCAGAATCTTTCCCAGCGAAGCTGTTCAAGCAAAAAATGCTGCCCTAGGAGGAGCCTTATTTCTCCAAATCCTTCTCCATGGAAAGTGATTGTTCTGCGGTTGTGTGAGGGACTTATAGAAAGAACGAACTGAAAATATATCTTTCTAGCGGGTACCCACCGCAAAGTGTTAGTTCCTTGAGTACTCGGTCTCAGCCGTACACGACTGTTAACTAACTAAACATAAGATGGTCTCAGCTTGAGTGCTGGAATCTTGTAATGTAGATGGAGTTTCATCCGACTCAATAGCGAAGTTATGTTTAGGTCCACAACTTTTGTGTGAAAATATGGATCATGTGCTATTTTCTTCCCAGGTGCTCAAAATAGACATACCTACCTTGCCCTTTTTCCGTGGTTTTGTTTAGACACTGCTGACTAAAAAGTGCCGCAAGTCATGATATGAAGCTTTTGTACTTGGCTATTAACTATCTTTTCTTCTCTTTTTTCTTTTCTTTTCTTACCTTGTTCATTCTATGGAGGAAACAAGCTTTTATGTGTTTCTGGTGCATTCTTGTAAATAAAACATGGGGTTCTACTATTCAACTTGTGCTAAGCATCGATTACTCATGAAGCAAAGTGTTTTCTTTGAATTCTATAGATTCTACCCAACCAATCATCCTTTTTTTTTAAAGTAATAAGAGAAAAATCATCCATTTTACTGTTTGGTGTTTTAGTTCTTGGATTCCTTGCTTTCAGGTGGGATGATGCCTATGAGTTGCTGGATGAGATGCTGACAAATAAGGTATCAAGTATTCATCAAGTGACTGGGCAGATGATCAAGGGAGATTATGATGATGACTCTAATTGGCAGATGGTAGAGTATGTCTTTGACAAACTTAATTCTGAAGGATGTGGGTTGGGAATGAGATTCTACAACACACTTTTAGAAGCACTTTGGTGGCTGGGCCAGAAAGAACGGGCTGCAAGAGTGCTTAATGAAGCATCAAAGAGGGGGCTTTTCCCTGAACTCTTTCGTTATAGCAAACTTGTGTGGTCTGTTGATGTACACAGGTATCACTGTAATTATTTTCTCCTTCAAGTTGCATTTTCTTAGTTTACTTTGTCGCACCTTAACATTGACCATTTTGCAGGATGTGGGATGGTGGAGCATATACAGCAATATCACTGTGGCTCAATAATATGTATGAGATGTTTATGACTGGAGAAGATCTTCCCCAACTAGCAAGTGTTATTGTAGTGTAAGCTGCTTTTCCCTCACAATCTGTTTTTTATTCTTCTTGGGACAATTATCCCAGGGAGAGGGAGAGATTCTGCTCCTACATTTTAGGTTGGGCTGATTCAATATCCAATCAGTTCAGTGTTTTGAAGCCTGATTCTGCTCCTACATTTTGGCTGGCTGTGCTTGGGCTGACAGTAATGAAGCCTGAGGCCTGCATTGGTGTGCAGAGCCTTTTAAATAATACAGTAGAGCATTAAATTCCAATTACTTGGGGCCATTACATAATTCCCTGATTTTATGGCATTATTATCCGCTGTATCATTTGCCATGATGACTTTTCTTTTGGTTTTAAAGTGAATTACTAGAAATTAAGTCTGATGGAATGTGGCAGGGGCCCATCCAACATGGGCCAATGCTCAGGCTGATGCATCACAATTATGTATCTTGTTGTAGGCAAAGATACTCACGGAAGCCACCCATCGCTTCTATTACCTGTAGGTCCTTGTATAAAAGATGATCTTGGATCTATTGCCATATTTTGACACATCAGATAATTATAGTGGGCTGGGCTGGGCTGGGCTGGTATTCAATGTAGGTTTTTGACTCGATGACTACAGTGGTTTTTTTTTTTTTTTATGGGTGTTGGTGGTTGGTGGCTGTATAGAATCTCCTAATGGATTTCACTTGGTTACTAGGTTTACTTCAAAGCATATTTGTCCATTGAGGTGCATCGCACCTAAAGTTTTATGACTAACATTTGTGTATATTCCATTGACCAGGAGGGGGCGAATGGAAAAAAACTCAATTACCCGAGATTTTCCGGTTGCAAAGGCTGCCTATTCATTTCTGCAGGACAAAGTGTCTACATCCTTTTCTTTCGCTGGCTGGAACAAGGGTCGAATTGTATGTCAGAGGTCACAGCTCAAGCGGATTCTGTCAGAATCATCTTCGGATGCGTTCGAAAAGGATAAAATAGTTGATTTGAGGAATTCCCCCTTTAATCCTTCAAGGACAAGAACTTCCAAAAACGATGTAAAGAGTAGCCAGCATAAAGATGCTGATACTGAAACTAGAATCAGGAAACAAACGGAGCTTGTTCCAAGCACAGTTTAGAGAGAAGTTCAAAATGCACCCATCTCTTGTTTTAAGGGCTCAGAAAATCTCGGTCTCTGTTTCTATGGAGAAAAAGTGAACATTTGTGGATGAATTGGCTGGGGAATGTTTTTATGATCTTTACTAGGTTTGCAACCAGCTTGCCAATGTCAGGTGTGGCACAAGAGTGGAAAAATAATGTTACATGGGATGCTCATATTTAAGGTTTGGTTGGCTGCTGCATACCAACTTGATTCGAATTCAATTTTGGTCCTTGCATTTATCATTGGGGAGACTTAAGATGATGGATAGAATTCTGGTTTTGTAGCTGAGATTTTTCTTTTCATATGTAAATGTACATCATATTTTTCATATATCACAATCATCAGAATGGTTTAAGGGTGGCGGGTCAGTCTCAAAATGTACTGAACTGTATATGCTTAGATTATGAACAGATAGGTGAGTCTTTGAGTGTGAAAGCACAAATCAAGTATTTTCTGTACTTAAAAAAAAAAAAGTTTTCTGTGATCTATCGGGGTGCACATTCTGGAGGTTGATGAACAACATGAGGGAGTTGATGCTGGAACAATGCAGATTTGAACTGTAAAGATGCCATGCGTTCTTGAGTGAAAACCTGGTGATTGGTAGGATTATTTCACATCAAACAGAGTTGATTTGTGGAATACATGGTTTTTTTCCTGATACCACTAGATCTGTCTCAAACTCATATAAATGACAATGTCGTCTGCTGACAAACACAAAATTGATTAAATTTGCAAATAGGAAGGCTCAATCTCCAACCTCCAAATCCACCTATGGGCTTTCTTGGGGTTAAGCAAAAGAGTTGAAATGGACAGAAGATGCCTTGCATTTCGAGGCAGGGAGACCTTGATGACTGGAACGATTGTTTAACATCAAATAGAGTAGGTTTTAGAATGAAAAAATGATTTTTACAAGCTTAGGACGGACAAGTCCGCGCAAATGTCATCAAATTGTATGAAAAATTCTACTCATCATCCATACATCACACATCTATTTTTATTATTATTCTTTTTTTTTTTCCCTTAAGAAGCGTGGGGTAGAGATGATGAGTATATGAACTTCCAAATGTATATCTCCAAGAGGTTAGAAATTGCAGTGTGATGTGCTGACAAACACATAATGGCTAAAAACCTGATAGACTATCTACCAACACTTTTGCTATTGTGCCATACCCTTGACCATGTGGCCTCCAACATTATGTCCATTAAAGCAAAAGGGGATCAATTAAGCAGCATGGGTGCCTTAGTACATAGGATCTACAATATCAGCTGTTAGGTTGGTTATGGAGAACTAATATTACTCAAATTGGAATACAAAAACTAATAAAAGAAGATATTGAAGACCTAATTTACATGGAGAATCTTATCCAAAGTATATAGCTAACAATCATATCCAAACTTTCTATTGTATTTTATTAATGTAGTAGCTAAACATGTCTGTCCACTTACCCCCAAAAAAGTCGTTTTATTTTAAATTGGCTAAAATCAAGTAGACTTAAAAGAACCACACATGCATAGAGATTTAATTCTAAGGATAATATAGATATAATATGAGCATTTAATACTATGTCTATCTCTCTTCAAATTATACCATTCAATTAGATTAAAAAAAAAAATGAAGATGGCCTCAATTTACTTCACACATTACAAAAGAAAAAATTTTTTTTTTCCTAATCAAGCTTTGTATTATAAAGAAACTATAATACAGAGTGTTCAAGGTGGATCATTTCCACTATCAAGGATAAGAAAACATCTAGTTAAAATATTTAAAAGTATGCATAAAAAATTAAGTTAGTTGCTGTCTATTGTGTCGCTGAATGCGTATATCGATTTTGAAATAGATAGATCTTGGCTACTTTTCATGCCTGGTGATGACGAAATTGTATATTAGAAAGAAAAATGACAAGTTGCGTCATTATATTAAAGCAAAAAGAATTGTACATTTCACAGATTGTTTATTTTTAAGGTAAACATCTTCATGTACCTTATACCTACTTTCAGCTTTTTTCTCCAATCCGATTTATTTTTTGCGAAAGTAGGATTATCCTTAAAAAAATATGCAGTACATGTCAAATTCTTGAACTCACAATGCGATTAAAATTGCCAATACTTTTGTTACACAACTCTCTCTCTCTCTCTCTCTCTCTCTCTCTATATATATATATATATGCGTGTGTGTGTGGCACGTGCCCATGTGAACACATTTCATATTTGACAGCACTAAAAGTAAAAAGCTGTAACTTTCTCCCCTCTTTGACTTTATGAATAGAAATCCATGTGACATGCATGCCAGCTTATATTTTCTCTTTAAGGTTAAAAGAGAGCTCGTTTCTTAGAGACTAAGAAAACGTTTTGTTCCTGTAACAAAAGGCAAAAGCTAAGAAGAAAATGATGTGAGATTGATACTTTCGAAGGAGACCTGGAGAAGGGTTTACACGCATGCAAGGAGGCCATCCTAAGCAGAAATGTCATTACTCTACAATTTACAAGGCTTTTATAACCTATATCCACCGTCCTCTCCAAATCAAAACAAAATCAGTTTATTAGTGCATGATACACCTTAAGGTTGTATTTTGATGTTGAACTGAGTTCAACTAAATTGAGTTCTTTATAAATAATAGTGAATTGAGTAGTGAAGAGAGTTATGTGAGACTTATCTAAACTGAATTTGAAGTGTGTTTAGATGTTAAGATAAATTTAATACTTTTTATGAAAAATTAAAAAGAGTTGTAGATTCCATGCATAAAGATGTTTTAAATTAAAAAATATTATGAGTCACACGTGTAAAAAAATTTTGAATTGAGATAAATTTAATAATTTAAGAGTTGAATGTTTAAATATTAGACTCAATTTAAAATTAAATTAAATTTAATTACGTTTAACTGAATTTAATAACTAAACGTAATCTAAAACGAAAAGTCACCTTTTTGTTAAAAAGAATAAGAAAAATAAAAAAAGAATTAGTGGATCTAATTATTACAGGTGACGCGTAAAAGATACAAAAATATTGAAGATAAGATGAATATACGTCTTTAATATTAGCAATTTTTTTTAAAACAATACTAGTTGTTGGGTCAAAACGAGCGGAAGTAGTAAACCCAACGAAGGTCCATAGAAGATTAAGGTCCACCATGTCAAGATGCTAAGGAGAAAGGAGAGAGATCGTTTGACAATGACAAGCTTGATTGGGCATCGAGGGAGGAGGAGACATAAAATTGGAAGACAATAAAGTAAGGGGAATAGACTTAAAATAAAGGGGAGGATACAATCTCCTAGAGCTGAGTGATTTTAGAGAGTTGAATAAGAATGAAGAGCTCGTCTTTATAGTGATTTTACACGTAGGCCTTAGTGTCAACCCATATAGTTACTTATCTTCTTTATTTTTTTGTCATTTATCATTAAGAAAGTTGTGAATAAGCGCTCCAAACACAGCCACCATTAAAAATCACCACGTAAGGAGAGAGTATCCAACCATATTATTAAGGTCAAGAAATGTGTTGGGATTAACTGGTTATCAAAAGTTAATTTGAAGTATAACAACAAAAGTAAATAAAAGAAATAACGATAATCACACACGAAATACCAAGATTTAAGTAGTTTGGCTCAGCATGAGCCTACGTCTACTGGCATGATTGGTCTTAATGAATTCACTATCAACAAATGTGGAGTACAAGAGATCAATTACAAAATCTTTAATCCCAAAACTCCAATACATCCAATGATCTTTGAGATTCTCACAAAAGGACCACTCTCTCTCTCTCTCTCTCTCTCTCTCTATTGTATGTATACAGTTGCCTCGAAATGCAAAAAGTACAAATACAATTAAAACACTCTGTATTTATACTAAAACGGCGCGGAGTCCTTAAAAGGAACATTCGCTCGAGCGATGTATCAAGCGGTGCTCAAGCGAACATTAGGGCTGGCATACCGCTTGAGCTGACTGTCGAGTGGGTCCCGAGCGAACTCACGTGTTGCCATCTCACTTGAGTTGAGTGTTAAGCGGGGGTTGAGCGAACTCATGGGTAGTGTCTAGCTCGAGCTAACTGCGAGCAGCTGATGAGCAAACTGTCGGGTTGAAACTTGGCTCGAGTGGTAGAGACACCGCTCGAGCGAACAATCTATATAGGCGCTTTTTCAACAGGATTCAAGCCACATATCAATAAATCTCCACCCTGACTTGAATTCCACCAAACTTAACAAAATTCGTTAACCAAAGAATCGACCCCCTCTACCAAATTCCCAAAGAGAATCACAGACCCCAAACACCAATTAAATCCAAACAGAGTTTGAACTTATACACTGAAACTCGCTTTGTCATCATATCTGATGGATTTTCAATAGTAGCAATCTTTTGAGTTTCTAATACACCCTCTGTAACAACCTCTCGATGAAAATGATACCTGACATCAATATGCTTTGTCCTCTCATGATACATTTAATTTTTGGTCAAATGTATTGCACTCTGGCTGTCACAAAACACTGAAATTTCATTTTGTTGTAGTCCCAAATCACTAATCAGACCTTTAAACCAAATGGCTTCCTTAACAGCCTCTGCTGTTATCTTATATTCTGCTTCTGTAGTTGACAAAGTAACAGTGAATTGTAGTGTTGCTTTTTCAACTAATAGCAAAACCACAAATATACCCTATCAATGATCTTTTTTTATCTAAGTCCCCAGTATAATCAGAATCAATATAACCAACAACCCTGGAACTGAAATTAGTATCTCTATAAAAAAAACTAAGCCAAAATTTGAAGTCCCTCTCAAATACCTGAGTATCCATTTCATAGTCTGCCAATGAGCCTTACCTGGATTAGCTATGTATAGAGGTGTAACCGGCTCGGTCTAGTCCGGTTTTGGATAAAATCTAGGACCAAACCGGTATGTACCGGTTTTTCATTTTTCAAAACCGATTACGTCCTGGTTACCCTCATAAACTGGTATATCCGGTTTTACCAGTTTCCGGTCCGGTCCGGTCCGATTTTTTGATTTTTTAAAATGTAAAAAACATATAATAAAGTGTTACTTCTTATGATAAAATGTTATTAATAATTTAATATATATATATATATATTATGTTTAAAGTATATGATCAATTAAATTTTCATCTTTAAGATTAAACTTTTATTTTATAAATTATAATAACATTATCTTATATATAATTATATTAATAACATATGATCAAACAAATTACAAATGTTCATATTTAAGATTAACATTTTATGTTATAATTTATAATTTATAATATGAAATTATTTCATATATGATATATAATTATATATTAATATAAAAATTTAATATATAATTATATATTATATATAAAACTTATATATATAAATATTTTGTATAATATATAAAATTAATTTTTATATATATATATATATTTCCCAACGGGTGCGGTCCGGTTCTGGAAACTACGGAACCGAAACCGGACCGGTTCCGGCCGGTTTTCATAATATAGGAACCGGTTCTGGACCGGACCTGTTCAAAACCGGACCAACCGGTCGGGTCCGATTTTCCGGTTTAAATTTACACCCCTAGCCATGTACATGCTAACAACATTCACTGCTTGTGAAATATCTGGACGAATACAAACCATTGCATACATAATAATGCCAACTGCACTGGAATAAGGAACACCAGCCATTAACTATTCCTCCTCGTCTGTTTGAGGAGATAGAAATGCTGAAAGTTTAAAATTTGTAGCAAGCGATGTACTTACTAGCTTGGAATTAGACATTCTAAATCTCTCAAGAACTTTCTTAATATATTTTCATTGGGACAAGTACAACTTTCCAGTTTTCCTATCTTTGTGAATCTCCATCTCCAAAATCTTATTTGCAGCACCTAAGTCTTTCATTTCAAACTCATTACTGAGTTGGGTTTTCAACAAGTTAACATCAGATATGCCTTTGGCAACAATAAGCATATCATCAGCATAAACTAACAAATGAATGAAAGACCCATCAAATAATTACATGTGATAAACGCAATTATTATAGCTACTCTTCAAATAACCATAATCAATCATAAAAGAATCAAAGCGTTTATACCATTGCCTCAGGGACTACTTCAAACCACATAATGATTTCTTCAATTTGCACGCATGATCTTCTTTTCCTTCAACAATGAACCCCTCTAATTGATGCATGTAAATGGTCTCTTCAAGCTCACCATGAAAGAATGTTATTTTAACATCAAGTTGTTGTAGCTCTAGGTCATAAAATGCAACCATAACAAGTAACACCCTGATTGATCTGTGGTTCACAACTGGAGAGAAAACTTCATTAAAGTCGATGTCTTTTCTCTAATTGTAGCATTTTGCAATTAAGTGTGCCTTATACCTTGCATCTACAACACCCTTGATTCCTTCTTTTCTCTTGAAGACCCATTTGCAACCAACAATTTTCATCTTCTTAGGCAATTTAACCAAATCTCAGGTTTGGATTTTGTGAAGAGACTCAATCTCCTTAGTCATCGCTATGCACCACTGTGCATGTTCCTTACTCTTGACAGCTTCTGAATAACTGGAAGGCTCCTGACCAACAATATCCTATGCTGTAGTAAGTGCATACATCACCATATTTGCATGAACATATATGTGAGGTGGCCTGATATGCCTTCTAGTAGCTATACTGTAGTCTTGCTCACCCTGTGTGCTATTATCAAAATCGAAATCATACTCATCAGCAATAGCATGATCTTGGGTGACACTTAGCACCCCTTGTGAAGCCTCAACCTATAACTCCACCTTCTTGCCATTACTCTACTCTTCACCTGTAGGCACAGTAAACTTCTTTGTCAGATTTAGCATGGATTGTTCATCGAATATAACATCTCTACTAATTACAAACCTGCGTGATTTAAGATCAGTACACCACAACCTGAATCATTTCACCCCATTGGCATATCCAATAAATATGCCATTCTTTGCCTTTAGCTCAAGTTTTCCCAAATTAACATGAAAATATGTATGACAACAAAAAATTTTAAAATTTGAATAATCAGTAGGAGTACCAGACCATACCTCATTTAGAGTTTTCAAATCAATAGTTGTGGCTGGAGAGCGATTAACCAAATAACAAGTTGTGTTGACTGCTTTAGCCCATAAATATTTAGACAAACCAGCATTCGAAAGCATACAGTGGGCTCTCTACAAGAGAGTCCTATTCATCCGTTCAGCTACCCCATTTTGCTGTGAAGTATGTCTAACTATGTGGTGACTGACAATACCTTCATCTTTTCAGATTCATCAAACTCACCTCCGCAAAATTTCATACTATTGTCAGTTCGAAATTGCTTTACCTTCTTGCCTGTCTAGTTTTCAATCAAAGTATTCCACTGTTTAAAGTTAGCAAATATATCGCTCTTTTGTTTAAGAAAATAAACTCAAATCTTTCTTGAGTAATCATTAATAAATGTAAGCAAATACTAAGCTTCACATTTCAATGAAACATAAGATGGACTCCAAAGATCAGAATGAATATAGTCCACAATACTTTTAGTTTTGTGAATCCTTGTAGTAAACTGGACCCTACACTATTTTCCAAACACACAATGTTCACAAAATTCAAGTTTTTCTATCTTCTGATCACACAATAACCTTGCTTACTCAGAATAGACATCTCATTTTCACTCTAATGACCCAAATGTATATGTCAAAGACATGTGATATCTGAGTCTGGATCATCTGAAACAGATACTGCAGCTGCACCTATTACTTTATTGCCCTAGAGGAAATAAAGATCATTTGTCTTATCTTCTCTCATTACAATTATGGAATCCTTATTGACTCTAATAGCTTCATCTTTGCCGGTGTACTAAAAACCCAAAGAATCAAGAGTGTCCAAGGAAATAAGATTTTTCTTCAAATATGGGATGTGTCAGACTTTAGACAATGTCCTAACAATCTCATCAAATATCTTAATCCTAACTGAACCAATTCCAATAATTTTACAAGCCATATCATTTCCCATCAAAACGGAGCTACCATTTTGTGGCTCATAATTAGTGAACCAGTCCCACTTGGGACACATGTGAAAAGTACAAGTTCAGTCAATGACTCACTTGTCACCAAAGCAACTATTGTAATCACTAATTGCTAAGACAATATCTGAACCGTTAGACTTTTCATCAGCAACACTAACAACATTAGAAGAATTAGTGTTTTTCTCTTTGTTTTTAGGTCTAGGAGACTCATTTTTGTAATGACCAAACTTATGACAGTAATGACATTAATATTTTTCTTGTTAAAGTTTGACTGTGAACTTCCCTTGGCTTTACCCATGTTCTTCTTTGAACCCTTCTCATTGGATATACACCTGCTAGAGGAACCCTTAACAAACAAACCACTGGCTTGATTCTCCGTTCCCTTCACATTTAATTTAGTTCTCAATTTCTTAGAATTCAAAATAGATTTCATATCTGCCAAGGAAATAGTGTCTCTACCATACATCATGGAATTGACAAAATTATCAAACGACATGGGCAACGAACATAAAAAAATCAAGGCTTGATCCTCTTCTTCAAACTTAATGTCAATATTCCTCAGATCCATAATAATTTTATTAAATTCATTTAAGTGTTCAGAGATATGAGTACCTTCCTTCATTTTGAGCGTGTATAACCGTTGCTTCAGGTACAAACAGATGGTGAGAGATTTCTTCATATACAGGCTCTCAAGTTTAGTCCAAAGACTAGCATCGGTCTCCTCATCAACAACCCTCCTCAAAACTCTATTTGATAATGACAACAGAATAGTACTGTGAACCTTTTCTTCTTTTTCTTCTCTTGACGATGCAGGAGAATCATCAGACACATTCCCATCTAATACCTTGGACAACCCTTGTTGCTGCAGCAAAGCCTTCATCTTGATACGCCATAAACTAAAATTATTCTAATCGTAGAATTTCTCCACTTTAAACTTTGTCATAGCCATCCCTCAAGATCTCGCACAGAGCCTGGTGCTCTAATACTAGCTTGTTGGAATTAACTGGTTATCAAAAACTAATTTGAAGTATAATAGCGAAAGCAAATAAAAGAAATAATGACAATCACACACAAAAACACCAAGATTTAAGTGTTTGGCTCAATGCGAGCCTATGTCCATTGGCGGGATCGGTTTCAATGAATTTACTATCAACAAATGTAGAGTATAAGAGATCAATCACAAAGTCGTAAATCCCAAAGTCCCAATACATCCAATGAACTTTGAGATTCTCACAATAGGACCACTCTCTCTTTACTTAATGTATACGATTGTCTCAAAATACAAAAAGTACAAATACAATTAAAACAATTTGTATTTATACTGAAACGGCGTGGAGCCCTCACAAGGCACTTTTGCTCGAGCAAACGTTAGGGCTGGCATACCGCTCGAGTTGACCATCGAGCGAGTCTCGAGCGAACTCACGGGTTGCTATCCCGCTCGAGCTGAGTGTCGAGTAAGGTCGAACGAATTCACGGGTTGTGTCCAACTTGAGCTAACTGTCAAGCAACTGATGAGCAAACTCTCAGGTTGAAGCTTGGCTCAAGTGGTAGAGACACCACTCAAGCAAACAATCTGTAAAGGCGTTTTTTTAATAGGATTCAAGCCACCTTTTAACAAAATGCATCAACATTAGTTGAATCTTGACTCATGTAATGAAGTGAGCCCAACATATAATCCATCCTCTAAGGTGAAAGTCCACTATGGATAAGACAAAAAGAAATTGAGCATAGATCTAGCAAATATGTTTGATGTATAGATTATTTATAAATGTGATATGTGATGTTCAAAAGATGTGATGTAGGATGAAGAAAGTTGAGAATAAGTTTGGAAGAGGGGAGAAGGAAGGATGCAAAGGAAGGAGAAGGGACTAACTCCACATTCCAAACAACAAATTAAACTATGTTTAGTCAAAAGTGTAATACATAAAACGATATGTGCAGTAGAACAATAAATAGTTCACTTGCCAAAATCCTAATATTGAAATAGATTAATTCGACGGTCTTTTCCACCTGACGACATATTTATGGAATTACTAAATAACAAACAAAAAATAGGAAAATGATAGACAATCATTTTTATAACTTTTTATACAATTATGTTTTAAATTAGGGGTATTTTTGTATAGTAACTTATAAATGTAACATCAATTTATTTAAATACTCTCATTTTAAAATATAGTTATATAAAAGGTTGTAAAAAAGTTGTATATGTATCATTACTTAATAACTAATCTGAAAAGAAACATAAAACAAAATATTAACAGTCTATATAAACTACAACTCAAGTTATTTATACCAATTAGATACTAATTCTTTATTATTTATCATGATAATGTAATTTAAAACTTGCAATTAGGTGTCTTGGTTGATTTTTCTTTAGAAAACTAATAAAACTAAGAGTAATGCTAGATACAGTCGTGGAATGGGCAAGTGTCACGCAATCTTTTTGAAAAAGAGTATGGTCTACTATTAAAAAATTAGTTTTTTATCATATAGGTCTCATATTTACTCATTTTTTTAGAGGGATTCGCTGCGCTTCCACATTCAATGACTACAAATATCATTTCTCTAAAACTAAAGTGGCCCTGACTCCGTCTTTATTTGGCTAACGTGTGGCATTAAAAGATGACACATAACATATTTATGCCACGTATCAATTCAATTGTTTATTTTTTTAACGATAAATTAACAACAGTACATAACTGTGAGTTCTTTTAAAATTTATGTATTAACTTTATAAAATTTAAAAAATTGAAAAAATCTAATACTAATTATACAATTAGTTAGCATAGATTCTATATGGTGTCGTTTTGTTAAATGAAGTTTAATAAGTGTAGACTAACAACAAGTCGTAAATGAGTCAAATAGTTGTAAAACATTGTCGTTTTGATCATCCTTTTTCATATCAGTATAAAGCAACCACAAGTTGGAAGATGAGGCCAACTCTGGTATTCGGTCCAAATTTTCTCTCTCTCTAATTCTTGATCACATTCTTGGAGGTTACCTCCCTCGAAGTAGTCGAATTCTGCTTGCAGAAGAAGTGTCCATCACAGTTGGTATTAGCTTATTAGTGTACCAAGATAGAGGGTACGCAATCCTATGCTCAGATTGTAGATTCGGTGAACCATCTTCAACAACAGTAGGAGAGGTAGCAGAAACAGATTGAAGATGCTATTGCAGTATTAGCTCAACAGCAAGAAACAGTCAGAATGGATAGGGAAATGCAAGAAAAGAGGCTTTCTGAGTTGCTGCAACACATTTCCAGAATCTCTTGCAATAATTCAGAAGGCAATGGTCAGACAACAAGAAACTTTCAAGAAGCTCAGAATCTTGGCCGTAATGAGGACGTAAATGAAGGTGTGGGTGACAGAGCCTTTGTAAAAGGTATAAAGTTAGACTTTCCAAGATTTGGTGGTAGGAATCCATCAGCTTGGATTTACAGAGCCAACCAGTATTTTCTTTATCATCAAGTACCACCAAGGCAAAGAATTTTTTTTTGCATCATTTCATATGGATGAGGAGGCTCTTATCTGGTTCCAAGATGCAAGGGAGGCTGCTTCTTTCCATTCTTGGGAGGAGTTTACTCAGGCTATGGATCATCTGTGAATGATGATCCAATGAAGGCTCTAACAAGATTAAAACAAGTAAGCTCTGTTACTCATTATAAAGCTCAGTTTGAGTTGTTGTCCAATAGAATTAAAGGGGTTTCAGGAAAAAAACAAAAAAGAGCTTAGTTGCTTCTTGAGTGGGTTGTGTGATAAGATTAGATTGTCTGTAAGGATGTTGAATCCTACTTCCTTGAATGATGCTTTGGGGTTAGCTAAAATCCAAGAGCAATACGTTTGGAGTACTAAGAAGTCTTGGAGAAATAATTTTGTAGATTTTCATCAATAGAATTCTAAAGGGGGCTTTCCAAGAATGCTCCTATGGGATCTATTTTAGGTAATCCTAAGTCCTCACCTGTTACTAGGTCGCCTTACCAGAAAGTATCCGAGGCCCAAATGCAGGAAAGAAGAAGAAAGGGCCTGTATTATTTTTGTGATGATAAGTGGCATAAAGGCCACAAGTGTGCTAAGCCAAAAATTTACTTGTTGGAGGGTATGGAGGTTCTTGATAGTGAGATTGTTGAGGAGCAAGATAAGATAGAATTTAATGAGAATTTTGAGGAGTGTGGAGATATTGCTCCTATCTCTTTGCAAGCTATTGTTGGTTCCCCAGGTCCTAAAACAATGAGGATTGTAGGTCAAATTAACAAGAAAATGGTCATTATTTTAATTGACACTGGTAGTACTCACAACTTTGTGGATACTGCAGTGGTGAAAAAATTTGGTTTGTAAATGGAGATCAATCGATTCAAGTTAGAGTTGCTAATGGTGATGTGGTGCACAATTTGGATAGTACTGCTGCTATAGTAGTGCATATGCAAGGGACTAATTTGTTGCTATTTTTTTACCCTTAGTCTGGGTGGATGTAATGTAATAATGGGGGTACAATAGTTGTTATCACTGGGTCCTATATTGTGGAATTTTTCTGAACTCCAAATGGAGTTTTCTTATAAAGGCAGCATTGTGTTCTTAAGGGCATCACATCTCCTAATGCTGAGTTGGTGATGATAAGGATTTTGGTTGGATCTAAAGGATTTTGGTTGCAATTAATGGTTGTGGAGACTAATCAGAACCTGTTTAGTTCTTATGCTGAAGTTGAGGAGTTATTGTATAAGTATGATGGGGTTTTTGAGAAGCCTAAGGGTCTTCCTCCTCATAGGTCTTGAGATCACCAGATTTTATTGAAGAATGAGTCTATGCCTTTTTTTTAAGGCCATATAGATACCCTTTTTATCAGAAGACTGATATTGAAAAGATTGTTGCAGAATTGTTGAAGACTGGTGTCATTAGGCCAAGCCAGTCACCATTTTCTTCTCCTGTGTTGCTAGTCAGGAAGTCAGATGGCTCTTGGAGGATGTTCATGGACTATAGGGTGCTTAATGAGGCCAACATTAAAGATAGTACCCAATATCAGTAGTTGATAAATTGTTAGATGAGCTATTTTGCTCTGCTGTGTTTTCTAAACTTGACTTGAGGTTAAGTTATCATCAAATTAGAATGAGGCCTGAGGATGTACATAAAACTGCATCTAGAACACATAAGAGACATTATGAGTTCATTGTTATGCTATTTGGACTCACTAATGCTCCATCAACCTTTCAAACTCTCACGAATGATGTCTTTAAACCATTCTTGAGAAAATTTGTAATTGTATTCTTTGATTATATTCTAGTGTATAGCAAAGACATAGAATCTCATTTGTTGCGTTTAGCTAATGTTTTGGAGATTTTACGGCAGAATCAATTATCTGCCAAGAAGTCCAAGTGCCATTTTGCATGCCAAGAAATAGAGTATTTGGGCCATTTAATTTCCAAGGAATGTGTGAGGGATGATCCCGAAGAAGTTAGATTCTATGGTAAACTGGCCAATGCCAAAAACTTTCAAAGGTAAAAATCTGTCACTTTCCACTTATGAGAAATAGTTATTAGCCTTGGTGTTGGCTATTAAAAAATTGAGGCCTTACTTGCTGGGTTCTGCTTTTATCATTAGAACTGACCACCTTAGTTTGAAGTATTTGTTGAAGCAAAAGGTGGGTACATCAGCTCAACAAAAATAGATCTCAAAGCTGTTGGGTTATGAGTTTTCCATTAAATATTAAAAAAGGGTAGAGAACAAGGTATTTGATGCCTTGTCTCGAATGGATTTCCAAGAAGATGAAGCTGCAGTGTGTGCTATTTCCTATCCTACACCAGTTTCATTAGAAGAATTGAAACAGGCCTATGTACCTGATCCAAGAGTCCAACAATAGTTATCCTTGTTAAAAGATGGCTCTCCTTCGACCTCTTCTTTCACTCTTAAGCATGGGGTACTGTTTAAAAAGAAGATATATGTGCCAAATTGTCAAGAACTGAAGCTAAAGGTGTTGCATTTCATACATGCTAGTCCATCTGCTGGACATTTTGGTTTCCATAAGTCATTGCAAAGGGTTAGATATGATTTTTATTGGCCTGGTTTGAAGAAGGAAGTGAAGAATTTTATTAAAGAATATGAGTTGTATCAGAGAAATAAGGTAGAAAATATTCATCCTGCTGATTATTATAGCCATTGCCTGTACCTCAACATATTTGGACAGACTTCTCCATGAATTTTGTTGAGGGGTTGCCAACTTCTAAAGGTTATTCCGTAGTGATGGTTGTTGTGGATAGGTTGTTGAAATATTCACATTTTATGCTTTTAAAGCACCCCTTTACAACAGTAAAAGTAGTACTAGTATTTTTTTGACAATGTCTTTAAGTTACATGGGATGCCATAGAACATAATTTCTTATAGAGGGGCCACTTTCACAAGTTCTTTTTGGAATGAGTTGTTCAGACTGCAGGGAGTCACTCTTTCTTATTCATCTGTCTATCACCCTCAAAGTGATAGTTAGACCGATGTAGTTAACAAATGTTTAGAGCATTTTCTAAGAAGTTTCACAACAGATAAACCAAGGTTATAGTTTGAGTGGTTAACTTTAGCTGAGTGGTGGTATAACACTACTTTTCATACTTCAACAAAGTTAACTCCTTATGAGGTGGTTTATGGTAGATCACCAAGCAGGTTTCAGTCTTATGATCCTAGTTTAACTGTTAATCAAGCAGTGGATGAAGTGTTGAAGACGAGAAAGGAAATATTAACTACATTGAAGGGCAATTTGAATGTTGCTCAAGAGAGAACGAAGTATCAAGCTGATAAGAGTAGAACTGAGAGAGAACTTCAAGTTGGAGATTGGGTATTCCTCATATTACAACCATATAGACAACAATTGTAACACCCCGTATTTCAGTGTATTTTTACTGAAGGATTATTTTTATTGTTCAAAAATTTATCCTCTTATTTTAAAATTGGTTGGATTTTTAGTAAGTTTATTTCTATGATTTTAATTTGGGGGAAATTATTTTTTTATGTGCTTTCCAAATATTTATTTATTGTTATGCATTTAAATTGCTTTTAATATTTAAATTAATTACCGTGGGATTTAATTATTTCAATTTGACTTTACCATTACGTTTAAATTATTTTATTTAACTTGTGGTTTTAAAATCGTCTCCGTTGGATCTTTTTTGTGACCCAAGTTATGAGGATTGGACCTCATTTCTTTTCCCTCCATTTTTCTTTCCTTCCTTTTTCTTTTCTTTCTTTTCTTTTTCTTCCTTATTTCCTCTCCTTCCCGCGCGATCTCTCTCTCAACTCTCCTCCGCCCGTTTCCATCGTCTCCTCCCAGCGCCGCCGTCGCGCCGCCGTGCGCGACACCGCCCAGCCGACCAGCTCCCCCTCCCTCCGGCGACCTCACCTCCCAAATCTCAGCCCCTACCTCGCCGCCGGTAGCCCACACGCCCCCCACGAAGCCGCGGGCCACCTTCGCGCCAGCGCCGCCGTGAGCCGGCGGTGGCCCTCACCGCCCAGCCCATTAGCTTCCCCAGCCGCCGGCGACCTCACCCCACCAATCTCACCTCCATCCGTGCCGCCGTTAACCACCAGTAGCTCTTCGAAGCCGCGGCACTCCTTCCGCCGTTGCGCCGCCGTCGCACCACCATTGGCCACCATCTTCCTACCACTTCATCCCCGACCTCTTGGCAACCCATTGGACCCAACCCCACCTCCGATCCGTCACCGGTGAAGCTCCACCAACTACATTTCCGATTTGGGCATTTTGGTCTTCTACAGCCCATTCCGCCGCCACCCACGGCAAACCACCACCACCATTGGCTTCACCGACCTCCCTAGGCCCTACCCTATCAATCTTGGGTCTTCGTTTGTCCTCGTTGAAAAGTGGGTATCTGTGACCCACGGCCACAGTGTATTTTACACTGTGGTGTTGCTCAGAAATCACCACTTGCAACTTCGAGATCCTCCGGAAATTATTATATTGCACTGTAAGTATTTTCCTTAAAGAACTTTCGTGATTTAAATATATTTTTGCACTAACACATATTATCTGTGAATTGGTTTGTTTTGCCGGACTGAGTCCGAGGAGTTTCGGGGGTCGGATGGATTGTGGTCGGAGTTGTGTTTGTTTGCATTGTGAATTGTGGTTGTTGGTTATGACTTGTTCACGTACATCGCATATTGCATGCATGATCATGTTTGTAAAGAAAACTGGGTTTTCGTGTATTGCATACATGTTTATGTATTTATTGGATTTGGATTTTCATGTGAGTAAAAGGAAAAGAGACTGTAGGGATGGTGGTAAGCAGGGATGGTGGTTGTGTCCCGCCTGTGATTCCCGCCCACAGTGCTCTGTTAAGTATTTATTGTGTGTAAAGGAACTGTAGGGATGGTGGTAAGCAGGGATGGTGGTAGAGTCCCGCCTGTGATTCCCGCCTACGGTGCACGCGGTAGGGATGATGGTAAGCAGAGATGGTGGTTGTGTCCCGCCTGTGATTCCCGCCTACGGTGCACGCGGTAGGGATGGTGGTAAGCAGGGACGGTGGTAGAGTCCCGCCTGCGATTCCCGCCTACAGTGTCCGATAAATGGATTGTTTGTGTGAATCATTTTATGAGAAAATGTTTTACGGTTATTTTGGGCCAAAATGGGATTTTTGGCGTGTGTTGGAAATAATCATTTTTCTGGGAAAAAATGATATTTTATGGCTAAATGTATTTTGCTATATTGTTGGTTGCATTAATGTATTTTTATCCCGAGAGTTGTTTGGTTTATACTTACCTGTGGTACCATTTTATGGTATCGCAGATTTTGATGCAGATGATGATGACGAGCCTTAGCTTGGCTCCGTTGGAGGAGTGATCTGGGATTGCTCCTGTTTAGTGAGTTATGTGTTTTTATCAGTTTATGTATTTACCTTTTGTATTATATTTGGGATGACTGTATATTTATTTTTTTTAAAGATAAATTGTATTTAAATATTTGTATTTAAATTCTGGTACTTAGTTGACTATCCGCTGCGTTATTTTATTTGTACACTGTTGCATGTACACACACTGGCACTTCGTTGGGATGTGTGACCGTGTTGTCACCATCCTGGCGTCTCGATCCCTGTGTATTTATATAAGGGTATTGGGGGCGCCACAGGTGGTATCAGAGCAGTTCGGCTCTGGGTAAAACCACATGTCCCATAGGTGTAGTACCAGAAAATTTTAAAATTTTGATTTGAAATTATTTTGTTGGGAGTACATTATTTTTAATTTAATTTATTTATTTTAATTGTACGTTAATTGTTTGTTATTTATCTTATTTTTGTTATTTTAGTTTATTTAGTTATTTTATTATATGGCAGGCAATTTTACTTGTTTCAATTATTTTTTTTGTGTACTATTTCATTTGTTTTATTTCTTTTGTCTTATGATATTTTATTTTGTTGGTTTTATTTTATTTTATTTTATGTGATATGGTTGTATTGTAATTTATTTTACTATAATTATATTTTTTAGTTTGTTTTAAGCTGATAGTGGGGTTAAGGGTTACGCTATGGCAGGAAAATGGTACGACCAAGAAGGCAAGCTAATGAGCCCGAGGATGAATTACCGAGGGGTGATGGAAATTATGCCATGGCGAGGGCGTTGAATAGGATGACGGAGTTTCTTCAGCAGAATTTTCGTCCACAGCAAGGAGAGCAGTTCAGGGCGATGCAGGCCGGGTGCACCTATGAGCGCTTCTTAGCGCATAGGACCCCTGCTTTTTCTGGTGAAGAGGATCCATTACGGGCTAGAAGGTGGATTCAAGATCTGGAAAGAACGTTTGAAGTCTGTGGATGCACTGAGGCCCAGAGGGTATTATATGGGAGCTATATGCTGCAAGGTGAAGCGGCGAATTGGTGGGAGACCAAGCGGTCACTTTTAGAGATGGAGTTGGGATCCTTGGCTGCTGTGTCTTGGCAGCGTTTTAAGAAAGAATTTGATGATCGATTCTTTCCTGTTTCGGTGAGACGGCAATTGGCTCGGGATTTCAATAATTTGGTTCAAGGAGACATGACTGTCGAGCAGTATGCAAGGAAATTTATGGAGCTTGGGCGGTTTGCTCCTCACCTCATTGCTACGGAGAGATGCGGGCTGAACGTTTCCAAGAAGGGTTGCGCCCTCAAATCCGCAGGCAGGTCGCATGTTTGGAAATCCAGAACTTTCAGAGGTTGGTCAATGTGGCCTCAATTGCTGAGCGAGAGCGAGGTGCTGTGGTAGATTCCCCTCCGGGTAAGAAGCGACTGAACGTTGATGGTGAAGGGAGCAGCTCCGGGTCGCCACAGAAGTTTGTGCAAAGGATCGGGGCCAGAGCGCAGGCAGCTTCCGGTATACGTATTGGGGCCGAGCTCCAGTTTGTGGTAGATGTAATAGGGCCCACGAGGGCGAGTGTCGTCAGGGTTGGAACCAGTGCTTTGAGTGTGGTCAGACAGGACACTTTGCTCGTGAGTGCCCTAATTGGACCCAAGGGAATCAGGGTGGTCATCGCGGTGGTAGGACTAATCAGAGGCAACTAGTTCAGGCTCGGGTGTATGCAGTGACTCCTGGTAGTGCTGGCGACGAGATTCCAGGGACTCAGGACGCTGGAGTTATGGCAGGTATGGGTCTAATCTTACCTTTCGTAATGGATGCCATGTGTGGTTTATTCTTGGGTTTTGGAAAGTTATGCAAGTTGTATCCATGCCCGTTGGGTGTTGGAGGTTGTGTGATTTTCTTAAGAGTGTTCTGGTTGTATTTGGTATCCTGCTTTAGAGTGATGATTGGCCCTACAAATTTCGAGGACGAAATTTTATTTTAAGGGGGGAGGATGTAACACCCCGTATTTCAGTGTATTTTTACTGAAGGATTATTTTTATTGTTCAAAAATTTATCCTCTTATTTTAAAATTGGTTGGATTTTTAGTAAGTTTATTTCTATGATTTTAATTTGGTGGAAATTATTTTTTTATGTGCTTTCCAAATATTTATTTATTGTTATGCATTTAAATTGCTTCTAATATTTAAATTAATTACCGTGGGATTTAATTATTTCAATTTGACTTTACCATTACGTTTAAATTATTTTATTTAACTTGTGGTTTTAAAATCGTCTCCGTTGGATCTTTTTTGTGACCCAAGTTATGAGGATTGGACCTCATTTCTTTTCCCTCCATTTTTCTTTCCTTCCTTTTTCTTTTCTTTCTTTTCTTTTTCTTCCTTATTTCCTCTCCTTCCCGCGCGATCTCTCTCTCTCCTCTCCTCCGCCCGTTTCCATCGTCTCCTCCCAGCGCCGCCGTCGCGCCGCCGTGCGCGACACCGCCCAGCTGACCAGCTCCCCCTCCCTCCGGCGACCTCACCTCCCAAATCTCAGCCCCTACCTCGCCGCCGGTAGCCCACACGCCCCCCACGAAGCCGCGGGCCACCTTCGCGCCAGCGCCGCCGTGAGCCGGCGGTGGCCCTCACCGCCCAGCCCATTAGCTTCCCCAGCCGCCGGCGACCTCACCCCACCAATCTCACCTCCATCCGTGCCGCCGTTAACCACCAGTAGCTCTTCGAAGCCGCGGCACTCCTTCCGCCGTTGCGCCGCCGTCGCACCACCATTGGCCACCATCTTCCTACCACTTCATCCCCGACCTCTTGGCAACCCATTGGACCCAACCCCACCTCCGATCCGTCACCGGTGAAGCTCCACCAACTACATTTCCGATTTGGGCATTTTGGTCTTCTACCGCCCATTCCGCCGCCACCCACGGCAAACCACCACCACCATTGGCTTCACCGACCTCCCTAGGCCCTACCCTATCAATCTTGGGTCTTCGTTTGTCCTCGTTGAAAAGTGGGTATCTGTGACCCACGGCCACAGTGTATTTTACACTGTGGTGTTGCTCAGAAATCACCACTTGCAACTTCGAGATCCTCCGGAAATTATTATATTGCACTGTAAGTATTTTTCTTAAAGAACTTTCGTGATTTAAATATATTTTTGCACTAACACATATTATCTGTGAATTGGTTTGTTTTGCCGGACTGAGTCCGAGGAGTTTCGGGGGTCGGATGGATTGTGGTCGGAGTTGTGTTTGTTTGCATTGTGAATTGTGGTTGTTGGTTATGACTTGTTCACGTACATCGCATATTGCATGCATGATCATGTTTGTAAAGAAAACTGGGTTTTCGTGTATTGCATACATGTTTATGTATTTATTGGATTTGGATTTTCATGTGAGTAAAAGGAAAAGAGACTGTAGGGATGGTGGTAAGCAGGGATGGTGGTTGTGTCCCGCCTGTGATTCCCGCCCACAGTGCTCTGTTAAGTATTTATTGTGTGTAAAGGAACTGTAGGGATGGTGGTAAGCAGAGATGGTGGTAGAGTCCTGCCTGTGATTCCCGCCTACGGTGCACGTGGTAGGGATGGTGGTAAGCAGGGATGGTGGTTGTGTCCCGCCTGTGATTCCCGCCTACGGTGCACGCGGTAGGGATGGTGGTAAGCAGGGACGGTGGTAGAGTCCCGCCTGCGATTCCCGCCTACAGTGTCCGATAAATGGATTGTTTGTGTGAATCATTTTATGAGAAAATGTTTTACGGTTATTTTGGGCCAAAATGAGATTTTTGGCGTGTGTTGGAAATAATCATTTTTCTGGGAAAAAATGATATTTTATGGCTAAATGTATTTTGCTATATTGTTGGTTGCATTAATGTATTTTTATCCCGAGAGTTGTTTGGTTTATACTTACCTGTGGTACCATTTTATGGTATCGCAGATTTTGATGCAGATGATGATGACGAGCCTTAGCTTGGCTCCGTTGGAGGAGTGATCTGGGATTGCTCCTGTTTAGTGAGTTATGTGTTTTTATCAGTTTATGTATTTACCTTTTGTATTATATTTGGGATGACTGTATATTTATTTTTTTTAAAGATAAATTGTATTTAAATATTTGTATTTAAATTCTGGTACTTATTTGACTATCCGCTGCGTTATTTTATTTGTACACTGTTGCATGTACACACACTGGCACTTCGTTGGGATGTGTGACCGTGTTGTCACCATCCTGGCGTCTCGATCCCTGTGTATTTATATAAGGGGGATTGGGGGCGCCACAACAATCCTTAGTGGCTAGGAGAAATTTTAAATTGTCTCCTAGATTCTATGGACCATTCCAGATTATTAAGAGAATTGGCTAGGTGGCTTACAAATTGGATTTGCCTTATAATTCTGCCATTCATCCAGTATTTCATGTATCTTGTTTGAAGAAGAAGGTTGGGCAACATGTATCTCCTCTGTCAACATTACCACCAATCAATTTGCAAGGAGAATTAATTCTAGAACCTAAAAGTATTTTACAACGCAGGACCAGGAAGTTGAATTATAGGCCAGTAGTCGAGGTGCTGGTACAATGAAGAGGGTCTGCAGTGGAGGATGCCACTTGGGAAGCTTATTGGTAGTTGTGTGATAAGTTCTCTCACCTTGTGGGCAAAGTTCTCTAAAGAAGGAGGGTATGTTATAGGCTGAAAGAAGATGAAGGGTGCAGGGAAGAGAATTAATGGTTGAAGAACTTAAGTGAAATGCAAAAGTGTAGAAATGGAATCATTGTGATAGTTAGTTAGTTAGCATAGATTCTATACGGTGTCGTTTTGTTAGTCAAATAGTTGTAAAATATTATCGTTCTGATCATCCTTTTTCATATCAGTATAAAGCAACCACAAGTTGGAAGATGATGTGTATTCAGTCCAAATTCTCTCTCTCTCTCTCTCTCTATCATTCCCTCTCTATCTCTAATTCTTAGGCTTCGTTTGGAACATGAACTATTCTCAACTCATCTCAACTCATCATTATAACTTTTTCAAATTTCAACATAAAATATAATAAATAATTCAACTTTTTCAAATTTTAAAATAATAATAATATTAAAAAATAATATTCTAATAATATTTTATCATCTCAAGTCAACTCACTTCAACATCCAAACTCACCTTTAATCACATTTTTAGAAATTGACTCCTTTGAAGTAATCAAATTTTACTTGCAGAAGAAGTGTCAATTACAAAATATAATAAAAAATTTAATTTTTTAAATTTTAAAATAATAATAATATTTTATTCAATTCATTTAAAATTATCTAATCTTATCTCATTATTTAAACTATTTATCTTGGAGATCGTGGGCGTGAAGTACAAATAGTACGAAGATGGACAGTGAACCCCACAGAACGTTATCTTGGCTTATCTTTGCCAGAGAACCGACGCACCACGAGAGGCCATTAAATTCTATTTAACTGTACGGATCTTCAAAAGATTTTCTTGTTTTCTTAAAAAAAAAAAAAACCATCTTCGTAGTACTCCCCAATGGGCAAAACTGGAATATGCCAAGCGGACGGTCCATACACCATACTTTTTTTTTTTTTTTTAATTATTATTGTATAATAACATTATACTCTTATTTAGGGGTCCACTAAAATATTGGATTAGGCAAGAAAATATTTTTAAAAAATTAAATTTTCCGAGACAAGTTGGTTTTGACCAGATTCAACTGACTGCATAAACAATGGTTGTCGTTTTAATAGGATATTTATGTCTGTGAAGTGTCTGATCTCCCCATGTGCACTTGTTTTCTTTTTCTGGATTTTATATTCTGAAGATAACATTAAAATGCCCAACTGAATGCTGGTTGCTGATACCCACTGCCTTTTCAACTATTTTTTTTTTTTTAAAAAAAGATGATATCTTAATTTTATTAAACTATTAGTTTTAATTATATTTAATAAAAATTTATAATTATTATATTATATAATTATCAGATATTCTCAGGAAAAAATATTCCTAATTAACAGTTTTGCATCTTAATATTTCTTAAATCATAAAAAATATTATTTATTATCCATTTAATTATTATTATTTTCATATTTTTATGATAATAAAAGATAGTAAATAAATTTTTACTTAATTAATAATATATATGATCTTAATATATATATATATATAAAAAAAAAAAAAAAAAAGGAAACTGGCAGGACGTATCTTTTTCTGCTTTTGCTCTTCTTGCAGCAGATGCTTCCTACTTTTAATGTTAATTTAGCCTATATCAGTGCAACATGTGGCTGAGGTAGATATGTGTGACCACAATAGATCGTGTGAATCCAGCAGCATGTACGACTGATAATTACAAATCCCATACCTTTTTTTTTTTTTTTTTCCTATTCCATCTAGCATTAACTGAATATCTCCTTAAAAAAAGGTAAAATCTCCAAACAAAAAATTAAGAAGAGATTGTCACTTGAGAATAATATGCTACGTATCAATATTTGATTGGTTAAGACGTGACAATATGATATCTAAGTTTTCTTTAATTTTTTATTTAGAGACTAACGAATGAACCTAAGTGTATTTATTTTTTTAAAAGTTCATATATCAGTTTTGTAAAAGTTAAAAACATAAAAATTCAAATACCAATTTTTCAATTAATTCCTTTTTTTATTAAAAATAAAAATCTCGAGCAATTTTAATTTTGAAAAGCATGCTGAGTGAAGCTTCGACTCTTGAAGATCAATACATTATTTTGAGTATGATCAATATATAAATTTCGACTCTTTGTTCTCTTTCTTTATTCTTTTGAGTCTCTAAAGTCTTTCGTACTCTTGAAGAGCCCCTCCTCACTCTCAAATACTTTCATTATCCTCATCCCTATTGATTACCTTGATAATTGCTTTTCCATGGCTTTTCAGCTTGTTCCTTTTCCTTCACCTATTTTATATTGTTTCAGCTAGCTCATGCATTTGGGAGGTTCATCCATCCTCACTAGGGTTTGCGCACCGTTTTGATCATCTCTTCCTCTCCCGCCCCATTTTTCTCCCTTCTTTTTTTTCATTTTTTTCCTTCTCAATTTTCTTATTTTTTTTTCCTTTTGCAGATATATTTGTTCCCAAACATCTAATCCAACTACTCTGTGACCTTTTCATCCCCCTCAATCATTTTTACAATTTTTTTACATAGCGTGTGAGGTATATACACCATCTTCCCAGTAGTCTAGTTTTCGAGATTTATTTCTCACCATTTTCTCTAAATCATGTTGCCTCTTTGGGATGACTAGAAATTGAAACGATATGCCTAGTCCTCACTCTCTATGGGATCATTGCCTCTTGTACATGCATGTTATCATGATCATTTGCACTATAACCACTTGTATTAGGTATTTGACTTGTATTGGAAAACCCTAAATCATGACGAATTACTAGCTACATAATAAATTAGTTGCAGTACCTTTGATTGTAATTTTTTCTTGGATTTACCACCATGCATGCACCCTTTGTGCTACTAGATCATCTCCTTATATTAATAAATGAATACATGCATTTATAAATTTATTTAATATTTCAAACAATTATGTACACATGCAAGACTTTTACATGATAAATAATATATAGTTAACTGTCTGATTATAGATAGTATCAAGATGTTTGTATCTCTAGAACTATGCTTATGGACGATAGTCATAAGCCTTATTGAAAAGAAAGAATTATTGATGGATTACTTCATTTATTTACTCATAGGTCAATTTAAGATGGGCTCTAGTGTTATTCCCACCGCTCTTAGTTCAATTTCTCTCCCCATGAAAACGATTGATCTGACTTTCATGGAGTATATTGAAAGTATATATGAAGATTACATGCACTTTCATTGTTCTTACGTGAGACATGTAGTAATATGAGATCCACCAATTTTGACATTTCGTGTCACAGATATTAATTCCTCCAATTTGCACAGCAGCTTGTCGCAGTTTACCAATCACACCAAAGCCAATGCATCATCTTAACCCTATGAGAGATTAATGCTTTAGCCAAAGTCCAATAATCTGATCATTATTTCTATAATATTTTATATTATAAATAATAAATAATTTCATTAATTGCATACAAGGGTTGTAGTTAAGTAATGTTCCATCATTCAATATTTCTTAGATCTTAATCATTGTTGTTAAATTTCATGGCTGAAATTTTGATATGAAATATAAGTCGATATTTTAAAATTAAATGATTACTGTTAACAAAAAAAAAATTGTGATAAATTCTAATCATGGATGCAATCTTCTACGTACTCAAAGGTAAGTTTGGATAAAGTGTTGTGTTTGATTCATACCAAGAGTTTTTTCTGAATTATCTTTTGATGGATGAAAATCGTATAGGTAGGAACTTACTCACCAAAATGGGATAAAAAACCTTATCTTCATGAGATTCAATGCCATAAATAAAAAAAAAAAAAAGAAGAGAAATTGGATTTATAGTCTTAAAATATGTAAGTCTCGTACACTCTTTTTAAAAAAAGTATATAAATATGAGATCTACAAAAAAAAACTATTGTTTTAATGGTAGACTCTATTTTTTTTCAAAGGGAATACATGAAGATTGCATACTTCAGAATTGTAACTAGCATTATCAGAAAACTAATGTGATAGAATCTGGCCCGTTTGAATAGTGAACTGAGTTGAGATGAGTTTGATTATTTATAAATAGTAATGAGTTGAGATGATAGAGTGAGTTTTGTAAAGCCCACCTAAGATGAGTTTAGATGTGTTTGGATTTTAAGATGAGTTTAAATGTATTTATAGAAAGTTGAAAAAAGTTATGGGTCCCGCATGTAAAAATGTGTTGAGTTGAAAAAGATTGTGAGTCTCACGTGTAAAGAAGTTTTGAGTTAAGATGAGTTTAGTGATTGAGAATTGAGTGTTTAGATGTTAGACTCAGTTTAAAATTAGATTGAACTAAGTTAATATTAGTTCAGTTCAAATCTCAAACGGAACTAAGTCTCAAGTTGATTGAGATTTTATATACTCATCTAAACTTCTTATATATATATATTTATATTTAAGAAAAATTATTAGATACTTTTGGAGTATGGATAACATAGTAATCTCGTCTTATCACAATAGTATGTAATTAGAATTTTTATATAGTTATAAACTTGAACTAATATGTTATCTTAAAATATAGCCAAAGGGTAGATGGCAGATAGATATGTAAAAGATAAGAAGGTAAAACAAGAAAGGAAGGGGACAAATTAAAAACAGAACCTTGTTTTAAGAAGAATGAGTCGTGCAAACCGCGGAAACAAACCCACAACCAAATGCCACACCTTTACGCCCCCACGCAGCCACGCTTCCACCTGTGCCAGCCCCCCACAATCTATCTATATATATTATATATATCTAAATATATAAAATCCATACATCCATTATAGTTATCTCTCTCTCTCTCTCTCTCTCTCTGAATTTTTTCCACTTGTACGGCCCACCGAGATTCCACAGTAATTGATCAGGAGGTGGTGGAGGAGGAGGAGAAGCAAAAAGGGTCGGGCGGAGATGTCTCGTGAGTGCGTCGGAGACTCGGGTGGTGCCGGAGAGATCATGCTTTTCGGTGTGCGTGTGGTGGTGGACGCGATGAGGAAGAGCGTGAGTATGAACAACCTATCCCAGTACGAGCAACCTCAGGAGGAGGGCTCCAAGGTTCAGAACACTGTCAGCGTCAATAACAATAATACGAGAGAAGATGTGGCTGCAGCAGCATCCGGTTACGCCTCGGCTGACGATGCCGTTCCTAATTCTCGCGCCAGCCGTGATCGCGAGCGCAAGCGAGGTCTGATTCGGATCCCCCGATCGTCTGTCTTAATGTTGTTTATTGGGTTTTCAGTGTCGAAGTATTTGATTTATCTGTTGGAAAGTTTTGTTTTGTGGATGATTGATTATGTATGTTGTGCAGGGGTTCCGTGGACGGAGGAGGAGCACAAGCTATTCCTGCTGGGTTTGCAGAAAGTAGGGAAAGGAGATTGGAGAGGAATATCAAGAAACTTCGTGAAGACACGCACGCCGACGCAGGTCGCGAGCCATGCTCAGAAATACTTTCTTCGCCGCAGCAACCTCAACCGTCGCCGCCGTAGAACTAGCCTCTTTGACATCACCACCGATACGGTGAAATTTTAGCCTATTGTTCTTTTTATATTCTCTGTGTTTGGTTGCTGAGAAAAACAAACATCTATTTTGAAATTATGTCCGCTTTTTTCTCAAGGATCTCTCTTAGAGCCGGCGAAGTTGACCTGATTTGGGGCAAATAGTTGTTTTACGATCTTTTCGATCTGGACTTGGTTTTCTTCCCTCATAGAAAATTACGTATGGAGAGTGAAAAAGGTCTTCTTGCTTTCGTATGGATTAAATTCATTGTTTTGCTTTTTAATTTTCATCGTGGTTGTCATTTCTATGTTATTTCTTCAGTTTTATTTTGTTGTTCGTTTTGGTTGTTGAGTGGACTTGGGAAACAACGAACTAAAAGGTAACGAAGAATTCTAGAATGTTTTTTTTTTTTTTGGGTGGTCTTGGTTTCTTAGATGCAAAAGTTGACCCGTCCGGAGGAAAATAGCGGTGAATCGAGACTTTTTTAGGCTGAGGTTTCGGTGCCTTTTCTTTGTAATTCGTAGAAATAATCTGTAATTATTTTGCATTTTCCTTTCATTTTCTCAACATCCAAACGAAGAACAAGCTTTTCATGACATGTTCCCAAATGCGTGTATTAGGTCACGGCAACTCCTATGGAAGCACAAGGGTATCATCAAGACACTGCCTCACATTCTCACCCATCGTTTCCTCCTCCTCCTCCGGCACCAACTGAAAGTTGCAATTTTAGTGGGTTTTCCAATGATGGGTGCTTTTCCGATGACTGTTGGTCCGGCAGTGGTCCCAATTGAGAACCCAATGGAAAACCCAACCCTAAGACGGGGAAATGTGGAGATTAATGCAGCCTCTTCGTTGAAGCTCGTCCGCCCAATTCCTATCCACACGGCGCCTTATGCTTCAACTATATCTGAACGTAGTTCGAATTCAAAGTCAGCTGTTGATCCATCACGGCTGACGCTCAAGCTGTCTTTGCCATCTGATCAGAGGGAGTCGCCGTCAAGGCATTCGGCTTTCCAGGCAATGCCAAGCTTCAACAATGGTGATAGCATTATCACGTTGCTTGAGGAAGATCCAAGTATGGAAAATGGTTTGAGAATTAGGGCAGATGGATTAGAGGAATGTTTATCTGGAAAAAAGCAGGCAATGGGTTAGAGATGACAAGGTAAATTAGGTGACTGAATTTGATCCTTGTTTGTTTTGTACAGACCCAAAAAAGAACTGTCACGTCCTTTTCTGGTGTATGCAATGATCTTAGATTCTTGTTCTTGTCTACTTTCTATTGTGGCTGATATTACTGAAAATAACAAAGGAGTTGAATGCTCTTGTCTTCTGATATTTGTGAGTATGGTTCTAGTGGTTTTAACTTTTTATGGTTTTTTTGGATTTTAAAGAAAAAAATATCAAGTTTGGATTACTGGTAGAGGGCATTTTCTTCCCCTTTCCGGTGACAGGACACATTAATTTTGTGAATGTGGATTTATTGAGTCGACACTCAATAATGGACGATGGTAGTTGTGGATTGTGCTAGTATTATTAATGCTGTGATTTGGGGTTCTATGGTTTTCAACTTTCAAGCAACAGTAAATAGGTTAATGTTTGCTTTCTTATAATGCTTTGGTGACCTGTAATTCAAGGGGGCTTGTTTGCTCTCACAGAATATTTCGATGCTTATGAGTTGTACAAAAGAGAGGAGAAAAGAAAAGAAAAAAAAGAATAAAGAAGAAAAAGGAAAATGCTCGGCTTGCCTAGTTGAGAAAAGGGAAAATATAAAGAAATAAATGAAAATTTTGTGCGAATAATAACTATAAGGCATGTCCTCCCACGGATGTTTTGGTCATTAATAGTGTTCAGAGAAAGTAAGTTTACTCAGAAGTTCACCATGCTTGTACAGTTTTGATTGCCTCATAATAATGTATTTTGATGCTCCAATTCCAATCCTTGATGACAATCATGCTCATAACCAATTTCTACTGCTACAATTGCTTGCTCTCAGACCAAATGAGATGGATTGACCTTATTTTGTGTTCTATGCAATATACATATAAAAGAGAATGAAACTTGCTCTCTTGGGGTGGGTTCTACTGGCCTGGAGGATAGATCCCTTTTTCTCATTCCATGAAATAAGGTCCTTCAAAGGCCAACTCTGGAAGAATCCATTTCTCCTGCTGCTTTGTGCTTTGAAATGTGGAAGCCTAAAACATTTGTTATAAAAGAGTCGTAATTCTTTTTTTTTTTTTTTATTCGGAAAGGGTTCGAACTCAAAACCTCCATTTTGAACGTTTGAGTATTATAAAAAAGTTGTAAATTGATTATTATTATTGTTAAACATTATTTGCCATTGTTTTGGGCCCTCATCGACTCCTCTGGGCTCTTGTCCCGAATGGTACAAATATATTCCAATAATTTGTTTAAGAAAAGCGAGAACTGAGAAGGAACAAGTTTCTTCTTCACTGCTTTCACCATCGGAATTTCAAAATGCATCTCTCGTATTGTTCACCATTGCTTTGTGTCATCTTCCGAAGGACGTTCCACACAGCATCCTCTTTCTGTCTCTCAAAACAACAAAAAAAAAAATTCAAAATTCAAAAGCCTTGCCAAATTGTCTCGATCTCCAACTTTAGGCGATGATGGTGGACATGACAATTGACAAATACACAATTCACTTGAGTATTAGATATTTTAAAAACATTACCAGATATTTTAAAACTTGAAGTTTATTAGGCAGTCCAACTTTCACAAGCAGAATAAACATGATCAGTGCGCCATCATCATAGGGCCAGCAGGATTCATGATAGGAAAGACACACAAAATGGAAAGAGAAAAAAGTTGGTTAGATTCATATGATTTCTTTCGTCTCTTTCCCTGTAGCCTCTCACGTCGAACAACATTCCTTTTGCCATTCCTCTTACCCTTCTCGGAGCTTTCACATATCATAGAAAAAACCAACGCTTGTCGGGCAAAGTTCTCATCTCATGTAACATGTTTTAGCTGATATGGCTCACAGCAAAACCAATGAAATGAAACATAACTGGACATATACTACAATACATTTTCTAAGTGAAAGTTTATGAGTGAAAGCAAGTACTAAGTAAAAATTTATGAGATTATTTATTGACGACAATTTATAAATAATTATATGAGATATGAATGGATCTTTATAATATATATATATATAAACTTACAGACTACAACTGAATGGCAGTCTTGTTTCAAGCCCTCTCCTTCATATAATGCTTTTATTGGCCAGAAGCCTTAAGTTTGTCCCGACGAAAGCCAAGGGTTAGGAGCCACATAAGTATAACCTTGGAAATGTTCGCCTGCAGTTGGTGTTGAAGCAGGTGAGTCAGTTGGAGGCATTGCTGTCCAGCACCTGTCAAAATTGGCTGTACAGTTTTTCCCAATCACATCAGGCTTAAACTTGGGCTGCAGCTCTCTGGCCTCCAATTTCTTCCAGTTGATTGATTGAAACCATTTATGACTTCTAATCTCATCCCCTCCGTTATGCCCGCTGCCTAATCTTCTCAATGGTTCCTTCTGCAGTAACTGCAGAAGTAAAGAGAAAGTCCAAGAAGAGCGATGTTACAAGAGGAAAAAAAAAAGGGGGGGGGGGGTGGAGAGAGAGAGAGAGAGAGAGAGATGATAAACTTACTCCTTTGAGCAAAGAGTGAGCCTCGCTGGTGAGGTAAGGCGGAAGTTTTACCTTCTCTTTGATGATTCTCTCCTGAAGTTTCTTTCTATTTGCATGTGTATATGGTGGCTGCAGGAAGAAATATTGGCAACTTTGGAACAAGAAAAAAAATGGTAAACTAAGGTTGCAGCCCTTTTGATTCTTTATACAGGCATTGTAGCAATAAATGAATTGATCGGACTAATATTGGAACCAACAATTATAATAGATTACATGATACATTCCTCACAAGATCAACCTAGATATCAAGAAAGGAACTCAGTTCAACCAGCAGTACCAGGCAGTCCCAACCATGTGACTCAGTATCATCTGAGCGATAGCACCAGGCTGTGCTGCGCAGGTGACTCGGTAACATCTCAGCTATATGGAACTATGGATACTAAAATGTGAGGAACTGTAATGAACTCAGCATGACAAGCACATTATTGTATGGGTCATGTGTTCAATACAACTCTCGGATACATACTCAGTGGGCATGTCCAACAAAGAAAATGAGGAACAACTTCCCAGCATACCATTAAGTTATTCTGACCATACCAAAAATAATTCCCTCTTCCTCGGACATCTCAATCTGATGAATTAAAATCCCTTAAAAAGCTGCTGTAGTTTTCTTAGGCACTTCATCAAGATATAATACGTAGCTAATTCAGTAAGATTTGTCCCTTATATAATTTTTTAACCCCCTTTCTTGCCGGAAGCAAAACATTGACCCTTTGACATAGGTGCACACTAATTAACAAGTTATTTTGACCACTGTGAATGGACTAAGATTAGAATGCTCATGGTCATAAGTAGGCAACCACTGCGGTTTCACAGGCATAACTTTCACTGTGACCACCGTGAATGGATTAAGAGTAGAATGCTCATAATCATAATTGGGCAACCTCTGAATGTCATCTTCGTGACAAATTGAAGTCTCTGATGAACTAAAAATGTTGAACCAGTGGTCTTACCTGCCCAGTTAGCATCTCATACAAGAGTATCCCCACACTCCACCAATCAGCATCTTTATTGTGGCCTTTAGACAGTAAAATTTCAGGAGCCATGTATTCTGTGGTCCCACACATTGAATTTGATCTGCTCGATTCATCAATTTCCTTTGCCAGTCCAAAATCAGTCAGCATAACCTATATCACAGGCACCGACATCAGGCAAAAAACCCAAATCATTTATGCAAGAAAAGCATATTACACGACTTTCATACATATTCCTAGAACAGAAATGGGTAAATGGGCAGGGCCATTACATGCCCATCTGCGTCCATGAGAATATTTTCGGGTTTGAGATCCCGATGCACGATACCGCACTTGTGAAGATGTGAAACGGCAGATACTATCTCAGCAGTATAAACCCTTGCTTGATCCTCACTACTCAAGACACACCCGAACAAAAATCAAACAGGTAGAACATAAAGTGTGACAAGAAATCTTTAAGTACAAGCAGATCCGCAGAAGATACCTGAAGATCCCCTGCCGGTACAGATGAAAGAAAAGGTGCCCTCCATTTATAAAATCCAAAATCAAGTAAAGCTTACTCTTTGTCTGCAAGGGTCAACCACAACAGAAGAATCAGGACATTATATACCAATTAAATTCACAAGAAATGGTCCGAAGTTAGAAGAGCCAAAACAAGAATTTCCAGCCAATCTTTGACTTTTTCAATGAAAGACACAACCATTCCCTAGTGAGAACAAACGAAATTAGCACATGCTAAGCCAAAATCTTCTAGATGTAGGCTGCATGTTTTTTTTTAATTTCCCAAAACAAATCATACAACCAATTTACAATTGATTTGGTAATCTATGACCACCAACACTATCTTTCCAAACTGAGTTGAAACTGTTGCCATACGTAGGCCAATTTGGTTATTTCTGTAAAGTGTATCATCATATACCCATAATCTTGGTTAAATTTGAAGTTAAAGAGAATACCTGGAAGGAGTAGCGGAGCTGAACAATAAATGGGTGCACAACTTTAGTGAGAATGTCCCTCTCGGCCTTCATGTAATCGACATGGTTCTTCTTTATAATGGTATCCTTCCTCATCACTTTCATGGCGTAAATCCCATCGCCATCGGTATTAGTATCACGATCTCCTCCACCTTCACAATCATTAGGAGTATCCACTCTCACTCTCTTCCTGACTACCTGGAACACTTTTCCAAACGCACCCTGCCCACAACTCTCAAAATGTCAAAATCACCGGGCCCAATTTTCCCGACTCTCTCGCTCTTATCAGCATTGCAACTTTCTATCTCTGTCTCGGGCTCGGATTCAGATTCGGAGGCGGACTCGGCATGGAAGGGGAGAGAACGGGAGAGGGTGAAGCGTGGGGAGGGGCCACAAAGGAGTGGGACCTGTTGTGGATGACCGGTGGGTCCCCAGAGGATGAAGTGGACGTCGGTGATAAAGAGGGAATTGGGTTTTGGTGTGGGCTGGAGGGGCCAAAAACTTCAGAGAAGTCGAAGTCGGACTCGGACTCTTTGGTGGAAGAGGACGATGGGATGGAGATGGTGAGCTTGCTACAGAGATTGCTGGCTAACAGAGTCTGAAGCCTTTTCTTCTTCTTCTGAGAATTGGAGATCATCTTCGATTACTCAGTGAAAGAGACAGAGAGAGAGAATTTGGCGGTGTTTGCGTTTAGGATGAAAGCGAGCCAAGAAATCTTGCCTCTCCAGGCAGGCTGAGAGAGAGCCTTGGAGTTAGAAATTTACATCAGAGACACAGAGATGCAGAGGGGAGGAGAGAGAGCGAATTCATTGAATTTAACACGGGCAAGTTGGCTGCGGCTCTCAACGCGCCTCTTGGTGCTCGTGTCGAGTACTCGCCAGAAAAAACTAAACTTTCATCCTTCTTGTTTACAAAAAGAACGTAAATGTCGTCTTTTTTTCCGTTTCTTTTAATAAGTCATGTCTTTTAGATACTGAGAAAATATAAGATGATTTTGAATAAAAATTACAAGTTAAATAAAATATCATTATAATATTATTTTTTAATCTTATTTTAATTTAAAATTTAAAAAAATTGAATTGTTTATTATATTTTATGTAAAAATTTAAAAAAATTATAATAATAAAATAAGATAAGATGAAATCGTTTCTGTATCCGAACAAACTAACTGTTAATCGTGCAGTGGATAGAATTAAGGCGGCTGGTCGATCCCTACCCGAATCATCTGTCGGCTACACATGGGTCCAAGTGAGCAATCCACTTGGCCTAAGAAGACAAGAGAGTGTACCTTTAAGAAAATAAACATGCGGGTACAGGGGTGGGCGGATGCTACCCATCCACCCGAGTTTCATTGGCTTGCCCCCACATAGGTCGGTATATAAGAGAAAAAAACCTAGTTTCACTTTCATTCCTCCCTTCTTTCTTCTCTCTCAATCCTTCTTGTTGTTAGACTTCGACCCCCTATCTCTCAATTTCTTCACTCTTATTCAACTCTTCCTTCGTCATTGACCCAACCCTGCAGTAGTGTATCACATTTCCTCCTCCTCCTCCTCCTCCTCTTTGCAAGGCTCAACCCTTAGAAAAAGCCCAACCCACCCAAAAGAATGAAAGAAAAAAGAGCACCAAATGGTGCGTTTTAAAGGTTAACATCTTCTTCCCCAAGCGTTAGTCTCATAATCACATTGTTATTTCCCTGACTGGTACATTTGGTGCCTATTGGAGTTGAATTTATCTCTGTTTTAAAGTTAGAACATGTAGATTTTGTGATTTCATGGTTGGTTAATGCTCGGAGGGTCTCTTGTTTTGTAATGCCGTGGACGAAGGAAGGGACAAACTTGAAAATGTGGACTGCTGGCATGAAGCTCGAGGCACCGACGACCATCTAGAATATTCTCCTCTGCACATAGCGATAAGTGGCTTTTTAGACTAACCTTGAAAATGAATATTGATGGTTGTGATCTGTGTGGTTCTATGTGGTGTGGCTAAGTGCCCTGTGGAAGTGTGGTGATCTGTATGGTTCTCTATGGTGTGGCCGAGTGCCTTATGGAAGTGTGGCGATCTGTGTGATTCTCTATGTTGTGGCTGAGTGCCCTATGAAAGTGTTATGATGTGTATGGTTCTTTGTGGTTTGGCCGAGTGCCTTATGGAAGTATTGGGATTTGTGTGGTTTTCTGGTAGAACCTTCACTTACTGTCTAATTGCTTATTTTGTTGCATAAATGTTATTGTGAATTTTTCATTATAATTATTGTTGTTATTTAGTTATGTTGTAGGGATTTTTCCCTCGTTCACACTATTTTTTAATCGTAAAGGGGTGTTGGAACTTTTCACTTTTACTGGTTTACAACTTGTGAATGTGTGCTAGAAACTCCCACCCTTGAGCTAAATTACAGTTTGTGAATGCTTGTTGGAAATTTCCCCATATGCACTATTCTTCATCATGTAATTGTTGTTGGAGTTCTTATTTTTGGAATGCCTTATAACTTGTATATGCTTGCTGAGAATTTGTCGCCAGACTCATTTTATACATGTAAATTGGATTCTAAGATATTGTTAGGTTTTTAGACTAAATGGGTTTTATGTGAGTCTATGAGTATCACAACTCTAAGCCGAGATGAGACATTATTTCGGTGGAGCTCCTCTAATCACTCTGGAGTACATAATACTTAGTGATATCACTTAGGTTGTCGCTGAGTGACATTGGACACGGATGAGACGGTAACACTCTCGAGTCGAAGTCGTGGCCTCTCTAATGCCAAAGGCCAGAGAACGTCGTGGTCAAGGACGATGCGCGAAGTTAAACATCTCTCGTAATGAAGTCACACACGGTCGTTACCTGTGGTGTGGCAAAGTGAGTCAAGGTGTATGAATGGTCCTTTTAAGGGAGACCATGGTGCACACATTAATAAAATGAATGTTTTGAAAAACGGAATTTTTTGGGATGTATCAACTCGTGAGTTTCGTTATGCGGTACGTTTTGGGTGAAAAATACTATTATTTGGTTAAGGTTAAATTTGGTTAATTTGGAAATTTTAATTATAACTTTCCTTACATTAATTATTTGCATAATTTTCATTTACACTAGCATGCATTTTTTAGTGTTAGTTAGGGCAATTTTGGACACTGTGAGAATTCTTATAATTATCGGGGTTTCTCATAATTTCATTCCCAAATATTACTAAAACACAAAACACTTTTCAATTTCAAATCTTTAGTTTTTTCATCGAATCATTACTCAATCATTTTTCAAATACAAAAATCAATACAACCTTTTTAGATTTCAAAATAAGACACAAAAAATAATACAACTTTTACACTTAGAATATCTCTGAATATCTGTAAATAGTAGTGAAATAGTTTGAGTTAAGATGTTTTATTGGGTTTTGAGAAATGAGAGAGAAAAAACTGAATAAAAATATTATAAAGTTAAATTGTTTAAATATAATTTTTGAATATAATTTTTATTTTAAACTTTAAAAAAGTTGTATTTTTTTTAGAGTTCGGAAAAATTGTAATTATTATGTAATGATTAGATAAAAAAGTTAAAAATTTGAAATCAAAAACTGTTTTGTGTTTGAGTGATATTTGAGAAGAAAATATATGATAATACCTGTGTTCCCAAACGCACCCCTACAAACTTCAAAACAAAATTATATTGAAAATTTATATTCAAACAATTCTTTGACTTTAATATTTTTATTGAACTTTTTCTCTCTTATTTCTTAAAATTCAATAAAACATCTTCACTCAAATTATTTCACTATTATTCATAAAATTTTGAGATACTCCAAGTGTTCAAACTTGCATTTAGTTTCACTTACTGAGATTTTGAAAAATCTCATCTTAGTTGTCTCACTATAGTCCCCTTTCTTGGAATCGTAAATTTTGATGCAGAGAAAGAATTTGGTGATGGTTATGAGCATGGAGGTTCGGCACCGCCAGAAGATTAAGGATTGGGGCTTTTCCCCACATTGTTAAGTTGATATCTTTAAATTGTTTTGAAAACTGGACAACTATAATTATTCTTTTGCTTACGGTTGGAGGTGTGACTTATTGATAATATTGGGATCATGTTGTATTTGAATTTTCGAATACTATTATTTAGACTTTATGACTATTATTTTTATTTCTCGTTGCGAATTAACTTTACACTTTTATTAAGCATGTGAACACACACTAATTATCACTACATGCGAGGGGTGTATGACACGAGCGGCCAACATCTCAACGTTCATGGCTTCCTCCAAATCACAAGCGGAACTGGGGGCGTGTCAATCTCTTTTTCTTCTTCTTCCTCTTTCTCTTCTCTTCTCCTCCTCCACTTTTTTTTTTTTTTTTTTTTCTTTCTAGGTGGTGAGATACCCATGGGTCACAATGGCGTGGGTCTGAGGCCATGAATGGTCATAGGTTTGCAAAGAGACTCAACCATTCGTGATTGTGCTTTTTTGCTCAAACTCACAGCCATGTACTGGTCAACGCCATTGTAGTTTCATTTGTGTATTTGAGATTTGATCTCTAGATTTGATAAATACATCTTGTGGACTTGGTGAATGAAGCGCTAGATGATTCAATCTCTGTTAACCTCCCCTAGTGGATTTTGGCTGATTTGCAGGCCATCCATCTCCTTAGCACTAGGCGAGGTCACCACCCATGTGGGATAGGACCAAGTGTTGGGATCCATTGCAGCATCCTGTGTAACACCCCGTATTTTAGTATATTTTTATTGAAGGATTATTTTTATTAATTCAAAAATTTATTCTCTTATTTTAAAATTGTTGGATTTTAAAATGGTTTATTTTATGATCTTTAATTGTGAAAATTAAATTTGATATGTTTCCTTAATATATTATTGTTATGCATTTAAATTGTTCTTCATTTTAAATTAATTGATTGTTGAATTTAATTATTTTATTTTTATTTTATCATTACGTTTAAATTATTTTAATTGACTTGCTGTTTAGAAATCTTTTTCGTTGAATCATTTTTGGTGACCCAAGATGTGAGGATTGGACCTCATTTCTTTCCATCCATTTTTTTCCTTTTCCTTTTTCATTTTCATTTTTCCTTCTCTTTTTCTTTCTTCTTCTTTTTCTTTTTCTCTCCTCTCTCTTCTCTCCCGCACACCACGTCTTCTTCCTCTCCTTGCATCCGCATCGTTCTCCACCAGCCCGCTGCCATGCGCCTCCGTCTGGCGACACCGCCCATCCCATTAGCTTTCCCTCCCTCCGGCGACCACCCCCTTCAACCTCAGCCTCCCTCACGCCGTCGTGAGTCCCACGCCCAACACCAAGCCGCGGCACCCTTTGAGCTCGCGCGCCGCCGTCGCACCACCTTCGGCCACCATCTCTTCACTACTTCATCCTCGACCTCATAGCAACACAATGCACCCATCCTTAGCCCCGATCTACCACCGGTGAAGCACATCCATCAACAATTCCGTTTTGGACTTTGTGGTTTTTGACCATCCTCTACGCCACCACCCATGACCAACCACCACCACCACTAGCTTCACTGACATCCCTAAGCCCTACCCTATCAATTTCGGGTATTGGTTCATCCCCATTCAAAAGTGAGTTTTTGAGACCCACGGCCACAGTGCATTTTGCACTGTTACGTTGTTGTGTCGCCACTTCTTGCACCTCCGTGATCCTTCAGAAATTATATTATAGCACTGTAAGTATTTTTCCAAAGAACTATCATGATTTGAATATATTTTTGCACTAACCCATATTGTTGTGATCTGGTTGGTTATGCTGGACTGAGTCCGAGGAGTTCGAGGGTTGGATGGATTGTGGACGGAGTTGTTGTGTGTTTGGTTTGCATTGTGAGTTTTTGGTTGTTGGTTATGGCGTCATTCATGTACATGACATATTTGCACGCATGATCATGTTTGTAAAGGAAATTGGGTTTTCGTGTAATTGCATTCATGTTCATGTGTTTATTAAAAATTGGGTTTTCATGTGTTAAAGGATTCTTGGGTGCGTGCGTATCACGACCCCAAGCCGAGATGGGGCATTATCTCGTTGGAGCTCTTCTGATCACTCGGGAGCGGAATATACTGAGTGACGTCCCCTGGGTTGTCAATGGGCGACAACGGGATTGGACGAGATGGTCTTGTGCTGACTCCGTGGCCCCTCTGCTGGCGGGGGCTAGAGGATGCTTGGCCATGAACGCGCTGTGCGTGGAACTGGGCATCGCTTGTTGCGTAGAGGATGCTTGGCCATGAACGTGCTGGGCGCGGAACTGGGCATCACTACGTAACCAGTAGGGCTGTGCATAGAAGGCCCTAAACCGATCCGTCCGCAAGACCCGCTATTGACCCGCCCGATAAAAGTCAGGTTCATTGGATCAAGTGAAACAATGGGTTTGCTAAGTATTATATCGGTCGAAACCGACTGCCGACCGGTAGGATAACTCATAGACCCATCCCTGGTTCGTTCACTCAAACTTTTTGGACTGCAGTAGTACTGTACCGGTGCAGTAGTACTTCATCTGTCATTGTACTTTAATCCATAATTTTTTTTTAAGCTGAAACACCCACTCACATAGTCCTGTCGTGGTGTAACTCGCGCTCACCCACCCAACCAAGATAAGGTTCTTATGACAATGTCTCAACAGTCCCTCCCTACACGTGGGTCTAAGATTTGGATTCTTTTTCAACACAACAACATAATGTTAGTAAAGTTCTCGTAGTACTTGGCGGTCAAATTTGCAATTCTCAAATAATAATATTATATTATTACTGATGGAATTCATTAATTAATGAGAAAATGGGAGTATGTCAGTCTCATTGGACCTATTTAGCAGACATTAATTAAGGCGGCAGTAGTAGCGAACATCATTGTAATCGGAGGGTCGAAAGTAGTATGAGCCAGAGTCAAATCAACGGCTACGTGAGCCCGTCCATCAACAAGTCGACGATTTCAGCTACACATGTGGTCTCAAAATATCTGAGCCAAAACTTTTGTTTTCTTTTTAAATTTTTTTTAAGGTCAGTCGGGTCATACGGGTTCGACCCGATTTTTATTTTGAATTGTCAGTTCGGATCGGGTTGCTGCTTCAGATGGAGGTATTCGGGTCGGATCGGGCACAAACCCGATATTTTGAGCTCGGGTTGCAGGCCTAGTAGCCAGGACGTGCGGATGGTCCCTAGGGGAAATCATGGTGCATTGGTAAAATGGATTAATGGACTATTTTTTGGAAAAATAGCGTGTGTTGAATAAAAAGATTTTTATGTGATTTATTTTCTGGGAAAATGACGGATTATTATTTTTGGGCCAAAATGAGATTTTAGCGTGTGTTGGAACAATATCTATTTTCGGAGAAAATGATATTTTTGGGTCTGACGCATATTTCATCATATGCATGCATGTTGGTTGCATTAATATGTTTTTATCTCGTAGTTATTTGGTTTATACTTACCTGCGGTACCGTTTTATGGTAACGCAGATTTTAATGCAGAGGAGGATGAGGGTGAGCCTGAGGATTCGGCTCCGCCTGAGGAGTGATTGAGATCACTCGTATTTGGTTTGAGACTTGTATTATATTTTATTTGAGATGATTGTGTAACTCTTTTAATCATTTTACTTATGTTAGTTTGTATTAAAAATTCTAGTACTTAGTTGACTTATTTATATTATCCGTTGCACTGTTTGTTGTACACTGTTGCATGTACACACACTCTTGGCACTATCGTTAGGATGCATGACCGTGTTGTTACCATCCTGGCGTCTCGATTCTCGTGTTCCCTTGCATGGAGGTCAGGGGCGCCACACCCTGTCCATCTAGGTGTGGGGTGGCCGATTGCCCATCCACTAGGGGCAGGTAACAGGCATAGATAGAACCCTAGATATGGTTCAAGAAAACCACAAATAGGATTCCTTGCGATATTGCTAAACTAGGAATGTAAATCCAGATGTGAATATGGGTACTTGGGTACATGTACCTACCCAGATTTTAATCGGGTATCTGAATTTTTTAAAAAAATCGTTTTTAAAATGATGACTATAAACACAAAACAACATCGTTTTATCTATAAGATATGTTTTTTTGAAATGTAAAATCTGGTTACTAGTATCAAGTATTAATCCAGAACCCGCATTATATAACATACCTATATTCAAATAGGCGTTGATACAAAATCTGAATACCTATCCAGATGAACTCGGTTTTCCAGGTTTAAGATTGGACCAGAAAAAAATAAAATAAATAAATAAATAAAGAGCCCAAATGCACATGCTAGTAAGGGTACAATTGTAAGGAAACAAGCAATGAAAGATCCCGTCACAATTCTCTTATAACCTTAATTTCATATATATATTAGGGTGTAAATCGGTTGGTCCGGTTTGGGGGGTGATGAACCAAAATTTTGGTCCACTATTTTTCCCGGATCGGATCGGACCGAACATCCATAGGGATTGGACTGGACTGGTAGCTATCGGTCCGTTCGGTTTGGCCAATTTTTTTTTCTTTTTTTCCAGATAAATTAATAAAAAAATTATTTAAATTACTAAATTAAAATTAAATTATTAATGTGGATTATGTAACTAACTCATTACAAAAATAATTAATTATAATTATATTGATGATGTTCATTGCTAATTTGTTACTAACTTAGAGTATGTCAATGTATTATGATAGTTGTCAATATATTAAACTTTTTAGTTTTTACATTTTGTATATGATTAATAAATAATTGTATTAGGTATTTTACACAAATTTATCTAATAAATTAGAACTTTATTTAGATGTAGATGTTAGTAATTAGTTAATGGTGAATTGGCATTAGGTTAGTTAATTGATATTCATATCATGCATTAGTTAACTACATTAATATTTGTAATTGCTTTATACTCACTTGCAAGTTGCAACTTAGGTATTTTACAAAAATTTATCTAATAAATTAGAATTTTAATTAGATCATAGATGTAGATATTAATAATTAGTGAATGGTGCATTGGTGATAGGTTAGTTAATTGATATTCATATCATACATTAGTTAATTACATTAATATTAATTTGTAATTACAATTTACATATTTAAGATTTTATATTGTAAATTGCGATAGGTTAGATGAAAATCACATGATTAATTATACAATTATTATATAAATAATATATATAAAATATTATTTTATTTTATTTTACTATTCAGTCAGTTCGGACCGAACCGAAAACTTTCAGTCTTCTATTTCATAGACGGAGACCGACTGGTCTCAGTCTTGGTTCTGTCCGATCCAGTCTGAACCAGTCAGTTTCTCCTGTCCAAACCAACCAACTTTCAGCCCTAATCTATATCCCTCTTTCTTTCAATCTCTAAATATTAAGGACCAATCTATGGAAATGCTACCTGCCCAAAATATAGCATAAAACAAAAATTCTGCAGTCCCACATAACCGTGCATATCTTACAACCACATTCACATAACTACAGAATATGGCTTTTAGAGAGAGCATTTTTTTTCTACGTACTATAATTATATCGTTTGGGAAAAATCTATTAAGAGTTCCCTTCTCTCTCTTATCCTCAACTAAAATCTTTTCTTGTTAATTTTGTGTATCCTTGCATACATTTCTTGTTAATATGAAAACAAGCATTCATGAAGCCATTATAAAACCAAATAGACTGGTTTTTGTTTGTAGCATTATATGAGAAACATTTGACCCTAAAATAAAACTTAATGTTATTATAGTACAATTAAACCATTTAAGATATTATTTGTTTCTGCATAATCAAACCATCTATCTGTAACCATAAATCATGAACATATGCACGTCATTCCAAAATAATGCAATGAAATTATGCTATAAAGGCAAATAGATTCGAAGATTTACTACATAGTAAAGGATGAAACACTCCGAAAATGTCCTTGTTCTCTTTTTTTACCCATTTCAGTAAAATACAATTCTTTACCAAATAAATTTACCCCCCCCCCCCCCCCCCCCCAAAAAAAAAAAAAAAAAAAAGAAAAAGAAAAAGCCAAGACTAGTGAAACCACTCGATGATCCCCACGTCAATAGAGATACAAGATCGCTCCTCCCCCAATAAGAAGAGGCAAGGATTCTCCTCTAAAATTGGAGAATGAAAATTAAAACACGAGGGAAAAAAATAAAGAATATTACCCCCAATACACAGCCAAAGTAACTAATGTCTATCAGAGGCCTAAGCAAAATGGCCTTTTCATGTCACTAGCTAATATCCTAGGATACAGGGGTCAGATTCAACTCAAGTGGCCTCAGGGCACCTTGAACAATCTCCTGAACAGTTCGGTTACGCCGGCAAACATCCGACATCTCTTCAATTGGAAGAGTCAGGTTATTAATATCAAATCCAGAAGCCGCATCAGATAATGCTTTCAGAAATCTCGACCGCTCGACTTCCGTGACAGCCGTCAATGGAATTAGAGAAACACTCTCCTTAGCCCACTCCACTGCACGTGCTCCGTATGCACGAGTTAACGCCAGTAGCGTGTAAGTTACCTGGGGTAAAGCAGGCTCCATAAATTCCAAAAAGTTAAGTGAAATGAATACGGCTAATCATGTACACGCAGAAATAGTAAAAGGTTAAACAGTTCTATAATAAAACTTGGGGCTACCGGCTCTATTCGAGAATTAGGAAGGGCCCCTGTTAAAGAGGCAATCAAAATTCTAGTGATGCTAGCCCCACGAGGAATAATCACCGAATCCCTGACAGGTATGTATTGCTCTCCCTTGCTAGAGTTTGTAAGATCAAAGATATCGGATAAGAAGGTCAATATGGAATTAGAGGCCTCTCTGCAAGATGGAGAAAAAAACACATGAAATATGTTAATCACTAATATAATTCCCCCGCGGGAGGGAGAGAGAGAGAGAGAGGAAGGGGGGGGGGGCTATACCTATGCTGTACTGTGATCCCAATCATAGAACAATCTATCAATGGTTGAAATATCTCAGATGGCATAAATAGCTGTGGACAATAACGAATGCACCTCGATGCCAACAAAAAGCAGTCATCTGCTATATCTGGTCTTGCAGTAAATTCCTGCAGAAAAGTTTGAAATAGGATGAAGTATCGATCAACGTAAAGGCAGATCTCAAGAACAGAAACAACAATTGCCCCAGAATCAATACCTGAATATTTGTGAGAAGACTTGTTGTATGAAGGAAGAGTGATTCAATCAAATTTTTTAAATAGCTTGCACAAGATGAGTCCGAACCAAATATCTGAAACCAAGATGCACACACCACTCAAATATTAAGTAACAAAAAGAATTAAGTACTAGCTTTTATGAACATAATCCATACCTTTATTACTTCACTAGAGAGATAAAGAAAGCAGGGCTGATGGTGCTGTTTATATAGGCCTTGAATCTCTTCTAGCATAGCTCCAATTGTGATTCCCATGAACCTTCCAGATGTTCTCACCTAAGAAAAATTAAGTTCTTTATATAACCACTAATAGTAATGTTACATTTCCATTCTCAGATCATACATTATACTAAATATAACAATATACTAGGCACGACAATCAAATGATCCTCACAATGTTGTCATGGAAAACCACTCAACAATAAAAATATAGGGGAAGAAGAAAGTGAAAACACACTTCAATGCAAACAAAACAGAGACAATTCAAAAGTGATACAAGAATAAATTGACACTAACAAGGTAACTCATCATTATAGAGAACCAAGATCGACATAGATTCCTTTTCAAAACTCAATTTTGTAAGTGTTGTAGGAATAACAATAGCTCACAAACAAATCACTCAATAAACGCACATCAAAAAATAAAACTAGTTATTGAGCAGCATCAACGGGGAACAGAACTTTGGTTTACAACATCAGTTATTTGCAATGAGCATAAACACAAGTCAAAGTGGGAAGTGATCTACATGGTTCAAGGGGTAGAATACTAGAACAATATTTTTTGATGATGTGGAATCTCAACAGGGCAGGGCCTTTTAGACCCACTTTTGAGTTGTGAACCCCAGATTCAGGAGCCCATTCCACCATAACTGTGTATTAGGTAATCCAGGTGCACTTCTCGCATGGAATCGAAAGTGGGATGTCTGAATCTACAGCTCACCCCAAGTCCGCCCTTTGACCACCAGGTCGCACCCTGATGAGTAGGCTACAAGAATAATATGGTACACACACCACTAGGTTCTCAGCACCATTATGCCAGGACATTTTATTTTAGATTTTAAATGTTACCGGTATAACAGGAGGATTTCACAATAGATTTATAAGTTCATCAAGCACACCTAAGAAATAACATGGTTCAGAAAACTCACAGCATATTTGCAAGCTCGGCAAAGAGACTCCATTGTTCTCATGTCCCAAGCACGACTAAACCAGAATCATTTAGAACATCGATCAGAGAAGAATGGGAAATCCAGGTACATTTACATGGCAGCTCATCCTAGCTAAGAAACAATTCACAGTTACTTACAGATCAAAGATGGCTTTGAAGATTGGCCAAAGCCTTTGAATTGCATCAGCTACTGCTTCAGGGTGATTTACGTATCTGAAATTGGTTTCGAACTTGGTTTTAGAAGCATGTTGACAAAATCTTAAAAGGTTAAGAGAAATAAAGAAAATACCAAAGGGAAGTCGATCACACCTAAAGATGTATGCAAATCGATCGATATGAACAGTTAACTCACGAGCAGGTTTCTTGTTTAATATATCTGGACCTTGACTTACAGATTCCTGGTTGTTCACATTATAAAATTAGATAAATCGTCCACATAATAAGTTTAAGCGATAAAACCACTTGGAAAAATAAAAAAACCAACCTGTAAAGGAGCAACAACTGGCAAGCATAATGCCTCAAGGGCCCTCTTAGCATTGTCAGGAGGAAGTTCTGTAATAACCATGCTGCAAAAGATGTTAAGAAAGTTCAGAATAACTTCTCATGGAGAATCTATTCCACCATGCAATGTTATCGTGTCTGAAGGAAGCAAAAATATACCTCAATGCTTCAACTAGATGCAATGAATCTTCAGCAGAGACTTTAAAACTACCTTCTCCGGTAACTGCCCTGTGATATATGTGGAAGAGACCATCTAAACATCCACAAAGCTTTCTCCGGCAATCTACAGTTAACATAGATTTATTTAATCCATACTTAATGAATATAATTTTTTTTTTAATAAAAGAAACTTAATGAATATGATACAATATTCTAATGTGCAAAACAGCAACCACAGGAGTGCGGTAAGAGAACTGATTAGTATCTTACAATATCAGAGCTGTATATTGAAAGAGGAAAGTAAAACCACAAAAAGCATATTTGAATAAAAATAATAATATCAAGCAATCCCACGAAGTAAATATAAAATTAAAAGTAAAGCCGATGGCCCTTGGACCAAGTAGCATCAGCTCCCACCATTACTAAAGGGTGGAAGGAATGTTATGGGTTCAATTCCTTGTGTTTCATGGGCTGTTTATCATCTATCAGAGAGAGATAGAGAGAGAGAATAAATACTAAATAAATAAATGAAAGGAGAAACCAACATAGACCACAGGCTCTCAGTTTTTCAACTTTTTACTGCTGATTGGATGATAACCCAAATGATCGAGTTGTTGGCTGGTTGGAGTAGTCAGGGTATGGGTCATTGCAACATATGGAGGATGGTTCCCTCATGTCTAAACTGGTGCTTGTGGAGGGAACGAAAAGAGCAAAACTTTAAAAATTGTGATAAAATAGTGGAGAAGCTTTAGTCCCTAGTGCTAAAACCTCATGTTTGGATGACAACTCAGAGTAACACTGGCTTCCCTAATTAATCAATTTTGTCTTTTTTGTTTCCGTCTCCCCAATATCTGGTGTTCTCTCTTGTATACACCTCATGTACTTGGGTTGCACCTCTATGTGCTCTTAATAAAATTGACTTATTTAGTCCTCATTTCAATACGAGTAAGTCCTTGAATGACTCCTCAAATAAAATAGGAACATAAGTTATAAATCCAAACCATTATTCTTTTGTTACTATTTACAATTGAGGCCAAAACTAAAGATCCTAGGGACTAAGATTCATTATAACTAAAGATCCAAAGATTAAATCCATCTAAAATTTTGTAAGGATTTGCATGTGCTGAATAAATGTATCTAGAGCAATACTCCTTACCATTATGTGAGTAACAAGCCAATCGTTTATGAATGTACAATTAACCCCTATGGGTTGGCTCAAGTGGTAAAGGCTTTGGTCATGGTGGTATGCTCCCTCCAAGGTCTAAGGTTCGAATCCTTTAAGTGCAAACAATCTCTAGGGGCCATCGGATTGGGGGATTTTCCCCTTGAATTACCTGAGGTGCACTTGCAGGAAACTCCTTGCCGATCGATTGTGCACCCCCCGGGATTAGTTGAGATGTTGTTCTCGGAAACCCGGTGCCAATAAAAAAAAATGAATCTAAAATCACTAAACACCATTACTGTTATGCAAGCAAACTTATTTGACAATGCTTGTATGCTTGTAAAAAGAAAAACACAAATCAGGTAAGCTTTGCAGTTCACAACACATTTCTCACCATCACAGATGTGTTTAAATGCCAAAGCCGCAGCTGCTGCAGAATCTTCAGATGTGCCCATACCACTCATGAGGATATCGATCAATGAAGGCAATATGGATAGTCCAATTGATGCAGAATCAAGCCACTTTGAGTATGCTCCAATTGTCAGGCACACTGGAGGTATTTTTCATATGCATATGACAAACATCAATTTTAAACAATGAATCTAAATATCATATACTGTGAAGAAAACAAAAAGAAAATCCCATTTAATATGTGAATGCAAAGGCGCATCCCTCTGAGCAGCGAGGTGATGCAATGTTTTGGACTAAAAACCTTTTCTACCTTTGTAGAGATGGTTTACCATCTCCACCGGTGGTAAGACATGACCCTCATTGGGGAGAAGGCGCAGGGAAGAACAATCTTTGAGCTATAATATAAATATTACCCGTCTGAACTAGTTGGGCTTGTTGAGGAATTGGAATTCCTCAGTTTTTGCAAGAAACAGCAAACAACATTCAAACGTACGTATCACTATGAACGTTCCAACCAACATCTATTCTTGTTAAATAAATTTCAAACAATATTTTTTAAACGAAAAAGTTTTTTGCTCCAGTGAAATGGTTTTGCTCAACGGTACAAAAATATTACCTGTCTGAAGTAGTTGGGGTTGTTGAGGAAGTTTGGGAAGGAAACTCATAACCTGCAATGTGGCAAACACAACAAAAACTTGGAACTCTTAAAAGAGTTCTTTACGGCTTAATATTGTCAAAAACAGATATTACTACAAAAAATCCCAAAGCACTTCTTCAACTAACTAATTATTTTTCTGTGAATTACACCACTTAGAAACAATAACTTTGCAGGATAAGAATACCATATATAACTATAGCCATTTTCTCACCAATGGAAACAGCCTTTTTACTACATCACAGGCAAAAGGTAAGAAGGATAGAGACCCAAAAAATATATATTGATACCCTACCAGTCATGCTTTTTTGTTCACAAGTCATTTTTATTAATTGCACAAAGGGGCTCTACCCAAGTACACATAACATATACAAGAGGAGCATGACAAGGGAGTTGAAGGAAAGCAGAAAAACATAAGACTCTAAATAAGAACTAAGATGACTAGAACAATTACGAGCCGACATCCTGACAGAGTGCTTTTGGCATTGTGGAGCTAAGCTCATCCAATGTCTTCTCGCAATCTTCAGTTTGTTCCTTTCACGCATACCACATTACGTGTAAAGGAGCTATCCTCTGAACTTCTACTCAACAAGCCAATGACTCTCCTACCTACCCTTTTGGGGTATCACCCACTCCACCCTAAAAGATAGAAGACCAAGGCCTAGCCACTTCATAGTACAGCGAAGGATGATACGTTGTTTTGCAGAGCTTTTTGCACACCAATCCATGACCACGCACAACACAAATCTGTTCCCATGGAAGAGCATTTGGAAGACAAAGACACCTCTAAATGCAGAATTTTTTGTATGGGCGGCTTTTTGGGGAAGATCCTCACTCTCTCACTCTAGACAATTTGAGGAAACGTCAAATCATAGTCATGGATTGGGGTTGTATGTGCAAGAAGAGCGGAGATTCAGTTGACCATCTACTATTTCATTGTGAGATTGCCATGACTTTGTGGAATAGAGTCTTAGCTCAGTTGGGACTAGCTTGGGTGATGCTGAGAAGGATAAGCGACCTCCTAGCTTCTTGGAAAGGCATTCGGGACAACTCTCAAATTGCATCAATATGGAAGATGATCCCAACATGCCTATGATGGTCTATTTGGAGGGAGAGGAATGCAAGAAGTTTTGAAGATCATGAGCGGTTAATGGATGAGCTTAGAAACATATTTTTCAATACTTTACTACATTGGTCGATTGTAATTGATTTTCATAGCATGACTTTCCATGAATTCCTTGTATCACTAAACTAGCACACTTACATGTTGCTCTTGTATATGTCTCGTATACTTGGGCCTTGCCTACTCTTTTGATCAATATAAATTTGTTTACTGATCAAAAAAAGAAATTAAGATGCTCCTCCTTGCATTATCCATGGTTAGGTCCTTAGGAGCCTCCCTAATACAGCTGTCCATATAGAGAATGCCACCTGTGATGGAACTTTGTTCCACCAAAGACCCACCCATGAAAAACAAGTGCGCACGGGTCATACATAGGGGTTTCTTTTCTTTTCTTTCTCTGTAGAAGTTTTATCTAGCTAAAGTGCCAAAACATAAATGTACTATACCCCTAACCCCATGCTTCATTCCCCAACCAGTTTTTTTTTCTTTTTTAATTAAAAAATAGAAGAAAAAAAATTGTTGGCTAATGAAGGATGGGATAAGCAATAAAAAAAACTCCATCCAGTTTCCTGTCCATATAATTTTTGGGCAAATGTTGTTTGGTTCTCCCAGAGGAAGAACTTCAATTCACACCCCCTCCCTGGAAAACCTGTATTTTTTTTCCCGCTTTTTGAACCTCCTTATCTTTTTCCCTAACAAATGCTGACTTAAGAACAAAGTAGTAAGTATTGATGAATTTGAATGACATTATACCTGAGGCATAACTTCAGCTTCAACAACTGAGACATAATTTGATATAGCCCGAATGCAAAACAAAGCAGCCTCCGCTGGGTGCCACTCATCGCTTTCACCATTTCCACAGCAAGCTACAGCCTTCAATCATACAAAAGATAGTAAATATACCATAGCAAAAGAAATCTCGCAACAAGATTTTCAAACAACAAAAAGTACAATATACTTAACACATTGTCAAATTTTAACCTACAAAACACAGATCCACAACCCACCATATTTTAGGGAAAACTAGGAAAAAAGAAAAGGCATTAACAAAAAATATATTTTTCCAACACCTTCCACAGATGCTTCATGAAGGACAAATGGTCACAAATTTTTGAATTTCCTTTTTTTTTTTAATTGGACTGGGTGTCTAGGACAAAGTCCTAGGAAATCCCGAGGGTGCGCGTGCACCTTGGGTAACAGGAAATTCCCCCAGCCCGATTGCCCCAAAAGTGTGAATGTGGAGTTTCAAACCCAGGACGTCCGGTTTATACAGCTCGCCCTAGGACCACTACCCACCTCTTGGGGTTTTTGGGATTCTTATTCTTTTTTCTCCATCTCAAATCAAGAGCATGGGTGCCCAATAAGTTTGATCCACGGCCTGACTTAGAAAAAACCAAAGGTGATTCATTCAAAAGGAGGGAATAAGAAAGAGCGGTGATGCATTGTTGATCCAATTCAACCTAAACCCCTTTATATAATTCTTTATCCTACATGTTTTAGTTAATAATGTAAAATTACCACTTGTCCCAAAAGTTTAAGCTAATGGGAAGATGTAGATTTTCTTATTTATTTTATATCTTAACATTTCCCCTCACGTGGAAGTTAGACTCCCCCTCAATGAGTGGCCCAACACGTGGAATATTTAATTAAATGAGATAGAGTGTAGAGTCAAGGTTCGAACTCATGACCTCTACTCTGATACCATGTGAAATTACCACTTGTCCCAAAAGCTTAAACTGATAGGAAGAGGTAGATTTTATTATTTATTTTATATCTTAACAAATAGCATTCAAGGCTTTCAGCATACAGGGAACCTATGGCAACAATTCTCAGGGTCATATACCATATAAGGTTCTTAAATTAAGACTTTTCAAATCAGTTGCAAAGTCTACACAATTAAGATCTCCTGATGTGTTTCTAAAACAATGGAGAAAACTATTCCGGCAATAGGCAAAAGTAAACCGACCTCAACAAGCTTCTTGTAAAGGATTTGCAGAGTTGCATCACCACCCAAAACTGATGCTGCATCAATCAAGACATCCGCAACAGCTACCAACATCACAGATTTGGTTAGCATTATGCAAGAAGAGATTAATTATCACTTGGCTGAAGACACAAATATGAAGAGAAAAAGGAACACAACATCTAATGGAAGCTTCAATTCTCCATACAAAGCAAATTGATCGAAAATAAAAATACAAACAAGTCTGTAAAATATCATTGAAGAGATAAAGATCTGATCAACTAGGATCTTTGTGCACTTGGTATAAAGATACACTATGTAATTCCAATCAACTAGAATCTCTTTGAATTAGATGTTTCGGTATGAGCTAAAAATAAAGAGCATTAATTCTGTGCCTATAGTCTGTCATTCTCTGTCCACCACTTGTCTTAATAATATTACCTCTTCATTGGTTCAGCAACCACAATATTCTGCTTTACATTCTGGAAGATTCTCCCAATAGTGTAAAATGATCAGCTAGAAATTGCCCTTACCAAACATTTTGCATACTATCATAAGATGACAAAATAAGAAATCTTTTAAATCACGAGTAATATATGAACTTCTCCAATTAGTAAAGGACAATAAAATTAAATTAAAATAATAATAATAATAATAATAATCAGAATACCATAAAGGTGATCATTACCATATCTAGTATGTTTAAATTCTTTGCGGTCCTCATAAGAGAGGTCAAGATAATCTTGGGGGTATTGAACTCGAAAGCTAACCTGTGGAGAAAAACCATAGCTCTCTAAAGATCTTGTTAGGGGGAAAATACACACTCATAAGAGTTGTCCCTGTAACACTTTTCTTTTATCGATAAATAAGAATTTTATTGATGAGAACTAGGCATAGCCCAAGTACATGGGACATATACAAGAGTGACACCTAGGCATGATTGGCTAGTGATACAAGGAATCTGTAATACAGTAATAAGTCCAGTTGAGAGACATTTTGCCAATTCTCCTTCACTTTCACAAAAACATGTGGAGAGAAAAGGGTGTCTCAAATTAATACTCAACTGTTCATAAGGAACCATTTCTTGGCAAAAGTAAAAGTGGAAGAAGTTCCAAATGGAAAAATCCAAAGAAATGCATGTTCTTCTCCATGCCAAAGAGAGGAGGCATCTAATCATGCTAGACAAGAAGATTGCTAATAATTTCATTCCAAAATTATTAAGATAAAAATACCACCATCACAATGCAATAGGAAAAATGAGAAATAAGAATAGTTGTACAATCATATACACAAAGTTACCATACTAATTTTTGGGTGTAAGAGAATGTGCCATTAGGAATTCATATTATTCTTTTATTACTGTAAAAATCAAATTGAAGTAGGAAGGTCCCTGTACACAGATGCTAAACATGTACCCCCCCACCCCAAGAGAGGAAATCACAGCCTAGATGAAGATAGTCAACAACTCCATAAAAGGAAATGGAGGATCAATACCAAGACAACAGATGTTATACATAGCTCAGCATATGCTACAAGAGTTTTGATTTTTGACTTCCTGATCCAAAGACTCACCAGGGATACAAGTGACTCATACGATGGAACAAAAGCATCCTGCCTCCGTTTTCTTTCAGCTTCAATGGACACTTCATTACCAAGTGGTAAATAAGAATCCCTGACGGATTTTGCAATTGCTATATTCAATATTTTGATTTATGCACGACTCAGCAACACGAGTAGACTAAGAAAGATTACCTTTTGGTCAAGACCACCTGAAGACTGTGCCAAAAGTTAAATGTCATGGCAGCAATATAGTATTCTGGGTGTGAAGCAACTTCTAATAATGCATTTACTATCAACATCGATTCATCAGAACCTAAAGAAAAGAAATAATCAACCCGAAAGGAGATTTATCAGATCGAGGCAACTCATAAAGTCAAGAGAACTGTGCAGTACTCCAAAGTATTATGCATCGTTATAGGTAAAAAGCATTCAAGAGTTTCTAAGATAAGGCTTTCGATCAATTTTAGATACGTATACCAGTGGCAATCAGTTCAACATATGAGTCACCCATGTCAGAAAACAATCGAGCAATGGCCTTCACGTCCTCTTCATCCTAAAAGCAACATTAGAAAGAAATAATATTATGTACCCATAATGCATTAACTTCTCCAATTTGCAATTAAATTCCTATGAGAATCTGAATGTATTTGCTTCAAACCTTGTTTTTATAAAAGCAAGAACAGCCTTGAACAATTCGAATATACTTGGAAAAAGAACAGTACAACAAATCATTTATTGTATCTCATTTTTGTTAAGCAGAGACTTATTAAAAATCATTTTGTTAAGCAGAGAAGGTTGGAATGCCTAATATCATTCACTAGTATCATTTCCAATAACTTCCATGAAAACTGTGCTAAATTCCACTCAGATTTAGCAAAATCCCTGGCACAAAGTAGAACTGGAGTATGTCTTGAACAATTCAAGCTGTTAATCATGATCTGATTTTGGAGGAGAATACTGTGGATAAAAATTAAGGAATAAGTCAAACATACCAAGTTTTCCACATTAATAAGAAACACACTCAAATGGGTGTATGCATTGTGGAGCTGACGTTTCAACCCAAGATTTGTAACTCCGTCAACAAAGGCAAAGAATTGATGCCTTTTAGACAGAATAACCATTACTTTAGCAGGAAACCCATTATTTTATGAAGTAATGCTAGATTCAGGCCTAGGGCTTACACAATCTAGGCCTGTACAAATCATTTTCCTATTTTATGATATTCAATAGTACTGTCTACCACATGGACATTAGCCTATTATAAAGACCTAGACAAAGCAAAAATTCAAAACCCCATAAATGTAATACCTTTGAGGAATCTTTAAGATGTGCCTTTAAACTCATAACTTGAGGTACAATTACTTGGATCAAAGGCATCTGTGCAGAAACATCACTAGAGCTTCCTGCCGCTGTGTAGTGTATTAATTCAGAAATGACTGCAAAAAAAAAAAGGGTATAAATAAAAAGGCAAAATCATCTGATTCTATAAAGATCAATTATGCAAGGACTTAAATACAAAACAAGAAAAGAACTTTTCCAATACAATTCCCCACGAAATATAGCTTTTATCAACTATAATACCATTTACAGCTGCCTCTGAAAGAAACTCAGAATTCAAGCTTGAAAGAGCAGTGAGCACCAAGGGATGAGAAGCAAGCACAGATCCAGGGATCCTGAAATAACACAAGATTCACTTGTCATGTTATCCACATGCTCAGAAAAGATCACTTTATGCTGCATAAGAATTGCACACCAAGGAAACTTCTACTTGCCAAGTGGAGGTATATTTAATCTAGTAAGATTCACTATGTATGATATCATCATCCACAAATGCAAGCACGCAACTTGTATAAATACATACAACAATGTATTAATAGGACTCCAACCAACAAAGGCTTTGACCCAACTATTTCAAGAAGGCTAAAAAAATTTATGTTTTAGCATTCCATGCTTACCAATTTCTTTAAGTAATGCAAACTTTATCAAAAGCACAGAGGGGCACAATACAAAGTAAGTATACAAAATGATATGCCCAACCAGCAAGAAGAAGAAAGACAGCAATATTCCTTAACTTCTAATAAGCTGGATAATTGGGAGCTGTTGTGAGCAATCTTCCAAGCATAGAGATTGTTGAAATTTATGTTCTGACATCATCCTCCCCCAGTCTTCAAAACTTTGGGCATTGTGTTCTTGCCAAATTCACCACATTAAGCACAAAAGTACCATCCTCCTAACATCTAAATTTTTATGACCACCACGAGGATTCAGCCAACATGTCAACAACTACATTACCCTCAGGGGCATAACCCACTAAAACCCAAAAGTGCTAAATATCGTTGCCTATAAGCTTCTAGATAATTCACAATGTAGTAGTAGATGATCAATGCTTTCCCCGTTTTTCTTGCCTATACAGAAACATTCCAATACCACACTATGCCTTGTTCACAGATCATCCATCGTTAAAATCTTACCTAAGGTAACCCACCTGTGGGTAGCCCAAGTGGTAAGGGCGAACTTGTGTGCATGAGCTCCATGTCACAGGTTCAATTCTCCCTGGGATCAAACTGGGATCAAGTGGGAGGCCATGGCGGTGGGTTGCTATGCTGTCTCCCTGGGGGTTTAGGTTCCATGGGTGAGTTTAGAGGACTCTGCCGTGGGGTGGTTCCCCCGTCATCAAAAAAATAAATAAAAAAAAAAAAAATCTTATCTAAGGTAGCCATCCAAACAAAGAAAGCTATCCTTGATGGCAACTTGTTTTCCAAAGTCCTCACAAGTTTACCCTTAGCCTCAAAAGCCCTCACATCAAGTCTCAAATAGGTAAAAGCCTCAAAATGCTCTAGCGATGTTTGGTTACCATCAATTGTAAATATTGATCAAAAATATTTTTCAACTTCGAACCAAACATCTTTTTATTATTTAAATTTCTCGTCCAATTAGTTTTACCTAGAGTCCAATGAAAAGTCAAAAACACAAAATCAAAACAACTTTTTACAAAAACCAAAACAAAATGTCCTAAACATATAATATACTATAGTTAGAAATCAACTTCCTAAACATATTATATGCTACGGTGGTTGAACTCCTAGCCAGTTGGAAGAATTTGGGCGGAATTCCACAAATCACACGTGTGGAAGATGGTTCCTATATATATTCTTTGGTGCCTATGGAAGGAACGAAACGATTGGACGTTTGAAGATTAGGAGCAAACATTGGAGGAGATTAGATTGTTCTTCGTTAAAACTTTGTTCCTATGGGTGGGTGTTGTAGTTTGTAATGGATTAGATTTTAATGATTTTCTTGTTTCTATCTCTCCCTCTTAACTAGGTGTAAAACTCTTGTATACCCCCTGTGTACTTGGGTTATGTCTATTCTTATTAATATATCTTTTTTTTTTACCTATAAAAAAAATCAGCTTCGTAAATGGAGAGTAGTTATTGTATGTTTGAAAGAAACAAAGTTGGAATTTATCCCCATTATTAGGAGTTTGTGGGGTTGTAATCAAGTGGAGTGGCATTACTTACCATCCAATGGAGCATCAAGAGGCATCTTAGTGATGTGGGACAAAAGGGTGGTGGAAAAGATAGAGGACTGTTAGGAGGACTTTATGGTAGCTTGCTCGTTTAAGAATGTTGTAGGTGGATACCAATGGGCTTTCACAGGAGTTTATGGTCCTAATCTAGACCACACACGAAGTTTATAATGGGATGAGCTGGTTGGACTAAGCAGCATATAGGACTTATATTAGTGTATCGGTGGCAATTTCAACGTCACTCGATTCTTGAGTGAAAGATCGGGTGGTTCTAGCTTTAACCCAACCATGGTAGCTTCTCCAACTTCATCTTTGAACAAGATTTACTGAACATTCCTCTTGTAGGTGGCTCCTTCACTTGGTCCAACAACTGAGAACATCCCTCTTAGTCAAGGATCGATAGATTTCTAATATCATCATAATGGGAAGCACACTATCTGAACGTTATTCAAAAGAAGTCCCCAGGTTGTGTTCTGATCACTTTCTTATCCTCCTCGATTGTGGAGGTTTTCATGGAGGCCCAAGATACATTAAGTTTGAGAACATGGTTGAAGTCAGAAGGATTTCTCGACAAAGTCCAACAATGGTGGTGTTCTTACCAATCTCATGGAAACTCAAGCTATATCTTAGCTTGCAAATTGAAATCCCTAAAGAAAGATTTGAAGGTGTGGAATGAGAAAGGTCTGGTGACGTGGAGGGCAAAAAAAAAATACTCTCTTGGAGGACCTCAAAGGATTGGAGGGCGTGGAAGAGGGGAAGGAACTATCTGAAGTAGAGAGGGCCCATAAAATCCAAGTGGTTGCGGACATTGAAAGGGTTTCATTATTGGAAGAAATATGTTGGAGACAAAAATCGCGAGCATTATGGTTAACAGAAGGGGATAGATGCACCAAGTTCTTCCACCGGGTGGCCAACTCACATAGGAGGAACAATACCATAGAGATCACAGATCACATTGTCAATTACTATGAGAATGTACTCTCGGAACAATTTTCTTGGAGACCACAATTAGATAGGCTTGCTTTTGACATTATTGATGCATAGGAAATAGAATAGCTCGAAAGGCTGTTTGAGGAGTTAGAGGTCAGGCAAGTATTAAAACGCATGGCAAGTGACAAAACTCCAAATCTGGATGGCTTCTTTTCAAACATGTTGGGAAGTGCTTAAAGATGACATCATGGGGGTCTTCCATGAATTTCATGAAAATGGAAGGTTTGAAAAAAGCCTAAATGCAACTTTTATACCGCTCATACCAAAAAAGCAGGGTGTTGTAGAGGTAAAAGATTATCGTCCCACTTGGTGAGCGGGTTGTACAAAATTCTCTCCAATGTATTGGCAAACAGATTGAGCAAGGTGTTGGAGAAATTAATATCGAAGCTTTAAAATGCCTTTGTCAAAGGTAGGCAAATCCTCGACTCGGTGCTTATTGCCAACAAATGTTTGGATAGTAGACTCAAGTCGAGAAAGTCAGGGCCTTTGTGCAAGCTGGATATGGAAAAAGCCTATGATCATGTCAACTGGAGATTCTTACTCTACATGCTAGAGAGATGTGGCTTTGGTAGGAAAAGGTGTACTTGGATTCATCATTGTATCTCTACGGCTTGTTTCTTTATATTGGCAAATGGCACGCCAACAGGCTTCTTTAAAAGCTCACGATGATTGAGAGAAGGTGATTGGTGATCCTCTATCTCCGCTACTCCTTGTTTTTGTGATGGAAGCTTTTAGTAAGATGATTTCAAGTGTCGTGGAGGGTGGGTTCATCTATGGATTCTTAGTGGGGAAGGCAATCACTGGCTTGCTCAACATATCTCATCTATTATTCGCCAATAATACCTTAATCTTTTGTGGGACCAGCCATGAACAACTTTGAGCTTTGAGGGCTCTCCGGTTATGCTTTGAAGCTATATCAGGGTTGAAGGTGAGCTTGGCCAAATCAAAAGTAGTGTCAGTAGGGAATGTTCCTAATGTGGAGAGTATGGCTTCTATTTTGGGATGCAAGATATTGCAACTACTCATGAAATATCTTGGCCTCCCATTGGGTGCTACGTTCAAGTCGAAATTTATTTGGGATGTTGTTCTAGAAAAAATGGAGATGAAATTAGCTAGTTGGAAGCTAATGTATTTATACAAAGGTGGTAGGGTCACCTTAATCAAAAGTACTATTTCCAATTTCCAAACTCACTTCCTCTCATTATTTCTGATTTTCGCTCCCCGCCAAGGTGGCTCATCGCATGGAGAAACTCCAACATGATTTCTTAAAAGGGCGCCCCCGCGGGGGTGGGGGATATAAATAATGAGCTTAAATTTCACTTAGTGAAATGGCCATAATATGCTCTCCCATTAAAGGAGGGGGAATTGGGTATTCGGAACTTGAAATCTTTCAACAAAGCCTTGCTTCACAAATGATTATGGAGATATCACTATGAACAGGGGGCCTTGTGGAGAACCGTCATCGAATTGAAACATGGAGAACCATGGGGAGTATGGTATTCTAATGAGGTGAGTGAGTCTTATGGAGTGGGGCTGTGGAAGCATATAAGAGGCTAGGATACATATGCAAGAAATATCCCCTTCATTGTGGGTAATCGATCCAAGGTCAAGTTTTGTCATGATGTAGGGTGCAGTGATAGGCCACTCAAGGAAACTTATCCACAAGTTTATGGTCTAGCAAGAATGAAAGAAGCATCAATTGCAGACCTACTTATCATCTCCAATGGTATTCCCCAATGGAATGCTACATTCCTTAGAGAAGCACAAGATTGGGAAATCGATGTCTTTTCGGCATTCTTTGACATTGTGCATTCCACCCGTTTGTCAGGGGTAGAGGAAGACAAGATTTTTTGGTGCCCCTTTAAGAAAAGGATATTCAAAGTCCGCTCTTTCTACCAAGCCATGACCACGCGCAATGTAAATCCTTTCTCATGGAAGAGTATTTGGAAGATAAAAGCACCTCTAAAGGCAGCATTTTTTGTATGGACGACTTCTTTGGGGAAGATTCTCACTCTAGACAACTTGATGAAATGTCAAATCATTGTCATGGAATTGGTATTGTATGTGCAAGAAGAGCGGAGAGTCCATTGACCGTTTGCTACTTCATTGTGAGATTGTCATGACTTTGTGGAATGAAGTTTTTGCTTGGTTGGGACTAGCTTGGGTGATGCAAAGAAGGGTAAGCAATCTCCTCGCTTCTTGGAAAGGCATTTGGGGCAACTCTCAAATTGCATTTATGGAAGATAGTCTCAATATGCCTATGGTGGTGCATTTGGAGGGGGAGGAATGAAAGAAACTTTGAAGATCAAGAGCAATCAATGGATGAGCTTAGAAACTTTATCTTTGAAGATCAAGAGCAGTCAATGGATGAGCTTAGAAACTTATTTTTTATTACTTTACTCCATGGGTCAATTGTAATTGATTTTCATGGCATGACTTTTCATGAATTCCTTGTATTACTAAACTAGCACACTTAGGTGTTACTCTTGTATATGTCCCGTATACTTGGGCTCTTGTGTACTCTTATGGTCAATAAAAATTTGTTTACCAATAAAAAAAACTCTTCCCATCCACTTTCATAAATCTCAATTAAAAACATATTTCAAAAAAATATTCAGATTTTCCTATCTACCTTTACAAAAACTAATAAAAACGTATCTCAAAAACTCTCAAAATTCCATAAACCAAGCATGGGCATGCCTCTATGTTTTACTCTATCCCATAATAAACAAACACTGTCCACCTCTAGATACCATCACCTTTCCTTATAATGTAATGATCAAGCTGTCCTACAAAGCCAATATTAGAAGATCCAAAGGATAAGGAAACTTCCAATCAAGTTCAAAGGAATCTAACCAATTAAACAAAACAGTTTTCCTGATAATACAATCAAGTAAACCATGCTTTCCCAGGTGGAGGATCCTGATTTTGTAACGACTGCATTACTCAAGTAATTGAAAACTCTAACTCTATTCTCTTATGGTTAGTGTCTCCAACCATGCACCACTTGTAATGAACAACGCCATAACAAAATAATTCATCCTAAAATCTCCTTTAGATTAGAGGGGTATAAGCTACTCGCCACTATTTATGAGACTACAGGACTTGCACAAAGTACTCCCCTCTCTATCTAGGAAACAAAGTTTCTGAGGACTATTAAAATACACGCATGTACAAAACTCAAAAAAAAAAAAAAAGGAAATGCATGCATACCCATGCTTCAGTCGAAGCCAAGACGCAAATGCCTCAAGAACCTGACAAGTCAATAAGATTGAAATGACCCAAAACCACTTAGTAAACAAGAAAAGGTGGGTTACCCATAATGTCCCAAACAGCAACATAGACTCAAATTAATAAGTTCCCAAAAAGAACAAAAGCTCCCACCTGCTCCTTAAGTTCATTAATACTCAGACAAGCTGTCAAAATACTTAAAGCTACCTCCATTTGAGAAATGAGCTCTTTTTCAAATTGGCGACGTCTTTCTGGACGAGCTGCTATCTTGTAGTTATATACTTCCTGATTGCAAGAACAAAACAGGTAGAGAATCCATAGAGGCACCAAAGTTACTACCTTTCTAACGGTATATAATATGACTATCTATCCCAGGAAAAAGTAAAGTGTGTGTATTATTATATTTCCTCCAAAGACCACCGAATGAAACAGTCCCTTGTTTTCTCCATACTATCAATCCCTATTTAAGGGCATTGGAAAGACAATAAAGGCCACAAAATAAAGGTGTTCCTGCATTTTAATTTTAGATGGGAATTCCAATTTAAGGGAATTGGAAATATGACTTGTACAGCAAAGACTATAATGGTGTTATAAAGGGGAAACAACACTCTTCCATAAAGACAGATGCAAACATTCATACTATCGACCAGTTGGCTTCAAAGGAATCTGAATTCAAACCACCTTTTCTTCTTGGTAAATCTGAACCACAATAGATGCATCAATGGGTAGCCCAAGTACACAGGGTATGTGCATGAAATATATAAATCACAACCTTTAATTAAGTGCTAAGGATATGACTGCTTATTTATGGTCAATTAAGATATCGTGTTTGACCAGAGCTGTTAATCCCACTTCTCAGGTATCATTTCTTTTACTCCACTTTCTACTCGGTCAAGGGCATCCCTCAGATCTTCCATGGACAGAATTCTCATTATTTAATTTTTATGCAGATAAATTTCTTTCTTTTTTCTTCCTAAGAGATTCTGAATAGATCACCAATATATATTCTCAAAATCCATACTTTATCTATACCTCAGGCAAAACCGTTAGTAGCTCCAAGAATCCAGGTATGTATTCTGGATGAGACTTCATCTCATCTCTAAGCCAATTCACGATACCACCATCTCCCCAATCTTCTGCAGGAACGTATACAGCCAAGGCAGCCACAGCAATGCTAATCTACGAAGCAAGCCAATTGAGCATAATATTCTCTTGATTTCATAAAATTACAGGATGAATGCAGAGGAAATTCTAATAGTACCTGGGTTCTAACTTTAGGAGGCCCTTTGTGAAACTTTTTCAGTAATGTCTACATTGAAACATCCATGCAATCAAATCTCATAAATATGATAAGAACTTTTAAATCACTATCTCTACACATGTGTAAATGATTGTTTAAATTCAGATCAAAACTAAAATCATTTCTTCACAGACTATATCCTGCAAGGGGAGAAAACCTTCAGAAGATACAGAACAGATATTTACTCACATTTAAGGAGTCCCTTAAGGGACGAAAAGCTTCAGAAGGAAGTTCTTCAAAATCTCGTTGTACCTGGATCAGACACAAAGGGCATGACAACACAATAAAAAGTCCATTCCCCAGCAACCATCATATCTAAACTAGGTTTTCATTGTTTCATATTTCATATATCTGTAGCATAAAGTGTGTAAGCTTACCTTGCTCCTGAGGGTTTGAGAACAGAAGATTAAAGTTTCAAGATTGCTAGTGGCATCATGAAGCAAATTATCAGCAACCTAAAAAGGGAAAAAAAAAGTTAACTAAAACAGAACACACTATGGCCGTATGGCCTTTTCTGAGAAGTCACAGAACAAGAAAGAACAATATAACAAATGCTAATCAAAATGGAACAACATGTAAAAGCATCCAATACAAATGGAATCAACACACAAAGCACAAGTATAGAAATATACAGCCAGAACTTTGAACATGAAGACTAGTACCAATCAGATAACATGAAATTGCCAATACAAGTTACGAAAGGGACAGAAACCAAAGATTTTTAAAAGTTCAACCAAAGATTTATTAAACATATACATATGACTAATGCAAATTTATTAAACGCGCAGAATGGCGCAATCCAAGTATACAAAAAGTAACACCCAGCTAGCTAGAAGAAAACGAAAAGTATTTTTAGTCTAGAAAACTGGAGAATTGGAAGTTATTGTGAGCATCCATCCGAACATAGAGGGTGCAAAATATGATAGCTTTTTACTTCTGTCACTGTCCACTCTCAGTCTTCAAAGCATTGCATTCTTGTCAAATACATCACTTTAAGCATAGGGTAACCATCCTCTAAAAATCCTGGAGTTTTATGAACTCGGTAAAGATTTTGCGAACATGCCAACAACTCCACCACTCATTAAGGCATAACCCACTCAAAACCCCAAAGTCATGAATATTACCGCCCATTGATAAACCCTTAAGCAACTCACAATCTAGCAGAAGGTGATTAAAGCTTTCCCCACTCTATTGGCACATAGAACAACACCAATCCATTACTATAACATGCCTCTTTCTCAGATTATCTATCATTAAGATCTTTCCTAAGGCTGCCAAGCAAACAGCATGTAGAAAAAACAAAGCGCGTGTGTGTGTGTGTGTATATATATATATATATCTCCTAATGTCAGGCTGGTATAATAAAAATTGCAACCTATTGGGGCATACTGTCAGAAATCAGCAAGTGCTGTGCAATTCAGCCTCCTTGCATTGGGATAATCGAAAAAACAAGAGGAAGGTAGTCTTCTAGGTGTTGGTCACCCATCACCCACCTCATATCTAGTAAAACAAGAGGAGTCCCACACTCACTTCTAATATTGTTCAACTTTTTCATCTAATCATTACCTAATCATTACAACTTTCCCAAACTTCCAAACAAAATACAAAAAACAATCCAACTTTTTCAAATCCCAAAACAAAATTAATATTAAAAAATTATATTCTAACAATATTTTAACTTTATAATATTTTTATTCAATTTTTTCTCTCTCATTTCCTAAAACCCAGTAAAACATCTTAACTCATACCATTGCACTGCTATTCACAGATTTTTCATCTCAACTCAACATCCAAACGAGGCCTAAGTAGTTCCCAAAAATGAGTTAAGCATAACCCTAGCCCAGCATACCAGGTGAGCCTGAGCCCTCAATCCAAGCCCAAGCTGAAATAGTTAAAGCTTGGCTTTTTCGCAATCATACACCAAAACATATAAAACAAACAAATCGATTCAAAATTAATGCCAAAACGCATAGAACAGAACATATTTCTCCGACAAGTTATATAGTTTTTTTAATGAACAATAAGTTAGATAGTTTTCTTTAATTCTTTTTTTTTTATTGGCACCGAGTGTCCGAGAACAGCGTCCCGACTAATTCCAGGGGTGCACAGGCCCCCAGCAAGGAGTAGTTTTCTTTAATGAACGATAAGTTATAGTTTACAAAAAAACTAAAAATATTCTTCCCCAAAAAACCAACACCCAGTTTACAAGAATAGAATTCATGTGACTGAACATTAATGTTGATTACTACATCTTAAAACATACAGTTAATGAATTAGAACAAAAGACTTTCAAGTTAGTACATAAATTACTGAGATGAAAATCACACTGTTCTAGGCTCAGAAGAGGGAAATCGTTGAAGGCCTTTAGTGAGAAGTATAAAATGAGAAATCAAAAACTTTAGGACATTATCTTCCCCTTTTTCTCTCAGCAGCCAAGCATAGTACGACTGAAGGATAAGAAGAAATCGTTAAAGATTTCCTATAGTTAGAAGTATAAGTATAAATGAGAATTCAAAAACTTTAGTACATTATCTTTCCCTTTTTTCTCTCAGCAGCCAAGCATAGTACGACTGAATTCGAGTGCAGGCCTTCGCGTAGTTGCCAGATACTTATATTATTCAAACTTGTCAATTTACTTTCGTTTCTTCACATTTTCTAAGCAACCAAACAGACCATACGTGGCTTTCATGACCCCAAAAAAAACAAAAAAACAGTGGACCGCTACTCAGATTTCAAAACCGAGCCCTAAATGAAACACATTCGAAAAACGCACGTGCACCAGTTTTTCAAAAGCAATCCAAGCATCAACTTGTGAACTTCTCAAATCCAGCTCCATCAGTAAAACAGCAAAACAGAACCAAGCATATCATAAAAACCTCCTAAATCTATCACAGATAAATCAAACATAAAAAATAAAAAGAAAAGTACTCTTCTTGACACAAATCGAATCCCCAAGCTTCCAATACCAAGTGAAACTCCTCGACTCCAAGAAGCAAAAAGTGGATAGCGAAGTACCTGCCAGGCGTCGAGGGTGCGCTGAAAATCTTGGAGCCAGCGATCTGCTTGCAGACGAACCGTATCGTCCGGGTGATGGTAGAGAGCGTTTAGGGCTTCTTTCACCGTGTTTTGGAGCTCCATGCTCTGCTCACGAACCAGAATTCTGAGTAGTAAAGCTTACTCTTCTTCGATTTGCGTCAGCGTAATGTTACAACGATCTCTCTGCCTAATATTACTTTCTCTCTTTTTTTTCAATTTCTGGATAAAGAGGTGTTCTTTTGGCGCCCCGAAGGAGAGAGAGAAATGACGTTTGGGGGATGACGACCATGAAGATCGGTGGTCTTTCGGAAGGAATTGAATCTCTATCGGCCGTCCGATCTGTGTTTGTCCGACTCTGTGGTCAATAACAGTCCTTGAAATGTACACTTGGCTGATGGCTCGCAATTAATACATATAATATTTTAATTAGCTGCAAATTATTATTTCATCCCACTTGATTTTTATTAGGTAAATTGATCTTTTTTTATATTTTAAAAATTTTAAACATTATTAGGGAATATCATCCCACAAAAATAGAGGAGTGTGTACTTTGTAAAATTGTTATAGTTTTATAAATAGTGTAAAATCGAAAAAAACTTCTTTTTTTATTAAAGAAAAATTCTAATATTCTAACCTTCACTTTATTTACTTAGCATAATGAGATTAGATGATTTTAGATGATTTGAATAAAATATTGTTATAATATTATTTTTTAATATTATTATTATTTTGAGATTTGGAAAAGTTGAATTGTTTATTATATTTTATGTAAAAATTTAAAAAAATTATAATGATAGATGAGATGAAACAATTTCTGTATTTAAACGGGACCTTAATCTAAAATAATACAATAAACAATAATTTGGAAGAATAAGAGAAATCTTGGAATGAAAATGTTAGATATACAATTCTTTTTATAATAATTTATAAAGCTATGTTTAAAGTATGAGTATTTTTGTAAAATAATATCCCTTTATATAAATAAATTTATTTTAAAACATAGTTATAAAAAATATTATAAAAAAAGTTGCGTGGATCATTATTTATCTTAGAAACCAAATGTGTGTGAAGGGTTTCATCATTAAAAAAAAAAAAAAAAAGGGGGTTTCATCATCCAATGGGCTATGTCAACCTCCCATTGCTGCAGAAAAAAATATAACTACACTGAATTATGCCCCCAACCTTCTTGAGCCATTCTTCCCCAGCTCATTCTCTATCATGAGTCATTCCTGTAGACAAATTCGTCAGGTGTTGCCCACTTTTTTTTTTTTTTTTTTCTCGGAAGTTGCTAATGATATAATAAACATAAACAGGTGTTGCCAACTTGCTTGAACATAAAAATATTTTGGACCAGCTACGTGCACCGAGAAATTCCACCAAGGATTTCTATTAGAGAAATGTTACACGTGAGAATTTCTATTTGAGTAATATTACATATAGTCATAAAGTGTGTAAGTATCGTGTAATCACTTTGAAAAAGAATGGAGTCTACTATTAAAAAATTAATTTTTTTACATGTGGGTCCCTTATATATTCAATTTTTTTAAAATGATTGTACAACGCTTGCGCACTCATAATTATAACTATCATTTCTCTTTCTATTAGGGGTGTGCAACTAGGTTGGATTTTTTCTTGTCTAGTCCCGAACTTATAAATCTGGGCGGTTATTCACTAGATTGGACCCAAGCGAATAAGATGAAATTGGATCTAGTATAGACCCGATTAGGGGTGTAACCGGTCTGGTTTGGTCCCGTTTTGGACAAAATTTAGGACCGAGCCGGTATGTATAGGTTTTGCATTTTTCAAAACAGATTACGCACCGGTTACTTTCCTAAACTGGTACTTCCGATTTTACCGATTTCTAGTCCGGTTCGTTCCTATTTTTCAATTTTTTTTAAAATGAAATAGACAGTTTATCATTAAAAATCTGTTTATAAGAAAAAAAAAATGGTTTAATTGTTGAGCCTTCACTATTTATTCAAATCATCAACCCCAATTGATAAACAATAAACAGGACAGATGTTATTCAAATAGAAAAATTACAAAACCTTATCAATGTAATTTCACAAACTCAATCACAAAACACAATTTCACAAATCCAATCACAAAACCCAATCAAAGTAAATTTCAAATTCAAAAAATCCTAATATCACAAATATCATCTATCATAATTTCAAAGTAATTTCACAATCTCAATCACAAAACCCTAATATCACAAACAGAATAATAAATACAATCACAAAAAATCTTAAATTTTGGATTCAAAAACCCTAATATCACAAAACCCAATCACAAAAATCTCAATATCACAAAACTCAATCACAAAAAGCCTAGTATGTAATTAAAAAAAATACCTTTGAGAGGACACTGGGCAGACTCGGCAGAGAGACAGAGTGAGGCCGAGAGAGTTGAGACTTGAGAGAAGAGAGAGTGAGGGACGAAAGAGTTGAGAGACGAGAGACTTGAGAGTGAGAAAGGACAAGGCCGTAAGGCAGAGATGCAGACGAGAGAGTTGAGAGACGAGAGACGAGAGAGTGAGAAGGGGCGAGGCCACGAGGCAGAGACGCAGACGAGAGAGTGAGACGTGCGCAAACGAGAGAGAGAATGACGCAGAACAAGATGGGAGGGAGAATAAGACTTTAGGAATTAGGGTTTAGTTATAGGGGAAACGGTGTCATTTCCTATTGAGTTAATATTTTTAATGTGTTTTTTTTTAAATGGTACTTAAAACTTTTTTTGATGGTTTGGGAAATTGATTTAATATACTATAATCTAATATATTAGACTATATAATAGTATTAACTATTAATATTAGACTATTAGTATAGTTATATATTAGTATTAGTTATAATGATTTAGTATAACTATATTAGTATAAGTATAACTATAGTCTATAATAAACTATTAGTCTATTAGTATTAGTTAAATAGTTATAGATTTATATATTAGTATAGCTATATAATATATTAGACTATATAATAGTATTAATATTAGAATATTAGTATAGTAACTATAGTTATATATTAGTATTAGTTATAAACTATATATTTGTATTAGTTATAAACTTTTAGTGATTTAGCATAACTATATTAGTATAACTATAGTCTATATTAAAATATTGGTATTAGTTAAATAGTTGTAGACTTATATATTAGTATTAGTGATAGTGATTTAGTTTTAGTTATATAGTTGTAGACTTATATATTAGTATAGCTATATAATATATTAGACTATATAATAGTATTAATATTAGACTATTAGTGTAGTTATATATTAGTATTAGTTATAAACTTTTAGTGATTTAGTATAACTATATTAGTATAAGTATAACTATAGTCTATATTAAACTATTAGTATTAGTTAAATAGTTATAGACTTATATATTAGACTATATACTAGTATTAATATTAGACTATTAGTATAGTTATATATTAGTATTAGTTATAAACTATATATTAGCATTAGTTATAAACTTTTACTCATTTAGTATAACTATATTAATTATAAGTATAACTATAGTCTATATTAAACTATTAGTATTCGTTATAAACTTATATATTAGTATAGCTATATAAATTATTAGACTATATAATAGTATTAATATTAGACTATTAGCATAGTTATATATTAGTATAAGTATAATTATAGTTTATATTAGATTATTAGTATTAGTTATAAACTTATATATTAGTATAGCTATATAAATTATTAGACTATTATTATAGTTATATATTAGTATTAGTTATAAACTATATATTAGTATAGCTATATAACATATGATCAATTAAATTTTCATTTTTAAGATTAAACTTTTATTTTATAATAATATTTTCTTATATATAATTATATTAATAACATATGATTAAACAAATTAAAAATGTTCACATTTAAGATTAACATTTTATGTTAAAATTTATAAATTATAATATGAAATTATTTCATATATGATATATAATTATATATAAAAATTCCGCATATAATTATACATTATATATAAAACTTATTTATAAAAAATATTTTTTATAATATTAATTTTGTATAAAAATTATATATAAAATATTTTTTTATCAACCGGTCCGGTCCGGTCCAAACCGATTTTACTGTTTTTCGGTTTAAATTTACACATTTAGACCCGGTTACATAACCAGATCCTTAATCAGGTCTTATCTAAAAAAAAATACAAAAAATAACTTAATTTTTTCAAATCTCAAAACAAAAATAATATATAAAAATTATATTTTAATAATGTTTTAACTTTATAATATATTTTTATACAATTTTTTATCTCTCTTCTCTCAAAACTTCATAAAACATATTAACTCAAATAATTTATTACTATTTACAAATTATTTCACTACTTTTAACAAATTATCTCGTCTCATTTTATTATCCAAACTAGATAATCTCATCTCAATATCCAAAACCACAACTTAAGATAAAGGTTTTGCTAAAATCTTAACATTAATCATGCATGCATGTAGTACCTTTTTTTTTTTTTTTTTTTTTTTTTTTTTAAGCAGCCTTAGATTTAACCTATTTGTTACACAAATATATTGCCTTCAGAAGGCACATTTTTACAAACTTCTTGAGTACTTATTCTTACACGTCGAAGTCGTATATATACCAACATTAATTAACATGCATGGGTAATTTGGGTCCTTCAAGTGTGAGTGGTGTAATTCGAAATGATCAGAGTGAGTTTATGTGTAGCTTTGCAAACTTTACAGGCCATAATTCTAATAATGCGGCGGAAGGGTTGGGTTTATTATTTGGTTTACGTAATGTTCGTGATCTGGATATTTGGGATGTGGAAATTGAAGTTGATTCTATGTTAGTAATTAACTGGCTGCATGCAAAAAGATGTGGGTTGTGATATTTGGAGGATTATTGGGATGAAATATTGCAATTACTTGACGGGCTTAGATTTTCTACAAATCATTCTTCTAGAGAGACAAATGCGGCGGCAGATGGATTGGCTTGTAGGGGAGCAAAGGGTTATAATGGATTATGGTTTTCATTTTCAGATTTACCATTGGCTATTAAAAGTATTATTAGATTGGAGAAGATATGATGTCCTTATATGAGGATTGCTCGTTCATATGTATAGTTTTTTCTCTTTCGATTGTTATTATTTCTGATTTTTAGGTCTAGATTTGGATTGTTTGTTTATTTGATTCACCAGGTGTAAAATTGTTTCCACGATATTCATCCGCCATAAGTAAGGGTTTCTTCTTAATAAAATTGGGACAGGGGCACTCGTGGACATGTGGTCTTGTCTCTTCGGAAAAAAAAAAATGCATGCGATGAAATATTGCATTTACTTGACGGGCTTAGATTTTCTACAAATCATTCTTATAGAGAGACAAATGCGGCGGCAGATGGATTGGCTTGTAGGGGAGCAAAGGGTTATAATGGATTATGGTTTTCATTTTCAGATTTACCATTGGCTATTAAAAGTATTATTAGATTGGAGAAGATATGATGTCCTTATATGAGGATTGCTCGTTCATATGTATAGTTTTTTCTCTTTCGATTGTTATTATTTCTGATTTTTAGGTCTAGATTTGGATTGTTTGTTTATTTGATTCACCAGGTATAAAATTGTTTCCACGATATTCATCCGCCATAAGTAAGGGTTTCTTCTTAATAAAATTGGGACAGGGGCACTCGTGGACATGTGGTCTTGTCTCTTCGGAAAAAAAAAATGCATGCATGAGTGATTGTCCCATGCAAGACTACTGGAAATTTCTAGCATATTTTTCACTAGTTTTGTGATAAATTAATGTTTAGAATAGCATTCTCCACTAGAGTTAATCTTAATTTATGATTCATAATATATATGTTCTTAATTTATCACCGATTAAGTAATTACTAAGTAAACTAAAACAATCAGTTTGGATAAGTTTATACTAGAGACAAATAGTATTGAGTGTTGCATCTTGATATTGTTGTGATGTATTATTACTTATTTTGTTATTTATAAATTGATGTTTTGCATTGTGATGTAAACAACAATGTAATATGTAGTATGTATGCATTGTGTATGTCGATGTATTATTATTTATTTTATATAAAAAAACCATAAAGGCCTATAAAAAAAGCCTTTTGAATTTTTAAAAAGATACAAAAAAAGGTAATAAACTTGGAGATCCGGTACTACATCCGGTTATCACTTGGGTTTTTTCAGGCGGATAACCGCCCAGTTTTTAAAACCCGAATCCGGTTATGGCCGAATATTCGAATCCGGTTCTACACCCCTAATTTCTATCGACAGTAAAAAAAAATTTCAAACATTTTTTTTAAATTACAAATTTATTAAAAAACTATTCCTTAACCATTAATTAAAAAAAGACAATCAATACAAATCCTCAATAGGATTTGTCAGTGGGAATATCATTTCCCAAATATTTTAGCATTGTTTCAAACTCAAACTCAGCAAGCAAAATCTATTGCGCAATAATCAGGTTCTGAATCTATCACGCAAACTCCACAACCCAAATCTCATTTGATCCATTGGAAATTACAACCTCATATATTCAAATCAATGTTATTTGAAACTTGAAATCAACTTGATGCAAAATAGCATAACCTGTGTTTGAAAGGAACCACAAACAACTCCAAAAAATGGAGCTTGATCTTTACCAAAATTTTAACATCTAAAAACCATTCAAAACTTTGCTTTAAAATTCAACACAAAGTAATCTTGGGAGCAACAAGATGCATTGGTGTAGTAACCTGGTATGTTGAAAAGAAAAGAAACCTATAGTTCTAAAAAGTGGTCAATGTAAACCCATTAGTCGATGTTTTTAATTAATGAATCAACTTGGTGTAAAGTAGAGCTTGAGATTGAGAAAGAGATAACAGAGAGTGGGTAAGGGAGTGAGAGCAAAGGATTTCTTAAATACTTTCACACACTCATAGTGTGGCCCGTGTATCATTTGTAATATTCAAATACAATATAGTTGTTACACTCGTTACATAGGTGTCATTAAGATAAATACTATCTATTCACATCTCTATATTTTGTCATTGAATAAGAAATACATTCAATTTGAATTTCAAGTGCACTATCCTTGACTTTGTTTCTAGTGATTCTGTTGGACTTGGCCTTCGGAGGATTAACTTGAGTTTGAATATCAGTTGCATTATCCTTGGAGCTAGAGTTGCTTGACGTTTTTTTACTTAGTTTGACGTTGGTTCAACTTTGTTCTAACACGCCCCTACAAGATCAATGGAACTTTGAGGTTGTTTTCGTAGAAATGAAAATGGAGCTAAAGGTAGTGGTTGGTGAGGACGTCCAGAACTTGATCATTGGATGAATTTAATCGAACTATAAGGCCTTGGGAGGCCATATGATCTTGTACGAAGTGATAGTGAATGAATATGTTTAGTACGATAGTGAAATAGTGGATTAACAGTGAGATCGATCGTACCAATATTGTTGCACCACAGAGTTGGCAACAGAGAAAGTGACACCTAGCTCATGGAGGAGAGAATGAACCCAAATCAACTCTGCGGTGGTATTCACAATAGGCTTGTACTCAACCTCCGTACTTAAGCGACATAGGTTCTTTTGCTTGCGAGAGCTCCAAGACATGAATTTGACCTGAGGAAGAGGCAATATCAAATGGTGGACCAACGATCATCCAAACAACCAGCCCAATCAGAGGCGAAAAAAGCTACAAAAGTGTTAGAATTAGATCGTTATAGTAGAAACCCATGATGGATAGCTAACCGAAGATATCGAATAATTCATTTGATGGTGCTTTATTGATTTGTGGTCAATCAATGCATGAACTGGAAAATTTTGTCAATTGCAAAAGCGATATCAAGATGAGTGAAGCTAATATTGAAGAGATCCAACTATGCTCCGGTAAAGAGTAGCATCCGAGATTGGATCACTATCGGTTGAGAGAGTGCATCTATAGAAGCCATAGGAGAGGAGCTGCCTTTTGCATGTAACATGCTTGTTTTATGTAGAAGTTCAATAATGTATCTTTGCCATGCCAAAAATAGTCCATAAGTTGTGTAATGGGTCTTAACTCCAAGAAAGTAATGTAATGGGCCCAGGTCCTCAAGGGCAAGTGTATGTTGAAGAGTTTTAATGAGTTCACAAATGAGTGTAGGCAAAGAAAAAAAGGTTTTTCTCTTGATCAATATCTTGAACTTGAACATAAATTCTCATGTTCAGATTTTATATTGCAATTTGAAAATGTCGAGTCGTGGAAAAGGAGACAAGGGTTTGGGCAAGGGGGAAGCAAAACGGCACCATAAAGTTCTTTGGGACAACATCTAGGGAATCACAAAGTTGACAATTCGTCAGTTGGCTCGCAGGGGCAGTGTGAAGCGAATCAGCGACCTAATCTACGAGGAGACCCATGGTGTCCTAAAGATCTTCCTGGAGAACGTGATTCGCGACGCTGTGACCTACATGGAGCATGCTCAAAGGAAGACCGTGACAGCCATGGACGTGGTCCATGCACTCAAGAGACAGAGAAGGACTCTGTATAGGTTCGAAGGTTAGGTTTATGGCTGTAAAAAGTCTTGCTGTCAAGAAAAAGCAACCAAACAAATGGATGGTCGTGTTTTTTTCTTTTGCAATTAGGTGGGAAAAATTGTGGTTTCTAGGATTTGTATTCTGGTTGTGGTCCTTGTAAATCAACCTTCGAATGGAATTTTCTGAATATTCAATGCAAAAAAAAAAAAAAAAAAAAAACTAGTTTTAGCAAAAAAAAAAAAAAAAAAAAGAGAGTGTAGAATCCAGACATATAATCAACATGTCATGTACAAAGATGAGCATGTACACCAGTGTAAGCCCACGTTTGTAGATAAATAATGAGGTATTGGATTTGGGTCCACTGAAGCCCAAATCAATAAGAGTGGAGCTTAGTCTTGAAAACTAGGCCCAGGGAGCTTGTTTTAAGCTATAAAAAGCCTTTCGAAATAGAGAGACATGATTCAGAAATGATGAATGAGAGAAGCTCGAAGGTTGATCCTCTCCAATGAAGTCATGTAAAAAGGCGTTTTCACATCAAGCTAATAAATAGACCAATCACATGAAATAACAAAAAATGAAATAATTATGATATTTACAGGTTTCACCATGGGACTATAGGTCTCACCATAGTCAACACTCTCTTGTCGATGATACGCATTGGCAACAAGATGGGCTTTGTACCTCTTAAGAGATCCATCGGCTCATTATTTGATCTTGAACACCCATTTGCAACCACAAGACTCATTTTGAGCCTAGGAGGGACAATGGTCCATGCTCCATTTTGCACGAGGGCTATGAACTCTTTATTCATGGCCTCATCCCATTTTAGAAACTTAGGTCTTGTTTACATAAATAATATGAGATGATATTAAATGAGAAATCTGTGAATAATAATGTGATAATTTGTTAATAGTAGTAAAATGGTTTTAGTTAAGATTTTTATGAAATTTTAGAAAATGAGAGAGAAAAAGTCGAATAAAAGATTATAAAGTTAAAATAGGGTTAAAATATAATTTTTTAATATTATTTTTGTTTTGAGATTTGAAAAAGTTAAATTGTTTTTTATGTTTTGTTTGGAAGTTAGGAAAATTTATAATGATTAACTAATGATTAGATAAAAAAATTGAAAAGTAGAATATTTGAAATTGAAAAATGTTTGTGTTTGAATGGTGTTTGGAAGTTGAGATGATATGAAATAGAATAAGATAGTTTGAAAGGTTTGTGAAACTAAGTCAAATCTTAGATGTCGTGGAGTAGGATGTGGGCTCAAAGAGAATCAACTCATGCGGATTCAATGACATTAGGACGTGGTAAATGGGCCAGTGTAACAGTTGGAAAGTTTTTGGGCCGAAAGATATTGTGGTGAGACTGAGTTTGCGTGGGGCGAATGGGCATTGAGTTGTCTATTGGAGAACTCGCATATATAGCTATTTGATCCATTGAGGCTGGAGTCCACAAGTTCTAAAGTAGGTTCTGGCATAATAACGGAAGGGATTGAATCTCTAGAGTTGGCTTGAGTATTGGGAGGAACTTGAGCATGAGAGTTGGACAACCAAATGGAAGGTGGTAGTAGAAGTGTACCTACATTAGAAGTGTACTGAGGAGCAAAGAACTGTGAATGAGACAATGGAAAAACAGACTCATCAAATAATACAATGCGAGAGACATAGAGATGACTGGTGTTAGGATCCAAACAGTTATAGCCCTTATGGTTTTCACTGTAGCCAAGAAAAAATGCAAGGAGTTAAGCGACAATCCATTTTGTGTGATGTTGAATGGCCTAAGATGAGGCAAACTAGCACACCCAAATGTTTTGAGGAATAAATAATCAAGGACTTTGTTATAAAAAAGTTCAAGTGGTGTTTTATTCTTGGTCAATTACGACAGTAGAGAATGCAGTATCTCAATATTCTTTGGAGATAGAGGTGGTGGTTAAGAGTTTAAGATCTACTTCCACGATAAGGCGGTGTTTATGCACGACAGATCCATTTTGTTGATGGATGTGAGGACTACTTAGTCAATGAGAGATGCCAAACAATTCAACGAGAGGGTGAAGTTTGTGAAATTAACCTCCCCAATCAGATCTTATAGCTTTAATGGACGTACCAAAAAAAATATCTACGTGAGTTTTGAATTTTAAATAAATAGTGAAGACACTAGATTATGAAGATATGGGAAATAATCAAACAAATTAAGAATAATCATATACAAAACCATAAATAATAAAGATTGGCATTAATAGAGATTTGTGGGGAAATACCCCATACATCTATAAATAGCAAATATCTAGGGCCTAGAAACAAAATAAAAAAGATAGAAAGGTAGTCTGTGGCTCTTGCCTAGTTGAAAAGGAGAACAGATTTTATTGAACTTGTTGTCGATGGCATCTAAATGGTAATGAGATAGGATTTGATTAACAATGATATGATTTGATTAACAATGTGGAGACACAGATGACCAAGATGAGAGTATCATTGATCAAGTGAAGCACGAGCAGTGAGGAATTTAGTTGTATTGTCAAAGAGTTTTGACAGGTGTTGGAGCAGATAGAGACCATTGTTTATCTTGTCGTGAAGGAGGATAGCTCCCTAGGATTTGATCCTTAACACTAGAAAGGAAATGTGAAATCCAAAATAAATATTATTATCTTTAATGAATTGGTAGACAGAGAGAATATTCTTTTTTATAAGAGGAACATGGAGAACATGATTGAGAAAGCAAGGTTTAGAGGCAAAGTAGATAATAAATGAGCCAAGAAGATGAATATTCAGACCTTTACCGATACCAACCAAAACATGATCATGACCAGTGTATTTCTCAGAGTGTAAATTGAGATTGTAGAGGTCAGACATTACATGATGAGTTGCACCTGTGTCAGGGTACCGAGCTTTGTCAACTACGGGCTGATTAGTGGCAGCATATTGTTAAGGAGCAAATGGAGTTGGATATCCTTGATCAAAATGGTACCAACATGTTGAAGCTATGTGACCAATTTTCATGTAAATTTGGTAGCATGGGAGACTAGAATTAGATGAATCGGATTTGGAAGATAAAGAAGAACTTTGACCATGGCCTCAACCACTGCCAAGATTGTTTGAAGAAGCATCGTGAGAAGAGAAATTTAGTTTTGCCCATTATTGTTAGTGCTTTGAGTAGTGAGGTTGGTAGAAGACATGTTAATTAAGCTTAGATATATCACCAAGTTGTTCAAGATATAATTCGTGTTTTATGAGATGTCCATAAAGTTCATCCAATGATATAGGCTCCGACTGAGTGTTAACATAGGTGATTAGGGGATCATAATCAATAAAAATACAACCAAGGATGTAAGTGATAAGTTCGGATTCACCAATAGGTTGACCAAGGATGTAAGAGATAAGAGTTGGTTTTCCAAGATGTAAGCAAATTGAAGCTAGGCAGGGACATGTCAGGATTGGAGAAGACCAAGGGCAACATGTTCATGCACGTAATGGTAATCAATTTCGATATACTTGCTGCGAGCATGAAAAACTAGATTTACCATCACATGGAGTGCACTTAAGTTATCACAAAAGAGCGTTGGTGGTGATGGGAGGTGAACACGAAGGTCACGAAGAAGAAAAGAGATCCATGTGAGTTCAACAGTAGTGTGAGCCATGGCGTGATACTCAGCTTCTGAGCTAGATTGAGAAATGGTGTTTTATTTCTTGGCAGACCACGAGATGCAGTTACTCCCTAAGAAAATACAGTATCCAGTAGTGGAGTGCCGAGTTTGAGGACAACCTGCCCAATCTGCATTAAAAAAGACATAAAGATCAAGCGTAGCTTGGAAAGTAAAGTGAAGTCCAAGATTAGCAGTACCATGTAGATAATGTAAAATATGTTTCACCATTTTGTAATGAGCCATAGTGGGGGAATGCATAAATTGTGATACAAAGTTAACATTGTAGGCTAAGTCAGGACGAGTGAGTGTAAGATATTGGAGAGCACCAACTATACTATGATAGTGATAGAGATCAAGAAAAAAGACCTCACTATTGAAACCCTTTGTTTTTGGCATCATCATGGTGCCCATGAGTTTACAGTCGTGCATCTGAGCACGGTTTAGGATGTCAAGGGCATACTTAGCTTGTGACAAAATGAGACCATCAATAGTGGGGGTGACTTGAATCCACAAAAAGTAATTTAGATGACCAAGATCTTTCATAGCAAATTGTTGACTGAGAACACTAATGAATATACTGAGGTGTATGGGGTTTGATCCAGTTAAAAGTATGTCATCCGCATATAATAATAAAAGAAGAGTACCATGAGATGAATGATAAATAAAGATAGAGGGTTCAACGGAGCTACATGTGAAACCATAAGCAAGAAGAAAGTTACTAAACTTGTTGAACCAAGCACGATGGGCCTATTTTAAGCCGTATAAAACTTTGTTTAATTTGAAAACATGAGATGAAAGAGTAGGATGGATAAAACCTAGAGGTTGGTCCATAAAGACAGCTTCTTGAAGATCGCCATGGAGAAATGCATTTTTGACATCGAGTTGGCGAATATCCCAATGATGAATTAGAGCTAGGTTGAGAATAGTTTGTATGGTTCCAAGCTTGACCACACGAGAGAAGGTCTTTGTATAGTTGACTCCATCAATTTGATGAAAGTCCTTCACAACAAGTCCTTGGAGTTCATTGTGCATAGCCTTGGACCACCCAAGATGGTTGAGAGTAGAATGAACAGTTTTTGCTCCTTGGAAAGATAGACAAGCATGCGGAGGTGAGCATATTTGGGATTAGGTTTGTAAATCCCACCCTTGGCACGGGTAATTATGGGGTGACGAGATGGGTCATGGGGAGGAGAAGAGTTAGTAGGCTCAAAAGTGTCCCAATCCCCGGGTGGTGAAGAGTCAATTTCAAGAGATGGAGTGGATACATTGATTGGAACCACGAAAGGAGTGAGAATAGTCCCTATGACAGGTGAGACATCAAAGGGAGGAGAAACCTGCAACATAGGATCTCGAGAAACATCTGTTGTGTTAGGTAAGTGAGGTATAGGAGAACTTCATTAAAAATAGATAAAACTTGAGAAGAGGATGGTAGATAGAGGTTACTAGGTTGTTTGAATGGAAACATGAATTCTTCAAAAACTACATGCCGAGAAATGAAGGCCCTACGGGATGTGGGATGGTAGCATTTGTAACCTTGATGTTTTTCACTATAGCCCATGAAAATACATGGTAAGGTTTTAAGGTCAAATTTATTATGCTTAGTATCTCATGTGTAGGGATAACATTTAGAACCAAAAACTCTAAGCGATGTATAATCAGGAAAATGACCAAAAAATATAGAAAAAATGTGATTGAAGTTCTAAAGTAGTAGAAGTTGATTAATAAGAAAAAAGTCAGTGGCGTAAACTTCAACCCAAAAAAGTTTAGGCACATCGCTATAAAAGAGCATTGTCATACCTAATTCCCGAATAGTACGGTGACGTCGTTTCACCAAACCATTTTGCTCAAGAGTATGGGGACATGAGAATTGATGAATGATACCTTATTGTTGGAGATGCAAGTTATACTGGTGGCTGTCAAATTTACCACCACCGTCAAATTGAAAATTTTTATTTTTTTATTAAATTGGCGGTCCATATTTTTCAAATAAGAGAAAAGTATTAAAAAAATTAGATTTTTTGCGAAGTGGAATAAACCACATGTATTTGGAAAAGACATCAACTAAACGTGCATAATATTGAAATTTACCAGCAGATAAAACAGGTGCAGGGCCCCTTAAGTCACAGTAAATTTTATCAAATACATGAGATTCAGAATTTGAAAAAGGTAAAAAGGGAATTTACTCATTTTGCCTAGTTGGCAACTCTCGTATAGAGAGATGCTTTTATTCTTTCCTACAACTTGAATAAGACCTTTAGACTTGAGAACTTGAAGGGTGGAAGATTGAGGATGTCCCAGTCGTTGATGCCACACTTTCTTAATAGAAAAATCAACACCATAAAATTCACACAAATAAGGATAATCAGACGTTAATTGGCTAATAGATATGAGATTCTTAGCGAGATCAAGAACAAGTAATACATCCTTTAATTTAATCCTGGAGTTGCAAGAACCAATAAACTTGTCACCAATGTGTGTGATTTCGTGTAAACTACCATCGTCAATAAGAATCGCTTCATTACCAAAATATCGACGAAGGTTTTCAAGCATATCTGAGTTACCTATCATGTGAGTTGAAGCTCTGGTGCCCGCAATCCATTCAGCATCGTGAGGAGTATTTTCAAGTGTAAGAGCGAGCTTCAGGTATATCATTCGGTTGTAAAGCATGATTAAATCAATGCCAACAATTTAAAGCCACATGACCCTTTTTACCACATATTTGACAAATGTTGCTGCGATTGGAGTCACGGGTGTTGGTCGAAGGAGTAGGCGTGTGAGACTGAATGGAGCTATTATTAGGCGGACTCGTGTGCAATCGACTGGAGTGGTTTGATGGAGTGAAGCCACGTCCCTTAGAGGAGTAGGAGCGGCCTGAGTTGCATTGGCTGTGAGGACCTGTCTTATGACCATAAAAGGCAACAAATGGATTAGTAGTAGAGTTATTAAGTTGAGATCAAATTTCAATACCTTAGAGGAGAGGAACAAGCTCCATGTATGTCGGCATGGGTGGCTTAAGCATGGAGGTAGTGAAGGTTTCGTACGATGGCTCAAGACTATTCAAAAGAGAGAAAACCTTCATTTTGTCATCCACGGGCCGTCCAATTGCTGCGAGGTTGTCGCACAACCCTTTGAAGTGGCGTACATGGTCAGCAAGAGTTGTATTCGGTTCCTTCCATAGGTAGCTCAACTGTTGTGTCAAATGAAATTTCATTTCTTGGAAAACATGAGCGTAAGCTTCTTTAAGGGCCAACCACACTTGGTAGGAAGTGTTGAGACTAACAACCAGACCAAGAGCTTTTTCGGAGAGGGTGCCGATGATCGATCCACAAAGACGACGATCTACCTTACGCCATTGGAGGTAAGCTTGATTTAGTTCTTGTTGTGTAGTAGAAGAATCACCATTTGGTCGAGTAAGATACTGAGATGGTGGGGCTGGATCTCCCGTGAGCTACTGCACAAGGTCCTGGCTCTCAGCCAAGGCCAGTAGTTGTTTCCTCCATAATGGGTAATTTTCCTAGTTTAGACAAAGAGTGACGAAGTTATTGACACTCAAGGAGATGGATGCCATGAGAGGAAGGCTCCCTTATACTCTCGCAAGGCTCTGATTATCATAAAAATAAATGCAGTCTAAGTGTTTGATACATTGTCTCACTAACCGTGAGAACATGTAAGAGAGCCTTTCATTATATATAATGCTTGCACAGATTTTATCATTGTATAACAACGTTACAAATGGGGAAAATCAAGGACTATGAACTAGAAAGAAATAAAATGATTTCCTAGAAAATTAGTCATGGTTTCCATAGTTGTTTGCAAGAGTTACCATATGTGATCTTGTAGCCGTTGGAGGATTTGTGTGTCTCAACTTCCTTGTGTGTTGTAGCCGTTAGATCTGAAGTTTCCTTTTGTGTGGAGCAGATCACGTGTATATTCAATTCAAGGATGTAAGAGATTTTTAGCTTTTTGGAAAAACTCTTGGATTGAGAGTATACATTTCTTTAAGGCACTAAGTTGTAAAGGGTGTTTATATCACGAGCTTGTGACGTGGTAGAGAACATATTTTCTAAGGCAAACCAAACAATTTTGAGTGAGTATAGATTCAAATTGTGGGAGTTATGTATAATTTATAATATTCAAATACAATATGGTTGTTACACTTGTTACACCATGTGTCATTAGGACACACCCTATCTATTCATATCTCTATCTTTATCTCTATCTTTTGTCATTGAATTAGAAATACATTCAGTTTGAGTTTCAAGTGCATTATCTTTGAAAGAGCTGTCTTAAGCTACGTTTGAATGTTGAGCTGAGCTCAATTATTTATGAATAGTAGTGAGTTGAGTAGTTGGGGAAGTTATGTGAGGCTCATGTAAACTAAGTTTAAAGTGTGTTTAGATGTTAAGATGAGTTTAATACTTTTTATGGGAAGTTAAAAAAGGTTGTAGGTCCCACATGTAAGGAAGTTTTAAGTTGAGATGAGTTTAGTAATTTGAGAATTGAGTATTTGATGTTAGACTCAACTTAAAATTAGACTGAGGTTAGCTATGTCTTGCAACCAAATGCAGCCTAAGACTTTAACATGACGATAGTGGGTGACGACACTAGATGGAGATGAGACGACGAGACGATGGCTGAGAGAAGGGTTTTGTTTTTGTATGGAGGAACATGAGAGATGGAGTTCGGGAAGGATGATGATGATTTTCTATTTAAATTTTGGATATATTCTAGTGCAAATCTTTTTTGCGACCATATGGAGCTGACGTGCGAACCTCCCATTTTGTGGTGTATTTCTCTATTTTACACGGGATTCGATCGAAAGAAAGACTCAAAGAGGAAAGGTGGAGAAAATTGAAGTTTTTTAGGTGATTCAAGGAGGTAGATTCGAGAAAAGAGAATGAAAGAAAGGTGAGGGAAATAAATAATTTTTTATTAAAAATAATGAAATTGTTGTAAATGTTGACAATTTTGTTAAATAATAAATTTATGAATATCATAAGATGATGTAGCTTAATAAAAACAAAGCATATTTTCCTAAAATTATATATATATGATACCAAAATAGCGGAAATGAACAAAGACTGAAGAAGAAGAGAAGGAAATGAAGCAGATAGATCAAAGTAAGAATAATGTATGCACAATTATATGCAGGCGGTATAACCGACCATATGCATGTATACATAAACAAGATAAATAAATGCAAACATAATGAAAATATAAGCTTTATTAAATTACAAAGCTTAACAATAAGGAAATCAGGTAGTTCTGGTTTGCACTTACAATCAGGGATAGAAAGCAAGAGGTACTCAGAATTAGGAGGATAGGATGAGTTCTACCTAAATATGAGGTGAGGTTATCCTTTTATAGCATAAGGAGTTCCTGCTTACAATTATTAAAGTAAAAAGTAAAAGTAAATCTGTGAGTGAACAGTGGGGACTGTTTAGGCACAGGCATAAATATCATTATTATGTCTTCCAACTGTTTCTGTGGGCTGCTGCTTTCTGCATATGATGACAAAATAGCATAATGGTCGGCTTTAATGTCTTTCAGCTGTCTCTGTGGGCTGCTGCTTTTGGCATAAGGCGACAAATATCAAAAGAGACACTGGTTAGTAATCTTTTGAACTCAAGTAGTAGTCAGTCATCAGATAATTTTGGGGTATCTTCTGAATCGTGACCAAACACATTGTTGTATGAAGCCGCTGATGATGCTTCTGAATTCTTGTCTTCTTTAGAATCATTATTCAGGGACTTTGACAATTGTTTTTCTAATATTTTAATTAAATCCTTTTTATTAAGTCTGTCAAGAATATCAGTATTCTTTTTAGACTTTGAAGATTTTCTTGAGGATGAGCTGGTGGCTTTTCCTCGTTATGATATTGTTGGTGAATTAGGGGCCTGGATTAATGGATGTCCAGGGGCAGTTGAACCGGATGTGATGGCAGGAAATTCTTCTTTATTTTGCAAGTCAGGAGCAGCTTGAGGAAAATCCTTGATCATTCGGTCAATAGTTTTTTGTAAATATGAAAACTTATCCCACTACTTAGTGAAGTAAGAGCGGGTCATAACATCAGCGTTCCTTTCATAACTCCATTTAAAAATCTATGGCAATTTGTAGGATTTGCAAAAATGGAGAGAGTAAGGAAATTTGGCTAAGTGTTGGTCTAATTTGAGATCAACAATCATGGTGTAATGTTTAAAAGCTCTGGAGAGCTCATCAGGGAAATTCTCTGAAATTAAACCAAATTGGTTCCACCATTGGAGAAACCAAAAAGGAAAGCTTCCTTTGAATTTGGCATCAAAATTAATGAACAAGGAGTGGCTCATATCAGGTACTTGGAAGAACATGAAGCGGTTCCAAGCAGTGATGTAATCATGGTAATTAAACGAAGTGTCTGTATCAGAGAGTCGTTTAGGAGTGAAGGGGTTGGTACCAATGTTTTGAATACCGTACCGGATGCCGTACCGGTCAAGACACTGGAACGAAATATTTCGGTACCGGTACCGTTTCGTGTACCGTTTCGGGATAGTCGATATATGAATAAATTATATATATAAATATATGTATATAAATTATATTTCAAAATAATAGTCTATATATGAATAAATTATATATAAATATATATATATATATAAATTATAAATAGTCTAGTCTGAATTGAGGGTCAAAAAATGAGCTTGTAGTGTAAAAAAATGAAAAAAAAATAAAACCGAAATATTGGTCGGTACAGGTCGAAATATTGGCCGGCACGGCCGGTATTTGGGTCGGTACGAAATATATATAGTAGCTGTACCGGCCCAGTGGCCGATACAGCAAATACCGGCCGTACCAGCCGATATGGTACGGTATTAACAACAGTGGTTGGTACCCCATTCTTCTTCTGTAATGACTCGAAGGATATAGGCACTATGATAAATCAATTTGTTTGGATTATTTTTGTCATAAATGGGTTTTATGACAAGGGAATTGGTTAGAAGCAAAATATTGGAATAAAATTGGAGATTCTTTGAGGAATCTTCTGATATCCAGTGGAAATTAGGAGGGAAGTAAGAATAAGCAATTTTGAAGTTATTTGTATATGCAAACCGGTTTGGTTCTACATGAAACAGATAGGAAACAAAAGGTTTCTTCAAATAGTTAGATGTTCTTTTTAGAAGGAAATACTGAGAAGAAGCATGGGTTTTAACCTTTAATGCAATTGCCTTAGCATAAGGATCAAAATGCATAGAAATCGTTGACGCAAAGGTCGCAGGTTGAACAATTTTTCCAAGAGGTGTGAACCTATTGACAATGTCTAGGCAAGTTGACGCAGGGGTTTGTGCCTGCTCATTCTTTATCAGCTTGAGGCTGGAAATTGGGGGGAACATTTGTCTGTTTTTCTTTTCCTTTGTTTTTCTTGCTCATGGTTGGGTGTCTGCAAGAATTCACGGGTAAGAAAATCAGGGATGGAATTACTGGTGCCTTTGATAAATTCAATATCAAAATAAAAAACACTTAAAATAGCTTGCCATCGTACAAAAATACGTTTTGATGCAATGTTTTCAACATCTTTTTCTAAAACAAATTTAGCACTCATGCAATCAATCCTTAATAGGAATTTCTTATTAAGTAGATCAGATTGAAATTTAGAAATACATAGTACTATAGATAAATTTTTTTTAATAGTACTATATTTTTCTTGTGCAAGATTCTAGACTCCGGAATGAAAGCAAAACAATTTGTTCAGAAGAGTCAGGTGAAACAGATTGTTTCAGAATGCAATCATAACTAATGTCAGAGGCATCTGTTTCAACAATTTTAAAGGATTCAGAAGTAGGCATACCAAGGCACGAAAGAGTTTTGACATGTGCCTTAATTTTCCTTACTAGATTGGTGTGTGTTTCTGTCCAAGGAGGATGATTAGAATTGAGTCGTTTGAACAAAGGACGACATTGTTTCCTCATATCCTTGTAGAAATCAGAAACATAGTTGAGAGATCCTAAGAATCTCTGCAGTTATTTTTTGTCAGTGATGACATCTGGGAATTGGTTGGCAAATTCAATGGCTCTTTGGATGGGTCTGGTTTTGCCTTCAGAAATATCATAACCGAGGAATCTAATCTTGGTTTGGAATAATTTGATCTTTTTTGCAGAAACAACAAGACCATTGAGTCTAATGATGTCAATAAACGAATTCAAATGTTTCCAATGTTCATCAATAGATTTAGAGAAAACAAGTACATCGTCTATATAGACAATGGTGAATTGGGTGAACGAATTGAAAATGTTGTTCATGATATTTTGGAATTCACTAGGAGTATTTTTTAGACTAAAACGCATTACATTCCACTCATAGTGACCAAAAAGGGTAACAAAGATAGTCTTATACCTATCTGACTCGGCTATTTGGATTTGTCAAAATCCTGATTTTAATTTAAACTTAGAGAAGACTACAACATCACTTAACTTATGAATTAAGTCATTTTTGTTGGGAATAGGATACGTAATCCACTCTAAGATTTTATTCAAAGGTTTGTAATTGATGACTAGTCGAGGGGTTTCTCTTTCTAGTTCGGCATTCTTTTGGACATAGAAGACAGGACAAGACCAAGGGGACTTGCTATGTCTAATTATTCCTTTTTGAAAAAGATCAGCAATTTCAATTTGACAAAATTCTAAAGTCTTGCTATTCATTTGAATAGCACTGGCTTTAGTTGGAATACCTTTTTCATCAAAATTTTTGATATATGGAGGGGAAACGATGTGTTTCTTCCTATACTAAAAAGCATTGGGTAAATCAGAACAAACGTAAAAAATTAAGCGTTTGTTGAAATCATCAATTTTAGATAGAAGTAAAGGGGAGGATAATTGTTCAGAAATCTTTTTATATCTGATTTTCTATTGGAGGAAATTCAAATGTTTTTCTTTTGCAAGAATCAAAGATTTTAAACCTTTATCCTGGTCAATCTAAACGAGAAGCAAATTTGAATTTAACTTTTTGGCCAAATGGGTCGGTAGTGATACCATCTTTTTCAGTCAAAAAAGGATATAAAGACAAAATAATTGATCATTGGTGAGCTCATAATTGATCTTCATCTGAGATCCATTTGCCGAAAATAACCTTTCAGTGGATTTTTTAAAATATTTGCTAGGGATTAATCCTTCTTGAATACAATTCAAGTCTGATCCAGAATCAATCATAACAACAACAGAAAATTGAAAATCTCGGGAAACAACAATAATGACACGAGAAAACCATTTAGGAGGAATAGTTTGACGGATCAAACATATCTGGTTGTCAGCAGCTAGCTCATGTTGGCTTGAACCAGAATTATTTGTTTGCTCATTATCAGAAGGAAAATCTTGATCAAGTTGTTTATCAATTTTAAACATTAAAAATTCTTGTTTTAAAACCTCATTTTCAGATTTAAGATTGTTAACCTTATATCTGAATTCAAGGATTTCTTTTTTAACAGAATTTATTTCATATTGTAAATCAGAGGTAGAAATATCCTTGGGTTTTTTTCTTTTGAAATCTCTCCAAGGTTTCTTGAAAACCAATCCTTTGTTTGGAAGTCTCAAGTTCTTAGCGAACCATTGTCTTCTTGAGTTTAAGAAGATATTCTTTAAGCTCAGGATTCGTAATTTGAGAAATTAAGGTTAGCAAAATATTCTCTTGTTCTTCAACCTTGGTTAAAACATTGATTGTTTTACCAGAAGGCTTACAACAAGTACTATTGCAATTGCAACCAAGCTTTGCACCAGTAGAATCAGGAGATTCAGTTTCTAAGTGATATTCTGAATCACTAGAGTTGAATTCGAGGATATCAGATGATGAAGACGAGACTATTTATAGGAGTTGAAATAATTCTTCTTTACCATTCTTATCAATATTCAACTGATTAAGCTTCTTTTTTAGTTTTTTGGCTTTCTTGGGACATTTAGCAGCAAAATGCCTAGGTTTGCCACAATGAAAATATTTTCCTTGCGAAAAATTTTTGTAATTCTTTTTCTTAGAAAAGGTTTGGAAAATGATTTTTTATAAGTTTTCTTATAAAATTCATCACAGGGTTTTCTCCTTGTACCTCCATGATGTTTAGAAAACTTATACTTTCTTTTAGATGGGGCAATAGAAGGAAGACCAAATTGTTCACAAAAGGTTCTCATTTCATATTTGACTTTCTTACTATTTCTCATCTGTTCACGAAGTATTCTTTGATCATTACACATACTAATACCAAGTTTCTTAATTATACTGAAAACATCACCATAGGTGTAATTTTCATAATTAAGAATTCTCGTGATATCAGTAAGTTCTTCCTTCACTTTGTAAGCAAACAAACGAGGTAGACCATCAATAAATTTCTCCTTCCAGTAAGGTTTCTGGCTATCTTCCCGAAGCATTACTCGAACAATAAAAACATCTTGGTACCATCTATTATCTGACATCTGATGACACCGCAGATTATTCAACTGATCACTAATGCGATTAGTTATATTATATGGTGTTCCGATAAAGTGTTTTAAAATAGTGTAGATCAAAGTGTTAATACCATCAGGATGTGCCATCCCAGTTGTATCATAAAAAGTAGGTAATCCTTCATCATTACGCTAAGACAGCATTTTGAATAGTTTCTTTCATAGTACTAGTGAAATGCTTATCCCACTAGTTGCGTAAAACATCAGAAAAACCTTGGGTTAAAATCATATCAATACCAGGTTGTCTGATATTATTGTTAATGTAAGCATTTGCAACAAGTGACATTTTACTCATGGTATTGATGATTTCTTGTTTAGACAATCCATCAATATTTCATTCATAAACTTTGTCAGCAGAGTAAGAACATTGATTTTGAAAAACCTTTTTTTCAAACTGTAAATCAGGATGAGTGGGCCTGGAATACCAGTTTTTCATCAGACTCATTGGTTTGGGTCATTTTGAAGAGAATCTGACGATTTCAGGTTTTAAATCAAAATCTTGAAAATACTTTTCATCTGTGGTTTCAACAAGAACTTCTTCTCTTTCATTGCTCGTTAGAGCACTGGTAGAAAGTTGTTCTTTATTAAGATCAGCAATCACTTGATCAATCTTATCAAGAGTCTTGGCCTGAGGGGTTTTAAAATCAATTTTAGGCCGACTTGATGGTAAGACAATCAAAGGTTGTTCAACTAGTTTAACATTTTTCTGTGGCTAATCTTTGGGAGGAACCAAAGGATTTTCACATTTGAAAACAGGATTTAAAATAAAAATAGGCTTTTCAACATTTTCTTCAATCCGATCTAACTGTTGTCCGATCGTATGAAGAGTAAGATTTACAAAGTTATTTTGGGAAATAAGCTTTTTTGTTTCTTTTAAAATCTTGTCATTCTCAGGATCTCTAGAAACAGTTTCAGAGATTTTGAAAGGAGAAGCAGTTACTTCAGATCCTTTACAAGGAATACGTAGTGTCTCTATAGGCGGATGGCTAGATTGAACTACCATTTTATCTTCTTCCTTGACAAAATCAGTTTTAACAACATTTAAAGTATTTTAAGAACATAATAATTTTCAACAAAATAAAAAAAAAGAATATGCCTTTGGAGCTTATTCATTTCTTCTTTCCATTTTCACTTTATGCGAGCTTTCTCAGTATTAGTAAATTTCGAACGATAGACTTTACGCTTATCATGGTTTTGTTTGGAACCATATTCATCAACAAGGGCTATTAAATCATACCGAAAATGTTTGTTTAAAACAGTCAAATTGTGATGAATATGAGCAATTGGAGTAACCAAATCTAAAGCTGTGGGGATAAGTATGAATTTTCTTCTTTTTTATCAGCTTCTTCCTATATGGGTTTACCACTAGAGGATTCACCCTCTTTGGAAGAATAATAAGCAGAAGTAACCTTAGAGGACGTAGACAGTCCTTTCAGTTTTAAAACAGGATTAACTGGTCGGGCTGTTTGTACTGAATCTTCCAGAAATTGTTTGAGATGGTTGTTTCGTCTTACTGGATTATCAGAAACAGAACCAGCAAAAGAAGATCTAGACCCAGCAAAAGAATTTCTTCTTAAGTTTGGAGTACTAGTTTGATCAAAACTAATTTTAACAGTTCCATCCAGAAATTGTTTGATGTAATCTAGATTACAATCAGTAGGAATATTTATGGCTGGAGGGGTTTCATGTTTCAAAGTCCATTCAGTTGGAAGATTTATACCTTGCCAATAAATCATTTTTGGAACTTGAATATTTGCATCTGGAGTCGAACTCTGGATCAACAGAGTATGTTTTCTAGAAGGTTTTGCAATAGCCTATGGATTTAAACTCGTTTTTAAAAGACGATAATAAATCCGAAAAATCAAAGCGAGAAGTTTGCTTCCCTCAAGCATATCATAACCAAAAGTCAATATATTCAAAGTTAAAGCACTAATAATATTTTTATCAGTTAAAGCTAAAGTTAAATCAGGGAAACAATCGAAATGAACTAGTCATTCGGAAAGAGAAGATTGGATCATTCCTAAGATACTAGTTTCAAAATGATTAAATCTAGCATCCCGTAAGCAAAATAGAACATAAGCATTGATGCCTTTCCTAGTTAAATGTTTGGCAGCAATTTGGACTAAACCAACATGTAGATACTTAAAACCATTTTTTCGAAACTCATCAATATTTTCTTTTTTGAAAAGAAAACACTTTTCTTGAGATTTTGAAATGGCATAGGTTTGTTCGAACATTAAAAGCAGAACTAAAAGCAGTTTGAACCCAAGTGGTTCGATAAATGGAATTAGGGTCGATCGTTGGCATCTTCCATGATTCCAGAGCAGGGGGAATAGCTTCATCAAAAGAGCAGTCTTCTTTATTAACTATGTCTGGAGGCATAGTCGACCTGGAACTAATTGTTGAATTGGATCTAAACATCCTATTCATTTTGTCATTAGACAACACCGACCTTCGCACTTAAGGAGTCTGCGAACATCATACCTTATCCGACCCGACAACCCAAACTACCCTCAACGCCCTCCGACAAACGGGACTTACCTAGGGTACTGGACAAACAATAAGGAAATGAACCAACCATAGTAAGAACTCAGGGTGGAGGTTGTAGAACAACAAGATAAATAAAATGAATAGAAACAATTACAACATTCAGAAGCCAAATGGTTCTGATACCAAGAACATCATACCTTATCCAACCCGACAACCCAAACTGCCCTCTCTGAACATCATACCTTATCCGACCCGACAACCCAAACTGCCCTTGCTCTAATTGTTAATTATAAGCATGCATTGAAGAGTAGGCATGTTCATCTTGGCCGGGTTTTTCCCGGTTTGGAACTCGGAGGCCGGAACAAATTCGGGCCGGTACCAGTATAAAAGAATTCGAGTACACTTGATCCAAGTACTGGGTTTACATAACACCCTTTGATCGAATCCATTTTTTCTTTTTTACTTTTTAAATGAATCAAAATCAGTTAGATCATTAAAGATTCAAAAGTAAGAGAAAAAGTAAAAAAAAAAAAAAAAAAAAACTCAATCAGGCTTAATATCATTTTCCATGAATAAAATGCATCATGATTTGTGCATGATTCAGTCAATTTCAACCATTATGGCTAGAATTTGCATTCCGACATTGTTGTGGACTATTTTAATGATATTTTTGTAATTTAGATTTTTTCAAAACTTTAAATATAGATGAAATTTATGTAATTTTAAAATATAAAATATATTTATATAATTTTAATTTTTTAATAATTTTTAAATACATTCTCCATTCTCTACTTTTTTAGATTTCATTATTCTTAATAGTTTTTCAACTCTTTTATTTTTTTTTTCTTTGTTTCTTTTGTATGTATCTTAATTGAATTTTGTAATTTTGTTTTAACACCAATATGGTTATATTTTTTTAATATTTTAAGTGTATATTCATTTTATAAATATTCAATTCTTTATATATATATATATATATACAATCACATACATACATTATATATATATATATATATATATATATTTTACAAGAGGTTAATATTTTCATACTTGACAAAATTAAAAGATAATTTTGACAAAAAGTTTCATATACAACTTCAGTATCTCGACCCTGTAATTTTTTATAAATAGTTAGCAGATTCAAAATAGAAAAATAAAATATTACACTACAAGACTTACAATAAGAAATTAATCAAATAAAACAAGAGACTAAACATTTAAAAACTTCTAACCTCAAATTGGAAGTTTCTAATGAGCAATTATTACAAAAAAATATAATTAAAAAGGGACTTGCTAGGTACAAAGATTTGGCGCACCAAACCATGTACTAACACTCACATAACTTTTTTAATTACAAAAAAAAATAATAATAGAAAAAAAATTTTGAGAGAAGAATAAGGTACTCTGTCTCACAAAAATTATTTTCGTCTTCAATTCGCATTGTTTCATTAAACAAATGCCTTATATTTAATATTGTTTGGTGTGCAAAATCGTTTGCAAGAAGACTTTTCCTATTAAATGATAAAAGAATCACTACCCTTGATCTAGAGAAAGGAGAAACATCATCAACAATCATCCTCCAAGAAGAAATAGAAAATTTCCTTAATATCCTAGATAAGATACTTTTTTGATAATGGTATATTAAGGTAACAATTTCAATTAACTAAGAATTCTCTTTCACAATAGTTGCATTACTAGATATTGTAGCAGGCTTTAAGGTCTCGTTTGGTTGTGCAGTTCAGCTGAAATGAGATGAAATATTTTGAATAATAATGAGATTTTTGAGTTAAGATGAGATGATATGATTTGTAAAAAATGTGTGTTTGAATAATGAGATTAGATGAGATAGTTTTTACTTCTTGGAATTTGATAAAGGTGTGAGTTTCGCCAATGATTGAAAATCATTTTAGAATTATTGAGTAATAGTTATAAATATATTAATAAAAAATAATATTTATAATTAATTAAAAAATATACCATAAATAAATTTATATCTCAAAATATATTTTTTTAATCGAAATTACTCTATATTCCCCCCACAAATTAAAATGGTGGATTTCAACAGAGGGGAAGAGACATAAACAGGGAGGAAGAATGACCTCGAAATGGGATGGGAAAAAAAGAAAGGTGCATTGTTTACATAATATTTTACTATTTATGCAAGTTTGTACTGTTTATTGTACTGTTCATGTTAGTTTTTGCACTGTTCACTTAACTTTTTACTGTTTACATTAGTTATTAACCTCAAAAGGCAAATGAAAGCTGAAAACGCAGAGATGAAATAAAAACATCCCACTAGCCGTTTGGATACCCATATGAGAATTGTCGTACAACCCAGATGAGTATCTCATCTAGGTATCCAAATCGGGCCTAACTGTATCAAAAAAAGATTAGTACCTTTAAATATTTAAAAAAAAAAAAAAAGACATCATCTCATGCCAACGACAAAAAATTAAATATAAATTATAAATTATTAAATGCACATATTTGTAACAATGAAATTTGTTTTAAAACCACATTTATTTTAATAAAAAATATTAATACTAAAGTAATATTAAGAAATTCATTTCTTTCCTTCTTATATCATTTTTCTGTAATAGATGAAGGAACTTCTACTAACATATTAGGACAAGAAATCAAATTTAGATTTTTATTTCCACATTTCTCAAAAGAAATAATGTATCTAAAAATACCTCATTAAGCAAAGAAATTTATTATCTAACAAAGCATAAAATTAATATGAAAGAAAAAACAAATAAATTTTCTAAAATAAGAATTAAAATATAAAATAATTGAAGAACCTATAACTGATTCAAAAAGAAATATGCTATAGTTTACCAAATATCTTTTTATAGTATAATTACCATATAATAGAAAACTTACTGAGATTTGTTAGAAAAAGTAAATCACCATGAAACTATGCTGTCTTTTATATACAACAATAAGTATAATTAGAACGAAGAGTTTCTCGATTGGTAACTAATTATAAACCATTAAATAAAGTGTTACAATAGATTCGTTATCATATTCCCAATAAAAAGATCTATTATCTTGCCTTTATAATGCTAGTATATTCTCAAAATTTGATATGAAAAATATATTTTGGCAAATCCAAATAGCTGAAAAGACCATTATAAAACAACTTTAACCATCTTATTCAGACATTATGAATGAAATGTCATGCCATCTGGATTAGAAAATGCTCACAGTTAGTTTCAAAATATTATGAATAAAATATTCTTCGAAAAGCTCTTTGTGGTGCCTCCCGACCCTCTGCCCTTTCCAAGTGCACCTTTGCATCCTTTGCTCACCACGACGATGCTCGTGAGGTGGGGAAATGGGAAAAGATAACATATGTAGGCATTGTTTCATGCTCTGCTTTAGCAATTTATAACCTATCGAAGGGCCATCCCCATTACGACGGGCCTCCTCCATACCCATATATGCAGATCCGTAACAAAGAGTTTCCATGGGTCTAGATGGGCTTTTTGAGAGGAAGCACCACCACTTAAAAATTCATGGCTCAACGAGGGGATATTTTCCAGAACCACTCATGTTTAGCACATTTCTCTCGTTCTATTACATTTTATTGGACTACAGATGTTGATGGTAGTTGTTGTTCTTTTGCATTATGAACTGTGGTTTAATACTTGCAAATGCAAGTTATTTGGTACATTTTGTATGATGTTTGTTTTCACCACTCTTTTTATAGCTAAATAAAATTGGTGGTAGTGTGGATGGTTCACTGAGCTGATAAAAAAAAAGTTTCAGCAACCCTAAGCACTTAAGCATTTTACTCAAGTTTGAACTATTGTGCATGAATCGGTATGGAAATGTAGCCGCTGAGAAAAAAATAACTAGGAAGAAGAAGAAGAAAAAGAAGAAGAAGAAGAAGAAGAACGAATAAGTTATTTGGGGATGAACTCTGCTACTGCTACCATGAAAGAGGCTATTGATAGAGCTAAAGCTAAATTCATGCATGCAAGGAAAGTTAGGGGAGAGAGAGTACATAATCTGCTAGAAGTAGAGATGTTGTGCAACTAGAAAAAGACGAGAGAACTATGCAAGATGAGAGAGAGCAAGAGAAAAAGGGGGACTGACATGGGTGCTTTGTTTTTACTTTTTACTTTTTGCTTTTTTATTTTATTTTTAACTAGCCGATTACCTCTCGATTTCGCATGCCTGTTGTCCCTAGTCCAACTGATAGTTTATATAGATTATGTATTAATTTTTTCCTCATCTATTAAATAATTTTATTCAAATTATTAGGCAAAATAGATTAGTTATCTCATCACCTAAAATAAGATTATTTCAAAGCAAAATTAGATTTCTTGAGCATAATATATATTTGCTAGTGAACTATCACACATATTAGTAGAGCAATAGGATTTGTTAATAAGTTTTCAGATGAAATTAAAGACGAGCAACAATTACAAAGGTTCTTAGGAAACCTTAATTATGTTTATAATTTCTACAAATTTCTTAGGCCATTATGTAATTCCTTATTTAAGAGAGTAAATAAGAATTTAAAAGCATTATAAAACAAATTAAGTCTCATGTTAAGATTTACATAATCTGATGTTTAAGTATGGGAGATGATTAAGTCCTGAGCTGATTACATAATCCACCTTTGTTAATATGAGACTTAATCTTATATGAGACTTAATCTTAGCATTATAAAACATATTAAGTCTCTGTGCTTAGGACTTTCTTTTTCTCATACTTTTAAAATTGTTGAAACAAATATTTCTAACCTTGGCTATGAGGGAATCTTAAAACAAAGAATATCGTCTAATCTTGAACGGATTATTCGTTTTCATTCAGGGTGTTGAGACTCTGTTTAAAAGAATTATAGTACTATTAAAAAAGAAATTGTAGCTATTTTATTATATATTTCAAAATTTCAAGATGATTTATTGAACAAAATTTTTTACTTCGAATTGATTGCAAAATAGCGAAGTAAGTTTTGATAAAAGATGTGGAAATGTAACCCCCACTCATTTCTTTTTACGTAAGCTTATCTCTTTCTTACGTAAGACTCATCCTTTCTGACGTAAGCAAATTTCGATGACGGAATTATGCAACAGTTTGTCATTCTTTCCAGCGACTGTAAGCATCGTCATGTGTGCCGAACCATGACTACGTGTCTCTCGAGATATTAGGTGACTTCTAAGGCACGCCCAGTGTTCTAAATGTACTGAAAATATTTATATGAGGTATTTCCAGTATCGTTGAGTTAAACTTGTTTTTAAATGAGACAATTATAATATTTTGAAGAGCTAAAAAATATTATAATTGTTGGAGATCATTTTAATATTAATTATTAAAATGATTCCCATTATTTGAAATATTAAGAGATTTAAATTATGTTGAAAGTTTTAATTAAAATAAATAGTTTCATCCTTTTAAATATATTAAATAAGAAATAAATGATGAAGAAATATTATTTTATAAACTAAAGTTAGTTTAAAATAATATTTACCTTAATTCCTCTAAGTGCTTTTAATTAAGTTAACGTTTATGCATTTTCAAATCAGTATTTTAATATCTCAACGTTAGATCGTTTTGTAGACCCCAAGACGAAGGGATTGGATTATAAACCCAGACCCCTCTCTCTTTCTCCCTCACTTTTCCCCAGCCCTCTCTCTCTCCTCCCTCTCCCCAGCGTACGCGATACGTAGCTCCTCCCACGCCGAAGCCTCCATGCCTCAGCCCGGCGCCGCCATGAGTCGGGAGCCCTCACCGCCGGCACCACCAGCTCCCCCTTCCTCCGGCGAGCACACCCCCACCAACCTCTCCCTCTCACGCTCTCTCTTCCTCTCCCTTGGAAGTGTAAAGCCCGAATGGGCTTGATGCACATAGTGCTGCCGTGCGTCGTCCTCCGGCGCCACCACTTCCATGGCAACTTCCTTTACCACCAGCCACCACCGTCCAGCAAAACCAGCACCTCCCATGCAACCACCTTCCCTGTAGCACGCACGCACAAGAGACCCACACACGGCTTCACCGTGCGCGACCTCTAGCGCCACCGTGTGTGGCACCCACGACCACTAGGCGCCACCATGGATCTCCCCTTACCGCCCTCTTCCTCCTCCACGTGACCCGAGGCCAGTAGCCCTTCTACATCGCACGGCCTTCCTCTCTCTTTAACTCACGGGTTGCACATCGTGCACCGCCACCCACGGTGGGTAACCACTGTCATCAGCCTCCTTAGGCCACCACCAAGCCAACCCAACCTCCGACGGCCCCGATCTGCCACCCATGCACGCACACTCTCTCTCACTCTCCCACGGCCTCTCACCCACTGTGCTGCCAGGTCCGCCGCCGTGAGCCACCATGGCGCCACCTCGACGCCACCACGAGTTCCACCGCACCTCCTTTAGCCGAGCCCTAGGGTCAAACCACCACTTTACGTGGTGGGTAATCACTACACGTAATGGACAGTCACTGCGTGTGACTGAACGCCACTGTACATGGCTAGATCCGCAGTGTTACGCTCCTTGCCACCATCACAAGGCCTTCACGAGCCCTTCCAAGAGCACACTTAGCTATCCAAATGCCCAAACAGTCAACGTACGTAGGTTAGCCGCCACCTACGACCTCTCCGACGTCATCGGCTGTGATGATCAGCGAGCAATGCATGGGTTATCCCGTCGATGGTATAATCCTCTATCTCTCATTATTTATGTTAGATATTGATTAGTGGACTAGGTTGTGAACTGTGCTGTTAGTATTAGGGGATTGACTGTGTAGTATGGAGGTGTGATGTACTGTGAAGTGTTGGGCGTATTTGTGAAGTGTTGTGGACTATGTTGTGTAATGCAGTTGTGGAGTTGTGTCGTAATTATGGTGTGGTTGTGTTGTGCAGTGTTGTTGTGGGGCATGTGCTGTATGGATGGCGTGGCATTGTGTGGAGTGGGAACGGTACACGCTGAGTGTACTTTGTGTGTGGCGTAGGGTGAGATAAGGAGAATATATGTGAGATATACTCTCCTGGCGTATTGTGGATTGGGAAAAGTACACGTAAAGTGTACTCTGTATGGCGTGGTGTGTGAATGGAGTATACGTGAAGTGTACTCCATATGGTGGAGTAATGCACCATGTGGCGGATATGCCATAATGGTGATGTGGAGTGATGTGTATGAAATGAGTACATGTGGAATGTACTCCATATGGTGGAGTAATGCACCATGTGGCGGATATGCCATAATGGTGATGTGGCGTGATGGGTATGAAGGGAGTACTTGTGGAATGTACTCAATATGGTGGATTGATGCACCATATGGCAAGTATGTCATAAGGGTGATGTGGCGTAGTGCATATAAATGGAGTATGTGAAGGGAGTTGTACTCCATATGGTAGAGTGATGCACCATAAGGCGGGTATGCCATAGTAGTTATGTGGCATATGTGAAGGGAGTATACGTGGAGTGTACTCCATGAGGCAGCGACACTCCGTGTGGCGTGTCGCAGAGATAAGGATGGTTGTGCAGTTGATGGGCGTAGAACGTGGTGAATAGTGTCAAAAATTGTGGAACAATGTCCCGAAGTAGTTATGGTGCAGCCTGTAGTCTGAGGTGACAAGTGTCATCGTGATGGACTTATGGCTAGGAGTATGCGTGAAGTAGTAGAACAAGTGTAAGAGTGCGCAGCGGAAGCATGATTGGGCAATGTCACGGAGTGACGTGGTTACTTACAGTCGTGCTTATGATGGGTGAAGAGTTATTGTAGAAATGACGTAGCAGGAACGTGACCAGATGTCACGATGTGACTGGAGTACGTGAGGAACCGTACTCGTGATGAGTAAGAAGTTGGCGTAGAAGTGACGTAACAGGATGTCGGGTGACGTGACAAGGTCACGGTGTAGCTTGAGAGTAGTCTCGAGCTATATGACGTGACATAGGACGTAGTTGTGAGCGGAGTCTTCTCGCGTTAAGTATTGGGATGAACTGTAAGGAGGAACGACTAGCATGAAGAGTCGTGCTAGACGGGTTAAGAGAAATGGTATCAGAATATAGCCCTCATCCCTACGAACAGGTGATCAACATGTTATATGTTGATCTTAGGTGATAAAGGGGTAAGGTACATGTGTAATCTGGTGAGACACGTGTACTAGACGGATTCACTATATGTAATGGGTAATCTGTCCACAATATAGTTACACAGTGCTTAAGCCTCAGAGTTGGCTTAGAGCCGTATGGCTTGTATGGATGAGAATGAGGATTTAATATGGGCTAAGGTGCATGAAGGTAGTGACGAGTGTACTCTGTAAGGATGGGATGCGTGACTTAGTTGGTCTGAGTCATGCGTCAGAACGTGGTTAATGAAAAGAATGAGACAGAGGTCTTAGTGTCTTAATCCTAAGGTGAATCATGGGTTCACTTTAGTGGATGAGCACTCAAGACAAGACGTTGAGTTGGAAGATGCGGTGACCGCAATGGGTCCCCGAAGGTTTTAACGTAGTAAAGGGCACGTAAGTGCACGAGATAGAATGAGAGTGTTGCAAGTATAGCGTAGTTCTATTTATAGTTAAGTTGCTTATGCATTAGATAGAGAATGACGTTAAAGTTATGTATGCATGTAGGTTGCCAGCTGACACGCGCATGAATGGACTGCATAGTATGAAAGTAGCATGAAGTCCAGGTAAGTATTACGTTCATGCCCTTCTGGAGTTTTCTAGAAATGTTTTCTCATGTTAAATGAAAGAAAGAACTGAATGAAAGCTCCAGCTCTTCAGAGCTGGCATGAATGAATGAAGCTCCAGCTCTTCAGAGCTGGCATGAATGAATGAATGAAAGCATGAAATGTATGAAGATACGTAACGGCCATATGAATGAATGAAAGGGTACCAATGAATGGGCAGATTGCAATGCCGGGTAAGTAGTACTGGTAGTGCACCCAGTGCTGCCCCTATGAAAAGGGATTCCCAACCTGTGGCCACGGGAGGAATCCAGGTCAAAGGGCCGTTAACCCTAACACACGGGGCGTAACAGTGTGTACCGGCCTATGAAAGTGAAAAGAAAGAATGTATGTATGTACGTATGTACGCATGCACGAACGCACTTTAAGAAATGAAGGCACTGACGGGTGAAACATTTTACGAAAAGAAAGGAAAATCCCATCCAGTGACGTTTTCAAATGAACGCACGTATGCATGCATGCATGTATGTATAGTATATACAAATGATGAATGCATGAATGAAAACCTACGTTGTTATATTTTAACTGCATGAAGTAATGCTTACGAGTCTTCGACTCATTTTAGTTTTTATGCATGTCCCCCCCCACAGGAAAGGAAATGAAGCACGCATCGGGACAGACATGTCCCATGAGGAAGAGCACGGAAGTCTAGGCATGAGGTTCAAATGTAAGAGAGGCATTTTTATTATTAAAATTGATGTTTTTTAGATGTAAACCTCTTTTATTGCAAAAGCACATTTTTATTTTATAAACATAGAGTCTTGCACCCTGGAAAGAAGCAAAAAGTTTTAAATCGGACAGTAATTCCCGTCGTCCTTTCTCAAAATATTTTATAAAAAGACCCACTACAAAGGCGGGCGTCACAGGAAAACATGACTTCTAAGCAAATATTTGCTAGATGGCAAACTATATTAAGTAGTTTTTATTTTTATAACGAACATATTAAGGGAGAATCTAATTATTTCCCTAATTTTCTTTTTCGAGAATTCTCATAGAGAAAATCATGTTATCTTCAAAATCTCGAATGGATGAATATGACCCTTTTAGAGACAGCCCACATTATGCTTTCGAATGACAACTTGTCTAAAGATTTTTAGGCTGAAGCAGTCAACACAGCTTGCTATTTGGTGAACCGTTCTCCAGCCACATCTATTGAATTGAAAACTCCAAACAAGGTGTGGTTTGGTACTCCTGCTGATTATTCTAACCTAAAATTTTTTTATCATCCTGCATATTTTCATGTGAATGAAGGTAAAATTGAGCTAAGAGCAAAGAATGACATATTCATTGGATATTCTAGTGGGGTGAAAGGATTCAGGTTGTGGTGTATTGACCCTAAATCACCCAAGTTTTAGTTAGTAGAGATGTTATATTTGATGAATAGGCTATGCTCAGTTCGGAAAAGGAGTCAGTTATTTCCACAGGTGAAGAGAAGACAGGTTAAAGCTTCACAAGGGGTGCCATGTGTCATTATTTTCTCTTCAGTCATTGCTACGAACTAGTGTGCAAACTCCTTACTTTTGATAGCTTTTGAATGTGGAAGGCTCTTAACCATCAATATTCTTATGAAGAGTCTGCACACTCTTCATAAGAACCAAACCTAGGATTTGGTTAAGTTGCCTAGGAAGACGAATACTGTTGGGTGCAAATGAGTCTTCAAGAGAAAAGAAGAAATCCAGGGTGTTGCAGATGCAAAGTACAAGGCACACTTAGTTGCAAACGGCTACAGTTAGAGAGAAAGGGTGGACTTCAATGAAATTTTCTCTCCAGTTGTGAAACCAGTTCAATCCGTGTGTTGTTTGTCATGTTGCTTTGTATGATCTAGAGTTACAGCAACTTGATGTTAAAACAATTTTTCTCACGGTGAGCTTGAAGAGACTATCTATATGCATCAACTAGAGAGATTCATTGTTGAAGGTAAAAAAAATCATATATGTAAATTGAACAAATCATTATATAGTTTGAAGCAGTCTCCGAGTTAATGGTATAGGCGCTTTGACACTTTTATGATTAATCATGGTTATTTGAGAAGTAATTATGATAGTTGTGTTTACCACTGACAGTTGTCTGATGACTCTTTCATTTATTTGATATTCTATGTTGATGACATGCTCATTGTTGCTAAAGGCATGTCAGATGTAAGCTTGTTTAAAAGTCAACTCAATAATGAGTTTGAAATGAAAGATTTGGGCATTGTAAAGAAGATTTTGGGGATGGAAATCCACAGAGATAGGAAAGTTGTATTTGTCCCAGAGAAAGTACATGGAGAAAGTTCTTGAGAGATTTGGAATGACCAATTCCAAATTAGTGAGTACACCACTTTCCACACACTTTAAAATTTCAGCATCCCTATCTCCTCAGAGTGAAGAGGAGGAACAACGCATGTCGGGTGTTCCATATTCCAGTGCAATGGGCAGTATCATGTATGCAATGGTTTGCATCGTCTAGACATTTCACGAGCGTTGTCAGCAAGTATATCACTAATTTGGGTAAAGTTCATTGGCAAGTTGTGAAATAGATACTTCATCTTTTAAAGGGCACTTCAATTGTTGGCTTGGTCTTTGATAGAGGAAACGACATCAGTTCAAGCGTCGTTGGTTATGTTGACTACTTATGATGGAGACTTAAATAAGAGAAGATCTTCAACAGGGTACGTGTTCACTTTGTGTGGTTGTGCCATTAGTTGGAAAGCAACACTACAATCAACAGTAGTTTTATCAACTACAGAAGCAGAATACATGGCAGCAATAGAAGAAATGAAGGAGACCATTTGGTTGGGGGGTTTGGTCAGTGACTTGGGGCTACAACAAGAGAGAATCTTTGTGTTTTGTGAAAGACTGGCAATACATTTGACCAAAAATCAAATATATCACGAGAGAACCAAACATATCAATGTCAGATATCACTTCCTTCAAGAAGTTGTTACATAAGGAGTAATAGCAATCAAGAAGATTGATACCATTGAGGATCCAGCTTATATGATGACCAAGCCGATTCACATATACAAGTTCAAACTTTGTTTGTACTTGATAGGTGTTTGATATTTATGAGTCCCTTAGGGGATTGGATGCATGAGTCATTTTGGTGGAATTCATTTTGTTCAAGCTAGACGGAATTCAAACCAAGGTGGAGATTTGTTGGAATAGTGGCTTGACTTCCTGTTGAAAACGCCATTCTAGGGGCTTGACTTGATTGTGCCTCAACCTTGGCTCAAACGAACTTTGGCTTGAACTTAGCTCAGGCGAACTTCAGATAGATTGTTCGCTCGACATCTGCTCGACAGTTCCCTTGAGCGAACTTCAGACAGATTGTTCAGTCGACATCTGCTCCATAGTTCGCTTGAGCGTATGTTCTAAAAACCTAATTCTCATGTCGTTTGATATATAAATAGGTTTTTTGAAAAGTGGGATACATAGTATTGCGACCAAAACAGAGAGAAACCTCCTTTTGTGAAATCAGTGAGTCTTTGGGTGTATTGAGACTTGGGATCAAGGAGATTTTGTGATTGTTCTCTTGTATTATACCTTTGTTACATAGTGAATTTGTTGAGACGACCTTGCCAGTGGACCTAGATTTGTTCTAAGCTGAACCACTTAAATTTTAGTATTCTCTGTGTGTGAATGTTGAATTTCTTTTGTTTGCTTTTGCTATTCTACTTCAAATCCACCTTTAGATATCTAGTTAATCCTAACAAGTCTCGATCAAATAATGAGAAAAGTATAATTATGATAATATTATAAAAATGTTCTCCCAAATTACCAAAGCTCCTGAAGTCCTGGGCCAGGATAGCAATTTCTAACCTCAATTGGCATCAATAACCAGTAGAAGGAATTAAAGAAATTAGCAGAAGTTATGCCAAAAGTCTTAAACAGTGATGACAAGGAAGATCCATCATTGGGTCATTCCTAGGCCAGATTATCTCTAGCCTAACAGGCTTCCTCCCTTCAACCAGTCCATCTGATTCAAGAAGCTCAAGATCCATTTGACTTGGATCTTTCAAATTATGGTCCTCAGATTGCGTCATAATGAACATGTGAATTATTCATGACAACTTTTACTATTCCAACCAGATAAAAGAATCTAGACAATTATCACTTCATCAAATAATTAATAATTTTTATTGTTTCAATCGATGCACGAAGACAAATGGGCTCGTCAAGGAATCATCATTATTAACTCTTATTGTTTCAGCTGATGCACCAAGACAAACGTCATCTTTAAGGAATCATGATTATTAACTTTTATTTTTTCAACCTATATACTAAACTAAATGGCTTCATCAATTTTCATTATAGCTGATGCATCCATTATCACATTATTGTACATTTTTACTATTTGTGTGTCTATAGAAGGGGACTTGGAGGATTAAAGGAAGGTATTAAAAAAATTTCACCTTTTCATGCTTTTACCTTCCATTTTTCCCTTTGAAAAGTTAAATCATCTCCTTTGTAATATCTCCTTCGTGTATTTCACTATCAGTATTCTTGAGAATTAATCTCTTTGTAAGTACGTTTTCAATACTATTAAGTTTGATTTTAAAAATTTATCTCTATTTCTGCATTTCTATTATTATTATTATTATTATTATTATTATTATTATTATTATTATTATTATTATTTCTTGGTATTTCTATTATGATATTAGAGCCACATTGCTATTGGTGAAGATACTTGAATAATTGTATTTAATTTCTCTATTTCTTATCTTATGGCACATTATTTTGCATACGCAATAAGATATCAAAATACTATTAGTTTGAAGGATATCACATATAATTTAAGATTTAATATAAATTTATCAGTTGAAAAAATTAAAGAGTATAAAAGTACACAAAAATAATGATAAAATATTCTAACACAATGTTTGCTAAGTATCATATCTTTGTCAGCCTAGAAGCAGCAGTAATTGAACTAGAAGACTATCTCAGAGATTTACAGATTATACATAAGAAATATCAAAGCTCTTTGACTCTATTCCCCGGCTAAAAAAAGAGTAAGAAATTTTGATGGAGAGACTTTCGATAAATATATTCTAATCAAAGCAAGAATAGTGTTTATCATAATTTTGTGTTGGTAAACCAAAAAAAATTCGTCGGTCAGCCCGTCAATATTAGGAAGCTTTAGGGTGGTCCCGGTGGCATTCCCTGAAGATTTGATCTACCTATCCCCCTTGAAATATATATCTTTGTCCAATTTTTGTCTCAATGAATTCCTTATTTAGAACAAATTCAGCTAGATCTTTAATAAGCATAACTGTAGAACCAAATTATATTAATCAGAAAGATTATAATGTAATAGATATTGAGAGAAATCTAAAAGACTAGACAATTCCCCTTATACCTAAAAGCCAATTTTCTAAACACTCTATATTTTCTTCTAAATTATCATTTCTTACCAATTATTTGATCAAAGCTGTAGAGAAAACTATCAGTTTGAATAATGATTATGAGTCATTATAGTTGCTAACTAAGGAAGCCATTAAGCAACATACGGAGCAAAAATATTCATTTATACATATTGGGTTAGTAACAATTGCCATTTAGCCACTTACAAGAAGTAGACCAAATGTTTCAGTATTACTTTGCTTAAGAGATGTACGTCACTATAAGTTTCCAGACTCATTACTTTGTATGGTAGAATCCAGTCTATACCAAGGCCCTGTCTATTTAACTACTATCCCAACTATTCTCTTTAATTATTTGATGTTAATATCTTGTAGGCATTATTATTAAATATTAAAATAAGCGTTTACCAAATTATGAGAGAATCACATCCTTTAACTATAGTTTACTGCATCCATTATCAGTAGTGGTGGAATTATGAAGGGGCAGGGGCTATGCCCCCCCCCCCCCCAAAAAAAAAAGTTTGAAAACAAAATACATATTATTTTTTTATGATTTAATAGGATGATATTAATCTCATCTTATGTTGGCCCCCTTGGCCTCCCCTCTACAAAATTATTTTGATCTTATGGATTAATTACTTTTAAGTCTAATTTTAAAAAAATTAATCCAATTGAAAAATAAAATAAATAAAATATATCTCATATAAAATAAAATGATCTAATAACATGGTGACACGTTTTTACTATCAATAAAAATAAAAAAAGGAATTCGGATGGTTTTCTTCTCCTCTACTTACTGCCGCCTACAATTTTGCAGTTTCTAACTTTCTATTGCTAAAAGAAAATTCTCTTGTCCTTACCATATGCCAAAAGGCCAAAAATGAGAGATTTTAATCATGGGCGCAATTACGTGTTGTATTGAAGTAAATTTTTGGTGCAGATTGCAGCTCTTTTATAAGCTACAATAACAGTAACATTGTAATAGCCTAGCTGCCTACATACATAGTGATAGTTTCGCCACTGCATACACGGTTTGACTTTTCTCTATTTTTTTTTTGTTCTCTTTTTTTCAATTGTCTTCTTCTTTCATATATATAATTTTATTGAATCTATTGTTGCAGTGTTCTTGAAGTTTTTTTTTTTTTCATTTTTCCTCTTCTTTCATGTATTGATGCAGTTGTATTTTTGTTTAAAATTTTTCTTTTTTTTTTTAAAATAGATTGATTACTACTTGGTTTGACTTATATATAATTATGTCTATTGAATGGTTATTTATTTTGTGCTTAAAGATTAACTTTAAATTCACGTTTCATAAGTAATTGAATTCATATATATTTAACTTTATTTTATATGTTTCAATTTGATTTTAAATTTAGATTCATGAATTATGTTTAAATTAAAAACTATCAACTCATTCTTCAAAAGCAAAGAAGTTGATATTCCATAAAATTCTTCTAAAATTCCAAGGATTGAACTTGAGGAAAATCTTGATCTTAACTCTCCAATTTTGGAGTTTGAAGAGATTCATTTTATATCTTCAATACTTGATTCTAAAGAGATTGATATATTTTCTCTACAACGAGATCTAAGATTACGTCCTCCTATGTGGGACTATCCAGTCAATCAACGTGATGAAATAAGAAGAGTTTACTTAAAAATGGGTCCATATCAAATATGTCTCTCAAAATATCCATTTTCTGGTTCTGAAAAGCATCATCGTCACTTTCAAGTTTCTTGGTTTGTACAATTTGCATTTAGGTTAAAGTATTCTCCATCAAAGGATACTGCATATTGTTTATCTTGTTATCTTTTTACAATGAAAGCATCTCGATGTTCTGGATGTGATGTATTTACTGTCGTAGGATTTAGAAGTTGGAAGAAGATTAATGATAGAAAACATTGTGCCTTTTTGAATTATATTGGGGAGGATCATTGCTCTTATTATAATAATGCTGTGAAATCTTGTGAGGATTTATTAAAACAATCACAACATATTGATAAAGTAATGAATGCACAAAGTTCCGAACAAATTCTCAACAATCGACTCCGAGTAAAAACATCTATTGATGTTGTTCAATGTGCATTTCAAGGATGTACCTTTAGAGGTCATGATGAGACTCCTGAGTCAAAAAATAAAGGTAATTTCCTTGAAATGCTTAAACTCTTGGTTTCATATAATGACAAGATTGGAAAACTTATTTTGAAAAATGCTCCTAAATCTTTAAAGTATACTTCACCCAAAATTCAAAAAGAGATTTTAGAAGTTCATGCAAAGAAAGTGATAAATAATATTCATGAATATGTTGAAAATTCTAAATTTTGCATTATTGTTGATGAGGCATGAGATGAGTCTACGAGGGAGCAAATGACAATAATCTTGAGATTTGTTGATGATGATGGTTTTATACAAGAATGATTTTTTGATCTTGTACATGTTAAAGATACATCGACATTGACTATAAAGAATGAAATATTTGCAATTCTTTCTCATCATTGTCTTGATATTCAAAATATTCATGGGTAAGGATATACTGGTGCTAGTAATATGTGTGGTGAATAAAAAAGATTGCAAGCATTATTTCTTAAAGGTTACCCATATGCATACTATGTTCATCGTTTTGCTCACCGATTACAGTTAGCATTAGTTGATGCATCTAGAGAGGTAGTTTATGTTCATGAGTTTTTCTCAAATTTGAATTTCATTATCAATGTGGTGGGTGCTTCATGTAAACATCATGATGAACTGCAAGTTGCTCAGGCAACACAAATTGCACATATGATAGCTATTGATGAGCTTGAAAGTGAAAAATGAGCTAACCAAATTGGCACTGTCAAACGAGCTGGTGATTCTCGTTGGGGTTCTCATTTTTATTCTATTTGTAGTTTATTGCGAATGTTTTGAGCCACTTGCTCGATGCTTGAAAACATAATAAAAGAATGATCCACTTACTCTCAACATGGGGATGCGAATGCTGCTTATAAAATGATTACTTCATTCCAATTTATATTTATTTTGCATTTAATGAAGGAAATCATGGGTATTACTGATATTTTTAGTCAAGTTTTGCAGCAAAAATCTTAAGACATATTGAATGCCATGAATATGGTTTCTACTACAAAATGACTCATTCAAAAGTTGAGAAATGAAGGTTGAGAAAATCTGTTTGAGAATGTTGTCTCTTTCTCCAACAAATTTGATATTGACATTCCAAAATTGAGCTCTCGTTATGTACAAGGTCGTAGTCGTCATCAACAAGATCACATTACGATAGAGCATTATTATCATTTTGAAATATTTAATGCTACTATAGATTTTCAAATGCAAGAGCTTGACAATAGATTTGGTGACGAAGCGACAAAACTTTTAACTCTTAGCTTAGCTTTGGATCCAAATAATGCTTATAAATCATTTAATATTGATGATATCTATTGTCTTGTAGAAAATTATTATCTGCTTGATTTTTCTAAGAACAAGAAAATTAATTTAAGGTTTCAATTGAAACATTTTTAAGTTGATGTGCTTACTAATTTGGAATTTCAGAATTTGTCATTCATTGTAGATTTATGTCGAAGATTGGTAGAGACAGAGAAATCAAAGAAATACTATCCTATTAATAGATTGATTTGTCTTGTTTTGACTCTTCCAGGATCCACAACGACCAGTGAACGAGCATTTTAGCTATGAAGATTGTTAAAACAAGACTTCACAATAAAATTGAAGATGAGTTTCTAGCAAATAATTTAGTTGTCTATATTGAAAGAGAAATAGTTAAGAATTTTGATTTAGATTCAATACTTGATGATTTTGTTTCTTTAAAAGAACACAAGTTACAATTTTAGATACTCTATTTTTTTTTATATATTTGTATGAGTGTTTTTATGTTATTTCAATGTTATATTGTTTTTTACATATCATATATTTTTTTAACGCATAGGTTGTATTAAACGTATTTTATTTTTATTTTAGATCTTACTACCAGATTATTCTATACAGTACGAAAAATTGTATAGAAATAGAACAAAAAATATTTTTTTATTACAATTTTATCTTTGCTTGGCCCCCCTAAAACAAATTCATGGTTCCGCCACTGTCCACTATAAACTTATGAAAACTACATTGGAACCACAAGCCCTTATTATTAGCCTAAATATTATATATTATTATTACAATTTACAATCTAGCACACTAGACTCTAGTATACAGATTACTAAACAAATTAATTAGAATTAAATTAGTCTCCCTAATGAATGAAAATTAGATAATATAACTCCATTACCCGAAGTAGAGAATAATTCTATAAATGATCTAGATTACATAGATAAAAAATTAGACGGATCAATCCAAATACCATTCCAACCTCTTAGAAGGTCATTTCCCATTGTTTTTTTACCTACATCCTTTAACCACCATACACCTAGGTTTGTATTTACCTCAATTTCTCAGAACAAGTCTCAGAATTTGGATAACCAAATTCAAGAAGTTATTCCTAGAAATATTATAGATACACATATTTATACTGTAAATATTAATATACCTTCTACCTCACATGCTCATGATCATCCTAGAGAATCCTATTCTCCAACATACTCATCCTAGAGAACCCTCTTCTCCAACATACTCACAGATAGTTGGAGATGATGTCCAAGTATGTACTCTTAATAAAGACGATTTTAATATTAATAAATATATCTTAAACAAGATTTTATGAAATAAGAAAATAAACAAAACAAAGTAACATTCTTCTCAACTTTCTCAAGAATAGAAAGATTATATCATGAAGAAATATTATAAATTTCTAGATGAGGTACAAGTATATATATATATATATATATATATATTTTTACGTGGTTTGAGATTTACAAATCAAATAAATTATCTACTATTAATAGATTTAACGCCAATGGATTAAGCAATATAATGACCAAATAGTTTATAAAGAGTACCCTCCCTTTGAAACTATTAAATATAGTCAAAGGGGTACTCAAATTCTAACTTCACCATTAAAGAAACATAATTAAATTATAATTACTAAAAATGTTGATAATATTATTTAACGAAACAATTACACTAATTTCATATTTACAAACTATGAGCAAGAATCGAAATTCAAATTTCTCAAATTAATCCCACGATTAAAGAAAAAAAAGGAGACCCCTTTATTTATACCTCATGAAATCATATCTAATTTAAAAACCATTTTCTCAAAAAATAAAAAATGATTTACTAGCAAAAATTTCAAATAAACTAGAAAAACTAAATATTACTAATACCCCTTCCACTTCTCATAAATAGTCACATATTAATGTATTAAGCAAAACAGAGTTACTAATCATATTATCTGACTCTGAAATAAGTAATATCGAGAACCAATTTAAAAATATCCAAGTTAAAAAAATTAGAGGAGATCATGTTACTGATAATTATGCTAGAGATTCTAAATATCATGTTTCCATCACTCAAAATTGGTATCTGAGACCAATTCCACCAAATATGCAATATTTTTTAATATTTTAATTGTATATTCATTTTATAAATATTCAACAGGCCTCTCCTTCTCATGACAACTTAACTTATCATTCAGTATATCTAATGAATTTTCAAGATCTATTTAATCTGAAATTTACAAATTATGACTCTCAGATTATCATATGATTCAAGAAGGCAAAAAGTAAAAGCACTATTGATTATTGTCAGATATATTATCTCTTCAGATCTACCAATGGATAGAGACAAGCAACTTTAGACATTATGAGATTTCTATTCAATTTCACTCATCTTATTGGTTCCACTATTTGCCGATGCGCGAAGACAAAACTTTAGAGCGTCCATTATTGATTACTGTGTAAAAAGTTACTGTTCTAGTATCTATAAAATGAAGTTTGTAAACAAAGGAAGGTATTCAGAAAAATCTCATCTGAAGCCCTTCACTTCTCTCAATCCTCACTTTCCAAATATTTTCTTTGTGGAAAACTTTCTTCATGTCTTTTGTTTCCAACCCTCCTGAGAATTAATCTCCTTGTAAGTAATATGTTTTTAATGAAGTCAAATTTATCAGTTATGATTTGTATCTTTTATATATTATTAATTAATAATTGATGTATATGGTCAGTTATACCGCATATTATTATATTATAAATTAATATTACTTATATATTTATATTTACATATAAATATATATTAAATATATGAGAAATACTACTTTGCCGTTTGAAGTCTACCGCTCAAATATTCCGCTTGCCATTTTAAATTTTTTTTAACTTAATGATCAAGAAAGTGATTTTAAGGCTACGTTTGGATATTGAACTGAATTGAGTTGAATTAAATTGAGATAATAAAATATTATTTTTTAATATTATTATTATTTTGAGATTTGAAAAAGTTGAATTGTTTATTATATTTTGTATTGAAATTTAAAAAAGTTATAATAATGAATTGAGATGAGTTGAAATGAATCAAATAAAATCTAAATGTGTTAATGTATTTTTTTTTTAATTTTTAAAAATATTTAAATATATTAAAAAAATATGAAAAAAACCATTGATTAATAAACTAGCGGTACGTGCTAGTCAGCCGGCAGAGCAGCGCAGAGTGCACCGCTCTAAATATATTTACGCAGCATCAACTTAGACCCAACCCCCACGCCTCCCTTTCTCTCCGCGTTTCCCTCTCTTCTCTGTGATTTGCCGCTAGCCGCCGTCCCTGGCTCCAGGCCGACCGTCTACACCGTGAAGCTCCGCTGCATCGCCGTGTGCCACAAGGCTCTGCCAAACCAAGCCTCTGTTTTCCCTAGCCCGATTTCTCTCTCTCCTCTGCACCTTCGCTCACCGTGGAACGTCCAGGTCGCCGCCTCTCGCTCTCGGTCTTCGACACCGCAAGTTACTCCACCTACATTTCCTTCACTCTCTTGCCCTCTCTCTCTCTCTCTCTCTCTCTAGCTCTCTGCTAGCGTCTCACTGTGTCTCTGTGTTAGACTGACGGTGGCAACCGATAAAGGTCACCAGAGCCAGCGTGCCGCCCCACGCCACAAACAGGTACGTCTCGGTCTCTCTCTCTCTCTCCCGCAAGTCTGTCTTGGTTACTCATGTCTGGCTCGGCTTCCTCTTTTCCCACTTCGTCCGATTTTGTTCTCCCACCGTGTATTTCCTCACTATCTCGAATTCGGTTTTGATGTTGTCTTCAATGTCACAGAGCATCCCGAACGACAATAGACAACGCTGCCACACCATTGAATCCGACCGATCGCCACTGCACGATTTGGTAAGATACTCTCGAGCATTAGCCTTGTAACTATAGTTAAATTTGTGGCTCTTGTAATTGTGCCTATTGGAAGTTTGGGTTATCCCTGGTTTGTATGTTGGGATTTGTAGTTGAGTAATTTCATGATTGGTTGACGTTTGGAGGGTCCCTTGCATATAATGTTGTGGTCGGAGGAGGAGATGAATGTAAAAATGTGGGTTGGTGTTCTAATTTGTTGGGAATATGGTTGTAGATCGTGTCGTACATTGCTGAATTTTAAGTGAATCCAAGGAGGTTGGGTTAATCTATTGGTGGAGTAGTGTGTGAATGTTGTACTAGGGCCGTTATAAATCCAAGTCACCAGGATGGACTATTGGTTTATGGGCTCACTTCGAGCTTTAGTTTCGATATCAATTCTCTGTTATGGTATGATATTGCTTATGAAAACCTTGAGGCATCATATTTTGTTATGCTCTAATTTATGGCCCTACCATGGGATATAATAGTGGCTTCTAGCCCCACCAAGGGACATAATAGTGACCCTTAGCCCTACCATGGAATACAATATTGGCCTTCAGCCCTGCCATGGGATACAATAGTGGCCTCGGTTCTGAGTGCAATCATTTTGGTGACAAAGTGGTTTATGTTCTGCTTGACTATTCGCATAATGCACATCCCTGCCACGGGGATAAACATGACCTCTGTTTTGAGTGCATCGCCTTGGTGACAAAATAGTGATATGTTTTGCTTAGCTAACTGCAAACATGCATAACCCTGCCACAAGGGTAAACATGGCTTCTGCTTCTGCTTCTGATGTTGTTTCAGTTATGCTTGGTTATGCTTGTGCCTATGGTCTTTTGTATATTATTATTGTGATGAAATGCTTCTAAAAATACCGCTGCCATATTTTTGAGAACTGTTTGTTTTTGTTTTCTGTAACTGCCTCATATTTACACACTAGTATAAGCTCGTTGCTTCCTGAGTTGTTGATAATTCACTCAATTTTTTCCATTATTTTTAAGATGATTAGGATGTTTTAGCTAAGGATAAAAAATAAAAGGCATGGGCGAGATTAGTTGAGTGTAGTGGAATAAGTGCCAAAGGTTATAAGAGTCTATAAGAGGATTTTATTCAAGAAACTAGTCATTTTCTTTTTCAGTATTATTTTGGGATATTGATGTTGTTATTGAGATTTTGTTGTGTTCTTGTTAATTATATTGGTGTAGTTCATTGATGTTCTTGTAGAGGTACACATATATTTGGTTTGAACAAATGAGTTTGATGTCTTATAGAGCCTTTGGAGTTTATACCTTTGTTATTGGAATGTGATTTCAAGTGTCAGAAATTACCTCTCTGGCCCTCCTGGTACATGATGTTATAGTGAGAATTGTCACAATTGTGCCGGGTACTTGTTAATGTTCAATGCAGCTCTCAAACCAGACATGCTCAGTTCACAAAAACAGTGCTCACTTTTCATTGGACTCCTGTACCATAACGGCAGCAGCAGACACGACGAGAGATTAGAAAGTTAGAGGGCTAACCAATTACCAAAGCAGACCACAGGAACAGAAACGTGAATTCAAGCCATGGCTTCCCTTTTAGAACCCAAAACCCAATCGCCTAACATTTACATATCCGAGGAATGGTCCCACGCCGCAGACTCCATCGTGTACGATGTGGTCACTTCGCCGCCTCCCATTGCTCTCATCTGCGGTGCCAAAAACTGTGGCAAAACCACCTTCTCCCGCTACCTCCTTAACATCCTTCTCCAGAGGTCGTTGCTCTCTCTCTCTCTCTCTCTCTCTCTCTCAATTAGTTTTCTAAATAAGTAATGGTCTTATTTGCGTTTTCTGTGTTGGTTGTGAAATCCGTTTCTTTGGATCTGTATGGAATCTGTGTGGGTGAACTTATAACTTATTTGTTGGTAGTAAGACATTTTTCCTATCATACTTGTGTTTTCACTTAAGAATCATCATGGCCAGACTGTTAGTTGCTCAATGGATGTAAAGATGAACTGAGATTGTGATATTCCTGTGTTTATTGATTCAATATCTGGTTCAAATAAATTGATCTTAATTTGTTGATTTCTGTAATTTAAATTTGATTTGTGTTTTGAAATCCCCTGCATCTGCTACATGACAAGTCTGTTATGATACTTAGGATTAGAGGTTCCACCAATTTAGTATGCAATGGTCTAAGGGCTTTTGGGTCAATGGGTAGGCCTTTTGCAATTGGTATTAGAGCAGGGATGATGTCACGAGTTTGAGTTACGGAAGGGGCGACCGTTATGATCCTAGGGTTAAATATTTAATGAAATTAGTATCCAACAGTCATAGGGCTTTTAAATCAGTGGTTATGCCTTTAACAATCTGATAGTTTAACTAAGTTCATTACTAGTTTGCCTAATTGGTTTCGGCGAATATTTTTTGTTGTAAGATTTCCTCACATTTGTTTGAATGATCATTGTTAGTGGATCTATTCGGATAAGTTGAATATACTTCAAATTGATTTTATCAGAAAAGTTTAATCGTTGTCTGCAAAGCTTGCATTGATTTTGAAATCTATTCAGATTGCTATATCTGAAGTACTGAACCGGGTCTATATTATTCATCATTTGTTTAGATTTCTTGTTTTTTGTTCCATTTTCTTTGTGCAAAGGGAGGGGTTTGGGAGATGGTTTTCCTAGTTAATTCTTTTTCATCTACTCTATGCAAGTCAAATGGATCTATGCAAATAAGTTGAATATACTTCAACTTCATTTTAATATAAAAAGTGTAATTGTTGACTGCAGAGATTGCATTGATTTTGGAATCTACTACGATTGCTATATCTGAAATACTGAATTGGGGGTCTGAGTCTATATTATTCATCATTGGCTTAGAATTTTTTTTTCTTCTGCATAAAGGACCCGGTTTGGGGGATGGTTTTTCTAGTTAGTTCTGCTTTCTTCCACTTGATCATTCCGACCTTACAGCGGTCTTTCTTGGGCAATCAACTACGACGCTAAGGGTGGTAGCTCATCTAGAGGGAAGTCTAAAGGGAGGGCATTGTGAAGACGGGAGGAATCAAGGGGTTGGGGTTGGGTGTTCAGGTAGAGTTTTAGTTCTAGGGGAAATAAGGGGTTGGGATTGGGTCTAGTGTATTTTGGGTTGTTTTTCCACGGGCTTTTTGGGTCATTAGGGATTTTTTGGGTCATTTTGGGCAAGGTGTTTTCTTGTATACATTTAGTGTATTTGGTTTCTCCTTTTGATATATATAATTTTTTACTTATAAAAAAAAAGATATATTTACCTTCTTACCCGTAGCTTTTTCTTTTAAATTTATTTTATTTCTGTTTGCAGGTATAAAAAAGTAGCTTATTTGGATACAGATGTTGGTCAGCCTGAGTTTACACCTCCTGGTTTTGTATCCCTCACTGTAGTTGACAAGCTAACTTCAGGTAATTGTTTACAGTTTTATCTTTCTTAACAATCTTGTGAACTCATTGTATTTCTTAAACATCACAAGTTTCTTTGTTTTTTGTTAGTTGTTTAATTACTCATCTAGATTTCTCTTTCGTTTTGTTAGATTTGACAATCCCATGTTTGAAGACACCCGAGAGGTATGAGCAGTTGATCCTTTTTGTGCTAGTTATTAACTTCGTTTTTCAAAAGAATAGAGTTCACCATCTTTTATTCAAGTTCTCCTTTGAGTATGAGTTATTAGATCATGCCACTTACCGTATCTCCTTAGCTTTGAGGATCAACTAAGCATGCAAATCAAGCACCTTTTTCAACCCAAGGTGGAGTTGGTGGAAGTCCTTGGCTGCCCCAACAGCAGCTATGTCCCTATCTTGTAGCAGAGTTTAGGAGGTTCTTTTTAAGAGTTTTGGTGGAGAGAACTTGAGAGAGAGGGCTGTGGAAAGGCAATATATGAGAGACATCATAGAATTCAAATTACCTACAGAGAGTAAGAAATAGTCACTTGAAATTGCTACCAAGTGGTAAAAGCCTTGATCTTGGTGGTATGCGCTCTCCAAGTCTGAAGGTTTGAATCTTCTTGGGTGCAAACAATTTTTAGGGGCCATCAAACTGGGGGAACTTCCCCTAAATACCTTGCCGAGAGCTTGTGCACCCCTAGAATTATTCGGAACTTTGTTCTCAGACACCCGGTGCCAATTTAAAAAAAAATATTCCTGATTCTGGCAGCGTAGGGTGGCAGAGAGTGGCAGCACAATGGTGGTGGCAGCCTTGAGAATTCTTTAACACTTTGATGATATGAAACTTGGTGGAGTGTAGAGAGGGCTGCACAAGTGTGTATGGGGCAGCCTCTGGTTTGGGGCCTTAGATGAGACACAAAATTCTCATCTGATCTCATTTTATCTCATCCCATCTTATTCCTAAACATAATTCAAATACAAAATTTTTAAACTAATCATTACATATTTTTCAAACTTCCAAATAAAAAATAAAAAATAATTCTAACTTTTTCAAATCTCCAAACAAAAACAATATTATAAAACTATTATTACAATATTTTAACTTTATAATATTTTTTATTCAACTTTTTCTCTCTCATTTCCCAAAACTCAAAAAATACTCAACTCAAACTATCTCACTACTATTCACAAACTATCTTACTATTATTCACAAAATCCTCATCTCATCTCACTTCCCAAACAAGCCCGAAATTGTCTGGACCTAAGGGGCGAGGTATGGGCATAGGGACTGCTGGTATAATCCTGGCAGTCTCTTAATACGAATTTTGTTGAGTAAATATTGGGTTTCTAAGTTGGCTGCAGATTCCCAATGCTAGAAATTTCCATGTGAGTTGTATAAGGAAAGATCTCTTATACTTGCTATAATGGGTTGGGATTGATCGCTGGAGATTTCAAGGCTGGCAGAACAGCTATTTCAAGTGTCAACTTCCTTCCTAAGTAGTCCTAAAATCTTGTCAGCCTCTTCCCTAATTTATTCCTATGCTAATAAAAATAAAGTCTTGCCTAATGCATTCACGAAAATCGGATCCTGCTTCCAAACATATTTTGGAAACTCCCTAGGTCTTATTTCCAGCAATAAATCACACAATGCCTTCCTTTTTTAAGGAGGAAAGTCTGAGAGCTTAGGATTGCTAGCAGTCTTGTAAATTTGTGCAAAATCTGATATTTTGAGGGGGGGAAATCATTCCATAAGTATGTGTTAAATATTCGAAATTAAATTGGGCCCAAGCTGGCGCCACAAGCTGTCCAGTGGGTTGGACAGCAAGCTCACTAACCCAATACACTCACTATTATGCATAATTAAAATCCCAAACATCTATAAAATCAAACAATAGCAATATATAAAAATTTAATCATGGAAATTTAATCAAATACGATAAATCTGGCCCATAGGCCATAGTTGAAGGTCAGCCCAAACTTTGAATCCAATGCCTGGGGGTGACAATGATTGGCACAATTGGTACAGAGCTGGTAATCTTTTTGGTTTTCAGAATTTCAGATAGGACCTTGCTACTTTGAATGTGTATTGAACATTTCTTGTGACCCAATACTTGGAATCTATTTGTTAAAAAACATGCTTATAGAGTTTAGTGTACTAATATTAATAAACTGTTTAGTACTTCTATGTGCGTTCTTCCACCTGTCTCTTTTTTTTTTCCTTTTTGATTGATGAATTACTCATGCACCTAGAGTTTTGAACCTATAATTTCACCCTTCATCTTGTTCTTACATGGAAAGAAAGCGCCATTTGAGCTCATGCTTGTAAGCTTTCTTCTACCTCTGATATTTTTTATTGGTAAATTACATATTCACCTACCTAACCAAAAAAAAAAAAAAAAGAATTATACACTCACCTTGAGTTTTGAACCAATAATATCACCCTACATCTTGTTCTTACACAGAAAGGAAGCGCCATTTGAGCTAACATTCATAAGCTTTTGTTCCACCTCTCTCTTTAAGTCTTGCCTTCGTTGTAAGTAGGCAGTCTTCTGTCTGTGCTAATTCTATTGAGTAAATATATGAATTACTCAGTATTTTTATTTCCTCTCAGATGCTTCTTCTTTGGTGATGTGTCTTCGAAAAGGGATCCAACAGCATACTTGAAAGCTATATTTACCCTGTATGATTACTATCGACAGGATCACTGCTTGTTTAACAAGAATGAAAACCCTGCTAAGACTGAATTGCCTCTTGTTATAAATACTCCTGGCTGGGTGAAAGGTAGCTTATTTGGATGGTTCATTACTTCTATATCAATATGTAATATGAAAAGATGCTCAGAAATCTTGTATTACTTCTTTCCCGTGTACTGTTTCTTTTCTTGAATCTAAGTTGGTTCATTATAGTGACCGCACTATTTTCTCCTCATTCTGCTTGTGGTAGGTGTTGGTTACGACATACTGGTGGATATGTTGAAATGCATTACTCCCACCCATGTGGTTAAAATAAACATATCTGCTGCGAGTAAGAATCTACCAGCTGGGAGGTTCTGGTTAGATGAGGACTATGATGGGATGGTTAGTCTAATTGAGATCAATTCAGCTCGTCAGGATTCTTATAACCGATCGTAAGTTCTTAGCTGCCTCCTAGTTTAGATTGAACCTGTTAGATTGTAAGTGTAGTTTACTCTGTACAAAATTACAAAATCATGAACTTTTTTGTTAGCAAATGTTTATTGTTTGGCACATGTCAGCTTTTGTTCTTCATATAGGAGAACCATTGGAACTATAACCTTCTTGCCCTTATCCTGATTTTAATTCGATGTTTACTGAAGCCTGTTGGTGATGAAAGTGAGTTATATAATCGCATTAGTTGAGTTGCGAGTCCCAGATTACTTTATGCATTTTAAAAAGAATTTGGAGTTTGTTTGTTTGTTTTTTTTTTCCTGCTTGAAGGTTGTATATATTGTGTGGTTTTGTGTTGGATTTTATATATAAGGAATTCTTGTTAGTTAACCCTAACTTGCATTGATTCGTATCCCAAACAATGTAATCCAGTTTTGCTATTGAAATACTAGTGGTTATATTTGTTGCTAGAAGATATGGGTTTTTGTTGGTGTTGCAGCCTTTCTTCTTTACATCTTACTTTTTTTTTTTTTTTATAAGTATTCTTTACATCTTACCTCCATGTCATTTTCCAGGGTGTTAGTGCAAAAGGATGCGCAGCTATTGCGTGATTTACGTATAATGGCATATTTCAGGCAATGCTTTCCAAGTGACCTGGATATCACCACAATCAAAGAACTTGCGCATGCACTGGCCTGTCACCCTCCTTATGAAGTTCCAGTTTCAAGCATCAAGATCAGACATCTCCATTGCCGGGTTAGTTGAATGTGTATGTGTGTGTGTTTTTTTTTTTTTTTTTTTTTTTTTTTTTTTTTTTTTTTTATGAATAAGAAAATTTTATTAAGACAAGTAGCAAGGCAAAGCCAAGTACACAAGAAGTATACAAAAACCGAACCTAATTACAGGTCAGGAACAAGAAAAAAAAACAAGAAAATTATGAACACTAGTTCCACTAAACACAATAGCCAAAGCCCACTGAAATAAGGTATTAAAGAAAAAACGATTAAGTTCAAGGTTAGTTGAATGTGTTAATTTAAATGCTGCAGTTCCTTTGGAAATTTATGTTTCGGCAAATCTTGCATAACCACCATTTCGATTGTTATGGTCCCTTCCCATTCAGTGCAGGATTGTCTTGAATATATTAAGGCAGATTCCTGAGAAGATTAGTTGACTTCATTTATCTTTATATTAAACACTTCTTTTAACTTTCTTTTGATCCATGTTCAGGGAATGTATTTGTTTATTTGTTATGTTATTTCAAGTTCTTTGAACTTTTTCCAATTTCTGATGCTAGGTCCCAAGCTCTGAGATATTTTACAGTTTGAATGCTGCCATTGTTGGCTTGGCGATTAGCTCTGAAGACTCTGAAAATTTACCTTTGTGTGTTGGTCTTGGTAGGTTACTTGTATTTTATTGTGTTGCCTAGCTCAATTGGTTATCATTTATGATCTCTCATCTTTATAGCTCTGGTCAGTTTTGGGGATTACTCATGATTGTAGATATAGTAATATGCTAGACTGACTGTGGAGCTAGAGCGTTAATTTTGAGTAGAAAAATAATTTGGAATCATTTTTCATGTTAGATGGCTGCCTTTTTGTGGTCAAATTGTAGTACTGAAGTGCATTTAATATTTTTTTCCTTTGCATGATGGTATGCAAGTTCTTGTTAGGAATCAATCACGCAATATCATAAAGAGATATTTTTAATTTCCACAAGAACACTTTTTTTATAACCATATCCCATTGCAGAAGTTTCCTGCAAAGCATTACATACAGCTTCATTCTGATAGTATTTGTAGTTAGAATGAAATGTTTCACTGTTTTTTCAAGATAGCCGTTTTTGTACTCCCATTGCGTTTAATTTTCTCTTGGAAATGCTTCCACGAACCATTTCACATCCATTATCATATTTCCTTTTAGTATGACATTCACCGTGATAACCACCTGAACCTAATTCCTTTTTGAACAGGGATAGTGAGAAGCATTGACACTTTTAAAGGTTTGCTATACGTTATCACTCCTGTTCCTCATAGCAGCCTGGAGAAGGTCGATATTTTTCTTCAGGGATTTATCCAAATTCCTACTTGCTTGTTGCAGGTAATAGATCATCCTCCTCTGTGATATATTCCTGGAAAAAGAAAACATGTCTTTTCTGATAATCCTTGTATTCTCATTTGCGTGTACCATCTATTGGTTGATTTCTGTTGGGATGCATTTGTGAGCGAAGTCTGGATAGTTTTTAGATCCTTTGGTTCAATTTCCACGCCAATACTGTTACTAAATTCCACCTCAATATTGGCTTGTAGGAACAAGAGATGCTTGTTAATTTTTTAGTGAACTGGTTTGATGAATTTGCTGTTGCATAAATGTGTTGATAAATCTGTGTCATGAGGAATGCATATGAGGATGAGAAAATTAGGTGACTGTCACGTAGTGGTTCATGTGAACGTAATTTAGGAGGCGTATTTTGCTGAATTACTCAGCGGCATTACTCTAGGATGTCTGCACGCGCACTTAACTTTACCTTAAATCGTAAGTTGTTTGGTTGGCTACATGATACTTTTTGCCATTTCAATTTTCTTTTTCTTATTTGCTTGACCTGCACTCAGTTCTTCAAAAACCAAAACAAACAATGTGACGTACTACTTTCTAGGCCATAGATGGGTATCTGTGCCTCCTGCTCCTCATAAGATTGGATGAAATAGTGATGACTAATGTGTTGTAATATACAAATTTAAGACCGTTTAATTTTTGCCATGACAAAGCAGATCCTTAAATGTTTGGTTGCTGCTGTAGGTTTCCCGATAGGTAAGCTGTAGGTCTTATTTAAACAATTGGATTCTTTTCAGGTCCAGGGATGCATATCACCATACATGTCTGCAAATGTTTTCTCTTCAAGCTAGCTCTTACATGAGGGATGATACCAAATTAAATTCTTCTAGGATCTTCTATAGAAATATTCAGCAAAGTTACTTATAAAAAAAAAAATATTCAGCAAAGTTGTTTCCCAACCTTGTAAGAGAAGATCTATTTTTAATGACAGGAGAAGCCAGTTTTATGGTCATTTAATAGACATCCAAGGCTCTGTTACTCATTTATTTGAACTAACTCCTAATGTGGAGGTCATTCATATCTCTTATGATCAAATATATTTTAACAGAATTGCATTACATTGAGAATGAATATGTTTGCACTTTGCACATCGCATGAGCGTACAATTAGTTTATTGGCAACAGGTTGGCACGAAGTGATTCATCATATGCTCAAACATGAGCTGATCGTTCGTTAGGGACGTTTTAGCGATCATAAAATTGCCACAAATGGAATGAAAAGTTTAATGCGTCACGTCTGGATGTATATTAAATGACTAGTCAATGATATAATTGGAGTTTTATTGTAATCATTATAAAGAATCTCAGTTCTAAGTAACGTGGGATTCTATATACCACTTATTCTTATAATTCAGTATGAGGTATCATAAAAAGTGAACCATGCAGATGGTTGAGATCTCACAAACAACAATGCCTTTAGGAGCAAACCCACATTCTGACTTGACGTCCAAATGTAAATAAACTAAACGATCAATAATCATTGAGCATTCGAACGCTGTGTGATAGTAATTGCGGGACATTCAAATGTGTCTATGGATGGAAATCTGAACAAAAGTGGAAATTCCCAACCCTCTTCTGATGGTTTGGTTACAGTCACACAAAAAAAAAAAATAAAAAATAAAATAAAATAAAATCGTTTCTGGTGTAGTGCTAGGTAGAAATTGAGACGCAAAAAGGAGCCGAGAAGCAAGCTGTCTGCTGGGCTGAGAAATGTCATAGAAAATGCCACCTTCCACAACAAGGTTTAATTTTCTGACATCGATATTGCAGCTTTCCTGTTTATGTAGTAGTATCAGAATAATCAAATTGGGTTATAAAGAAAATTGTTGTTGGCATTATTTTGAATAAGAAGATATTGGTACTTGAGAAATAATTTGTATAAATTTTAAATAAATAAGTCACGTATAAACCTTTGTAAAAAAGTGGACTCTACTTAAAAAAAATGTTAAAAAAATTATTTTTTATTAGTAAAATCTATTTTTTTACGAAGAGCTTGCATGTGACTTATCTGTTTGAGTTACTTTATGAATTCCAAATTACAAAGACATGATTCGTATCTTTTTACAGGATTACATATCATTAAAAATTAATATTTAATGGCATGTCATTCTGTGATAAGATATAAATACTATATTATCCATATTTTTAGACTACTTAATAATAATTATTATTGTTTATATATAATTTGATTAGTATTATTTCTCTCTCCCAAAAATAGCATAAACCATGAGATTGTAGAATTAATCTATTCATTCCTATAAAATTTGAATTGTGCTACACAGAAATTTTATACTTCTACACATCACTTAAAAATATGTGATTTTATTTTTTTTATCCTCATATTTAATATAAAATAAAATCATATATTTTTAAGTGGTATGCATGGTGTAGAGCTTATGTTTAGAACTTTTTTATAAAATTTTACCTAAACGAACAAAGGAGACCATTTGTATCATAATCATGGCTTGAAAAAAGTGGTATGGCAACAGTTTAATTTTCTAGACATTCTTTCAACGGATTCTTTTAAGATATATATAAAGTCGAGTCAGTTTATAAATTTCTTTCTATGTCAACACTCAACAGCACTCAAACGCCCACTTTCGGGAAAGATGTCGGACCGTTATCGGCTGTTGGTTGGATAGTGCATGATAGACCGTTATTTCAGCTGCACAGTCTACCCAACAACCTCAATTTCCTAAAAAAACTGTCTATATTTGGCCTAATAAAGCAAACCACCCAAAATTCCCTCGTTTTACTTTTTACCGCTCTCTTCTCTACCCTCAGAAAAGAAAGATCATGATCTGGGTGAGCTGGTTCATCGCACCACGGTCATGATCTTCCATTGCACCAGCCTCTGAGTACCATGCTCTGATTTAGTTCTTTTTTTTTTTTTTTTTTTTTTTTTTTCCATATTTTCTGATTTTGTTCCCACTTGAATTAGTCATAACTAGCATTAGTATTGTCTTTTTCACTTTTGTTTCTGGATCGAAAAAATGGCAAAGCGATCATTTACATGTTTTGTTGAACAAGAATTGGGAAAGTTCCCCCACTTCTTGATCTTCGCCGTGCTCGAATGGGTGTTGATTCTTCTGCTATTCATTGATGGGTTTATTGCATTTGTTGCCAATGAATTCGCCAAATTCTTCGAACTTAAAGTCCCTTGCTTGCTTTGCACCAGAATCGATCATGTACTGTTCAACAAAGACCCCGATTTCTACTACAATGATTCAATATGTGAAGCTCACAAGAAGGGTGTTTCATCTTTGGCATATTGCCATAACCATAAGAAATTGTCCGACATAAGAAAGATGTGTGAAGGGTGCCTTCTTTCATTTGCAACCGAGAAAGAATCTGATTGCATTACGTACAAGTCTCTTGTAGGGATTTTGCACAAGGATCTTGAGTGTTTTGTTAAAGATGATCTAAGTTTGGCTACATGCAAGAAGGATGATATTGTCCAGGTTGAGAAGATCATTAGTAGCATTCATTGTTGTTCGTGTTGTGGAGAGCCTTTGAAGTTTAATTCATCATATTCAAAGGGAAAAGGCGCCGGTGCGTATTCAATAACTCCTGCTCCTTCACCACGAACACCATTAGCGGCATTGGCAAAAGAGGAGACTCGCAATATGGATCTTAAATTTGTTCCTGACCCTGACTCACTTCTGGAGGACGAAGACGGCTCGACTGCATTCAATCCCTATACTCAATGTGAGTTTAGGATCCAAATCTCTCTCTCTCTCTCTCTCCCATAATTCTTGTATTTATAATCGAGAGCTATCTTAAATCCTAAAGAAAATTAGTTCACAAACTCTTGAGTAAGTAATTTTAGCCCATGTATACTAGTCATAGTTCAGTCATTTATGAACTATGTATTGATATTGAAAATATTCACCATTGTATTTTTATTTGCTTCAAACAGTTCTTGACTGATAATACATGTGTTTTTTTTACTGTCTCTATTGATTTTTAATTGCTGAAATCCTTGTATTTCTGATCTGTCATCCATACTTTTCATGCTTTGCTCTTGATTTTTTAGACCATGTAATTAATTTTCTTCTTTGGATTGTATAATTCTAGCTAGAGAAGAAGTAAAAGCTGCAACAGTTGCGTTATTGACAGAAGCTGAGGATTTGTTTGATGAAGCCTCAAAGAGCCCTAACTTTGGTAGAGGGAACAGGTTCTTTGGAATCCCACTGTCAGATTCAGCCACTAACAGTCCTAGGTTGGGTACTAGGATTACAAGGAAATCGCCACTTGGAAAAACAACGTTTGCTGCAGGGTCTATTGAAGAAAATCAACCAAATGAAGCCGATAGTGCTAATTCTGTCCTGCATAAATTGAAGAGACAGGTTCGATTGGATCGAAATTCGCTTTTTGCTTTGTACATGGAATTAGATGAAGAAAGAAGTGCTTCAGCTGTTGCAGCTAACAATGCAATGGCCATGATCACCCGGTTACAAGCAGAAAAGGCAGCTGTTCAGATGGATGCCTTACAGTATCAGAGAATGATGGAGGAGCAGGCAGAGTATGACCAAGAAGCCCTAGAAGAAGCGATTGATTTGCTTGCCAAGAGAGAGGAAGAAATTAAGGTTTTAGAGGATGAACTTGAGGCATATAGAGAAAAGTATGGAAGCACAAGGGAAGATGAGAATTACAGAGACAATAGCTCACAATCTTACTCATCTTACAATGCAAAATCTGAAAGTGGCAGTTCTAATGTTAATGTCAATGAAGGGGAGATAAATGGAGAAGATGCACACAATAATTCTCAACCCTTTTCAACACAAGAAGCAAATGGAGGGGTTATCCCAAGCGAATCATTGAAACATGTTAAAGGTGAGGAAACACATACTCTTGGATGGTTTAAACAAAAAAACAAGATTAGTCACTTTCTATCAGAAAACGGGGTTCATTCCTCATTGCCTAGTAGCCCTGAAAATGTTTGACAAAAAAAATGATGAGATGGGTAAATATTCATGCAGATACATGTGGGCATGCAAAATAGCATGTTTTAAACATATAGATAATTAGATAGGTAGAAGAGATATTGAAAATCTAAGTACTTTTTGATCGAGCTTGTCTTTACGATTCTTTGCATATCTGATATCACCATCAAAGTATCAACTAATCTCTCTGATCATGTAGCAGGAAAGCAAAGGAAAACTCTCCTAACAAGAGAGTTGTCTCATCTTAGTAAGAGGGTGAAGGCCCTTGAAGCAGACAATGGATTCCTAGATCATGCTGCTCAGACGCTTGAGAAACATAGTGAAGGAACTAAACTTTTGATAGAGATATCTCGAAATCTGAGGAAGCTTCGGCAACTTGTGACAATGCCTCTCGAAGAGAATGATGCATGATTCTCATCCTAAACATTTTTTATGGTAAATGTAATTAATTGGTTCTAATTAATTGTGCTCGATCAATTGTCACGATATGTTTAGTTAGCTATGGTCAAGATTCTCTAAACATCTTAGAATTTCTGCAAAGTATATATAATAGTGAATGTAGTTGAAGGGAAGTTTAGAAACTGTGCTACTATTTGTTCTGTTTTTTCCAATGCATACTTACCGAAGCAAAACATGCTTACATCTAGGCCTGTTCATCCGGGCTGGGTTTTTATCCGGCCCGGAACAAATCCAGACCAGTATCCGCATAAAAAAATTAAGTTACACCTGATTTGGGTACCAGGTTTTAAACCCGGAACTTAGGTTTATTTTTTATTTATTTTTTTATTTTTTCGGTTTGAATGTTTTGATTTTTTTTTTCTTTTTTGTTCATTTCTAGCAACTAAATGGACAGAAACTTAAAAAGAAAATTCATATTATGTCTAATGAACCATCCATTTTATGATTTTTTTATACTCTTCTCCACGTGGCTTTTTATTGGGTGTCAAGGAATATGTAGGCTTTGATTTAAAAAAATTAAATAAATAGAGTTTGAATGCTGCATTAACATTTTTTTCATGAAAAAATATTCTTAACATGTAGGCTTTGATTTTTAAAAAAAAAAAAACCGGGTTCTGGATTTTCAAAAACCGGTTTCAATTCGGGTTCCGGCCCGATTTTGAAACCCGAGTTCCCAGGTTGGAACCTGGATGAACAGTACTATAGTTACATCCTTTTTTTTTTTTTCAATTTATTGAAGTGCTCAAATGCAGTTAATCAAAATTAATAGAAAAAAGAAAACAGGAGAATGAAATTCTGATTAATCTTGTGCAGGTGAAATATATAGCAATAATATTGCAATGTCTACATCAACTTTTATCTGTGAAAGCAATTACGAGCTTTCGATCAAGTACTTCGAGTAAGTGTGATGAGAGAGAATGGAAATAGTTATTTAGAGAAATTGATTGATCAAACTCAAATAAGTTGGTTGTTCTTCAGCTTGATTAAAATTTATGCTGCTACTTATTAATTACAGGGGTGCTAGGAGACTATTGGTGATGCCAGGGAAGGTAGAAAAGAGACACAAAGATCTTCATGATAGTTAATTGGCGAACCCTAAAAGTGGATAACCATAAAACCTCTCCACAAAACATCATGTGCTTGGAATTATTATTCTCGTATAAGAGGAGTTGTTTCATGTATGGATCCCAATCTTTTGTTTATAATGGAAAATGTTATCTAAATGGTGAGAAATAATTAATGCTAAATACTACGTACGAGATGAGATGAAAAATAAAATAACATTAGTAAGATCAATGTTATAACCTTTTTGGTAGTTAAAGAATGTAACAAGTTTTAGTAGTTTAATTAGGTACATGTTGCAAAACTAAAAAGTATATTTTGCCTTTAAAAAAAAAAACCCCTAAGAGCCTCAATACTCTCACATAAGCTAGAAATGCGAGTCTTTCCAAGCAAAACCTACCTTGTTACTGTTGTTCTTTCATCTTTTGAATTTAAGGGATGCTTAGGAAATGAGATGAGAAATATGTGAATTGAAACGCCCTGTTCTCAGAGGTTCAGAGAGTTAGCTCGTGTAATCTAAAATCATCTCTCATATCACAATTATAAATACTTCCATTTCCAAATAAAACATAAATTCATTTATTCAAACTGAAAATATATGTTCCTCCACCAAAATACCATAGAAAAACCTCAATAAAAGAAACTAAAATCTCCACAGACTCGGACACGTCCATAACTCAAAACTCCAAAATAACATAAAATAATAATTCTAATAACTAAGACTCTTCAATAAATAATTGTGCTATTTGGCACTTATTCATCTACGATCGTCAGTCTTGCTAACACTTTATATTCTTGACTTCCAATTGGGACATCAACATCATATGAAAAATATTGTGGAGATAAGAAGGTGAGTTAACAACAACTTAGTAAGCAGAGAACATATACTAATGTGTACATAGAAACATTTACAGAGATCATAATATAGAACAAAATATTTTCATTTTCAGAGTGCGGAAGCAAAACACGTTATCAAAATATCAGAGTGAAGATTTAGAAATAATTTCATTAGAAAATATCATTTGGCATAGCATAAATGATCATCATCAGAAACATTATATCGGAACAGAGGCCGTGTATAACCTCCGTGGTAGGGTTGTTCATCTGCAGATAACCAAGCAGAACATAAATTACTTTGTCACCAAGGTGTGCACTCAAAACAGAGACCATTACTATAACCCGTGGCAGGGCCATATCCACTATTATAACCCGTGATTGGGCCGTATCCACTATTATTACCCATGGTTGGGCCGTATCTACTATTATAACTTGTGGTTGGCCTGTATCCACTATTATTACTCATGGTTGGGCCGTATCCACTATTATAATACGTGGTTGAGCCGTATGCCACTATTATCACCCGTGGCAGGGCCGTAACTGAACAGTGCAGAAACAAAATCAAATTCAGAATCAGAGAGTCATGCTAAAGGTTTTCAGAAATCACATCTTATCCAAACAGAGTACTGAACAAAATCATATCATCTTCATAATCAAAGCAAAACATATTTACATAATCATGCACAAATTTTCATATTCACTCATTTTGCATAGGTCAGAAATAGAATGTCAAAAATAAGTTTATGCCTACACTAGTCATGACAAAAATGCTTTCTCTTTCATCAGAGTCCAATGAGTAATGACCAACAAATAACTGAGGTTATTTTCACATTTTTGTTTCAAAACATATAATGCACATTTTCATAAATCAACCTCAGTTCATTTTCTTTTTTATGCAAAGTCTAGCATAAGAACCTCGCTTACCTGAACTTCTTAGCCTTTCAAAAAATTTCACCAATAATGCCGAATAAATATTAATCGTTACCTATAAAATAATCACGTAAATTCTATAAATTTTCAATCGAACACGTATTTCAATATTTAAACCTAAGAGGCTAAAATAACCTATTTTAATTATTCAAGACCTAAAATTCTCATAACACTAAAATATCACTTAATTCTAAAATACCATTAGTATTTACTTAATAAATAATCCGTTAAAAAAATTCGTCTCTTAAAAAAAAACCAACTTAACCATAAAAAAGATCACAAGCGTCTAAGTCCAAAATAATAATAATAATAATAATAATAATAATAATAATAATAATAATAATAATAATAACAGCAGCCCACAAGAAACCCCTCCAAAACCAAAAGTCGATTAAAGCTTTCATGATCAGAGGGCATAATGGTAACAATTCTACATCTACTAGACTAACGGATGCATATAAATATATATATATATATATATGAATATATATATCCTTTTAAGTAAACTACAAGAGAATAAAAACAGAGATATTGTGGCTGCAGCAACTTACCCCAGGAAAACTAAGGGATAGTGGCACCATAGGGAAGGAGGTCATGGCGAAGCTGGGTTGCAGTGGATGGTGGCTGTTGGGACGGCGGCGCACTGAAAAAGAGTGATGAGCGAGAGAGACCCACTAATGAGAGAGAGAGAGAGAGAGAGAGAGAGAGAGAGAGAGAGAGGGAGGAAGAGGAGAATGGGTGAGTTCGGGGCTGGCTTACCGAGAGGGGAGCGACGGACTTGGGTGAGCACCCAACGATGCTCTCTGTTAGGTGGGGATGACATGGAGGAGGCTGCGGTGTGGGGTGGCAGGTTGGTGGCTCACGGTGGGGGAGACTACTTCCTCTGTTTCAGTGCAGTAAAACAGAGTGTTTCGTGGGTGGTTTCTATTTTTTTTTCAACGGCTGGGCGACAGTGGTGTAGGGCGGTGTTGTGGAGGTTGTTTACCTTGCGCGGTGATTGAGAGGGAGGAGACTACGACGTGGTGGTGGTGGTTATGCTGTAAAATAGTCTGAGTATGGGATGGGGCTTGCGATGTTGCAACAGGAGGAGGCCGTGGCTGTGGAAAAATTGTGAGGATGCGATGTCGGGGATGGCTGGCTACGATTTCGCGTGGCTGGGCAATGGATACCTTAAGGTGGTGCGGCGGCAATGGGAAACTGAGAGGAGAGGGAGAAAAAAGTGAAGCGGCTATTCTAGTTTTTGGTTGAGGATAATGAATGTGTAAATATATAGGAAACAATAAAACCCTAGAGAAAAAAATAAGGAAAGAGAAACGTGCATGAAGTAGGAAAAACAGACGTGAAACCTTGCATGTGTGGAGTTTAGGAATATTGTTTCCACGAGCTTGGGCTCTTTAGCCTAAAGTAATTTGGCCCATGCCTTGGATCTTTTGTATGGGACTAATGGATAGGCTTTTTCTCTAACTTTTGGACCTCGACTCATCCTAAAAAAATTACATAACTTGTCGGGCTGAAAACCAAATAAAAAAAAAATCGTGCTTGGTCCATAAAATATTAGCTGAATTTAACCTAATTAACAAACTCAATAAAAACTCATACATCGCCGAAATAAATTTTTGGGGCCCGTAACGTATTCTCAAAACTACTCATTAAAATCCAAGTGGGCTTTTCATCCATATTAAAAAAATTCGGACGCGAATTTCTTGCTTGGCCCTGGTGTTACATGAATAATAGTGAAATGATTTGTGAATAGTAATGAAATAGTTTGTGAATAGTAGTGAAAATTTGAATTATGATATTTTATGGAAATTTGAGAAATGAGAGAGAAAAAGTTGAATAAAAATATTATAAAATTAAATTATTGTTAAAATATAATTTTTATTTTGAGATTTGAAAAAGTTGAATTATTTTTTGAAAATAATAAAGATCCCGATAATGGGTCGCAACATTTTTTTTTTACTTAGTGATTAGGTGTTTTTTAATGATGTTGTAAATTTTTTTAAAATGTTTAAAATGATTAAAAAAATACATAAAAAAAAGGAAATACACATGTCGGGAGAATTCCTCGCTCGGTGGCTTTAGTGTCACCCTAATTTTTTTTGTTTTGTTTGGAAATTGAAAAAGTTATAATGATTAGGCAATGATTAGATGAAAAAATTGAATATTTGTAATCGAAAAGTATTTGTATTTGAGTGATGTTTTAGAAGGAAATAAGATGAGATGAGATTGTATGAGAGTACTAATAAAGCAAGAATGCTCCAAGAAATAAAATTCACGGAAAGTGTTCTCCCTGCCTAGGGAGGGACTTGCCGTAATGTGTATGGATTCTGCAGGGGGTACCCAACTCCCGTCAGCGTCACAAACCAGGCAATGATCGTATGTGGACTTGCTGAGACATAACCCTCAGGCCATTCTTGAGGTGAGTATTCCGTTTCGGCAACCCAAGTATGTGGATGGAGATATTTTTGTACAGTTTACAAAGGAAGAATTGGATCGGTCTGCGGTTCCGTTTAAGTTCTCTTTGGTACTGAAGTTTTTGCGGCAAAGGCCTTCTCTAGATCATATTAGAATATTTATTCATAGCAGATGGGGTCTTGCTACGCAACCAGTGGTTTCTGTGATGCGAAAGACACGAAACGTATTTGTGAGATTCTCGAATGAAGATGATTTCCTGAAGGCTCTTTCAAGGGAGAGTTGTGATATTGAAGGGGCTGCTTACCGGACCTTTCAATGGACAACAGACTTTAAAGAAGAGGAGGAGCCAACTATGGTGCCAGTCTGGATTATGCTACCTGGTCTCCCCCCTAATCTATATCAAGAAGCATATTTACGTAACATTGTGGCGCCTATTGGTGTCTTCGTTCGAAGAGATAATGCAACACGGTATGCGACCAGAACTGATGGTGCGAGGGTCTTTGTGCTTATGAAGATTGATCAAGATCCAATTTCTTCCATTTGGATTGGGACGCCGAGACACCCAACAAGTATTTTACAGGAGGTGGAGTACGAAACATTGCCAGCTTATTGTTCTTGCTGTAAAGTGCAAGGCCATACTTTAGAGACGTGTAAATCTAAGTTAAAGGAAGGAAAATAGTTCAAGAATTGGAAGCACATTAAATCGAGTAGAGTCTGGGTGTCTAAGGAGAAGGAGAAGGAGGATGGAGGTAATGAAAAGGTAGATAAGTCTGGAAAGAATGTAGAGGTTGGTAATGTTTTGTATTTACAGAATGGAGAGGATGCAAAGGAAGATCAGTCCGATAAAATGTTAAAGGAGGGAAAGGATGAAGGGTTTGTTTTCCTGGAGACGGAGATTTCGTATAAAGGAAAAGGTAAAATGGATGATAATGAGTTGTTGGTGGAAGAACCAGTGTCACAGGATATAGAGGTGGTTCCTAGTCTTATTGGAAATGAGGTAGAAAAGGAGGGAAGGGTTGATCGAAGTGGTGGTGGTTTGGAAATTGATATACCAGTTGGAAGTGGGGAGTTGTGCCTAAATTCAAGTAGGAATGTGGAGGTTGGTAGAGCAGTGGAACAAATGGAAGAACATGATTCAAGCAATTTTTTGGTGGATTCTTTTTTGGTGAATGATCATTCATTACTGACTTATGTTTGTGTTCTGGATGGGATTGTAAGAGACGCTGAGGGGGGTCCTGGGATATGCAAATTACAACAAATGGTGGTGAACTGATTGAGGAGGTGCAGGGGAAGGAGGGGTTTCTGAGTTGGACAGGAATATAGAAATAAACATTGGGTTCGATACAGAGGCGGGAGAAAAATTAGAAAATTTGGCTAAAGAGAAACTGGTGTTTTCGGATTCTGATATGAGGCAGGAGAAGGATAGTAGTATCAAAGAAGTCAAAGTACGATGCTCAACAAGGGTTAAAAGTAAACCCTCTAGAGTTAGTTTATGAATACCTCTTATCTTTTCTGGAATGTCCGCGGTGTTGGTACTTCGAGGCGGCGTTTAAAGCAATTAGTTTCTAAATTTCGTCCTAAAATTTTTGTCATTGTGGAGCCAATGTTGGATCAGGCTCGGATGACAATTTGGAAGGATAAAATGAAGTTTGCAGACTGTTGTTCGAATATTGGGGTTGGGGGTAAGTTATGGATGTTTTGGTCAGAGGATACTGAAGTAACCTTGGTGAGCATGGGTGATCAATATATTTCTGTAGTGGTAAAGGAAAGTATGAAAGAGCTTTATTTAACTTTTGTGTACGCGAGATGTTACTATTAGGAGCGTAGGAGATTATGGGAAAGTTTATTGTCTTTCAGCACTCAGCAGGGTTCATGGATGGTGATTGGTGATTTTAACATCATTCGGAATGATAATGAGAGACGTGGGGGTAGGCCAAGACCAGTGATAGCGATGGATGATTTTAATAATTGTATTGAGGGTTGTGGATTGGTGGAGATTCAATCATTTGGTCCGAAATATTCTTGGTGTAATGGTCATTCAGGTCTTAGCAGATCTTGGGTGAAATTAGATAGAGGACTGATGAATGTTTCTGCTATGAAAGTATTTCAGAATGTTCAATTAAAATATTTAAATAGGTCTTCATCTGATCATTCCCCTATGTTAATTTCTATGGAGAGGCCTGCTGTGAAGTATGGATTCCCTTCATTTAAATTTCAGCAGATGTGGATTTCCCATCCTTTATTTTTGGATTGTGTTGATAAAGCTTGGGGTGGGGAGGTGTTCGCAGGATCGGCTTTACTAAAACTTATGATTAAATTAAAGCGTGTTAAGGTAGCATTGAAGGAATGGAATAAAAATGTTTTTGGTCGAATGAAAATACATATTGAAAATCTTCAAAATTGTATTGAGGGGCTAGAACGGGATTTACAGGTAGGGTATTTAGAACATGTTGAATTAGACTTGGTGGCTTCACAGGTTGAGCTTTCCACTTGGCTGGATCGTGAAGAGCAGAGAATTGCTTCTCAGTCGAAGTTAACTTGGGTTAAATCGGGGGAAGCTTCGTCAGAATTTTTCCGTGCTATGCGAAGTTGAAAGTCCCTTTTTGTTCGTGAAATGAAAATGCAGAATGAATCTATACTCTCATCGCCCGAGGATATTCATGATGGTGTTATTTCTCATTTTCATAATTTTTTAGCAGCAGGGGCGAGTCGTTCTTTGCCTTCTTTGGAGGGGCTGGTTCAAGAGGTCATTTTACCAGAGGATAATGAAGAGTTACGTCAGGTGCCGAGTTTAAATGAAGTTTTTGATGCTCTCCTATTTATTCCTAGTGACAGTAGTCCGGGTCCGGATGGTTTTGGGTCGGGATTTTATCGCGCATGTTGGCATATTATTGGAAGTGAGGTGGTTGACGCAGTAGCTGAATTTTTTAACGGTGTGGATTTTCCCCAATTTTATACGGCCACTTTTTTGGTATTAATTCCGAAAGTGGAAAGTCCTGAAAGTTTTGATAAATTTCGACCGATCAATTTGTGTTCGGTATTTTACAAGATTTGTTCAAAGATATTGGTAAATCGGCTTTCCCCATTGTTAAAAAAAATAATCTCACCTGAACAAGAGGCTTTTATTCCATGTCGGAGCATTTTCGAGAATATTATTTTAACGCAAGAAATGGTCCATAGTATGAATAAATCATGCCATGGTGGAAATGTTATGTTAAAAGTTGATATAGCCAAGGCCTATGATAGTATTAATTGGAAATTTTTGATGCATATTTTACGGGCTTTTGGATTTTCAGAAATAGTTTGCGGTATTCTTCGACAATGTATTACTACTCCTTGGTTCTCGGTGGTGATTAATGGGATTCCTAAGGGTTTTTTTAAAAGTGGAAGAGGGTTGAGGCAGGGTGATCCGTTGTTGCCATATTTGTTTACGATAGTTGAAGAGATTTTTACTTGGTTGATAAAGAGAGAATTGGATCTGGGAAAGATCAAGCCGTTTACTCAGCCTCGAGGTATGCCTATTATTTTACATCTTCTATATGCGGATGATATTGTTTTATTTTCTAATGGGGGAAAAGCTTCAATATGAGCGATTATTAATACTCTGAAAGTCTATGAGGAATGGGCGGGTCAAGTGGTTAATAATAGGAAATCTTCGATTTTCTTTTCCAAAAATGTTTCGGAAGGAAGGCATCGGATGATCTTAAGGATGACGGGGTTTTCGAAAGGGGTTTTTCCGTTCACTTATTTAGGAGTTCCAATTGTTTCCGGTAGGTTGCTTAGTGCTCATTTTGAAGTTATTATAAATAAGATCAGAAATTGTTTAGATGGATGGAAAATTCGTTTATTGTCTTCTGGTGCTCGTCTTTTATTGTTAAAACATGTGATATAGAGTCTCCCAATTCATTGTCTTGCAGTGATAAAAGTACCCAAATCAGTGGTGGATAAAATTCAGAAACTTATGTGCACCTTTTTTTGGGGTATAAAGGAGGGGAAGGAAAAAAAGAAATAGAAGGCTTGGAGTAGTATTTGTAGTCCAGTTTCGGAGGGAGGATTGGTCTCCGTAATCTGCAGGAAGTGCAGAGCTCATTACAAATGAAGTTGGTCTGGAATTTGATTCAAGGAACATCGTTATGGGCGTCATTTTTTAGGAACAAATATGTTGGGACAAAGCATATAACTCTGGTGCCTATGAATAAAGGTTCGATGTTCTGGAAAAATATTATGCAGACGTTGAATAAGGTGCTGGAAAATTCAAGATGGAAGGTGAGGGAAGGAAAAGTTTTTTTTTTAGGGATAATTGGTCTGTAAATGGCCCAATTTATGTACAACAAGAAATTAGTGAGAGGCCGGAGTTATTATTGAAGGATTGTAAAACAGAGAGTGGATGGAATGGAGAGTTATTTTCACAATTAGTGGGAATAGAAAAAGCAGAAGAGTTAATTGAACAACTGGGTTGTCTGAAACACGATAAGGATAAGTTGATATGACTTCAGAATCCAAGTGGGGAGTTTTCTACTAGTAGTGCTTGACAGTGTATTCGGGCAAGAGCTTTGGAAGTTCCTTGGGCTAAATGGGTATGGCATTCGGCTATTCCTAAGAAGATTTTAGTAATAATGTGGAAAGATATGCATGAATGTTTGGCTGTGGATGATAGGATCTGTAAAGTGGGAATTCAAATTGCTTCAAGATGCGATTGTTGTGTACTCAGGGCTTATGAGGATATGAGTCATGTTCTTGCAACAGGGGAATTTGCAGAGAAGATTTGGAGCTTGTGTGTTGTTCAACTTGGCATGAGAAATATGGCTGGGATTAATTGGAGAGGACGGGTAGATAGTTGGCACCGAATTGCTAGAGGGTCCACACAAAAGGGTCAACTGTTGGGTATTATTCTTTCCGTGATTACATGGAGACTATGGTGGCGACGCTGCAAGGCACGGATGGAAGGAAAATTTGAGTCTGTAAGTTCAGTTTGGTGTTCGATATTGCATTGGCTTTCCTGGATTGTCTTGAGGTTGAAGGAGTCAAAAGGAATATCAAGGTGTGATGAAGAAATTTTGAAAAATCTGCAGCTGCCGATTACACAGATATCTCCGTTGGCTATGAAACAAGTAAGGTGGTCAAGGCCAAAGACTGAGTGGTTTAAACTAAATGTAGATGGAAGTTCGTTTGGGAATCCGGGTCCTTCTGGTGTGGGTGGTGTAGTTCGGAATGATAAATGGGAGTTTGTTTGTGGTTTTGTAAAATTTACAAGTCAAAATACTAATAATGCGGCAGAAGTTTTGGGTTTATTATATAGTCTACGGAATGTTCGGGAGTTGGGTATTCGGGATGTGGAAATTGAAATGGATTCTATGTTAGTAATAAAATGGTTACAAGATAAGAAATGTGGGTTGTGGTATCTAGAGGATTATTGGGATGAAATTTTGCATTTATTTGGTGGACTTAGATTTTCTACGAATCATGCATATAGAGAGATTAATGCTGCGGCGGATGGGTTGGCTCGATGTGGTGCCAAAGGTTGTAATGGAGTATGGTTTTCAGTTTCAGATCTACCTGTGGATATTAAATGTATTATTGGATTGGAGAAGTTAGGATGTCCGTATATAAGGAGTGTTCGGATTTAGTTTTTTCTGTTTTGAGTGTGTTGTTTTTTTTCTGGGATGTTGGGATTTGTTTTGAGAGGTGAGGTTGTTGTTTTTTTAATTTGTAATGTTGTTTCCACGGTATTCCTCCGCCATAAGTAAGGGTTTTTTATTAATAAAATTGGGACAGGGCTACTCATGGACATGTGGTCTTGACTCTTAAAAAAAAAAAAAAAAAAGATCGTCTGAGATAAGATGAAACTATTCCATCTTCCAAACAATCCCTAAGACAAAACAGAAAGGCCACCAGAACGTCATACTAGATAGGAGCTTTACTACTCATCATTCGCACAACACACCACATTTATTGAGTTCTAATTAATCTAGAGTTTGGCGTTTGACATCGAATTCAACTTGCCGAGGTGCCAGGTCAAATTGAAGGAAATCTTGCTCAATATTCTCTCTAATCTCAAGAATTGCAGCCATATTTCCACTCCGTTAGCGTAGTTTGGAGCACTGAACAACGTAACCTAACAGGAAATGGAGAAAACACATAATTAGTAACCAACAGAAACAGCATTTTAAAAAATGATTCAGCTTTCCACTCTCGAACCTGACACCAATTGTAGCCTTCCATGACAAGTTGGTGTGAGCTCTAGAAATAAGAGTGAGGCCGTTAGTATGGTTAAACTCATGAGCAGCGATATCCTGTCCAAATGTGTATCCTGCACCTCGAGGAGATATTCCCCACCCACATTGGTCATCGGGGTCAGACCACAAGAGATCACACATGGGACCCTCATGTGGAACCTACTACCATACAAAAAAAAAAATGGGCTTAGATTAGATGAACAAGGCATTACAGCTCATATAAATACTTGCTGACAATATTCCAATGGCAGTTCTTTCATGGAAGACTCAAAGCGGCCACAGAGTGAAGTGAAGTATTACTGGAATCTGTTCTAACTTTCTTTACTATGATTTTATTTGTAAGTAGAGGTAAGTGTGTAAGATGTCATTCAAACAGCTTTGGCTGTTCTAAATACATCGATGTGTTATGCCGGCTACAGGTAATGGATATGGTGACAGCAATGTAATGGGGTATTCCATTGTATGTCCGCTTCCAGACCACAATATCAATTTACAAGGAAGAGCACTGATAAAAGAAAAAACAAACGAGGAAGAATAGTCAGCAGCCAATGAAAATATATATGCAGTAACGCTTCGAATGTACCTCCTGAATACGGTCCAGAGCACAGATTTTATCCAAAGTATCTAAGGATCAGGCCAGGGGATATAGTCCACCGTGCAAGCAGAAGATCTGCAAGTCACAATAACAAATAAACAACATTAGGATATAATAAGCTTGTTAAATGTGATTATGAGCGCGCGGATAATCAAGATAAGATGGCATGCACTATAAAGTTCAAACCTGACTTTCAATTAAATGCTGTGACTGGCAGACAGTCAAAAAGGTCAGTGAAATATCTCCAGATGTTGGCATTTCCATATTTTCTCAAACACTCATCATAAAAACCATACCTGGGGAAAAGAAAGCACCAAGTTAATGACATAAATCAGAATATTGCATTACAAAATAACTATGACTTCTGAACACTAGTCTTCTTCGTTTTTGTGATTATATTAGCATGTTAAACAACTTTGGCTTGCATTATGCTATCCATCACTACAAGAAATTTGACTTTTAAGGACAAAATTTGTTAGGGACTTTCGTCCTTAAAAGTCATTTTTGGAGACGTCTCAAAAAATGTCTGAACTACTAAATTCGTTCGAACGGAAAAATATTCATTCGAACAAGATATTTTGTGACGAACAAAATCGTCTCAAAAAGGAAAATCGTTAGAGCGGAACAAAATATATTCGAACATGGAATTAATGTCCGTTCGAATAGTATATAATCTGTTCGAATAATAATATTGGCGGGAAATTAATTTATTTTTCCCGAGGTAAGTTAATAGCCGTTCGAACTTAAATTTCTTTGTTCAAACGGATAGAGATTCAATTAATTTTTTTATTAGTATGGATTTGTGCATATATTTTTCCATTAAAATAATAAATATTTTATCCATTAATTTGTTATCATTTTCAAAATATAAAAATGTATATATATTATATATTATGATTTGAGGTGAGTTAAAATATTTATAAATTCATAAATTACTTTATGTAATTAACTTCAAAACTTTATAATGATTTCTTTTATGTTAAATTTATATAAATATAACTTTAAAGATAATATCATTTTTTATATTATCAAGAACGGCAAGTAAAATTAAAAAAATAAACAAAATAGTAAACAAGAGAAAGAAAAACCATACATTAATTACATCTCAAATATATAATGTTCAATACAACATAAAAAAGTAAAATAATAACTAAAACGATCATAATTATTGATTCCTTAGTATATCAACATCCTCTTGTAACATTTTAATAGATCATTCTAGATCCCTAAACTTTTCCATGATGGGCTCAACGAACTCCACAAACAGAGCTCATACCTGATCCAAAGTAGCCCCAGGAGGCTGTCTCTCAACAGCGGCAGCACTATTAGAAGCTGGATATGTGGGAGGATCACTAGGCTGTTCTGGTGCAGTCTTCCGCAAGTGCCCCTGGCTCTTGCTGAATGTGATCTTGTTAATGGGCCCCATCTGTGGCGACCTTCGCTCAGTGGCTGACACTGTAACCCCCGATCGGAATAGGAGGTTAGATATCAACAGTGCAAATGGTAGACTACCTCCACTGGAAAAGCGTGACTCCGATTGAATGCGGATGAATAAATACAATGCCAGATCAATGGGATCTCCCTGTGCTATCCGCAGCAAAAATCTGGCTCGATCGATCCTGAAATCAGTGTTGTGTTTTTTTGGATCGATGTTATAGCCAACAATCAAATAAAGCATTCTAAAAAATCCTATACAATCGGCCTGTCGGATCACCTTACTTCCATCATATGGAGGAGCCGATGGGTCTCGCACTAGCTGACGCACCTGATCGTCTGTGAGACCATCATCAGGTAGATCCTCATTCTCACTTCCATCCGAAGTAGCATCCGAATCTACATTCGGGGCTAGTGTGGAGGATGCGGCCGGTGTGTCGGAATCAGATGGTGTAACCGCTAGTCCCCGTGTAGCCGCTGCAGGATTTGCGTCGGCTATACGGGAAATGTCAAGGAACTCAGCAATAATGTGTGGAGAGAAGTTAATACTCACTCCCCGGACTGATATGGTGTAGAACAGAGCATCAGCGCTAAGTTTTCCCATGGCACAGTAGAACTCACCCACCATCTCTGGATATGTAGTCCCCCGCTGCTCACAGATTGGTATCAATCCCCGCTCGGTGAAGATGGACTGTATGCTCCGTCCCTCCCATGAAAGATCGGAGAAGTCAGACAAAATGACTGGACGCTCGACAAGTGTAGACCTCGTCTCCAGAGCATGAGCTGTTGATCCACTACTTTGGCTGGGCTGATCTCTCGCACGTTTTCTTCCGCTGGATGCCATTGATATACTGTTTAACCATAATGAAAGTTAGAATATAATTAACCATAATATTTAAATTATATTATTGAAGAATTATAGTATATTGAACTGAATTGAAATAATTCGTTCGAATAGAACATAGTCTGTTCAAACTAGAAAACTCTATTCGAATGGACTGTTCTGTTCATTCGAATAGAGTTTCTGTTCATTCGAACGAACTTATTTTGTTCGAACAGAAATAATGCTATTTGGCAACTAGGAGTTTGAACGGACTAGAGTTTGTTTGAACGGAAGAAGCCAAACAGAAATGGCTGAGTCGACTCAGCCCTGAACTGAAAAACTTCATATCTAGATGTTATCCTTTGTTTTAATCGGTAGAAATGATTAAGGAGTGAAGCCCAATCATTTCTACCGATTATTTTGATGTTATTTCCACGGAATACACCAAAATGGGTGGATTTCGGATTCGAAATCCATACCCCCCAAACACATCCCATTCGTGCAAAAAACTAAACAATAGAGGTGGAGAGTTGACCAATACCTCTTAGAAGTTCAAATGTGGGGTTCCTACGGCGGTTGAGTGGTAGTTTTCGCGGTGGAGTTAAGGGGCGAACTCGGAGGCTCTCGGTGGTTGCTGGTTCGAATGAGAGAGTTTTGTTTCATTGTATTCGAACTGGGTCTATAATAACCATGGCATCTCGTCAAACTCGATAAATATCCGTTCGAACGGTTATTATGTTAATATATTTATAATTGTATTACTAATAATAATATTCCAAAGTATAAAAGTATAAAAATGAAACTAATAATAGTATTATAATACTTTTAATTAATATATTTAGTATATTATTTTTAAATATATTGTTTCTATTATACTAAGTACATATTAAGAGCATTAACATTGGATTCATCATTTTCATCTTCAAAATTTGGTGAAAAGTACATATTTTTCATAAACTCAAAACCTCCCTATCCAAAACCCCACATTGAATTAGTCATCGGATTCATCAAAATAATAATATAATATGATTTTTTTAATAATAATATTTTTAATTTATTTTTTTCATATTTTACAATTATACTAACTATATGTTAATTAATAATTTAATTTGATACTTAAATTATTGTTTCCCAACTTAAATATATTGTGGCTCAAAATTAGGAAACAATAATTTAAGTAAATAAAATAATAGTTATAGAGTGTGAATAGTGACTCTTCAAATTTGAAGATGAATTGGAATGCACAATTCGTCAAAGTTTCAGATTTTAATGTTTGGTGAATCCAATGCAGTGATTTTAAATATGAATTCATCAAATTTTGAAGATTGAACTCATTTGATGAGTCCAATGCCAATGCTCTAAGAGCACTCTCATTGGATTAGCTAAAGTTAAAGTACATTTTTTATGAATGTAAGATGAATTTAACTTTTAGCTATTCCATTCACATAAATCTCCACATTGGAATATCCATTTTTTTATTATATGACAATAAAATAATGAAAGATGAATTTGACTTTAGCTATTCACATTAAATCTCTACATTGGATTATGAAATTATTTTTAAAAATATTTAATAATTTCAAAAATATTTTAATTTTTTTAATTATGAAATTATTTTATTTTATCATATTTTACTATTCATAATATTATATATTAATTACTAATCATAATCTAGTTAAATTATAGGTTAAAAATAGAAACTAGAAAGACATTGATGGAGACCTCGGGAGAGAGAAACAAATGATATAAAATAAATTTAATGAATAAACATTGTCTTTCAAATTTAGAAATTACTTTAGAAGTTTCTGTAGCTATATTCCAAATATTTGGAATATAGCTATTCCAATGTAATACATTTTATGATTCAATAGATAAATTCTCATTGGATTTAGCTTTTAGCTAATCCAATGAGAGTGCTCTAAGTACTTAGTATAATTACAATGGCTGAATTATATAGGTACTATATATAAGTTATGATAACTATACTCCTATAGTTTATATAATATTATAACACTAACTATAGTTACTAGTTATATAACTGCAGTGTAAGTATTATATATAGTTACTATACGGCTATAGTAGTTATTAACTATAGTAGTTATATGTTATATAGGTACTACAGTGTAAGTATTATATATAGTTACTATATAGTTATAACTATTATAGGTTATGATAACTATACAAGTTAATATAATTAATATAAATATAGATATATTGGATATTAGCTATATAGCTACTACAATGTAAGTATTATATAGTTACTATATATATAGTAGCTATTAGTTATATAGCTACTACAGTATAAGTATTATAAACTACAAGTTAAAATAATTAATATATATAGTAGTTATTAGTTATATAGCTACTACTATTATAAGTTTTGATAATTATACAAGTTATCATAAGTACTATAGTTAAAATAGTTACTATAGCTACTTCAGTATAAGTATTATAAGTTATGATAACTATACAAGTTATCATAACTATAGTAACTAGTTACTAGTTTCTATTATAAGTTACTATAACTATAGTTATTATAGATTATATCACAAGATAGTAAGTTATATAATATATAGTGCAAAATTAGAAGACTAAAAGTATATATATATTAATAAGTACTATATATTAATAGTTAGTATATAGTATAAGTATTATATTAACTATTAGACTTGTAGTACATTATATATTATCAATTATAATATAAAATAGTTGGTAAAATATATAGTTATTATATAGTATATAATATTAAAATATTTTGTGATTGGTTCGAACCCAAAAAGTCTCGTTCGAACGGTGTTATCTCGTGGAATGTGTTTGGAAGGAAACTTCGCGCCAAATACTCTGAATATTAGTTTATTCGAACGTCAAAATTCATCATTCGAACGCTCTGCAAGAAACAGTGTTACGAAAATACCCTTTGAGGTGGTCTACATTTGAAGAATATGCCAAGGAATATTCTGATTTGTTAGTTCGAACAACAAAATGACACGTTCGAACATGAAATAAATAGAGGTAGAATTGGCGCCTACTCGAAATTTTCGTGTTCGAATGAGTAAATTTCCAGTTCGAACGGGACTTCACAGATTCATATACCTGAACCTCCCGTTCATTTTCACAGTTGATGAATGTTTAATAGGAGGCAAAGCACGGCTTTATGATTTTGTGTGTGTGAAAGTGTTGTGGAGAGAGAGATACTCACAGACTTAGTGAGAGAAGTGATTCTTGAGAGAGAGAGGAGAGGTTCGAACAAAAGGTATGTTTTTTTTTTCTATGTTTTTTTGTATTTCGAGTTTCATTAATGTTAGTTTATTGCACATGATCTAGGTTTTCTCATAATGTGTTTTCTACTTATATAGGTATTGTGGATTGATACTTTTGTTTGGATTGCTTAAATTTAAGGTAATATTTATAATTTTTAGATTTTTGATAATTTATAGTTTTTAATTAATTATGTTAAGATGCATGATGTATATTTGTGTTTGTGCAATCCCATTTAAATTGGGCATTCTAGCAATATACATCTTATGAAATTGTGATTGTGAAAATTGTGTTTTGTGGCAAAAATTTTCTCTGTTTCATGTCTGGAATCTGGGTTTGTCCCGTTCGAACGCTATAACGTTAATTCGAACGGGATCCTGTGGGAGTAGAATATTGTTCAAACAGAATCCAAATATAACAAAAATTATAAATGAATAAAATATAAAAATATATATTAATTTAATATAATTACAACATAGTTTATATAAAATTAAATTAGAAACTTAAAATATAGATATAACATAGCAATTGTTAATAGTTAAATTAATGTATAAAGCTTATAAAAAATGTAATTTAAAAATAATATAGTATAATTAAAAAATATTATGCACTAAAATTAAATTAGAATGTAGCAATTGGTGATTAATTAGGAATGTAATGTTGCAATGTATTTGTGATTTGGAATGTGATTTCATTGTATAATTGTATTATGAGTTAGATAGTTTTAAATTTTAGAATTATTTTTATATGTACTTAAACCTTAGACCCGTTCGAGAGTTGTGGCCAAATTTTCTCTTAAAAAATGTTTGGGTACAACTCTTGAATTATCCAAAGTGCACAGTTTGAGATTCTATTATCTATACGACAGATATATTCAGTTTAAACTCTTGTGTTAGTCAATTAAAATTTTGGTTCAACGATTCCTTACATTCTTCGGGTATATGGTCTGTATGTTTCTCGGCCCATTAATAGGGTTGACGACTTATCATGACTAGCATACTTGAAGAATAGTAGGGAAATGATGCCGAAATTTGTACTAATATTAGAGTTTAGGACTGAGTATATATGCGATATAGATAATAGTATTTCGAATGGAATATGATCAACTACCTTGTAAAAATTGAATTTTTTTATAGTGTTTATCCTATAAATTTTGTGTTTTTTGATAGAAATCCGACAAGTAACAGAAATACAATGGATAAAAGTTGGATGCTACTGAGAGATAGACTTGGGCGAGACTATTAGGGTATGCACAAGGGGTGAAGTTTTTTATAAAGTTTGCTCGCATAAGTGTTGACAGTTGAGGATTTATAAGATGTCCGTGCAAGAAGTGCAAAAATCTTAGTTCTTATAACTTGGTGTTAGTGGATGATCATTTATTTGTAAATGGAATTGATCCTAAATACTCAACTTGGGTCTTACATGGCGAACCATTTCTCAAAGTAGTTAGATTTAGCAGTCAGACCAATCAAATGGAGGAGGGTAACGACATCGACATAGACGACATTAATGTAAATAATCGTGATGACAGTGATGATAATGGAGAGGATATGACTGAGATGTTAGGCGATCTGGGGGCAGGAATATTTGGAATGAGAGATGGAGAAGGAACATCTGCACAATCATTTTAGAGTAATGATAATTTTGCAAGACTGTGGGAGGATGCACAAAGAGAGTTGTACGAGGGGTGCACTCGTCATAGCAAGTTGTCTTTTACGGTGAGGTTGCTTCATATTGAGTCTATTTGTCGTATTTCTGCCAAGGCCATCGACATATGGCTAGAATTATTTAAAGAGGTTCTTCCTCAGGATAACGTAGTATCCCGTAATTTTTATGAAGCGAAGCAATTGAAGCGAGGGCTAGGATTTGATTATAATATCATCCACGCTTGTAAAAATGATTGTGTTCTCTACTGGTAGCAATATGCAGAATTAGACTCATGCCCAGTGTGTCATGAGTCAAGATGGACATCCGATAAACGTAATGTACCCCATAAAGTGTTAAGACATTTTCCGTTGATTCCTCGACTTCAAAGATTGTTTACAATGGAAGAAATTTGACGTCGAGTATCTATGATTTGCTGAAGAACCTCGTAATATACGTTTTGGTTTAGCAACGGATGGTTTTAATCCATTTGGTAACATGAGCACTTCTCATAGTACTTGGCCTGTCATATTAATGCCTTATAACTTGTCACCTTAGAAGTGTATGAAGGATCCATATTTTATGATGACTCTACTGATACCAGGGCAAAGGTCACCAGGGAATGGATTAGATGTATATATGCAATCACTGATTGTAGAGTTGAAAGAGTTGTGGGATCAGGGTGTTAGTACATATGATGCAGCCTCGTCGGGAGAGTTCAAGATGCATGCTGCAGTGATGTGGAGAATAAATGATTTTCCTGCATATGAAAATTTGTCTGGGTGGAGCACCAAAGGTAAAATGGCTTGTTCTGTTTGCAATAAACATACACAGTCTCAATGGTTGAGTCATGGTAGGAAATTATGTTTTATGGGATATCGTCTTTATTTACCACATAATCATAGATGGCGTACAAATAGAGCGATGTTTGATGGAAGGGTTGAGTGCAGGGCATCACCGCCAAAGTTGACTGGCAATGATATTATCGCCTAGTTGAGGGATGTTTCAGAAAATAAATTTGAAAAAGATTTAAGGGTTCGAAAGAGAAAATGACAAGCAGTTGAGTTAAATTGGACAAAACAAAATATTTTCTTTGAATTGTCATACTGGTCTACCTTGACACTACGCCACAATTTAGATGTTATGCACATCGAGAAAAATATATGTGAGAATATATTGGGCACTTTGATGTCAATAGAAGGGAAGACAAAAGATATAACTAACTCTCGTAAAGACTTAAAGGAGATGGGGATCAGACCGGAGTTGCATTTGCAAGATAATGAATCGTCAGCTTATATGCCCATCGGATGGTATACACTTTCAAATGATGAGAGAAAGAAATTTTGTAATTGGTTTATGAAAATCAAATTACCCGATGGCTATACTTCAAACATGACAAGATGTGTTCGAACATATGATTGGAAGATAACTGGTCTTAAAAGTCACGACTGTCATGTATTTCTACAGTGTCTGTTGCCGGTTGGTGTGCGTGGAAAGCTTACTCGAGATGTTTGTACAGCTCTCACAAAATTATGGGAATTTTTCAGAGATATTTGTAGTAGAACGTTGAAAGTTGATGCATTGTTAAAAATGGAAGCTGACATTGCAGTAATATTGTACAAATTGGAGAGTTTGTACCCACCTTCATTCTTTGATGTAATGGTTCATTTGGCTGTGCACCTACCTCGTGAGGCTTTACTCGCTGGCCCGGTTCAGTATAGATGGATATATCCTATTGAACGATTTTTGGAAAAACTTAAGCGATCTGTGGGGAATAAAGCTCGTCCAGAAGGTTCGATTGCAGAGTCATATATTGATAATGAGTGGCATACCTTTTGTTCAATGTATTTTCGTGGGGCTGATACTAGATTTACAAGACCAAACCGAAATTATGAAGGTGGGCGAGAGATGGGAGTCTTATCGACATTTACTGTATTTTTCCAGACCATGCGTCCCATAGACGCTACGATCTATGTTCGCAAGAGTTTAAAAGAGCTCGATGGTATGTCTTGAATAACTGTGCAGAGATTGATCAGTACTTAAGGTTAGTGATGATTCTCTAAATCACTATTATCTTTAAGTTTATGTAAAATAATATAGTATAACTTCATACAAATTAAACATGAACATGAACATGCACATTGAACATATACAACTACTTCGCTCGAATGGTGTAACTGACGTAGAAAAGACGCAAGAAGAGGAATTTGCCTCGTGGTTTGAACATACGGAATTATTGTTAAGTTCCATTTTATAATACAAATTTCATACCACTAAACTCTACTTTTTTTGTATATAATAATATTTATTGATATAGGTTGTATTGAAATATGGTGAAAATTCATCAGAAATCTCACCAGAACTGTATGCTCTAGCATGTGGTCCGTCCAGACGGGCTTTCCAGTACTCAGGATGTTTGGTGCGTGGATATAGATTTCACACAACTGATAGAGAAAGATATAGGAAAACTCAAAATTGTGGGGTCGTAGTCGAAAGAAGCCATGGGGATGATAATATTAACTTCTACGGAATTGTGGAAAATATCATAGCGTTAAAGTATGTGGGGGGATATCTGGTCTGGTTGTTTAAATGTAATTAGTGGGATGTCTCAAATCCTAGGTTGGGAGTGCGTAACGATGATTATTTTGTGAGTATCAATACATCTCGCACATGGTATGAGGACGATCCTTTCGTTCTCGCTTGCTAAGTGAATCAAGTTTTTTATTTAGATGATCCGGAGTACGGAAACCCATGGCGGGTAGTGGAGAAGTTTGCACCAAGAAATGTATATGATTACATTCTAGAGGCAGACAAACCACATGAAGAAGTTGATAGTCCAGCAAATAAAGAAGCATATCAAGAAAGTGAAGTAGGCATCAATCTATTTGTTGATTTGAGCCAATATGATATGGTTCCATTACGTAGAGAAGATGTTCAACCCGAAGTAATTGAGGGTGAAATATCGAAAGAAGATGAATCAACTGAAGTGTCTAGTGATGATAAGGGCGACTGGTCCAGCAAAACGGATAGTGAATGGATTTCAAACATGAATTTCTGTAAGTAATATTAACATGTAAATATCTTTAACGATTGTTTGAATAATAATTTGTTAAATAGATATGCCTTCCAAACGCAAAACAACACGTGTGCCATCCCCATCCATTATTGACTCCCCGTGTGGTTCACCTGTCATCAATAGTGAGCCAACATCACTAGGCTCAGAATAAGGTATTTTATCAAATTAGATATTATATTTTATGTTCAATTTAAGTAATATATATATAAAATAAATTAATTTAATTAAAAAGTTATGCTTTAATTGCTGTATATATAGCTGTTGTAAACAAGCGTCGATGTAGAGGCATTACGAGGGGTGTCTGCATAGAGAAAGTAAGGAAAGTTGGTAAAATCAAAGTTGACATTCCTGATGATCACACCGGTGGCTCTGGAGATTCGACAGTGGGGCTTGCTTCTTATGTTGATACACTTACTCCCACGTATGTACCGATTTCTACATCATCTTGGTCTAAAGTTCCTCAAGATGTGAAAGACCACATAAAAAATCGTTGTTTGGTAATAACCTACATCTCAAGCAACTAAGTCTATAACATGTTACTTTCAACTTATTTTGTATTTATAGTAATTATTTATAATTTTTGAAAGGATGAGTTCGAGCTTAATTTTGGCCGAAGAGAGGATCGATTAACGGTTGAGGAACTGATGTCGAATGTATTTCGGAGGTACAAAGGTCGATGTAATGCACGTTATAAGAAGTTCAGTACTACAATAGAGGCACGCCAAAATCCATTTCAAAATATTCCACAAAACGAATGGGAGAAAGTTTGTGATATGTTTGAAGACCCTGCTTATCAAGTAATATCGCTGCTGCCTTTTTTTAATAATATATCACAGATGTATTAAACATATAGACAAATATTTTTTTCTTTTAGCAATGGAATACTGTGAACAAAGCAAATAGATCAAATTTAAAGATAAACTATCATGCATGTTCTCCATCTTTTCATCGTTTGTCTAACAAAATGGTAAGTTATTTTAGTGCCTGTTAAATATTAACATATAATACACATTTTCTGATTTAAGTTCTAATATAGATTTTCCTTTTACAAAAAGAAGAAAGTTCTGGTGACTATGATTTGACCCAATTGTATACTAAAACACATAAAAATCGTGATGGTGTTTGGGCCAGTCCCCGAAGCAGAGGTAAATTATGTAAGTTTAAGTTTTTTTAGTTTCATTGTCACATAATATTTTTGTTACTTATACTAACTTTAATGTTTTTATTTTTGTAGGACAAGATGATATCTCTTAAGGAAACTGCTGCGGATCCATCTGATGCATCATCTGTCAATGATGCTCAGATCCTTTCTCAAGTTCTTGGATCATGTTCTGGATATTTGAGGGGTTTAGGACGTTGCGTAAAACCATCCTCATCATCATCATCATCCTATTCTCGAGCCAAATCGAATGACGACAAGACTAAGGAATTGGATGAAGCAGCACTTGAGATAGAACGATTGAGGTCCAAGGAAAAAGAGCTGCTGGCCCGATTAGATCAATCAGCGGATTTGGAGGCGAGATTAGAAGAGAGGATGCATTTGAATAACTAAAAATGGTTTGAACAATTCCAGTCAATGATGTCCCAAAACTCTATGCCACCACCATAGTCTTCAAATTTATCTTTTCTTTAATTGCTATAATGATGTTCCAAAACATTTGAACAATTGATGTTTGAATTACAAATTGTGTAATCTTAATATGATATTTTTAATTAAATTCTGATCTGCATGATTAATAAAATTCGAACGATAAATTACCATTTGTAATTTCATTCGAATCAAAATAGACCCATTTGAACGAAAACTACCACATTCGAACGACAAAAGAGAAATACGGACGTTCGAACTATAAATTATTTGTTCGAACAACAGTTATGTGCAAAATCCCGTTCGAACAGATATAATTTTTGAAAATAAAATTTCTTTTGAACAGACATAATTTTTGTTCGAACACAAGTCATTTGAAAAATTTATTAGTTCGAACACATAAAATTTATTCGAACACTCCATTCGTTCGAACATGATCAAATATAGACATTAGTTCGAATGAATATTTCATATTGTTCGAATGGACATCTCGGTTCGGACGGAGAAATATTCCATTCGAACATTATATTGAGACAAAATCGGTTCGTCTAAAAAAAATTATCCGTTCGAACGGTTTCGACTGGATCCGCTCAATTTCGTCTCTAAAAATGATTTTTTGAGACGAATTTTGATTTTCGTCTACAAAAAATTTTTTAGACGGTCTTTCCGAGATAAATTTGAAATGAAATTTTTTCGTCTCCAAATATAATTTGAGATGAAAATTGTGTTTTTTGAGACAAAATTTGTTATCTCAAAAAACATAATTTCTTGTAGTGCATTCATGTTTCTCTTCTCTTATAACATAAAAGATTTAGTTTTTTTATTTATTTTTTATTTACTTGTAAAATAAATAGCTTTCATTATTGAACAAGTGAAGTGAAAAAACAAGTTTCTGTAATTTCAAGATTGCTGAACATAAGCTTTACTTGTTGTATGTTAAAAAAAAAAAGGGGCTTTTATTTATAGCTTGTTATTTGATTTGGGCTCAGTAGTTGTTAATAGAATGATTGCTACCTATCAAAAAGAAAAGTTTGGATTTAGTAGTTGAAGGCCTTTTAGGTTTAGGATGAGACAAAAATGTAATCGTGTTTGTCAAACAAATAGTGCACTTATTAGAATTTATGATTATCGAATGCAACCGCTAGCTCCTCTAAATAACTCAAGAAAGTTCAAATACTATTCCCGAACTACTGTTCATTGCCTAGGAACAGTTGCACAAACCCTAGACTTTCCCATCTGTTGCATCTTCAAATTCTATCCTTCCCTAATATTTTGCAGTCTTCTCCCAAAAACAAAACCTTAGTCTCAGCTATCCCATCCCCTACAAACCTCTACGGTCAAATAAACCCTAGCTAGTCTGAAGGTCCTTCATTGCAGTTGTCCTATGCCAACAGCTATCTTACATGATGTAATAAATAATTCATTTACATTTAGGATTTAGGGCTAATTGCCTAATATAAATATCAGATCAAACATTTGCTACAAGAACAATGACAAAATTTAAAAGCGTAAACGCTATTTTATTGCATTTATTTCAAAAAGGGCGAGAGCTTTGGTGAGAAGGATTGTCACCCCATTAGTCTAGTCAATGAGATTTATAAAATCGTTTATAAAGTTTTGGCCAATTGTTTGAGTATTGTTACGGAGATGATTGTTTCGAAATCTCATAATACTTTTGTTAAAATGAGACAAATTTTAGATTTTGTTTTAAATGCAAATAAATGTTTGGATAGTAGAATTAAATCGGATGTGCTGGATATTTAATGCAAGCTTGATAAGGAGAAGGTTTATGATCATGTCAACTAAAATTTCCTATTTATCTATTAGGGAGAGGTGGTGTGGCTAGATAAAACATTGTGTGTTTTTTTTTTATAGGTAAACGGTTAAATTATATTAATACGAATAGGCATAGCCTAAGTACACAGGAGGTATACAAGAGATAACACTTATTTAGGAGGAAGAAATAAAAATATGAAAATCGAGACCATTGAAATCTACAACTTTGGCCAAAAGAAATAGAGTTCTAAATAATAGTAATCTTATCTCATCCAATTAATGATCTCTATCTTCGAAAGTTCAGTCATTTCGTTCGGCCATTGAAATCTACAGCTTTACCCATAATGCTTTATCAATCTCGCAAAGTAGTAGAAGATGATCTATAGTCTCACCACTTTATTTACACATACAACACCATTCCACCACTATCACTCGACGTTTCTGTAAGTTTTCCATCGTCAAAATCTTTCTCAGAGATGTTGTCCATCCAAAAAATGCTGCCCGAGGGCCTTATTTCTCCAAATTCTTCTCCATAGAATATGATTATTCTATGGTTATGTGAGGGCCTTATAGAAAGAACAAACTGAAAATATACATTTTCTGGTAGTTATCCACCACAAAGTATTAGCTCCTTAAGTGCTCGGTCTCATGGAGTATAAGAGTTGGAAGAAATCTACAAAGTTGCTGACTTCCCAATCTTGGGCCGCCCTCACATTCCACTAGAGTTAATCACCATCCCTCTCCATGAGGTCTACCACTGAAGCTTCTTTCTCACGTGAAAGTATGAACATTGTAAGGAATGAGTTCTTGAGAGCTCTATCTCAACACCATTTTTCGTGCCAAAATTTAGTTCTTGAGCCATCTCCCATCACAATTCTAGCATGATGCGCAAACTCCCAACTCTGATCATCCAATGTGCTTCCACATACCCATGCCATAAACCCCACTTACCTCCTTAGAGTACCATCCCCCCCACCCCGCCCCGCGAAGCCTCCATATTTTTAATCAATCATCGATTTTCATAAAATTTTGCGTTCCGTATTATAGCATTAGAACCATTTCCCAAGTAAAGCACAGTTGAACACCCTCAGATTTCTAACTTCCAAACCATTAGAAGAGATTGAGGAGCATATCTTGTCCCATTTGACCAAATAAAATTTAAATTCATCTTTAAGTCCGCTCCAAAAGAAGTCACGATGCAGTTTCTTAATATGTGCCACTACACTCACATGAATTAGGAACAAGGATAAAAAAAATATGTAGGTAGATTGCCAAGAGTGCTTTTAATTAAAGTAATACTACCACCTTTCGACAAATACAATCTCTTCCAACCTACCAATCTTCTCAATTACTGCATCCCAAATAGTTTTAGACCTGATGGCGGCCCCTAGAAGAAGCCCAAGTTAATTCATAGGGAAAGAAGAGATCTTACAACCAAAAGTGTTAGCCAATAGCTGGATATTACGAACATTGCCAACTAGAACCAACTATGACTTGGATAAATTCACTTTCAACCCAAAAATAGCCTCAAAGCAAAGTAGAAATGCCCTTAGTGCCTGACTCTGGTTTAGATCTGCCTCACAAAAAATAAGGGTATCTTCTAAAAATAACAAATGGGAAATGTGAAGAGTACCTCGATGTATGTCACCAACAGAAAAACCAACCAAAAACCCATTGTTAACCATCCCTAATATCATTATGCTACATGCCACCATTACTATGACAAAGAGAAGTGGGGACATGGGATCCCCTTGCCTTGGACCTCAGGAGCTGTTAAAAAAACCAACTAGGTAGCCATTCACCAAAATTGAGAACCGTGCTGTCGATATGCACCACCTAATCCATGTGCACCACCTCTCCTCAAAACCACACCTCCCAAGCAAATACAACAAAAAATCTCAGTTAACACTATTGTAAGCATTCTCCATATCCAACTTGCACAATAGACCCAGATTGCCCAATTTTAATTTATTGTCTAGGCATTCATTGGCGATGAGAATTGAGTCCAGAATCTGTCTTCCCGGTACGAATGTGTTTTGGGTTTTGTGCTGATTTGCCCCAAAACTTCTCCCAGTCGATTTGCAAGCAATGTTCACAAGGCTAATGGGCCAGTAATCCTTAACCTCTTATGCCCCCATCTTCTTGGGAATAAGTGCAATAAAAGTGTCATTGAGACTTTTCTCAAATTTTCCAACCGAGAAGAATTCATGAAATACCTTCAATCCTCCTTCACCACTTCCCAATAAGATTGGAAGAAATTATAGAAAATCCATCTGGTCCAGGTGCTTTATCTTTTATCATCTTTCTCACCACTTCATGAACCTTAACCTCCTCAAACGACCTCTCCAACCAAATGACATTCTGCTACTCAATGGACTCAAATTTTAGCCCATCAATTTTCGGCCTCCACCCCTCTGGTTCGGTAAGCAATTGCTCAAAATAACCAGCAACATGTTCTAGGATCACATGGATCTCCGTACAAATAGCTCCATCAATATTCAGCATCAGTTCTCTTATGGGAATTTGCTACTCAATGAAAGAACTTCGTGCTACGATCACCTTCTTTCAAACACAAAGCTCGAGATTTCTGCCGCCAAGAAATCTCCTCCAATAGGATAACCCTCTCTAGTTATGAGACTAGTTCTACCCTTCAAGCAAGTTCCTCCAATGAAAGGGCTCGTCCCTCCTATGCCCTCTCTACCTCATGAAGCTCCTCCAATAGTGACTTATTGCGGTTGCTTGTATCACCAAAAGATTGTGCATTCCAAAATTTTAAATCTTTTTTCAAAACTTTCAATTTAGATGCAAGAATAAACTAGGGATACCTTGGATCTGATAAGAGGACCACCATTGCCTAACTCGTTCCACAAAGATTTCAGTTTTTAACCACATATTCTCGAATTTAAAGTATCTCTTTCCTCCTTGAATTCCCCCACAATCCAACAAAATAGGAAAATGATCAAAATATAGGCAATGTAGTCTTTTTTGACATACCTCCGGGTAATGAATTTTTCACTTTGGGGAGACTAAAAATATGTTCAATTTAGATCACGTTTGGTTATTGGACCATATGAATGCACCACCCATAAGAGGAAAGTCCACCAACCCCAACTCAAAAATACAATATGAGAAACTCGACATTGCTAGACGCAACCTGCTTTCTCCCAATCTTTCACTTGGGAATCTAACAACATTAAAGTCTCCGCCTATACACCAAGGAAGGTCCCACCAGGTATGTAACCCGGCCTACTCTTCCTATAGAAAGTTTCTACTGTTGTCCTAGGTCGGCCCATAAAATCTAGCAAAACCCCATCTAAAATTATCCTCACATTTTGAAATGGACAAGCCACTGTGTCTTCCCCAATATGCTCCTTCATTTTTTCCACCACCCTTCTATTTCACATAACAAGTACTTCACCTGATGCTTCGATCAAAGCAAGAAAGACCCAGTCAACATTTGGACAACTCCACAAACTTCTAATGATGTTTCTTGAAATATTTTCCATCTTTGTTTCTTGCAAGCACACATTATCCAGCTTCTACTCTTGGAGAATTTTTTTATCTACGGGCGCTTATTTACCTCATTAAGCTATCGGACATTCCATGATATAATCTTAGCCTTCATAGAGACAATGTCAATCCCTCCCTTTGGATCTTTCTCGACTTGAACTGCCCTTATAATTGATAGACCAAGTTAATCTCTTGAGCTCCCTCAGTTTTTTGGAACCAGATTTCTTGATCTGAATATTTCCAACTCTAATGGCAGTCAACAAAGCCATAAATTTTTTTTCAAAACCTTCACACTCGATCCCCACACAATGCTGGATTTCTTGCACTTTATCCATAACCCAGTTTGAAACAGTGTGCTGACATGGAGGTAAAGACTTCAGCGGTATAGGCTCCCCAACCATCTCAGCCCCTTCCTTTGATGCCCACTTTGATGCCACTAGCAATCATGTCTCATCCTCAGCAAGAGGAGACCTGCATTCCTAGCCAGTAGTTTCACGCAAAGGGTCTATTAGTTGTCAAGCTCCTTCGTTGATGTCCCCGACACCTCCAACCCTCGCTAGCTCCAGTTTTCATTCTTCTATGCTAACCATCGTCCCTTTCTATCCACTATAAGCAGGAGAACAACTGGCTAACCCTCTCTAGTGTTGCCTGCGGTGAGGCCACCGCTGGTTAGGGGTGGTCGGTGACCACTCCAGAGGAGGAAGAAGACATTGGCGGTCATTAGGTGGCCGCCGAAAGCCCTATCGTGCCACAGCGGGGCTGGATCGAGGAATTCAAGCGGCTACTCTCCAGTGCACATACAAGCATGGGTGCGTGGCTTCAAGCCACTATTGCCCATTGTGTGTCGGGGCACGTTGGTGGCATTCAAGCGGGGACAGAAAACGTCAGCAGTCCAAATAGTGGTCGTTGACCACCCTACTGTGCCACGGTGCAACTGGGTTGTGGAGGTATCGACCACATGCAGTCTCATGCACGTTGTCGTGTGGCAAGGTCCCCGCCGTGGCTAGGTGGTCATGGACCGTCGCCGATGAGACAGACGGTGCCGGAGGTTCTTATGGTGACACCGGCACAATCCCGTAGCTCTGCCACGGCAGAGCCGTGGCTCATTTGGGCGCACGCTGTAGTGCACCATTGTGAAATGCCCAAACGCTAGGTACGCCCCAGTGAGTAAGGTCCACTGTGCAGTCCATGTGGTGGCCGCCAGTTGGTCACTAGACCTTGCGGTGGCCCGTGAGGCTCCCAGGTGCAAGGCGACGTGCACCCAATGTGCACTGTGTGCGCCATGCTCGCCCGTTGTGTATGGGCATTGTGCACTTAAGTGCATAGTGCCCGTCCGTTGTGTTCATGTACATACTATTTTACCGTATCTACTGTGCATTTAAGTGCACAATACACTTAAAGTGTGCAGAGTACTTACAGCTCAAGTGGTTGGGTAATTTGGGTTCCCGGGGTCACACGCCAGGTTCATAAAAAGAAAGCGCTTTAATTGCACAGTGCATTTAATCACCTAGGAGAGGAGAGGTACACGCACACAATTTTTTATAACAGTGTCATTCATAAAAAAAAAAAAAAAAAAATAGTAAGGGAGAAGCTGAGAATACTTATCTGGAGAAGAATTTTATCTGCTCATTCGGAGATTATGTGGCACGCCGAAAAATCATCATTCTTCCGCTTCCCGTGTAAAAAATAAATCAATCACATAGACGGCACCAATTGTTAATGCCAAAAATCATACAATAGTCCGAGAGGGGAGAAATAATCATTCTAGGCTCGGTATGACAATCTAGGCCTCGTTTGGTGTAGTCAAGAGCCCCTGACGTAGTCCGGTGTGACTGTGTGTATGTCCATAGTAGTGAATGAAAAATAAATATTGAGAATGTAAAAGAGATGGAGACAGACAGATTTACGTAGTTCGGCATAATGCCTTGATCCACAGAATTTTTAGGGAGAAAATATTCACTATAATAAGCTTATTTACAGTCTCCTATAGCCTATCATTTCTCATTATACAATGGAGATCTCAAATATATTTGCTGGAGAATATGTTCTCGCTGGAGCCCCTTCTGAGACGTAAAATAAGTTGGCCAAGAAATCGACGTCCGCAAGAGTAGTCTGGTTGTTTCCTTTTATATCCCTCCTCTTTTCGCGTGCTCCTAAGGAGTGGTAAGGATTGACCGCATTTCCCTTGCATGTGATACATCTTCCTCCCTTTCCCTTTTTTTCCTTCATCTCTTATCCTGACACCCTCATTTTGCTTGTCTCATCGTTGTCTCTCCTTCTTCTCCCTCCTTTTGTCTTTTAATGTAGGATCTCCCCCTTAGGTTGAGCTCTTTTGGGCTTGGTATATTTTACCCATTACAAGTATTGTAAGAGCATCCACATTGGTTTATGCATATATATATATATGCAAAGTCATATTTGCATAATATGATCCTAAAATCTTCTACATTGGTTTATACATATCCAAATATTTAGCTAGCTATGAACAGTACTTATCTAAATTTGGATAACTACTATTTACTCTACAAAACATATTTTAATCATTATTTCTCTCTCCTCCCACTCTCTCTCTCACAGTCCTTTCATTTTCTCTTTCATTCAACAACACAACAAACATTCACCTGCACATTTATTTTGTTATTATAATATATTATATATATTTTTTCATTTTATTATATTTTTAATATAATATATAAAAAAATTATATTTTTATTATTGCAATTGTATTATTAATGTCAAATGTATGTAGTGGATGCTAATTGCAAAATATATATAAAAAAATTGATTTTAGCAAAAAATTAATAATAATAAAATAACAGAAATGCTATGGACAACCGGCTTGTGTCCTCGCCGCAACATCGCATCCGACGTGGCTAAAATGGAAATGACCTCGTTTCGCAAAAATTGAAAACAGAAGGGGCTCCGGTCTCCATCCCCATTTCGCATCTCCATTTCGATTTCCCTCATTGTTTCGAAGACAGAAAGTGCTCTGGTCTCCACCCCATTTCCAATCTATAGTTTCTCCATCTTCTTCTTCCTCCATCCCCACGATTACTTTTCGAATTCAATAAAGCCACATACCTCTCTCTGTCTTCATTTCGCCCCCATTTTCTTTTTCTATTTTCTCAATCTTCTTCTTCTCCATCCCACGATTACCTGTCGTAGACCTCTCTTCGTCTTCTCCACGTCACAGTCGAACCCACGATGGTTTTGGGTCTCTTCTCTTCGTCCTATCCCCTGCTCACACTCGCAAGTTCCATCGGGCTCCATGGACTCTTGTCACAATCTCTCTCTCTCTGTCTCTCTCTCTCTCTCTCTCTGTCTCTCTGGGTGTTTGGTTGTTGAGAAAAACAGAGGAAAATAAATGCGAAAGGAAATTTATAACTTCGGATCTCGATTTGAGCCCTAATTTTGTGTGATTATCTTTTTTGATTGCAGATAAAACATATAGAAGTAAATGAAAAGAGATTCATGATTTTTCTTAAACAGTTTATAACTTTTTCTAGATCTGTGTATTCGTGTTTTCATAAGGAGGCGTTTCCATAGCAAGCTTCGATGATGGCTCTTTGTCTCCAGATTCGGTCCTTGTTCAACTGCCCAGTCCATAGTAGCACATTAAGCTAAGTTAATTCTTATTGATGCGCTTCAACTGCCCAGTTCTGCCCCTGTTCAACTAGTTCAGCTCTCGAAGACAATGGGATGGGGGTTGCTTGGGAGAAGACGAAGACGACGGGGAGAGGACGATGGCTGCTGTGTTCGTGGGGATGGGGGTTTCGATGGATCGAAGATGAAGGGCTGCTGTGTTCGTGGGGATGGGATTTCGAGAACTATTTCTGTTATTTTTTAAAAAAAAAATAATGCCACGTCAGCCGCGATGTCGCGACGGGGTCGCAGGCCGGTTGCCTATAGAGTTTCTGATAAAATAATAATATTTTATTATTATTTTGTCTCAAATATGCATAAGTCAATATGAAAATTTTGCTTGAATGACAAAGTGGTTATGCAAAAGAGGTGATTTTACATATGCATATGCATAGATCAATACTAATGCTCTAATACCACATAGTGATTGATGAGTGTAAGTGGTGCCCGTGATCCCACATTGCTTGAGAAAGAAGTTCTTGATCTTTATAATGATTCCAATGTCAATTGTACCATTAATTTATCCTTTTAAAATATGAGCCCAAATATAACTAGCCCCTCCTACAGGGTGTTACAAGTATGGGTGGAGTTGAAGACCCAACTAACTGTGCGATAGATCCACAACAACAACACTAGCATCAAAGCCACTCCTCTCTCGCCCACCTCGGTACGTGCCACCTTTTTCCCTTGCGTGACCTCCAGCACTAGCATCATCTAATTTGCCTTGGGCAGACAGCACTCGAGTAAATTCCTCACTCCCCTCTTATTTTGGATGAATTTGTGATTCTTTTTTCTCATCCAATCAGAGAAATTTTCAATTGGAAGTTGTGTTGATGTAATTCTCAATGATACCTAAAACGTGCTTAAACGACCTACAACCAGAAGGAAAAACTCGAGAAACCTAGTTTGAGATACTTTCGATGCTTAAGTTAGAGAGGAATTAGCATTTCTTTATCACTAATGAATGAATTTCTAGTACGTATTTTGGTAGGCTATTTATAAGGATTAAGGTGTTCTACTATACAAAATCCCTTTGGAGGTATGATTCTCAGTACTTAGTTTGGTATGTTACATTCTAGAGCACGATTTGGCCGTTGATAGCGTCCATCTGGTGTGGATACTCACTCGGACTTATCTCTCTAGATTTTTATCTCGTCGAGATACCGTTAGTTAGGTTGCTATGTTGATGACATCTCAAAATTTTTGGGTTTATAGTTTTATTCTTTAATTGCCCTCCATCACGTGAGTCCAGCATGATATTATCTTTACTCGCTAGCTAATCTTTACTCGCATGCCAGACGTGTATCTAGGGGAGTAAATCGGTCCGGTCCGGTCCGAGGGGGTGATGGACCGAAATTTTTTATCCATAATTTTGCTGAACCGGACCAGACCGAACACCCATAAGGACTGAACCGATAGCTATTAGTCTGGCCCAATTATTTTGTTATTTTGTTTCATCTTTTTTTTTTTTCAAATAAATTTATAAAAAAATTATTTAAATTACTAAAATTAAAATTAATTGAATTATTAATGTGGAATATGTAGCTAACTCATTGAAAAAATTAACTATAATTATATTTATGATGTTGATAGTTACTACTTGCTAACTTAGACTTTACTTTTTAGTATGCATAATTATTAGTAATGTCATAAATATTATATATGGTTATTGACTATCAAATAATATCATTGCACATAGATTATTCATGTTTGCTTGCAACTTAGGTATTTAAAAAACTTACATAATTACTTTAATTAAGTTTAAATAGTAGAGTATGTATAAATGTATGATGTATTAACTATTTACATAATAACATAAATTATCACAAGATTTATGATTTATTATTAATTGATAGTATATATATTATTTTATATTTTATATGGTCAATGATAATAAATTAGATAAAAATTAAACATTAACTTATATAATCACTATATAAAAATATATATGGGTTCAGTCTGGTCTAAAATTTATAAACCCCAAGACTAAACCGAATCTTTTCGATCCAAAATTTGTGAGACCGAGATCAACTGATCTCAACTTCGATCCGAACTGGACTGGATTGAACTCCTTGCACCCCTATGTGTATCCAATAAGTTGAAAACCAAACCACTAAACCAGTTGATTGCTTTCTTCAACAAGGGGATCTTCATCCTGAAGGAACTGGAGTTTAGTTATCGTGAGTATTATCATGAGTAGTTCAAAGGATTGCATGATCTTGATTGCTTGGAAGGCAAGGATTGTGCGATCAAAGGAGTTGGGTAAAGTTATGATGTTCATCTTTGAGGGCTATTAATGATCGCCACAACCTAGCTAGGCTCATTAAGAATTAATAGAGCTCAATAATGGTAGTGGATTTTATACAACCGTATTTACCATTGGGAAGCAACATTCTTGGGATGTTTGGAAATTCTGCTTGAAACAGTATTAAGGGATGTTAGGAGGATGAGATGAGATGAGATGAAAATTTTATGAATAATAGTAAGATAATTTGTAAATAATAGTGAGATAGTTTAAGATAAGAGAAAATCTCAGAGCTGATCGGGTGTGTAGCACCCTTTTGCATCAGTCAGGATTTTAACAAATATGAGATCTATGTGATTTATGGTGTGTATTACTATACTAAATATTATTTCTCTCTCATCTTCTCTCTTCCTTCTCATCTTTCCTCTTTCCTTTTCTTTATCTCCACACGCCATCTATTTGAATGGTTCATATAGAATATTTGAAAAAAAGAATTACATAGATCTAACTCCTCTCTTCCCCTGATCAAACCTACATAGATCCACCTGCTTATCTTGTTAATTTGTTGTAATATTCAAACATTTGTATCTTTTTTTGCATTAATATATGTTTATTTCCTGAGAACAAAAAAAAATCCTCTCTTCCCCTTCACACGTCTCCCTCCTGAAGTCGCATGCCTCCCTCCCTCCTTACACTTTCGCTTGGATGAAATCACATTTCTGGCATAAGTTTGAAGTGTTTGTGAGCTATATGGTTTGCCTCCCTCCCTCCCTTCCTCACTTCTCTATTTTAGATTTTCTTGCAAGATTGGTCTGAAGTGTTGTGAATATTGTTAATTTCTTGAACCTAGGAGAATCTATGACCACTTGTTTCGATCGTGAATATGTCTGGACTTTTTGTTCTAATTTTAATTTTCTAGAAGGAAATTAAAGTTTGAATATTTTTGGGAGTTTTCCAACGGAGTGCCCAGAAGAGGAACTGATTAAACTTGAAAAGTCATTTGATAAAGTTGCGAACAAAAGATAAAACTGTTGGCACATTGTTGTATCTAGTTTATTTGCAGAGAGAGGGAGAGAGGGAGGGAGGGAGAAATCATACAAAGGGATTAAAAAGAAAAAAAAAAAAAAAAAAATAATCACCTACATGCAGCTGTAAACTCAATATTGCTGCAACTCTTATGTGGCAGCTCCTCATTCACTAGTGTAAAATAGGGCTATGGCACCCGACCTGCTGGGAGCTTCTCCTTTGAGACAAGTATTTTTTGAGTTTTGTTAAAGAAGATAAAAAAAATTGAATAAAAAATATTATAAAGTTAAAATATCGTTTAAATATAATTTTTATTTTAGAATTTAAAAAAATTTATTTATTTTTATTTAAAAATTTTAGAAAATAGTAATGATTAGTTTAAAAGTAATTGTATTTGAATATTATTTAAAAAAAAAATAAGATAATATAAATTGAGATGAGATGTGATGAAAAATATTTCTTCTTATTTAATATAAACTTCGTCACGATAGTGTTCCTTTCTCTGCGGATATTGTTTGCAAACATATAATAATAAAATAAAAATAATAACAAATGTCAAGTTTTGAGATTTGAAATTTGACTATTAATTGAAGTGCCAACTGCCATTTTGGAATTCGACTACTCCTAATTTCCATTATAGGTTTCGTGAGCTGATTTTTTTGGTATCTGCTTACGGTTGCTGCTACCGAACCTTCGATTACAACTAGTCCAGCCAGGAGTCTCACACGAGCAATGCATCCATGGCTTTTTTCCAATTTATTAGTTAGCTTTGATGCTCCATCTAATGTTAGATATAAATTTAAGGTGCGTAAGTCCTGCATAGATTTTTTTTTTTTTTTTTTTTTTTTTTTAAATAGAATCTACCATAAGTGACAGACCCACGTTGGCCTTAGCCTCCCAAAATTTTTTCAAATTCAAAATGCCTCCTAAATTTTATTTATAATTTTATAATTATAGAGTGATAATGTTTTAATTTACACATCAGACCAAAAGAGAGGAAAAATATCCTCGGCTCACGATGGTGATTCAGATTTCGATACGGCGTTATTCTCGTTCATCCATAAAATAAATAATAAATAAGCAAATAGAAATAAATAAAGAGAGATATAGGGATTTATGTGGGTGGACATAATGCTTACGTTCACGGGTTGTTTGGGAGGCAAAATCTACTATAATGAGTGATTTTAAAATCTTTCATAGCCTAACGTTTCTCTCAATACAATGAAGGAATTTAGGGAATATCATTTGGAGTCACTATGTGTGGTTGAGTTTGTTTATAAGAAGCTTATGTAGAGAGCCTGTCTGATTTGTAGAGATCTCCTCCTTATATAGAGATATATTTTCTTAGAATGATTGAGTCTAACTTGCCTTGTGAAGCCTTTTTCCTTTTAGGACTATGAGTCTCATTTATTTTAGGAGTCTAAGTCAACTTGTCTTATTTCTTCTTGAGTTTATCTCAAAACTAAATTTTAGGCTGTTGATTTGACCCCTATATGGAGAATGGCCCCCCAAAAGATTTATAATCTCCATATGTTCTCTAAGATTCTCTAAAATTTCAATATAAATAGAAATGTCTCTCTCCAATTTTTTTCCAATAATCCTAAAGTTTTGTATAAGACTCATTTTATCAGTTTTTTTTCAAAACTTAAATTTTGAATTTCAAATTTCATAATTTTCAGTATATTAATAACTGACATGTGAATAAGTAAGTTTTTATAAGTTTTTCTTAATTACATTTAGCATTTTTCATTTTCATGTGGATTTTTTTTTTTTTTTCAAATAGCTTGAACAGAACTTACACATCCAAGACATGTAAAAATCATTTTCCTATCTAGGGGTGGGCAGCGGGTGCCCGCTGCACTGCCCCGTTAGCTCCGCCCCCGCCTGGGTGGGGCGGGAGATTTGCTCCGCACAGACGGGGGCAGGGCCCTTCGCCTGTATAAACAGGGCGTTGCGGAGGCGGGGGACGAAGGAGGCCCAGCCTCGCTCCCACATGTCAAACCCTCCCCCCCCCCCCCCCCCAATTTCCTCAATTTCTCTTTCTCTTTCTCAAACTTTGTCGATATCTCTCCCTCTCTCGATCTCGAACTCTCTCGTCCCAGACCCAGACTCCCAAGGACCCAAACTCTCTCGAACTCTCTCAATCTTTCTCGAACTCTCTCGATCTAACTCTCTGAATCTCATTTGCCATGGAAGTAATTGACGCCAGCAGAGAGGACTTGACTGGGTTTGTTGTAACAGACGTCGCTGAGACTGAGAGGAATCGATTTTGTTTGCCATAAAAGTAACAGACGCTGAGGCAGATAAATCTCTCTTGGGTTCATTCATTGTCGTAAAAGACATAAAGATGAATTTCTCTTGGGTTTGGGTTTGTTGTAATCGATTGGGGGAGCCGAGAAGGGGAGGAGGGGGCGGATGGATGGAAGTCCACCCCTGCACCCCGTGCAACGGACAAGGTACCCCACCCCCGCATGGACGGAGGCAGATTACAGGAAAAAAATCCTCACCCCCGCCCATGTGGGTGCAGGGGATGGGGAGGGGTGGCCCCACCCCGTAAGGGGCGAGTAGCATCCCTATTCCTATCTATTAGCAAAAACACTTCCTAGGAAGCACTTTCATGTTTCTGTATTGATAATAAAATATTTTATTTATAACTAGGTATGGTGAAAATCTTTTACATTGAAAATTTTTAGGGTAGGTATGGATAGTGAGTTGAGATGAAAGTTGAATAAAATATTATTAGAATATTATTTTTTAATATTATTATTATTTTAGGATTTGAAAATGTTGAATTTTTTATTATATTTTGTGTAAAAATTTAAAAAAAATTATAATTATTAGATAAGATGAGATTAAATATTTTTTTCATCCAAACCTAACCTTAACTTTTAAAAATTTGAATTTTTTCGACAAATCAGTCACCGTGTGAACAATAATATATCTTTCACCGACTTAGAGCATCCGCATTTGGATGACTGAGCCCCTAATTTCCTAAGTTTTAGCAAAAAAAAAAAAAAAAAAAAAACTTTTTGACAAAAACTCCTACCCATCTGGTTCCCTATTTTAGGGAGTCATCCCTAAATCATTTTTTATAAATAATTTAAGAGAAATTCTATTATCCTGAATGGGGGAGCAGTCACATTTATGAATGACAAAAGGAAAAAATTATCATTTTAAAAAGAATATTATTGTAATTTTAAAATTTTTTTAAACATATTGTATGAACTTGCATGAGCAATTCCTATTTAGAGATTATATGTAGACTAACTCTTTATTCTAACAAATAAAACAAATTATTATTTCAATCATCTACACTTCTTCTCATGCTCATATTTGTTATAGTTTTAAGTAATAATTTTAAAAATAATTTAAATAATTACGAAAATGTAAAAAAAAAATTAAAAATATTATCGTATCCACAAAAAAATAATTTAAACTTTTGTTTAAAATATTCACTATAATAGTTCAAAACATAAGAAAAAATATAAAATAGTGAGTAGTTAAGTTTGTAAATAAAAGTGGGAGAAAAAAGTAATAAAGAAATAATAGAGAAATATTTTTTTAATAAAATAGAGAAATAATAAAAAATGAGATATAAGAGATTTTTGAAATATGAGTAAAAATTTTAAAAAAAAAATTAGAAAGTATATATTTTAACCAAATGTTAAGAAAATTTACAGAGAGTCCAATATAAACAAATTAATCGTTATTAATTTGTTGAAGAGAGGCGGCAGGGCGGGGCCATCTGCAAATTTGAGAATTGGTCTCCCATGACAAAATATCTCCGCGGGGAAAAATCAGATTCTCAAGTTTGAAGGAGTCAATGAATTACAACTTCGAGACCAGGTCCCCTCAAATAAATGTCACAAAAGTCAAGACCCTACCTTTAAATTGAAATCTTTGCAAAATAACCTGTCTGCTCTCTTGTGAACACTCGACTATTCAAAACTTTCAAGTTTTTGAATTTTCCATTGTCTGTCCTACGAAAATAACATCTTCTTTCCCCTTACAAGTAACAATTTTTAATGCATTGCTATCTCTATCAAAACCAACCAACCAACCACAACCAATGCAATGCCCAAACTGGGACTTTCCTAGCAGCTCATATTTCCTATGGTCTGGTGGACGTTGTCGTGTGCCCTCTGCTGGTATGATATGATGTTTGCCTCTTGATATATTAGGAAGACTAATGGGGGGTTTTCAGCATAAGAAGAGAGATATTTATAAAACCATGCTCTTCAGCCACTAAAGTATCCCAGCATTATCCCTTTACTTCTGTAACCCAGAAAGCCTTGTGTGCGTCCTGTGGCAGCCATGATCATTCCTTCAAGTTCACCCTTCCATATGCTATTGTGCCTCGTCGTGTTGTTGCTTCTCCCCTTCCCTTCCTTCTCGGCCGACCCTGATCCACTGCAGGACTTCTGCATCGCAAACCTGAATGCCTCAATATCAGTTAATGGCTTCCCTTGCAAACCTGCCTCAGAGGTAACTTCAGATGACTTCTTCTTTGATGGATTCACCAAAGAGGGTAACACATCAAGCATCTTCGGTGCACATATTACTCCAGGTAATGTCCTTTCTTTTCCAGGGCTTAATACTCTTGGGATATCAATGAACAGAGTGGACTTTGCCCCTGGAGGTCTCAATCCACCCCACTCTCACCCACGTGCGAGTGAAACCGGGGTGGTCGTTAAAGGGAAGCTGCTGGTGGGGTTTGTGACAACGGGGAACGTGTATCACTCTAAGGTCTTGAGTGCAGGGCAGATGTTTGTGATTCCTCGGGGACTCGTACACTTCCAGAAAAATGTTGGAAAAAAGAAGGCCCTTGCCTTCACGGCTTTCAACAGTCACTTGGCAGGCTCTGCGGTCCTTCCCTTCAACATCTTTGCTTCGAAACCGTCAATTCCGGACGACGTGCTAACCAAGGCGTTCCAGGTAGAAGAATATATCATCGATGCTATAAAGTCCAAGTTCAGTTCATGAGTAAATCAAGCCTTTCAGATAGTCTCTTCTCTTTACCTGAAGATTATTTATTGTACTTTTTGATTTGAGGTTTGCCTGCCTCGTGCCTCCCACCCATTCTTGGGCTGATATTCAGGCTGTTTATCTGTGTCATACTTCAATTTCACAATAAAAGTTTTCATCTGTGAATTCATGAATTGAGGTCTGACTGATTGTTGAGTTGGGGAAATCAGTATCATTCAATAACACTCCACAAATAGGTTAGATTATAAAGCTCTTTAACCCATCTATTTAGATCCCCTACACTACTAGTACTAGTTATAGTTCTATAAACTCCAAAATCTTGCTTTACTTGAATTTGGTCATAATCACAATTAAACATAAATATGTAGCATTAGTTACATTTAACAATGAGAAAGAGATCTAAAAGAGATTCCAGATTGCACAATGCTTTCCCATAACACGGCTTAACACGAAATCATATCAACTAGTAACATACTTTTAACAATGAATGAGAATTTATAATTCTAGAGAGCACAATTCTTTGCTTACATGGATGGCTTGAGAACTAAGAGATTTTGTCCACATACCAAAGAAAACTGTCTAAAGCGTATCTAGTTAGGTGATACATTAAGAAGATCAACGGATTTTCTACATACGATATTACATTAAAAATTTAGGAACATTCAAAACATACAGGAAACAAATTTCAGCACCCGATGTAGAGAAACCTAAGGCAAAGCTGGCCATTAATTACGGACAACGAACTGAATCCTACTCCTGATCCGCTTAAGCCCATGAGATTAAATTGCTCTGTCAAACGTACCACCAACCTGCATGTGAAGCCATTCAGGATGCGAGCTTTGAGCATATTCCTTTGCTGCTTGTGATCCAAACACCATTCCAGATGCATCAAATGGCTGCGCACCAAGCTGAAACACAACAACAACTGGTTAGAACAATCATGGTATATAGAATTCTGTTAAAGGTTTTATTTTCTGATCCATGCCATCCAATTAACAATTGGGAGATAAGATTCTCCTCAGCCATCCCCCAATATACTGAGTAAAAAAAGCCTGAAGTGTCATTTGCAAGTAAAACTAAACCTAAAATTATGATATTGAATGTAAAAATACAGTCATAATATTTATGTCCGTAGATTAAAGGTATTCAGATGGATAAGTATGTGGCTAGGAAATTAAACAAGGATTTCATCAATGAGAATCCAATGGTGGCACCAGCTGCTGAGAAGAGTTGCCAAAAACATGCACAATGAAAGCCAATGATTGCATTACAGCACAGGAAGTCACAGTTCCGCACCTCTTGAAAGAAAAATGCAGCAGAAAAAGAAAACAAAATAGAAAGAGAAAAGAAGGAAATGCAGACTGAGATACATCACCTCACATAGATGTCAACATAAAAAACCATGGTTCTCATAGTGAACCAAAATTACTTGGAAATAGCCATGCTTGAGTGCTGAATCAACATATCATAAACATTTGCATATTTGCTCTTTTGGCGACAAAGGTTTTAAAGCAGTTAAAATATTGTTGAATGGAGTATGAAGTCAAAACTTAAGTGCAACAATTTCCATTTCGACTATGTTCTTCAGAAAGCAAACCTACAGCTACAACTTACAAAGCAAAAAATCCATAGGCATTATAGAGGAAAGATTATTCAAAATAAAACAATACAACAGAGTCTATATGGAACTAGGACAAGGACGTGATGGCATGAATCTAATAAGAGCAATACAACAGAGTCTATATGAAACTAGGACAAGGAAGTGATGGCATGAATCTAATAAGAGCAAGACATGGAACACAGTGAAGATGGGGGAACTTCTTCAAGCTCTGCTATACAAAGCTTTGGTGCGTGTGAGTTTATGATATAATGAAATGAATGGGTTACTACTGCTTTTATCATTATTAAAGTCATTACGGTGACCTTTAGCCAACCAATAACTTTAAAGTGATTCTCTCTATTTTCCCAGCCAATGGCTAGAATTACGACTGAGGAAGATAGTAAGTTTTTTTTTATTTATTGAATTGTTCATACACGCAAATGCAGACAGACACATGCCCAGACTCACACACATACACAATTTGGTACAAGAAATGAAATCAAAGCATTAGGTGCCAAAAATAAAACAATCAATAATCTGTCAGTAATTTAGCACCATCTCTGTTCTATCAGAAGAGGAAGTTCCTTACACTAATGAGGTGCTTTCAGCTTTTAAAACGTTGGTGATGATACAATAGCAGTTATATCTCAATTTTATCAAACTTTGAAGCATTTAACTGCTTCGATGTGAACCATTTGGCCATAGTTTTCCATTATAAAAACACTAATGGCAGAGGCTTTTTTTCCCTTTCAGTTTGCAAACTGAACTGTGATATCCAATGGGTGTCAGATTAGTGCATAGAAGTAGCCAAGAAATATTTGGAAGTGCAATTTGGTTCTGCCTTCAGTTGCCACTCAAGTTTAATAAATTTTAGTGTCTGATAACTAAAAAGTATATTTTAGAAGCATTGAAATTGACCACATAAAAATTATTACTTCTCCGCACAAGCAGACTATAAATAAACAGGACAAAAAATGCAGTCCTAAGATGATATCCAGCAATAATACAATGGTATTTATCTCAGTTCCTTTATGATGAAAGATATGTTGATTATGAATCAGTGCACGCAAGCTTACATCTTTCGGAGGAAAGCCCTCAATAGCGGGGTTCATACCCATCCTTGAATTAACTGCTTCAAGCTTCATCGAGAGGAACTGCGAGATCCAATAAATACAGCAAAAGTTCAATTCTGCAGAAAGGAAATTATAATGAGGTAGAGTGGCAACGGAGACACACACCTCAACCTGGTGTTGCAGCGACTGGATGTAATTAATTATCTCATCAAGGACAAGGGCTTTTCCAATAACCTGTACAGAGATGAAAGACAAAGTCAAGCAGAGTTGAAGCTGAAATCAAGCTTTCAGATTTTTGCATAGATATAATTAAGACTAATCTACTTATGAGGTAAGAAAAGAGAACATGGCTTATAAAAGACACAAAATCCATCATTTTTTTATATGCTAGATTGTATAGAACTAATAAGCGTAATCACAGTAATAGTACCTATATCAAACTACCACCAAGAAAAATTATATACCTTGTTACATCCAGGGACCAGATCTTGGAGAATTTTCATCCTCTCACTGATCTTCTCCCTCCTTGCCTGTCAATATGGGCCAGCTAAGTAACATGTTTTCCAAATAATCGTGCTTAAAATATCATCAAAGTCAAGTTATTTATTTTCTGGAATAATTTCATGATTGGAAATGACAACTTCAAGGAGACAGAAGGGAATTACCCTCTCTGCTAGACTATGGCTATCAGTAGCTTGGCCCCTTCTCGCTCTGACGTGAATATAATCTTGTTTGGGTGGCTCGGAAGGTTTGGTGCTTTCTTCAGCTGACTTGTTGCCAGGCTTTGAACTAGCTTCCACTTCAGCTCTTGAACCCTCATTCTCATCTCGGGATCCAGATAGTTTCATCCGTTTACCATTTGATTCTATCTGTTCCAACAGAGTAGCATGTTTTAATCTAGGGTTTGAAAACGAGTACTAAATTAAGCAAACAAACAAATCAGTCATCAAAGTTCCACCCATCCCATGGCGCTTAATTCCAGAAGAACTCAAACTTCCCCCCGTTGTTTAGACAACAAAATCTTAATTCTTAGCTAAAAAAGAAGAAAAGCATAAGATATTAGCGGCAGATCAAGTTTATAAATTTTTTTTTTTTTAAAGAAATATCCTAATCTAAAAAATTATCCAAAGACCCATTAAATGCCAAGAACACGCGGTAAAAGAAACCATTCGAATTCGAAAGTTCCCATTCGGCCTCAAGCGCAAAGACAAAAAAACTCGGCATAAATTGGTTCTTTTTTTGTCTTTCTTTTGGAAGTATTTTTGGATAGAAAAGAATTCAGAGTATAAATTTTAAACACTTTACACTATTTGCAAAAATTACACAAAAATACGCCCACTCAAATAAGATTAAGCCTGCCATTCAAGCTTTTCATCAATCCAAACCAAAGCACGAACAACAAGAACATAACACTCAAAATCATAGCATTTATTCTGCAATTATTGCTTCCATTTCCCGGCAACCAAACGGAATATTGAGCGAAATAAAATTAAACCGAACGAGTAAAAAACAAGAGACCAACCAAGTCATTGGCACTACTAGTGGAAACCATCTTCGACGACTCGTCCTCCGAGCTCACTTCTTTCCTCTTCTTCCCATCACCACCGCCACTCTGCTCCGTAACCGTCGATTCCTCGGCCGACCCGTCACGATTCGCGGAGCTGTCCCCGAACCCGCCAGGTGTCTGACCCAAGTTACCCATCCGAAGCCCCAATCCCCCACCGGGCTCCGCACCGAATGGCCAAATCTCGGCCAAGCTGTACGCGGATGGGTTCGCAGCCGAGAACGAAGATTCGTTTATCAATGGAGGATCCATTCCCGCTGACTCGAATTCATCCAACTTCCCACGACCCGGTTTTAGGACTTCGAATCCAAATTGAGGATAGAACTTCGAATACGAGAGAGAGAGAGAGGGGGGGGGGGGGGGGGGGAAGGGAGGAGGCAGTGGTAGCAGGGGGTGTGGTCTTTTTGTTAGAGAGTGAACAGTGAGGAAGGGACTGGTAGCGCACTGCGCCAACGGTACTTTATAGCATTAGCCCCTTGGCAGTGAGAGCTCGAGAGGGAAGGGCCCTTGGTCCTAGCCTTGTAGGTCCCATGGCCTATGGCCTCTAGGGAAGGGATTATATTTATTACATGCTCTAATTACATGCTCATTTATAAAAGATACCAGAGGAACCGGCAAGTGGCGCAACCAATATTATTATAAAGGATGTATAATAATAAATAATAACTGATAAAAAAAAAATTTTTACAATAAAAAGAATAATATCAAATATAATTTTAAATATATAAATTTCATGCGGTCTGTTTAAAATTTATTATGGGTCTTTTTATATGAATTCTAGGTCGTTAAAATTTAAAATTCACCTCAACTTATCTTAATTTATTTTATCTTATCATTATAATTTTTTAAAATTTTTACATAAAATATAATAAATAATTTAATTTTTATTTTATTATTTATAAATTATTTTAATTCATCTTTAAATCTAAATCACTCCGTATGCTTTGTATTTTTTTAAAAGAATTATACAACTTGTAAACTTTAAAATTTTACAAATTATTTTTCAAGTTTCATACCGAAAAGGCTAATTTAAACATTTAACAAATACTTTTTACTACAAAATAAATCAAAATTATCTTATAAATTTATATTAGTTTATAAATTTATTTTTATAAAATATCTCTTTCTAATACGTGAATTAAAATGATTAGCAGCGAGCCCAATGCACTCTGCAGTGTTAATCACTTCCAAGCTCATGGAGACAAGGGAGCGCAAAATAAAAGAGAGAGGCTTTCTTGGAGGGTCGGCATCTACTCATTAAATACCAATCGTAGACGTAATCGTGGGAATGAGTATATTAATAAGTACTCGCTTGATGTTGAAAGCCACGTGTTCATAAGTAACTATTTTTTATTTTTTTCCATTATTCCTAAATTTCTGAACTGACTAAATTGTCCGACTTTTATTAAGTCGTTTGGATTCACAATCTACTTTAATTTATCTTAATTTATTTTATTTTATTATTATAATTTTTTTAAATTTTTATATAAAATATAATAAATAATTTAATTTTTATTTTATTATTTAAAAATAATCTCAATTTATTCCAACTCAGTTCTCCCAATTCAAATCACTCTAAAATTTTACACGGTTCAAGGCACGTTCTGACGTTCACATCAATATATGGCGAGAGTGCGAGAGTAGATAGTATTCCATACTCTCGCGTGGGATTCTCAAAGAGACCTCGGTATGGGATCACACGCTTAATAAAAGTACAGTGTACAGACAGAGAACCAAAATAATTGGGTCAAAGAGTACAACCAAAGCTGCATTTGCTGTGGCCAACGGATTGATTATGGGAAATGGCAGAGAAGGAAGACTGTTTGGCTGCACCGAAAGAGAAAGAGAAAGAAAAAGAAAAAAATTGAAGAGAAAGAGAAAATGACTTCCCCTTTGATGAAAAGGAAGAGGAATGAAAAGTTCTAAGATATGCGTGTCTACAGCTTTTTCACTCCAACTTTTATTACATTAAATGATAATTATAATAATATAAAAAATAATTTACATACAATATTTTTTCACAATATTTTAACCAACCATATTTTAAATGAAAGATTTTTATAAAATAACATCATTTTATAAAAAAATACCCACATCTTAAAACATAATTGTGAAATATGTTATGAATTATATTGAGGGTGTATCTAGGAGTGTAACTAGTCCAATCCGATTTGGTTTTGGATAAAATTTAGAATCAAATCGATATGTATCGGTTTTATATTTTCGAAAATCAATTACGCACCGGTTACCCTCCTAAATCGGCAGCTCTGGTTTTACTGGTTCAGGTCTGATTCAATCCAGTTTTTCTGTTTTAATAAAATACAAATTTGTCATAAAATAATTTGTTTATAAAAAAAATGCTTTAAGAAAATCTGTTTTATTAAAAATCTATTACTATTTACAAAAATCTGATTTATAAAAAAATATATGTTATGTAAAAAAAATATCTGCTATAAAAAAACTGCTAAAAAACAAATAAAAAAAACTACTATAAAATTTTATTAATATATATGTATATTATGTTTAAAGCATATTATCAAATAAATTTTCATGTTTAAGATTAAAATTTTATGTTATAAATTATAATAGCATTATCTGATATATAATTATAATCTATATTATGATATATAATATTAAAAAATTAATTTAAAATATATAATATAGTGAACCGGTCTAGTTCGGTCCTAAAAGGCATAGAACCAAAATCGGATCGGTATCGGCCGATTTTGGAATTAAGGGAACAGGTCCCAGTTCCACCAGTTCGAGCCGATCCAGTCTGATTTTCCGGTTAATTTTTACCCCCTAGGTGTATTATTACTCTTTCAAAAAGTTATAAATCTAGTAGATTATAGGTATTGCACAAAATCAAGATAATAGTACGAAATTGTAAAATTACTTTTTTTTAATAATTAATAGTATATCTTATCAATACACTTTAACATGTAAATTTTATTTTTATAATTTTTTTACCTATAGCCACAAAAAAGTTTTTGAAAAACAAATCCACGAACTGATAAGCTTTATATGATACGTTAGATTTATTTTATAATAAAATAATTTTATAATCTAACGTATAGCATCAAATTACAGAATTAATTTATAAATTTACTTTTATAAGATATATTTATAAGTAAAGTATTTATCTTTCTCAAATTAGTATTGATTGGGATAAAGAGATGGTAAAGCACAGCCTAAAGATCCGTGTAGGAAAAGAAATTATAGTGTGGACACTAGGGTTGTTGCATTAAATGATAAATATAAACCTAGTCTTCTTTGTCAAAGAATTTACAGTAGAGAGATCAAAGCTTTCAGTATCAGCACACCATCACTGCCTAACCTCTACTCCGTCTCCGGCCCTTTTTTGTTTTTATCATCATCTAACAAACTCAAGTACCGCACTACGTATATAAATTACCCAATACCTAACTTTTTAGCAAAAAATGATACTGAGCTAAGCTGATATAATGAAACCCACAAAAAAGTCTCTTGGTGCTATCTATATTTGCCTTGGGATAGAACATGAGTTTCCATGCACTTTCCAAGTACTTCAGTGGTTCTATTAATGCAGTGGTACTACTGCAAATTGACTGGCCATTTTGTCATAAATGGGTGCTTGAGAAGGACCAACTCCCTCCTTCTAGTGTTCCTGTGAATTAGGGTTCCTTTCTGTGATAAACTTCATTATCATAGTCAGGACCAGTAGCTAGCCCACCTGATCATCCAATGATCTGCACATGCTAAACACCAAAAGCAAAAGGGATTATCTTTGCTACATTGCATTTTCTACTGATCTTGCAATTGTATATATAGTACTAGTAGTACATGATGCATGGCGGATGGTGAGAAAATGAAGAGGAAAACACATAGAGAAGACAGTAAGGAAGGTAGAAGATGATGAAATGAAATCTGCCTTCCTTTGTCACATGATCATATCTGATATATAGTAAATGATCTCATGTGGTTTCAAATTCTGAAATCATGTCAACATTTGATATATGGACGTTGCTACGTCCACAGAGGATTTCCTCTACCCATCAGTTAAAATCTTCTTTTCTTTTATTTTTTTTTACTTTTGCTTTTACCATTTTTTAAATTATTTAGATAGTTTTTTTAAAATAAAAAAATTACATATTCGTTTAAAAACACTTACTTATAATATTTTTCACAACACTTTATACAACTATATTTTAAATGAGAAACATTTTTATAAAATATCTTATAAAAATAACATCATTTTATAAAAATACTCTTATCTTATAATATTATTATAAAATATATTATAAAAATGTATTGTGTCTGTATAATTACATTTTAGACTGAATATGCTGAAGAGCAGTGCTATATAGCATCCACTATAGTGGTGCATATAATGCACATACTACGTGGATGCTTCTGCATTTTTTCTTTTTTTCTTTTCTTTTTTTTTTTAAACGTGACCTTCTACCCCTCTCTCTTCAACTCTCTCTCTCAACATCTCTCTCCAGTGTCTCTCTTTCTCTCTCTCTCATCTCGGCTCTCTCTCTCTCTCTCTCCAGCTCTCCCTTAGCGTCCCTCTCTCTCTCCAGCTCTCTCTTAGCGTCCCTCTCTCTCCTCAACTCTCTCTCTCTCATCCCTCATCGTCTCTCTCTTTCCCCTAGACTCTCTCTCTCATCAGATCTCTCTCAAATCTCGGCTCTCTCTCATCTCCGCTCGCTCTCTCAATCTCTCATCGTTTCTCTCTCTCATTATCTCTCTCAGTCTACTAATTTCGAGTTATAAAAGATATGTGGTTGAGATGATATCACATAAGATATATAAAATGACTGCTCCCAAACAGTAACTGCTCTCCATATTATTTTTATGTTGAATATGTACATTTATTAGGTTTAGATTATGAAAGTAATATAAAAGTGATTTAGACAGCTGGCAAAGCGAAGAGCGATGACTCAGACATTGTCCATCTACTCTCAGAAATCATTGAGAAATGACAGTAGTACTCTTGATTGGACACTATGTTCGAGAGCAAATTAACACTTCTAACAGTACTATGGTTCCTAGGGCTGCAACCCGATCAACCCGGTTCATGTTTAGGGCCGACTCGACCCGACCCGGCTCAAGAATGGATCAATCTGTTATGGGCCGACCCGACCCAAGATTGGAAGGAGGTAATAGGAACCCAATCGGAAATAGCCATTGTTACATAGTACATCATTGTTAGAGAGCAGTTCGATCAAATCCAAAAAAAACCTTACAAATCCCACTATCCCTATACAATCCAATCATATCATACAAACAGGACCAATCAATTCCACTTCTAGACTTGACCCAAACATCCATGAAAACATAAGGCAAAGAAAAGCATTGAGCTTTAGAATCTTCTAAGAAAAGAACAAATAACACCACTGCAATAGCTATATGGTTAATACTAAACAGGAAAGTAAGAAAAAAAAACTAAACAAATCCACAGAGAAAAACAAAAAGCACACCTCTTTCTCATTGTACATCGGTAAAAAACACAGGAACCCCCTGAAATGTTTCCGACAACAGAACCTTCTGCGAAATCTCAACCATCTTTCACTGTCTCGTTTTCGACCACAAACTCGAAAGAAGAAGAAGAAGAAAAATCTTCAGGGGGAGTGTGATCCTTGGTGGAGGAGACGACACCACCCATGTGCAATTTCTTAAGCAAGGACTCGACGTCGGCGTTGTTCTTGATGGTGACGTAGAGTCCGGTGATGGAAGCGCAGAGACTGCAGATGTTGTTGAGGCTAGGGTTTTTTATCTTCTGGCTTCGGTTCAAACTTTTTCTCATACGACTTAAAAGGATGTCGGTTTCAACGAGTTTGACTCGTAAGTTACTTCAACCCTTTTTTTTTGTTGGGTCGGGTCGGGTCGCACGGACAGATCGGGTCATAATGTTTTCTGCACAGCCCTAATGGTTTCTCTGTATACATATTTAAAATCACATTTTTTTTTTATCTTTAATTTTGTATGTTAAGAAAAATTGTTATATTAGATTATCTATCTTTAAACTAAATAATAATACAATTTTATTAAGAATAGTGATAGAGTTACTATTTATTTATTACTTATAATTCATTTCAAGTTTTTTTATATTTTTATTATTTTCTTTTAAGTATTTTTTTAACATCCTTAATCATTAAGAAAAAATTAAAAAATATATAATTTTACTAATAGTTACTTCCTTAACCATTAAGTAAAATAAAAAATTAAAAGAAATCAAATATAAAATGAGTAGTATGAGAATAGTAACTTTATCATTTTCTTTTTATTAATTTTTACTTTTTTCTTAAAATTATTATTTTTATATATTTTATAATTAGTACCATGTATTTAAAAATATCAATTCTATATATCTAAATATTATCAATTTCATATATCAAAATGATTAGTTTTATTAATAAATATTAATATGTATTAAAAAACACTTTGTATCATCAACTTAATATAAATTTCATATATCAAAATTATCTTAATACAAATTCTAGAAAGTTGATTTTAATAAGTAGGAGAGAGAAAAATAGTAAAATAATATTTAGAGAGTGAATAGTATTTCTTCAAAATTTTAAAAAATACTATTCATAATTATGTAAAATTTTGAAGATACATAATCAAATATTGTAAACTAATTTAAACAGATATATACAAATATGAAAATTTATAAAAGTACTACTATTTAATTACAAATACTATCTATATCAATATTTAATTTAGAAAAAAAATATTAAAATTAAGATATTTATATAAATCAAATCTTATCATATCTCGTTGACTTGTGAACGAAATTTTTTCTAACTGGGAGGCCTGAAACCTAGCTAGCTAGCCTCGTTGTCATGCCTGAGTGACAATTATTACCAACAGCTAAATTATTGCCAACTTGATTAGTAAGGTTGGATATATACCTAACCATGTGTTAGTATTTCAGCTACGTACGTTGTCCATAAATAGTAGAGTAATTTTACGTATAATTATAAAATTCGTAAACATAATTATTTTAAAAGGAAGTGAGATTTATTATTAAAATTTTAATTTTTTTTATATAAATTTTATATTTTATTTATTTTTTCAAAATAATTATACGACAGTTATACAATTTATAATTATAAATATCTTTTTTCTAAATATTATTACTAATTGGTCAATAAAAATTATGAGACAACATCAGTCTGTTTTGATCTACATGAACATATATATATATACATGTATATGTATATGTATATGTCTAGCCCCCAAATCCATGTTGAATTAAAGTGCCTTTTGGAAGGACCATTGGCATTTGGCAATTGGCAATTGGCATGATGTTCTTTTTAAGATAAAACCTACCAAAGAAGGAAGCATCATTATGCAGAATAAACATTAACGTCTCCCACATTAACAAGTCAAGATAAGTCTACCCATATATAATTGCATGTATTGTAATTTTTCTACGTTAGTTTATTTTACAAACCCAAAAAATAAATACAATTTTGTATTTCATGTAATTTTACTATAATTTCAATTTTTTTTTTTTTTGTGTCGCACAATATATTTTCAGGTAGGAAAAGTACACTAGAGCTCGATTACAGATACAAGTTAGGTTTGGATAGTGAATTGAGATGAGATGAGTTGAGATGAACATTAAAAATTGAATAAAATATTGTTAAAATTAGGCCTGCACACCAATCCGTTCGAACCAATTTTTGGTCCGACCCGACTCGCGCTAAAAGCACTACAACTCGAACCGACCCGACCCATGAAAATGGGGTCAAGTCAAGTCGAGTCGAGTCGAAACCGTTCTGCTTCTCCCCGTTCTTTCCAATGGAGGGCAAAAAGCGTGGACGATGACACTTTCCCTTTTCCCTAACGCAGGAGACAACCCAGGTATCTGTACCAGAAATCAAACGTAGAGAATCAGGATCTCAGGGTCTGGGCATAACTGAGATTCTCTGGGGGCTTCATTAAACTTTATGGGATGATCAACACAAAACAAAGAGAATCGTGACGAAATCGCAACTTGAGGCGTAACCTGGAGGCCGGGAAGGGTTCACTAATTATCATTCATCTGGTCTAGGCGCGCTTGAATTTTTTTTTTTTTTAAACACTCGAGAACAAATTACAGAGCCGAAGATCTTGCTAAACTCCAACTTATCTTCATTCTTGACAGTGATCAAGCATAAAATTGATGCAGTTTTCTTGTGAACCTGTTATGGGCTTAGATCGGAAGGGAAATGGTGGAGGGTGGTCTGGGCAGTTCGTGAAGGGAAGTAGGGACCCTCAAAGATCCCGTAGCACTCTATTCTATTTCCATTTCCAGCACTCTGTTCTTACAATATACAAACACAATACATTTTCATCATTCTCATATATTCAGAACCCTAACAAAACCACCAGTCCTAATTGTGCTTGAGAAGCATCCTGGTTTTTGTCCTCTTTAAACCCAAGTATAAAAGAACTGTTGATACTCAAATTAGGCAAGAAAAGTCAAGAGTTAAGCAGAAGAGTGTGCAAATGGAGAAGATGGAGAAGTACTGCCGAGTGAGAGAGTTTAGATTTTGACACAAGGTGGAGAAGCAACAGAGGTTTAAACTTAGTTGTAGATCATATTTGGTTCTCAAGTTGCAAATCAGATTTTCGTTGCAGTGGTTCGAGAAGAAAGGAGATGTTTTCGATGATCGGTTTCGACGGATACTAGGATGTTTAAACCCGTATGAGATTTAGACCCGATGAACCCGTATAAAGTCGGGTGGGCCATGTCGGATATTACGGACGGATCGGATTTAGGGTCTTTTATGCACAGCCCTAGTTAAAATATTAGTTTTAAATATTATTATTGTTTTGAGATTGAAAAAATTGAATTATTTATTATATTTTATATAAAAATTTATAAAAATTATAATAATAAAATAAGATAGATTGAGATTACAACTCTCAATCTAAACGGAACTTTAAATTTTAATAGCCTTGCAGGGCCGAAAAATGCTTTGTTTAGTAAATGAACAATGGGGCTGGCCTGGCAGTTTAGGCCAGCAATTGTTTTATTTTTCAAAAATAAAAGTCACACATCTTTCAAATAATTCATAGCACAGTAAAAATAAAATAAATAAATAAATAAAGATCTCACTGAATTTATTGCAAGTAAGTCTAATTTAATTTTTTTTTTAAATAACTAAAAACGTTTTGAGAAGTAAACTCAAGTTATTTAGCTTGGAAAAGTACAATGTCACGCGCAAAAACATGGTCGACCCAAAAAACTTGAGACAAATAAAACATTAAAATCATGGCACCTACAAAAGCAGTGAATAATATAACAGAATCAGTCAAGAAAAAAAAAAAGAACTTTTTCCACAGTACCTGATTCGTTTCATCAAATAAATTTGAAGCCAAGAAGAGTGTGACGATCCAATCTTACAAAAAGGACTAAGACAATTACCAAGAAGATTAGTTGGAAAATCACTTCATGATTAGGCCAATTGAAAATACTGACAAGTGATAAGTTCATCTCCTTAAAAAGTTCTCACAAACTAAAACTCGTGATTTAGCGATACATTAAGCTCTGTTTGGATAGTATATAAAATAAAATGATTTTAAATAAAAGATAAATAAAATATTTTTAAAATATTTTTTTAATATTATTATTATTTTAGAATTTAAAAAGTTGAATTATTTATTATATTTTTTATAAAAATTTAATAAAATTGTAATGATGAGATAAGATAAAATAATTTCACTATCTAAATGAGACATAAATTGTAAAATACATCTAACATGTCACGTTAGAGTAATGATATCCAGACAATATATTTCACAATATATATTATAAAATAAAGATATTTTGATAAAATGATGTTATTTTTATAAGTTAGTTTATAAAAATATTATTCTTTTTAAAATATTGTTACATATAATGTTGTGAAAAGTGATGTGTTTACCGTTATATATATATATGGAAAATGCTATGGGTCCTTGATAATGTGTCCCGATTAGTAGCCTTCCAAGCAAATGATCAGGAGCCGGTCCTTCATGGAGGACTTGGATATCTACATAGGGACCTAGCCGCATGTCCTACAGCTAAAGTTCCCTCGGTATCAGAGATGAGACCCCAGCCGTCCAAGCAAATGATCACCCCAAGAAAGTTAAAACAATTTAGGGGACCCTCTAGGACTGACAAAGAGGTTTTGTGGTGGGGTCCTCGATCACGTCCATTCGTGGATGGGAGGATCCCACTTTGAGCAACTGGGGAAGCATTAGTTTTTTACAGGTTGCTTTTGGAGATGAAAATTGAGCCTATTCTTGTTCTGGGGAATGCCATTCCCAAGCACAATGTTAATATGGTCTTTTCACGTTCGTACAATCAGTTAAAGCTCGACCAGTTATGGAGGAGACTGCCTAAATTGCTTTCCTGCCTCATGCTAACAAACCTGTGGTGCCCTTGCAATCTCTACCTTTGTCATGTACATCTGCTTACATTATCAAGTCAAAAGAATTGAGTGTTCATTCAAACTGATTTTATTGCTGTGGACCTCCTCGCACTCCAATTATCATCTTCCTTAAATTAATGCTTCTGCAGATGGACATGGTGGCCCTATGTATGCTCAGGACTCAAGAAGAGTGGGTAAAGTGTAACTATTGAGAATGAGTGAAAAGGTAAGGATTCCAGTTTGATCAATTCTAACCGATTCATGCCACATCACAATGGGTGATGAAATCAAAGTAGCACTTTTTTTTTTTTTTTTTTATCATGAACATCTCATCTCAGTTCAGCAGACTTTTCTAAACAAATATCATCATTTCCTCTCAATTAGAACCGGAAAAGAAAATTGAAAATGAAGAGAACATACAAGAAGATTTGAAGCAGAACTCAATGGCATGGCATTATGGCGTGTGCGGTAAGAAATGGGGTTCTCAAGTTCTCTATTGCAAACCCCAACAATTACAAGAAAGTATGCCTTTTAAGACCACTTAAAAGGGTCTTCTGAACAAAAAGAAAACAGAAACTTCCATTTGTCCCAAACTTTCCCGAACAAAAGCCATGTACAAGCAGCAAAGAAAACTGTGCTACTTTTAGCCTACCAAAAGTTCATATTCTAAATATAGTCTAACTTCAAACTGTTCCTGGCCATCCACTTCAATCTGCTCTTTGTACAGTGGTCTTAAACAAGAGGATGTATAACTTTTGATCCATTGAGAAGTACATAAACCCACCAACTGAATGCGTTACAAATGACCCAAAACTTTTCCCTACAATACAGTGCCATGCTGGCCCATAGACCCCATCAAATTCCTGCAAAATCACAACCACCCCAACAACAACTTATCTCCCGATCAATCACAATTGCGCAGACCCACATCAGAAATAAAGAAAAACCTCAACTTGATAAACATTTTTCTTAATCAAAATATGAAATAATTGCCGTGCAATAACAATTACCTTCTTCATAGTGCAGGCAAGGGTTTTGGAAGTGAACTTTTCCATACTATCATAAGCCTTTCTTGCACAATCCGTAACATGGATCTGCATAAACGGTGGCATATCAACTGCAACCACTTTCACGCCACTGCTTGCAAAGATATCTGCCAATTCAACCTGCGAGCCACAGAAAGACCTCCTTCTGCCGCCTCTGAGAGTTAATGAAACCGACAGTCTGTTAATATCATGCCCATCCAGAAGATCCTTCGGTTCTATATCCTTCACTTTCTCTGGCAATGCCTTAACATCAAGCCCTTCACGAGGTTCTCTCCTTTTCTCATTCACTTTCACCTTGTGAACCTTCTTCTTATCCAATTCTTTGGATGATTTCTTGGACTTCTCTTCAGAAACTTCCTTTGTTGATTTGCCCTCTCCTTCTCCTGCCAGTCTTGGAGCAATAGTTCTGCTCTGATGGTTTCGTCTGGTAAGTAGAAACTTGGAGGAATCCCACATGGCAGAAGTTGTCATGGCTTTCGCTTGCAAAGGGACATCTACAAGAGTTGGAGGCGGCTGAGTATTAGCGGGCTTTCGGGATGCCCGGACTTTGTGATAAGGGTTTAACCTTGAGAAGTTGTGGGGCATGAAAGAGGAGGATTTAGAGTTAGAGAGTACGGGGGGATCCGGGTTTGCTCTAATCTGGAGGTGAGAAGTTGGGTTGGGGGTGGTGGGTTTGGGATATTGTTTTTTGAGAGTGGGATCCATGAAGGGCTTGGGTTCTGGGTTTGCTAAGTTGCGCCTTTGGGAGATATGGTGAGCCATGTTGGTGGGGAAAAGTGAAAGGAGATGGGAAGAAGAAGGAAGGGTTTGGGCATCTGATCTGGGGAGGAGAGAGTGTGCGCAGGTGTTGGCTAATGGGCATTGGTGGGGTTCATTGGATACGGACTTCTTTTGTGTGGTGCCTTTGATAAGATCCAATGCTTTGCTTTGTTCTACGATGCGCCGAGAGCGGAGGACATGGTTTGAGGTTTTTCGTGTTTGTATGTTTGACCGTTGACTTGGATCTGTTCTTAGCTCTTTTGTTTCGGTTTGCATTTTCCACATTTTAGTGCCCTCAGATCTGAATCCGCTAGAAAGATGATCAATTTATAATTTTTTTTTATTTTTTAATAATAAAATCTATTTTAAATAAAGTGACGTGTGTATTGCATTAATTTTATGAAAAATTATAATATATCGACTGAATTTGTCTCTTTATTTTGACCGCTCATTTTTTTTAATTTTTTTACTTAATAATTAAGAAAATAATTTTTCAGGTATTGATATATATTTTTTTTTTAAAAAAATATATAAATATATTAAAAAAATCTAAAAAAAAAGATAAAAAAAATTAATTTTATAATAACAAATACATCCAACGGTCAAAGCTGACGGTGCGCTAGGCTTTGGCATGACTCTAATTTTATTTGTAAAAGAGTTGTAAGTGAGATAATAATTTCTCTTCAAAAATCTTAAAGCATTATAATCCAAATCAGGGTATCCAAAAAGTTGTCCTGATAATTGCTCGAGCACATGTAATCTCTACACGAATAGTGATGAATGCGGGATTTTGCTGCCTAAATTTGAAAAGAGGAGGTGCTCTTTGTCGTGAAAGAAGAGCATGTTCATGGAATGGTCTTATCCTAAAAAAGCTCTACTTTTCTGATAGAATTGGTAACTTCTACTGTGTGAGCTGTAATTGATTTGTATGAATTTAGCTTTTCAGTGTTGGGATATCGAGCGAGCTTGGTTTTAGAGTGAGAGAGAAGTAGACGTAAAAGGGGGTGGCCTTTCAAGTGAATTTTTCCCAACAATAGTAAATATTTAATAAATATTGTGGGATATGTCTTTAAGAAATCTAAATTTGATTTTATGATGCGTGATTTCTAGGTCTCCTACACACTATCATTAATTAAAGGGAAATTACATTTTTCATTCATAAGTTATCATATTTTTTAAATTATAAACCAAATGATCAAACGCTCAATTTGCACCCTATTAAGAATTTAAGATTTCATTCTAGATTGTTTGAGACTAAGGTGTTCGTCTGAATAGTGAATTGAGATGAGAGTTGAAAGTTGAATAAAATGTTGTTAAAATATTATTTTTTAATATTATTATTATTTTAAGATTTGAAAAAGTTGAATTATTTATTATATTTTATATGAAAATTTAAGAAAATTATAATAATTAAATAAGATGAGACGAAACACTTCTTATATCTAAACGGGACCTAAATATCAATTGAGGCTAAAGTTTATAAGGCCTTTTGAAAAGGTCTTGATCTTTCTAACAATCATTTCTACAACTATATTTTAAATTGAGAATATTTATGTTAAATGATGTTATTTTATACATTATTTTACAAAAATATTTATCATTTAAAACATAATTGTATAAAAAATTGTAAGAAAGATTATATATCTATAATTTTCCTTCTAATAATATGTTAAAAAAAAAAAAAAAAAAAAGCAATACTATTCTTCATTCTAAATATCCATAGTCACATGTAATGATCTCTCACATTTCAAGCGACTTTTTGTATCACTCACTTAGATAACACCCACTTGAGATCTAATATATCACAATATGTGATTGAGAATGATAAAGATAAATTGTGTAAATTGCCAATAAATAATTCATTTGAAAAAAAAATGACATTCTTGCAAGTCGGCCTCGTATCGTATATGTAAATTCTTCCGAAATTCTTCTTATAGTTATTTAATAGATGATATAACATTAACATAAGGATACTGTTTGAAAAATATTGAACTTGAAGCATTTCAATTTATGAAACTTATGGGACAATCCCTTAATTGATCACATTGACTATATAATTTGGAGGGGATAAAATATTTCAAACCGATAATGGGTATCTAAGCCCAGTCCAAGATGGGAGGACTCATCAAGAGGGAAGAAAGAGAGAATGAATGAGAGGACAAAAGTCTTAAGAAAGAAAATGTGTCAAGAGAAAAAATATGAGATGTGAGGTAAAGAAAAGAGGATGTAACATAAAGAAAGTAAGGGACAAAGGATAAAGGGAAGAGACTAGACCACTTTCGAGAGCTTCCTCAAGACGACTTTTGGGCCAGACTATGGCTTCAACTTCTTCAACCTGACAACATAGACTCCAACGACATGGCCACCATAAGAAGATAGACCTTTGATCTTTATTGTACATCAAGAATGAGAGACTATGAAACAAATATATTATAGTAGATTTTTTCTTTTCAAACGTCTTGTATACTTAAGCATTATATCAAATCACGTAAATCTGTATCTTTTTCTATTTATTTTCTTTATATTTATTTTCTATTCACTATTATTGGTATATGCATGGACACCAAACCACCGTCAAAAGCTCTAAATCGCACCGATCAAAACTCGAATCGTCGTAGCGACTCAAAAATTAATATTTCTTTCTCTTGTTGCGCTGATATTAGGCATTAACAATATTCATACGCATTCTTTTCTGTTTTTTTTTTTATTTTCAATCTTTATCACACTAATAAATTATTATTATTCTTTAATATTTTTTTCTGTAATCCTCAGCTCTGTTTGTCTCTCTCTCTCTCTCGCTCGGGCATATATGCCAAAGAAGCATGAAGTAACTAACATGTATTATCCACAAGCGTCTCTCGAATTTCCTTAATTATACTTATTTCCGTATGTCCTTTCATGCCGATTTTCGAGAGGCCATCTCACTTCGTTCGGTTTAAAAAATGCCAGAGATTTATTAATGAAAGAGCTGCAGCTGCACGCAAGAATATCAGCAAAAGGACATGCATCAAAAGAAGCAAAACCACTTTTCTATACTAAGACAAGAACATGTTATGTCACCTCTACATTAGATTCCACAAAATCTGCAGAAAGAGTTTGCTAATCTTTGATGATAGGGTTATATATATATATATATATATATATATATATATATAAAGAATAATGATAGGTTATTATTCTACTATTTATTGATTATTTTTTTATATTTAAATTTTTAAATTTTTTTATTTTACTTAATGATTAAAAAAATAAATATTAATAAATTTATATATTTTTTAATTTTTTCTTAATGATTAAAGATGTTAAAAAAATACTTAAAAGAAAATATTAAAAAATAAAAAAACCACTGCCCTTTTTTACTACTCTCTTAAGTATTTTTTTTAACATCCTTAATCACTAAGAAAAAATTAAAAATATATATAATTTTACTAATAGTCATTTTCTTAACCATTAAATAAAATTTAAAATTTAAAAAAAAATCAAATACAAAAAGAGTAATAAATAGATAGTAAGAGGGTAATAACCTTATCATTTATTCATCTTGAAATAAGCACTTGTCAAATTAAAAAAAAAAAAAGCACTTGTCTATCAAAACTTAGGAGGACGATGAGATTTAGTGTTGGCTTGGATCTAGAAATTAGATAATTTTAGATGAAAAATGAAAATTAAAAAAAATATTGTTAACATATTATTTTTTAATATTATTATTGTTTTGAGATTTGAAAAAGTTGAATTGTTTATTATATTTTGTGTGAAAATTTGATAAAATTGTAATGATAACTGAGATGAAATGAGATGAAACATTTTCCGAATCTAAACGAGTTATTCATTTGTATTATATTTTTATCACTCTTTATTCGTGTAGTTAGACTTCTTCTTAATTAATGTGTTAATTAGATATGATAGAGTCTAAAATAAGGATTAGAATTCAGAACTCTTGTTTTGATACCATTTACAATCACCATTTATCTCAAAATTTAAAGAAATAAATTTAATTATTTGTATTATATTCTTAACACTAATAAACATAACATAATTTTTTTTTTGCCCCCAAATCCAATGCAATAACATTACATTCTTAACTCTTTTCCATCAAAACATTTTGATAAGCTTCTGATTCAAGCCCAACAAAGAATGATGAGTCGGTAAGTTTACATGAAATAAATAATCTATTTAATATTGTAAAATACGTTTAGGATTTTGACTCTCATAATTCCCAATAAATTAAAATATGTATAAAAAGCATACCGAAATCCATAACCACAACTCTTCTCTACTATAGATCTGAAAAACACTAAAAAACTGTTTCTCTCACTTAATAATTTGAATACACAATCTGATAGGCATATGCATGCATATATTTATAGAGGGAAAAATTTATTCATTATTTATTTTCTCATCATCTCATGATGTGACATTAAATGATAGATTCACAAGTAAAATATAATAAATAATCTTCAATCATCTAATACCATATCATATGACGATGAGAGGATGATAGAAATTGAAATAATGAGTAGCATTACTCTTTATCGAGTAGAGAGAGGACCGATTTCCTTTTTCAATTGCAATTGCACTTCCAATCAAAGTAGGAGTTTTAATAAGAAACCACTTCTCTTATTAACCATTATTCTAACAAAATTAGCGAGTTATGATTATATAATCTTAGGCGGTTAGAAGCATTTATTCATTATAATTTATTTTAAATTTTTATATTAAATAAAATAAAAAAAATTAATTTTTTTTAAATTTTAAAATAAAAATAATATTAAAAAAATATATTCTAATAATATTTTATTTAATTTTTAATTTTAATCTCAAATCGATTCGTGCGAAAACAAAGCAGGCTGATGCAGCATTAAAAGTATAACAGTGTCATATATGTCGCGTCACTTGGGACATTAAATTCCATCCGAATCGTGTCTTAAAATTATCACTTGTATTTAAGTAAAATCTGCCATTTATCTGAAAGAAGGATGGTAATTGGAAAAAGACTCTTCCACTCAAGACCCAAAGGATTATGTGAAATGTATGTTTTTGATATTCTTGATTCCAGGGGTGAGACAGCAAGACTGACTCTGCTGGTCAATCAAAACAAAGAAAAAGAGGTGCTGGATCAATCAGAACTGGAGCAGACATGGCAGCATTGCTCCATCAGAAGATTACATACCTCAGAGGGAACATGATAGAGCTTGATGTCACATTATGTATGTTGATGGCATAACTTCTGATTCCACGAACATGGCAGCTGAGGAGCATCTCTAAAAGCAGATTTACTGCCACCAGATGCTGCAGGGGAAGGAGAGGATGCAATGTAATTTGTTCATGATGCAGACAGTGTGGGCTGGTTGATGGGATTCCCCAGGTGCTCTGTTGGAGTGAAGCGTGAGGGTCTGAACAGAGACCAAACAATACTCTCTCAAGTCATTCATCCGGAGTGCCGCACCAATACATACTTTTGCAGATCAAAATATGGATCCGAGATTCCTGATCATGTATGTACAAAAGTGCAAAAGTTAAACCTCTTCGAGTTTAATTCAAGATATTCTTCCTCGTTGCCTTTTGCAAGCTTGGAAATTCAGAAACTCATAATTTCTACAGGGAAACACACGAGTTGACAACTCAAGGTCCTAGATGAAGAACTAGCCTGAATTCTGAAACTCATTTTTTTCTCCAAGCTTTTTTTTTTTTTTTTTTAATCCAAGATGCCTTATTTTCTCACTTAGCCACGCTTCCAAATATATTATTACAGAAACCTGCATGCATGTAACATACACCAGGTGTACACTCTACATGATGTCCATCAGATAATAGTATAATACTACTCATTTAAGAGTAGTTTCAAGTACCATCAACAAATAACCTTTTTTCAATGGTAGTTCACCCACCTATCTCTTCTTACATTGGGAAAAAAGTGGTGCTTGAGCTATAACTCATTTGATGCTCTCAAACATTATGATTTTGTTCTGTTATTGTTTCCATTCTTCAATTTCAGAAAAGTCAGAACTTGGGCCAATCATGAGGTCCTAAAAGTTTGAAAAGGATGAGCTTGCTTAAAGTGAGCGCTTAATATCCGAGAAGAGCTTATATTAGCATGGGACCAACTCAGCTCAAGCTGCCCCGATTTACAACCCTACCTTCTTGAACCTGCGGATACAATATACTCATTGTTTTTAACCAAATAACTGCTCTTGTGGGAAGAATTTTGCATTGTGAGTAGACTGCTAGAAATCCTTATAGTTTTCACACACTGCTAAAGTGGCTGCCCTGAACCCTGAAAAGGTTTAAAAAGAGTCCTTACTGTCTACCTATTATATTTCTAATGCTATAGTTTCAATGCCATGAACTTGGAGGGAACTTAGCAGTAGAATGGCTCCTTCAAAAGGTATGGGAAGTCTAACAACATTTGATATTCTTGATCTAGCATGGCATCTACAAAAGATATGTCAGAGGAAGATGGAGGTTGAAAGTAATCGCTTAGGACTGCACAATCTATTGCTTTAGCTTCCAAACATTCTTGTATAGCAGCCTCCTTATTGGTCTCATTTTGAGGTATCACATCGTGTTTTTGGCTTGCAGATTCCTTCGATGAATGGTCAGCCATGATTTCTTGTTCAAGAGGATCAGCTGGTAGAAATGCATCGTCAAGAAGAAAGTCGTGCCAGATTAAGTCTAGGGTTGACTTCTCTTGTGCTGCAGTGGAACAGTAGGAGATGATGAAGACGACAATGACTCTTCGACAAAGATTGGTGGTGGGAAGGTGATGTTGTTGCTGCAATTTGAGGCTTCCTTGACCAACTTTATAGCTTGGAGCTCGGCGAGAAGATCAAAATGGTGGTTGTTAGTTTCATTGTTATTCAGAAAGGTATCTCGGGTTGGTTCTGTTTGAGGTGATGTAGTCGAGTGCATCACTTGGATGTTGATGTTTGGGAATCCTTGTGGTGGGGATGGATATGGTTCTGATTTCAGCACAATTGCATTCTTCAAATCTTTATTGAGAGAGCTAGTTCTGGTCTCAGATGTCCGCAGGCCACCAATGTTTCCATAGTCAACAAGTATTTGAGAGAGAGGCTTATGAGTAACAGGATCGATTCCCGTTTCAGAAAGCTTCTTTCTTAACCTGGTGTTCCAGTGGTTCTTAACATCGCTGTCTGTTCTCCCAGGAAGTTGTTGCGCTGTTATGGACCACTTGTACATGACATAATCCATGAGAGAGAGAGAGAGAGAGAGAGAGAGAGAAACAGAAAGCAGACAATTACAATGGCTGTCACTTGTGTTTGTTATGATCTTCTGAGAAATGACAACTTTCTATCAAGAAGTTTGCTATTAATAAGCCGGTGTGTTAGCATATCATTTATGGTGACCTATTATAACTTTATAAAAACCCAAACACCAATCATATTTTAGTATAGTTGATGTGGAAAGCTTCCACATGTGTTGGGTGTGTATAAAATAAGACTTCTAAATAGATTTTCTCCTCTCTCAATCTATACCCAATGCAGAATAGTTGTATGCAGCAAGCTCTCACCACGAAGGATGTGACATTTTGGATAGGCTTTTTTCTGTGCCTAAGATTCTGGTGAAATGTATTGATAAATTATCATCACAGTTGACAAGACCAAAACTGCTCATACAACCTGAGCGATATGAACAATACAGACCTTCAGAAAAAACTCGCACTTGAAAACTAGCTTGCAAGAGGAGGGTGCTTGGAAGGCTACACACACGCGCACACAATTAAGTTTACACCGAAGCCATGTGAGACGCTTAGATAAAAGCTCATCCTTCAAAACTGACTTCCAAGGGTCTGGTGCTTGGGAGCTTATAATATACATATAGTTAACCTTGCACTCAAGCTATGTTGGGCACCCAGAACCCAATTTAGAGCAGCTGGTGGAGACATCATAAGTAGAAGAGTGGCAAAGTGGGTTTTGAAATATGAAAATTAATTATGAGATGATTATAAATTATGATTTATAGATATGCCATATAATTGCAAATGGAAGTATTGAAAAGTAAAAGGGTCTCACTGCAGCAATGAGAAACCATCTCATCCCCCCACCCCACCAAAAAAAAGGAGTTTATACGGGTGATAAGTGTTGGAAAGCATATGAAGCATATGAAGGACTTATACGGGTGATAAGTGTTGGAAAGCATATGAAGGACTTAGGAGCTACAAGGGAATGCATATGGTACGCTTTGGGACAGAGCATTTCTTCCAAATTAATTAAATTCTGAAAAGAATATTATGATATTCTATTCTGTGCAATGGAACAGCATGCATGAGAGTGAAGCTGTCATGCTTAAGGTCAGGCCTCAGGTAATTAGTCCATCTTAGCCTGCAGCCACAGCTTTTCCCGCATCTTTCAATTCCTGTCAAACCTCCTCACATACAGTATCAAAACAATGAGTGAAACAACAATCGGTCATAACTTGTCCATTTACAAACCATGTACATCTGATCCAAACCTATAATATTGAACTAACCTGTTTTTTTTAGGAACATCTGTCCAGTTACATTTGCCATGCTTTGAGACATATGCAAGCATCTTTGCATCTTCATGTGCTGTCCAGAGACCCCTTTTAAGGTTCAGCTTGTTGCAGCAAGGAGGTCTTACCATCTCATCTATTAATTCAAAAACACACCGAAAAAATGAAAAAAGAAATCAGGAAACGGAGAGAAAAGAGATAAAGGAAAATGATGTTGGGAGAGCTAGATGATCATAGTAATGCGACTTTATTGAGACAGCTAGAAGAAAATTAGGTGGCGTAAATTGTGGATCAAGGCTGCATGTTGTTTTCCCTATATGCAGTTTTGACTTTGCTCTATTTGGAATGACAAGCCCCTGACTTACAAGAAAACTAGAGGAGCCGCTTGCTTCATTTGGAGTTTGATATGCAGATCATAGGAAATAGATAGTTGTCCTCTATTAATTTATTTTCTCAACATATTGTACAGATTCAGTCTATCTTAACTTTTTGTATATATTAGAAGAAGACATCTTGTAATATTTTCAATTCAATCAAACGAAAGCAATGGTGACCACATTGGTTCCAACACCAGATATTTTCTTTTGTTATGGTATCAGAGCAAGAGCTTTGAATCTCTCTGTTCTAAAGATCCTGACATCTCATCTTCATCTCAAAAAAAAAAAAAAAATTCCTCTTACCCACCCTCATTATGGCCGAACCTCACCAACCTGAAGATGAATTTTCCAATCCCTATTTCCTACATCATGGGGAGAGTCCTGGACTTGTTTTAGTCTCACAACCATTAACCCCTCATAATTATCATGCTTGGAGTAGAGCTATGTATGTCGCTCTCTCAGCCAAAAATAAATTAGGCTTCATCAATGGCACGATCAAAAGGCTTGTTGATACAGATGCCAAATACCCACAGTGGCAGAGATGCAACCATATGATCCTATCTTGGATCACCAACAATCTCTCACCTGAAATTGGTGGATACATCATGTGGTCAGACTCGGCATCAACAGTATGGGATGAGCTCAAGAAAAGGTTTGCAAGGTCAAGCAATAACAGAATTTTCATGCTTGAACAGCAGCTATCAACAACTAAACAAGAAAAACATCCAGCAAGTGTCTATTTTTCAAAGTTGAAATACATCTGGGAAGAGATAATGAGGTATGAAGAACCTTTCAAATGCTCAGCAATGGATTGTGGGGCTGTTCCCATGCTGAACAAAAGGCTTGAGAGAAGACAGATTATGCAATTCCTTATGGGATTGGATGATACTCTCGCAGACTTAAGAAACCAGATTCTGTTGAAGGACCTGCTGCCCCCACTAGATGAGGTGTTCAATCTTATCCTACAAGGAGAGGCAAATCATGAACTTACTAACCCAGTCCAAAATGTTTTGGAATCTGCAACAATGGCAGTCAACAGTGGCAGACCTCAGAACCAGAAGGGAAATTCCAAGCAGACAAAAGAAAACTACGAAGGATCGGATCCTAAGGAGCGAGCACCATGCACGAAATGTGGGAGAACAAATCATACCGTGGAAACTTGTTGGGAAATCTACAGATACCCTCCAAACCACAAACTGTATAAGCCAAGAACTGGAGGTGGAAACCAGCAGAAGATGGCCAACAATGTATCCTCAGATGAAGGCTTGGGGGTGACAAATCTAAACATCTCACAAGACCAGATACAGCAGCTTATAGCCCTTTTGCAGTGCCAAAATTCCACTCCATCTAGCAGCAACTCAGAAAATCAAGGTATAAATATACCAAAACATAACGGTAAGCTTCTTGCTGCTTCATCTATTTCCTTGAAACATTCTTTGAGCTGCACAAACAACATCACCAATAGAAGTGCATGGATTCTTGATAGTGGGGCAACTGATCACATCACAGGATCTCTTGAGCTCTTCACACAGAAAAAGTCTTTGGAAAATGTCTCAGTTAATCTACCCAATGGCACTATGGTACCAGTTTCACATATAGGGACTGTCATCATTTCATCTGCTCTCATTTTAAAGAATGTCCTATACCTACCTAATTTCCATTACAATCTCATTTCTACAAGTCAGATTAGTCGAGACCTAAACACTTGTTACATTTTCTTGGCTAAACAATGCTTTATTCAGGAGCTGGACACTTGGAGGACGATTGGAATTGCTAGAGAAAAACAAGGGCTCTATCTTTTGGAGAATAATCAGCTCGGGGACAAGCTGCCATCTCACCAACCCTTGGCCAACTCTTCCTCTATTTTGACACCAGAATTGTGGCATTTACGTTTGGGACACCCTTCCGATCAACGCCTCAATTTATTACGTAGTATAGAGCCTAATATCCCTCCTTTTGTTGACAAGCATCAATGTGAAACTTGTCATATGGCAAAACAAACCAGGTTGTCTTTTCCAAAGAGTCAAAAATTTGTCGATGCACCTTTTGATCTAATACACATGGATATTTAGGGCACTTTCTCCGTTAGTTCACTCAATGGTGCTCATTATTTTCTAACAATAGTTGATGATCACAGTAGAATGACATGGATTTACCTCATGCGTTCTAAAGGACAAATAAGACAAATCATACAAAGTTTCTTCAATCTTGTTGAAAATCAATTTCAATGTAAGATTAAAGGAATAAGGTCTGATCAAGGAAAAGAATTTCAAATGACCGAATTGTTTGCTTCAAAAGGGGTTGTTCACCAACAAAGTTGCATCTATACTCCCCAACAAAACTCCATCGTTGAAAGAAAACACCTACACTTGTTGAATGTAGCAAGAGCTCTCAGATTTCAAGCCAATTTACCCTTAAAATTCTGGGGAGAATGCGTTGTCACAGCAGCGTATTTAATAAATCGAATCCCTTCTCCAAACCTCCAAAACCGATCCCCATATCAAATCATTTTTTCTAAAATCCCTTCATATTCTCACCTAAAGACTCTAGGATGTCTATGCTATGTATCAAATCTCAATCCACACCGATCCAAGTTTGATCCAAGAGCACGTAGATGCTTGTTCATAAGATACCCTAATGGCATTAAAGGTTACAAACTCTTTGACTTGAAGACTCAAGAAATCTTCATTAGTCGTGATGTAATCTTCTATGAAACCACCTTTCCCTTCCTAAACACAAATCAGCTACCCTCACTTTTACAAACACCTCCTCTCTCAAGACTTGATGACCTGGCCGTAATACCAAACCCCATCTCAGAATATTCTGAGTCTCCACCAGCTGCACCTGCTCAAACCAGCCACGACATCACTATTGAAACTTACCCACTCGCTGAGCATTCCCGTCCTAGTGACACATCCCAGCCAGAGCTACACTTACCTACACCAACACTCATTGACCCTGAGCTGAGAAGATCCACTCGACAAAGAAGGCAACTTGGCTATCTCCAGGATTTCCATTGCCGACTTGTTACCTCTCTAGCAATGCCACATGGTTCTCCTGTTGTACAGCAAATAGATGACGGTACATCTCATTCCCTTTCCTCTGTCCTCAATTATGATAACATGTCCCCGGCTCACCGTAGCTTCAGCTTAGCCATCACCATGGAACCCGAGCCCACCTCGTTTGCCACAGCTAGCCAGCATTCTCATTGGCGAATGGCTATGCAAAATGAACTCAGAGCCCTTAAAGAAAATGACACTTGGGAGTTGACTACACTGCCGAGAGGAAAAAGGGTTGTGGGATGCAAATGGGTGTTCAAAATAAAATAAAAAGCACATGGAACCATTGAGAGACACAAGGCACACCTCGTAGCAAAGGGATATACACAGAAAGAAGGGGAGGATTATTTCAAGACTTTTTTCCCGGTAGCAAAAATGCCTACTGTCTGCTGCCTCTTGGCCACTGCTGCCTCTAAAGGTTGGTCCCTCTACCATCTAGACATCAATAATGCTTTCCTTTATTGTGATTTGGAAGAAGAAGTCTACATGTCATTACCACCGGGATATGGTAGAGAGGGGGAGAATCGTGTATGCAAGCTGAAAAAGTCCCTCTATGGTTTGAAACAAGCTTCAAGGCAATGGAATCACAAGCTAACTTCGATCATCACCAAAATTGGGTTCACACAATCCAAAGCTAACTACTCACTGTTCTTCAAGAGGACAAACACATCTTTCACTGTCATAATTGTTTATGTTGATGACATGGTGATAGGAGGAGACAATGAGACCGAGATTCAACACTTGAAAGAGTATCTTGAAAAACACTTCAAATTGAAAGACCTTGGGAAGTTGAAATTTTTTTTAGGGATAGAGATAGCCCGCTGTTCAAAAGGGATTTCCATATGCCAAAGAAAATATGCATTAGAAATCTTACAAGATTGTGGGTTAATTGGAGCAAAATCCGTTCAATTTCTAATGCAACAAAATTTGAAGCTTAATAAGGAGGAAGGACCCGAACTTGCTGATCCAAAAGAGTACAGAAGATTAATTGGCCGATTGCTATATTTAACGATCACACGCCCAGATATTTCTTACTCTGTGCAAGTCTTGAGTCAATTTCTAAACCAACCGAAAGTGGCTCACTGGAAGGCAGCCCTTAGAGTTGTAAGATACATAAAAGGATCTCCATCACAAGGTTTATTTTACCCAGCTAACAAACCACTGCAGTTAGTAGCTTTCTGTGATGCCGACTGGGGAGCATGCTCGAAGACAAGAAGATCAATCACTGGATTTTGGATTTTTCTGGGAGATGCTTTGGTCTCTTAGAAATCAAAGAAACAAAGAACAGTATCTCGATCATCAACCAACCTGTTCAATTATTTTGCAACAATCAAGCTGCCATCCATATTGCATCAAATCCAATTTATCATGAAAGAACGAAGCATATTGAGATTGATTGCCACATTGTTCGGGAAAGGATGCAAGAAGGTTTATTGAAACCATTTCACATTTCTACAAATTTACAAGTTGCTGATATTTTAACCAAGACAATCGGATCTAGACAGTTTCATCATTTACTAAACAAGATGGGAATCCACTCTATAGCTTCTCCATCTTGAGGGGGAGTATTGAGACAGCTAGAAGAAAATTAGGAGGCATAAATTGTGGATCAAAGCTGCATGTTGTTGCTCCCTATATTTAGTTTTGACTTTGCTCTATTTGGAATGACAAGCCCCTGACTTACAAGAAAACTAGAGGAGCCGCTTGCTTCATTTGGAGTCTGATATGCAGATCATAGGAAATAGATAGCTGTCCTCTATTAATTTATTTTTCCAACATATTGTACAGATTCAGTCTATCTTAACTTTTTGTATATATTAGAAGAAGACATCTTGTAATATTTTCAGTTCAATCAAACGAAAGCAGTGGTGACCACATTGGTTCCAATACCAGATATTTTCTTTTGTTAGATTTCAAATAATATCTCTTGCCAAATGCTTTTTGAGAGGAAAGAGAGGATGGAGGAGATGGGTTTAAAGGTATAACAGTTGTGAAGGCAAGAAAAGAATGGGGCTTACTCCCGTTTAACTAAATTTGCAATATGCATACTCAAATGCTTGGCTTCAAGAGCATTCGAGTCAGGTTTGAGTCAGGTGCTGTATATCATTATATGGTTAAACGAAAGATTAAACCCGGTTAACATAATTTATTGATTTGTTTAGCTCATCGTGCAAAGGAAATGACTTCTGTTTTAGCTCCTAACAATCACAAGTTTTGACGACGGACACCATTTTAGACAAAGGTATCCAACAGATTGAGAAGAAATGATATGAACACCCATATATACTAGTGCCTTTCAACTCGTAAAATGGTGCTTGCATGAATATAAACTGTTTACAATCTATGATATTGAGATCTTCATTCATTACTCTCAAGTGAAAGCATCGATATTATGCAATGTAAACAACAATCAAACAAAAAGCACAGAAACTAATTAGAAACATGGTGGCAGTAGAAGTGGAGTTCTCCTACGAAATGCACCTATTTAGTCAACTGTAGTGTCTTTCTACTAGTAGTGGTTTGAATCCACAACTAACAAGCCGCTTTTGGCTGTCTCCTCCTTTGCTAAGTCAAGGAACATGGACCCGAACTTATGATTCATTGTCCTATCCTTTTTTATTGTACCCCCTCTTCTCCCAAACACTGCAGTTATTGTAATGAGGTTTTTATGTGGGACATCTTTACTCCTCCATTTATATCCCTATTTTTATTTAATGCATCTTGGATTAAAAAAATTATTATGGAAATGAAACATAGACCATGTGGGAAGGACTAAGAAAGGGAAGTGAGGATAAATGAGAGGCCCCACCCTCTGTGCTCATGAAAAGTTAATGGGAGGAGAAGGTTAGAGAGAGAGAAGATTAAAAAAAAAAAAAAAAGGGTTGGAGAGGGAGAAGGAAGTGTGGCTTGATTGTCATGGTAATTGAGGTGGGCACATGGCACACGTAGATGTCCTATCTTCATGCCCAAGGTAAAGGCTTATTCCAAGGATGACATTTACACTTTTAAAATGATTATATAAAAGTAATCTTATAAATTGATGTAATTCTATGTGAGCTGACAGATCTATTTATAATTTGACAGATAACATCAAGACATATCAATTTATAAAATTATATTTATATAATCACTTTATAACTAAAATATTTCTCCTTACCAAATGCATTCCACCTAAGTTAAACATATATAGGAACGTAGGCAGAGAATAAATCCCATCGGGGTACGCATTTATAGAACTTGAATCCTCCCTCATGTGCCTCTCTCTCTCTCTGCCTTAAAATCAGTGTTGCTAAAGGCGTTAGCATTGATGAGCAGAGTCGGTGCTTAGGGACATCATGATCATCTCCATTCTGTCCAATATATTAATACTCTCTTTTAAATTACGAAGAGTCAATACCTCAAATGTCACAGCATCGATTGGGGCTTTGCAAGATGTTTGGGAATAATATTCATTAAAATCCATATTCAGAGATTCAATTCTGGTGCCAGGCTTCTTGGGGACACTTGAAAATTGAGAATATAATAATGTAAAATATTGGGTATTTGAATTGTTATGTCTTTTAAAAGTGATTAAACTGATAAAGTGAAATAATCAAAGTACCTCATGCTTAATATTAAATGGATACCATCTACTTCTAAATGAAATGGAGATAATCCTTATTTGCTGCTGCCACCAATATCTGCATGGTATCTATCAAGTATATTGTATTTGAGCAAAAAAACATAAGTATGAGTAATTGGGATCAACTCCCATTTCAAAAGGCTTCTTTCTCAACTCCCAACTTGCATGAGTATTGGTTCTTTAACATCATGGTTTGGTACTAGATGTCAGTTTGGATATCGAAATATTTTTAATTATTTTTTTTAGATATCATTCAAATATAAAATATTTTTAAATTTAAATTTTTAACTTTTTCATTTAATCATTATCTAATTATTATAATTTTTTTAAATTTTTAGATAAATCACAAAAGTAATATAATTTTAATTTTAAAAAAATACATATATATTAAAAAATTATGTTCAAATAATTAAAAAATATATATTCAATTTTTTTACTACTCCCTCTTATTTATACTCTTATCTCTTGAGTATATTCCTATCTCTTGAGAAATTTCTAGCTTCTTTGTCACTGTCATGATCAACTCCTGTTTCGGACAGCGTGGCGAACATTCAATACGGTCCTTCCTGTCAGCGACATGGACTCGATCCTGGTGCTGACCATTCGACGCTGGATTTAATGTGACTCGTCCTGTCGGGTATAGGATTTCGACCGAATTTTTCCTCATTAATGCACCGTGCTTGATAGTATGCTATAATGCTTCTTCCTTCCTGGGCCGGCCTGGATTTTGTCCTTCTATTCCCTAGCCCACAGAGTCATGGGCCACATGTTTCGATGAAATGTACTGGGCCTGGTTGGATAAAAAAACTCTCTTCTATGTTAATTTAATAATTTAAATTATCATATTTAAAGAAGCAAAGTATATTCATCCACGTTGATTAACGTTAGATGGCAAAACTGTCATGGCCAACCACCTTCGATTATTCATAAAACTCCACGTTGATTAACTGGCGCCGTAAGGAATGCCAGGTCAGAATATAGCAGCTTCTTCTAAACGCATGCCTGCCAACTACGTACTAAATTAAATATAGAGTATTATATCTTGGAAAATCAATTTAATTATTTGGCTTACTATGGCCAAATAATTAATATGTTAAATATAACAGTATTTTTTTTTTAATATTATGGTTTTGTTATTGTCATTTACACTAGTTGATACGGCATGTTCCAATTAGTAGTTTTACTAATCAATCACTTAAAATATAATATATAACTGAAATATTGAGATTTAGAATAAAAATTAAATAAAATTAGATTCTGTTTTTAGATTCGGAACAAGTAAGGTAAGGTAGACCAACAATTTTATTTAGAGCTCGTTTGTATATTTAGAATATTTGTAAATAATAGAGAAATGATTTCTAAATAATAATTAAATGATTTGGATTAAAATGTTTTATTAATTTTGGAAAATGAGAGAAAATAATGAAAATAATATTATAAAGTTAAAAACTTTGAAGAAATTGTATTTATTTTTTATATTTTTTTTGAGAGTTTGAAAAAATTGTAATGATTAAGTAATGAATAGATAAAAAAGTTGTAGGTTTGAAATTAAAAAGTATTTTATGTTTGAGTGATGTTTAAAAAAGAAATATCGAGAATAGCTGAGAATACTTGTGTTCTGACGAAAGAAGAATTCTGCCGTAGTGTCCTTTATAAATTGAAATACAAAAGGATGAGGGCTTCAAGAACACAGAGAAAACAAAGAGAATTTGGGATAAAAATATCATTTTCTGTATATGCTGTAGTAGTATCTCAAAATACACATTTAGAAGTATTTATATGTACATCTGAAGATAGAAAAGTTGAACTAAACTAAACTAAATGTACAATACAAGGGTACAAATGTAAATGTACAATAAATTGCATATATCTAACAAACTAGCCCTTGAACACAAAAATTTTGGATGCAACATTAATTTGCAGTTTCCTTCCTTCGTGTTTAAGGAAGGCAAAAAGTCTCAAACATGATTTATTGCGATGGCAAACTTAATATATGCTTTTGGACTATAGGCATTAGCATTGAAAAATAAAGTGGTTGATGCTTTCAAATGAAAAGTTGAAAGGCAGTGGGTGTCACATACTATATTGAATGCATATTTCTTCTTATTTTTTTTAAAATTATTTTCATGGTGTCACCGCGCATGCATGTCACAATTCCCTACTAATGATATTTTTGTTTATTTGACCGTTAGAACGATTCCCAAGTACTCAATCATATTCAATGAAGGTTATATTAATAATCTTTTATTTATCGACAACAAAGGAAATTATTAAAACTTTTTTATATAACTACATTTTAAATGAGTAATATTTTTTAAAAATAATTTATAAAAATAACATCATTTTACACAAAATAAATAAAGTTTTTATTTTGAAACATGATTTTATAAAAAGTTACGAAAAATATGCGTTTACAAGATTTTCTTAATAAATATTATAAAATTTAGAGCAATTGTTACATACAGTCCCCCAAATGGGGATTGCATTGTAAATTTAGTTAATTTTATATTTAAATTTTTTTAAAATTACAATAATATCCCTATCAAAATGGTACTTTTTTCCATTTAATGAAGGACTTGCATATGCAGTTTCCATTTGATGAAGGACTGTAAATAGAATTTCTCTAAAATTTAATATATTTATGTCTCTTTTGCTTCCTTATAAATTCGAGACAATATATATATATATATATATATATATATTCTATTATAATAAGTGGTTATCTAATTGTGAATAGTAATTTATATTTTTTTCTGTTAATTTTTCTTGTTAAGTCCGTTAAGTTCTGTTTTACTAAAAGACGTTTAAAACCCTTGACCATTTGACGTGTAACTCCCTTGTAGAATTTAATGAAAAATCATGTTTTACCAAAAGGCCCTTAAGACCCTTGACCATTTGAAATGTAACTCTTTTGTAGAATTTAATGAAGGATCATGTTTTATCAAAATGCCCTTAATAGCGCCGCGGTTAGATACTTTGGTGAAGTTTAGATTTTTTTTTAATCTTATTTTTTATCTTTCTTTAACCTTATATTTTCTTTTTCTAGATAAATAAATTACTGACTTTTTCATACTTTAACGTACTTGGAGCCGTTCCCTAATGTATGTGTATGTATATAAATAAATATATATATATATAAAGGACGTCGCTACGTCTACAGAGAATATTGAAATTCTCTACCGAACACTCAAACACTTTTTTATTTTTTTTATTTTTATTTTTACTTTTTCTTTCACCATTTTTTAAACTATTTAGATAATTTTTTTTTTTTTAAAAAAAATCACATATTCATTTAAAAATACTTACTTAATTAAAAAATAATAATAATAATAATTTCGGCAGAAGATTTCGGTATGGGAATAGTGTTTTCCATATATAAAACTTGTTAATTCAACGAGTAGCTGCCGACAAATTGTTGTTTTGTAGTTGACTGCTTATTTTCCATTTTGGTAGGGAGAATATCAGTTTGAACGTTGAAGGGCTGAAAAGTTGTTAAAAATAGTTATGTTAGATTAAGAAATGAAGAAAGAGAGAACACACAAACAAAAAACGGTATTTTTGTTAAAATGATGACCGATAGGGATAGAATCATAATTTAGAGTAATAAGAAAAGGATGGCAACAAAATGGGTCAAATCATTCTATTGCTATTGAAATTAATTGATCAAGACGCTCCCCAAAATTATTATTTCTCTTTACATAATTAATAAAGTAAAAAAAGCTACACATCTCAACCCCATTTTTTGTGATCAATCTTGCCTTTTAACATTTCTCATCTACTTTATTTATATTACTAAAAGGAATTTGATCAATTGACTAAAGTATCGTTTGAATTTGAAGATGAGTTGAGATCAGTTGAAATACGTTGTAAATAGTAATGAGATATGTTGTGAATAGTAGTGAGATTTATGAGTTAAAGTTATTGAATAGTAATAAATAGTAGTGAGATGAGTTAAGATGAATTGAGATGGGTTGTGAATACAAACCGGACCTAAATTCCAATTACTATTGATATTAAATAAGGCCTAAAGACAAAATGGTACATGAATTTTGACGTTTTTATAAATCGCACTTATAATTTTCAACTTTTATAATATTGATGTGTGACATTAAACAAACTCGTAATTAATACTTTTATTCTCATTCATCAATAAGACTGCATACGCAATCCTCCAATTAAGATTGTAAATAGAATTTCTCTATATCTCGTGGCATACTGATATTGACTTGGTCTTGATTTGCAAAATGTGAAAATTCAAATATTGATTTTGTAATTAATCTATTAAATAATGGACACGAGTCTTATTTTTCTGAATAATGTATCATTGCATACTCCAGCTTATGATTTGAGATTCAAAAGTTTACATAAATCCATCCTATTTGAACACAAAACAAGCAAGCAAAGTGCAGGGGAGGTGTCAAATTTTTGTTTTTCTTTGTTTGTTAGTCATTTTAGATAAACAAAAATAACACCTCTCATACTTATACCCATCTTCTTACTTATTCTAAGCGAGGGAGCTTGTTATTATAAAAGAAATATAAGAATTTATATAAAAATAATTTTACAAATTGACGTGATTTTATGTAATTTGTAAATTGTAAAATTATTTTTAATGTAAAGTAAATCTAATAGATAATATGAAAATGAAAGTGATAAGATTACTATTTTTTTACTATTTATTTACTACTTATTCTGTATTTATTTATTTATTATTTTTTTAAGTATTTTTTTTAATATCCTTAATCATTAAAAAAAAATTAAAAATATATATAATTTTATTAATAGTCACTTTTTTAATTATTATATAAAATAAAAAATTAATAATAAAAAGATACTAACCTTGTCATTATCCATACTTTCACGTTAGTTTTGTGTAATTTTTTTTTATCATGACAGTTTTATTTTTATTTTTTGACAATAACTATGCAGTTGTATTTTATAGATGACGACCTTTTGGAAGAACAGTCATTAGTCAGTGGGGAAGTGTCAGTTTACCCATCTAATAATCAGGTTCACATCGTTAAGAAAGAACAGTCCCAATTGGATGCGAGGACTCTACTAGAGACCTCCGAACGGACCGAACCCCACCACTTACCGTTTCTTTGTCTTTTGTCTTTTCTTCGGTTTTTTGACTCTTCAACTTCCTATTAATTAATTTAATTTCTTAATTTTTTGAGTTGAAAAGTTCAAAAAATAAAAAATAAAAAAATCGGTGATTCCAGGAAAGGCTTCGTCATCGTCTTCCATTACTAGTCCCAATTCCCTCAAACCGCTCCGGAATTGTTCTCTATTTCCCTTACTCTACGCGCTTCTAGCCATTGTTGGTGTTGCTGACCTACCACTCTTTCTTTGCAGCTTTTCATATTATATATATATATATATATATATATATAGTAGAATATTTTTCTGTGTTTTTCACATATTCAAAAATTTGAACTCCGACACTGTTGAATATTGGGGATTTTGGGTTTATTTGTGTTAAGAATTTCAGATGAAGAGGGGAAAATTCGAAAAGTACGACATGTTTGTATCTCTGAGCAGGCAGAGATCGATTCAGATTCTGATCGGAGCGGGGCTTTTGTATATGCTTCTGGTGTCCCTTGAAATCCCATTCGTTTTCAGAACTGGGTTCGGTGTTGTGTCCCAGGAAGCTCTCTCCCGGCCCTTTCGGCTTGAGTCCGAGGAGGACTTGGAAGAACGAGGAGCGCCTACTCGCCCCAACAAACTCATATCCCTTAACTCACTCCAGCCGACTCAGTCTCGACCCATCGAGTACAGGATGTTATCTGGATTGGCGTTCGATCAGAAGACTTTCAAGTCGGGTCGCGGGGACGCGGCTTCAGCGCTTTACAAGTCGGCGGCGGTGGCATGGGAAGTGGGGAAAACGATCTGGGGAGAGATTGAATCAGGAAAGGCTAAAGTTATCGTCAAAAATATCCAGAACCGGTCGGTGGAGCAGTGCCCCCATTCGGTTTCGCTATCCGGGTCGGATTTATTGACGCGGAAGCAAGTCATGGTGCTACCCTGCGGGCTCACATTGGGATCGCACGTAACTTTGGTTGGAAAGCCGAGGCCGGCACATGCTGAACACGAGCCCAAGATAGCGCTGGTGAAGGACGAGGAGGACGCGGTGATGGTGTCGCAGTTTATGGTGGAGTTGCAGGGCTTGAAGATTGTTGAGGGCGAGGACCCGCCCAGAGTTTTGCATTTCAATCCGAGGTTGAAAGGGGACTGGAGCGGAAAGCCCGTGATTGAGCTCAATACTTGCTATAGGATGCAGTGGGGCTCGGCGTTAAGGTGCGAGGGGTGGAAGTCAAAGGCTGAAGAAGAAACCGGTGAGTGATTAGTAAATATTTTTGTTGTTAATTCTACGTAGTATTTGAAATGGAACTGCTTTGTTTGGTTTTCCGTTGCCGCATCTCTTTGAGTGATGGGGTCAATAAAAGGAGGTCCTTTTTGACACAATAGACTGGAATTCTGGGGCGCTAACTTGTAGTAAAGCTACCTACCACTGGTGAAGAATTTATAGATGTTAAAGAAACTAGTCGGTGATTATTTGATTTTATTCCTCGGGTGACTATGTTTCAAAAAACAAAGTTTCTTGTTGGGGTTTTGATACCTGGCTTAGAAAATTGAAGCAGACTTGATGCATCTTAAGGAAGTATTCTATCTCAGTACAATGTAATGTGTCTTGCTGTTTCGTCAAACTGCTTTTATAAATTGTTCTCCTTTTAAGTATTTAATAGGTTGAAGACTAGTATTCAGGAGGGTTTACGAAAAGCAACCTGTAGATTGTAATTGCTTGGGATTTTGTTGGTTTGTCGGGGCTAGAACATTAGCATTTTAAAATTAAGATTCATCCACGGATTTATGTTTTTAAATTGATGTTAGTTGTTCTATAATCTGGAAGTGATTCATCCACGGTGTGATAGGAAGTGATTTTAGCTCACTTCATCTATAATCTGGCCTCCCCATAATTGCAACTTTGAGTTTCTCAGTAGACGCGTGATCAAATCCTGCCAACGCTGGGGGGTTTAAGGGATGGGAAAGGGCTGCTGGGTTTGTAGCCTGTATGCCCTAGTGGTCTTCAGAATAATTGTCCCCGAGAAGGCAGCAGAAGTATTTGCACATGTTGATTATTAAACTGTAGCTGAAACATGCGGCCCTGGAAATATGGTGCTCATATTGTTTCTGAAGAAGATCTGAGAAAAGAATGGACTACCTGGTATTATAAACTGGCTTGGGTTGGCCTGGCAGTTACAAGATTCAAAACATCTCTTTCCATCATGTTTGCACCTCTAAAGCATTTAAGGGGGAAACAAGACCCCCAAATAGAGGATTTTGTAGGGGCTCTCTTCCTTGATGATGTCTTTTATTTCGATTTTTATATCATTATTGGCATTGGTTCTCCTCAAATCTGCTTTGTCTCCCTCATATTCTAATTCTCTCCCTCTCCCTCTCCCCCCCCCCCCCCCCCACCTCCAAAAAAAATATAAAAATGAAAATAATAAATAACGGTACTTTATAGTGGAAAGTGTTCTCTTGGCTTCATCCATTTTCTCTATGGTAGCAACAAACTGAGTAATTCCTTTGTCTGGCTGCAGTTGATGGTCAGGTGAAGTGTGAGAAGTGGATTCGAGATGATGATGGAAGATCAGAGGAGTCTAAGGCAACATGGTGGTTGAATCGGCTAATAGGCCGAACAAAAAAGGTTACTGTTGACTGGCCATACCCATTTGCAGAGGGCAAGCTATTTGTTCTAACTCTTACTGCTGGATTGGAGGGGTATCATGTTAATGTTGACGGGAGGCATGTCATCTCTTTTCCTTATCGCACTGTGAGTATTGTTCTGCAACCTACTTTCCTTGGGATGGATGTGGATCTCTTCTAAGATTGTTTTATTAATTGCAACAGGGATTTACTCTGGAGGATGCCACTGGGCTATCAGTGATGGGGGATGTTGATATCCACTCAGTATTTGCTGCCTCTTTACCTAGTTCACATCCTAGTTTTTCTCCACAACGACATCTTGAGTTTTCAAACAGATGGAAGGCTCCACCACTTCCAGATGGGGATGTGGAGCTTTTCATTGGTATTCTTTCAGCTGGCAACCACTTTGCCGAACGGATGGCTGTAAGGAAGTCCTGGATGCAGCATAAGCTTATCAAATCTTCAACAGTGGTAGCTCGTTTCTTTGTAGCACTGGTGAGGTTCAACAATTTTGGCACTTGTAGTGTTGATGGTTTTTCTCAAATATACAAAATTCATGGTGGAGATTGTTAAATACCTTTTGAATCGCTATTGTGACAGAACGGAAGAAAAGAAGTGAATGTTGAATTGAAGAAAGAAGCAGAGTTCTTTGGAGATATTGTTATTGTCCCTTACATGGACAATTATGATCTCGTAGTGTTGAAAACTGTTGCCATCTGTGAATATGGGGTGAGTTGTGGAAAAACTATAAATTGGAGAATTTAATATTAACCTTAGTATATTCTTCAAAGATCACTACAGTTGCAGTGATCTTTGAAGAATAACCTACACTTACTATTCAAAAAAATAAAATCAACACACTTAAATGTCATTTGTTGTTGACAGGTTCGCACAGTATCTGCGAAGTATATCATGAAGTGTGATGATGACACATTTGTGAGAGTAGATGCAGTTTTTAATGAAGCAAAGAAAGTGCCCGAGGGTAGGAGCTTGTACATTGGAAACATAAATTACTACCATAAGCCCTTGCGCTATGGTAAATGGGCAGTAACATATGAGGTAATGGAAGTACCTATTGGTTCTAAGAACCACTAGTATAGTTAAAATAGTTTATTGTTTCTGTAGTTGGTATAATTCAACTTTTATATTGACTCAAGGCATTTTTATTTAGATGATATTTTCTAAGTTAATCCAAGTCCTCTATATTACAGTGTAGTTTTGCAAAATTCTGTGTCTCGGATGTAGTTAGGCTCTTCTGCGGGTTGAGTTATGACATCAGATAAGAAAGAAAAAAGAAAAAAAAATTGTTTTATGAATTGCATTTTTTTTCTTGTAAAACCGGTTGGAGATAGTTCAATCATGTTTCACATAGATAAGTATTTTTGAAGTTGTAGTTTGGAGTTGTGAGAATCGCTTGCATTTCCATTGAACGCTACATTATCGATTACTTTGTTGGGATTTCTAATGCACTCTCGATACTGACTCTCTTGCCAAATCTTTGCCATTTGGTGGTGGTTTCAGGAGTGGCCAGAAGAAGATTATCCACCATATGCAAATGGACCAGGCTATATTTTGTCATCTGACATTGCACACTTCATTGTATCAGAGTTTGAAAGACATAAATTAAGGGTAAGACACTCTCATTCTCTCTCTCTGCGATGTGCAAGTGCAAGCATGTCGACTATGGGACCTGTGTGTGCATGCTCTTTTTTCATTTTTTCTATTTTTTTGCTGAATCTTATTATAAGTACTACCACGTGTAGATGTTTAAAATGGAAGATGTGAGTATGGGAATGTGGGTGGAGCAATTCAACAGCACGAAATCGGTTGTGTATGTGCATAGCTTGAAGTTCTGCCAGTTTGGGTGCATAGAAGATTATTATACAGCCCATTACCAGTCCCCAAGGCAGATAACGTGCATGTGGGCCAAATTGCAAACACAGGGAAGGCCTCGCTGCTGCGACATGAGATGATGACTGTTTTCTTTCCGATCATCTTCACAATCCGATATAGAACAGTGGAAACAAACAATAACAGGTTTTGCAGTCATAGCATAGTCTATTGTATATTCTGTGGAAGTTGGGTTAGTTTGTTTCTGACCCGGTATAAAATGCCCTCAATAAATTCAATTCATTTTTTTTTTCTCCTTTTCCTTTTTGTTTTATTTTTTATCCCCCTCCCCTCCCCTCCCCACACTTTCCTCCATTTTGGGCCTGATGATGATGGAAGTTGATGAGATTAAATGTGCAGGGAACAAATCATACGAATCCAAGTCCTGTAATTTACAGTAGAACGGCAGCACATCGAAATGATAATCATCTTATTCTTTTATGGTATCGAAGTTGCTTGTCTAGTCCTTACTGCCTTTCTTTTTATGGATATCAATATTAATAATCTTCACAAGGTCTAGAATCATTTGAAACCAGTAGTAGGTGCTATCCAGAGGCCAGGGAAACTCACACAAATGCAAAACAGATTCTTCTCCATTGCACTGGGGACGTCTCATTTAGTTGATTTGGGGTCAGAAGTTCTTTTGAGGTTTCCGTGTAATTCTCCTTGACAGAAATTTTAATCTAGCGCATATATATATATATATATATATATAAATATATCATTTTGGCAAATCCAATTAGTGAGTCAGATAGATATAAGATTGGCTTTACTATCCCATTTGGGCATTAAGATAGATATAAGATTGGCTTTACTACCCCATTTGGGCATTATGAGTGGAATGTAATGCCTTTTGGACTGAAAAATATTTCTAGTGAATTCCAAAACATTATAAATGATATTTTCAATTCATTCACTTATTTCACTATTGTTTACATTGATGATGTTCTTATTTACTCAAAGTCTATTGATGAATATTAAAAACATTTGAATTCGTTTCTAGATATCATTAGACAAAGTGGTTTTGTTGTCTCTACTAAGAAAATCAAATTATTCCAAACCAAGATTAGATTTCTTGATTATGATTTTTCTGAAAGCAAAATTCGACCTATTAGCTTGCTATTGAATTTGCTAACAAATTTTTTGATGTCATTCTTGATAAAACTCAATTATAAAGATTTCTTGGTTATATATATATATATATATATATATATATATATATATATATATATATATTTCCATGGGCTTTTCCATTTTGAGAAATCACTCCATTATAGTCAGGGTTTCACTTGATGATAGCACCTACAGACTGGTTTGTTTCCCCTCGTCTTGGTGCGGAACACATTCATTGGTTAAACACTCGCCCATAAATATTTTAAGAACTTTCAAATACATCCTCAATCAGTGTTTTAAATTTCGTACCGTACCAGCTGGTACGGTTGAAATTTTTCATTTCGGCTGTCTGGTCGGTACAGGTACTATATCTGTTTCGTACCGGCCAAAATACCGGCCGGTACCTGAATTTCGGCCTGTACCAGCCTATATTTCGGCCGGTATCGGCCGATATTTCGGCCTGTGTTTTTTTTTTTTTTCATTTTTTCAAACTACAAGCTTATTTTTTAATCCCTAATTCAGACTAGACTATTTATAATTTATATATATATGTATTTATATATAATTTATTTATATATAGATTATTATTTTGGAATATAATTTTTATATATATTTATATATATAATTTATTTATATATCGACTATTCCGAAACGTTATCCCGAAACGCTATCCCGAAACGGTGCCAGTACCGAAATATTTCGTTCCAGTACCTTGACCGGTACGGCATCCGGTACGGTATTCAAAACATTGTCCTCAATCCATCCCAGCTCTATTGAGCAATAATCTCATATTGTCTGTGGACAAGGTCTTGGGTATGTTTATAAGAAATGAACAATTCACTCTTGTAAAACCGATTTTATGAGATGAGTTAGATTTATAAATTTTTTCAAGCTCATGGATATGACACGTTATTCTTGGGTCGAAATATTTACTTATCTAAAGCTATTCCTACGTGGTTAAAAAGTATGTTATTTACATATTTGGTTACCTTGAGATTACGTGCAGGTCTTTTAAAAAATAGTAGAACTCACTATAAAAAAAAAAAAAAAAAAAAAAAGAAATAGGATTTTTCATTTGGGCTCAAGTATGCCATACTTTTTTAAAACAAATTATACAAAAAACTGTACAAATTATTTTTCTTATTATTCCCTTAAATCATTTGAGAGTTGCCCACCTTACCAAATACCAACCCATGCTTGGAAGAAGAATATTTTTATTTTTATTTATATCATCATACTCCTCCATGATACTCCAAACTAGTGGCAGACTTGCACAATGTGCGTGACAATGTAAAGTACTTAATATATTTGATTTTAAGATGTTTAAAAGATGTATAAAGTATGCTAAACTCATATCTTGGTTAAATATATTATTTTCCATTTGATAAGGTTAGTTCTAGATAGAAGTTATACATTTAATTAGATATATTATTTTTCATTTAGTAATTCTAACTTAACTGCATATATTGTTTAATTTTTCATTTAATTGTAGTAGTACAATTGGAGAGTGGGTGATGTGATTTTATAGGAATAATTTTTATTTAATAATAATATAACGAGATAGTGAATTATGTGCTTTCATAAGACCCAAGTTTCATGTTTTGAAAATCATGTAGTTCAAATAGAATTAATAATTTAATTAGATATTTTGTTTTTTAGTGTTCAATTTAATGTTATATATAATAATAGAGTAATGATACTAAGCTCCCTAATTTATAGCATTTGCTTTAACCCTTGATGTTGTGGCTTATTAAGAAAATTTAAAAAATATTTATTCAAAACAAAATGGCATCCACAAACACAAAAAGAGGAAGCCTAATATCTTATATTTCCTTTACTTTTTATATTTTTATTTTTATTTTTTTAATAAACCACGTGGCTGTGTTTGCCACAATAATGTGACAAAATGAGTGATATTAATTAGGAGGATGGGTAACAATTTATTATTAAAATAAAATTGTAAAATAGTTATAAAAATTCGTAAATTTATCGATTTCTATACCATTACGTGTCTATTTGAGTTTTAGAGGTTAAGAAATGTTTTTAACAGCTTAAAAGCTATTTTAAATAAAAAATTTATTTTTATTTAATAAAATAAAATATTGAATTGTATTTTTACAATAAAGCTCTTTTAAATAATTTTTTTATTTAATAAAATAAAATAAAATATATGAGAGCTTTTAATAAAATATTTTTACAATTAAATTAAAAGCTGCATTATGAAAAGGAAAAAACACTATAAATACAAAGGGATTCTACAAAGAAATTCTACACATTGACGGCACATTACCAGTGTGCCACGTTTCCCCTATTTTTTTTTTCTTTTTCCTTTCTCCCCTCTCTCATTCCCGCCTGCTGCCATCTCCCTGTGCCCGCTCCCCGCGCCGGCCATGGTGGTCGGGGACCACCTCATGGTGGACAAAAGACGCCGGTGGTCCAAGCGGCACTGCCGACGTGGAGCGCCGATAAGGGAGAGAGTGAGGCGCTTTATCGAGAGAGGGAGACGCTGCTCAGGGAGAAGGGAGAGAGAGGGGCTGGGTGCAGTGGCTGAGGGAGAAGCTTCTGCCGACGAGGGGCTAGGTGCGGTGGTGCAGTTGCGCTGTGATGGCAGCGCTGGCAACGGCGAGAGGGAGAAGCCGTGTGAGGGGCTCGATTTCGGGAGGAGGAGAGGGAGAGGGGCTGCACTATGGAGGGTTGGGTCCAGTCGAGAGGTCACCGGTGAGGGGGGACGGTTGCTGGTAGTGGTCTGCAAGCGGCGGCGGGGCGTTGCTGTGGCTGGAAGATCGAGTTGGGTGAGGCGCACGACTGAAGGGGGAAAGAGGAGAGAGAGGGAAAGGGCGAAATGAGGGATTAGAAAAAAATGGACACGTGGCATATTGATAGTGTGCCATATCAGTGTGTGTGAGATCTCACAAAGGAATCCCTGTGTATCTCTAGCAGCCCTCTTATGAAAAAAGTCTATTCACTTGAGCATTGGCAATGTGGCAAGGACGAGCCCAAATTTTAACTTTTTTTTAGTTAAAACTTACTAGCTAAAGGAATATTTATGGAACTTCGAGTTACAATAATTTAGGATCCTTAATCATATTTAGAGAGTCACTGTAAAAAAACCAAATGAATATTTTATGATTTTTTCATCCAACTACATCTCTTTTTTAATATTAGATTTTAATACTAAAAGAAATATTAAATATTAAATACAAGTATATTTTAACTTTAAAATTATAAATATAATATAAATTAACCTCTCCAAAATTTTTTAATATAATCAAAACTTTAAATTTGAGTAGATTTGGCAAATTGCCAATGCTCTTACCCCCAGTATCCAACAAAATCCAGGCGGTGAGTCATGCCTGGGCCCCAGAGTACGAGTGAGATTTCTCTTTCAAACCAGCCCTAGTTCTGTGGAATGAGTCCAAAAATTGGCTCTGTCCAGCACTGAAATCCAGCACACCACAGTGGAAAGTGATACTGTAAGTCGTTGCCACCAAACTTACACGCCACCAACTTCTGATAATGACCTCTTGAAACACATGAGCATCCCATTTCCCAACTGCAACTTCATGTACAAAATTGGTGACCTTTTCCTTGACCACTCAACTTTCATGCATTACCTTCCTCACATAAATCATATTGGATAAATCATAAAATACCTATTTTTCACTTTTGTGTTGGTATGCATAGACTAACATTTTTTTTTCTGCATGCATCTCAATGGAGTCTAGTTGTGAACCACAATCAACCCTAAGACCCAATCCATCTGGCTTACACCTCCTCTAGATCTATAGGGAGCAAGGGTTTTTTTTTTTTTTTTTTTTCCTTTTAATTGTTAATTATTTAAGAGGATGAGATCTTGCAAGTTTTATTACTAAGATCTTTAAGAACTATAGAGGAATACCGTGATTACAAGCTATAACACATTGATGTCAAATCTAGGTGCTTAAGGCTCCGTTTGTTTTTACAGATGAGATGAGTTGAGATAAAATTGAAAGTTGAATAAAATATTGTTAGAATATTATTTTTTTAATATTATTTTTATTTTAAAATTTAATATTTATTTTCTTAACTATTAAATAAATAAATAAATAAAAGTTAATCAATCACTTTTATCGATAATTTTTATAAGTTCAACTAGCATTTTCCTAAACTACATGCTCACTATAAAAGATATAATCCATCATATTAAAATTTCAAGTTATAGTCCATAATTGCAGCGCGCAGCACAGTTTTTGGTACATCACAAGAAAATATAGAAAAACATAGGAAGTAGACAATACACAGATAATAATAAATGTTGAAGGCCCACTCAATGCGTCTCTCACTCACCCACCCACTCACCCACTCGGTCAAGGTGTATCAGTTTCTCTCTTGGCAGCGATTGACCTCTCTATCCATAAATTGAACTTTAGAATTGCCATCTACACCAATGACTCCATAATTGCAGCGCGCAGCACAGTTTTTGGTACATCACAAGAAAAACCACTGCAGTGATACCACCAAATTATCCACTACGGATTCTCCTCTCTTTTAAAAAAATGACGTGATTAGCATTTCTTTTGTTATGAATTGTTCCATGTGAACAAGAAGTTCCAAATAGATCAGTTAAAGTGATCTGTCTCGTTTATTTTTAGAAAATATCTAATCTCATCTTATCATTATAGTTTTCTCAACTTTTAATATAAAATAAAATAAATAATTCAACTTTTTTAAATCTCAAAATAAAAATAATATTAAAAAATATATTTTAATAATACTTTATTCAACTTTTTGATACGTTTAGATCTCAAAATCATCTCAACTCATTATTATAATTTTTTCAAATTCTAACAAAAAACATAATAAAAAATTCAACTTTTTCAAAATTTAAAATAATAATAATATTAAAAAATAATATTCTAATAATATTTTATTATCTCCACTCAACTCAGTTTAACATCTAAACACATCTATCTCAATTCATTTCATCTTATCTGTGAAAATAAACGAGTCATTACGTTTAGATTGTGAGATATTCTCGAATATTCTATGAAAGAAAATATTTTAGATACAAAGGAATTACACAAAAGTAAACCTATAAATTGATATAACTTGATGTGATACGTCAAATTATAAAGTTATTTTTATTGTAAAGTAGATTTAATAGATCTCATAACACCAAGTCAATTTGTAAGTTTACTTTTATATAATCTTTTTGTATGTGTAGCAGTTCTCGTCTATGAATAATAGTAAAAATATAATAAAAAAATAATATTAAAAAAATATTAAAAAACCAATGCATATCACCAAGTTATTCAACACGGAAATGATAGTGATAGAATTACTACCTCTTGATGACGTGATTAGCATTTCTTTTGTTATGAATTGTTCCATGTGAAAAAGAAGTTCCAAATGAATCAGTTCTCCCACTCTTGAAAAAGTGAATCCTTTTAAGTTACTTTTGGACAGTTAAATTTTTTTAAATATTCTGTAAATAATAGTAAAAATATAATAAAAAATAATAATAAAATATTAAATACTAATAAATAATAATAAAAAATAGATAAGATATAATAATAAAATAATAAATAATAATAAAATATTATGAAAATACATTGTGCAACGGCTAATTTTTTATTTTTTATTTTTTTGATGCAGTAACGGCTAAATTCATCTCATTAGGTGTACTCTTTGTCGCAGATAGAAGGAAGGTGAAAAGATTCGACCTTTAATCTGAAGTCGCTCTCATATGTACTTAGAAAACGTTCATAGCCACGTGAGTGATTCGACTGGACTCTGTCTTGAAGTGACACCTGTCACCCCACACCTCCTCCTGTATGTAATGCTTCTCTGCAAGTGGCCACTCAATTTGCAGATACTTAAACCAAAACCAAAAAGTAGGTTAAAAGGATAAAGCAAAATACAAGCAAGAGGATTAGATCGACACAACCTAGATAGGAGACAGGGACCCGTTTTCTCAGTTCATTCGGATTGAAATATGAAAAGGGTATAACACCATTTCTGCTGTCTTTTCGGCTTTTGCAGGATCTGAAATATCTTGGGAGAATTTATCTAATTTTTATATGATCAGCCGATCTTATTATATCTTGCTAACTTTTTGTAAAAGTTATTACTTTTTCTTCTTTTTTTTTTTTTTAATTATTCTCAAGTGAATTGCTTTCCAATACACCAAGCTATACATGATGAAGGCAATATCACACAATGATGAAGCCCTTGAGAAATAGAAGTGCCCTTTTTCTGGACACGTTTTGGAGTTAAATCATTGCAGCAAGGAATTCATTGCAGAATGATATGATATTCGAGGATAGAAACTTCCCCTCCCCTCTTTTGATGAGGACAGGTCGGCTCAACCTAGTAGCTTTTTAGGTTGTCTCCTGGTTTAGTTAGCTGTCTACCATACTTATCCTACTAATGGTTAGTTCGAATTTAGAGATAAGAGATGAAATAATTTTATTTTTAATATGAAAATTGAAAAAATAAGAATTTTATTTTTTATGATTTGAAAAAATTGAATTGATTATTATATTTTATATATAAATTAAAAAAAAATTATAATAATAAGATAAGATGAATTGAGATGAGATGAGACACTTTTCAAATTTAACCAAGATCTAAAAGTTAGAAATTCATTTTGAACAATAATGTTTTTGGGAACATTTTCTGGGTCTGGTATGTGTGCGCTCAAAAAGGAAGAGAAAACTTTATTATTTATTTAAACTGAAAATGGCATGTATTTAAGGTCTAATTAGCCTTAAGCTTTGTTTAACATAAAAGCATGACACCATACTAATAAATTAAACAGAAATAAAAGAAAGCACAATAGAAAGCATGACCAACTTTTAGCAGTCTTCAAGAGGCATCAGGACTTTCTCTTATAGTAATACTACTTATCATCTTAATTTTTATTATTTTTTTATTATTTTATAATATGATATTAAATAATTAAAGATTATTTATTATGTTTCATCTGTAAACTTATCATATAATATTATATCATAAAATGATAAAAAAATAAATAATGAACTTTGGATTCTCTGGATATCTTTGCTTTCCAAGAAAATTCCTATGCAGAAATGAAGTCTATAGACACATCATTACACCTTGTAATTTGCATATGTCGTGATTTGGTTAGAGGCAATTATGAGTTCCAACATCAGTTTTTCCCCTTCTCTGGGTGATCTGTAGTTATCCATGTATCTGTATTTTCATAGAAAATGACAAAGGGCAAAAAGATTAAAACATAATTGATAGACAATGAAAACAAAGCATAACAAAGGACCCCATCTATATATATATATATAGCCATTCCAAAATCTGTCATCTTCTATTCATCTCCATCAAAATTACCATAGAAGAAAACACACCTGTGCCCCACTTCTTGGCTTTTGCTCTCTCATGTGCAGGACACGTGTGCCATAAGGACACATCGAGCGTGGAGTGGTCTCCCTGTTGCATTATTCTTTAAATTAATAGACCACCATCGATCTACGTGGTCCTTCCAATGACATTGAACCATAGAATGAATGGGTTTTGCGCATACCCTAAAAGTACTTGTATTAAATTGGGGTTTTCACCTTTTTCTTAAAATCCTAAAAACAAATGCCATTTGCCTATTATAAACACATGAAGTTGTATCTCATTGCCCAGCTGCTCTTGTTCACTTCTATCTTCGTACAAATTAAGCCAACTACACCTAGCCCTGATCTCTTCCATTGGCATTAAACAGAAAAAGATCAACAAACACCGGCCACCCGCATGAAAAAACCCACAATGTTGCCGGCAACCATGTCCGAGATGTGGGCAACAATGGGCTCTACCTTAGCCAGCTTCATGTTCTTGTGGGCAATCATTCGCCAATACTGTCCTTACGAGCTTCGCCGTTTCTTTGAAAAGTATACGCACCAACTCACGGGCTATTTCTATCCCTACATTCGGATTTCCTTCCACGAGTTCACCGGAGATCGGCTCAAGTGCAGCGAAGCTTATGCCGCTGTTGAGGCTTACCTCAGCACCAACTCTTCAAAGAGCGCTAAAAGACTCAAAGCTGAGATGGGCAAAGACAGCAGCAACCTGGTTTTGAGCATGGATGACTACGAGAGAGTGACGGACGAGTTCCGTGGCGTAAAAGTTTGGTGGGTGTCGAGCAAAGTTGCGTCGACGCCGACACGGTCCATGTCGTACTATCCCGAGCAGGAGAAGAGGCTGTACAAGCTCACGTTTCATCGGAAGTACCGACAGACGATCACGGAGTCGTACTTGGAGCATGTTGTGAGGGAAGGGAAGGAGATTAGGGTGAGAAACAGGCAGAGGAAGCTCTACACGAATAGTCCTGGCTACAAGTGGCCGAGCTACAAGCAGACGATGTGGAGTCACATCGTGTTTGAGCATCCGGCAACTTTTGAAACAATGGCGATGGAGCCGGAGAAGAAGCAGGAGATCATTGAAGATTTGCTGACTTTCAGCAAGAGCAAGGACTTCTATAAAAAGATCGGGAAGGCGTGGAAAAGGGGTTATCTTCTTTATGGGCCGCCGGGGACGGGGAAGTCGACGATGATTGCAGCAATGGCGAATTTGTTGAACTACGATGTTTATGATCTCGAGCTCACAGCAGTGAAGGAGAACACGGAGCTGAGGAAGCTTTTGATCGAGACAACGAGTAAGTCCATCATTGTGATTGAGGACATTGATTGTTCGCTTGATCTTACTGGTCAGAGGAAGAAGAAAGCAGAGAAATCTTCTGATGATGAGATTGAGAGGTTGAACAAGGAGATTGCTAAGAGAGAAGGGAAGGAAGAGGGGGCAAGCAGCAGTAAAGTCACTCTTTCTGGGCTGCTGAATTTCATTGATGGACTCTGGTCTGCTTGTGGGGGAGAAAGGCTTGTTGTTTTTACTACAAATTATGTGGAGAAACTGGATCCAGCACTCATAAGGAGAGGTAGAATGGACAAGCATATTGAGCTGTCTTACTGCAGTTTTGAGGGGTTTAAGGTTCTTGCAAAGAATTACCTGGATGTTGAAATGCATCCCATGTTTGAGACTATTAAGAGATTGATGGAGAAGACGAAGATCACTCCTGCTGATGTTGCCGAGAATCTTATGCCCAAGTCCCCAAGGGATGATGCAAAGAAATGTCTGTCGAGCTTAATACAGGCTCTTGAGGAAGCGAATGAAGAAGCACAAAAGAAGATTAATGATGAAGATTTGGGAGAGAACGATCCAACCATAGAAGACTCTGTTCTGTCTCAGGTTGACAAAGAAACTGAAAAATCATCCTGAATCAGAGATTCGGCCATGTTTTTTGGAATTAATTTTTGTTCAAAAAAATTCGGAGGGCAAGTGCCAATTTGATTATGGGGTTTACTCTCTTGTAGAAACTCATGTGAATCTGTTTGCTTGCCAATAACTCCATATAGAACCCTGAGAAATTAGAGCTATACGACAGTTTTATATGGCAGGAGAAACACAGAAACATAATTCAAAGACAAAAAGAAAGCAAAACTGTGATAAAGGTCGAGAATATTAAGGAGAATTATAGCTTTACTCGAGATTCGACCTACACAAGTCTCTAATGCGCAGCGACTGATCATCAGTCATGTCATGACTGTACACGAGAGATCCAACTACATAGCTTCAACTTAGTAGGCTAAAATTTCGGTTTACAACACCGTTTACAACGTTTTCTTTTACCCAGACCATATCTTCATGACTCGTTGCCTTCTCACTCAAAAACGAAACGGAGTTGAGGCAGGGGCTCTCTGAGTCTTTCCTCCTACCCTCGGAGGCTCGGCCACCTTCTGCAGCCAGTAAACCTCCTCTATTAAGTTGCCTGCATGCAAAGAAAATATCTATTTACGATTTTTTTACAAGCTTTGCTTACTTGTTGAAATTATCAGGATAAATATAAATATCAAGTATACTTATTCTCGTTAATTTAAATTTTTGAAACAAATAGTAATTCCGCATAATATTGAATTAAGCAAATATATGAATTCGCATCTTCACTCTAATTTTCATTTAATTAATTAATATTTTAGGTGATAGGCCCAAGAATTCGACCCACATGTAAAGAGATTGTTGAGATAAATATAAATTATTAAATCTACATATTTTTATTTTTAAAATTTTTGAAATAAATAATGGTTTTGTTATACATCTAAAGTAATATTTGATGTGGAAAACATTTCACAATATTATCGTTTTTACTACTTTTAAGTATAATAATCTCAAAATAAGTGGTATTCTTTCAATTTTACTTTTGTTTTATGCAATGTGAAATAATACTCACAAATTACAGATTTTATTTTTTAGATTATCATTCTAAAATTAGATAAGAATTTTTTTTTATAACTTTTGTAGTTATCAATCATGAACACAGCTGACATCTGACGGTTCTTGTTGGGAAATCAAAATTCGTTTTTTCCTAAAACTTATTATTATGTCTTTCTGGATAGTCGTGTTTCTTTGACATTTTGTTGTTAAGCATCATTCCCATGGCTATCAGATTGACTTTATATGGTTGATTTTTTGAATCTTCTTGATCATTAAATTCAGTATATGTAAAGAAATTGGAAGTATTGATTTAGATATTATCTAGAGAAATTCAGTAGGCGAATGGAAAATTAGAATTAAATGTTTAATTTTTGATGCAGTTACTTTTTAAATTTGAATTTTAAATCCATCTCAACTCATCATTATAATTTTTTTAAATTTTAATATAAAATATAATAAATTAATTAATTTTTTTAAATTATAAAATAATAATAATATTAAAAAATAATATTTTATTATTTTAATTTAGCTAAATTTAACATCTAAAACGCAGCCTTTAAATTTTAATATTTTTATAAATGATATTGAGTGATGGAATGCTTTTCACAAATATAAAGAATGATCAGTGACCGCAACCGCAACCGTCAAAGGGATCATGAGATCATCATAACCTCAGTCATAATTTTAAATTTGTATGTAGACTTGTATTTGGTTAGCAATCAGCTTTGTTGACAAAAAACAGTTGCGACTTCTTATAAGATTAAATAAATAAATAAATAATTATAAAAGCTAGAGATCCCATATTTCTCATAATAATTATATATAATTATAAACTTGTAAATGAGGTAATTATTACTCTTATCAGTATAACAATAGGAAAAGTCTACTATGCCTCTCAAATCTTACCGATTTGATACTTGAATTTTTTTTTTTTTTTGTTTTTTTTTTCTTACCAAATAATGAAGAAAATGATTTTAAATATATTGTTATATTTTTTTTATTTTTTAAAAATATTTAAATATATTAAAAAAATATGAATAAAAAAAAAATAAGACTAATTTTATAACTAGTGGTAACACCGAACGGTGTTATGACAATATTGGAGTCATAATTTAAAGCCCAGATTAATCTATTATCTTCATTCACAAATAAGTACATTCACCAGAATAATAATAATATAAATTTATTAGAATTATATTATAGATTGTCTTGACTTTATAGGCTAAAATTTATATAAGAAGTCAAGACAATCCATTAACTTAAATTTAAATTTAAATTTTTAACAAATTATATAAAAAATATATCTATATATATATAATATATTAACAATAAATAAATATTAAAAAAAAATCCTATCATTAGCCTTTGAAGATTAGCAAAACTCTTTCTGCAGATTTTGTGGAATCTAATGTAGATGTGACATAACATCTTCTTGTCAGAAAAGTGGTTTTGCTTCTTTTGATGCATGTCCTTTTGCTCATATTCTTGCGTGCAGCTGCAGCTTTTTCATTAATAAATCTGTGGGATTTTTTAAACTGAACGAAGTGAGATGGCCTCTCGAAAATCGGCATGAAAAGGATATACGGAAATAAGTATAATTAAGTTATATATTTTTTAATTTATAATTTTATTTAATGATTAAGTAAGTTAGAATTAATAAAGTTATATATATATTTTTTAATTTTTTTAGTGATTAAAAATATTAAAAAATTAATAAAAAAATTTAAATAAATAATAATAGGGTAGTAACATACCCTTCGGAAAATTAGTGATGCATTTTTAAAAATATCAACATCTTGCAACGACCCTTTATTAGTTCCTTGTAATGACCATGAACAGGCTATATTTTTTATGATGCATTTTTTCATCAAGATCAGATGTCAACAATATGGTCGAATGATCTATGTTGGGGCTTGGAGGTCTTATTCATGGCTTGAAATAGACATAAAGTGCATAAAATAGAAAAAAAGAGATATATCGAGATTTACATGGTTGAGTACTAAGAGACATATGTCCACCAATCTTTTAGGGCCAAATTCTACCGTGCTTAGTGATTTGATAAACTATTATTGCCTCACTTTGTTCTATTTTACTGACCTAAAAATGCTGGGCCTTTTTTTTAGTACTAAGTTATCACGTGGGCCTCAACATTCATGGGCTAGACTATATAATTTGGTTTTAATTAATATAAATCTCTCCCATGCCTCTTAGAATTTCCATTCCTTTTTTTTTTTCTAAGAAAAGGGGAGGCGGGGACGACCGGCATAACAATCCTCCCTGGACGTAACCATAGGAGTCCATTTTCGCTGCAGAATATCTAGTTTGAGCTATAGCTACTACTCTAAGGGCGAGCCTGTCACCACAACACCTCTAAATTATCCAGTTGGTCCAAAGCATATCCCATGGCCCAAAAGTCAGACTTTACTACTATAAGTCGTTTCAACTTATGTCCTGACTCAAACTCCTAACCTTAAAGCCATGAAATATCAGTTCGTACCAAATGGGCTACCACCTTAGTTGTAGAATTTCCATTCATTCACTTCATGAATCGCGTTGATATTAGTGTTAATCTAAGACGATGCTATTTGGCAGTCTACTTTAACGAAGAAATTTCTACTCTTATAGAGCACTAGCGTTGGTTTCTTTAGATTTGTACTTAACATTTGACTAGAAATGCCATATTGGCTAGTTTACATAATACACTTTTCAATAGATCACATATGGGATTATTTATAAGTTTGTCTAAACCATCAAAATATTGTTTTTAAACAATTTTTTGTTATTTACTTATTAGCATATCAAACGTTTATAATAAGACCAAAGAGAAGCATAAGAATTAAATCAAACAGTTAGCAATAGCACATTCTGGAATAAGAATGAATCCAGAAGAAAGACAACTCGCATTAATGTTTGTTGTAATCCACCACAATCATAGTAGAGAACAAGACTAAAACCAAAGAGATTTTTAGACTGAAAAATAGGGTTCAGATCCCAAATACACCTAGAAGGCGTGAATATGTGTTTTTCAAATTTATCGGACTAATTAAATCAACAATTAGCCAATCAATCAAGTCACAACAATAAATCAACACATTAATTTTGGTAATGAGGTAGAAACTCATTTGAAACTTTTTTTCAAAATCTAAAATTACTTTGGGTGTAAGTCACAACTTAAAAGCCATTACAGATATTGAGTTTGTTACAATTAATTTAGAAACATTTACTTGATCCTTGAATAACTAAATCAGGCTTGAAACACCACAAGTATCTCACTCGTTCTTTGTACCTTGGAAACTCCAGACCATTGGCATTTTTATAGTTTGACCATGAGCACCAGCCAGATCTTTGCATCTAGAGAGTTCTTGAAATCCTTCCAGATAAAGAACACGTCCACAACAATGGACTTAGCAACACTTGAACACGAGCACAATATGATGGATGTCTGTTTATTAGAGAGAATTGATATTTAATGCACAATGGATCTCCTTAGGATTTTTTTCAAGAATACAACGAATATGGCAGCATTGACATCTCTCCTTGACCTAAAAGTTGTACATATTATTCTATATATACTTAAGTTTTGAGTAGGTCACTAACACTAGAGAGTTAAAACCCTAGTGAAAAATTGGTTTTTGAGTTTTTCACTAGAGCAAAATGTCGAGCAATTATTAAGTGAACTTTCTGTGTAATTTTTGACCTTGTAAACCTTAATTTGAAAATCCTTGTGGGCCATGAATTTGTAGCTAATTGTGCTAGTTATCCAATAGCACCAATATTACCTCACTAAAATTGGGAATTAAAAGTTATGACTAATTTATTCCAGCTAGGTCGATCTGGTCAAGTCTTGCGAATTTGTAGTCTTTGCACTTTTTGTTCTAAATGCAATCTAGACTTTTCTCAACTATATTTACAACTCAAGTGGAATAAGTTTCTTCATGAGAACAGACCAACATATTAGTTTTACACTAAAAATCACTCTTTGAAACTTCTAATTAATACAAATAATTAGTCTAATTCTACCAAACCTCCAAAATAGGACTAAACAAGTTATATGCCATAACCAAAACTTTTGAAGTCCAAGCTCAGCCACCTTAAGCCCAACCTTGACTAAGGTCGAAAGTCAATCCTTATACCCCTAAACTCTAAAAATGTCTTTGACCTCATCTCTTGCCCCTCTCGACACCTCCCCTACCTTCTAGCGCCTTTTCCCCATTCCCTTTCCAATACACTCATCCTCCTTATTCCACTCTCTCCGTTCATCTCATTGTCCATGTTTCTCTCATTCTCTCAGTTTCTTTCTTTTCTCTACTACATGCAGACACCCCCCACAAATGTCTCTCTCTGTTGTTTTCCCTCTCTCTCATAGTCGTTTTCTCTCTTCTGTGATTGCCGCTCACCGTTGTGCCCAGAGCTCCACGTTGTCCGTCTCAGTTTGTCTTTAAATATTTAAAAAAAATTCACAAATTCATTTGAAAATGCTTACTTAATAATTAAGTAAAAAAAAATACCGATGATTGTTATTGAAATGAGAAAATATTCTCATCAGCCACTGTATCAAATCCCACACCCCACACCCTACGTGTTCATCAATTTTACAGTTTGAATTTTTCCCTCCTCGTTGAATCAACCGACAGTTTGAAGTGTGAGAGAGAGAGAGAGAGAGAGAGAGAGAGAGTGCTTGAGGAAAGAGAAAGGTCAGAGAGAGACCTTGAGAAGAGTGAGAGCTTAATGAGAGAGAGAACCTTAAAGAGAGCGAGAGAGAGAGAGGTTTGATGAGAGAGAAATTTTGATGAGAGAGAGCTTTAGGAGAGAGAGAGCTTGATGAGGGAGAGAGAGACGTAGAATGAGAGAGAGCTTATGTGTATTTTGGGATCCAAACAGCTGCTGATGCATAGCAACTCTCTATTGGGCATAAAACTCACTATATTAAAAACAAATTATATGGTCCAACCCATGAATGTTGAGGCCCACCATGAAGCAGCATGAAGAGAATAAAATAAAGGAAAATGATGCATCAGAGAAGATATGGGCGCTGGCGTCGGAGAAGAGATGGGATGAGGGAGAAGACTTAGGCGCTGGGGGTGAGAAACGAAAAAGGTGGGGTTGAGGGAGAAGATATGGGTGCTGGGCGAGGGAGTAGAGATGGGTTGCGGGAGAAGACTTCGGTGCTGGGGTTGAAAAACGAAGAAGGTTGAAGTCTGAGGAGAATAGGATGGCTGGGGATGGCTTGGGGGAGTGATGGGTGAGAGGGAAGAACCGTGACATGGGGTAGCAGACCGGGTTCGCCATGTGGGTGTGTGGTGTGTGATAATAGATCGGTAGCTGAGTAGAATTTTTCTTTATAAAATGGTATATGGATATAATATTTATGATTTTGTATATTGCATTATTGAGATTTTTGGAATGCTTAATATGTTCAAGTAGCATTAATTAACTATAAATCCCTCCCATACCTCCTAGAATTTGTATTCATTCACTTCATAAATTGTATTGATACTATTATTAATCTACTTCAATGGAGAAATTCCTACCTCTTATAGAGCACTAGCATTGGCTAGTTTAGATAATACACTTTCTATAGATCACATGTTTGATTATTATAAGGTTTGGCTAGACCATCAAACAATTTTTTTTTAAATAATTTATTTGTTATTTATTTATTAGCATATCCAACGGTTATAATAAGACCAAAGAGAAGCATAATAATTAAATCAAACAGATAGCATTCTAGAACTGGAATGAAACCGGAAGAAAGATAATTCGCATTAACGTTTGTTGTAATCCACCACAATCATGATGCAAAAACAAAACTGAAAGCAAAGGGATTTAGAAGACTAAAAAAATGGGGTTCATATCCCAAATATACCAAGAGGAGATGAATAGATGTTTTCCAAATTTATTGAACAATTTAAATCAACAATCAGTCAATCAATTAGATCATCACAAAAAATAATCAACTCATTAATTTTATCAATTGAGTGTAAACTCATTTGAAAAATGTCTTTAAAATCTAAAACCACTTCGGGAGTAAGTCATTACCTAAAATCTACTATAGAATATGAGTTTATTGTAACCAATCTAGAAACACATACAAGACCCTTGAAGTACCTAAATCAGACTTGCAACTGTTATATTTATTATAGATTGTAATATTATATGTGCGGATTTATTGTATGTGGGATGTTATTTAATTTTGTAAATCACTACCACAAGGAGATTGATTGGTTCATTGGTAAGGGTATATTGTTTCAAAGGAAAGGAAATTGGTTTGAAACTCTATGGCTACATACTGATGCTTTAATTTTAACATGCATAGGATAGCCCAAGGGGCGCAAGCCCATCCAAATTGGTGGTACAAGGCCGCACGCAGGCTTAGCCAAGGCCCGGTCCAAATAAGTGCTTGGTTGGAAAGGAATGACTTTAATTTTTACATGCATGAGATAGCCCAAGGGGTACACGGCCCATCTAAACTGGTGTCACAAAGTTGCATGTGAGCTTAGCCAAGGCCCAATCCGAATAAGTGCTTGGTTGGAAAGAAATGCTTCAAAATTCATAAATTTGAAAAAGGTGTCACGGGTGTATTTCGAACTCCCTTGGGGAAGGGAGGTGTCTAGCCATTTGACTAGTCATGTCTTTCGGTCTTTAAAGGAAACATTATGACCTTTAAATTAACAACTATCAGTTGAAAAATCACAAGTTAAGAGTTGTGATCTTTCACACAGTATCACTTCATTCTCTATAAATAGAAGATAGAGGATAAGGCCCAATTTTAACATTCATTTCTGTCATTTTTTCAATTATTTACACAATTTTGTAGAGAAACTCTAAAGGAAAAATTTTAGAATTGCTATATACAGTTAGTGACTTTGTTGTATACTGAAAGTGAATTACTTGTAACCCAGTAGCAAATTCTTTCGAGTGGGGGCAATTATTATCTTAAAGATAGTGTTTTACATGCCTCAAAAGTCGCATTTATTTTCAGATTACTGTAAACGCTCAAATCTCTTCAACAATTTTATGGTGATAATCGTAATGGGAGCATAATCTGATATGATGACTTTCAAGATGATCAATCAAGACTTTGTCAAACTAAATAGGTTTGAGGAATGTATTTTACTCACTGGAAAGACAAGTTGATGTTCATTATTAAAGATTTCATATGTTTTGGATCCGAACTTGCCTGTACTTCTAGAACTCAAATCAATGACAATGACAAAATTAAGGCAGAACGCAAGAAACATGAAGAATATGAAGTGCTACGTGGAAGGCACATTCTAAATACACTTTCTGATAATCTTTACGACTTGTTTACATTAATCAAGTCAACAAGAAAGATTTGGGAGGTATTGGAATTCAAGTATAAAATCGAAAAGAAAGGTACAGATAAATGGAAGGGAAACGGAGAGAGGACTCAGCGAAATAGAAGGTCTTCGTCTTCGAGGGAGAGAAACACAGAGAGGGAGATAAATGGAAGGAAAATGGGAGAGACCTGGGTGTCTTTGAGGGAGAGCAACATGGAGAGTCTCGGTGAACTGAAATGGAAGGAAGGGGAATGGAAGGAGGGTGGGATCTGGACAAGTGCTGAGATCACATGAAACGGTGCGTTTTTATTTTGTCCACGTCAGAGACGTTTGCACCCCAACTGCAGCAGACGACTGCAGCAAGCATTTTTGTAATTCAACTTTAAATTTGTATATAGATTTGGATTTGGTTAGCAATCAGCTTTGTTGACAAAAAACAGTTGCGACTTCTTATAAGATTAAATAAATAAATAAAATAATTATAAAAGCTTGAGATTTTCATATTTCTCATAATAATTATATATGAGCCTAGATTAATCCTTTATCTTCATTGCCAAACAAGTACATTCACCAGAATAATAATTAATCAGCTCGCCATTAATACCATATCATATGCACAGGACCGATGATCTAGTCTAGGAGTGTGCAAAATTTCAAAAATTCCGACTCCGTCCGACTTCCGCTCTGACTCCGACTCCGACTTCGTAGGAGTCATCGAAATTCGGAGTCGGAATTCGGAGTAGCTCTGAATATCTATTTGGAGTCGGAGCTCCAAGAAGCTCCGATTTCGACTCCGAAATTTTTTTTACTGTCCACTTGCGCTCGAGCGAGGTGTCGAGCGCAAGTCGAGCACACGTTGTATTGAACATTGGCTCGAGCGATATGTCGAGCGGAAGTCGAGCGAACCTCTCTGAAAGAGTTCCGCTCGAGCCCCACGTCGAGCGCACGTCGAGCTCCGATCTTATGTCGGAGCTTCGGAGTCGGAGCTCCAATTTGGCTCCGACTCTTGTCGGAGTCGGAGGTCGGAAACGAGCACTCTGACTCCGTCAGAGTCGGAGCCCAGCCCTAATCTAGTCAAGTGGGCAGTAGCGTCGCTTGAAGTTGTATGTTTTTTTAAATAAAGGATGTTAGAAAAAAATGAAAAAAATAAAAATAAAAATAAAAATTTTAAATACACTATAAAATAATAAATAAGTATAAAAAGTAAGAGTTCTACCAGCATGGTGTGAGGACCACCCCGCACCTTGATCAGCCCAATGATTCATTGGATTTATAAATTAATTTCGAGTCTAATTTTTTTAAACCTAAATTATAAAGTAATTTAAATTATAAATTAAAATTTATTATACATTAAAAAAAAATAAAATTCAATAGAGTTATATTTTAGATTGTATTGACTTCTTAGGCCAATCTTTATATAGGATGTCAAGATAAATTCAAGTTTTTAACAAATTATATATATCTATATACAATTTATTTATATATATATACTAAAAATATAAATTTTTATATTAAATAAAAGAGGGATGCGAAAGGTAGCGGGATAGGGCCGTTAAGATATTTCATGTAGAATAATGATAGTATTACTACCTTCTTACTATCTATTTACTATTTTTTTTATTTGGTTTTTTTAATTTTTTATTTTACTTAATAATTATGAAAATGATCATTAGTAAAATTATATATTTTTTAATTTTTTTAATGATTAATGTTGATAAAAAAAACAAATATATTATAAATAATAAATAAATAATAAAATACTATAACCCTATCACTATCCTCCATGCCTTCCATGCCGGGCAGAAAGGAGCGGGATGGACGGGGACGGGCCCCGGGCTGCCCAGCCCCGATAAAAAGTAATAAACCTGTGATTCTCGTCTTTTCATTGTCTCCTCTAGTTGGGACAGTTCTCCAGACGCGAAACTCAGTAAAGATTCGGAAAATTATATGGTCACGATCTCCTATACTTTCCACACGACTTAGGAGAGCTTTAGGGACCTTTCAAGGCCGATAGCTGTTCTGTGCCCCAATTTTTTACTTTTCTTTGATCTCAGGTTCCACGAAAGTGGAAGATAGCTTGAATAATGAATGTGAAAGCGAGGATCGAAAGTAAATATGGAACTCTTCCCTGCAACGACTTCCATATCTTTTTCCACACATGCATCCATTGACCTCTCCCGTAGACCTAGTCCTCCTCCAATAAAATGAAACCAGGCCTTACTTGCCATCCAAGATGTATGCCTTTAAATTCTACACCACTAGTCCATTGAGTCTTCATCCCTAGCAATATAACCAGCCAGCTCTGGTTCTTCACTTCCCAGTTCCCACACTCTCAATACAATTAAGTGTATCCAACCTCAAATTACTTCCCCAGAAACCCACAATGTTGCCAAAAACCATGACCGAGATGTGGGCAACCGTGGGCTCCAGCATAGCCAGCATCATGTTTGTGTGGGCAATCCTTCAACAATATTGCCCTTACAACCTTCGCCAATTCTTTGATCAATATACAAGCATAATCACCTGCTACTTTAATCCCTACGTTCAGATTTCTTTTCCTGAGGGCGCAGACGATTTTTGGTCCAAGCGTAGCAAAGCCTATGAAACTGTTGAGACATATCTAAGCGCCACAGCTTCCGAGAAAGCTAAACGACTCAAAGCTGAGTTGGGGAAAGATAGCAGCAAGCTGGTGTTGAGTATGGATGTGCATCAGAGAGTTACCGATGAGTTTCGTGGCGTTAAGATTTGGTGGGCATCAAACAAAGTTGTCAAATCGACAAGATCTTTATATTTTCCTGAGCAGGAAAAGATGTCCTACAATCTCACGTTTCATAAGAAGTACCGAGACATGATCACTGAGTCATATCTGGAGCATGTTATGAAGGAAGGGAAGCAAATTGGGGTACGGAATCGGCAGAGGAAGCTCTACACGAATTGTCCTACTGAAAAGTGGCCAAGCTACAAGCGGAGCTTGTGGAGCAGCGTCGTTTTTGAGCATCCAGCTACCTTTGAAACAATGGGTATGGATCCGGAGAAGAAGCAGGAGATTGTTGACGATTTGTTGAATTTCAGTAAGAGTAAAGACTTCTATGCAAAGATTGGGAAAGCATGGAAAAGGGGTTATCTTCTCTATGGCCCTCCTGGGACAGGGAAGTCAACGATGATTGCTGCAATGGCAAACCTGTTGGACTATGATGTCTACGATCTTGAGCTCACAGCAGTGAAGGACAACACGGAGTTGAGGAAGCTTTTGATCGAGACTACTAGTAAGTCTATCATAGTGATCGAGGACATTGACTGCTCACTCGATCTTACTGGTCAGAGAGAGAAGAAAAAAAAGAAATCTTCAGAGGATGATGATCAGAGTGCGATTCCCATTAAAGATGTCCAGGAAGAGGAGAAAAGCAACAAAGTCACACTTTCAGGGCTGTTGAATTTCGTCGATGGACTGTGGTCTGCTTGTGGGGGAGAGAGGCTGATTATTTTTACTACAAACTATTTGGAGAAGCTGGATCCGGCACTCATAAGGAGAGGTAGAATGGACAAGCATATCGAACTCTCTTACTGCAGTTTTGAGGCATTCAAGGTGCTTGCAAAGAAGTACCTGGATCTTGAAATCCATCAGAAGTTTGACACAATACAGAGGTTGATGGGGGAGACCAAGATCACACCTGCTGATGTTGCAGAGAACCTTATGCCAAAGTCCTCATCTGATGATGCCGATAAATGCCTATCGAACTTGATACAGGCTCTTGAGCAATCAAAGGAAGAAGCAGCAAAGAAGAAAGCTGAAGAGGAGGAAGAAGCAAAGAAAAAAGATGAAGACTTGAAGGTGAAAGAGGAAGAAGCAGCAAAGAAGAAAAAGAAAGATGAAGACTCGAAGGTGAAAGAGGAAGGAGCAGCAAAGAAGAAAGATGATGAAGACCTGAAAGTGAGAGAATGAGCCAAGATGTTACTTGATTTATGACAAAGTAGTCAATTTAAAATAAAAAGAACTGTCTAATGTCGTGCGTTGAATGCTGCACTTAATTGTTACTTTCTAAAATGAGTTAGTCGTTTTAAGCTATGTTAGTATGTTATATTAATAGTAAACGCTATTGCTGGAGTAATAGTTTTCTAGTTGTTTAGGCATAGATTGATTAATCACACATTAATATATGAATGATCGAGACAGTTTCAGCATCTTTATGATTCCTCAAGTTGGCAACATCTTGCAACGACCCTTTATTAGTTCCTTGTAATGGCCATGAACCGGCCTTTTTTTTTATTTTTTATTATTTTTTATGATGCATTTTGTCTTCAAGATCAGATGTCAACAATATGGTCGATGATCTATGTTGGGCTTGGAGGTCTTATTCATTGCTTGAAATATAAATAAAGTGTAGAAAATAGGAAAAAAGAGAAATCGAGATTTACATAGTTCGGTGTGATTAGTGATTTTACAAACTATTATTACCTCACTTTGTTCTATTTTACTGTCCTAAAAATGATGGAGGAGAAGGTTACGAAAGATGAAGATGGTCTCTTGTTGGCTCGAATCCCCGGAATCCCTTTCTCTATCTTGGTGTATCTACTTTGTCCAATTGTCTTCTCATGCTTAAAAACTCTTCCCGCTTCTATTCCTCCTTTCACGTCACCTTCTTGTTACCTTTTTTTCGTTTCGATTTAAAATTTATCTTAATTCATCTTAATTTATTTTATCTCATAATTATAAATTTTTTAAATTCTCACACAAATTATAATAAATAATTCAACTTTTTTAAATTTTAAAATAATTTTTTTAAATTTTCATACAAAATATAATAAATAATTCAACTTTTATTTTTCTATTTACAAATCATATCAACTCATCTCAACTTATCTCTAAATCTAAACCACTCTTGTTCTTAGGTATTCCCTATAGACTTATAGCCAACTTTTTGTCTCTTTCATTGGCCGCCATTTGTCTTATTCTCTTCACGTTGCTTCATGGTGGCCATCAACATTGGACCATACAATTTGGTTTTAATTAATATAAATCTCTCCCATATCTCTAGAATCTCTGTTCATTATTTTTTTTTCTTAAAAAAGAGAAGCAGAGGTGATTAGCGTAACAATCTTTCTTGAATATGATCAAATGAGTCCTTACTCACCGTAGAATGTTCGGTTTGAACTATAACTACTACCTCCAAAGGCAAACCTATTACCACAATATATTACAAGAAATCAGATATTTTCTAGTGTTCAAAATCTTCGCAAATAACCATAATAATTGCTGCATTTGATCATTTTTGACGAATTATAAATTGTTGCAGGTTCGCCGAAATCCTAAAGCCCTTTTTGATCAATTTCAGCGATAGGCAAAAATGTCACAAAAACTACTATTTCATACGATTTTAGTTAGTCGCAAATGTTTCAAAAATCGATGGAAATGATCTTCCCGTTTACCATTAAAATCGCTGAGAAAAATTATTTTCGGTGATATGTATCATCACAAAAAGTTAATAAATCGCCACAAATAACTCACTATTTTTTCCAATGATTTTAAATTATCGTTGTCATTAAGTATTTCCAGCGGGTAAGTTTCGCCGCAAAATACTATTTGCGGCGATTTATATGTTGCTGCAAATATGTTTTTGCTATGAAAAAATCATTTTTGGCAAATTTTACTCGCCAGAAAAGGTGTTTCAGAAAAAAAAAAAAAAAAGATGCACAGAACAAAATACAAAAAAAATATTATACATATCCAAGTTTTGCAAGCTTCACAATTTACCTTACACTATGGATTGCATTAATATTTTTTTTAACTAATTTTACACCGTATTTACACCGTACATATATTTTAACTAAAGTCAGGTACTTCATGTATGCATTTTATAATTTATTAACACTTTATACTTTATCAACTCTACCATGTTGGATGTCCCACCTGCCCAAAGATTTATTTTTATCAACCTGCAGGCCAACTAATTTTTGAAACCAGCCTCTTATAGAAAATAATATCAGTCATGATTTAGGCATATAACACGATCTGCAACATGCCCCGAAGGGGATTTATAAAATTCTAACAAATCCTTGTTCCCTTAATGATTAGAGATAAAAAGGAATGCAAATTTTTGCCTTTAAAGGCAATGGAAGACCAAATGAGGCCAGAGCAGATATACAAGCAGACATGTATCTATTAAGCATTGCATGCACTTATGAAGTACAAAAGTATGTCAATTTGGAATGCATAATTTCAATTTGGAAAAACCTGGACAATGACTAGTGTCTCATGACAGGAAAAAAAAAAATCATCTCAATGGTAAAGATCGAGATAAGCATGCGAATATGGGATGGATGAGAAAGAAGACAAAGCAATATAAACCAAAAGCCTGCCTTGATTTTCCTGAGCAAATTATAGCCTGTCATGCCACAACCCCAGACCAAGTTTTTATTAATAACGAGCCTATAACCCGAGCAATGCGCGGGCTTTATGCAAGATTTCATAGAATTATGAGAGCGCATTTCTGGCTTCTCGAAAATCTGTGTTGTGAAATGCAATCAGAAAAGAGATCATGCACTTTCCTTGCTTCATATCTCACCTGTGCATCAAAGTTATACAGTCTTGTTTGGTCAACGAGAGTATCTCAAGTACTCTCAAATACTCTCACTATTATTTTTTATTTTATTATTACTTTTCACTTATTTTTATTATTATTCATTATTTTTCACATACTTTTTACTATTTTTAATATTCTATTATTCACAAATAGTCGTTATTCACTACCATCCCGATTCCCTCCCCAAGTGAAAATGCGTGGTTTAATTAAATTTTATTATCTTTTTCTGGCGACTACATATCTCCACAATAACTCAAAAAGTCACCACAAATATGTAAATCTCATTTTCATCGAATCAAAAATTGTTGGTACTGCTCATTTGTAATGACAAAAATTTGCCGCAAATAGTTTTAGTGCCAAAATTGTAAAAGGCTATTTCCAGCACTTCACATATCGCCGCTAATAAACATTAATTGGCCACAGAATACCTATTGCGGTGACACATATTGCCGCAAAAGTGATTATTGTGGCAATTTTCTCTGTTTGATGGAAATAATGGCGCTATAGTACGAATAGTTTTTTGCCACGAAAAAAAAGTCGCCGCAAAAAACTTAACATTGAATTCTCCCTCATGTTCCAAATTCGTGCTGGAATTAAGCGACAAATTTGAAATCGCTGCAAATAGTGACTATTTACGACGATGTTTTTGCAGCAATCTAAAAATCGTTGGAAAATGCCTATTTTCTTGCAGTGATACCTCCAAAGTATCCAACTGGTCTGAAGCCCATCCCATGGCCCAAATGTCAGACTTTACTACCACAAGTGATCTTAACTTATGTCTTGACTTGAATTCCTAATCTCGAAGTTATGAAATACCAGCTCGTACCAGCTGATATACCACCTTGGTGGTAGAATTTCCATTCATTCACTTAATGAATCGTGTTGATATTAGTATTTCAACGGAGAAATACTATTTGGCAGTCTACTTCAACGGAGAAATTTCTACTCTTATAGAGCACTAGGGTTGGCTTCTTGAGATTTGTACTTAACATTTGACTAGAAATGCCATATTGGCTAGTTTATATAATACACTTTTTATAGATCACATATTGGATTATTTATAAGTTTGGCTAAACCGTCAAAATAATGTTTTTAAACAATTTTTTGTTATTTCCTTATTAGCATATCAAACGGTTATAATAAGACCAAAGAGAAGCATAAGAATTAAATTAAGCAGATAACAGATAGCACATTATGGAATAAGAATGAAACCAAAAGAAAGATAACTCGCATTAATGTTAGCTGTAATCCACCACAATCATAGTCTAGAACAAGACTAAAACCAAAGAGATAGAAGACTAAAAAATAAAGGTTTGGATCCCAAATAAAGCTAGAGGGCGTGAATGTGTTTTTCAAATTTATTGGACTAATGAAATCAACAATCAGTCAATCAATCAGATCATAATAAAAAATCAACACATTAATTTTGGTAACAAGGTCGAAACTCATTTGAAAAACTTCTTTAATCTATAATTACTTTGGGTGTAAGTCACCACCTAAAACCCATTACAGATATTGAGTTTGTTACAACTAATCTAGAAACATTTACAGGACCCTTGAATAACTAAATCAGGCTTGAAACACCACAAGTATCCCACTCGTTCTTTGTACCCTGGCAACTCTAGACCACCGACCTTTTTATAGTTTAACCACGAGCACCAACCGGATCTTTGCATCTAGAGAGTTATGGAAATCCTTTCGGCTAAAGAATACGTCTACACCAATGGACTCTGCAATACTTGAACACGATCACAATATGATAGAGGTTTGTTTATCAAGAGAGAATTGATATTTAATGCACAATGGGTCTCCTTAGGATTTTTTTCAAGAATACGACGAATATGGCAGTGTTAGCATCTCTCCATGACCTAAAAGTTATTCATATTATTCTATATATACTTAAGTTTTGAGAACGTGACTCACTTTAAAAATGTTTTGAAATTCACTCCCATGTATAAGAGTTACACCAAGTAATATTAGGGAAGTCCCCAAGTCATTTTCCCAAAGAACGGTTAGCTTTAATCCCAAATTCCACTACTATAAAAAATAAAAGAAGGTTATATCCTATAACTATTTATAATGACATTCATAATGAAAATTGGTTTTTTTCTTTGACATAATTTGAAAACATTTTGTTCTCTCTCTCTCTCTCTCTGTCACAAATAGTGAAATGAACATTAAGTATGTTAAAGAAGGTCTAAATGAAAGTATGAAGTTGAACTTAATTCAGAGATGGAAAACAACTAGTTAACAATCAATAAATTATCACTCTAATGCACCTTGGCACCAACATCACTCTTTTCCATAAATTCATTAAATTCATTGACGTGCATTGAATGAATTATTGTCATCCTTGCTTAAGAAGCTAAACCACAAGCATCAATGTCATCTAATCCAACGATTCCAGACAATCAACCGAAAGTTATAATGGCTACGCTCTAAGGGGCATTTTATCAAACACCTTGTGTGTAGTGCATAAACCAACTAGTTTTCATTCCATGAGGGGTCAAAACTGCCCAACAACATTACTCTAATCAGGAATTACAACCAATAATAAGTATAGAAGAATGAAACCAATGAATCTTAAAACAAGTCTCAACAGAATCACACCTATAAACCCAATGTAAATAAAAAATAACAAAGAAATTCTAAGCTATTGAATTAGAAAAGATAAATTGCTCAAGACGCAAGAATGAGTCTCGAATCTAGCCAACATGTCTTTGGATTCGAACCCAAACTATAGAAACAAGAATGGTGTGGAATTTTGGGCGTTTGAGAGTTTGGCCGGGAGCAGTCTGTGAACCAAGCAAAGCTGACTCATTTTTTCCTTTCTGATCTCCTTTTCTCCCACTCGCCAGGATTCCTTCCAACCATTTGGGACACATGGCTTCTCCGTATTTGCTGTGTGGCCTGGATTCTCTACTTCTACTCATGCTTGAGCTCGGACACTTGATCGACTGATTCCAAAATTTCCTGAGATTTTGTTGGAACTGCATCATGCCGTTTTTTTTTTCCAAAGAGCCGGTAGCCATATGGTAGTGGCCCCGTCCCAAGTTTATTAATAAACCCTCACTTATGGCAGAGGAATACCGTGGTTACAAGCCAAGTCTAAGGGAGTTTACAGATGAGAAATAAAAGCAAAACCTCCCAAATACAAACCAACCAAAAACCGAAACAAAAGAAACAAAAAGACAAACAGTCTAAACAAGTATATAAAAAACACGGAAAAACCCTAACAGGCCTATCCCAAAACATAAAACATCTAAACAAGCCTAGCATAAACAAAAAATAGAAAAACAAAACACAAACCTGGAAGCGCCGACTAACGACGAAAATACGGAATGCCTAGAAAATCCAGCCGCACAATACCTTTTAAATACTTGGGAAGATCTTGATTGCCATTATACGTGACATTCATACCCATTTCGCCTTCCCGAGCATGAAAATCCGCTGTACTGTTACCTTCCCGAAATTGATAAGCCACTACAAAATTTATCCCCTCAAGCTCCTTACACAAAACGTCCCAGAAATACCACAAAGAGCATTTACCCTTATAAAGCCAATCAACATCAATTTGTGAATCACTTTCAATAATTACATTAACCATATGGAGCCATTTGCACAATCTAATACCATCCAGAATAGCTTTCACTTTAGCGCAGTTATTAGTACCCACCCCATAATGAGCAGAAAAAGCCCCTTTAACCAAACCATTCCAATCTCTAATAATGCCTCCTCCTCCCGAATTACCAGGATTACCTCTACAACTCCCGTCGCAATTAAGCTTCACCCATCCCGTAGGAGGCCTAGACCATTTAACAATTTTACCAGGTCTCATAGAAATGCGAGGCCTCTCTAAATTAAAATCTTCCAAAATCTTCAAGTCGTGCAAGGATAAATTATGAACTGAATTGATATTATTCGCCAAAGATTTAATCCACACCCGAACACTTCTCCAAACCGTCACAGCTGAATCATACTTCCCATCCATTCTAGCCTTATATCTACGCTTCCAAAGGCACCAAGTGATGATACAAGGAATTAAACCAACAAGAGTACCTTTAAAAGAGGATTTTTTAGCGTAAGAAAACCAGGCAGCTACTCTATTTTTCCACAGTAAACTGCACCTACAAGGAATACCCAAAGCAATACTGGCATACAACTCCTCAATAGCCACAGCCCCCATAGAGAAAATATGGTTGATATCTTCCATTCACCTCCTATCACAACAATCACACGCAGAGGCCAGAGATACACCTTTCCTTTGAACCTGAATGTCCACAGGCAGACATTCCATCCAAATTTTCCACAAGCATATAGAGATTCGTTTAGGAAGAAGCTGGTGCCAGAACCAATCATGCCATGGTAATTCCTGACCTCTTTTTCTCACCACCTCCCAAGCTGTACGAGTAGAAAACCTGCCATTAGTGGAAGGTTTCCACACAAATAAATCCGGACCACGAGTATCATTAATAGGCATCTGAAGAATTTCCTCAACAACCTCCTCACTAACCAGCTCCCTAAGAAAATCCTCATCCCAAAGATTATTGGACCAACAATCTTGAAGACGCAATCCGTTATTAATAACATCTTCCACATGTATCGAAAGGGGACCCGAAGCCAACCATCTATCAAACCAAAAGGAAGCATTACCACCACGCACAAGGACATTCACATTATCCATAACTTTCGGCAGCATCTTAACAATCGATCTCCAGAATCTAGAATCAATTGGCCTCGCCTTGTAAGTAGAAAAATGGCCATGACGAAGGTATTTGGCACGAAAAAAATCAGACCAAAGATTGTTGGAAGACAAAATACGGAAGGCAAACTTCATATGAAGAGATTTTTGAACCTCTTTAAGATCTCTCACGCCCAACCCTCCTTCTCTAGTAGGCAAACAAATTTTGCTCCACAACCTCTAATGATATTTTCTTTTACCATCATTCTCTCCCCAAAAACAATTAGCTAACAAAGCTTGAATATGAGACAAAGATATGGAAGGCACACTCATCACAGACAATAAGTAGATAGGCATACCATTTAAAACATGATTGACTAAAATCAATCTACCACCCGGCGATAACAGTTTAAACTTCCAACCGGCAACTTTTTTCCTGACTTTATCAATTAACGGTTCAAAAACCCGGGTTGTCAATCTACCAGATACCAACGGCACACCCAAGTAGGTAACAGGAAACTTACCTTCCTTAAAGCCCGTGAGACTCAACAAACTCCTCTTTCTTGAAGTCGAGATCAACTTAGATAGGAAAAGAGCAGATTTGTCCCTGCTAATTTGTTGACTAGACCGCCTCTCATAAATATCCGGAGTATGCATCAGATTTTTAATAGACCTCTTACCCCCATTAGCAAAAATAAGGATGTCATCAGCATAAAGTAAATGAGAAACCAAAGGAGCACCAATAGGATGACTAAATTTGCCAATCTGACCTTCTTCAAAATGTTTTCTGAGAAGCCTTGTCAACACTTCTTCCATGAGGATGAAAAGATAAGGAGAGAGAGGATCCCCTTGACGAAGACCCCTGGCAGACTGAAAAAAAACCCTTGAAGGTACCATTCATCATAATAGAAAACCACTGAGACTGCACATAATTAGCAATAATCTGGCAAACATTATCAAAAAAACCAAAAGCACGGATCACATGCATTAAAAATTCCCAATTCACCCTATCATACGCCTTGGCCATATCAAGTTTTATCAAAACATTACCACCAACAATTTTTTATGCAGCGACTGAACCATCTTCTGAGCAAGAGTAATATTCTCAAAAATACTACGCCTAGAAATAAATGCACCTTGTTCATGAGAGACCAAACTATCAAGAATAGAATTAAGACGATTCACAATAATCTTCGAAAAGATTTTATAAGCCACAGAGCACAAACTAATAGGATGGAATTTATCAAAACCGGAAGGCTCAGGCACTTTCGGAATAAGAACAATAAAAGAGGAAGAATAAAACCTGGATAGAGGAGCACCCCTGAAAAAATCTCTAGCAGCCTCCACCACATCTTCTTTGATAATATCCTAGCAAGACATATAAAAACCAGATCCAAAACCATCAGGCCTCGGGCTACTATTATTTGGAATAGAAAAAACAGCTTGCTTCACTTCCAATTTAGTAGGTGCCGCGCATAACCAACGATTTTCTTCATCTGAAATTTTCTTCTCAATAATCCTCGACAAATTGCAATGTTCCATCGTAGAAACCTCGGAAAGGATATTACGAAAAAAAACCACAGCCTCCTCATGAACCTCTTCAGCAGTATTCAAAACTCTCCCATCAACAAGGACCATTTTATTAATATGCCCTTTAGTACGCCTTTGGTTAATAACCGAATGAAAAAACTTCGAGTTTTGATCCCCTCAGTCAACCATTTCTTTTTAGCAATTTGGCCTAGACGAGAAGCTTCCCTTTTCTCCCATATTTCGATCTCGGTCTTAGTAGCCACAAAATCATCCTCAAGCTCCTCAGAAAAATCAGATTGAAGCTGGTTTTCCAGAAAATCTAACCTCTCTTCCAGAGCACGGATATTCACATCCACCTTTCCAAAAACATTTTTATTCCAAGCACGAAGCGCAAGCTTAGCTCTTTTCAGACGAATAGAAAGCTTAAGAAGCCCAGACGCCACATCCTGTTTATTCCAAGCTTCCTTCACACACATTAAAAACCCATCATGTAAACACCACATATTCAGAAAACGAAACGGAGAAAGGCCATAGGAAGTAGCAAGATGATCTGAGAACACTACCATCATACAATGGTCATAAGATTTACGGCTCAAATAATTGAAGTGAACTGAAGGAAAGAGGCTGGCAAAAGCATTATTCATGAGCACTCTATCAAGTTTTGCCCAACTTCTGGATGCTCCCCCATGCCCATTACACCAAGACATGTTCTGGCCAGAACTAGATGTCTCCAACAGACCACAATGATCTATACAGTCGTTAAACTCTAACATCGAAATAAGAGGCCGAGGATTCCCACCAACACTTTCCGAATCCCTGCGAATAACATTAAAATCACCCAAAACTAACCAAGGCTGATCCATATTGGTCCTCTCTTCTAAGTCATGCCAAAGTTCTCTTTTATCAACATATGAGCACTTAGTACAGACAAAAGTAACAATAACACGGTGCACATCCCATTTAAACCAACAAGACACGATTTGAGACGTACAAAGCACAATTTCAAAAATATTTGGGTTATTCCAGAACACCCACAACTTACCACCCTGATTGGCATTTGAGGCATAATGATTAAAATCCAAAAAGCACCCAAGAGAAGCCATACGATTATCATCCATAAAAGGTTCCGAGATAGCAGATAAAGAAACCTTAAATTTAATAAGTAGCTTCTTCAATCTTCCTCTAGAACTGCCCAGCCCTCTAATATTCCAAAAAAGAATTGTATTGGTCATAAGTTCAACTTTTGGGAACGGGTGTGAACCCGTTGTGATTTTCTCAGAGTCATGTCCTCCTTCGGATTTGATTTTCCATTTGCCGTAACGTGGTCCACGTCCGAATCATAAATTTTTTCTTTTCCCATCACAGCTGGTAGAGCATCATCTTCATTATCATAAACCCATGCCCTCTCCCCCTGGTAAACCTGCTTACGCTAGTTCTCCAAACTCTCCTGCACCTTTTCAAAATCAACTTGTACCTGCGGAACACGATCGCACCAAACTTTCTCGCACTCATTGTCACTAACTTGGGTGCTGACATCATTCAATTTCTGGCCAGTATCCATTTGTGTAACAGCAGGAACTTCCTCGAGTAAATAACCAACCACATTTTCCTCCACAGGGATTTGAATAGCAGACGCATGCTGGACATCTAACACATCGGATCGTTGCTTCATCGAATTGGATGCTGGGTTATTCACCTTAGGGAAACCTGGGACAGGAGAAGAAGAGCCCCCTGCTCCCTGCCCACTAACACAATTCCCTTCTCTGCTAGCCATCAGAAACGGTTTACTTACATTCGTAATTTCTTTTTCACCCTCCTCTGCTTTTTCCCCTGCCTTGCTGGACTCGACCTTGTTCGTAGACCCTGGGATTGTCTCAATAGTTAATTTCGCAATGCCTTCTTCATGATTTATCACAACAGCAGGGTTCTTCTGACCCACTTCCTTCCAAGTTTTAGCATCTTCCTTGTTCCCATCCTCTTTTCTATGCTTTTTCCCGTCGTGACCACGGTTAACACGCTGCACCATTCTGCAAGCCACCTCAGTATGGTCTTGCCTAAAACATTTGTTGCAATAAAAACTTGGTTTCTCATAGACCACCGACTGCCATATCTGATGCGAACCAAACATCACAGGAAAGCCTTTTATCTGCTCGTCTCTGAGATCGACTGCAACACACAAACGTGCTCCTGTGGCTCGTGTTCTATATACGGTCGCATTATCCGTTCCCAAAAACTTGCCAAAGCGTGTAGCAAAACTCTGGAGACAATCCAACCTGTACAGATGCAAAGGAAGACCAGGCAAAAAAATCCATTGAGGAGCAATGGATGGTTCCTTTTTCAGATCAAAACCCACCGACCAATTGAACAAACGAAACAGAACGCCTGCCACCACCCTGCCTTCACGTGCCCATGCATGGAAGTAATATTTCTCATTCGCAAGGTGTAAAAGGATGTGAAAGTCATCCATAAAACTGATCATCGGCACCTAACTAAACCCCCAAGTTTTGATAATATGTTTCCGTAAAACATCAATGGATGGTCTGGAGGACAGAAACTTAAGAACTAAAGAAAATTTCAAATCTTCGGCTGCCTTTTCCATCTCAATATCCGAGAAAATAAATCCAAGCTCACCGTTGATTACCTCAGGACGCCGGACTGAAAGCTTAAATTTTGGAGGAGGGATAGGCCGCTGCAACGCCTCCACAAACGTTCGCCGCTCACTGTTCTCATTGCTGGCTGAATGATCACCCCGCTAGAGGGGGCCTTGCCGGAATCTTGTCCACCCCGTCGGTACCAGAGGCCACCAGAGGGCCTCTCATCACTGCCCACAAAGACCTGCGTCGCACAGGGTAAACCCTAGCAGAGTATGCAACGTTCACGTAAGGAAACTTTTTTCCTAAAGTTCTAACTATAATCATAAGTCGCATCATGCGGTTTGTTGGAGGAAACTATTGCATTTTAGGACCTGGAGTGCTTAAGGGTATACGGCATTTTGTTGAGGAGTGATGGGCTGCTACTAGTTGGACCTGGATAGTTGCTTTTGTGCTTGGACGGAATTCTCTGCCGCTTAAAAGTGAAGAAAAAATTAAACTGTGTTTCAAAATCATAAAAGTGCTAAGCATTTTACAACCAGTTCAAACTCCAACAAAATGGAAAATTAAGAGAAAACACAGTAGTCTCGTAAGAGGCAATATTTAAACATGCTTTTGCCTCATGATGCAATTAAGTTAAAGTCAATTTTCCATGGCCTAATTTCATCAATTACTAGTGAGAAAAATGTGATTGATGTGAATTAAAGTGCAAAAAAATTACAATATTGTAGCTCAATCACACCCCCAACTAGCGTTTTGCTTGTCTCTTAGCAAAACAATGAAAAAGAATTGAACAATATATTGCAATCAAACAATATTTCACACATAAGCACACCAGCTAGCCAACCTGAATTCTCAATCACAGTGATGTTACTTCTCACAAATTTAGGTCAATGTAAGCAACTTGAAGGGACTACTCAGTATCTTTTCCACATCGGATTGAGGCAAAACTCTAGGAAGTTCACAGTCCTATACCTTAGTTCCCTAATTATATATATTTTCTTTTTTTATACCACTGAGCATCCTAAAGATCTTCCACTTGAAGATTGATCATTACTAATCCTCATTACCTCAAAACTGAATGGTCTAGCAGTTTTCACGTCAACTCTTGCGAGTTTGTATTCTTTACACTTTTTGTTCCAAATGGACTCTTTACAACTCAATTGGACTAAGTTTTGTCATGAAAGCATACCAACATATTAGTTTTACACTATTAGATTATGTATAAGGTTTGTCTAAACCACCAAAATAATGTTTTTAAATAATTTTCTTGTTATTTATTTATCATCATATCTAACGGTTATAATAAGACCAAAGAGAATCATAAGAATTAAATCAAACAGAAAGCATTCAGGAATTTGAATGAAACCAGAAGAAAGATAATTCACATTAACGTTTGTTGCAATCCACCACAATCATGATGCAAAACAAAATTAAGAGCAAAGAGATTTAGAAGACAAAAAAAAAAAAAAAAAAAAAAAAAATCGGGTTCATATCCCAAATATACTTATAGGAGATGAATATATATTTTCCAAATTTATTGAACAATTTAAATCAACAATTACTCAATCAATTAGATCATCACAAAAAATAATCAACCCATTAATTTTGGAGACGTTGTGTAAACTCATTTGAAAAATGTCTTTAAAATCTAAAACCACTTTGGGTGTAAGTTACCACCTAAAATCTACTATAGAATTTGAGTTTGTTACAACCAATCTAGATACACTTACAAGATCCTTGAAGTAACAAAATCAAGCTTGCAACTGTTATATTTATTCTAGATGTCATATTAAATGTGCGGATTTATTGAATGTGGGATTTTTTGAATCACTACCACAAAGAGATTGATTGGTTCAGTGGTAAGGGTGTGTTGTTTCAAAGGAAAAGAAATGGGTTTGAAACTCTATGGCTGATTTAATTTTAACATACATGAGATAGCCCAAGGGGCACATTATCCCAATTGGTGGCACAAGGCTGAACGTGAGCTTAGCCAAACTCCGATCAGAATAGGTGTTCCTTTGGAAAGAAATGACTTTAATTTTTACAGTCATGGGATAGCCCATGGGGTACACAACCCATCTTGGGGGGGGGGGGGGGGGTGCATGGCCCATCTGAACTGGTGGCACAAGGCTGCAAACGAGCTTAGCCAAGGCCTAGTCCGAATAAATGCTTGGTTGGAAAGAAATGCTTCAAAATTCATAAATTTGAAAAGGTGTGATGTGTGTTTCGAACTCCGTTGGTGAAGGGAGGTGTCCAACCATTTGACTAGTCATGTCTTTTGGTCTTTAAATGAAACATTATATCCTTTAAAATAACAACTACCAGTTGAAAAGTTATAAGTTAAGAGTTGTGATCTTTTAATTGGTGCCCCTTCATCTTTTATAAATAGAGGATGAGACCCACTTTTTAACATTCATTTCTCTCATTTTTTTCAGTCATTTACATAATTTTGTAGAGAAACTCTAAAGGAAAAACTTTAGAATTGGTATTTGTAATTAGTGACTTTGTTGTATCCTGAAGGTGAATTGCTTGTAACCTGGTAGCAAATTCTTTCGAGTGGGGGCAATTATCACCTTAAAGATAGTGTTCTACATGCCTCAAAGTCACATTTATTTTTTCATATTACTGTATCCGCTTAAAATTCTTCAGCAATTTTAAGGTGATAATCGCAATAGGAGCAGAATCTAATATAACGACTTTCAAGATGATGAATCAAAGACTTTTTCAAACTAAATAGGTTTGATGGAATGAATTTTACTCGCTGGAAAGCAAAGTTGATGTTCATTATTGAAGATTTCATATATTTTGGATCCAAACTTGCTAGTACTTCAAGAATCCAAATTCGACGACAATGACAAAATCAAATCAGAGCGCAAGAAACGCGAAGAAGACGAAGTGGCACATAGAGGGCACATTCTAAATACACTTTCTGATCATTTTTACGATTTTTTTACATTAATCAAGTCACCAAGAGAGATTTGGGAGGCATTGGAATTGAAGTATAAAACCGAAAAGAAAGGTATGTATAAGTTTCTTATTATTAAATATTTGAGACCTTAATTTTGAAGTTTCTAACCTCAAGTCGGGGTTATTATTGTCAAATTTCCACCAAGTCGAAATAATCATGAAAAGAAACTTATGCACACATTTACTAATTTAAGAGGAAACTCGAATTCGTAATAATAAATTATTTTCTCATAATGGTTCTAAAGTGAACTTTGTTAATGAGAAAAATAAATTTTAAGGTAACTTTGATGGAAACAAAAGAAAATATAATGACTTTTCAAACTATGGACCGAGTGAACAAAATAGCCTTCGGCTGATTCTAACCGAAAATTCCGGCCCAGCCCAAACCAAATTAACCGACCTAGAAAAATTTGGGTGGACTTTGGAACCTTTCGTAATCATTCTGGAATAAGGGTTGGAAAATGGGTTCGGAATTGGGTTATTAACTGATTTCCAAACATCTCGCACAGTCTTTGTGATTTGCTCTGTATTTTTTAGAAAGAGAAAATAAACAAACTAGGAAGAAAACCCTTGTTCTAACTCTAGCTGGGTTCTCTTATATCACAGGTAAAAGGGCATACTCTCATTTTCTCATTTTTCCACTACGAATTATGTAAGGATGTGAAAGCTAAATTAATTAGGTGGTAGATCAGGTCTTGATGTCTTATTTAAAAATATGAGTCCTTTATTCTCTATAGACTTTAGTAATCTATCTATTCCTTTATGGGATGATTATTTGGACTTCTTTAGTGATCCAGAAAAAAATTGCAAGGTGAGACTCAATAATGTCATTAGTACTCTCTGTCTTTTTCTGCTTTGTTTTCCTTTCTTTCTGAATAGCATAAGAGCAAAAGATCACCAGGGTGGCCGGCAATAGCCAGTCCATTGTGGGGCGGTGGCATTTTTAAAATTAGGTTGTATCCGTACTCCAAACTTGGTGTCTGATGTTCCACATTACATATTAGCTCCTTGTTCCTCCATGTATTGATCACTTTTAGTATAATGACTTTATCATAGAGCTATATATACTCTAGCAATGAAAAATGATCTTAAGACTTAATTTGACCTTTTTGGTTTTGGGACATTGTCTGCAAAAACAATTTAAACTTCCTCTTTTTTAGAAGATTTAAAACTTGGTTGATATAGAGTAGTTAAGGATCTTTGCCTCTATGAGAATCTAATAGGCATTGTGGGGTTTTGTTAGGGGTATGCAGGCTGCAGCCAAATAAATTGTTGGATGAACCAGCTTGAAATGATCATCATTTTGATATCCCAACTTGCCCAGGTTGGTCACTGATGATGACCTTGGATATCAGGTAGGATTTTCCATTAAAATGTCGTTGTTCTCTATTTTTTTTTTTTTGGTTTGATACCAAAAGAGGAGAAAGAAACCAGTGGTGGCATTTTCCAAAATTAGCTTGCATCTCTGTCCTTTTTTTGACATTGCCCTATTCTAGCCCCCATGAGCTTGATGTCTGATGGTTCAATATAATATATTCCTTCACATATTGACTTCTATGACCTTTGCTTAAAGCAATATTGACTTGTTATTTGAGATATCTTGCGCCATGTTGATACCAATTTATGATAAAACTACTACACTCACTCTTCAAATATGGTCTTTAAGACTTAATTTATCTTTGCCATTGAAATTAAGGTTGTCATCTGGGGTTTGATGTTAAGATTCCCTTAATCTACACAGGTTGCATGTGTATTTCTTCATACGGACTTCTTTTATAGATTTTAATAATCTGTCTTGTCTAGGGTCCAGAAAGAAGTGCCAAGGTGAAACTCAATGATGTCTCAACTTGGCACTTTCTAGTCCATTCCTTTAGTTCGAGTTCTTACTTGGGTTCAATTTTCATTATGGGAATATATATTGAAGTGCCATGTAGCAGTGAGAGAACATACAAGCAGCATATCAAGAGCTGCTTTGAAAATCAGGTGGAAAGGTACCCTCTAATCTTCTTGGAGATGCTTTTAAAATCTATGCTTCTAGATGGCTGCCCAACATGTCAAGAGGTGGAATCATCAATAAGCAAGCAGCATCAGACTCGGAAGCGTTCAGGATAGATTTGATTCACATGGTGGAGAATATATAAAGTTGATGGCTACAACATGATGATGCAACCAAGTGCTTGTGACTTCTGTATTACTGCTTTCCAGGAACATCGTTAGCCATTAGTGATTTTTCAGTTGGGTATTGTACAGAAAAAAAAAATTCCGACTAAAAAAATATTCATATAAATCCTTGTGACAAAAAGAATGATGGAGATACAAAAATGTCTCAAGTGTGGATTTCTGCTAGTGGGAGTAACAACAATTCATGCCCACCCAAGTTTAAGCCATTTCAAATTCACTTTGGTAAAATATATCTTTTTCAAAGACAATGGTAGTGAAAGATATCCCTTACAATTCACATTGAAAAAAAAAAAAAAATCAGAAACTCGATTCTGTTCAGAATTAATTTTGGGTTGGAAATTCGGTTTTGAAAATTTGAGTGAACTTTAACCAATCCGAAATGTGAAATTGAAGTTAGGTCAGAAATCTCCAATGTGGGTCAGATCGAATGAACAATCCTAACAATGGTGATAAGTACAAAAACATAAAAACTTGTTACAATTGTAGAAAGAATGGACACTTTAAGTGTGAATGCAGGTATACGAAGAAATACAAGAAAGAAAATAGCAATAGTGCAAATATGATAAAAAATGAGATTTCGAAAATTATGGCCATGGTCTATGAAATGCACATTAGCATGATTACAAAGTTAAATATGGCTACAATAGTCAAGTCTTCTGATTGGTGGTATAACTCAGGTGCTACTGTCCAAGTTTTCAATTAGAGATCTCAATTTAAAAATTATGAAGATGTAGCAGATGGACACACAGAATGGGAAATCACAACTCTAAATAAGTTGTGGAAAAGGAACTGTGGAACTTCAGTTCACTTCTGGCAAGAAATTTATTCTTGTTAATGTTCTTCATGTTATAGAAATAAAGAAAAATATTGTATATACAAATTTACTTTGGAAGAAGGGTGTCAAGACCATATTCGAGTTTGATAATGTAATTCTGTCCAAAGGGGGAGTGTTTGTTGGAAAAAGGGTATTCTTGTGATGGCTTGTATAAACTAAGTCTTAATAAAATCAATTATGATTCTGCTTATATTGAGGAGTCTTCTACTTTGTGGCATAATCGTTTAGCACATTTGAATTTTAAATATTAAAAGTTTATGTTTAAACATAGTTTAATTCCATATAGTCATGAATATGGTGTTAAATGTTAAATTTGGCATTCAAGCAAAAATGACAAAAAAACATTTTTCTAAAACAAACATCAATATATAATTATGAGAAGTAGTGCATTCTGGTATTTGTGAACTAAATAATATATTAATTAGAGGAGGCAAAATATATTTTATTATTTTTATTGATGATTTCTCAAGATATACGTATATATATTTAATGGAAAGTAAGGATGATGTCTTTAATATGTTCAAATCTTATAAGTCTATTGTTGAAAATCAAAAGAAAAAGAAAATTAAGATACTTCGTAATAACAGAAGTGGTGAATATTTTCCTATTGGATTTTCTTTATACTGTGAGGATAAATGTATTATACATCAAAGTAGTGCACTCTATAGCCCTATAACAAAATAGTTTAGTAGAAACAAAAAATAGGATACTAGTTGTTACGTTAAATGTTATGATTTTGAATGCAAATTTGTCTTTTAATTTGTGGGGAGAAGCATTAAAAACATTTTGGAATTTAAACTAGTGCACTCTATAGCCCTATGACATAGAGTGCACTAGTTTAATGTATAATGCCTTTCTATGCATTACTTACAAAATATCTTCTATGAAATTTAAAGTTTCACCATATAGATTGTTGAAAGACAGGAAACCAAATCTGGAATACCTAAGGGTATGAGGCTATTTAGCCTTATATAGAGTTCCAGACCTAAAAAGAAAAAAAATTAGACCCAACGACAACAAAGAGTGTTTTTATAGGATATGTTGAGAATTCAAAAGCATATAAACTTTTTTATTTGGATTCTAATGTTATAGTAGAGTCAAAGGTTGTAAAATTTATTGATGAAAAATTCTATAATGATTCTAAAATAGTATCAAATCTTACTCAAACACCAAACTGACTTGAGTCAGAAAAGGAATTATATAATTCCTGACACATTGACTGAATCAAGGAGAAGTCAAAGAGTTAAAAAAAGGATAAAAGCTTGAATCTAGATTTTGTGTCATCTTAGGTAATTGTTTGCTTAGAAGGAAACATAGATGATGTTTTAAACAAGATGTCCATTTATTAAATATAGAAGAATATCCAAAAACATTTAAAGAAGTTATGACTTCCAGAGATGTTGCATTTTGAAAAGAGGTAATCAATGATGAAATAATTCAATATTGTCAAACAATACTTGGGTTTTAGTTGATTTGCCTCTTGGATCAAAACCTATTGGTTGTAGGGTATTTATGAGAAAGTATAATATAAATGGGTCTCTTTAAACTTTTAAGGCTAAAGGTTTTAAACAAAAAAATGGCATATTTTGACACGTATGCCGTAGTGGCTAGATTTATATCCATTAGAGTGCTTCTAGCATTGACTTCAATATATAATTAATTTGTAAATCAAATAGATGTTAAAATTACATTTGTGAATGGTGAACTGGATGAAGAGGTGTACATGGAATAACCAGAAGGATTTGTTATGCCTGGGCAAGAAAATTAAGTTTGCAAATCAATCAACTCATTGTAAGGATTAAAGCAAGCACCAAAACAATGGCATGAGAAATTTGATTCGGTAACTTAATCTCATGGATTGAAGCATAATAATGCAGATAAATGTCTTTATTCTAAATTCAGTGGCTGTTATAGTGTTATAATATGTCTTTATATGAACGACTTGCTTATATTTGGAACAAATATATAAAACTAAGAAGTATTTATCTTCAAAGTTCAAAATGAAAGATCTTAATAAAATTGACACTATTTTGAGTGTCAAAAAGTAAAGAAACATAGTAGGAGTTATGCTTTATGTCAATCTCATTGGTTGTCTTTGCATGTTGGAGAATTCGTCAATTTGACGAAAGCAATGCCTTTTTACATGGTTTTATAGATGAAACAGTTCATATGTCTTAACCTCCAGGTTTCTTTGATGCAACTCATCCTCACTAAGTCTTTAAATTGGAAAGGGCTCTATATGACTTAATGCAAGCTCCACAGGCGTGGTACTCATGCCTCCGCTCCCGACTCATTGCTCTTGGTTTTACATGTTGCAAATCTGATGCCTCTCTATTTGTTTTTATTGCTGGCTCCAAACGAATATATGTGCTAGTATATGTCGATGATATTTTTATCACCAGATATTTTCCTCCCGCGGTTTAGTCCATCATCACCAACCTTCAGTCTGAATTTGCAATCAAAGATCTCGAGGTAATGCACTATTTTCTTGGTGTTGAGGCTATTCATGTGCATGATGGCTTCTATTTGTCTTAGCATCAATATATCCATAACATTCTAGATTGTACAGGTATGCTAATGGCCAAACCAATGTCTACGCCAATGTCTACATCTTCGAAGCTCACGGCAACAGATGGCCATTCTATCTCAGATGCAACTCTTTATCGCAACAGAGTTGGCTCTATTCAATATCTTACTTTTACACGTCCAGATATATCATTTGCAGTCAACAAAGTTTGCCAATATATGCAAAGCCCTCGTACTGGGCACTGGACAGTTGTTAAATGCATTCTCAGTGGTTACTGTGTTTATCTTGGCAACAACATTATCTCGTGGAGCTCTTGCAAGCAATCCACTGTCTCTCGATCAAGCACTGAAGCAAAGTATAGAGCCTTGGCAAACATTGTAGCAGAACTAACCTGGCTGCTACATCTCATGTCTAAATTGGGCCTCTCTTTGGCAACACCTCCAAACCTTTACTATGATAAGATTGGTGCAACTTACCTCACAGCCAACCCTGTCTATCATGCACGTATAAAACATATTGAACTTGACTACCATTTTGTACGTGACAAGATTGCTTCTAAACAACTACATGTTCGCTTCTAAACAACTACATATTCGCTTCTAAACAACTCGCAAACACTCTTACTAAGCCACTTGCTTCTGCTCATTTTCCCCTTCTATGTCACAATCTCAATGCCCGTCCCTTACTGTTGGAATTGCGGGGGCGTATCAAGACATCCATTGACATCCCAGATCACAAACAAGACTCCAGCAACACAAACTCCTACCAGCAACTCATCTACACAACAACCCGATAGCTCCAAGTCTACAAGATAGAATTTGCTGCACTTAAGATACTATCTGTTATGTTTCAAATGTATCTGTTAAAATTTAAAATTCAAACGTTCTAGTGTACTTATCTCTCATGTAATTATCAATTGTAACAAACTCTTATCAGTATAAATAGAAGAGCACGTACACCAAATCAAGTGGTAAGGCTTATTCAAAATTTAGTTCAGTTTCTATATTTGTGCATCTATTTTTTTTTTTTTTGAAATACAAATGATTTTCTAGTATTTGGCCGATACCTTAAAAATAGTTATAAAATCAAGTTTGATGTTTGGCTCGTAATAAAAACCTCATTTAAGAAATATTTTTTTATTCAATACTCTATAGATCAAGAATAAAGAGTTGATTCAGTCAAAAAAAATAAATAAATAAATAATGAGTTGATCAATTAGAACATTTTTTTATGTTTTTTTTTTCTTTTTTCACAAGATCATAGATTTTATTATTTAATTTATATCATAATACTGATCTTCCTTACGTGTAGACTAGACTTCTCTTTAATAAATAGACCCAACATATGAAACATTTAACTAATGTGATGAAATAGTGTAGAGTCGGGACTCAACTCAGAACCTCTACTCTGATATCGTGTAAAATCATTACTTATTTAAAATATTTAAACTAATAAAAAATATAGATTTTATTAGTTAATTTATTTCTTAGGCCACATACTCAACGATATATTAAAACTAGCTTTGTGATGTCGGGGTGACCATTCAAACCCCAACCCTTAATTTGGACCCAACCATGCAAGGGCATCAATGCTACTAAACTATATATTGAATACGTTGTGTACTAGATGTAGACCCTTATAAGCATAAGCTAAGGCTTCATTTGTTTTCGTAGATGAGATAAGATAAGATGAGATTAGTTAAGATAAAAGTTGAAAGTTAAATAAAATATTATTAGAATATGTTTTTTAATATTATTTTTGTTTTGAGATTTAAAAAGGTTGAATTATTTATTTTATTTTGTGTGAAAATTTAAGAAAGTTGTAATAATTAAATGAGATGAGATGAGAATGTTTGTGAAAACAAACGAGGCCAGCTTATTAATGTTCCAGTCTCATTCTCTCTTACTAAAATAATTCATAACTTCTAAAATAAATTTTAAGATAATAATAATAATAATAAATATAATTATTAATTATTAATTATTAATTATTTATTTTAAAAAATATTTATAACAAACTGCATCCAAACCGGCTGCATGCACATGAATTGGAATCTTGATTAATTTCTTTTACAAATAAAAATATGAAGACGATATTTGTTTTTTTTAATCAAGCATATTATAAAATAACGAAAAGTAGCTACAGAATGTTTATGGTGGATCTTTTCCACTATTGATATACAAGAAACAACTAGGTAGATTATCTAATGATAAGTTTTCAAAAATATGATTGGTTCCAATAGCATATTATAAACCCGTGCACTTGCACATTGAACATTGAGTGATTAATTAGGCAGATTTCTTGGAGTGTAGCACCAGGTGACCAAGGTTTAAGTATTAACAAATGCCTTCAAAGTTCCAAGGGGCTTGGTTTAGAAATATAAGCTTATCGTGAGGGGATCGAAAAGTGAAAATGAACTAGTTTGTGTCCATGCCTTCAATAAGAAAATTCTGAACAAAATTTCAAGTAGCTTTGATATTAGAATGAATGGCAAACTTGTTCAAGGGTTTATCCACTACGAAGCTTCCTACCAAGACTTGGTATGATAGAGCTTTTGCTGACTCTGGTGTAGGTTGAAGATTGAGGTCGTGCCATGACAATGCTCCAGTTTGGGTGATGAGAGAGTCCAGGTCCATTGTTGATGTCGAGTGCAAGTCTTTACAAGTCCTTGTTTGATGTTGTAAAAGAGGGGAGAAAACTAACTGGGTTATATGAGTATAATGGGAAGCACCATAGTGTGTAGAGAGACTGTGGCGCCCACGACCCCCATGTAAGGAGACACGGGAATCGAGATTCTGGGATGATGACAACAGGGTCACACGTCCCAACGTTAGTGCCAAGTGTGTGTGTATGCAACAGTGTACAAAAAATAACGCAGCGGATAATTAATACAACTAAGTACTAGAATTGTTAATACATTTTAAACAATCAGTAAAAATGTTTAAAAATTATACAGTCATCCAAAATAAATATTTTACAAGTCTCAAACCAAAACGAGTGATCCCAGATCACTCCTCGGGTGGAGCCGAATCCTCAGGCTCACCCTCAGCTTCATCTGCATCTAAATCTGCATTACCACAAAATGGTACCGCAGGTAAGTATAACCCAAATAACCACGAGATAAAAATATATTAATGCTACCAAAATGCATGCATATGATGAGATATGCATTAAATCCAAAAATACTATTTTTCCCGAAAATAGATATTTTCCACACACGCCAAAATCCCATTTTGACCCAAAAAGAATACTCCGTCATTTTCCCAGAAAATGACCCAAATCAATAAAATCTCATTTTCCCAGAAAATGAATCACATAAAAACCTTTTAATCAACACACGCTATTTTCTCAGAAAACAACTCACTATTCCATTAACTAATGCACCATGATCTCCCCTAAGGATCATCCGCACGTCTTGGATTCGTAGCGATGCTCAGTTCCTTACCCAGCGCGTTCGTGGCCAAGCACCCACTACGCAACGAGCGATGCCCAGTTCCGCGTCCAGCGCTTACGTGAACAAGTATCCTCTAGCCCCCACCAGTAGAGGGGCCACAGAGTCGGCACGAGACCATCTCGTCCGATCCCGTTGTGGCCCAGCGACAACCCAGGGGACGTCACTTAGTATATTCCGCTCCCCAGTGACCAGAGGAGCTCCACCGAGATAATACCCAATCTCGGCTTGGGGTCGTGATACACACGCACCCAAAATCCTTTAACACATGAAAACTCAGTTTTCATGAAACACATGAACATGAATGCATGTACACGAAAATCCAGTTTCCTTTACAAACATGATCATGCGTGTAATATGCCATGTACATGAACAACACCACAACAACCAACAATTCAAAATACCAACCAAACACACAACTCCGTCCATAATCCATCCGATCCCCGAACTCCTCGGACTCAGTCTGGCATGTCCAACCAGATCACAATAATATGAGTTAGTGTAAAAATACATTTAAATCACAATAGTTCTTTGAAAAAATACTTACAGCGCTATATTATAATTTTCGAATGATCACGAAGCTGCAAGAAGTGGCGGCTCATCAACGTAACAGTGTAAAATACACTGTGGCCGTGGATCTCAAAAACTTAATTTTCAACGGAGACAAACCAAGACCCAAAATTGATAGGGTAGGGCCTAGAGAGGTCGGTGAAGCCAATGGTGGTGGTGGTTTGCCGTGGGTGGTGGCGCAAAGGGTGGTTTTAAGGCCAAAAAGTCGAAATCGGAGATGGGCTTGGTTGTGCTTCACTGGTGACGGATCGGAGCCGGGTTGGGTCCATTGGGTTGCCAAGAGGTCGGGGATGAAGTGGTGAAGAGATGGTGGCCGGAGGTGGCGCGCGAAGGAAGTGAAGGGCGCGGCTGGGTGTCGCGCGTGGAGGCTATCGACGGCGAGATAGGGGCTGGAAATTGGGAGGTGAGGTCGCCAGCCGATGGGGAGGTGAACGGAAGGGGCGGTGTCGGTCTCGAGCTGCTCACGGCGGCGGGCTGGGTGGAGGAGAAATCGGACGGGAGAGAGGGAGGGGGGTGCGTCGCGCGGGGGGGGGGGGAGCTGGGGGAAGGAAAAGAAAAAAGAAAAAAGAAAGGAAAGAAAAGAAAAAGGGAAAAAGAAAAAATAAAGGGAAAGAAATGAGGTCCAATCCCCACATCTTGGGTCACAAAAAAAGATCCAACAAAAATGATTTTAAAACAACATCTTAATTAAAATAATTTAAACGTAATGATACAATGAAAATAAAATAATTAAATCTCACAATCAATTAATTTAAAAAGAAGAACAATTTAAATGTACAACAATAAATAAATGTTAAGAAAACATAACAATTTAATTTTCACAATTTAAAGATCATAAAATAAACCATTTAAAATATCCGATGATTTTAAAACAGGAGAATAAATTTTTGAACAAATAAAAATAATCCTTCAGTGAAACTACACTAAAATACGGGGTGTTACATCCTCCCCCCTTAAAAAAAATTTTGTCCTCGAAAGTGGCAAGGTCAAACATAAGGCTAAGACAGGAATAAAATTCAACTAGGAGCAAACTTTAGAACATACCGCCAGAATCAATTGAACAGATACGGGTACTGCTCTCTCATGTCAGCTTCTCTCTCCCAAGAGAAATCCTGAGCCATCGGATCGCCCCACGACACCTTCACCAAAGGTATCGCCTTAGACCTTAACATTTGCTCTTTCCAATCCATAATCTGAGTCGGGGCAACTTCATAAGAAAGATTAGGCCGAAGTTCAATGCGTTCAGAGTCGAAAAAACGCCGCTCAAGCTGTCCAAAACTCTTCTTCAAAGATGACACATAGAACACATCATGGACATCCCCAAAATAATCCGGCAGAGCAACTCTATAAGCAACTAGCCCAACTTTCTCTATAATCTGGAAAGGGCCAACATTCCTCAGACTAAGCTTATCCTTCTTGCCAAAGCGCTTAACCCCCTTCATCGGAGAGACTTTAAGGTAAACCCAATCGCCTATCTCAAATGATAAGTCTCTTCTCCTTGTATCTGCATAACTCTTTTGGCGACTTTAGGCTTCTGCCATTTTAGTCCTTATAAACTGAACTTGGTCCTTCATTTCTTGAATTATCTCAGGCCTAATCAATTTACTTTCGCCAACTTCATCCCAACACAACGGTGATATGCACTTCCTCCCATACAAAACTTCATACAGCGCCATCTGAATGGAGGAATGAAAACTGTTATTGTAAGCAAACTCAATTAGCGGCAGGTGATTCTCCCAACTCCCTTGAAATTCCAAGACACAAGCACGCAACATATCCTCAAGAGTCTGGATAGTATGCTCTGATTGACCGTCTGTCTGTGGGTGATATGCAGTACTAAACTTCAACTTAGTGCCTAAAGCTGCCTGCAAACTCTTCCAAAAATGGGACGTGAACCGCGGGTCCCGATCTGACACGATGCTCTTGGGCACTCCGTGCAAACGCACTATCTCCTTAACATACAACCGAGTCATCTTACCCAAAGAGTTGGTATTATTGATAGGCAAGAAATGGGCACTTTTGGTCAACCGATCAACTATCACCCAAACTAAGTTCTTTCCACTAGGGTCCTCGGCAAATCCACAACAAAATCCATAAAATATCATCCCACTTCCACTTAGGAATAGGGAGAGGTTGAAGTTTACCAACAGGTCTTTGATGCTCAGCCTCAACTTGACGGCATGTGGCACATTTCTCAAAAAAATATGGCGATATCCAACATACTCGTATTAGTCCTCCAGTGGCACATCACGACCAGTATTCCTAGATGACTATACTAACCAAAATCTTATTTTCCACAAGAACCTTCATACAATATCCAGAAAATTCCAATGATCAATAGCTCCATACAATAATCCATGCTAACCTCAATCAGCTCCTGTGCTTCAACTTCTAAACCTCCATTGAATTTTACATTTGGTAACCTAATGGCCACTTCCAAGGTTAGCCATAATAACAAATTGCACAACCAAAAGATTAATCTTCAACTACAAGCATCATCTAAAAATTCAAGTCACCACTAATTCCTCAAGATCAGCACAAAATCCGAACTCCTAACTACAACCACAAATATCACGCTTCGGCTGCACACTCTGATAATTCGCCACATGCATAAAATTTATGTCTTCATAAAAACTAGCACCATCGAATACAAGGTGGCTCCATACCTACTAACTAGAAAACTCTTACCACCTTTTGGTAGAAAATACTCTTTTCCCCAAAACCAGGGGTTATCACTCATATTCCTCAATTAACTCCTGCTGCCTTGATCAAAATCAATATTCCGCAAAATACATTCATGATCATAGACAGAAAACTAACCTCAGCATCCCAAATTAAAAAAATAAGCAACCTCAACCCAAAATACATCCATCTCATCTACAATAAGGAGCATACTTTAAAAGATTCGATTCCAATCCGACCAACTAAAAAGAGCACTATAAACTTCTACCCAAAATTCTAAACCCAAAAGCTCATCACCGACATTCAGAATAACATCTAATCTAGCGGTGACTAAACTCATTATGAATCATCATGACTTCACCAAAACATTAACAAAACCTCCTTGGTAACTCGCCCAGCTACTTCTACTCCTATAAGCTAGTATTAGCATGACTAGCTCATTCAATAATACATCACTATTAAACCAAAAGGCAAGCCCTACTGCTCAAATCATCAATCCACCAAAAGCCAATGCAAATCACCCAAGGATTCTAATACTTGATTAACTCACATACTTGATCATATTATTCATCGCTAATGCCTAAACTTCAACTTCCAAGATCTTATCATACACCAAACATGACGACCTATCAATCTCTCTTCAAGTTAAATAACAATGTTCTTGATTCAACCAACTGGATGCTCAATCTCCAAAAAAAGTATAACCTCAAAATTTAAATTCCTAGGTAACCTCAAGTCATAATTAATTCATATAGATAATCACAATAATTATTGTCAACCGTCATTCCATTGAGTAATCCGTTTCGACTACACACTCCGATTGACTCACCAAAAACTCCAAACTAAAATCTCTTGAATTTAATACTATTGTATTTATTCATCTTCAACACCTACCCAAGATACTTCTTCCAAGCCAAAAATGAGACAAGGACCCCTGTACTCTCCGAAATGCATACACACTCACCACTACTACGCATCGATCTCATGCACACTTAGCCAGAACCAATAATCCTCCAAACGTGCAAGTGATATGTCACTACAATTTCCATCATCTGGGCTTATATCCTCGAAATCAACAAGAATCATTTCCTACGTCCGCACCATCTATTATTCCTTAAAATTGATATGGATTAAATCATCAACCTGTCACTAACCTCGAGCTAAAAACAATCATTATCTGAACGAGATCAACATCTCCAATCCTCGAAAAATACACAAACTAGATCATTACCTCCCATCTCCAAAGAAGTTCTCTCCTAAAAAAAATTTTCATATCAGTAACTCAACTCAGATCAATCCTAATTTAATGGTTACGAACTAATCAATTGATAGAATAGACCAAGCTAGCGTACCAAGTCTACAAAACTAAGAACTCAAATCCTATTATAATTCAACCCTTTAACTCTGCAATTCTAAAACCTTAAACCAGATAAAAATCATTTCCCAAAATCTTAAAGATTCATGACCTTAAATCTAAAACATTCACCTTATAAAACTTGTAAATTCTAAAACCCCAAATGTTATCAAACTGCTTATCAAAGTCAGCAAATCGAAAACTTCTAATCTAACTAATCATTCGAATGCTTGTTGAACCTATCACCTTAAATCCAATAAACTTATTTCCTAAAAACTATAAGGCCTCAAACCTTAGGTGACCTTCTCAAAATCTAACCTTGAAATTCGTTGAACTTACAACCTCCTATGCTATAGCCTCAGGACATCTCCACGAAATATAAAACCTCAATTATCCTAAGCAATTTAAAACTATTCCCCTCCTTAGCAGCAACTTGAGTTCCTACTCCAAAGAGTTCACCCAGATCATGCCGTTCCCTTCAAGCCTCGATATTAAAACAAACCAGTTGCCAAGAGTCAGGCCTACTACACTAAATGTTCAAGCCTAACAATGACATTCACAGTCGTACCATCTTCCTGTCATAGCACAACTCTTAACCCGCTTTTCAACTCCGAACAAAACAAAATAAAATAAAATTCTATAAATAAATAATATACAACAAAATGAATAAAACCAACAATAAAATATCATAAGATAAAATGAATAAAACAAATGAAGTAGTGCACAATAAAATAATTAAAAAAAAGTAAATAAATAAAATAAAATAACCTCCCATAAAATAAAACAAATGATATAAAATAAACAAACAAGTAGTATACAATAAAATAAATAAAACCAACAAAATATAAAAACATAAATAAATTAAAACCATTAAAATAACATACTTCAAACCAAATAATTTAAAATCACAACTTTAAAACTTTTTGGTACTCCACCTACGGGACATGTGGTTTTACCTAGAGCCGAACTACTCTGATACCACCTGTGGCGCCCACGACCCCCATGTAAGGAGACACGGGAATCGAGACGCCGGGATGATGACAACAGGGTCACACATCCCAACGTGAATGCCAAGTGTGTGTGTATGCAACAATGTACAAAAAATAATGCAGCGGATAATTAATACAACTAAGTACCAGAATTGTTAATACATTTTAAACAATCATTAAAAAGGTTTAAAAATTAGACAGTCATCCAAAATAAATATTTTACAAGTCTCAAACCAAAACGAGTGATCTCAGATCACTCCTCGGGCAGAGCCGAATCCTCAGGCTCACCCTCAGCTTCATCTGCATCGAAATCTGCGTTACCACAAAATGGTACCGCAGGTAAGTATAACCCAAATAACCACGAGATAAAAATACATTAATGCTACCAACATGCATGCATATGATGAGATATGCATTAAATCCAAAAATACTATTTTTCCTGAAAATAGATATTTTCCACACACGCCAAAATCCCATTTTGGCCCAAAAAGAATACTCCGTCATTTTCTCAGAAAATGACCCAAATCAATAAAATCTCATTTTCCCAGAAAATGAATCACATAAAAACCTTTTAATCAACACACGCTATTTTTCCAGAAAACAACTCATTATTTCATTAACCAATGCACCATGATCTCCCCTAGGGATCATCCGCACGTCCTGGATTCGTAGCGATGCTCAGTTCCGTGCCCAACGCGTTCGTGGCCAAGCACCCACTACGCAACGAGCGATGCCCAGTTCCGCGCCCAGCGCGTACGTGGCCAAGCATCCTCTAGCCCCCACCAGCAGAGGGGCCACGGAGTCGCACGACACCATCTCGTCCGATCCCGTTGTGGCCCAGCGACAACCCAGGGGACGTCACTCAGTATATTCCGCTCCCGAGTGACCAGAGGAGCTCTACCGAGATAATACCTCATCTCGGCTTGGGGTAGTGATACACACGCATCCAAAATCCTTTAACACATGAAAACCCAATTTCACATGAACATGAATGCATGTACACGAAAACCCAGTTTCCTTTACAAATATGATCATGCGTGCAATATACCATATACATGAACAACACCACAACAACCAACAATTCACAATACCAACCAAACACACAACTCCGTCCATAATCCATCCGCCCGAACACCTCGAACTCAGTCCGGCATGTCCAACCAGATCACGATAATATGAGTTAGTGCAAAAATATATTTAAATCACATTAATTCTTTGGAAAAATACTTACAGCGCTATATTATAATTTCTGAAGGATCACGAAGCTGCAAGAAGTGGCGGCTCAACAACGTAACAGTGTAAAATACACTGTGGCCGTGGGTCTCAAAAACTTACTTTTCAACGGAGACAAACCAAGACCCAAAATTAATAGGGTAGGGCCTAGAATGGTCGGTGAAGCCAATGGTGGTGATGGTTTGCCGTGGGTGGCGGCACAAAGGGTGGTTTTAAGGCCAAAAAGTCAAAATCAGAGATGGGCTTGGTTGTGCTTCACCGGTGACGGATCAGAGTCGGAGTTGGATCCATTGGGTTGCCAAGAGGTCGGGAATGAAGTGGTGAAGAGATGGTGGCCGGAGGTGGCGCGACGGCGGTGTGTGAAGGAAGTGAAGGCCGCGGCTGGGTGTCGCGCGTGGAGGCTATCGGCGGCGAGATAGGGGCTGGGATTTGGGAGGTGAGGTCGCCGGCCGATGGGGAGGTGAACGGAAGGGGCGGTGTCGGTCCCGGGAGGCTCACGGCGGCGGGTTGGGTGGAGGAGAAATCGGACGGGAGAGAGGGAGGGGGTGCGTCGCGCGGGGGGGGGGGGCGCTGGGGGAAGGAAAAGAAAAAAAAGAAAGGAAAGAAAAGAAAAAGGGAAAAAGAAAAAATAAAGGGAAAGAAATGAGGTTCAATCCCCACATCTTGGGTCACAAAAAAAGATCCAACGAAAATGATTTTAAAACAGCATCTCAATTAAAATAATTTAAACATAATTATACAATGAAAATAAAATAATTAAATCTCACAATCAATTAATTTAAAAAGAATAATAATTTAAATGTACAACAATAAATAAATGTTAAGAAAACATAACAATTTAATTTTCACAATTTAAAGATCATAAAATAAACCATTTAAAATATCCGATAATTTTAAAACAAGAGAATAAATTTTTGAACAAATGAAAATAATCCTTCAGTGAAAATACACTAAAATACGGGGTGTTACAGAGACTCTAGTGAGAGAGTCAGTTTTCCTTTATCAAGACAATATTTCAATCATACATAAATATTAGTTCATTTTCACTTTTCCATCACCACATGATAAGCTTAGAGTTCAAGTAGCTTTGATAATAGAATGAATGGCAAACTTGTTCATGGGTCTATCTACTACCAACCTTCCTACCAAGACTTGGTATAATATAGCTTTTGCTGACTCTGGTGTAGGTTGAAGATTGAGGTTGTGCCATGACAAAGGCTCCAGTTTGGGTGATGAGAAACTCCAGGTCCATTGATGATGTCGAGTGCAAGTCTTTACAAGTCCTTGTTTGATGTTGTAACATAGGGGAGAAAACTAGCTGGGTTATTTGAGTATAACGAGAAGCACCAGAGCGTGCAGAGAGACTCTAGTGAGAGTGTAACACACGGGCCCAGCCAAGCTCGCTTTGCAGAACTTTTAAGTTTATAGTCAAGCCCAATTCGTTAGAAGTTTTTTTTTTTTTTTTTTTTTGCTCACGTATTTTTTCCTTCTATTTTCTCCCCTAAATTATTCCTCACGTCTTTGGCATGTTCGTTTGTTCATCTTAGCGTTTCCATTAGGAAACACTGAGATGAAGAAATTCGTTGCCACTGTTTTCCCTTAGGGAAAACAGGAGGGCATGTGTTTCCCTTTGGCATGTACGTTTCTTCATCTCAGCGTTTCCCTTTGTGACATTTGTTGCCGTTGCTGCCTTCTTCAGCCATCCCGTTGCTGCCATCAACTCCCTTTGCCACTACGAACCACTGTAAGACAGTGCCCACTGCTTCAAACCTCCTCATGCCCTTCTGTTTTCCAGCCCGTTGCACCATCCAGAACTCACGTTGCCCCTATACAAAATCGACGTAACCCATGCATGCACGAAGTCCCCACCGTGCACTGCCGCACCACCCCAGCACCTCCACATAGTTGCCGCCTGGTTCATCCACCCCACGTAAACCTCTGCCCAAACCTCATCACCGTAGCCCGACCCATATCCCTCAGCTGTGCAACACAGAAACGTAGCCTCACCAACGCCGAAGGACCTCTGTTTTTACTTTTCGAACAGAGCAGTTCAACAAACCCACCGCCTTTAAGCCACCCACAGCGCCAACTCTCTCCTCGACCTGCTCAAAAAAGCCAGTCGTAGCCACGCAAGTCCTCTGTTCGTCACCGTCTCACTGTGAGTTTCATCCCTCTCCCTTACATTTTGCTCTCACTTCATGTTTCTCTCTCTCATTAGTGGGTCTCTCTTTTATCACTCTATCTCTCTGTACTCAGCCGCCCAGCCACTGTCGGAGCCGCTGTCCACCTTTCAGCTCGTCACACGACTCCTTGCTGCACGGTGAACATGCTTCTACTGCATGGTTTAATAAGAAAACTTATAGCGTTTTAAGTTCTGTTCTGTCGTGCCGTGCCGTGCCCATTGCCTTCCTATGATAACCCATGCAATTTAAGTCGTTTTACTAAAACACCCTATCTTAGATGAGTGCTATATTAGGCTATTTTTGTTGTACGTACGAGGACTTTAGTTTTTAGATTTATATTTACAAAATAAACAAAGATTTTGAAGTATATTATTAAAGTATTAATTTTGTATGGGAATAGTAAGTACAAAATTTTATTTTATTTTATTTAAAACCCCTTTAAACAAATACCAATTAAGCCTTTTTTTTATTTAAATGATATTTTTGCTTGATCCACTTTAATAGATTTTGACATAATTATGTTATCCAATTTTATATTGTATAGTAAATAAGTTAGAATTTAATGTTTTAGTCAAATTTATTAAGTGGAAAATGATGAATTTAGAAAGTGATAGTATTTTAGAGTTAAGAGAAATTTTAGATTTTGAGGTATTAAAATAGGTATTTCAAGTTTAGATATTGAAATACGTGGATTGAAAATTTATGGAAGTTACGTAATTATCTTATAGGTGACGCTTGATTTTTTGTTCGACACTGTTATGGAGAAATTCAGAAGTTAAGAAGTCCAGGTAAGAGGGGTTCCTATGCTGACAAAATAGCATAGAATATCTATGGAATATTACTACATTTTATATTGCAGTTTCCATCCCTTTAATTACTTTATTTTAGCTTTTTGTTGAGGCTTTCACTTCACCATGCACTTCTCTTGTAAGGGCGGAACTAAAACTTAGTTGGCAAATATAAGTCAATATTATTAAATTACAGCAAATTCAAAGAGGAGAGAGAGATGGTGAACATGTCCATCAATTTGCCATGTATGTGTTTAAGGAGCATGCATATATTAATGCATGCATGCATGCAATTTCATAATTAGGTATCATATTTTGTTAAAGCTAGAAACATTACTTTTCATTATGTAACTTGTATTAGAAGCATGATCTTTCTCCTAGTATTCTTTTCTCAAGCATGACCAAGTGTCATTCTCATGACCATTTTTATTCTTATTACAAGATCATTAATAATATTGTATTTCAAATTCATTAATTGACTCTACAAAATGAAGTGCATGCACCGATGGAAGTAGGATCGGTCTCGAACAACCCATCTTCCCGAGGGCCTTTCTCTCACCCCTAAACACATTTTCGATCTAGTTGCTCTTCCCTCTCTTTGGGAGCTTCATGCTTCACTTATCTTCCTGTCCATAGATTTGTTCTCTTTCCATCCATGTCAGGGCATGAATTTTGTTTTCCTTACTTCTCAGGTTCATATAGAAAGCCTGAGATCTCTAGGCTGTCCATGAGAATAGGTTGATTGATTGTCTTATTTCAGGTTTGTCTTTATATATATAGATATATACAAAACTGATGATGTATATAAAATTATACAAAGTAGAACATATAAATATATATATATATATATATATATATATATAAATAGAATAACTGGGAAACAGTGCATTTTATTCTAGTGCCCCAGGAAAAAAATTACTTTGAAAATTGGTTGTGATGTATTGGCTTCAGGATACATTCACTCAAGCCAAACAATGGGTTCAAGAATTGCATAGATAAGGTGAGGTCATCAAAACTGCTCTCAAGCTTTTTGAAGTAATTCACTCTTGACATTAAAATCATTTTGGATGATCTCAAACTCACCATGTCTTTTCTTGACTGATCAGAATATTACACTACTCAAACTGCACATGCAATATGACCTAGTTTCATTTGTGCAAAATCCACACTCCAACATATCTATTAAATGGTGAATATATTCTAAAGTTTTTTTTTCCTCATCAGCTCTTCCTTTAGTGGAAATATGAGGGATGTCCATTTAGATGGCTGTCTCAAATGCATGTATGCTCCAAATAAGACTTGGACAATACAACAGAAAGGTGTTGTCTTGTAGCAGTGTGGTTGATTTACACAAAAAATTAGCTTATCCAACATAATCCGGTAATATTTTCACTAATTTCTACAAGTCGCTGTTAATTTGACATATGAGAGACATAGTCAGATTCTTCCTAGAATTAACTATAACTAATAAATATATAGCCTTTACTCGTAGTAAACTTCTTTCATTATAATTTTCGATTAGGTGGTAGTGTAATTTAATGGGGATTGTATGTTGGGTTTTGCACGATGGAATAGAAGTGAGGTGATATAGTCTTTACTAAAAAGAATTACAACTCTATTTTTTACCTTTATAATGTTCTCTTAAGCTATTGTTAATTTGTTAATTTAATGCATGCTTAACTTGCATAAAACGACATTTAAGTGCATTCATATAAAAGGTGACAAATCCCCATTACCTATTGAGTTGAACAAATTTGAAGAATTTGAATTGATTAAGTATGTTGTAATTGCAAGCATCATATACTAGCCAATACATTTAGATGACAAAAACATGGAGCAGTGTGGTTTTAGAAGAACTTGATCTAATTGTATGTACCGAGAATGGCTGAGGTTCAAAGGAACAACAAGAATCCAGAGATTCTCAATAAAATTCTAAAGTTTAGATAATATAGATTTGGTCACTAGTGTACTAGTCTGCTTAACAACATCAACCAATGAGAGCTTATGAGACTTTAATAATGGAGAGCATTTGGTGACCAAGCACAACAAAAAGTTTCCAAATTTTAGAAATTTGGAAAAATGTATAGCCAATTGCTGAACCTGGTGAACAATACATTTGGTGTCTCCTATGCTCCTCTATTTATGTATGGGCTTATAAGTATGTATTGTCATGGATATTCCTTTTCTGGGAGAACCCCATATATATTTTTTGAGAATGCTCGAATTTAAGATCATGTATGTGCTTTTTACTTAATCTCTGGACTAATGTTGGATGCCTATATTTCTTGAAATTCTGTGAGTTAAGTTTGGTGTGGTAGATTTTGATATGCCAACCTATTTACTTATGCAGAATGTGGTACTGTACTGGTCATATTGCCAGAAAATGTTCAGAAGAGAAAAATATGTGGAGCATTAAAAAAACGTTGTTGCAGCTGGAAGGATTTTTGGAGTGGATCCCATCAAACAAATAACCAAGAAATGCATCCGTATTGTCAAAAACATAGAAGCTGACCTTAGTGGATGTGTGTTATATATGCATGTAAATGATTACTCTCTGTCTTGTTCAAAAATCTATTAGAGCTAATGGGACATGTCATTCTCTTCATTGTGCTATGTGTGTGTGTGTGTGTAGCTTGTAAATTAGAGGGTTAAAACCTTAAGTAAGGCATATAAGCTGGTTGGGTTTTTGTGCTCCCTTTAGACAAGCATATAGTCCACTATGACCAGTTCTTAGAGAGATTCAAATTGAGGAACAACTCAAATAACCTCAGTAGAGAAGTAAATAAAATCAAATGTTAAATACTAAGTAAACATGTCAAAAAGTTTAATATATAAACTGGACTAATAGCTTTGTAATGACATATTGTACATGACATTACCATTTACATGTAAACTTGTTGCAAGATAAATTTGAAACTTCATTTGTCAATGTATATGTGATAGTTGATGTTATTCAATGCATAGTCATATATGCAGTATATTCGTAAGTGATAATTGAACATCACTTATTAAATTCCAATGCTATTTGCTGTTATGAGAAATAATGGTAGGAACATGCGATTTATTTATAACATATTGTGTATACTGATGCATTTTATATACAATTGGTAGATTGATGTTTGCATGTCTATGGCAGTGGTATTAAATGGAGTTCCACTCGCCCCTGCTAGCTTGTGGTCGATTTATAGTTGCCTATCATCTGCCTAATTAAATAGAGGTTTTGTTATTTGACTCTATGAGGTGTGCAAAAATATGTTAGGCTATGATGTGATGGAAAAACTTGATATATGTGAATCTTCAAAAATTTGGATGAATGAATGAATGTTCTTTATTAAGTTGGAATGTACCAAAGATGATTACACATAGTTGTTTTGATGTGGATCCTAGATGCATGCTCACCAGAGAAATTTGGATGAATGAATGAATGTCTTTTATTAAGTTGGAATGTACCAAAGATGATTGCACATAATTGTTTTGATGTGGATCCTAGATGCATGCTCACCAAAGAAATTTGGATGAATGAATGAATGTCCTTTGTTAAATTGGAATGTACCAAAGATGATTGCACATAGTTGTTTTGATGTGGATCATGTGCCAAAGAAGATGTCATTTTTGTGTTGGCGAGCACATCAGAATGCAATCCCAGTTGATGATGTTATTCAACGACTTGGTATTCTAGTTGTTTCTAAATGCCAATGTTGTGTTGCAAATAAGGTTGAGACCTTAGATCATGTGCTTTGTGATGGAGAGGGACCAAGAAAAGTGTAGGATTTTTTTTGCGGCTTTGTTTGCTGTCCAGTTGCCAAGTTCACATGTATGGGCTGATGTGATGAATGTGTGGTGGTATCGGGCTACTCTATCCTCGCAGGTACGCTGGCTGCGTGGTATTGTTCCTATTCTCATTTCATGGGCTCTTTGGAGAGCTAAATGTGAGGCACGCATGGAGGATGTAGGGTATGATTGGAATACCATCATTCGGATGGTGAAATGTTTTATTTTAGAGATATCCGGAGGCTTGAGATTTTTTAAATCAATGGGTGAACGTGATTTGAGAATTATGGAAGCTCTAAATTGTCCAGTGGTGCCCATTCGAATAAGGCCACCAACGTTAGTTGCTAGGAAACCTCCTTCAAGGGGGTTCGTCAAACTTAATGTGGATGGTTGTTCTCTTGGCAATCCTGGGTTGGCTGGTGGAGGGGGGTGTGATTCGGAATGTACAAGGGAAGGTGCTTGGAGGTTTTGCCCATTGCTATGGCCAAGCAACAAATACCATTGCTGAATGTAGAGCATTTGTGGATGGTCTTTATCTTTGTCAACAATTGGGGTTGAGAGATGTGTTGGTGGAGTCGGATTCTAATGTGGTGGTGGGTTGGTTTATCACAGGAACATGTAAATATTAGTATTTGTGAGATTTTTAGGAGAAAGCACAATCTTTTATTTCTTCTTTGAATGTTCAGTTTAATCATGTGTTTAAGGAAGCAAATATGGTTGCTGATTGTATATCAAAACATGGGGCTAATTGTGTAACTTGGGATTTTGTTGGAGAGAAGTATGGTCCGGGGAGACTTAAGGGGCTTATACGTACAGATAGAATGAGCTTACTTTATGTTAGGCGTTAGGAGTTTTGGGAGTTTGATGATTTTTTTCTGGTTGTAATATGGTGATTCATCCGCCTTAGTGATGGTTTTTTAATAAAATATAGAGGTGCTTTCCTCCTTTTTACTTAAAAAAAAAAAAAAATCAGCTTACTAAAAAAAAAAGATGTGGATCCTAGATGCATGCTCATCAGAGTATATAAGTCATCAAATTTAGAATGAATGAATGTCCTTGGTGACACTTGTTATTGATTTTTAGATCATTTGTAAGTCTGGTTTTATGCTTCCCACTTGTGCAATTGCTTTTTTGAGTAAGAACATATAATTTGGATGTGTAATACATTTTTTTATGTATTCTGTTTTTGTGCATTTTTTTTTTATTTTCTAAAAAACCTTTTCCCGTGAGTAAAATTCGCCGCAAATAATCTTTTTCGACGACAATTATCCACTGGAAATACATAATGGCGACGATAATTCAAAATCGCCAGAAAAATATCGACTTATTTATGGCGATTTACCAACCTTTTGCGACGATATTGTTACAATTGATTTTTCTCAATGATTTAATGATAAACGGAAAGGTCATTTTTATCAAGTTTTGGGACAATTACGATAGAAAAAATTGTCGAAAATAGTAGTTTTTTTGCAATAAAGTTTGCCTATCGTTGAAATTGATTATAAATGACACTTTAATTTTGTCGAATATGAAGCGAATTAAAAATACCAAAAATGCTCAAATGCAGCGATTAATAGGGGTATCTGTGACAATTTTGAGTGCTGAAAATGATCTAATTTCTTGTAGTGATATATACACACCACACTTTCTTTTATTTTTTTTTCTCTTACCAAATATGTAGTGGTATATGGATAATGAGTAGAAGAACTTAATTAGTTTAAGAAGAATAAAATAAAAAAAATAGAAAGTGATATTTAATGTATAAGAATGATGAATAGCAAAATTCGTGAGAATAATATAAAGCGAAAGAAGAGGCATGGGAATTGGCTCACGCCTCTCTCGAGAGGTAAGGAGAAAAGCTACTAAGTAGCCGGTTCATTAAAACACACCGTACACCTTGTTACGTGGCAAACCCAATTTAAGGGTTTTGCAGCCAAGAGTATCTCAACTACTTTCAAACACTCTCACTACTATTTTTTATTTTATTATTACTTTTTACCTATTTTTTACTAGTACTATTCAATATTCTATTATTGAAGGACAAACCAAACAGATGTGATTACTTCGTACATCTATCTCTTAGTTTCTCACAAAAACTCTTCCCCACCCGTACTGCTTCTCTCCTCCTTCGAATGGGTTAGTTTTAACTTTTTAAAAAAAAAAATGACACAGATTGGTCAGGTCAGTTAATTAGCACATTCAGTTGAACGGGTTGGGTTGGGCCCAAATCCCGCTTGGGCTGGTTGGGTTGCAATTCTACTAACATGGGTCATTCAACCATACTGTATACATCTGAACTAAACGAAAAAAATGAATCATCTATATTTATCAAACTGTTGATGAATTGACGCAAGACAGAATTTAGATTAGCTCTTAAGGCTAGTTTCAACAAATAACTGAGAATTGTCCAAAACACAGGGAAAAAAACTTTGTTGTCAATCAAAACGCTAGAATAATTTCCATTCATAGTAAAATTTGAAATTATTCTATGAAGCCCACAAGCCGGATTTAAATAGCTACAAAATTTGAAATTACGATGGTTTTTTCCAAAATGGAAAAATCTAAATTATTGTATGAAAATTAAATACATAAATAAATAAGAATCCTACAAGAAATTTGGCCACAATTGAAATCAAAATCACTTTCAAAACTTGAACTAAAATATTTACAAATAAGGCAAGAATGAACATAAATATATGATTTGGAAAACAATAATTGATACATAAATATATGATTTGGGAGCAAATAATTGATATTATTATGAAGTCATTTGGAGAAAAATAACTCATAACCCATATTAATTTGGGTTTGCACAATTCTCACCTGTTTGGAGAGAATTCGCCCTCAAATTCTAAACTTTCTTGCCTCGATCTTTTGGATGTCCAGTTGGATCAATGTTTATTTCCTTTTGTTGTATTGTCCTGATGATCATGAAAAAACTAAAATTGATTTGATCAGATCGAAATAAAATAATATTGAACATCTTATAATCCAAAATTAAGTTTCTTTCTCACAATGGCCGGGTTACACCAGAAATTGCCAATCGAGTCCACAATGGTCAAGGATCGGTATTATTGAGACACTCCAACATTAATATTGAATTATTGAATCGAACAGAGTGGAGAAATGCATTGTACTGAATCTTAATATTGGAACTCAATGTTGTAAGATTTGGGAGAAATGCATTACTAACATCGGGCCATCTTTGATCAAGCATGATGATGTTGATAATGCGGCTCAGGCTAGCTAGCTAGCAAGTGAGAATTATAAAGAAGATTTGTTAGATCATGGCATGATGATTTATATTTATCCTTTCGATCGGTTTGTAGTTATTGATGTAAAGCAACCAGCTAACGTCGAGCTGTCCAACGTGAATAACTCCACAATTACAGACTCCACGATTGACGTCTCCAGAATCAAAGATGCAGATTAAGTCTATTCTAGGAATTGTTCTATACATACCTTATTTGCTTTAAACCTTGTATGTAAAGTTTTCCTTGTGTATATCCTGACATAAATGTAGTGTGTCTATATATATTAAAATCCAAATGCTATGACAAGTTGTCAAAGCACGTTTATTTTCATGGTATTAGAGCTATTTTGGCATACGCCCGATCTTGCTCCACGATGTCTTCTTCCACTACATCCTTTGTCCCACCAAACAATATGATTCAATATGTTTCGGTGAAACTTGATGGTCCCTCAACCTATCTAAACTGGTCTTCCCAAGTTGAAGGAACCCTAAGTATTCATGGCCTTCTAGGTTTCGTGGATGGAAAGGAACTGTGCCTAGAAGAATTCTTGCTTGTTGAGCCAGGACAAGAACGTCAGAATACCAACTTTGTTTTTACACTATGGAATCAGAAAAACCAGTTTGTTCTGGTTTGGATGAAATCTACACTCTCAGAAAAGTGTTGTCAATGGTCTACGGAATTAAAACTGCCCAAGAAGCATGGATGACACTAGCAAATCGATTTGCGTCATCCTCAGCCTCAAATGTCAATCAACTAAAGCGGCAACTACAAGACTTGCATCAAGGAGGGAAAAGCTGTCTTGAGTTTGTTGAAGGAGCTAAAACCCTTGCTGATCAACTAGCAGCCGTTAGGAAGCCTGTAACCGAGGAGGATCTTATCTCCCACATCCTTGGAGGACTCAACAATGCCTACACACCATTCATCTCCAATTGTTACTTCGCACAGTGAGAAAGGTCACTATCTCTTACTGATTTTCAATCTGAACTTTTTACCTTTGAAGCCTTGCTTGAGAATCAACAGAGAAACTTCCAAGGTGATTATCAAAGTTTTGCTATGACGGCTAACAAGTTCGGGGGAGGAAAAAATGTCAAAAAGAATAACAACAAAACATGACAACCTCGCTTCATTACACCTCCATCTTAGAATCGTCTAGCAAACCCTCCTCAACATAATGGGCGTGTCCTAGCTTGGGCAAATGATCCTGATTTTGATCCTTTTGCTTGCCAAATCTGCAAGAAAATGAATCACATGGCTCTTGATTGTTTCCATCGATATGATTACAACCATCAAGGGAGACATCCACCACAACAACTGGCTGCCATGGTAGCACACTCCAACTCCCTTCATGAGAATAATACTTGGCTCATTGACAGTGGCGCTAATCAGCATGTGACTGCGGATCTCTCCAACCTTCAGTTGGCTAAACCATACAATAGAGGTGATAAAGTAGCAGTGGGGAACGGTAATGGTTTACATATTTCACATACTGGTAAATTCACACTACATGCACCCGGCTCAACCCTTCACCTTAAAAGTGTTCTACACTGTCCACAAGCTGCTGTCAATCTCTTGTCCATTAATAAGTTTTGTCTTGACAATGCTTGCTACTTTGTACTCATTGGTTCTCATTTTTATGTGAAGGACATCCTCACGAGCCGAACACTGCTAACAAGACGGAGTGAAGGAGGGCTGTATCCCATCCAAGTTGATTGTCATTCCATCAATAAATTTCGTACTCATGTTGCTCTCCTAGGTGTTCGCACAACTTTAGATGTTTGGCATGCAAGGCTCGGACATCCTTCCTTGCAAACCACCTGAAGTATCATAAAAACTTATGCCTTACCTACTTCAGGACCATCTACCTTAGATCATGTGTGTGAACCTTGCATTATGGGAAAGGCCAAGCAATTACTGCTTGATGAATCCTCTAGAGTCTCTTCTTCTCCTTTAGATATTGTGCATTCGGATGTATGGGTATCACCAATAACATCAAATGAAGGTCATCGCTATTATGTGCTTCTCATAGATGACTTTTTGCGATTTACTTGGTTGTATCCTATCAAAAATAAATCAGAAGTTTTCTCATGTTTTATACACTTCAAGTCTCCTGTTGAAAACCAGTTTTCCACTAAGATCAAACAATTACAAAGTGACAATGGGGGTGAGTATCTTTCGCATCAATTTCAAGAATTCCTACGAACATGTGGGATTCATCAAAGTCTCTCGTGCCCTTACACCTCACAACAGAACATTATAGCTGAGAGGAAACATAGACATGTCATGAAAGTAGGACTTTCTTTGTTAGCACAGTCACATTTACCTACGAAATTCTGGGTTGATGCCTTCATGACAGCTATATATCCCGTAAACCGAATACTCACACCAACCTTGTCCCAAAAATCTCCCTTTGCTAAATTGTTTGATCAAAAACCATATTACACTTTCCTAAGAACTTTCGGTTGTGCATGTTATCCCTTGTTAAGGCCTTATACATCACACAAACTAGCTTTTCGTAGCAAGCAATGTGTGTTCCTATGATATTCCCCCAATCATCATGGTTATCGCTGCCTTGATCTTATCTCAAAGAAAACCTACATCTCTCAGAATGTGGCTTTCAATGAGCATCTATTTCCAGAAAAAACTTGGCACTCCAACACTCCTCCTGTAACATCAAACGGCTCCATGACAGGTATGGTTCCTGATCTCACACCCTTTTATTCCCAAGTTCCTGATGAGCTACTCCTTGGACCAACTCTTGATAATGAGCCCCATATAAATGTTGATATAGACTTGCCATCCATGTCACCCGAAGCAAGCGAGACTCCTTCTGATATCCCTCCATCCAATGTTGCCAACACCAAGCATATCCCACAAGAAAATTCTTCTGATATCCCTCCATCCAATGCTGCCAACACTGAGCATATCCCACAAGAAAACCACAAGAAAATCCTCTTCAACATCACATGGTCACTCGATCCCAAACTGGCTCCACTCGGCCCAAACAGTTTCTCGATTTCAAAATGTTTTATACATGTAAACATCCTCCGTGTGCATTTACCAGTACGCTTAATATTGTTACACATGTTACCTTTTCACAAGCTGCTCTATCTCGAAATGGCAGCAAGCTATGCAACAGGAATATGATGCACTTCTTGCAAATGCAACATGGGACTTGGTTCCACGACCATCTGACCATAATATTTAATATTATTCGGACCAAGTGGGTGTACAAGCTTAAACAAAAATCAGATGGGAGTCTTGATCGATACAAAGCTCGCCTCGTAGCGAAAGGGTTCGAACAAATTGATGGAGTCGATTTTGCGGAAACTTTCAGCCCTGTCTTTAAACCAGCAACTATCCGAGTTGTACTTGCTCTTTCGGTTCAATATAGTTGGCCAATCCTACAGTATGATGTCTCCAATGCGTTCTTGCATGGTAGTCTTGAAGAACAGGTCTTTATCAAACAGCCTACAGGCTTTGTGGATCCCCACTTTCCGCAACATGTTTGCAAGCTGAAAAAGGCTCTCTATGGCCTCAAGCAAGCGCCGCGAGCGTGGTTTCTTTGACTCTCCACCAGTCTACTTGACTTCGGTTTCATTGGCTCCTCTGTTGATACTTCATTATTTACATATCATCATGAAGATATTCATGTCTTTGTACTTGTTTACGTTGATGATCTGATCATTACAGGGTCTTGTTTATCATTTATTCAGACACTCACTTCTCATCTCCAGCGAGAATTTGCTCTTAAGTCTCTCGGCAACCTTGGTTATTTCTTGGGGATAGAAGCCTCACGTGATGCTCATGGACTTCACCTAAGGCAGAGTAAATACATCTTGGATGTGCTTCACCATTTTCATATAGTTGGCGCTAAACCATATCCTGCCCCGTGTGTCTCTGGCCAAAAGCTTTCAGCTAGCCATGGGGAACCTGCTGAAGACGTGACTTCCTACAGGCAAGTTGTGGGCGCCCTACAATACTACACGTTGACTAGACCAGAAATTGCTTATTCGGTCAATCAACTTTGCCAACACCTTCATGCTCCCATTGAGATTCACTGGAAATCAGTCAAGAGAGTTCTAAGGTACCTCAAAGGCACAGTTGATCATGGTCTCTATTTCAGCAAAGGGACACTAGGACACTAGGACTCACAGCTTACTGCGACGCAGATTGGACTGGAGATGGCACAAACCGTCGATCAACTATAGGGTACAGTATATTCTTTGGTCCATGCCTTGTGTCTTGGTGTGCTAAGAAACAGTGTAGTTTCTCGGTCTAGTACTGAGTCTGAATATCGGGCACTTGCAATGGTGGTGGCTGAATTATACTGGATACGGATATTACTAAAAGACCTTCAAGTTCCATTGCTTTCTCCTCCCACTGTGTGGTGTGATAACCAGAGTGCTCTTACTCTTACAGCTAATCCCTTCTATCATGCTCGAACGAAGCATATAGAGGTTGATTTTCATTTTATCCGTGAAAAAGTTGTTAATGGCGATGTGAAACTTTGCTATATTTCCACCTTGGATCAAATTGGTGATCTTTTCACCAAAGGATTGTCGTCTGCTAGATTCCAAATGTTGCGTTACAAGCTCATGGTGTGTGATCTCCCCATTCGCGCGACCGCGCGCAGGGGGGTGTAAAGCAACCAGCTAACGTCGAGCTGTCCAACGTGAATAACTCCACAATTACAGACTCCACGATTGACGTCTCCAGAATCAATGATGTAGATTGAGTCTATTCTAAGAATTGTTCTGTACATACCTTATTTGCTTTAAGCCTTGTATGTAAAGTTTTCTTGTGTATATCATGACATAAATGTAGTGTGTCTATATATATTAAAGTCCAAATGCTATGACAAGTTGTCAAAGCACGTTTATTTTCAATCGAGCCCATGAATAAACAATCTTGTACGTACATACGTGAACACTAGATATCGATCCTGAAGATTAGTGACGACTAATTACCAAGTACTCTTGGTGGCATGCTCTTTCGTGTGTTGATAAAAGTCATGAACTTGTACTGTTTGTAATAGGAATATTACTAATTACAAGAAAAGCAATTTTAAATTCTAATCACATAGCTTACAACGACTAACTTACATTATATTATATATATATATATATATATATATATATATATATACACACACTTTATATATATATATATACACACTATTTTTTTAAGTGGACCCAACTGGACGAAAAACAATACACACCATACCACATGTACAGGACCTACTATACAAATTCAACATGGAGAACACCTTTTTTTTTTTTTTTTTTGTAATGGTGAACACTTCCCAGACGACTTCCTATACAAATTAAACATGCATGTAGAACACTTTTTTCGTTCTTTTTGGTTATGGCGAACACTTCTGCAATAAATTATGCAATGTAAATCTAGCAAGCTGGTTGGTTCATTCTACTCCACTTTCACATCTTCATCTTTCTTCTTTGCTGTTTGATCTTCATCTTTCACTTTCACCTCTTCATCTTTCTTCTTTGATCCTTCTTACTCTTCCAGTTTCTCTTCTTCATCTTTCTTCTTTGCTGCTTCTTCCTTTGCTTGCTCTAGAGCCTGTATCAACTTCAATAGGCATTTATCTGCATCATCTGATGACGACTTTGGCATAAGGTTCTCTGCAACATCAGCAGGTGTGATCTTCGTCTCCCCGATCAACCTCTGTATTGTGTCAAACATTGGATGCTTTTCAAGATCCAGGTAATTCTTTGCGAGCACCTTGAATGCCTCAAAACTGCAGTAAGAGAGCTCAATATGCTTGTCCATTCTACCTTTCCTTATGAGTGCAGGATCCAGCTTCTCCACAAAATTTGTAGTAAAAATAAACAGCCTCTCTCCCCCACAAGCAGACCACAGTCCATCGATAACATTCAACAGCCCAGAAAGTGTGACCTTATTACTTTTCTCCTCTTCCTTGGCACCTTTCTCGGGAATTTCGTTCTCATCATCATCATCTGAAGATTTCTTTGTTTTCTTCTTTCTTTGACCAGTAAGATCAAGTGAGCAGTCGATGTCCTCGATCACGATGATTGACTTAGCAGTAGTCTCGATCAAAAGCTTTCGCAGCTCCGTATTATCCTTCACTGCTGTGAGCTCAAGATCATAGACATCATAGTCCAACAGGTTTGCTATTGCTGCAATCATCGTTGACTTCCCTGTCCCAGGAGGGCCATAGAGAAGATAACCCCTCTTCCATGGCTTCCCAATCTTTTCATAATAGTTCTTACTCTTGCTGAAAGTCCACAGGTCGTCAACAATCTCCTGCTTCGTCTCTGGATCCATACCGATTCTTTCAAAGCTAGCTGGATGCTCGAAAAAGATGCTACTCCACATGCTTCGCTTCATCATGTACCATGGCGACTTTTCATTAGAACAATTCGTGTAGAGCTTCCTCTGCCGATTCCTCACACCAATTTCCTTCCCTTCCTTCATAACATGCTCCAAATATGACTCAATGATTAGGTCACGATATCTCTTATGAAACGTGAGCATGTACGACATCGTGGTCTCCTGGCGAGGATTATAGAAGGATCTTGATGTTTTGACTTCTTGTTTTACCTCCCACCAAATCTTAACCCCACGAAACTCATCCGCCACGGTTTGATGCACATCCAGACTCAAAACCACTTTGCTGTTATCTTTACCCAACTCTGCTTTGAGTCGTTTAGCTGTCTTGGGAGCTTTGGCGCTGAGGTAAGTCTCAACAGTTAAATAGGCATCGCTACGCTTGAACCGATCTTCTGAGGCCTCAGAGAACGAAATATTTATGTAGGGATTGAAGTAGTTGATGATTATGCTTGTATATTTATTGAAGTATCGTCGAAGCTCTTTAGGAAAATATTGTGGATAGAGTGTCCACAAAAGCACGATGCTGCCCAGGGCAGAGATCACAGATGCCCACAACTCACTCACAGTCGTTGGCAACATTGTTGGTTTTGTTTTTGTGGGGAGGGGGAGTGGGTTTTTTCGAGATCTTTGAGGTTGGAAGGTTTTTCTTGGTACACGTGGATTGAGGATGTGCGGGGAATCAAGTGAAGTACAAGAACTGGTTGGGGATCAGGTAATCATGAGGACTCTGCACGGACTTGCAGTGTTGAATTTAAAGGCGGTACGTTGTCTTGGATGGGAAGTATAGTCTGGTTACATTGGGCTGTTTGGAATGAAAACTCAATTCAACATTCTTAATTTATCTCATTTTGTATTATAATTTTTTAAAATTTTTATATAAAATATAAAAATAATTTAATTTTTTCAAATTTTAAAATAATAATAATATTAAAAAATAATATTCTAACTATATTTTATTATATTATTTATAAATTATCTCAACTCATCTCTAAATCTAAATCATATAATGAATAATTCAAGTATTATGTGAATAATAGTAAAAAAATAATAAATAATAATAATAAGATGTTTACGCTTTTATCCTTACTTTTAGTAGTGTCGAATTCTTGTATTTTTTGGACTGTTTTTGTTCATTTTTTTTTCCATTTCTGTCCTTGAATTGGTATTTGTTTATCATTTTTGTCCCTCTTGCCACTCTTAGTCAATTTACGATTTTGTCCTTTTTTGTTCTTCTCGAATTCTCGTGTTTTCATTTTATTCTACATTTTTCTTCTCCCCCGATATCTACCGCCTTCTAGTATATATATATATAAACACATCCATCGTACCTAATTTTGGTTTGACTTGTCCTCGACCTCCTAAATCATATTAAAATGATTAGTTGTCGGAATGAATTATTCTTGAGCTAGTACTGCAACTGTTTTTACCTTTTGGCCCCAAAAAAAAAAAAATCATAGTGGCCGAAAGCCGCCTCCATAGTGTTTATTAAAATATATATGCATGATTATACCTAGTTTGAGTTTGATTTGTCCAGTCCCTCCTTAATCATATTGGAATTATGGCAGAACATATTATTTGATAAACTGTATTGGATTGGTTTGGATATTGGGCCTAGTTTGTATAGAGATATTTTCATCTCATCTCGATATTTAAACATTATAAATATGAATATTTTTTAATTTTAATATTCAACTTTTTTATATAATAATTACTTAATTATTACAATTTTTTCAAACTTCTAAACAAAACACAAAAGAAAATTCAATATTTTCAAATCTCAAAATAAAAATAAAATTAAAAAATTGTATTATAATATTTTTAACTCTATAATATTTTTATTCAACCTTTTCTTTCTCCTATCCTAGAACTCCATAAAATATTTTAATTCAAACTATTTCTAATTTATCTCATCTCAACTCAAATATCTCACTATTATTCACAAACCATCTCAACTCATCTCATCTCAACTCACTATCCAAACCAGAAAGAATGCTTTAAAATATTTGTAAATAATAGTAAGATTATTTTTGAATAGTAGTAAAATAATTATTTTTGAATAGATATATAATATTATTTTTTGTATTTTGTTCGAAAATTTAAAAAAATTATAATAATTAGGTAATGATTAAATAAAAAAATTAAAAATTTCAAATTGTAAATTATTTTGTACTTGAGCTGTATTTGGAAATGAAATATTTGAAAATACTTGAGAGCAATTATTTTTCCAAACAGATCCTTAATTTATGTATTATATATGTCTTTTATTTTAGGCTGCGTTTGGATGCTAAGTTAAATTCAGCTGAATTGAGTTCTTTATGAATAGTAGTGAGTTGAGTAGTGGAGGGAGTTATGTGCGGCCCATCTAAACTAAGTTTAAAGTGTGTTTTGATGTTAAGATGAGTTTAATGTTTTTTATAGAAAATTGAAAAAGGTTGTGGGTCCCACATATAAAGATGTTTTAACTTAAAAAAATTATAGGTCCCACATGTAAGAATGTTTTGAGTTGGAATGAGTTTAGTAATTTGAGAGTTGGATATTTAGATGTTAGACTTAACTTAAAATTAGATTGAACTCAGCTAAGTTCAACTGATTTTAGGAACCAAACGCAGCCTTAGGATGCTATTGTCGAGATACCCTGACTTTTTAATGTTTTCTAAATTGCTACATATACATCCATCGTACATAGTTTGGTTTGATTTGTCCCCTCCCTCCTAAATCATATTGAAATAATGGCCAAAGCTCATTTTGGAATGGTATTTAGTTTTAATGTATTGCTTTTTTTTTTTTTTTTACTAATGTAATTGTTGAGAAATAATATTAGCAGCCACAGAATATACAAATACCGCACACTCTTTTAAAAGAAACGTAAGTAGATATAATATTCATATTAAAAAATTAATTTTTTAATAATAAATCTTACTCTTTTTAAAAAAAAATGTGCGACACTTTCACAACGTATGAGTATATGTAATATTACTCGTAAGTGTTTTACCTAATTTGCATGTTGAGAAAATTATTTGGAAAGAGTACTCAACTCCAACTTCATTTTTCAACAGTGAATTGTTGAAGAACGTCTATACACAAAATCTATGAACTCTCCTCCTTGTCAACTAACTAGGCTATATCGTCAACTGTCCTTTTTTTTTTTTTAATATTAAAAATGAAATATTATTGGGAGAAGTTACTATTTATAGCAGCCATTTTTGTACATATTACATGGCAAAATCTACACCACACATTTCTTAAATTTAAAATTAGAGATGGATGAGAGAAAGCTTATGAAATAGAGCAGAGATGAGAGATAGAGATAGAGCAGAGATGAGAGAGATCAAGATGAGAGATTGAGATGAGAGAGAGAGTGCAGATGAGAGAGAGGACGACGAGGGAGAGTCGATGAGAGAGAGGCCGAGATGAGAGAGAGAGTCGAGGAGAGAGAGAGAGAGTCGGTGAGAGAGAGAGACGATGAGGGATGAGAGAGAGACGATGAGGGATGAGAGAGAAGCCGTCTGGGTTTGGAGAAAAAAAAAATCAAGTGGATGAGAGACATCTACGTAGTATATGCATTGTGTGCACCACTACACTGAATGCTCTCTAGCACTACTCATTAAAAATACTTTGATTATTTTGATATATGTTTCAACTTTATTAGATCGTTGAGCTCATGTCAAGCCATGACGATGGCTGTATTGCTGACATACCCCAACAATATTCAATTACTAAATCGGAAAGAAATGAAACATATGCATTGAACACATTGTACTTGGACAGGTTAATTAGAGAATAAGTCGTAATTTACTTGGAATATTGGTGATTTTTTTAATTATAGTATTTATTCAATATAAATAGTTTAAGCTGTTTCAAAAAAAATATATATATAAATAGTTTAAGGATGCTCAAATATAGAACAGCACTACACTTACTGAAAATATGTCTAGAATGTGTGTCTCGAAAAGTATATTTTATTGATTTATTTATTTTTCATATATTTTTTTCATTATTATAAATATTTTTAAAAAAATAAAAAATATTTATAATATTATTAAAAAATATTTTCTTAACCACTAAATAAAAAAATAAAAATAAAAAAGGCGTACAATTTTGGTCCCGAATTCGGAATCCAAAAGCATTTCTCTCAAAGTCTGCTTATAGAACTGGACGTACGAGACAGCCTGGCAATTGGTATGCCGTCCTCGACAAGTGTACGTGAAGTACATCGTGGGCACAGAGAAATGTTGACGAATAACAATAAAAAAAAAATCTAGAGTCACCGATATTTGATCCCGATTTATTTATTTAACTTAAAGATTAAGAAATTATTTTTAGTGATGTTATGAATTTTTAAAAAAAAAATATTTAAAATTATAAAAAAATTAAAAAAAAAATTGTTCTTCTCGAGACTGGTCTCGTGCTACATCCTCGGAGCACTGCTAAAAAAAAAAAAGGTCATGCCAGCGGGCTGTTGCGTTTACACTGGGGTACTGTTTGTTATAAATTTTTTGTTTTTTTTTTTAATTTTTATTTTAAGTATTTTCTTAATATTCTTAATCATTAAGGAAAAAAAAATATAATTTTATTAATAGTCACTTTCTTTACTATTAAATAAAAAAAATTAAAATACATAAGTAGTAAAATTGAGTAGTAAGTTTGAAAGATTCCACTAACATTTTTCAAAAATCAAATGATAAGTATATATATAATAATGTAATGTATGGTTTAATGTAATATGCTAGATTTATTTTATAATATTTTTTTAATAAATTAATAAATTATATTAAACTAAGTGAATATATAAATTTGTTTGTATAAAATTTCAGGATTGGTGTGTTTGGAATTGGGCATAAAATATTGGTCAAATCTAAAAGCATAGTGCCATGTAGCTATAATCAATAGAAAATCTCATGATGTCTTGCCTCTCGAGAGAGGCGTGAGCCAATTTCCATACCTCTTCTCCTGCTTTATATTATTCTCACCAACTTTATTACTCATCATTCTTACATACATATTAAATATCATATTTTTTATTTATTCTTTTAAATTAATAAAATTATTCTACTCATCATCCATATATCATTATATATTTAATAAAATAATAAATTAAAAAAAAGATAAAAAAAAATATAATATGTGGTTTGTAAAGATGACGAATAGAATTTTTCTATTCACACACATCAACGACATGCAAGCCCATATCCTAGAAATATTTTCTTTTAAAAAAAAAAAGAAGATTATTTAACTCTAAATAAGATTTGAAAAAAATATTGACCCCTAAAAAACCTAAAAAAAAAATAGCTTGAGGTTTCGGGAGAAAAACGGCTGGGTCAAATTATTACATTGCAATAATATTAATTATCTCGTTATATTTCAGTTTTGAGTAGTACTTTTCATGGCGATCGAGACTTCTTCGGACATCATCTTAATTGCCAATACACAAGCCATAAAAAAACCAATGAAATATAATTTATTTATGATTGAAATATCGTCTTCATATTTTTATTTGTAAAAGAAATTAATCAAGATTTCAATTCATGTGCATGCAGTTGGTTTGGATGCAGTAGTTTGTTATAAATATTTTTTAAAATAAATTATAATTAATAATTATAGTTATTATTATTATTATTATTATTAATATTTTAAAATTTATTTTAGAAGTTATGAATTATTTTGATAAGAGAGAATAAGACTGGAAAATTAATAAGCTTTAGCTTATGCTTATAAGGGCATGCATTGATCATGCCCCTGCATGGTTGGGTCCAAATTAAGGGCTGAGAGTTTGAATGATTACCCCCCGACATCACAAAGCTAGTTTTGTTGAGTATCTAGCTAACATATAAATTAAATAATAAAATTATATTATTTTATTATTTTATATATTTTAAGTAAGTGATGATTTCAAATGATATCAGAATAGAGATCTTGAGTTGAATCGACTCGACTCTACACTACTTCATCATATTAATTAAATATTTTACATGTTGGATCTATTGATTAAAGAAGTAATTATTAATGTATTGATATTTATTTTATATTTTTTTAAAATATAAATAAAAAAAATTAGAAAAAAACATTTTACCTAATCGCTCGATCAGCGGCCGCACTCTAATCCAAAAGAACACACATTGAATATAATTCCAACAACTACTCATTTTAATATGGTTTAGGAGAACGAGGACAAGTCAAACTAAAATTCGGTACGATATATATATATATATATATATATATATATCAATTTAAAAAACATAACGTGGGCACACAATTTGCAGGCTACTTTTGTTTGATCTCATGTTTCCAAGAAAATGTAAGATTGCTTGATCAAAGCTTGGAATGTGAAGAAACATGGAACGTATTTTTTTTTTCCTCAGCAAAAAAGATTTGGAGGGGGCGATGATGGTTTTTCTACCAATATGTGACCATAGTCGCACTCAATTCGTTGGAGAGCTAAACAGGAGAGACTTAGACGGCGAGAACCACAAGTGCTCCTACAAGTTGAACTTAAGCCATAACTTGACCTCAATCCCACAAGGGCATCAATTATCCATGAGTCAATAGGTCACTAATAATCTTGAACACTTTCCGTAGTAGAATTCAACCCCAAGACCTAGTTCCCACTACCAAATTCATGGACTACTGAGCCACCACCCTCTCAGTGGTTGGAACGTACCTTTCATGTACATGTATTTTTTTTCCCAAATATATTGGCCTCTCGTTGTTCTTGAGTTATCTGATCAAATTTAGCCAGACTTGTCATCAACTGCCCTTATTTTATTAATATTTATAAATTTTACATTTCATCTATTTTATTTTAATATTATAACGTAGTAAAAATATAATTTGATAAATAATAATACTAAAAAAAATTATTTATTTATGATAAATTATTTTCTATAAAAATTTTCACCACAAATAGTTATTATCCAAAATAATATGCATGTTTTTGAATGATCTCCCATAATTCCAATATGATTTAAGAGGAAGTGGACAAGTCAAACTGAAATTAGGTATGATGGATGCAGCAGCGATATTTTAATAAACACTTGTGGAGGCGGCCTTCCAATTTTAATGGTTCTTTTTTTCTTTCGGTCCAAAAGGTAAAAACAATTGCAGTACTATCTCATGAATAATTCCAAAACAACGTCACACAATTCCGACAACAATAATTTTAATATGATTTTTAGGGACGAGGACAAGTCAAACTAAAATTACGAACCATCGGATTTGTAAAAAAGAAAAAAAAAAAAAAAGTGGCCCCACCCAATTTACCGGCTACTTTTGTTTGATCTCTTGTTTCCAAGAAGGAAATGGAAGATCGCTCGAGCAAAGCTTGGAACGTAACTTTTTTTTTATACACGTATTTTTTTTAAAGAGAAATATTTTAACTATAAATAAATTATATAAAAATAATTATATATGTAATTGTTTTTGTCTAATCTCTTTATTACTATAGCAGTCATCTTTTTCAAATATATTGACCGCCAGTTTACCGTGAGTCCTCCTCCAATCAAATGGGACCAGACTTTACTTGCCATCCAAGACAACCGCCTTTAAATTCGACACTGCAAGTCCATGGAGTCTTCATACCAAATTACCAGTTAGTGTACTTCTCTTGATTCCCACACAGCCTCAATATACGTGTACCTAGAAAAACCTTCCAACCTCAAAAGATCTCGAACATCCAACCCCTCCGGCCTTCAAAACAAAAAAAAAAAAAAAAAAAAACAAATCCCACAATGTTGGCAACACCTATGACTCTGTTGTGGGCATCACTGACCTCTTCCGTAACCAGCATCCTGCTTCTGTGGCCAATCTTTGAACGATCTTGTCCTGATGGCCTTCGACGATACTTTGATAAATATACAAGCATAATCACCGGCTACTTCAATCCCTACATTGATATTTCGTTCTCTGATGTCTCTGAAGTTTGGTTCAAGCGTAGCGATGCCTATTTAACTGTTGAGACTTACCTCAGCAACAAGGCTCCCAAGAGCGCTAAACGACTCAAAGCTGAGTTGGGAAAAGAAAGTAGCAAAGTGGTTTTGAGTCTGGATGTGAATCAGAGAGTGGTGGATGAGTTTCGAGGTGTCAAAATTTGGTGGACGTCAAACAAAGATGTCAACAGATCAAGATTCTCCAATTCTCCCGACGAGACCACGATGTCGTACATGCTCACGTTTCATAAGAGATACCGTGACCTAATGGTTGACTCATATTTGGAGCATGTTATGAAGGAAGGGAAGGAAATTGGTGTGAGGAATCGGCAGAGGAAGCTCTACACGAATTGTCCTAATGACAAGTTGCCATGGTACATGAATCGAAGCCTGTGGAGTAGCATCTTTTTCGAGCATCCAGCTAACTTTGAAAGAATCGGTTTGGATCCAGAGACAAAGCAGGATATTGTTGACGACCTGTTGACTTTCAGCAAGAGTAAGAACTATTATGAAAAGATTGGGAAGCCATGGAAGAGGGGTTATCTTCTCTATGGCCCTCCTGGGACAGGGAAGTCAACGATGATTGCAGCAATAGCAAACCTGTTGGAGTATGATGTCTATGATCTTGAGCTCACAGCAGTGAAGGATAACACGGAGCTGCGAAAGCTTATGATCGAGACTACTGCTAAGTCCATCATCGTGATCGAGGACATCGACTGCTCACTTGATCTTACTGGTCAAAGAAAGAAGAAAACAAAGAAATCTTCAGATGATGATGATGAGAACGAAATTCCCAAGAAAGGTGCCAAGGAAGAGGAGAAAAGTAATAAGGTCACACTTTCTGGGCTGTTGAATGTTATTGATGGACTGTGGTCGGCTTGTGGGGGAGAGAGGCTGATTATTTTTACTACAAATTTTGTGGAGAAGCTGGATCCTGCACTCATAAGGAAAGGTAGAATGGACAAGCATATTGAGCTCTCTTACTGCAGTTTTGAGGCATTCAAGGTGCTCGCAAAGAATTACCTGGATCTTGAAAAGCATCCGATGTTTGACACAATACAGAGGTTGATCGGGGAGACGAAGATCATACCTGCTGATGTTGCAGAGAACCTTATGCCAAAGTCGTCAAAAGATGATGCAGATAAATGCCTATCGAAGTTGATAAAGGCTCTAGAGCAAGCAAAGGAAGAAGCAGCAAAGAAGAAAGATGAAGAGAAACTGAAAGAGGAAGAAGCGGCAAAGAAGAAAGATGCAGGAGAATTGAAAGGACTGAATGTGAAAGAAGAAGCCCAGAAGAAAGAAAATGATGAGGTGAAAGTGAAAGAGGAAGATCAAGCAGCAAAGGGGAAAGATGAAGATGTGAAAGTGGAATAGAATGAACCGAACCTATGGCCCGGAAGTGTTCGCCATGACCAAAAAAAATATATATATATATTCTAGCTCCATATTTAATTTGTATAGTGTGCGCATGTGGTCATGTTTATTATTTCTCGTCCAAAAAAAGTGTGTATATGTATATAGTGTGATGTGTGATGAATTTATTATTTGATCTAATGTAAGTATAAATTAGTCGTTGTAATGAATTAGCTATATATATTGTAATATTAGAATTTAAAATTGTTTTCTTGTAAGTAATAATATTCGTATATTACAAACTGTACTAGTTCTCGTTCTTCATTGCCCAAGTACTTAAACGTACTCCTGCTCACTTTTATCAATGCACGGAATTTTCGCAATTAATTAATCGTCACTAATGATGATCTTCAGGATCATCTGTTCACGTATTTATAAGGATAGTACGTACGTACATTAACATTAATAATGTTTATATACATATGAGACAATACTGTAGGTAGGTGTTCAATATTAATTAGATTCAGTCCAAATATATATATACATATATATTGTCGATTTATTGATCAATAAATATTGAATATTAAAATAATACCACTCCTCGACCATTGTGGATTGGAAGTTCCTCATCAACCGTCCGACCATTGTGGATTGCCATTTTTTTTTCATTATCTGCCACTTGTTTGCAATTTGCAAACCATAAAAAGCACCAGGCCAAGGGATAAGTTATAGTGGGAGGTTGACTATGAGTCCCAATGATTCAAGTTCCTTTTCTTAAGAAAGCCAACTTGATCAATAACTTCATAAACCTTATCAACTCAGAAAGATAATTTCTAATCACATATTAATTTCAATATATGCACTAAGATCCTGGATAATAATAAGAATTATTCAAGAAAAAAAAAAACATCTTTAAATTTGGAGAGATCCGACTTGGTTAGAAATTAATGGGCATATCTTAATATTTTACTTTAGCTCTAAGGCTTTACCAAACTAGAGTGACTTCTATGTTGTAATATCATATAACTTTTGTGACTTCTATGTTTTGGTAGTGTTATTTTTATTGATTGATTTGAAATTATTTTACGTTGTAACGAAGGATCTTATGTTGAGTTCGAATAATGATAAAATTGAGATAATAATTAGTAGAAACTGTCCAGAAGTTGAAGATAAAAGCATCGAGGCTGAAATTGTCGAAGAACAATGTGATGTAAATGTGAAGAGATAGAGTGAATGTAGGAGATGAACTGGATGTGGGGGATGGAGTGAATGTGGAAGCCCAAGTAGATCGAGTGAATGTCGAGGATGGAGTAAATGTGAGAGATTGAGATGTAGTCAATGTGATTTCTACTTCCAGTAGTGGTCTTTTTGAGCCATTCGTTAGGAAGGGATTTGATCAGGTAGAAGATGCCCAAACATTTTATAAAGCATATGCAAGACGAAAAAGTTTTGCAATGAGGACCAACCATACTCGATTATCAAAAAATGATAGAAAACCAATTGGAGTAGAATATGCTTGCTAAAGGGAAGGGTTTCGGTGTGAAAGTTGCAAACAAAAAAAAGGAAAAAATATTGAACCTACTGAGACAAAGATTGGGTATAAAGCAATAATGTACATAAAAAAAGGATGGTAAAAAGTAGACAGTATGGAAGTTTGTGCCTAAATACAACCGTAAGCTACTCACACTAAGAAGTACTAGTTTGCTCCGTGCACATAGAGGAGTGACATGTGTCTAAAAAAACCTTATTCTCTCTTTAAATGAAACCGGTGTACCGACAAAGAAGATAATGTCGGTGTTGAGCAAAGAATCTGATGGTGATATTAACATTGGTTGTATTGGTATGGACGTAAAAAATTATTTGAGAAATAAAAGAGGAAAATTGTTTGAAGAGAAAGATGCACAAATGTTGTATGTCTACTTTCTTGATAGACAGGGTAAAGAACTTGAGTTTGTGTACTCCATACAAGTTGATGAGAATGAGTGTATGAGAAGTTTTTAGGCGGAAGTAAGATCAAGGACTTCATATCAATATTTAGGATATCACATTTGATACGACGTGTCTAACAAATATTTATAAAATGTCATTTGTGCCATTTTTAGGAGTTAATCATTAGCACAAAACCATAATGTTTGGTTGTGCATTCTTAGTTAATGAAACAGCTGAATCCTATATATGGTTATTGAGAACATGGGAAGTGGCAATGGTTGGGCATGCCCCATTCAACCATAATTACTGATGATGACAAGGCGATGACCAAGGTTATTGTAAAGGTACTCCCAAATACAACTCATAGGTTGTACTTGTGGCATATTTTGCGAAAAGTTCTAGAATATTTGACACATGTATATAACAAGTTTCTAGGCTTTCAAAAAGAGTTCCGTTATTGTATGATACAATAACGAGTGATGAGTTCGAGTATGAATGAAGTTCAATATTAGTGAAGTATGGTCTAGTAAATAATGATTGGATGCAAAATCTTTATAGCCAACGGAATAAGTGGGTTTCGGCTTACTTGCGAACCAGATTTTGTGCCGGTATGTCAACGACTCAAAGAAACGAAAGCATGAATAAATTTTGTAAGGATTATGTTCATTCAATCACGATGGTGAGTAACTTTGTGCATCAATACAGAAAAGCATTAGATGTACGTTATTTCAAAGAGAAAGAGAATGACGTACGAACAAAATCGACACAGAAAATTCTGAAAATGTGTTACAAAATTGAAGAAGAGACGGCCTTAGTTTATTTAAGGAAGTCTTTCATGATCTTCCATGGGCTATTCAATAGCCAACGGTTCAAATCAACCAACTATTACAAAGATGGTGAAAGTAAGATGTATAGAGTGGCATCGCATGACAAAGAAAAGCCTATTTATTATGTAACCTTGGAAAGTGGAGAAGTGAAGGAAATATGTACATGTCATATGTTTGAGTTTATTAAGACTCTTTGTAGGCATATCCTATGTGTCATTGGAAAGAATTTGAAATTAGATACGTTGTCACATCAATATATTCTAGAGAGATGGGCAATCAATACTAAGAATCAAGTTATTCTTGACATACCAAATGTTGATGGGTATGTAATGACACAGGATGATTTGAGGATGAAAAAAAGTCAGTTGATGATGCCATTTTATGATATTATAGAACTTGGCTCACAATCAATATACAAATAGAACCACCTCTCTCTTGCCTTAGATAAGGTCCACAAACAGTTGCTCTTGATGGAAGATATTATTCCTTAGCTTGTAGAAGATGGCAACTACAATTAGAATAAGTAATAACACACGTGCAATTCTTTTTATAATTCTTTATATAACTATGTTTTAAATTGTAGGTATTTCTGTAAAATGATGTTACTTTTATAAATTATTTTACAAAAATGCCTCTCATTTAAAACAAGGTAGTGTATGTTAATCATTTTCCATTAGAATAATTTGCTATGGAATAACATCAGGCAAAGAATACTTAATGAAAAAATTAAGCATGATCATAATGGATATAAGTTTTATCAATTTTTTGAAGCAGTTATAAGTACTACTACATAAATCTCTCCCATATATATAAATATATATATATATATATATATATATATATATATATATATATATATACTTTCTAGATCAATTTTTACTCATTCCTTTCAGCTACATAAATATTCAACCACAAGTAGGGCAGTCTTCTTCAAGAGAGAAGTTTCCACCTCTCTTAATATAATGAGTCTCATATTCTGGCTTGGTGTGCGTGAAGTTTAAATTCACTATATAGATGGTCTTGTTTCATAATTTCTTTTAAACGTATGAAAAAGAAGAACCCAATCGGTACTCTAAGATTATATGCAACGTCTAATCCAAGTGTTAACATGCTTCCAAAAATATAATGAATTGCCTTAAAACAATCATCAAGTAGTTGGTTTTATTTTGGACCAAAGATCAATCCAAAAAAGGGACGATGTTGTGTATAAACCAAATCAGATTCTTATACGAATATAGGAAAATAAACAAAACAGATATGTTCTTTACAAAAACGACAAAGCAACTCTTCGTAAATCTCAAAGATCACATGCAAATGGAAGGAAAATTTCATTCAATGAGTGCTTTATAATCAAGCTTGATTTATGGAAACTTGGTTTTTCTAGTGGAAACCAAGTGCAATAAAGGTAGAATTGAGGAAGTCAGAGCCAAGTTGAGTTTTGATTGCTATTTGGCTGTGGAAAGTAGAGGGAATAGTGGTGGGCTTGGCCTTTTATGGAAAAAGGATTTGGAAGTGTTACTCATTAATTTTTCAACATGGCATATAAGCATTGCAGTCAAGGAAGCAAGCACTAATAACCAATGGATGTTTACTGGTTTTTATGGCCACCCTAACACGTCTAAAAGGGAATCTAGTTGGGAGCTACTTAAGCACATTAAGCATGTTACTAACATCCCATGGATATGTGCGAGGGACTTTAATGAAATCACATGTCAATATGAAAAAGTGGGTGTTGCTTTAAGACTTTACAAACAAATGGAAAGATTTTGTGAAGTCTTAGATTTATGTTCTCTCAATAAGATTCTTACAAAGGGTCCTAAGTTCACATGAACTAATAATATAAGGGATAAAAGATTTACCAAGGAGAAACTGAATAGAGCTGTTGAAAATCCAGAGTGGCATCAACATTTCCTAGATTCTCACTGCAATGTATTGCCAGTTGTCAAATCAGATCATAGTCCCCTCTTGATAGTGCTTGATGAAAGAGAAATGAGGTTAAGGAGAAAGCCTTTTTTGTTCAGGTATGAAGCCTCATGGAATCTAATGGAGGATTGCTCAAAGATTTTCAAGGATTGGGGATTTGTAGAAGGGCCAGATATATGTAGAAGGATTCAAACATGTCAAGATGCTTTGAAATAATGGAACCACTCTTCTAACAAGAAGACCACATGTGTTGTTAGAGAAAGAATGGAGAGAATCTCATACTTGCAAGGCTTAGCAAATGAAGATCAAGTCAACACCATAAAGCAATTGCAAAAGGAAGTAGACAACCTAATAGAAGAGGAAGAGCTCAAGTGGAAGCAAAAAAGCAAAGCAACATTGGTTAGCACATGTAAGTTCTATCACTTGTATGCTAACTAGTGGAAAAAGGCAAACTATATCAAGCATATCATTAATAATGAAGGAGTTTTAAACTCAAATCAATCAATTATAGGTGATATTTTCAATTTCAATTCTTACTTTAATGATCTGTTTCACTCTTCTAATTCTGCAGAGATAGACAATTGCTTGGTTCATATAGAGCCTAGAGTTACTCATGATATGAATTGCATGCTTTTATTTGAATTTTCTGAATTTAGAAGTGAAAGAAGCAATTTTTCAAATGGCCCTTCTAAGCTCACCAGGCTCTGGTGGTTTTCCTACTCAATTTTATCAAACTCACTGGGAGGTTGTTGGTAAGGATGTTTGCAAATTTGTGTTGAATTATCTCATGAAGGGAGGTTCTATTAGAAGTGTTAATAACACTTAAATCACTCTTACTCCTAAAATGAAGGAGCTCAAGAGAGTCACTGAATATAGACCTATTAGTCTGTGTAATGTTCTTCATAAAATAGTGGCCAAAGTACATGCTAATAGATTGAAACAGGTGTTGCCAATGATCATCTCTCCAAATCAAAGTGTATTCATTCAAGGGAGGCGTATAACTAATAATATTCTTATGGCATATGAGACTCTTTATACCTTGAACACTAGTAAGAAAGTTAATGAGAGTTATATGGCTCTTAAACTTGACATGAGCAAGACATATAATTGAGTGGATTGGAGTTTCCTTGAGGCAGTGCTGAATAAAATGGGTTTTCAACACAGATGGGTCTCTCTCATCATGGAATGCATTTATTCAGTTTCCTATTCTATATTAATCAATGGTGAATCTCAGAGCTCATTTTCTCCTTCAAAGGATCTAAGGCAGGGAGACCCCATTTCTCTATATCTATTTATCATTTATGCTGAGGCTCTTACTTCCTTATTGAATCAATTTAAGAGAGTTGGCAACATTTCAGGTGTGCCTATTGGAAGATCTTCAGTCACTATATATCAGCTATTATTCACTGATGATGGTATGTTATTCTGTAAGGCAAACTCTCTAGAGCGGAGTAGATTATTATCCATTTTGGGAGAATATAAAAAGGCATCTAGTCATATGGTTAATAAAGATAAGACATCAATTTTCTTCAGCAGGAACACTCCACCAAAAGTTAAAAGTATTATTGTGCAAGTGGCAAGTGTGAGATCAACAGGTACTTATGAAAAATATTTGGGACTTCCGGTTGCTGTGGGTAGATCTAATTTTTCAGCTTTTAACTCTCCCTTAGAAAAAATTTGGGCTTGAATATCCAATTGGAAAACCAAATTTTTATCTGTTGCAAGTAAAGAGATTTTAATGTAAGCAATCATTCAAGCCATCCCTACTTACACCATGGGCATTTTTCTACTATCCTCCTCTATCACTCAGAGCTTGAACAAAATGTTGAGAAAATTCTGGTCGGGAACCGAATGAGGAACATATAAAAATTCAATGGATAAACAGGGAACATATGAGACTATCTAAGGAGGCAGGAGGATTGAGATTTAGAGATTTCAAAAGTTTTAATCTAGCTATGTTCGACAAACAAAGCTAGAGGATGCTTACATATCCTTAATCCTTGCTTACAAGTGTTTAAACAAAAATATTTCCCACATAAAGATCTACTAGAGGCTACTTTGGGTAACAGACCATTATATGTTTGGAGGAGCATCATAGCAGGGCAAAAATCATTGAAAAAGGGTCTAATATGAAGGATTGGTGATGGAAGGAAAGTCATAATTTGGAAAGATCAATGGATCCAAAAACCTCACTCTTTGAGGATTCAATCTCCTACGATGAATGCTAATGAAGATGCAAAGGTAGTTGAGGTTATTGACAATGAAATGAATGGTTGGAATTTGAGTTAGCTGAATCTCCTCTTCTCAACCCAAGAGACTGCTGATCTAATTCAAATAATTCCAATTTGCATTGGAAGAAAGGAGGACAGACATGTGTGGTATTACACAAAGGATGACATTTTTTCTGTTAAAAGTGCATATCACTTAAACAGAGATATTGAACAGATAAATCAATGGGAGTAGCTCTAATGACAAAAGGAAGGAAGATGTATGGAAGACAATCTAGAAGCTGAATGTCCCAAATGTAGTTAAAATGTTCATATGGAGGGCTTGCAAACCTGCATTACCTACTCTTTCTAATTTGTGTAGAAGGAAGGTTATGGAGGAAGATATATGTCCCATATGTAAGCTACATTCAGAATCAGTGGGTTACTCTTTGGAGTTATGAAGGAGCAAAGGATGTTTCAGGCCAAGGATGATTTGGCACAGAAGAAATGATTTCATCCATTGTAAAAATTTTAGACATCCTATATATCTTCATCCTCAACAAAGCAAAGGAGAGTTGGCAAGCTTTTTAACATGCTCAGATTCCAAACAAGCCTTAACATCAGCATATTGCACATATTCAACAGAGATGGATAAAGTCTCCTGATTTAGTTTATAAAATTAATTGGGATGTTGTTATCAATAAGGAGAAGGGAAAGACTGGCATAGGAGTGATTATTTGTGATGGAAGAAGGCAGGTAATTGGATCTCTTTATGCTCCCAGAGCTGTAAATGCTACACCTCAGGTGGCTAAGTCCTATGCAGTTATGGTGGCAGCTAATTTTTATAAAGACATGGACATTAATTCATTCATATTAGAAGGAGATGCTTTGCAAGTTGTGAATAATTTGTCGTGCAAGCTCAGATTGGAGCCAGGTAGGTTGGTTAATTGAGGACACCAAAGCTTTGCTCAATTCCTTTGCTAAATGGTCAGTTAAACACACTAGAAGAGTCAGCAATCAAGCTACTCGTATTCTTGCTCGGGAAGTTTTATCTCTACGAAAGGATCTTATACGCATGGAAGAAATCCCATCTTGCATTCAAGCGATTGTATCCCAAGAGATGTTGTAAGACTTGTTGAGCAATAAAATTATTCCTTTTACCCAAAAAACAAAAAAAAAAAAAAAAGCAACTTAAAATGACCCTAGACTTGCCTTTTTATATAAAGTCCTGCAATTGAAGACCTTAAAATAAATATAACTCTACGATTAATCTTAATCAAATTCTGATAAAGCCTAAAGTATATATATATATATATATATATATATATATATATAATTAAACTCTTAATAATAATTACCAATTTCATAAAAAGTCCTAACTATCTCATACTCCTTAAAACTCAAATTGAACTAAAACTCTATAAATGATACGGATTTAAACTAATTTAGCCATGCTCGGTCGGTCGAGCTTCAAACGAGCTCTTTGCTAGCATGTCTTATTTATATTCTTGAAATATTACAGCAGGTAATGACCTGTACAAGGGAGGAAGTAAAACAGATTTCAGACCTATTCACCCCCTTAAATATATTTAAGATATGAACCATTGATTTTTTATCAACTAAATGTAAATTTAGGAAATGTGGATTAATGAATCTGATGGAGCTTATAATTTTATTTTCTTTTTAGGTAATTTATTTTACTATAAAAAAACTGTTTACTTGTAATCAATTATTTTTTATTAAAATAATTATTTTATGTTAAAATAGATTTATACTCGTCATAAATAATTATTCTCGTTATAAATAATTCATCATAAATATTATTTTTTTAATAGTATTTAGAGAGGTTGAATGCCCCTCACGCCATCTTATTAATATTATTATTGCGAAGAGGCATGATGAGATAATGACAGCGTGATTAAAATTTAAAATTTAAATATGTATCGGTATCATTAAATAATGCATTATATATATATAATATATATAACTATCCGGTGTCTTTATTTTTCAAAAGAAAAACATCTCAAATAATTGACAAGACCTAAAAAGCAAGACTAGATATATAATTTCAAGATTGCCAAAATAGATAATTTAAAGATTAGAAGGACAACCTTTAGAAGGACTCAAAAGTCGTACTTACGTTCCAAAAATATATGCCGTCTGCATGCTCTGCCAATCAACATTACATCACCAAAATAATTTGCAGTTTTGACATCTCAAGCACGCATGCACGCATGCATGATATATATCAATTATTTTATAGATTAATTACTTAATATATGAATATGCGAGAAAAAATTTGAATATAGATGAAAAAAGTTGAATATAGTTGAATATATATAGATGACTACGTACAACAGTCCACGCGGTAGTCCATCCACGACGCATTAATAAACTAAAAGTAGATGCGAAGAATTTAGGATTAATTTGTTTTTAAAAAACTTCTCTAACTCATATCATCTCATTTCTTTTAATTATTATAATTTTTTTAAATTTTAATAAAAAATTAAATAAATCAATTTTTTCAAATCACAAAACAAAAATAATATCAAAAAATATATTCTAACAATATTTTTTTCAACTTTTTAACTTTAATCTCAACTTTAAAATTGTTTTTTCTTGTAAGTAATAAGGAAAAGAGATAACTTGCAGACCGGTCGGGCTGTTTTAAGCAAATAATAAAATTGTGACACGTAGAGTTCTATTGAAAGTACTGTGTGGAACCCCCGCATCAGATTGTTTTTTTCTCATTTGTTTTTCCTCCTCACTTTCCCGAATTCCTTCCCATTTCGTAAGACCTCCTATCTCTGTTTTTACTCCCCCCAGTTTCCCATTTCGCAATCCCCCCAATTTCTCATTTCGCAAACCCTAACCATTTCGCACCCCCTCTCACAGCGCAAACCCTCACCATTTCACAGCCCCCGTAGCAAGGCCTCTCATAGTCGAGTTGCACAGCCCTCTCGCAGCCGAGTCACACGGCCTCTCGCAGCCTAGTCGCACAGCCCTTACTCCTCAACGTCCCTCGACACCAACGCGACTTGTGGAATTTCTCTGGTATGCCCTACCCTAACCTAGGTCTCTACTGTGATTTTGTTAGCATTTTTTAGGCCTCCTACAAACTTGGCAAAGGTCTCTTGGATTAATGTTGTTTTTGGTTTGCATTTTACGTGTTATCAGCCATCTCGCAGTCGAGTCGCACGACCCTCACTCCTCAATGTCCCTCAACGCCGCCGCGACTCGTGGAATATTCTCTGGTATGCAGCTGACTCGTGGAACTACATGGTACTTCATGAGCGGCTACGCATAGAAGAATCCAAATTTAAACCAATGGAGAAGAAGTACAACAGAGTCTTGAAACTGTTAATTTTATCATGGTTATTTTTTATTATTGTTTGTGGTGCTATTTTTATGTATCCTAATAATTACAATGTATTTTAGTCAACGCTACGACTCATGTAACCCGTTGTACTTTTTGTAACACTTTAATGTAATGGCTACTTTCTTTTTGTTATGATAGTTTGTGCTGTTTTGAAGATATTTTTCATCGTTGAGGTACAATTTATAGATAATTTGTATTCTGGAGCATTGATGTAAATTATCAATTAACGGTACTTGGTCCTATAATTACTTTGTGCTTACTTATTGTACTTTACCAAGTGAGTGCATTGAGTTAGAAGGACATTTGCTGGCACACAGAGATGCTAGTCTTATAGATGTAAACAAATATTTCTTTTGCATTTTCCCTAATTGGAAATTATAAAGAAGAGAATAAATTCAATAAAACAAAGTGCCTTTTAACTTTAATGGCTTCTAGCGAACTCCATCTTGTAATAGATGCAGAACTCCATCTTCTACATTTTCAGCCTCAAGTTCATCACTATCAATATTATAAATTAGTTCCTACCATATAAAACCACACGATTATAAACAAGCAAGTTTTGAAAAATTACCAAAATACATTGTCATTTGAATCTAAGGGCAAATTATAGATCGCAGAAAATAAAATAAACAAGTAGAATATTGTATTGTTGGTTTTTGATGCTAGGTTCTCTGAAGATGCAGCTCAATAGGTATATGACGTATCCTGACAAAATAAGTCATACTTTTTCTTTTTAATTTGTTTGAAAATGAATGGAGTTCTTGTTTCATCATCGGAGGCATTTATCTCATTGCCATTACCATTTACCAGCCCCATATATTTATCCTCTGCTTATATCAACCTCTAAGAAATGTTTTCTTTGCCTTGCAAAATATTTTTTTGCAAATAGCTTATTAAAGATTGTTTATTCTTTGTGGTATTGTTGTACTAGTTTTGCAGCTCCACTGGAATTTTCTTGAACGTCCATTAATTAAAGAGATTCCACTACCTACAACCCAGATCTTACATTAGCTTCTAAGAACAATCTCACAATAAATTCAAATGCTAGTATGGAAACAGTACCATGTATTCATTAGCCATCAAGCAAGATCAAGACTTGAAAAGATGAAAAGAAATCTTAAAGATTATAACCGTTGAGATCCGGATGTGTTTTTCAAACATTTTGTCAAACACATGGTCAGTCATGAACAACCAAAGCATATAACGTAAGAGAAATACCTGAGCAACACCAAAGCCACTAGACTCGGCCATGAACAACCATTGGTTGGTGAATGCTATGGTGGGCAATGGACCAATGGTGGTGGAGTGGCAGTGCATAGTGGAAAAAATTGTGGGCGACGGACCAGTGGCAAGGAACTCGTGGAATAAATTGGGAGAACTCGGTTGCGGTCGGTTGCGGTTGCGTAGTGGCCAACGGAGAACTCGGGGACATGGTGAACTGGTGGCAGTTGCCTTTAGACATGGAGGCAAGTTCATGTTCTGGAAGCAAACAGACGACAATCGCATTGACTGGAAGCAAAAACGCTAAGCTGAAGCCTGAAGAAGCACAACCTATCCCATGCGCACGAGTCTACCGTTACTTTCCTATATTTGCTGAGGTGTCGAGACATAACTAGAGAGTTGTTATTCATCTATTATCGGACCGACCGCTTAGCAGCAGAACTGTAAGGAAAATGCTTGGCCACCAAAGGAGGTTTTAGACAATTTTTTATTTATTTATTTAGTGATTAAGAAAATATTTTTTAACGGTATTGTGAATTTTTTATTTAAAAATATTGAAAAATATAAAAAAATGTATGAAAAAAAATTTTAAAAAACGATCAAATGACTTTCTCGAAAGAATTTATGAGACTGCATCCAGTGTAGCACCATTGATCCCGGTAATAATATTCCTATTACAAACAGTACTAGTACAGCTTGTTTCTCATTGCCCAAGTACTACTTATAATACGTATACGTACTCCTGTTCATGACTTAATTTTTTATCAATACGTACGAAAGCCATGCATGCCACCAATTAAGAATATTTCGCAATTAATTAATCGTCACTAAGTAATGATCTTCAGGATCATCTCATGTTCACGTACGTTTTTAGGTAAGTACGTACAATATTAATTACGTATACCGGCCTAACGAATATGAGACATGAATATTGTACGTGCTCAAATGTATTAAGACTCGGTTCAAATACACACACACACATATATATATATATATATATATCTCCTCTTTGTCCGATTGATCAATAAATATTGAATATTGTTGGGGTCATGTCTCAATAATACCACTCCTCGACCATTGTGGATTGGAAGGATCGGCTTTCCAATATAATATTAATTTTTCCAAAAGGTCAAACATTAATTACATTACAAAAAGAAAGAGAGAGATAAAAACATTAGAAAGGGGACAATCCAACAATCATATCAAAACAATATATAAAATTATTCAGAAAATAAATACAATTCGAAAATTTACATCATGGTGATGAGCTTCCATATATAATTCATTCAACATGATTTAGGAGGGCACGGACAAATCAAACCAACATTAATTAGGTACGTATGATCGATCGATGTATACGTATAATATAGCAATATTTAATTAAAAAACATGCCGTAGCCTGCCCCGGCCAACTTGCATGCCGGCATTTCTTTGATCTCATGTTTTCATCGAATTATATAGTGGAATATATATATATATATATATATATATATATTTATATATACATAGCTTGATGAGAGGAAAAAGAAGGAAAGCCATATCCAGAAAATGCAGAGGGATGAAGAGCAATTTCAAAAGCACCGAGAGGCGAGATGTTTGTGTGTAAAAGTGAGGAATAAAAAAGGCGAGAAGAGGAAGCAAAATATTAAAGATGAAAAAGTTCCAATTGGTGAGAGGAAACGATAAACTTAAAAAATGTAAGAAGACCAAACAGTTAGTCGGCAAAGCAAAAACACGAAGAAAAGAGAATGAAATAGGTTAAAAAGATAGGGTTAAAAATGGAAAAATAAAAAAGACAAAACAGACAGCTGATGAGAAAAGCATGGAAACTTTAGAAATAAAATGAAACGGCACCGTTTTCCATTTTTTTTTTTCTTTTTTACCAAAATCGCAAATTCGTTTCCCCCATTTCAGACTTGAGAAAAGCATTCCCTTCGTCTTCCCCACAGGCAAGGTTCCCCCATTTCTTCCAGTCACTCCATAGCTCTTCGTTCTCCAAAACCCACAACAGCTCATACCCTTAAAACAGAGAAGAGCAAGGTGGTGTCGTTGGGCTGGAAGATCCAGCTAGCCTCCTTGGTGAGCTCGCAGAGGACCTCGTTGATGTCGGTGCAAGGGGAGAGGTGGTAGTCGCCGTGCTTTCGCAAGCCGTGAAAGATGTTGGTGTTAATGGCCCTCCTCTGCCTCTCCCTCATCTTCGTCTTCTCCTTCTTGCTATCAGTCATTCCCATTGCACCCAGTTTCCAATAGATCTCTTCATGATCCCAGCATGGTCCTTTCTAGTGCCCCACCACTCGTGATGGGGGGAAGGGGAGACGAAGTGAACGACTGGAGGAGAAGGAACAGTCGAAGATGGGCAGTGTTTGCTGGCGATGAGGGGTAGGGACGACCACTATAGAAAAGAGGCGATTTCTGAGATTGAGAATGAGAATGAGGGATGAGGATGAGGTATTGTAGCTCTGATGTTTTTGAAAATATGACACATGAAATGGTTTTGGAAAAATCCATTACCCATCTTGTTCGCAGCAAATAAAAGTCAAGTTTTGGGGGAAACTATTGACGGGATTGCGAAATATTGTGGCAGGTATGGGATGGCTTGTCGAGTTATGATGGTGGTTGGAATCAGACTCAGTTGGCCGATGCTGCCCAAGCGAAGTATAGGCATTCAAATGGACAAGGGCACTGGCCTGCGAATGAAGAACCTGTCATCACCTTGCCATATCGAGTTGATCTTGTCTGAAAAGGAAGAACCTGGGAAGAAAGAGCCCGAGACCCAGTTGACAACTAACAAGTCTAAGAAGTCTCAAGCTCTACGAAGTGGTGCTTCATCTTGAGTGGCAGTTTTAGAACCTGTTATGTAGTTGATTTGGGTCACATTTATCTTATTTCAAATTTTGGTTAGTTCAATCTTCAGTGATATTTTTGTTGGATATTTTTGGTTGAAAAGACTATTAATTCAAGCGTTCTATATACAAGACCTCTCTCTGCTTCTTTTCTCCTACCCACGCAGACGACCACTCTCTCCGCTTTTTCTCCTACACGAAGACAAAGATCTGTCTTATTTCTTCATCTCGTGTTATTTCTTCAATGACAAATGATAGTTACAGTTATGATAGTTATCGTTGTAAGTGCGTAAATTTCATACAATCACTTTAAAAAAATTGAATAAATAGGAGACTCGTATAAAAAAAATTAATTTTTTTAATAATAAACCACACTCTTTATCAAAGAGACTGCATGATACTTGTATATATCATGACTGCATGTAGCATTATTCTATATATATAATCTTTCCAAATGTATTGAGCGCCCCTTGACCTAGCTAGCAAGACTATTGCTTTTAAATTCTACGCCGCACGTCCATGGAGTCTTCCCTCCCCCACCCAATAGTCTCTTGTACTTGATCACGCCTACCCGAACCCTCATTCAAAAAAGACGAAAAAACACTGATCCTTTTGACATTGACGCTTTTAATATAGAATATATATATATATATATATAATGTTTCCAAATGTATTGACCGCCCCTTGACCTAGCTAGAGCCCTCCTCCAATCAAATGCAACTAGATCTCACTTGTTATCCTAGACTATTGCTTTTAAATTCTACACCGCACGTCCATGGAATCTACATCGCTCACGTTTTAAATTCCAGCAGGAGAAGTTGTCGTGCATGCTCACGTTTCATAAGAAGTACCGTGACCTAATCACTGAGTCATAGCTGGAGCATGTTATGAAGGAAGGGAAGCAAATTGGTGTGAGGAATCGGCAGAGGAAACTCTACACCAATTGTCCTACTGAACAGTGGCCAATTCACAAGCGAAGCTTGTGGAGTAGCATCGTTTTTGAGCACCCAGCTAACTTTGAAACAATGGGTATGGATCCGGAGAAGAAGCAGGAGATTGTTGACGATCTGTTAACCTTCAGCAATAGTAAGAACTTTTATGCAAAGATTGGGAAGCCATGGAAGAGAGGTTATCTTCTCTATGGCCCTCCCGGGACAGGAAAGTCAACGATGATTGCAGCAATGGCAAACCTGTTGGACTATGACGTCTATGATCTTGAGCTCACAGCAGTGAAGGATAACACGGAGCTGAGGAAGCTTTTGATCGAGACTACCACTAAGTCTATCATCGTGATTGAGGATATTGATTGCTCACTTGATCTTACAGGTCAAAGAAAGAAGAAAACAAAGAAGTCTTCAGAGGATAATGATGAGAACGAAAGTCCCAAGAAAGATGTCGAGGAAGAGAAGAAGAGCAACAAAGTCACACTTTCAGGGCTGTTAAATTTCGTCGATGGACTGTGGTCTGCTTGTGGGGGAGAGAGGTTGATTGTTTTTACTACAAATTATGTGGAGAAGCTGGATCCTGCACTCATAAGGAAAGGTAGAATGGACAAGCATATTGAGCTCTCTTACTGCAGTTTTGAGGCATTCAAGGGGCTTGCAAAGAATTACCTGGATCTTGAAAAGCATCCTAGGTTTGACACAATACAGAGGTTGATGGAGGAGACCAAGATCACACCTGCTGATGTTGCGGAGAACCTTATGCCAAAGTCCTCATTAGATGATGCAGATAAGTGCTTATTGAAGTTGATACGGGCTCTTGAGCAAGCAAAGGAAGAAGCACAAAAGAAGAAAGCTGAAGAAGAAGAGAAACTGAAAGAGGAAGAAGCGGCAAAGAAGAAAGATGAAGAGGTGAAAGTGAAAGAGGAAGAAGTAGCAAAGAAGAAAGATGAAGATCAGGTGAAAGTTAAAGAGGAAGAAGCAGCAAAGAAGAAGGATGAATAGGTGAAAGTGAAATTAGAGAATATTGAACCAAGCTTGCAAAATGTTTCGGAATTAATTTATGTCAGAATAAATGTTTTGTTTATAAGTACTAGGTCCTATGGTTTTTAATATTTCTCTTCCAGTTGGGTCCAGCACATGAAAAAAAAAAAAAAAAAAACCAAAAAAGTGCAGTGTTTTGTGAGGAATGCATGCAGCATGTGTTACTTTGAAATGTGAGTTAGTCGTTCTAAGCTGTATATGTTATATTAGTAAAACAATATTGCTGCTGATATGTGAAATATCACACTTTATAAGAATGATTGATCTAGACAATTTCAGCATCTCTCTCTATATATATATATGAATTGATTGATCATCACTTTATAAGAATATATAGATTGAACAAATGTGAATACAAGTTTTTTAATTAATTGGTAAGATAGTTTTGTTAGAACCTAATCATTCCCTGATCTTGGTCTAGTATTTTCACTGATGGAAGATATATTCTTTGACTATATTTAGGTGGTGCCACCACATATATACATACATACATACATACATATACATATACATATATATATATATATAACAAAGCAAAAAAAATATATATATATAAAAAATTAATTTTCTATCACAACCTTATATATATGTGTGTAGTTATGAGAAGGTGACTAATATTATATCATGAAACTCAATGTGAAGTAATATATATTTTTATTAAATTTATAGGTAATTTATTATCTATATAATTTTTAAGCATACACTTTTTATTCTATTAAGCCATCTCATCATTTTATTTATTTACTTATCTCAACCCTCCACATACTATATGACCTTAATTGTATCGTATTATCTTTATTATCATAATAAACGTACCCACTCGATTTTTTAACATTGAGATTAAAAAATTGAAGGTAAATGGTTTCCTATTATGCGTTTATGATTAACAATTCAACAAATTAGAAGAGAAAAAGATTTTCATTTTTGAGAAAATCTTCACACTACAAGAAATTGGGTCTTTTCCGGCGCCACCTTTCGCCACAAATAACCCTATTTTTCGCTGCAAATACATATTAGCAGTGATTTATGCTGCACCGGAAGTTCGTCGCAATTCTAGACTCATTTAAAATATTAGCCAACGAAACAGAAAAATTGACGCGAAAAAAATTTATTTGAGGCAAAAATACTTGCCGCGGAAATTATTACGTCCGCCGCAAATATCCTTTGAATCCAAGTGTCAATTTTACAGCAAGCGGTGTTGAACTCAATTTTACACCCTTTAATAAAAGTGGACACGCTAGCTTTCTATGGTAACTACTGTAAAACTACTATTATGTAATTGTATGAAACTCTCAAGATTTTCTTTCTCCCTACTCAGTCTCTCTCTCTCTCTCTCTCTCTCTCTCCCCTCACTTGGGTATCATTTATTTTTCTTCGTTTTCCCACTGATCTATAGGGAGACCTGTAGGATGTTATGGTGCTCAATGTATAATAGGAAGGAAATAAATGACAATTCAATGTATATTGTAAATATCAGTGTAAGATTCTGTTGCCCAGAACTACACTTTCCCAAACTTCTTCCTTCCCGATCTGAGCCCCTAACATAGGATCTTGTTGGTTTGATCTAACGTTGAGGCGAGTGCTTCACATGACCGGATCATCTTTTTTCTTTTTGCATCTAATTTTCAAGAAGGGCCCATTTTTTGGATTTTGTATGCGTCTCTGAACTATCAATCGCATCTAGAATATTTTTTTTTCTCACTTTCCTTTATATTCTTTCTATACATTCTATTAAAATATAAGTTTAGAAGAAAAAAATCAAAAGAATAATTTAGGATGTGTATAGTTACTCCCCAAATTTAGGGGTGTAACTGTACACATCCTAAAATCAAAACTTAATTTGGGGAATCGGATGTAGATGAGTTTTCTTCACTTTTTTTTTTCCCCCCTATAATTTGGCTAAGGATTAGTTGTAGAGATGCGGATGAGGATGCTCTGAGTAGTTCGTTCCACTTCTTTATCTATTTTAAATCATTTTTTCCTACTTGTATTTTTGCGGACTCCATTTCTAGTAGTCTAAGCTGATACCATGCTCATGAAGTGGGTTTTGTTACTTCTTTTCTTTTCTTTCCCAACCTTCGGTGCTGGTGTTAAGGAGAGAGAAAGGGGCATGTGGAGGGAGGGCAAGAGAGAGCAAATGAGTGGAGAGAGAAAACCTTGACGGAGATTGGTACAATCACCTAAGATTAGTTTTACCGTAAGAATTATAGAAAGTTTACGTGTCTACCTTCTATTTGAGGGTGTAAAAGTGTGTTTGTCTCAATATTTTAAATACCGTTCCGGATGCCGTACTAGTCAAGATATTAGAACGAAATATTTCGATATCGATATCATTTCGTGTACCATTTTAGGATAGTCAATATATGAATAAATTATATATAAAAATATATATATAAATTATATTTCAAAATAATAGTCTATATATGAATAAATTATATATAAATACATGTATATATAAATTATAAATAACCTAGTCTAAATTGAGAGTTAAAAAATAAGCTTGTAGTTTGAAAAAAAAATAAAGGGCTAAATATCGGCCGGTACAGGCCTGTACAAGCCGAAATATAGACCGGTACGGCAAGTATTTGAGCCGGTATAGCTGGTATTTGATACCTGTACCGGCCCAATGGTCGGTATGAAAAATATCGACCGTACCGACCGATACGGTACAAGATTTAAAAAATTGATTTGTCACTCATCCAGCTAGAAGCATCACTCTTTCATTTTATAATGGTTATTGGTTTTCTATCACTCTTTCATTCTCACCTCTTAAGCCTATTTGGATTGTAAGATGGTCTCATCTAATTTCATCTCAATATTCAAATAGCATAAATAAAAACGCTTTTCAATTTTTAATTTTTAATTTTTTTTAATCATTACCTAATCATTATAATTTTCTTAAACTTCTAAATAAAATACAAAAAAAAAATTCAATTTTTTCAAATCTCAAAACAAAAATCATATTAAAAAATTATATTCTGATAATATTTTAACTTTATAATATTTTATTCAACTTTTTCTCTCTTTTTTCTCAAAATTTCATAAAATATCTTAACTCAAACCATTTCACTATTATTTACAAATTTCTTATCATATCTCATCTCAACATTCAAGCAATGCGCAATTAACCATTGTAGTTTTGGTTGACACCATAATACTTGAATACTAGTGTACTTCTTTGCAAGGCCACTAAAACCTTTTCATGACCATTTTGCCGAACCATTAATATATCTACATACGCACTTTATATTAAAAGAAATCTCGCATAGGTCGTAAAGTTTTTCTCAAATACTCATTAAAACTCAAATTGAATTAAAACTCCATATTAAGATATAGATTTAAACTAATTGATCAGTCATGTTCACTCAGTCAAGCCTCAAGTGAACTCTCTAGTTAATCCTCACTCGATCATAGGCTGTCCGAGCGAAGTCTCCAGTTGGTACTCGCTAGACTAATGATCGAGAGATCTTCAAGCGAAGTCATAGATTGGTCCTTAATTTTCTTTCCGAGTTTCTCCCCTTTTCAAGTCATTCTTGTCCTCTAAGCACTTTTATGTTTTTGATGGTCATGCACTTTGCATCATGACCGCACTACAAGGAAGAAGGCTTTTCCCGGCCTTTTTTTATGTGTCGCAAATGAAATCGATGCAACAAGCCACTTTTTGCGACAGTTCAAATTTCGTCGTTCACGAATAGTGCCATGTAACTTCTAAAGCGCGAGTTAACAGTAATTTTTCTTTTTCCAGCAATATTTCTCTTTATTACAGCAACTTTTTTTATCGCAAGTAATTGTTCTTTATTGCGTCGGCTATTTCCTTTGGTAAAGAGGATTAATTGCAGCGATTTTTTATAAAATGCCGCTAAAAACCTTAAAGCAATATATTTTTTCCCGTGTCCCGTTCTCATTCTCCTATTACTTTCCACCATCATTGACCTCCCTCTGTTATTTTCCTTTCGATTTTCCTTTCCCAAATCGAAGATGCCATCTAGCAATTCAGTGTTGTGTGGTTTGTTCCCCGAATCCTAAGGTAGGCGTAAGAAAGTCTCGAGCCCTATCTCCTTCCATTGTCTTCAATCTGTAATGTCATTCTTAGGGTTTATGGATTATTTTCTCGAATTTCTTGTTCTTCTCGGGTTTACAATCTTATCGGCACTACATTCCTTCAAATAATGCAGTAGAAGACTTTGGAGATAGGATCCCACCACTGACGAGGGAAAGCAGATCTCGATTTCTGGGAGGAGCAACAGTGACGAATATGAACTCCAGATGAATGATTTAAGGTATTTTCTTAACAGTTTCAACAGGAAAGTATATCTTATGGCGCTTGACCCAAAGATCTTTTTGTTCTCAAATCATCAAATAGTTTTTCTGTTAAATAACACGAATTGAAGATTCATGAGATATAAATTTGAAATCTAAATTTAAATGTTTGTAGCTAAATGGAAATTTGTAGTGAATTTGATGGAGCTCTTTATTTTCTTTTTGAGGTTCATCTAAATTTAGGGAATGAGATATAAATTTGAAAGATGTTGTGAGGGCTCTAATATTAGAGGCAGAGAGGTTTTTTTTTTTTTTTTTTTTTTGAAAAATAAGAGGCAGAGAGGTTGAATGGCCTTCCACGCCACCTTATTAATATTAAGATAAATAATACAAAAAAATCTTATATCACACATCTTTATCTAATTAATATGTGATTTGATATCTTTATTATTCTATTTAAATATACACATATTTAAGTATTAAAATATAATAATAAAAATAACAAATCACATATGAATTAAGTAGAAATGTATATGGAGTGAAGATTTCATATAGAATTTCTCTAATATTATTATTAGTATTGTAAAGAGGATGAGATCATGACAGCATCATGATTACAATTTAAAACTTTTAAATGGACATCATTAAGGTAAAATGTACGTTTACATGCAAGGACCTGCTAGCAGGCCCGCCAGCATAGTTAAAAATTTGTTAATTTTTTTCAATTTTTTTCTAGATTTTTTTAACATACTTAATCTTTAAGAAAAAAATAAAAAAAAATACACATCTTTATTAATGGTCAATTTCTTAATCATTAAATTAAAAAATTAAAAAATAAAAAATTAATAAAATAAAAAAATATACATAAACAATAAGATTAAGGTTACAAGTTCATAGGTTCAAGCATTTTCCTTACATGCAATTCCAAGTTTTGTATCGGTGGTATCGTGTGCATTACGTAACCATCCACCATCCACCGCGTTAATTATTTCATTAAAATAAAAAACTCTCCATTATTTTTATATAAAATATTTGACAAGACCTAAAAGCAAAATTAAAAATAATAAATAATTTTCATCTCATCTCATCATTACATATTTTTTAAATCTTCATACAAAATATAATAAATAATTCAATTTTTTTAAATCTTAATTCAAAATAATAATAATATTAAAATATAATATTTTAAATTCTCAAATAAAATACAAAATTTTTATCTCACCCTCCAAACTTGATTAGAAGGACGACCAAAAGTCCGTCCAAGTTCTGCTTTATATGCTATCACGCGTGCAATAAATCATGTAATCACACTTCCAATCATATAAAAAAAAAATAAAAAATAAAAAATTATCATTAAAAAATATTTTTTTTTCATATAAGTCTTAGGCTTTGTTTGGTAAGTAAACTTATCTTAATTCATTTCAACTCATCATTACAACTTTTTTAAATCTCAACACAAAATATAATTAATAATTCAACTTTTTCAAATTTTAAAATAATAATAATATTAAAAATTAATATTTTAATGATATTTTATCATCTTAACTCAACTCAACTCAATTCAGTTCAACATCTAAACGCAATCTAAACTTACCTACTTTTTATATGCTTTAGGACACAAGTTGAGCAATTACCTAACGCCCCCACACCACTCAACTTACTAATGATATTTATTAAAAAATAAAAGCCCTTAAAACTTCGAACAATTAATATTGATATTATAATTATTTAGAAAATAATATTAGAATGGCCCCAATTAGGAATTAAGAGACTTTCTAGCAAAGATAAAAAAAGACTAAAGAAATAAAAACATCTAGAAATACTATTTTTGATTAATTAATTTAAAAAGCAATTAACCTTATAATTAGTTTATATAAGAGAAAAGAGTTGTAAGAGTGTATTCAAGAAAATAACCTTAAAACTGCCAAAAAAAAAAAAAACTTAAAACTAAATGAAGATCAACAAAAGCAATTACAATGGTTAGTGTATAAATATCACATAATAAAAAAAAGTAAAAATTAGTTGTATTTATGTTCAACATATATAATAGTTTATTACATTATTGTGCCAAAATAAATAAAAGCAAAGCTTCTAAAGTTTTTATCTTAGACCTCAATATTGATTGAGCCAGTGGTCCTGCCTAAGACTATATAAATCTTGTAATCTTTATTTTAAATAATCTTGTTATCTTTAATCATATTACTGACGTGGCATATAAAATATTTAAATGGCAATCAATTAATATATATAGACGACAACGGTCCACGTACGTATATACGTAGTTCATCCACCACGCATGCATTGAGCCATGCATAAGAAATGGTGTGGGATTTAAAGTTGTTTTTCTCTTACGACATTTGCCTGTCAATTACAAACACTAGTTATTCCTCATTGCCCAATGTCGGCATACCCATTGATCAAGCCATAAATCACTCCAACGACATCAATACAGAATGTCAACATCCGATGATGATCAAGCTATGCAGGAATCAAGCCTGTCATTAGTGCTTCCCTTTCTTGCTGTCGTACGAGTACCGTGTCATATCCGGCATCCCACAATTTATGGCTTCATGTGTATTTATATTGTAATGGGTTGTATTATCAAATTCAATAAAAACAAGATACTGATCTGCTTTACCCAACTACTCTTGTTCACTTCTATCAAACATAAAGCCATATATATATGCATGCCAGCAAGAATACTAATCAATCGTCACTAATCATCAAAATCATCATCTTATATCTTTTCACGTATACACAACGTCATTGTTTATGCATGTCTGACTCGATTATAAGTACAAACCCAAAGGATAAAACATACATCATCATGTGATCATTCAACAAATCTTCTTAATTCTCGCTATTCTGAGCATTACCCACATCATCCTGCTTATTGAGCTAGGGATTGTTGTTCAGTCGTCTTAGGATTTTGCTCGACTAGATCAGAATTATCTTCAACATCCATCAGCAGCATCACCATCTCAAGAAATCCCACATGAAAAAACTCACATTTTTGCCTGGAAACATGGCTGAGACGTGGACATCAATGGGTTCTACCATAGCCAGCTTCATGTTTATGTGGGCGATCATTCGCCAATACTGTCCTTACGAGCTTCGCCGCTTCTTCGAGAGGTCTATACACAGATTCATGGGTTACTTCAATCCCAATATTCGGATTTCCTTCCACGAGTTCAGAGGAGATCGGCTCAAGCGTAGCAAAGCTTACTCTACCGTGGAGGCATACCTCAGCGCCAACTCTTCAACGAGCGCTAAAAGACTGAAAGCTGAGATGGGCAGCGACAGCAGCAAGCTGGTGTTGAGTATGGATGAGTACGAGAGAACCACAGATGAATTTCATGGTGTTAAGGTTCGGTGGTTGTCCAGCAAAGTTGTGTCGCAAACTGCAAGGTTGACGATTAATAATTTTCCTCAGCCGGAGACGAGGCTGTACAAGCTCACGTTTCATAATAAGTACCGAAAGATAATCACGGAGTCCTACTTGGAGCATGTTTTGATAAAAGGGAAGGAGATTAGAGTGAAGAATAGGCAGAGGAAGCTCTACACAAATACTGCTCACAGATGTTTGTCCAGCCACAAGCAAACCATGTGGAGTCATATTGTTTTTGAGCATCCAGCAACCTTCGAAACAATGGCGATGGATCGGGTGAAGAAGCAGGAGATTGTTGACGATCTGTTGACTTTCAGCAAGAGCAAGGACTTCTATAAAAAAATTGGGAAGGTGTGGAAGAGGGGTTATCTTCTTTATGGGCCTCCCGGCACAGGGAAGTCGACGATGATTGCAGCAATGGCAAACTTGTTGAACTATGATGTCTATGATCTTGAGCTCACAGCAGTGAGGGACAACATAGAGCTGAGGAAGCTTTTGATCGAGACAACAAGTAAGTCTATCATTGTGATTGAGGACATTGATTGCTCGCTTGATCTTACCGGTCAGAGGAAGAAGAAAGCAAACAAATCTTCAGAAGATGAGAATATTGATGAGAAGGTGAACAGGGAAAGTGCAAAGAAAGAAACCAGGGAAGAAGCAGGCAGCAGCAAAGTCACTCTTTCAGGGCTGTTGAACTTCATTGATGGGCTATGGTCTTCGTGTGCAGGACAGAGACTGATTGTTTTCACTACTAATTATGTAGAAAAACTGGATCCGGCACTCATAAGAAGGGGAAGAATGGATAGGCATATTGAGCTGTCTTACTGCAGTTTCGAGGGGTTTAAGCTGCTTGCCAAGAATTACCTGGATCTTGATATGCATCCCATGTTTGATGCAATCAAGAAGTTGATAGGGGAGACAGAGATTACACCGGCTGATGTTGCAGACAATCTTATGCCAAAATCTTCACTGGATGACGCGGACAAATGCCTGTCGAACTTGATACAGATTCTTGAGGAAGCGAAGGAAAAAGCAGCAAAGAAGAAAGATGAAGAGGGGAAAGTGAACGATCCGGCCATATAACCTGCTTGTTAATTAATTGTGACAAATGTCTGTATTTAGATTTTGTATGAAATACTGCGTTTCGTGGACTAAAACTCTCTACTGCTATGTTTGAGGAATGTGGTGTTAGTTTGTTATGAATGTTGTGTTTAATTTCTCTTAATCTATGGTGTAAGTTGTGTATGTCGAGTTTGTCGTGCTTTCGGGTATTGATCAGTAGGCGATCAGCTTTATGCCTGCTTTGACTTTTGTAAGGAAACACAGAATATTTTTTAAGGGATTTGTTAAATGTTTGTATCACAGTAATTGAATAAAAAGGAATTGGGAATGACATGAAAAATCAAAAATGGGAAACAATCCAACTTATCAGGGAGGAAAGAAACATCAACGAAGAAAGATTGAAGGTGTGAATGAGAATGATCCAACCACAGAATATGCTGTTCAGCTTCAAGTTCAACAAATAAACTTAAAAGCCATTGGGAATCAGAGATGCAACCTTGTTCTTGGAGATGATTTTCGTCTAAAAAAGTTAGCAGGCAGGTGCCAAGTTGGTCGGGGTTACTTTTCGCACGGTTAGGAATATATTCGAAAGCCAAAAGTTGATACACAAACCTGAGAAATTCAGGCAAAAGCAGTATAGCACAGGCGGTTTTATATGGGCATCTTCAACACAGAAATGAATTCATTAAACATTAGAGCATAAAAATTCAAAGACGATGAGAAAACAACAATGAATAAAGATACAAATTCGTTACCTTTCAAGGGAGGATGGTTCCATTACAATAAACACTACAGTTTCTAAACTGATTGCTTTACCAACAGACCCAACCAACCCAAATAATGCTCAGAGGCAGATCATTGTCATGAACACGAGAGAGAAACTACAAGGCTCGAACATCTAATCGCCAAATTTTCAGCTACAATATTTTAGCTAAAAAGGTTATTGTACATTGATTTGATGAACTACGGAACTCCAACAATTTCCTGATTCATCTGTCGTAGGTTTCTTTGAATGTAGTAGAAATGCTAAAAAATGACTACCTATTCTACATAACTCTCAGCATCACATTGCTCCCTGCAGCAAATCATGCACCAAGGTAGCACAGCTTAAACTACACCACGGAAGAATTCTGACGGTGAAATCCTCCATGGGCATATCACAAAATTTATAATCTTGACTATCGTACATACCTTCCCTGGGAGGAAACAAATCCCCATGCTTTCCAGCAGAGGGAAGCTTTAGAACTCATCTGTATCTTCATCTTTTACTACCGTGCTTGGACCATCCTCAAAACCGGAACCAGGAGCAAGCTCATTTAGGTCAAGAAAACGCCTTTTCTGTACACACTCATTTTCATCTTGGCCAGGGCTATTTGATTTATCAGGTGGCGGCTTTTGCACTTTCTCTACCGTCTCAGTATAAACTTTGACAGGCTGATCAACTTTCATTTCCTGGTCATTATCGTTGGCATCAGAATCCTGACTCTCCATTGAATAATCCCCATTCTCACTTGCATCAGTGTGTACAGCTGATGTGTTTGACTTCTCAGGCTTTGTAGACTCCGTTTCTGATTCTGAAAGCTCATACTGTCGGTAATTAATACGATTCCTAGTAGCCCTGTTACTGCGTCTTGGACCAGACTGGAGCTCATCAACTGACCTTAGTTTTGTTTCCCTCCTAGTACGGCCTGGCAATTTTCTATATTTTCGGGGCTCATCACTGTCCTCACTGATACTTGCAGAATCATCATCTTCTTCTTCATCTTCTTCTTCTTCCTCCTCTTCAGCATTTTCTTCATCCCAATGATACTCATCATCTCCTTCAGAGCTACTTGACAGCTTCCTCCTCTCTTTGCGTTTCTTCAGATATTCTTCATCATAAACAGCTTCCCCAACTATATCGTCATCACTGTCATAGTCTGCTTCATTATCTGAAACTCCTCCAACAAAATCTTTTGCAAAATACCGTTGAGGTTTCTGTCTCCGCCGATTGCTGCATTTCAATACAGATTACTCGATGCAGGGACGAGAACACACAAAAATAAATTCAGAACCATATATAAAAAAAAAATAACACCTTCGATCCAAAGGGTCTGTTTTATGCTCTTCCCGGGAATCACCAAAATCAGGTGATGTGGGAGATGGCGCACTAAAATTGACATGTTGAGAAGAATGTGAAGGGCCGCTCCATTTACCATTTGTAGAAGGTTCAGGTTTCACAACCTCTTCTCTTTTGTTTAGAGGTTCTGGGGATGGCTGTTTTCTTCTGAAACAAAAGTGAGAATGAGAATGCATCAAACGCTCGTTGCAGTAGCATGCAGATAGCCAAATCAATGTGAGAATGAAAGAGAAAAGGGAGGCTGGAGGGGAGAGTAAATCAATAACACCATATGTCTTGGTTATAAATTACATACTTGGTAATCTTGATAGCTTCATTTATGGACCGGTCATAATCATCTGCAAAGCCATGACAAACAATCAGATTGCATTATCCGTCATGTGAGAAAAGCAACCTAGCTGTAGCACTTCCAAGAAATCACTGCCAACCTCCATAAAGGTATTAGTATGTGAACCGCATATGGTACCCATAAAAGATGATACCACATATGGCTACTGCATTTTGGCTAGAGTCCAATAATTCTGTATTATGAGACACATCGAACATATGGCTATGTTCATTAAGGATACTATTAAGAAGAGAATGGCCACGGTTAACAAAAGTTCTGACTGCTTCATTCTATGCAAGACATCGTGATTTCCCATATCATGATTAGAACGGCAGAAGTCATTAGCAGTTGGAAAATAAACAGAATTAAATAAAAACAAAGTATTGACAGTTTGCTCTCACCAAAGGTATATGTGACAGGTTTTCGATCACGAAGGGAGCGTCCTGGAGCAAGCCCATCAACACTCAAGAAATTATCAAGAAGGAGAGCTTGTCTGTGTTGCTTTTTAAGCAACCTCTCTTTCCTCTGCAAAAAAAAAATTAATTTCAGCTTTTCAGTTGACATCATTTCCTTTCAGCACAGCAAAGTAACTATAAGAATATACTCCTTTTATGAACATAAATCCAGAAGACAACCCATCAAATTAAAAACGTTCTAATCAACATAAAGCTTTGGCGTACCTTATGATCCTTCTCAATCTCAGGAAGCATGTCTATCTTCAACCTTTTACCTAGAGAAGCTTCTGTTCTATTTTTACTTGAGAAAAGCTTTTCCTGCAATAGACGGACAAATTTCATATGAGCAGCAACAGTGAGAAACTTGGAATACATTTTCTTAAATTTAGCAATTGGAAACAAATTTCAAATGAGAAATGCTTGGGATCCCAATAATGGGTCCCGAGCATTTCTCCCGATAGTTTTTTTTTTTTTTTTTTTTCCCTTAGTGATTAAGTAAGTGCTTTTTATTGATGTTGTGAAATTTTTTTTTTAAAAAATTAAGAATGTCAAAAAAAAGTATGAAAAAAAATTTTAAAAAAAAAGGCAGTTTGCCTTGTAGGGAGAATCCCTCAGTGGGGATTCTCGGTGGCTGTAGTGCCACCCATTGGAAATTCACCTGAGACATAACAGGGAAATACTATAAAAGAATCATAGCAATCATCAGTACTTGGTAGCAAAATATTTTCCACACCAAAGGTCTCATCTGACAAGCTTAAATTCTACTTGACTCCTAATTAAGTATATTGGAAAATATGCACTTCATCTAATGAAAAGCTAACAGTCTTTTATAGGTAATTGAAGATTTTATTGAAAATGCATGGCCCAAGTACATAGGACATGCAAAGAGGAAACGAAAAGCTAGCATTTATGAAACAATTCAAATAAATGATCCTACATACCACCAAAAAAATCTTTTATAAGCGGTTGGTGTTTTCTTAATGAATGCAAGAGGCATAGCAAAAGTACACAAGTATTATATATGCGGTGGAACACTTATTTTTACTTTGGACAAGTAAACTCAGCTTATTACATATGAAAAGAGAAGTCGGAAAACTTAATTAGACATAGGTAAAGAGACAGGAAAATCATGAAAAATAAGCCCATTACAATCTATAGAAGCTACCCAAAGGAAAAAAAAAGTACTAAAGAAGAACGTTTTAAGCTCCTCCAATGTCTGCTCATGACCCTCAAAATTTGTGGGCCGCCATATAACCCTCTCCAATTGGTAAAGAGATCTACATCTACTATCCTTCTGGGCATAAACCAAGCTTACAGAGTCGGACTCTGACACCACCCACTAACTTTGATACCACTCCGGTAAGCCCCATTTAGCCACTAAAACCAACTCAAAGGCCCAATATTTCAGATCTAGTGACTCAAGTAACTCACTAAGTTTTACGACCTTATTAAAAATTTCTATCCTTCATTTTTGTAAAGCTTTTTAGAACAAAAGAAACCAAAAAATTCAAATTGGCATAATCCTTAATAAAAATTCTGGGATTTGGAGGGTCAATAAATCAATAAATAAATCAAGTGTATTTTTTGCTTTAGTGCACTCCGTCACGATAGACAGCTTGGCCCAATGAACCGCACACGGACAAAGAAAAGAGAGGGTTTTAAGCTTAGAAAAATAAATCAGAGATGGAGACTAAGAGAGACGTCTGGAAGAGTTTGCTTTAGTGCACGCCTTCACAATAAAAGGCTCAGCCTTATGGAATGTGCAAGAATAAATTTATTAAAAAAAAAAAAAAAGGTGTAAGCCTGGAATCGGAGAGAGAGATTGAAAGGGAGGTCTAGAAGAGTGAAGAGAATAAATTATAGGAGTTTAATTTATATGCATATATTCTATTGAATTTAATTTAAGAATTAAATTTGGAGCACTTTTTTCAAAGTCCCATTCACACTCTGACCATATAGTTAATCCTAACACAGGCTCCAACAAACTCCGACTCTGGTTGGATTAGAGATTGAGCAGGCTCAGAGCGGTGCCTTTTGCAAACCTCTACTACTCTCATTGTCGACAAGATCACCGGTGAACTTCAGATACCCTAGGCCTACCCCCAACTCAAGTATCAATTTTAGTCATGAGTTGCTTGTGTGGGAATCAAACTCAGGCCTCTCAAGTCTCAACTAGATGGTGTTGCGCTTGGACAATCCATCCAGGCCCTAAGGGGACGCAAAATTCCAGCTCAAATATGCCTTAGTCCCAACCAGCCACAACTCCTCTTTAGAAAACAAAGTGGTTGGCTTCTAGCCTCTGCTGTAATTCTTTTTCAATCACAAGAAATCCCAGAGACCGTGCAAACACAACTTGTCATTTTTTTTTTTTTTAATAGGTAAACAATTGTATTAATAAGAATAGGCATAGCCCAAGTGCACAAGATGGTACACAAGAGGTAACACCTATTTAGGAAGAAGAAATGGAAACAAGAAAATCATGAAAACCAAGGCCATTAAAATCTACAGCTTTGGCCCATAGAAATAAAGTTCTAACAAAAGAAATCTAAGCTCCTCTAATGAGCACTCCTGGTCTTCAAACGTTCAGTCATAGCGCTCTTGCCACAAGCACCACAGAATACAAATGGGGGCCATCTTCCTCACAGCTGTGATTTGTGGCAAACGCAACTCGTCTTATATCCACTTAAACCCCAGACCCTTCTAAGTTGTAACGCATCCCATCACACGGATCTGGTAAATCGACTTTTCACCTATGGCATGCAGCCCCTAGAAATTGTTTGCACCAAAAGGTTCAAACCTTAGACCTGAGGGGAATACCACCAAGACCAAGACTATTACCACTTGAGCCAACCTTTAAGGGTTACCCTAATCTACAAGCGACCATTGATTTGTGCCAAAATCAAGAAGTTGCCATAGGTAAATTGAACTTTGGGCTGTATTTTGGCATCCATATCATACACTTCTATACCTTTTCTCTGAATAGGTGATGATAATCCTTCAATAATATCCCCAAAAAGAAAACTCCAATAAAGCCCCAAAAGGCCAGCCACACTTGTCAACAGCAGAAGTATTTCAGTTTTCTACACTCCATTTGAAGTTCAAATATTAGATTGATGAAAATTTACAGCTTCAAAAACCTCTTCAGAATTAATATAAGCTAAAGAGAAAGTGTTAATAAAAACTTTTGAGTTCAAGCTTGCATAATACCAGTATAAATTCAAAAAGATAAACTAAATATCGTTGTATACATTACAATGGTAATAAGTCCAACTAAAACTCTAGTTAGGTATTTCCCATGTATACTTCCTGTATACTTGGGTTTTGCCTACTTTTATGAATAAAATACTTTGATTACCGATCAAAAAAAAATAAGTCAACCTACCCACATGGTAAAGACAGTGATCTCAAAGTTTAAGGTGCACAGAAACACGAAAGAGGTTCATGAAAAGATGAGCTAAAATTGGTTATCACTTAAAACATGAGTTACAACTATGAAGAGTACTTAAATGACTTGAGGGCACCAACATTATCATTAACATTATTAACACAATTAGGAAGATCTTCATCTGCATTGTGGAACACATTAAACCACTTTAAAAGCAATTGAAATCCCAACATTCACCTGAAAAGTGACCTATATAGGAGAAACCTAAGACCTGATTATCTGGCTTAAGAGGACGTAGACTTGTAGATGATTTTTCAAAATAAAAACCTTTTATGTTACCACAAACACTTTCACCATCTTTTCATTGGAAGTTCCAATGTAAATTTTAACCTTGAATCAAGCATCAAATGGCAAGGCCACCTAACAGGGTGGTGGTAAACACCATAAATGTTTGACACGCAACATAAGTACAAACACTTGAAATTGCTTTATAATGAAAAAATGATACATAAACAAAATCTTGAAACCGTCATTGATGAACATCATATAGTACAATGTACTCTGCAAACATGGATGATCCTCCAACCACTAGTGATTTGAATCTCCCTCATTCGAAATGTACTCAAAGCTAAGCTTCAGTTTTCATAACAAATTAGAGTACTAAGAACCACAAAACAGTCCCCCCCCCCCCCCCCAAAAAAAAAAAAAAAAGAAAATCCAATTATCAGAAAACAAACATTTTAAATATGGGATCAAAGAGAAGAGTTAGCAACTTACAGAAACATCTTGAAATTCATCAAAATTGGTTGCCACCGTTTCCCACTGGTAAGATGTACTTGGAAGAACCTGGGAACCCTTTGTCTTTGCTTTCTTCACCTCAACTTTCCTTATCTCCCGATACAAACGATGACCAATCATAGGATCATCTTCATACCTGCACCAACCACATTTACCAACTGATTATACTCTGCTACACAAAAATGCACAATACGCAAAAGCCTCCCATTCCACTCAAATTAAGATATGCAAGCTATAAACCTTAATGGATATGGCCTATGAGAAGATTAACTAAATTACCAGTAAGAAATTCCATGTGAATCACCACCCACACGTTCTTTACGAAATGCCGAAAGTTGAACACCGTGCTTAATGGAGTTGTCAATAAAGTTCCTGATATCTTCTTGCTGCAAAAGAAGCATAGAAGAAACATTCAAAGTACTGACATTTCATTTTTTAAGGAAAGAGCATTTATGGTAACTTTGAACTATTTGCATTGTTCATGAACAAATTTAATAATTGCAAGGCTTCATGGAACTAAGAACAGTTTTCCATATAAATCAGTCCAAAAAAATATAAATTAGCCCCTCCTAATAATGCATGAAGGATTTAGACTTGACATAACCTTACTATCATCAAATGGAGTTTTGGGTTAGAGTGAAATAAACATCAAGTTAAGTGGCACATGCTATCAAGAGCTATGACATAATATTTATTAACAATGCTACCACGGGTTTTTGTCTATTTCATGATCAATAAAATTTTTGTTTTTTTTTTTATAAGTAAAATTTTTGTTTATCGATAAAAAAAAACAATGCTACCTCAACACGAATGTCACAGAGTGCTTTCAAGATGACCACACGAACCCCAGGATCAAGCGTTTTATATATTTCAACCTCCACTCTAACAAATAAGAATAGTTTGACACATTAGAAACACACAAAAGTCCATATATCAAAGAAATCAATAGCTACATGGTTACTTACCCATGAGAAGCAATAATCGGTAGATCCCCATCTGCAACCTACAATTAGATACCAAGGCCAAGGTAATTTTTCACAACCAATAAATTTACATTCAGGCAAAAATAATGCTAATCAACAGTAAAATGAGTAAAATGATCTAGTTACCCAATGCCACCAGTCTCTCAATTTTCTACATAAAACAGTGACCCAGGTGTCACGTGTTAGTGCCATTCGCGTAACAGGAGGGATCGCCTAAAATCAGAGAAGTTTAAAACTGATGAGCAAAGACAACTGCAGTAGCAAGTGACCATATCTAGAAAAATGCAAATCTTCATGCAGCACAGGAACTCACAGGATTGTGCGGCCTCATAATTGCAAGAGGAATGTAACTTCATCAGCAACAGTTTAAAAAAATATTAATCCCAATTTGGGCAGTAAATGGGAGAAATTTTAACATGTGAGGTCTATAAGAATTATGAGACAAAGCAATGCAGAAGGAATAGCTCAGAGTACGCAAGTCTTATAGTTGACCAATCCATCACTTCCAACAGAATAAACAAATCGTGAAATAATCACTGATACAAGCCTGTCGCAGTAAATTATTAATCTTTATTGTTACAAACTAGACAAGACATAATTATCTTGCATACATTAATCATATTTTACCACTAAGGATAAATCCAAAATTTACACACAATGCCGGCCTACATCAGCTATGTTGACAGTCAAATGATCAAAACCATATTGCATGCATGATGAATAAAACCATGGCTTTACAGAGTAACAAACATCAGGAAATCAAACTTCTATCATGTACATCAATTTTTTTTTTATACATAAGAAGTCAATTATATTGATATGAATGAAATAGGCATAGCCCATGTACATCAATTATTAAACAAAACAGTTAAAATAATTAATTAATTACAAGAAGATAAAAACTTCCAGCATACTTCGACTGTCACTATAGAATCTACCAATAAAGTACTGCAATCAATCAGCTTCACTTCTGCATTTCAAGCACAATTATGATTGTAAGATGGTTTGTTTGTCTACTCCTTGATTGGTCATAAACACTTTTGGTTTCTTTCTACTTATCAAAAAAAAAAAAAATTATGGTCTCTTTCTTACGTTGTCATAAAGATGGCAAGAGAAGATACTTTCCAAAATTTGATTGCATGAACAAAAAAATTATCTCACAATTAATAAAAAATCAATCACTACTCAAGATGACCCAGGGAGCACTGAAAAAATACAGTCTTCTATTCCTATGTTGCTCTCCCGTTCTTAATTAGCACATACTACAAATCAAGTTTGTCACCATAAAATAAACCATCACCATCTTTTTCTAATTGCTGTACAGAAGACTTACAAGGTATAGGGGATTTTAGATGATCACAAAAAGCAAGCCACCCTTGAATGAATGAGCCTCCAGAAAAATTCATTTGTAGAGTAACTTGTCTCCCTTTTTTCTCTTTTTCCCCATTTTCAGTCATAAGTTGTATAACAATTGATCCAGAAATTAAGTAAGAATTTTGCAACAACATCCTCCAAAATAGAAATCTTTAGTTATTTAAAATCTGAGGCCATTAAATCAAAGGTAGAGGAATCAAAACGAGAAACTCCCCTGCAGAAAACGAAAGTCCATTCCTTCTCAAAATCTTGATTCTCACTTCTTAAGTTCTATGAAGAAATTATAAGCCAAACAATCTTGCACTAGATATTAAACAGGTCATGAAAGTTGGGTCACAGTCAAAACAAGAACTCAATTGTATCAGGTAGTGTCAGTTTTTACAACCTCTTCTACTAAATCCTACATTTCTTCAATACCCCTTGAATTCCATGATGGGCATCAGACACTTTATAACACTTTTTTATATGTAAGGCTTGTCCCTAACATATGAACCATACACTTTTACCTATCAATAAACAAATATATGAACCATACACTAACCAGTAGTTTTGTGACCTTCTAATAAGAAAATTATATCAGAGACGAGATATGTTGATCTCCCCTACGTATCTTTCTTCCAAGGTGCTTAAACGCTTCTCACAAAACTTAAGCATGAGATTTAAACTAAAATTGCATTTCAGAATTGTTTGGCCAACGATCAACTATTTAGGGTATTCGTTTAAGTAACAGGGCATTGCAATGCCACATGCTCTTTATTATTAATCAAACAACCAAGAAACCAGAGCAAGAGAATTTTAATATATTTATTAAAAATGTAAGGCACTCATCTTGGGCCTATCCCTTTTACAAGCACAACTAGGGCTGAGCAAAAATTCTCTATTGAGCCGGGGCAAAAATTCCCTTTTACGAATGAATGTTGGCTTGATTTGTGAGACTTGAACAGTTGTAATTGGTATTACAAGAATGTAAAGGTGAGGAAGAACAAAATTGAAATAGTTGCATTGTAGCAGGCATCCACGCTTCTCTATCCTACAATTCATGGAAATCGAGGTTTTCATGAATGATGCTTGCCACCCAATATTGAGTTATAAGAACTCTTATATGTAACTAAGCAGCAATTCTAATTTCGTGAATAAATATACTTCCAAACTTCGAAAAAGAAAATAAAATATGCTTAGCTCATAGATACTTTTCTCACTATAGCTCAGAAGTCGACTGGAGTTGCATAAAACTAAAATAGCATCATTGCCCCACAATATATACTACCGCCACACTCAAAGAACGCATAACCAAGGTTTTAACAGTTAAGCATTGCACAATGTACAACCACCATGAAAACACATTAAAAGTGAAGTATACATTTATCAACAGAAAAGGCTCAAAAGAAGCTTTAGAAAAGTTTAAACTCTGTAAAACAAAAAAAAAAACTTTATGCTCCAAAACCAAGCACCAACCTTCAATAAAGGTATATGTATGTCACTCAAAGTATCATTCGGCGTAATCAAAGCTGTCTCAAACTCCTCGGCAGAGAACTCCACGGAGATATTCAGAAGGGGCCTAAATACCTGCAACAGAAAATGAGCAAAAACACAAAATCAAACATAAACCCTAAAGCACCAAAAGACGAATACAAAAAAGACATTGAACAAAGATCACAGCTTCGGAAGCTCACATGCAAGAAATTAAGTGTGGAAGAAAACTCCCACATCGACCTGATGGTCCAACGCGGCAATTGAGACGGCGGAGGCGGTGCCACCAACGGCGTGATGATCTTGGTACATTGCTCTTTCTGCTGCGGCGACTCATCCTGCCGCTGCTGCTCCTTCTTCTTCGGCTTACCCGCTGGCGCGGGAGCCACCGCGGCCTGTAGCCGAGCCGCGGCGCGAATGGTGCACGCGCGCGACGGACGGTTACTCCTATTAACAAGAGGTGTAGGAGTGGTGACGGCGGCGTCTTTTTGGGCTATCGGGGCATCATTTTGGGAATTGGGCATGTGGGTGTGATTTTCCGGCGACGAAGACCGGTCGTTGGGGATCAGTGAAGGGGAGGGATCCCTGGACATGGTTATGCGAGAGATCGGAGGGTTCAGAAGAGTCAAGGTGGGATTATACGTAGAGGATGATGGGTTTGCATTGGGAAAAAAGAGAAGGGTTTCTCGTCGTTTTGGACTGCGAAGAAAAAGCAAGAGAAGGTAAAGAAGAGAGAGAGAAAGACAAGGAGATGGAGGACCCAAAGGTCCAAACCATCATTCAAAAATATTAGGTTTTCAGAATGTCTTTATCTATGTTTGTGTTTCCTCTCCGCTTATTTAACTGGAAAAAATAGGAAACAGAGGACGAGATAGAGAGAGAGAGAGAGAGAGAGAGAAGTGGGAAATGAGAAGAAGAAAGGGGTAGAGATTGGGGGAAAGAGGCTCCGCTCCAGTCCCTGGAATTTGGCAAGAAGGGTTGGATTCTCGTTTTTTAACTTGGGGTAATTCTCTTATTTTAATTTCTATCATGTTGATTTGTACTTTAATTACTATATTTACTCTATAAATTTCGAATAATGTTTTTATCATTCATTTCCAAATTATGTTAAATTTGAGTCAATGGATCGCGACCCTTTTATCTTGGCCATTGTATCATATGTCTCCTAAGATATAAGGAGCATGATGACTTGGCGTCATCTTCACCTTCTTCCAAACTTATTACCGGCATTATGTCAAGGATTTTAAATTCAATAGTTGCAACTAAACATGAGAATTGAGCTGATTGTTGTACTTAACATGTTATCTTACGGCCACAGCTAACGACATCAATCCACCACTTGTATTCGCGTTCCCAAAGGCGTGCCTCTCTTTCAAGAGATTTTGCGGCATGTCAAGCACAAGTAAAGTTCTCCGCTTTACATGGAATTAAACCGCATGAATTACTGCCCCTTCGACACTTAAAAAGCATTGGCAATGGTCAAGTATAAATTTTAGCCAAAGCTTCAAGTTTTAGTTATAGTATTAATTTTTGACTAAGTGAATCTATATTGAACTAGTCATTTTAAAGTTAAAATAATAATATAATATTATATATTTTAATAATATTTAAAAAAATTATAATATTTTAAAAATGCACTTTATATATTAATTAATAATTTAATTTTTACTAAAAATTATTGTTTCCCAACTATCGGAGCTATAATTTGTCCCTCTACTACTTGACCCAATTTGTTCATAACCTGTAGAGAATTTCTTTATAATGAGGTTGGCTAGATGTAAGTTGGTTGCAAATTTGACCATAACGACGTAATTGTAAATAGACCATACAAAATATAAAGTTTGCAAATTCTGAAAAATAGAGTTTACTATTGTGATTAAATACAAAAAATAAATGTCCTCTTTACATAAGTTTCTGTCAAACTTTCCTTTCCTTTACTTTCGTATTTCACAAGCACACTGCTTTACATTGAGAGAATACAAATATATAGAAACTTGCAATTCCATTTTTGGCTATACAAATATTTAGGAAAGATCATGTCATACTTGTCTGGGATGTTTCTAGCTTTACGTCTACATAAAACTATACCTTTCCTCAATTGGCATCTAACAGCTAATCTATATTTACATCTACAGTTGTATCTTTCCTAAGTTGGTTTCTAATAGCTCACGCTAACACTCCCTCTCAAGTTGATGCATACAAGTCTTGGATGCAAAACTTGTTGAGTGAGCTGTGAAACTCTTTGCTTGATACCACCTTTGTGAGTATGTCTGCTAGTTGGTCTTCGAACTTCACAAATGGAAATCGAATTATTTTTGCTTCTAGGTTTTTCTTGATAAAATGTCGTTCCACTTCCACATATTTTGTACGGTCATGTTGGACTGGGTTGTGAGACATTGCAATAGCAGCTTTGTTGTCACAAAAGAGATCCATTTCTGAAGTAGAGGCGAAGCCTAGTTCAATAAGTAGTCTCTTGATCTAGAGTAGTTCACAAAGCCCTTTTGCCATTCCACGGAATTCTGCTTCGGCACTGGAAAGTGTTACCACCTTTTGTTTCTTACTTCTCCATGTAACAAGATTCCCACCAACAAACATAAAATAACTTGAAGTAGATCTTCTGTCTGAGATATTTCCAGCCCAGTCTGCGAGGACTTCAAGTATCTAGGTTACAACATCCATGTGATCTTCACTAGGATTTTGCACAAATTGGCTAACTACGCTTATAGCATATGCAATGTCTGGACGAGTATGTGAAAGGTATATAAGTTTGCCTACTAACCTTTGGTACCTCCCTTTATCCGTTGGTGCTTGATCTGAGTATTCTCCAAGTCTGTGGTTTTGAACAATTGGAGTATCCACTGGTCTGCACTCCAACATTCCTACATCAGTTAATACATCCAACACATACTTCCTTTGGGAAAGAAATATTCTTTGTCTGGACGTGGCAACTTCAATTTCCAGAAAGTACTTGAATCCTCCCAAGTTCTTCATCTTAAATTCGGTGGCCAACTCCTTCAGTAGTATGGATATTTCTTCATCATCATCTCCTGTGATAATCATGTCATCCACATAGACTATTAACACGGTTACCTTGCCCAATTTGTGCTTTAGGAACAATGTATGGTCTGAGTTGCTTTACTTGAACCCGTATTTCCTTATTGTCAGACTAAATCGCCCAAACCACGCTCGAGGTGATTGTTTCAATCCATATAGTGCTCGTTACAGTTTGCACACGACCCTGGTTTTAGTAGATGCCGTGTAGCCCGTAGGAAGGTCCATGTACACCTCTTCTTCAAGGTCACCATGTAGAAATACATTTTTTACATGGTGATCCAGTTTTGTTTGTTGATTTTTGTGAAGATGCACATAAGCCACACACCTAAATACTCGGGGATGGAGCATTAAGGTTATGGGTGGGGAGAGATGGGACGCCAGAACCTGGAGCAGAGTCTTAAAATCTAAGACTTTGGAGGGTAGTCTGTTGAGTAAATGCATGGCGATGGACACCGCATTAGACCAGTATCGAGTCGGGACATGAGTTCCATGTAGTAAAGCTCATGCAGTTTTGAGAATATGGCTGTTCTTCTACTCAGCTACACCATTTTGCTGAGGGGTCTGAGGACACGATGTCTCATGAACGAGTCCTTGGTGTTCGAAATAGGTGCGGAAGTGCTAATTAACATATTGGCCCCATTATTAGAGCGAAGAACTCCTAGCTTGGCTGAAAACTGAGTTTGGATCATCACATGGAATGATTGAAACAAGTGTAAAGCTTCATTTTTATGTTTCATCAAGTAAAGCCAAGTCATACGGGTACAGTCATCAACAAAAATGACGAACCAACGAACACCAGAACCAATAGAGATAAGGGAGGGACCCCACACAATAGAGTGAACTAAACCAAAGGGAATAGTGCTTTTATTCATACTCAGCGGATAAGAAGTTCGGTGACTTTTAGCTAAAATGCAGGTATTACATTTAAGGTCAGACAGCACCATATTATAAAAAAGATCAGGTAGTAGATGTTTCAAATAACCAAAATTTGGATGCCCCAAACGGCGATGCCATAGCCAAATTTGTCGTTCCCTTCCATCACTCTTTATGTGATGAGCATGACCCACACTGACGTCTTCCATGTAGTATAGGCCCCCCTTTTAGTATGATGCCCAATTATCTCATTGGTGAGAATGTCATAAAGAAGACAAAATGTAGGATAAATTAGGACAGCACAATTTAATTTTGTAGTAACTTGACTAACAGACAGTAATTTATACTAAAGTGATGGTACAAGTAACCTATTCAACAATTAGAGAGAAGCAGACAGATACACAGATCCAGCCCCTGTGACCGAAGAGATAACCCCATTAGCATTTAAAACACTGGTGCGTCGCGGTGGAGATGTCGTAGTAAAATCGGTAGCTGCAAAAGTCATTTGGTCAGTGGCTCCAGAGTCAAGGAGTCAGGCACCACAATCAAAGAGGAGGTAACTAAACCAGAACCACAGTTACCTATATTGGAGATGGGTCTTGTATCCTGGGAAGACTTAGCCTGAGGAATCAAGAAAAGGTGGGGTTCAACTGACACTACAGCCACCTTGCCCGTGTTCGCATCCGCACCAGCCGAGTCTTTCTTTTTCTTTACCTGCAACTCATACCACCAATCGGGATAGCCAATTTTTTAAAAACAATTTTCACTTGTGTGGCGCCGGTTGCCACAATGGGAGCATTTCGTTCCATCAAGAACAGTCCGTGACTTAGATGTTGTAGTGGATTTTCCAATGGGCTGGCTAAAGACCACAACAGAAGGTGAGGTGGCTAAACTCAATTTCAGCCCCTTGGTGGTCAGAACCACGCTGGAGGTATTGTTGGGGTCGCTAGCGCTCATGACTGCCTGCCGGAGAGCCTCCCTATGAACATGAGCATAAGCTTGCTTGATGGAAGGAAATGGGCACATCTGAAGCACATCGTTGCGGATGTTGTCAAGGCAATCATCAAGACTGTCGAGGAAGATGTAAACGCGATCCTCTTGGAGTAGATTGTTGTAGTGGTGGATGTCGATGGCGCATTCCATCAGATTCGGACGGTAGAAATCGATTTCCCGCCGAAGTCCTTGTAGTTCGGTGTAGAACTTCTCAAGGGAGCCACCGGCTTGTTGCAGGCAAGCCACACGTCGCTGGAGTTCGTAGACTTGAGAAGTATCGTTGTCATCGAAATAAGTTGTAGCAATGGCATCCCAGACCGATTTTGCGGTGGGAAATCAGATGAAATTGCCAATGAGTGTCGGATCCATAGAGGCTATCAACCATCCTTTGACAATTGCATTATCGGTATACCATTTTCGAAAGGATGGATCTGTCAACGGCGGTGGTGGACAATCACCGTTGATATAGCCCAGTTTTTCTTTGCCAGAAATGTACATCTCGACAACCTGGGATCAAAAGGCGTAGTTGGAACCATCCAACTTGATGCTGATTAGAGCGGTCGAGTTTTCAGTGGTCGAAGTTGAGACCTGGACTTTGTATAAAGCATTAGTCATTTGGTTGGTAAGGGTGGTGAGGATGGAGTTGGTATGTGGTGGAGGTTCATCGGAGTTGGTGGTAACGCTGGTGTCGGCCATAGCTGGAAAGCATGGATCAAACAAGGAAAGCTAGAGTTTTTCGATGGAGGGAGCCAAGGATCGAATTCCTTGCTCTAATACCATGTGAAACTTTACTTTCTTTTCCTTTCATATTTCACACACACACACTGCTTTACATTGAGAGAATACAAATATATAGAAATTTGCAATTCTATTTTTGGCTATACAAATATCTAGGAAGATCATGTCATACTTGTCTGGGATATTTCTAGCTTTACGTCTATGTATAGCTATATCTTTCCTCAGTTGGCTTCTAACCAATGTTTTGAATACCGTACCGGACACCGTACCGGTCAAGGTACTAGAACAAAATATTTCGGTACCGGTACTGTTTCGAAATAGCATTTCGGGATAGTCGATATATAAATAAATTATATATATAAATATATATAAAAATTATATTCTAAAATAATAGTCTATATATAAATAAATTATATACAAATACATATATATATAAATTATAAATAGTCTAGTCTGAATTGAGGGTTAAAAAATAAGCTTGTAGTTTGAAAAAACGAAAAAAAAAGAAACACAGGCCGAAATATCGGCCGGTACCGGCCGAAATATAGGCCGATACAGGCCGAAATTTAGGCCAGTATGACCGGTACCGGCCGGTACGGAACAGGTATAGTACCTATACCGGCCGGACGGCCGAAACAAAAAATTTCGGCCGTACCGGCCGGTACAGTACGGAATTTAAAACTTTGCTTCTAACAGCTAATCTATATTTACATCTACAGCTGTATCTTTCCTAATTTGGTTTCTAACAGCTCACACCAACAGTTCCTACCAACATATTTTCTACCAACATTGAAAATGAAAAAATTGCAAATCTACCAACACAATGGATGCGAATCACCCAAAGAATTGCAAATCTGCCAACATAGTAGTTCTTTACATGGAAAATTACAAATCACCCAGAGAAAGAAGAGAGGATGTGAAAACAAAGAGAAAAAAAGAAGGAAATGTGGGAGTTTAAGAAGAGAAGGAGACGCGGGTGAAGGAAGAGAAAATAGGAATAAAAAAAAAATTAGTTGATGAACAGTAACTCACCAAACTTGACTTTGCTTTTCCTTTTATTGTAGCTCACAATTTGAGTTGAAGTGCTAGTCCAATGCGGCCAATTTTGAGAAAACTTAGTCAAAATTTAGACTTGGTTAGCATTTGATAAGTCCAATGTCAATACTCTTATTATTGCCACAAACATGAGACTCATTTTCCAACTAAAATGGAAATTACTAACAGATGATTCCACCTTGATCCTTTATCGTTTGTTGGGCTGGTCTCTTGTGCTAATCTTGGCCCTCTTCTCCTGTATATATTTATTTTGGGTAAAACAAGGCATGCGTCGTAAGAAAATAAGAATATAACATTTATTGTGTGGGATCTAGCCCACATCTCCACCCCCTTGAGCAACAAGCATCCTGATTCCCGACACACTCTCTCACCACTTTGCTTATCTTTTTCTTATTATTTATGTAGCTTTCTTTGCTCTCAATATACTTGAAACTACCTATCTTTGACTTTTTCTTTGATATCTCTCTCACACAGACACACGAAACACTTGAAACCTTCCATTTGGCTAAATGAGATTTTTTTATGGTATTTGAGCAACCTAGCTAGATTTTAGTCATGGTTTATCCCCGATAAACTTAAAAAAAAAAATAGAGAAGAAGAGGAGCCTTCAATGTCATTGTATCTCATAGAAAGAAACTTCCTTTGGACCTATGATTGAGGCCTAGGCTTGAAAGCTTTGAACTTGAAAGTGGGATGCGCCTAACCTAGCTTGAACCAATCAACGATCAGTCGTGTTGTTCTTCGATGTTATGAGTATGTTTCATTTAATATTGCTTGTTTCATCTTTAAACGACATGGTATGCTTTTTTTATTAGTGAAATGTATCTCAATAAATGAAGACTATTTGATGAATGGTGTATTAAGGAAGATTGCAACAATTATGTCAAGAAAAATGAATCAAGCTCCAATTATGCCAAGTCAACTGAATCATGCTCAAATATAGAATCCTATCTGTTTTTTCATTTATTGTAAATTGCATTCTTGCACAACTCTAGTATCCGTATATATGTAGTTACCAAAAACAGTTCCTGTACTTGTATATATTTGATTCAAAGGTCAATAAAAGTGTGTGTTGTTTTTCATTGAAACCGTGTGTTTTTAAAATTTTATATGGTATCAAGAGAGCCCTACTCTCATGAGCAAACAGATCCTCTTCTCTAAGATGGCTTCCTTATCAGACCAAATATCAACCCTTCGTCCACACACTCTTCTCGTATCACCCACTAAAAATGCCTTTATTGGCCTCAATATTTCTACACAAATCAATGAGAAAGTGATACCATCTACCTTCCCTCAATGGAGAGCATAATTTGAAGCTCTCCTTATAGGCTATGATCTCCTTGACTATGTCAATGGAATTTCACAGTGTCCCTTCCCTGTCGGCACCTCTTCCACCTAGTTAAATAAAACTCACTAGGTTCGTCAGGATAAATTAATCCTAAGTGTTATTCTGGCTTCAACCTCCACCACCATTACTCCCCTCATCATCACTGCCAAAACCTCCCATGAGGCTTGGAAGAAACTCAGTCATATGTATGCCAATAAATCTAGAACCTGAGCCATGCAACTCAAGGAAGAACTTACCTTGATTCAGTGAGGAACTCGTTCCATCACTGATTATTTGCATGTGACGAAAGCCCTTGTAGATGAAATCGTCCTTATCGATCATCCCATATCTGATGATAATTTTACCCTTTATATTCTTAATGGACTGGGTTCTGATTTCAAGGAAATTGTAGCACCGATTCGTGCATGGGAAACATCTTTGGCCTTCGAAGAACTGCATGACATTCTTGTGGGGCATGGAAGCTACCTGTGGCGCTTGGAGTTGACAACCCAACAACTCGTAGCTTCTACAAACTATTCTCACTGCAACAAGGACAAATATGGTGCCTCTGGTGGGTCTCAATCAAAAGGAAATTATAAGGCCAGTGGGCCTCCTCAGCCTCAAGGCTAGAATCACACCTCTCAAGGCCCGCACAAAGAAAATCGAAGGTACTCCCATACACTCGCTCGGCCCAATCAGCAGTGTTACCAGCCAAAATGTTAATTTTGTGAACAAATGGGCCATACAACCAAGTCTTATCCCCAGCTTCATTCATATGAAGTCAGGGTGAACTGTGCAACTACATCTAGTCAACAGGATCAGAAGTGGCTTTTGACTACGCTACTTCTCACAATATTACTGGTGACTTGGCAAATTTATCTATTCAGTCTGAGTATGATGGCATTGATGAAGTTGTTATTGGTGATGGGTCAGGTTTGACCATCTCACACATTGGTTCCTTGACTTTAAATTCACCAAAACAAACATTTATTCTTCGTGATACTCTTTATGTCCCAAATATTTGTAAAAATTTAATTTTCGTTCATCATTTCACATCACAAAATAATGTTTTTGTTGATTTTCACACTTCTCATTTTCTTGTAAAGGACCAGATCATGGGGCGACCCTACTAAGAGGTGCATGTGTAAGCAACGTTTACATTTTTTCGAGATCACTGGTGAGCTCCTCTTCAAAAATGGTGGCCAACGTGCATGAACAGACCTCATTTGATGGGTGGCACAAACATCTTGGACATCCATCATTTAAAGTTGTCCAACGTCTTGTCAAAATATTTTCTCTTCCTGCTATGAATAATAAAATGAACTCTTTGTGTTCATCCTGTTCTATTAATAAAGTCCATCAACAACCTTTTTAGTCCACGAGTTTTCAAAGTCATGCTCCTCTTGATCTTATTTATACTGATGTGTGGGGACCTGCTCATTGTCTTTGTCTCGATGGTTCTCGTTATTATTTACTTTTCATTGACCATTATATAAAATATATGTGGTTCTATCCCATAAATGCAAAATCTTGTTTAGGACCATCTTTCCCCAATTCAAAAATCTTGTTGAGAAAAGTTTTCAAGCAAAAATTAAAAGTCTCTATTTCGATAATAGTGGCAAATATATCAGTTCCAAACCGTTTCTCTCTCTCCATGGTATCAGCTACTCTACTGCCCCTCACACACCTCAACAAAATAGTATTTCTGAATGTCGTCACCGTCACTTAGTTGAGACTGGTCTTACCTTACTTCATGATGCCAACCTTCCTCTCTCGTATTGGCCTCATTCTTTCCATACTGCCACCTACCTTATAAACCATCAACCCACCCCTCTTCTTTAAAATAGATCACCCTTTGAGATCCTTTTTGGACAAAAACCCAACTATTTCAAATTAAAATCTTTTGGGTGTCTCTATTTTCCGCTCACCAGGCCTATAACACAGAAGCTCCAGCCCAAGTTCAACCCATGTGTCTTCACTCATATTGCAAGTGCATTGAACTCGTTGACCAAAATGTGAAACACGGCGTTAACATAATCAATGTCCATGTATTCAAGGATTTTCAAACCAAAAATAATTTATTTTGCTCTCAAATCGTCATTCATTTTAAAATAAATGATAGGGAGGATGAAAATGCGGATATTGAAACTTTGGCAGCCCTAGAGGTTCCCAATTCAAAGGCCTTGATCATGATGGTGTCTCAGAGATTCTTCGACAGGGCCCAATATTGGATGATGTTAAAGAACTTATTTTCTGGGTTAAGATTTACAAAATTAATCATCTAGGCATGTAGAGAAGTAAATGAAGCCAAGCAACAAATAAACTTGCTCCAAATGCCAAAAGTGTGGCTAATATGTCATAAAATGATCTTGCAACTTGCAAGCAAGTCCTGACCGAAACTTCTATGTAATTTCGTATTAAAAATAATAATAATTAAAACCCAAAAAAGCAGAACTCTAATATTCCTTACGTCAATTCATGACGTATTGTACGTGTCGTCAGCAAAACAAGTGCCTAGTTGACTTGTGTTCTTTTTATTTTTCTTATTTTTTTTCGATTTATATACTAATGACGTGTTGAGTATATTTACTACACGGCAAGAATCATGTTTCTAGAACCATACACGACTTTTTAGCAGATGGATGATGATGTCTTGAAAACAAATACAGGTTGAAAAATAGCTAATGCTCCATATATAATTGATGTTTTTGACTTTTTTCTCCTGCAAAGGTAAAATTCTTCAAGAAATTTTTTCCCTAAAATATACACTGAAAGTACACTAAAAAATATCTAGAACTGGTTGCTTTTAAGACTAAAATTCAAAACTTTAAAAACCTCTCATTTAATCATTACAAATTTTTCAAATTTTACACAAAATAAAATAAACAATTCAATTCTTTCAAATCTTAAAACAAAAATAATATTAAAAAATATATTCTAACAATATTTTATTCAACTTTTTAACTTTAATTTCAACTCATCTAATCTTTGAAAACAAACGAGGCATAAATCTCTACAAATCCTAACTAGTAGATCCTTTAAATAAACAAAAGCAATTTAAATTGTAATAGAATTTTGCTGACGGAGTGTCTCTGTCGCGATGAACTGTTGACGGAATGTTTACACCTAGCACTTTATCTTTTTAGCAGTAGCAGTTTCTCATTCAAACTCTTCTCTGAATAATACTAAAACTCTTAGAACTCGATTTTTACACTCTTGACTTATTTAAAACACTTCCTAACAACTTCTAGATAAAATCAAAATAGTTATAAATAAAGTCAAAGTGTTTTACATTCATCCAAATTACAAAATCAAAAATAAGATGAAACTATCATCTTAATCACCTAGTCCTAACCAAACTTTTGCATCTACAATAATATTATAAATTAGATCACCAAAACAAAGCATTTGTTAAAAGAAATCAAGTGTGTTTATAAAATTGAGAATCATGGTTCCTTTCTACTTTGCTCATGAAAATGGCTGCCTCTTCCTGCTCACTGTGCATGCTTGGGTTGATGTACTTTAAAGGATCTCTCACGTTTTTTATACACAAATTGTATGTAGCAGAAAATGCAAATTATAAATGGTTTTGATTAATTTGCAAAGCCTGCTGTGGGAGGAGATATCATCGTATTCATGAGAATATCAGTGTGATGGGAATGCTTTCAGTTATCCATAATTTATAAAAAGGTTCTTTTATTGCATGATGACCCAACAATCTCTCCTAGATGCATGATAACGCTTTATAATTTGAATCCATAACTCTTTGGCACTAATACAACTTAATAAGTTTGAGAAGCTAATCTATCTAAAAATTAATTGGTGTTGATAAAAATATACTCCCGTCTTTCATGGCATTCGAACCTGTTTTTAGAGCAGTCGCAGAGAGCAGTATTGCGCGGTTAGAGATACAACATGACTACTACTTTTATTACTGCATGAACAACATTAAACTTGATCCTTTTCCAACAGATGCGTCTGATCATATTAATGCTGTGTGAGAAAACTCAAACCTAGACCCTTCCCTTTCTTCATTCGAGCTAATTCTTAGGTACTGTGGCACCACTCCATGAAGAAGTACTGTTATTGACATTGTTAAAAGCAAGATCTAGTAGTTTAATGTCTTAAGCAATAAGCATTTCTGAGTTGATAATTGACATAGTTCTAGAGACTTTCATGCCGTGTAAGAAGCAAAAGTGAAAGATATATGTAAGAGATACTAGAGATCCTACTTATTTATCTTTTGAATAACTGCTACCTAAGATATTATTAAAAAAACTATATGCAGTGAGAGAATGAATGAAAAAGCAATAAAAAAATCTTTAAATCAAGGGGGAAGAATATTCCAAAATGGGTTCTATATTTGATTTGATTAACAGAACCAGCAAGCCAACTCTTTGTTTGTTCCTGATTTGTGAGTTTCCCATTGGATATTTTCTTAATACTTTCCACCATTCTTAATCACCATCATTAGCAAGATCATCTTTCCGCATGGGATACAAATCCACAAAGGATGTTGGCAGCCGCAGGAGTGAAAATAAGCAAGCAGAAAATCTGTCTGGTTTTAACCACAGTTTTACTCCGGCACAAGCGAGGGTTTTTCAATAAAATTTGGGTACCGTCCTCTTCTTAAAAAAAAAAAAAAAAAAAAAAAAAAAGAAGCAAGCAGAAATGAATGAGAAATGAATGACTTTATTGCTAAAACAAATGGGAGATTTTTGTTTCATTCCCATTTCAGTACTATTCCATTTTTCAGTTATTTAATTAGATGCTGATTCTCTGTAGGAATATCGTCTATATATAGAAGCTTAAGCTCAGCAAATGAGGCCACCAAAAACTCCTTTTCCAACACACTACTAGTAGCAGTAGTAATCCTCTCAGAAACACTTTGCCATTCATTCTAAAGTCCATGCTGTTGTACCCACAACACTTCTCTTTCAGCTGTGTTTGAGACTGCTAAAGCCATGCAAAGCTTAGATAAATGAAATGAGGGTTTATATGGTGGAGCTCTGTCGCAAGAGAGATGACACCAGGTGTCCCCGAGATTACATATTTTTGTATGTATGTGGGACACTCTTTGTCATCTCTTTTGGACAGAACTCCCCCTGTCCCCTCCCTATCAACCTCTGCCTTTTATAGTTAATGCTCTGCTAGTTGTTCGATCTATAACTATATGTAGGAGTTCTTCAAATCCTAGATAGATATATATATATATTTTTTTTTTTTGCTAAATTAAAGGTTTAGATTTTTTTTCTCTTTAATATTTATTGCATCTTTAGAAGATCTTAGTTAAATTCAATATAATATGATTCTAATATACACACACACACACATACAGAGATATATATCTAGAAATTCCGAGCTTCTTGTTTTGGTAAGATATTTATGTTTTACATTAGAAATTAAGTTATTTTCATATTAACCGGATTGTAAGAGTCAATTTAAACCTGTTTTATGCTTACTGGTTTCAGCCTACAAAAACTTGATGAGTACTGCCAAAAGACCTTGTCATTCTTTGACAACTTTCTTTAATTACCAATGGCCATGTTCTTGTTCTTGTTCCACAGGACTGGACTGGTTCTTCAAACAAGCAGGACCTAACTAACTTGATGCAAATTAACTGGTTTTAGTTTGAGTGATCCATCATCAAGGTGCTGTAATGCTTTTGCATATTTTGATTGGTTTCTAGCTTGTATCAATTCGGTCTTTCTCTTTTGCTTTTATCTCTGCAATAGATAAATGAATAAGTTATGCTATTTATTAGATAGTGGCTAAATATATTAATTAATGTTGAATCTACTACTGTTATTGGAAAAGTTATATCATAAAAATACTTTTTATATTCGCTCATGTAATAGGCTGTTGTGTACTAGGTGTGACAATAAATGAATACGCAAATATACTTTTGCTAAATGAATAAACAAAAAGTCAACGAAAATTCATCCATGCACTCTAGACAATCTCATGATGATGTTCATAAACATTTTTCTTGATAGTAAAGTACTTAATGTTTTGGATTAATCAAATCTTCTTCTTACTGTGGAGACTGGATTTCAGATGAAGCAGAAAGACCCATCTATAAAAGCAATGCATCCTTAATGGCTAACGCCCGTTTGGATATAGAAACGGTTTCATCTCATCTCATCTTTACAACTCTCTCAAATTCTCACACAAAATATAATAAACAATTCAACTTTTTCAAATCCCAAAACAATAATAATATTAAAAAATAATATTCTAACAATATTTTATTCAACTTTCAACTTTCATCTCTCTCTTCTTCTTCTTATAATATAATTTATTTATGTATGTTTGATAGAGTTATCGAAATATTCTCTGAATCTTTATTCTAAATACAATAAAATCGTGAACATTTTAATAACTAGTACTTCATACACACACACACATATGTAAAAGGAGTTGTTGGAGTGCATGTTGTAGATATGGAAGAAGATTTTTCATGTGTCACGGATTTGGCTCACAAGAACCAAGAGTTGGACCAGCAAAGCATTGCCGGATTAGAAGTCAACTCACAAATTATAGTGAGCATTGTTATGAAAGATGCTTTGAAGATTTGGATCCTTATTCCAAGATCATGTCGAGTAGATAGCTAAAAACAGTGAGAGAGAGAGAGAGAGAGAGAGATTGTAATTTATACAATTGCTTTAAGATTTTGTTGATACTATAATCAGATATCTTTATTCATATACCTGAAGATGTTAATAAAAATAAGATCTACTTCTTTCCTGCATCTGTTTCTCTGAGACTTGCAGTTTTGCAATCGAAATATAAAGAATTTACCTCTGCAAGAAAACTTGACATACATACACATCCAGAAAATCTAAAGGCCAAGTTAAATTTCATTTGATCAGTCTTGTTGTACAAACTACAAAGAGAGAAATGAAGTCACATAGCAAAGCAAGGAAAGAAAAAAAAAGGGTCACATAGTACAAACTTATGCCATTGTAACAAAGCACTCACTCTTTCTACATAACATCGAAACGTTGCAATATACTAGACGAAACCCAGCAAAAGCAACAATAAAGAAGCAAAAAGGAGCACTAAATTTTTATATGGGTCGCTCAACTGGCTTGCAAGAGAATTAGAGGGAGAAGGACCTGGGCTAGCAACAGTTGTGACATTTTCCTTTGAGCAAGTGTAATTACAACGACTAGGGCTGACGACTCTGTAAACACCACTGCTGGTAAGGATAAAAATATCCTTATTGTTGTCCTCCGCGAATGAGAAAGCATAACCCAAAGCAGGAAGAGTACTTCCTTGCAACAAGCTGCATGGTAGAGGAGAGTCAGCTGCACAACTGAAAGGAATTTCACTAGAGGTAAAGTTCCCACTGTCTTGTGGAGACTCGGTACCAGCCCACAGGGCAGCTGCATACAAATCTGCATACAAGTACCTGGAAAAATTGAGATCAAGCAACTTGTTAGCAAAGATCAAGATTATTGCAAAGGTCATCATGGTAGTCCAAAGAACAACCTTCATTGTTTTTTTTTTTTTTTTTTTTTTTTTTTTTCTTGGCTGACAATCATAGATTTTGTATCTTTCTCAACAATGTCATTACTCTTAGGAGGCTCTTCGACTGGTCATATCTAGAAATAACAACTAAAAGTCTCATCCACTGTGGTATAAAGATTAGAAAAGCTTAATTACCTTCCATACATGCAAGGATCAGTCGTAGACCGATAAAAATAGCCAGCAGTGATTGATGCAGACCCTTCTGCCTTATTTACATCAGAATGAGAGTATCCCATTACTGGCAAAATTGGGCTTATGGAGCTTGGAGTTGTATTGCCCCCAGGTGCCTCAGGAGGAGCATATGAATAGGGGCCCTCATAAACACGCCAGCCATAGTTTCCATTCTTAGTGATGAGATCCACCTCTTCATATTTATCCTGCAGGTGATAGAAAATGTTCGACATGTTGTTCAGAAACTATTTAACACATTCTTGGGTTCGTTTCCTACCGCACAGCCTTTCATCAGACAAGTTAAAAATTAAACAAAGATGCACGAGCATCATTATAAAAATGGAGAAATCCTTGAAATGTGAAATTCTCTTACTCTAAAAGATAATAAATTTTTTGGAAACAGAATGGACTTGCTTTATCTAGTTAGTGCGCATGATTACAAATTTAATGAGCAACCCCACACACCACGGAGAGTATGCAAAAAAGGTAAGAAATAGCTCAGATCTCTGTAATGCCATTTGAAGATGTTGATAAACAAGACTAAGCTAGCTAATCCATGGCAGTAAGCAATATAGTTGATGCAAACAAGATATGTTCCACTGGTACAGAAATCATTCTAAGGTATTTTTCAAACAGCCAGTTGCAATCATGTTTTCTTGTGAAGAAAGTTTACCAGATGCTTTGTAAAACTGAGATTTTTTAATTGATTCACCACAATTGATTCCTCAAAGTTACGACTGTTTGTAGTGTTGCTTACAAGATTGATTAAAGAACGGTTGTCATCTAACACATACATGAACACAAAAGAAGAAGTATAAAAAAAGCTCTTGAAATAGAGGCACTTTGAGTTCACTTAAAGGGCTGTCTAGTTTACTAACAATAGCACAGTAACTTCCCACAAAGACTATTGAAAGATAAATATCTCAAACCTGCCCAACATCCCCACACATGAAGTAGGAAGGCCTTTCTGAATCAAAACTGCAGCGCCAAGGATTTCTTAATCCATAAGCCCATATTTCAGGCTGCAATTCTGTATCTTCTTTGTAGGGATTATCCGGGGGAATAGAATAGTTTCCCCAACGACCAAGTTTATCAATTTCTTCAGCGCCTGGAAAGATATTAAATGGGACGAGTGAAAAAAAAATATAAAACTAATAAAACTATGCAAGTAAACCAGCTCCTTATTCATGCTACTTTATACAGAAAAGGAAAAAAGTTCAATCTATTCAACCACCATATATAGTCTGCTTCCGTATCTTGAATATTTTCTTTCTAAATTTCCCCCTTTTTTCTAATTGATCAGCATAGAAGCATGAAAGCAGACACAATAATTTTTATGGTTCCTAATAGGGCAAACAAATTGGAGGGATCATTGATTTCTTATTCTTAGCCTTGATAAGGGATCAATATCAGAACAAAAGGGTATATATTGAGATCCAAGAGGAAGTTATGAAAAAGACAGCAGATTGGTTTTAGTAACAGAAAAAAAAAAAAAAGGAGCTAAATGCACAAAGATTCTATGCTTTGATACTTACTGGGTATGCTATTTATGTCAAGCCTCATAATCTTTCCAAGCACTGACTTCTTGTTTTGGGCAAAATTGTAAGGATCACCTGTACCACCACCATCTCCCATCATGAAGTACAAATACCCATCAGCAGGTCCAAAGAGTATCTGCCCTCCATGATGAGACGTAAATGGAAGGCCCATCGTAAATATCCTTCTCACTTCTGTTGGTTTGGCATTCGTTGCCTGGAAAAGAATCAAGAGTTAGTCAGAAATCATTCGAGTTTAATCAACAACTTCAAAGTGTTGAACGTAGAAATTTGTACCAAAGAAAGCTGGGATGAGGTGCCGTTAACAGTATACTCTGCAACAACAGTTTGATACTGGCATGGCTGGGCACCATCATCAGGATCTAGCTTTGAAGGATCACAATCAACGTCAGAGTTACATGAACATCTTCCAGTACATCCTGGCCACTTAACCTTATCACAATTGAAGGAAGCAAAGAATCGCCCATTTTGTGCAAAGTTTGGATGAAATGCCATACCCATCATCCCAAATTGAGTATCAAAATATACTTCATCAGTTAGATCTAAAAAGGGATTGGATTCATCAAGCTCCAATGTGCTTCCCGCTCTTTGTTTAGGAATAGTTGCCAACCAAATCTTACCTTGCTGGTTAGCGAAAAATGCACGGTTTGACCCATCAGGATGAGCAGCCATGTTGAGGTAAGATCCATTCCCTATTTTCTCAAGGCACAAGCCATGTGGAGGGCTAGGAGTTCCAGTGTTATTTAGCATAACAGGTTGCCCATCAAAACATACCGATCCATCACTAGACGCCCCACCAAATGCATTGCAGAAATCAGTTTCTGATTGCCAGTACTGGGTCAGTTTGCTAGCATTGGAATTGGCAGGTAATCCAACTTGACCTTTCAGTGAAGGGGCAAAGGGAGAATTCACGAAAGACACATTTTGGCATGTATCCCATACACTGGAGCAGAAGTTAGTTGCTGCTTGGGTAGATTGGGATGAATTCACTGAAACAGTGGAGTTGCAAAGTACAGGAACTGGCCGGGGCGTAGAACCAACTGTAAATAGCTCAGCCGAAAATGGATCGCATCTCTATAAATCATGATAACAAAGCAATAATACTCGTCACAAATATTCACCACCAAGTAAATGAAAAATCGATGCGTATAAAAACAAAAAGAAGGTTCACGGAAAGATCAATTACATGTTTAAGAATGACAACTTCTATTCATCCAAATGGCAAGTTATAAATTGGCCATGAAAAGGGAACAACAGACTAACATCGAAGATTCACAAGGGGGAAAAAAAAAAAAAAAAACAGAACTTTCAAGTTGTTGCAATACGAATTTGGGATGAAATTTTCAAGAGTGCCATGCCACTCATTTTCTCGAGAAAGGGCCATATAAAACGAAGTCTGGAAGTCGGAAAAACATTTATATAACTATTTATCTATATTGTGATACGTGCGGCAATTATAATGAACAGTACAAAAAGAGAAAACAAGAAAAGCACACAAATTTATCGTGATTTGGCATCAGCCTACTTATTCTATATACGTGTTGTACTATATGAGTCACATACTACAACAATCTATAAATATAAAAACTTACCGCACAGAGTATTGATTTCACAACAGAAGCACAGTTAGGATCAGAGATATTCATGGCTTGGAATTGCTTCTGTAATTGTAAATCTTCTGCTGAGTTGCAGCACGCGCTCCCATTGTAAGAACAAAACTTTAAAGTGGTGTTCAGGGTGAAGGGTGCCGCTAGACGAATCAAATTAATAGAATAGAAATGACAAGTCAGTTTAGAAGATAGATATTCAAACATAAGACACTGAGATCTAAAATCAAAAAGTGTGAGAGCAGAACGTACTTGAATCAATGCATAAAGGATGCGAAAAGGAAGGAACAAAAAACAGCAGCAAGGTACAAGAGAGGAGGGTAGTTGCAAGAACTCGTCCCATCTTAGTAGACAGATATAGAAAAGCAGATGTTTTAGTATTACGTCCCTCTCTGTAATGAACTCCGGGAGAGTCTAAAGCAGCAATAGTACGGGACTAACTTTCTGAAACAGATGAAGATTATATACGAAAGTGAGTCTTCCTGACTGCTGAACATGTTGCCCATAAACAAATCCTGGTCTTTCATTTAGCTCTCGAACGTTGGCCAATCTACATCCTCTCTCTCTCTCTCCAAAATTTCATACTTTCTTTATTCAGCTTGAGGGAATTCCTTTACAACACTCTCTGTATTGGTAAATTTAGCTTCCAGAAGAAAAGTTCATTTAATCACCCCCCCCGGCCGACAAATTTATTTTCAACTCCATGAAATGAAGAATACACGTTCAATTAAATATTGATAGAGCTACTGGATCCAAGAAGTAAAGATACGGGAAAAGGATGGAGGAAGCAAGTTGAACAATCTAGTTGACTTTCAGGAATTCTTTATTCAAACTATTTAAATAAATTGGGGTGGTTGAGAAGATTATCCGCTGGTTTTTGCCACCAAAAGAACTTGGATAGATCTTGGTTGTTTTAATTTAATATGCCTTCAGCCCATATTGATTACCCATGTGGGTTCAGCGTTTCCACTGCAACCCGACACCAAAACACGAGCCTAAAAACATGACCAACATTCAAATATGAATGAAAACCCACTTGCATTTGCATCCGAGAAAAGACATAAAAAAAGGCCTTCAAAGTTCAAACGGCGACCATGACATAAATAATAGGACAAACTAACAAAGATAAGATTGTTCCACAATACATACATACATATATATATATATATATAAGTATTGAGGTTTTATGTTAAAGTCGCGCTCTTCTAGAGAAATATTGAGGTTTTCCAGCACAAAAATATTACAATAACATCTGGGTCAAGCTCTGCTCAGAATTTTTTAGGGAAAGGTCGCTGTAACTTTTGAAAATGAAGGAAGAAGATAGGAGCATTTGGCTTGCTTTTGGTGCATGAAAACTGTGTTGTATTGTTTGCAGAGATGGAAAAGGGAGGAAACGAAAACGAAAGTTACCAGGCGAAAGTGGGCCCCAGTCTCGTCTCATCCATTGGTGGATGGGTCGAAGACTTGATAATTTGCACTTTGCAAGTACAGACGCCGTCAGATTCTGCTTCTCTGTTTTTCTGACTTTCTGGATGTGGTGGGAATTTGGGAAGGTCAATCTAGGGCCCTAGGGCTTATCTAAAAGACCCCGTATATTCTGTATTTAAAGTTACACCATTGATTTTAGTTTTCTTTTCAAATGTGACCCCAAGTTAACAGCTGATTGATATAATGATTTTCTGCTAATTTAATTTGTTTTTGTATAGGTAATTTTTTTTGTAACCACAGTAATTTTTCACTAAAAAAATAGGGTTTTGGTGAATTTTGAGCTGCAGTCTCTTCCCCTTTTTTGTTTTAAAAAAATAGCATGTGTTAAGTAATTATTATTATTGTTGTTATAATTGTTATTATTATTATTATTATTACTACTATATTCATTGCATGTGATAATAATTTGAAGTCAAAATAAGAATATGCTTTGTGGTTTTATATATGTTGCATATACGTAGTTGCTTAGGTGATCATGAACATGAAAGTCAATGAAATCTTAAATCTTATTTGGCTTAGAAAAAAAATATATAGTAACCATATGTTGGTTTGGTACAACAGTAATCTGGCAACATAATGTCCAAAAAAATAAGCTGTAATTAAATACTGAAATCAATTCAATCAGAGGGGTAGAGATCAACTTGTAAAATCTTTATTGAACGGTCCAATTCATTAATTGGGTTAATTTAGTGCATAGTTGTGTATATGAAAACTAGGGTGTACTGGGTCCAGTTCGGTCTAGTTTTGGAGAGATTTTAGAACCGAAACGGTATATATCTGTTTTAGAAATTTAAGAATCAATACTGACTGATTCATCACAAAAATTGAAACTTTCAATTTTTTCAGTTTCGGTCTGGTCCAGTTTTTTGATTTACCATTTACACATGTGACACTATGTATGTTTAATATTATAATTTTTTTAATACTAAACTTAATTGTGAGAATTTAGTATTTATTATTAATAATTACTAATTGTTTAATATTATAATTTTTTTAATACTAAACTTGTGAGAATTGTAAAAACAAAGCCAATTATTATAAAAGTTAAATTAAAAACCAATTGTTCCTAACTTTAAGCCGAAGAGCTTGCTTTTGACTTTTAACATCGACTCTCAAGAATTAAGGTTTTTTCATTTTTTTTTTTTTTTTTTGGGCTTAAGTGAAGCAAATAAATATATAAAATAGACCAGATAATATTTATTGAGTCTATAATGTTATTCAGAAAATTTACAGGAATAATATTAAATATTGTAAAATTCATTTTATTTTATGTGTTTATCTTTGTATTTCTTAAATTCATACAAAAATTGAAGAGATCATTTCTAGTTTTTACACCAACAATATAGCTTGACTCAAATTGAACAGCTAACACTAACTTGCTTTCAGTCTGACCATAATATTTTAAGCAAGTGTGTAATGAAGTCCCGTGCGGTGGGCGGCGTGCTCCAAGCAATGGTGCAAGAAGACAATGAAACAGAGACATAGCGATGGTGGTGTTTGGCAACTGATAAAAAGGTCTCAAGGGCTCCACACTTTTTGCAACTGACTGAGACAGTATTCTTTCTTTCTGATACATTACCCTCCAATCTCTGATAATGAAACCAGTAGCTAGCTTGCCATCGGCTGCATCTGTCCACCAAAATTGACTTGTCAACGATCATCTGTGGTGGTCTCCACTTGAAGTTTACAGTCTTTTCCCCGTGAAGGCAGATTGACTTATTTATGAGTTCCAGCAACAATCCCTTTTCATTGACTTTTAAGTTTCAAGTGCATTTTACCACCAATGTTGGCGTTGCCTTTAATGCCATGGAGACAGGCAGCAACTATCAAACCTGCAGCAGTCGATAACTCAAAAGTCGTAGGAATTTTTTCATTTTTTTATAATGTCAAGAGCACATGATTCACACTGCTCACTTAACACAAAGAATAATGCTACTTCCACCGCTCCAGCGAGAGCTGGGCCACTGTTAGTTATTTTGGTATATTATTTTTAAGTTTTTTTTTACATGTATTTTTTAACACTTTTAATTTTTTTTTAAAAAAAAAATACAACATCATTAAAAAAAACACTTCCTTAATCACAAAGTAAAAAAATAAAAAAAAATTGCTAGCAGGACTAGCATTATTCTAATGAGATTGTATAAAGAGGTATGAATGCCTACCGAGAAAGGTTTCAATGAAGAATCATAAACAGTAAACTCTGCAATTACACCAAGCTTTGCAGGATCACATTGCACATCTGCACACTTAAATGAGAGAAAGAAACACCCCTTGTCTCCAAAATTCGAATGAATGTCAAACCCCTTAAAACCGTACTCAATTTTCAGTAAAAAAGGGCACTTCATCCGTTGTGTCTACTGTCTAGAAGGATTTTGGATTCAACAATCCCTAATAATCAGGAACAGTTGAATGTCAGCCACATCTTACAAGTCTTCTTGATCAGACAAGAATGCTTGGTTGGAGACGTCAGAATGTGGAACATATTAAGATAAGAACCATTTTCTATTTTTTCTCATCCACAGAGACAGAAAATCATAAGTTTGCATCTTCAGCATCTATTGACAATCTGGAGAGGGAAAGGGAAAAAGAGTGTCTTGAGTATTATCAAAAGCATGAGTGTCATTATCTCCTAATTCAATTGTAGTACAGCCTCGAATTTGCTTACACAATCTACCATTCTCTCATGGATATCAGCTCTAGTTACACATTTTTCTCAGAACTAAAATTTTTAAAACAAAGCCGTCAGAGAAATTAATTACCACAGGTACAAGAGAGGTTCTCCAATGAAACAGCACCAAAGCAAACAGAGGCTACTGCCAACAATGAATAAAGCTGCAATTCCCCAGATCAAATAAGTAACATGTACACTTGGTTTCTTTTGATTACATGCGTGCCTCCTCTATATTCCTTGCACCTTCTCAGCAGCTACAATAGTCTCAACCATCAAGTGCACCAAGCGCTTTCATGTCCTCCAAAAAGGCCACATATGAGTCATCAATGCTCTGTTTCTTTGGTGCTGATGATGAGTTTGCTGGTTCTGGCTTCACGACAGTTGGACCAGTTGGCCCACTGACCATTGCAGCACTTGTGAGTGATGATTTTGGCTTTCCTTTCGGGACAGCAGTCTCTCTCCTCACTCTAACAGATGCAGGAACCTGAGCTCAGATCCAAAATAAGCTCGAGTCATGGAGGGTATATCACAATGAAAGTTCAAATAATCGAAGTTCAAATATCAAGCCAGACAAACTGGAGTAGAACTTGAATAAGGAATCTTTTTTACCCATGTCAGCTCCCCACACAGATGCCATTTTATACTATTACTAGATTAGGTAGTCCAGTAAAAATCACAATTTTTTTTTTGGATAAGTAGAAATCACAAATTTTGACAACCCAATGAGTATGCTATTTATAAGCCTAGTGTGGCTACTTAGTGTAGGACCCATTATATTCATGAAAAAAATTTAAATTACCAATCATTCTTATGTAAGCTGATGTGGAAGGTTTTTACATCTGCAGTGTGTTTCAACAGGCTTGCAAATAAATTTACATAAATTTACTAAAAAACTATATGGCTTCAGAACCAGTTTATACAGACTCACTCACCTTGCTATGCTTTTTAGAACACTTCAACATATGCCAATGCTCTTATATTGAAAATTGTAGTGACAAACTTCCCAACCCACTGATATTGTGCCTATTCATACATGTAAAACAGTGTCCTTTATCTTTTTTTGATAAGTATTCTATTTCTAATAATGCCTCAACAGTGTCCTTTATCTATTATGCTACAAGTTTAATGGTGTAATTTAAAAAATGTGGATCATTCGTAATGATACACATTCAGATTAAAACATCTTATAGGTCTATAAATGCTCACAAATTCATAGACGCAACATGTTTATTCTCCCGGATGTGTGATACGGAGATGGAATAGCCAGGAATTATTGGAACTCCTCCATATGTGCAATTTTTTATTGTCTTCTTATCAATTTTTAATTGCCCCAAATTAGTTGGGCTTGTTGCCTCTCAGCAAGCTGAATAGATGGACAGAGAGGATGCAAATGTATTACTTATATTTTGGCATACTGATGCAAACACATTACTACAAGAACTTGGAAAATTTGGACATATAACTAACAAAGGAGAACCAACTAACCATAGCTGTAAGTTCTGGAGTGTGCTGAGCTAGTGGCCTCTTAACAACAGTAGATGCAGCAGATTTGATATATGAAGGTTTCTGAGGAGCAGATGGTATATTAGAAGCATGCTCATCTTCTTGGAAGGTAGGCGGAGGACCAGGTGGAAGTGGTGGTCTCATCATCGGGGGAGGCCCAGGGGAGGACCATATGGAGGCCTTGGCATTAGCGGATGCATAACTCCAGGGGGACCTGCTAAACCGGGAAGTCCAGGACCAGATAATGGAGGCCGCATATCTGGAGGAGGTAGCAGTGGGGGATGCCGTGATATTCCTGGGGTAATACATCAGGCTGTAAAGTTGGGAGCAGGCTGGGTCCAGGTGGAGGTTGGTGGCGTGGAGGGGGTGGGGGTGGAACCATTCTTGAGAGATCCTGAGTTGCTGAAAAATTATTGGTATCAGCATTAGATGGTGCACCTTCTGACTGGTTACTTGATTTCAGTGGCAGCCCAGGCGGGGGAGGAGGAAGCACGGCAGGCACCTACAAAGGAGATATTATCACTATCAAGTACAACTTGGAATAACTACAATTAAGTCATGGAGTTAGATTTCCAGCCAAGCATATACTTTTTTAGGGCATGAAAACCAAGAAGATATTAATCCTGTCCATTAACTTTCCAATTTTCACGAGAGCAAGCCTACTTAGCAAGGTGTGATCAATTTTTTTTCTGACAATCTTGTTTTCTTTTTTTTTTTTTTTTTTTTTTTTTTTTTGGGTGGGGGGGATAGTTAACCTCTTTTCCAACAATCTTATGCATTTCATTGTAGACCGAATCCCAGAAAGTATGTAGACAAACTTACCTGCGCTTGCTCCTTGGACTTCAGGCCGTCTAACAGTGCGGGTTGGTTTGTCTCCTTTTCACCTCCACTGGTACCAGGTGGAGGTGGCAGAGCAGACAATTGGAGTGGAGGAGGTGGAGGAGGTGTAGGGCGATTAGCAACTTGCTCTTTTGGTGGGGGCCAGGAGGTGGTGGCGGCGGCGGCAAAGGTGGTGCAGGTAATGGCATAACCAAGTTTGGTGGGGCAGGCGTTGGGGGCATTGGAGGTGGAGGAGGTAGAGGCAAAGATGCAGGTTTAACAGAGCCATCCCCAGAGTCAATGCTTTCAGTATCTGGCAAGGGGGAGGTGGTGGAGGTGGAGGAGGTGCAGCTAACTCAGCATCTTCTAACTCTGTCTTTGATGATGATGCGGAAGCACTGGATGAAGCAGAAGACAAGGGAATTCTAGGCCCTACAGTTCAAATTCAAAAGCATAATCAGAGAGAGAGAGAGAGAGAGAGAGAGAGAGAGAGAGAGAGAGTAAACTGAAAATATCTAATTAACATTTAATGAAGAACTTATAAAAAAAACATTTAATGAAGAATGAAGGAATGCAGAGAAAAGGGACAGGCCTATTGATGATTTATACATGGGAGGCTTTCCTGGTGGTGGGGCACCAGTAGAATTCAGTGTGGGATGATAGTAAACAGAGTCCTGCAGACACAAATTAGGTGAGTGCGGGTTCAAGAGCAAGCAGAAAAGAACTGGAATGATCTTCACAGGACAGGTCTTACTTCAGGCTTTGGATGCTTGACTTTCTCTTCTTCTTCTGCAGTTGTCCGTCTTCGAGGAGGTCCCAAATGGCTGAGCAGAAGATAAGCTTAGTTTGTAAATTAAAACAAACAGACATTAAATCTAAAATCCAACCACATGCACAGAAGTAAATTAGGAAGTGATATGCTTCTTCACCTGAACATAACAGGGGCCTCACCCTTCTCCCGCATTTTCTCTTCATATTCCTGTCAAAGAGGAAGTATGTGATCATCATGTACAGACGATCAATGCTGATAAATAGCAGAAAAATATCAAGTCAAACTAGTTTGACATGCAACAACAATAAGATCGTTGCCTTTGTAAAGGGCCAATTGATTACACACTAAAGATTAAGATCATTTTCCTTTAAAAAAAAATAGATAAATCCTCTCAATTACTACTTAATAGGGGGTTTTGCCTTGCAGTAATTACTCAAAAAAAAGTGAGAGAATCAAACTATCACCAGCTATGCAGAGAATATAAAAAAATGGATGAAGATATTTCAGCCTTTTAGAGAGAGGCGGAAAGGAAGTGTATGCTCAACAACTTTTTTCAGTTTACAGAAAAATACAATTGCTTAACCTTTACAAGAGTTCAGTCAATTAGACAGAATAAATCAGAATTTGATGTAACCTAGAAGCATTACATAAATTCAAACTGATGAAGGGCAAAAAGAAGAAAGATGCCAAATTTATGGTCAAAAAGTTGCATATCTTGTTTGCAGGTCTGGAATTCTCTCAGCATTTTTTCTTTTGGCTTGAAACCATGGGCTATGGGACTCAAGATAGAAACCTTTAATTATCAAACCCTTGTACTTGTCCAAAGACACCTAAGCATAGCCCGTTACAAAGAAATAAAACTATTGATGGAAGACACACTTTACTGCCCAGTTATAACTATGCTAACGATTCCTAAAATACCCCTAACACACTAACCCTTGATGACCTTCAGTTTTCTCCCCCGATTTGTGCTCATCGATTTTAATCACATCAATATTACTATTTCATGACTTGGTAAATGGTACAAAGAATGAACAGTGATTAGATAATGATCAATGGATGCTGTTATGACTAAAGACTTTTAAGAATGATGCAATGACTACTCTTCATTCACCAATTACATGCCACCCTGTATTTGTGACCAACTCAGAACTATATTTCATCAGACAAAAAGCCACCCTGGTACTTTTTCAAATATGCAATGAAATGGATATGAACATTATGATTGGCAAGTTTTTAGGGGTAGCTTAGAAATATGGAAACTATGTAAATTTTTTTTTTTTTTTTAATAAGTACTAAGTAAATTATTCCCAAGATAAAGGTATAGGTAAAGCATAATTGATGAGAACCAACACATGTTGACATTTCCACGGATGCAAGAGAGAAGAGTTGCAAGGAATTTGTAAAAAAATCTCATGTGTGACTATACCTTCCTCTTTTTTAAAACAAGGTTATATGTGTCCTCTAGTTGCCTCTTCTTGTGCTTTCTTGCTTTGTCCAAAGCACCATCAGCCTCTGCACCGATTAGTAACACACATGGAGTTGCATATTAGCAGCCTTTTTGACATAATCTTTCTGTATTATGCATTATGTTCTCATGCAAGAAATTCTGATTGTTTTGTGATAATCATCTTATAATTTAAAAATGACATTTTTTGAAATGGATGACCACCAATGTCGCTGTTATCAAATGGGGATTATCAAACAGAACATAACTTACTCATCATTTCCAACTTCTCAATTTGCTCCCTAAGAGTTTCAGGATCTTTCTTCAAGAGCCCCACCTCTCTCACCTTTTTCCTTTCTTTCTTGTTCTGTTAATCAAATAGCACGACGTCAAAAAAAAAAAAAAACACATAACACAATGTGCATATGTTTTAGAAAACCACACATATGATGATCACAACATTACATTTGTGAAGTTAGATGAACACATATGTAACTTAGATCTTAGTGAACTAAACAGATATAGAAAGAGCAACAGCCATATCTAGTACCCACTAACTAGAGACTGACCATTTCACAAGCATACTTACGTGCTTTGACGTCCTCATTAAAATTAAAATAATGAGTATTCAAAAAAGTTTATTCCTACGACTCTTTCTCATAAGCTAAAGAGTGATTACAAATGAACCTCAACTTGAAGCTGCCATTAACTTAAGAGAAATGATTTGTACAAGTCCCAGATAGACAAGCCTCATGCAAGCCCTTGTAAAAAAAGTGTGAAAAAAATTATTTTTTATTAGTGGGACCCACTTTTTTACAAAAGCTTGTATGGAGCTTGTCTATTTGGGGCTTGTACCTAGAGCATTACTCTTAACTTAATGCCACACCATTCAGAACTAGTTTTTTTTATAGGTAATCAAGAAATTTTATTCATAGGAAAATGAGGTATAGTCCAAGTACACAGGAGAACTAGTTAATATATGTAAGGGGCCCAATAAATTGAGAACAGAACAAAGAATTCAGACACGACAATGGTGTAGTTATTTAGAAGTGATTAACCCCCAGGGGTTGGTTCAAGTGGTAAAGGTCTTGGGCTTGAAGGTATGCTCCCTCCAGGTCTAAGGTTCAAATCCTACTGGGTGCAAACAATCTCTAGGGGCCATGCCTCCAATCGCTGAGATGGGGGGTTTTACCCTTGAATTACCCAAGATGCACTTGTGGAAAACTCCTTACTAAGGGCCTATGCAGCCCCGAGATTAGTTGGGATGCTGTTCTTGGACACCCGGTGCCAATAAAAAAAGAGTTATTTAGAAGTGATTAATCAGTTCCATCTCACAGCATTCCTTAAGAAACTCATTCTTAAGGTTCATCACCCTACCTCCAATCGCCAGCTCATTTTTCTCTGCTCAAAATGTCCCTCTTGTTGTTTTGTTTGTTTTTCTAAGGTCTCGTTTGGTTTCACAAACTTTTAAAACCATCTCATCCGATCTCATCTCATCTTAATATCCAAACACCATTCAAACACAAATATTTTTCAATTTCAAATTTTCAACTTTTTAACTTTTTCATCAAATCATTACAAGTTTTTCAAACTTCCAAACAAAATACAAAAAACAATTCAACTTTTTCAAATGTAAAAAAAAATACTATATTAAAAAATTATATTCTAACTCTCTTTTAACTTTATAATTTTTTTATTCAACTTTTTCCCTTCCCTTTCCCAAAACCCCATAAAAATCTTAACTCAAATCATTTCATTACTATTCACAAATTATTTATCTCATCTCATCTGTGTAACCAAACAAGGCCTAAGTCTACTTCTTCTCCTCCATTTAAATCCCAGGAATGCAAAGCAAAACAGGCTAACAAAACACTCTCTAGCAAAATTTCACGATGGTCCATGATCTATTTGTGGACATTGGATAGATAAACATGGAGTATCTTAGCGAGTTTGGTCGATATAATTTCTTTACCCCCCAAGTGTTTTATATGATAGGGGATCATGCCCTTTACTTAGGGCACCGGATTAAATTCGAGTGGCCAATCCAGTGTTCATGAAAGATTAATATATCTCATAAGGCTACAAATTTTGATCAAAAGTAACAGAACTCCCCAAAAATCCAAGAGAAAGGAAAAAGAACGAGGGAGGTTTTGAATCACAGATATTTCACTCACCGAACCCACCGAACCCGTCCAAAATAAAGTAGCTAAAAACACTAACAAACTTTATAAGTCGAATAGTGCTATCGAGGCTTCATTCTATCCAGATTGTATCGTTTTTGAGCAACAAAGCGACCAAGAAAAGCATGGAATTTTTTTTGTTAAAAAATAATTCCATATCACTTTCCCAGTTTTATATGCAATTAAACGCAAATCAAACTTATTTTAGGGCAAAAGCAATCAGCGCAACGCCGCACAAACGGCGAAAATCGATTACAAAATTTCACGAAACAGTGCAAAAAAACCAATAAAACAGAACACGTAATGACGGGTTCAGACACGAAAACGGTGTAGTTTAAGAGATGGGAATTACCCGTTTAAGCTCCCTCTTGCGGAGCTCCTTACGGAACGCGTCCGTAGGGTTCATCGCCTTGCCTCCCTTCGTCGTCTTCATCTTTCAACTCAGTATCTGCCTCTCTCTCACTCTCTCTCTCTCTCTCTCTCTCTCTGTGTGTGTGCTAAAAAATCCCCTCTTCTTCTCCTTCTGCTTTATCTTGTCCGATTAAAAAATCGCAGCCAAAACGGAGGTCACAGAGGCACAGAGCGAAATGGAAACTCTGTGCTTGTGGATGTTCTTAATTTGTAATTACGTATGTAACCCCTACTGTTTCTGATAAGAGAAGTAGAACTGCTAACCATGTCGTTTTAGTTCGTTACGGGCCACGGCCCTACAGAAGCTAGCCCACTGCTTTTTAGTTCTGGGCTTGTGCCCGAAGAGAATAGAATTTTTTATATATAAGGTACATTTCATCTTAAATTTTAAAAAAAACTTATATTCTCAAATTAGTATATAGAATATATTTATGAAAATACTTACATTATATAATTTAATTTTAAAAATAAATTTTAAAAAACAATTCTTACAAATCAAATTTTACAATTTAAGTTATGTGGATGATACACTCTACACACCGTCTTGAAAATAGAATAATTCTAAAGTGAAGTTTAGATAGTGAGATGAGATGAGATAATTTTAGATGAAAATTAAATAAAATATTATTAAAATATTATTTTTTAATATTATTATTATTTTGAGATTTGAAAAAAATTAAATTATTTATTATATTTTGTGTTAGAATTTAAAAAAATTGTAATGATAAGATGTGATGAAATAAAATACTTAAATTTTATTATTCTTGATCAAATTAGTCTGACATTTTGCATATTAAATGACTTCCTATAAAAAGCAGTTCAATAAATAATAATAATAATAAAAACCACTTAAACTGTGTGACAACAATTGGTATGATTGGAAAGGACAATCTAGAATGAGCGAGAGCATATCTCTTAAAAAGAAAAAAAAAAAAAAAAAATTGTTCAATCCATAATTTATTTTAGAAAAATAGTATTTGTTTCAGCATTTTGACAAATCCAAATAATTATAGATCTACAAAAAGATCTTATAAATTGAAGTAATTTATCAAATCTACTTTATAATAAATATAACTTTATATTAAACGTCAATTTATAAGCTTAATTTCTTTATAAACCAAGCACTTCTCACGTTTTTTCTTTTTTTCTTTCATTTAACAAGGATTCCTTTTATCATGTATTACATCTCAAGATTTGCAAGGAAAAATAAATAAATTGTCTAATCAGAGCTTGGGCTCCTCAAAGTTGTAGCTTAAGTAGTTGTTGATTTCTACTGCCAAACTGTAGCTTCCTTAAAATTTCCACCTCCTGAATCAACAAGTTCTTATCATGGTCGATTGTATGACCACCTTCTTACTTTATTTGATTGTTTTGTGCATCGCCCAGACAGAGAGATCTTCTATAGTTCTTTGCTCGAAATGAAGAACCAATGATATGAAAATTGAAGAGAAGCTCTACAAACCTGAAAAGGGTAAAAAAAAAAAAAAAAGGAAGAATTTTTTTTCATCATTTGTTACAAAATAACACCTTCACGTATATAATAACAATGCAAAAGGGTATTCAAAGAGAGTACGGCTATATCTACAAAAAAATTACACAAAAATAATCTTATAAATTAACGTGACTTCATTTTCAAAAGTGCTAGAGTATTTTCCATCCAAAAATGCCTTGAGGGTGATCTTCAAAAGCATCACCAAAAGACTAAAATGCAAATACTGTTGCATCTGATAACTGGGTAGAGAAGAACTCCCACAGCAACATCGGATTCATATACAAAAAGAATTATCACCCACCTTGCTAACTCCGCATCATGGGATCTCTTTTATATTAGTCCAGTTCTGATTCAAAAAAATGGACTCTTCTGATTTCTTCTCCTCTGACCTCTGTGGCTTTTGCAGCCTATGCCTTCGTCACGATCCAAACAACTGGTGCATTCACCATATCCTTCATGCCGGATGTTTCAATCCTCCTTCTCATAAAATGTTTCTCAACTCAACAGCTTCAAACGCAGCTAGAGACACGCACAGTTAAGAGGACTGTAAACTCAGTAAAACTGAATGTTCTACTTAGATCCAATAGGCTACAACTGCGCTATAGATTATATCAAATAAAGCTAGAGATGGTGTGGATTTTCAAATAAAGGAATTTATCATCCTTAAGCTAGAAATTAGAACGAAAAAAAAAATAAAAAAATAAAAGAACAAAACTAAACATAGTGAGAAGTTTTACAAAAGAGAAATGGTTGGTCTACGACTCTACACAAAAAACAAAAATCTTAGACAATAAAGTTTACACGCTGACGATCCATTATTAGTCTCAACTGGTGTAGCCAATATATAATAATGCCTCTAAGTTATGCCCCTGCAGACACCTACATTACTGAATTCCCAACAGTCCTTAACAGAAAAATTACAGCCTTTTAAGGAACGTGTGCTGTATCCTAATGCAAGTTTTCCATGATAAATATGGATTCTTGAACAGTTTCAAGCCACATGGATGCCAAGTTCCTCCAGTCTAGTTAACTATCCAGTCTAGTTAACTATAACGATATATCTGGTCATTATTATCCATAAACTTCTAACTGTCTATAGTCAGAATGAAATAAGTTGAACCTACAAAGCTACCTTATGAAATGCTTTTTCCAGATCTAATACTAGTTCTCATGCAGGAGATTTTGCAATAAACATTTAAATCCATATTGGTAATTATTAACTGAACTTAAGAAGGACAGTGTTGACGACTCCCTCTGTTCCCTGATAGCCCAACTAAACTTTCACACAAGAGAGAGAGAGAGAGAGAGGGCGTGTGTATGCGGGCGTGTGTGTTTTGTCATATACCTCGTTCTCACCAACCGGCAAAAACTTCATGACTCCTTCACAGTACTTAGCAGTCTCAGCAATTTACTCACTGAAACAATGTAGCAGTCTTCTATGTACAACCTGATTATAGAAATGTTTAGTCCGAAAGTACAACCCCAAGGCAGCAAGAGAGCCCAGAAGAGTAGCAGATGCCATGATGATAAAAGATAACATGAAACAATGTGTTCCAGTGCATGTGTTGCCCTCCGCTGATGATTCCTCATCATAAAGATACCCAATAACCCTCACGGAAAATATATAAGATCCAACAGGATTTGCTATGGTAATTGTATTGAATATGGTACCCATATGTACCACACCAAATATCTCGGAAGTGATTGTAGGCATTAATGACCACTGGGAACCATAACAAACACCCACCAATATTGAACCAGCAAACAGAGCTCCAGGAAAACCAGAAGCAATCACCACATGACCAATGCTCATGGTTGCTAGAGTGATGACCATGAACAATGGCCTTGCCCATCCTCTAGTATGCAGGAAATAATCTGACACATAGCCAGCTCCAAAACGTCCAAGAAAATTCCAGATACTCCACAAAGAAACCAAAGTACTTGTCTCGAAGCTAGTGTAACCAAGAGATCCTCCTATCTGGCTGATGTTATTCACTGTGGCAAGTCCTGAGCCCATACCACATGCCATGGCAAGAAACAAAATCCAGAAGTCTATCGTGCGTATGGCTTGCAACAGATTCAGGTTTTCTTCTGCTGGGAAAGGTCTTTCTTCGTTACCATCCACCTCTTGATCAGTACTGCTGGGCGCACAGCGGTACCCAGCAGAATCTTGTCTTACATACATCTTCTCAGCATCTGCTTGGTTAGGATCATCCATTGGTTGGTCCCCCTCAATAAAGAGGTTATGTGAAATTCCATTAGAATCCCTTTGATGGGCTCTAATCGATACGCAAAATGGTGAGACAAGCAACAACACGAGCAGGACAAATGTGACTACACGTATTGACAATCGAAAGGTAATAACATTCTCCAAAATTATGACAAGCATAAGGTAGGCAGCGATAACCAGAGCAATTAATGAGAAACTATCTAGGTGCTTCTTTTCATCTCCTTCAATTGTGTTGTGGATTCTCACAAACCACATGAACAACAGGGCATTGACACTAGGCAAAAGAGCCAGCATCAGCAGGTAGGATGTTGGATCGTTATTGAATATTGTCCTATATACTTGAACTAAAATTGCTCCACTCAAGCCAATAAAACCCTGAAAATAGAAAGATATGCATCCTCAGTATCCATACTTCAATCAAAACAACCCACAGGCAGCAAACTTGAAGCTAAACTATCAAACACTTAGCCTCTGATCATAACAACCCAACAATCAAAACCCAGAAGAAAAAGCATACTTCTTGTATCAAGGAACTCATGTTGCTGCAGATACATTCTCTTTTCCACAGAGAATTAAACTATCAAACACTAAGCCTCTGATCATCATAAAGAATCGCAAACTTTTTTTACACAAAGCAGAAGCTTTTCACATCGGAACTGAAGTGGAGGTACCTTTATAATGCCAACGATAGTGCCACTGTAATTGGAAAAGTTCCGTACGCCAGTGACCACATTCGAAGTGTTGAAGAAGGTCGCTGCGTGGGCTGCCACCAACATGAACAAGCACATGGCGGGCACAGGCGGCCGGGAGATCAACCCGACGACGGAGGCCCACATAAGGAAGAAGCCAACGAAACACTGGACCGCACCCGCGAGGTGGACCACCCAAGGCCCAGTACGGCGGCGGTGATTCGCAGTGGCGGCGGAGTAGAGGAGACCGGAGAGGACGCCGAAGTTGCCGCCGATGTCCTTGAAGACGGAAACGGTGTCGAGCGTGGATTGATCGTAGCCCTGGCTTGATTTAAGAAGGGAGGAGTAGATGGAGAAAGTGTATAGGAAGCCACTGGTGCACTGGATCCATATGCTGGCTGCGGTGGAGACCCATTTGTTATGGAGCTTATCCATTTTAGTCTTGTTTCGACTTCATGGGATTCTTTGAATTTGATCTCTGCTTAAATAGTAAAGTTCTCCACAGGTTATACGATGTCTACTGCATACGTTGTTTCTGGATCAGCAGCTGTAGCCTGTTTCTTCGTCGACGAGTTGAGCTGGTGGCACTCCTGAGTCCTGTGGTCTTGACAATTGTACACTGCCTCTCCTGAACAGCCCTTTGTGTTTTGTTTTTTCCGTATCTAATTGCAAATGTCATACCAAGTCACAAGTCATCCTTAGCTTGATGACCCACATAGAGTCACCTCTTGGCCATCTAAAGGTGATTTTATTTTATTTTTTTAGATTTATGTGAATTTTCGCTGTGTTTCATTTTCGTTATTTAATTTTTCAATTCTTCTTTGTTATTAGTTTAATTGTTTCAATTTTATAGATATAGTTATCATTACAAAAATAAAAAAAAATAAAAAAAAAAACACAAAAAAGCTTCTAAAAAGCCTTTAAAGTTTTCAAAAAGATACGAATAAAACACTAGTGAAATAAGCTCAAGCATGAGCGATTAGGATATCTGGGTTTTGATATTAGGATATCTGCCTATGTTAGATCTAGAGTACCCCAAACAAATATCTGGACTGTACTTAGAGTTTGTTTGAGAATACAACTGTTCTCAAACTATTTTATTATTACGATGGATCTCTATCTAACGTTAGTTTGTGCTTTGTTTATTTGAATAAAGGGGAGGGAATGATTAAGCACTATTGAATGCGTGCAGCTTTAATTCTTCATATTAAAAATTCTATTTACTATTTATAAAAAGCTGCATCTTTATTTTAACTTTAACAAATTAAAAGTTTAAAATCAATTATTCTTTGAAAATAAAACTTACCATATAGTCAATAGTGATTTAGAATGTGTTCTCTTACACCAATCTGTAAATATAATTTTTCTTAGAATAATAACTTTTATTCTATGGCTCGAGTCCTATGACTATAAACTCTTGTAACTCCACTTTTAAATTTGATTTTTCTTTTATATTTTCTTGAAAAATAGAGTACTGGTGGTCCCCCACAATAAGGGGAAAAAAACAAAAAATAAATAAAAGAATTAGTTTCGGGACAAAAGATCAACGCAGAAAAATCAAGTTTATTTTGCTCCAAAAAAAATTAATTTTGCTAGAAAACACCAGATGTTGTAAGCTTTGGGCTTAAGTGAGAATAAATTTCCGTGTACTTACCTTGGTGTGCCGTTACATATTGGTAGACTTATAGCTTCTATGTTGAAACTGCTTGCTGAGAAAATCAGAAAGAAGGTTGTAGGTTAGAAGATAAATCTTCTTTCTTCCGGTGGTAGATTAGTGCTTTTGAAATATGTCATCAATAGTATTCCGATTCATGTTCTGTCTGTGCTTAAAATTTCTCTTATAGTGTTTACAGAGATTCAACATATTTTAGAATTTTTGTGGGGTTCCAAAGAGGGGGAGAAAGAAAAAAGTATGGGTTTCATGGAGAAAAGTTTGCCAACCAATTCAAGAAGGTGGTTTGAGGGTGAGATATCTTAAGGAAGTACAAGATTTGCTTTTATTCAAGTTTGCCTGGAAATTGACTATGAGTGATTCCCTTTGGGCTAATTTCTTTAAGAGCTAGTATTTGAGAAATATGTCTCCTTTAGAAGTTGTTCAACTTCCTCATGGATCTAACTACTGAAAAAGTGCAATTCATAGAGTCCCTTTACTCTTTACTCATGGGCTTTGGAAGGTTTGGGAGGGCTAAGTCAATTTCTAGTTTGAACCTTGGCTTCCATCTGGTGTCCTAGCTAGTCGAGTTCAAGTGATTGAGTCCCCTTTGCTACAAATTTGTGATTTATTATCTCCAGTCAGTTGGGATATTCCTCGTCTTTCTACTTTGGTTGGGGCTGATTTATGCAATGAAATCCTATAATCTAATATTTGGCTGAAGCAAGGTTTAGATATTTTTATATGGGTTAGATAGTAAATTTTCAACTAAAAGGGTATGGAATATCTTCAGACTTCATTCGAACCCTCCCCATTGGGTAAAATGGACCTGGCTTAGAGGTATTTCAAGTAAAATATTTTATATTGCTTAGAAATTCTGGAATCATGCGCTGTCTGTTGATGCAAATGTTAAAATCTTGGTATTCATTTACCATCCCGCTATCATTGTTGTGTGGATAAATATGCTATTGAAACGGAAGAACATTTATTTCGGAATGGTTTTCTAGCTGAAAACATCTAGGAATTCTTCTCTAAGAGGTTGGAGGTGAGATATAGGAGAGGTCAAAGTATTTTTTATCGAGTATTTTTTTTTTTGGTAGTCGAAAGCCAAATGCTCTTCTCAGCTAGGGATAGTGCGTGGTTTTATTCCAACTATGATTATTTGGGGACTTTAGTTTTTTCGTTGTAAGATTCATATGGAATAGAGTAAATTCACTTGAGAGCATATTGTGTCGGCTATTCTATTACGGATTCAAAATATGTTTGTGGTGTCTATGAAGTTCATATCTTGTTCTACTCGGAACCAAGAGATATTGCGGAGCATTAGATGTCCTATCATTGTGCCGCGGGTTACTATAGCTAAAGCTTTTGCTTGACAACCCTCCTGATTGTGGTATTAGAGATTAAATATGGACAGCTATTTGCTTGGTAACCCCGGCTTATCTGGTGGTGGTGGTGTGGTTTGTGATCATAGAGGAGATTTATTTTCTCTCCAATACCAAACTCAAACCAATATTGTAGTTGAATTTTGGGCTTTGAGAGATGGCCTTAAACTTTGTAAAGATTTGGGATTATCGGATATAATAATTGAGACAGATTCTATGATGATGCTTTGATGGATTAATAGTGGTGAATGTTCTCACTGGTACTTATGAGATTTTTTGGAAGAAGTGATTTAGCTTATTCAGTCTCTTAATTGTTGCACTTGTCATGTCTTTCGTGAACGTAATATGGTGGCTATTTTTTTCCTAAAGAAGGAGCCCATAATTCTTATATGGATCTTCGTGCTCATAGTCTTATTCCTAGAAGACTTAAAGGTTTGTTGCGCCTTGATAAATGCTTTTTACCTTTTTTGAGATTAGAGTTTGCTTAGTGCAGGTTGCAGGGGTCTTATTCTTCGCTGAAGCTATTCGGCAATACCAATTTGGATTATGCAGTTTTTCTGTGCAGGTTATTTAGTACACTATCCGGTCTTATGCAGATTTAGTTGGTTTAAATTGATTCATTAAGATTTGAGTTCTGTTTATTTATATTGAATAACTGTATAGGGTTTGAGTTAGTCTATATCTTTTTCTGATACCTAGGTTTGAATTCTATGATTGTATGTTACCCCTAAGCATCTGCTTGTAATCACGGTATTCATTTGTCATAAGTGAGGACTATTAATAAAATTAAGGTACCGTCCTCTTTTTACAAAAAAATAAAATAAAAGAAAGATCTATACTTGTTATGCATCAATTACTATTTACTCTCACACCCCACACTTATAATTTTTTCATAGAGTGCATGTGAAGTGATGAATAGTGACTGATAAGAAGAATTTTTCATATTTAAAAATACAATAAAATATGTATTGGCTTTAGCCATAAAACAGTACATAAATGGATCACAATTGAGAAAATATATTTACTTCATTTGTTGAAATGTCGTTTTCTATTGTGTCATTAAACATTTACAAGTTGACAAATGAGTAGACAATGAGGTGATAATGGACACATTAGCCGTAATTTCCCTTCACGAGAATATTAATAACAATACTGACAATAATAATTATGAAAAAAATCAACCTTAGTATTATAGTGATTATGATGTTTTAAGCTCTAAAGAAACACGCGAAGTTGATCTTTCGATACACTCTCGAACCTTCTTTCAGATTCCTTTTATCGATCAATTCGCACTCAATCTCTTCACTCTTTACGCCATCCTTATACCCTGTAAAGTTGTCTATGGTAACTTAAAAGTTGTGTTTCACAAAAAAAAAAAAAAAACATAAAAGTTGTGGTTAAGAAGTAAGAACCATCATAAAAGCCAAAACACGATTTGAGAAGCATATCAAAAGTGGGCCCTAAACTAAAGAAATTATTTTTGATAAGATACTATTCATTAAGAGTGTAAATTCAAATCGAAAAACCGGACCAGACCGGACCGGTTCGGAACTAGTTTTTAAAATCTAAAAACCGGCCGGTTCCAGTCCGGTTTCGGTTCCAGAATTTTTTGGACCGGACCGGACCGGACCGATTGATTAAAAAAAATAAAAAATAATATTTTTATATATAAGTTTTATACAAAATATTTTATATATATTAAATATTAATATATATAAGTTTTATATATAATGTATAATTATAAATTTTTATGTGAAATTTTTATATATAATATATATAATTATATATATTCATATATGAAGTAATTTCTTGTTATAATTTATAAATTATTACATAAAATGTTAATATTAAATCACTAAAAGTTTATAACTAATACTAATATATAACTTATAACTATACCAATAGTCTAATATTAATACTATTATATAGTCTAATATATTAATAAAAGTATAAAACAATTGTTTTTAAATCAATTTTTTTTTATAAACAAATTTTTAATAACAAATTGTGAAACTTACATTTTAAAAAATCGGAAAACCGGACCGGACCGGACTGGAAACCGGTAAAACCGGAAGTATCGGTTTAGGAGGATAACTGGTGCGTAATCAGTTTTGAAAAATACAAAACCGGTACATACCAGTTCGGTCCTAAATTTTATCCAAAACCGGACCGAACCGGACCGGTTACACCCCTACTATTCATCACTTTACGCTCTATATTTTATAAAAAATATCTCACACTCTGGAAAAAAAAAAAAAAAAAAAAAACAAATTTTTACATCATATGATGGGGTGTGTGATATGAACAATGGCTGATTTATAGCAAAACTCAAAACGAAAAACATAATAAAACAATCCATCGATGTATGTATGTATGTATGATACGATTGAAATTCCAAACACATGGCATGTACTTGTACACTCTAGTTTCTTACAAGTAACCCGCAAAAAGAATATCTAAGCAAATACTTCTTTTTTCGGGCACAAAGTTGGCGTAGCATCGGCATCCCATTTGATGGACAACAATAGAACTAATTTTTTCATTTTTTTTCTTCCAACCATATTCGACAAATATTAATAAAATGCCATTTTCATTTAAAGAGAATGAAAAAAAAATCTAAAAAATCACATAAAAATAATAATTTTATCGAAAGTATAGAGATATATTGGTTATCAAATGGGATGCTAAAGAATTATTTTACCTTAAAGAGTGGTTTAACCTTCTGAGCACAAGTAGCTGATAGATTTGCTTAGTACGAAAGAACAAGGCAATGGCAACAAGAAACCCCAAAAAAGCCACAAATGACATTATCAGAAAAGAAAGCATAAAGCAATGAGTACCAAAGCAGAAGTTATCTTCACCACCAGCTTCCATGTCGTAAATATACCCAATTATTCTCACAGAGAAAATGTAAGATCCAACAGGATTTGCTATCCCAATTGCATTGAAAATGGTTCCAACATGTCTGACCCCAAACATCTCAAAAGCGATGGTGGGCATTAGCGCCCACTGTGAACCATAACAGATGCCCACCAGAATCGAACCCACATATAGAATTCCTGGAAAACCAGAAGCAATAACAGCATGGCCAGCAGCCATTGATGCAAGAGTAATGCCCATCAAAAATGGCCTCCCGCAACCTCTTGTGTGCAGCAAATAATCTGATAAATTCCCAGCTCCAATACGGCCAACAAAGTTCCATATTCCCCACAAAGACACCAAGTTACTGATCTCCACACGTGTGTAGTTGAAAGATTCCCCAATTTGGCTCAAGTTATTCGCCACAGCTTGCGCAGTTCCCATCCCACATACCATGGCAGCAAACAGCAACCAGAAGTTTAAGGTGCTCATGGCTTGGAGAAGATTCATGCCCTCTTCTTCTGGTAGATTAATTATGTCATCTAAAGTAGCATGATTAACTTGATCACCCTCACCACCAGGCAGTTCTTGGTATGCCAGAGGATCCTTGGCTGCAGAAGACTTTGATGACTTCATTAAAGGATTACTCTCAACAGAAACCTTCTTAAGAGATCTGATCTTGTTGTAGTCCTCTTCCCTCTGGGCTTTGATTGAAATTCCAAGAGGTGATGCAAGCAGAAGCAAGAGCAGTATGAAAGTAAAAATGTGTGCCCATGATGGCAAAGTGAAGATGTTCTCCAAACTAATGATGATCATGAGATAACCAGCAACTATCAGAGCCACTGCAGAGAAACCATTTAATTGCTTCCTGTCATCAGTCGTGTCCGCATCTTCATAGATTCTCACCAAAAACATAAGTGCAAGGGAGACGAACGTAGGCAATAGAGCAAGCATCAGCAGGAAAGTGCTCGACTTGTTCTTGCAGAATGTCTCGTACCCTTGGATCACTATTGCTCCACTAATACCGAGAAAACCCTGCGACACAAATTAATGAAGATGTTGAATGAAAACGGCCTCTGTATACCTCAAGCAAGGCTGCAAAATATAGCATCGACGAAAAGACATCTGAACAAGCATTTAATTTTTTAGCTAATAACAAATTGTTCGTGAAATTAAGGTTCCATTCTTAAGTTGTAATGGATATTTATTTGAATAGAGATCTTTACTAATTTCCAACGAATTAGATGATCAAATTTTGGAGAGATAGACATTATATATGTGGACTCTACAATATTTGCAGCAAGCACAAAATCTTCGAGAAGCATATGAACTCACATGAGCAGTTTGTCTCTAATCATCTAATTTGCTTAAATAATTAGAAAGGATGTGTTTATTTTAACAAATAATTAAAAGAAGTGTTTACTAAAATGTTAGTAACTTTTTTTAAGCATGTGTGTTGGATGTCTACCTAAAAATGCTCCCCTATTGGCTTAGCTAAATGCTATTTCAGTTCATAAAATGGCAGTTTTTGCAACTATTATTCAACAAATTAAGGTCTTATTTGGTTACGCAGTTTAGATGAAATGAGATGTTTTGTTGAAATTGAATAAAATATTATTATAATATAATTTTTTAATACTATTTTTATTTTGAAATTTGAAAAAATTAAATTGTTTATTATATTTTATGTGAGAGTTTGAAAAAATTATAATGATTATATAAAATGAGATGAGATAATTTTATTTTGTGTAATCAAACCAGTCCTAAGATACCATTCCTAGAGCTTTAGGTAAAGTATATTTTATTCTTTCTTCTCTTTGTTGGTGTTATAAATGGTAAGATTTGCATTTTCACTTATCTAACCAACATAAATTTGTATTTTATATATTTTTATGTATATTTGAAAATTATGAAAATTAAATTAAAAAAAATAAAAATTATATTAAAAAATAGATAAAAATTAAAAAAATTAAAAATTATTATTATTATAGAGAATTATATAGCTAGTCGTAGTCCAATATAGAGTTAAGTTTTAGGTGTGGAATTCAAGACTGTTCATTTTACATGGCTTTCTCATGAAGATATTTTATGTACCTTCATGATTCCCACAATGGTCCCGCCACATTCTGCAAAGTTCTTCACACCACAGACCATGTTGGTTGTTGAAAAGAACGTCTGAGCATGAGCCGACAAGAAGACAAAGAAACACATCAACGGCACCGGAGGCCGGTGAATTACTTCGACGACGGAAGCCCACATTAGAAGGTACCCCAAGAAGTTCTGGATGGCCCCGGCAAGGTGGACAACCCATGGCCCAGCGAAACTCCGGGATCGAACAGTACCTGACCGGTTACTGTTACCAACAGCCACGGCTGAGAACAAGACGCCGGAGAGAACGCCGGCGTTGCCACCGATGTCCTTGTAGACAGAAACCATGTCGAGCATTGACTGGTCATAACCTTGGCTGGATTTCAACACAGAGGAATAGATGCTAAAGGTGTATGCGTCGACGCTGCACTGGATCCATATGCTTGCCACCGTTGCTATCCATTTGCTGCTCATCAGCAACCTCTCCATAATCGAATATTGATCCCTCCAAATCCTTCTCCTCTCCTCTCCTTTTCTGCTCGGATATTTACAGCTTGTTATGCCTATCTACGCGCGCAGCATCCTAGGAGGGCATGTGATCTTCTTTTCGATCCTTCTACGGTCCATGTCCCCCATGAAATACTTGTTTTCAAGTGTTGTAGGCCCGACCTTTGCTCTTTCTTGCATTATCGGAGGGTTTGGAATGTTTTGCAAGCAACCGAGATTGCCTGTCATTGCACTGTCTGACTTAGAATTACAGGGGAAAATCGGATCGGACAACCGAATCACAGGGAAACCCCGATTTCACTTGTCACATCTATACCACTAATGTACCTTTTCTCTCAAAAGTTTACTGCACGACGAAATTAGGATTCTTGAATAAGAAGTTCCAAATATGTATAAAATTAGAGAAATCCTTAGTGCCCGTTGGGCTGATTTTCACACAAAAACAACTTGCTACTTATACAACATGTATATCTTTCACCATATCTATCATAAACCAACAAACATCATAAAACTGATTTCAAACAGAGAAATCTCCGCACCCACCTTCATCCCTCGCACCCCCTTTGTCCCTAGTCCCTCGCACCATACAAAATTGCAACCCCGAATTGCACCCGCACCTGCACCCCCCTTCGTCCCTCGCACCATATCAAATTGCAATCCCAAATCGCACCCACACTCCCGAATCACACCCCTGGGTCGAAGCTCAACCCGAAGGAAATCAATTGCACCCCATTTGTCGAAGCTCAACTCGAGATTGCGGGTTTGCGATGGTTTCACTGTGATTTTGAGCTTATTCTCTATACTTGATGATCTGAGATTGCAGGTTTAAGATGATTTTCACTATAATTTTGAATGGATTATGGTTTGATTATGGGTTGATTTTGATTTGATTGTGGATTTTAGTTTGATTGGGTTTTGATGGAGAGGAGATGGAGATGATCAATACAAATGGGGGAGATCGGCGATAGAGATGCGTCAGACTAAGATGGTTGAGTTCGCATCGGCATCGGACTAAGAGGCTTGCGTCGGCGTTAAATTGAGGGCAGAGAGAGCAGCGAGGAAGAGAAGGCAGGGGACGGTGCAAATGAGGAAGAGAAGGCTAGCACATACGAATTGATTGTCTGTGGTGGGATATATTTCTTTTAGAATGTTTTTTCCAACATGGTTTGAGATGAATGGAGGGCTCTTTTTGTGAGAAAACCAGCTCGACCAGTGTGAAGCGATTCTCATAAAATTATTGCGATAAATTAGTAACTATTTACATCACACACCCATACATGACATGGAATTTTTTTTTTTTCGTTTTTTTTTCATAAGGAGTGAGGTGTTTTTCATATGATGTATGAGTGTTTTTCATAGAATGTGGACTGTGGGATTGTGAATAGTGACTGATGAGAAGAATTTCTCATAATTAAAAATGGTCGTTTGCAAATTTGAATGTATAATAAAAAAAATAAAAAAATGATAGTAATTATTTTAATTAAATTTGCAAAAATTTTGTATACAACCGCCCTGTGTCCCCGTTGCGGCATCGCATCCGACATATCAAAAATTAAAAACGGCTTTATTTCTAACACACTACATCCCTCCTTTCAGGTTCTCTCGTCTTCCCATTTCGCCCAACATTCTCTCTCTCTCTCTCTCTCACATCTTCTTCTTCTCCCTTCTATCATGATTACCCTCAAGAAAGCTGCAAATCCAACCCAAAGTAGTCTATCTTTGTCGTCGAGAAAGCCGCAGCGACACCTTCGAACTCTTGGCATCTTCTTCTTCTCCCTTCATCTTCGAGAAAGCCGCAAATCCACCCACGAACACACGGCACTTTTATCACTCTGTCTCACGAAAATAGCCACAAACACCGCCGAACCCACGATGGGTCTCTTCTCGTCGTCGTATTCACTAAGCCACAGAGCCACACCCACAAATCGACAAAGCCCCTTTTTTCTTCTTCTCCACCTAGATCTAAAACAAATTTCCGACAGAGCCCCGAAACCCTAACCCAAAACCTAACCCGTACCCTAAAATCTCCTTCCCACAGAGCCCCCGAAACCCTAACCCACGAACTAACCCGTACCCTTTCTAAGTTCAAAACTTCAAACACACTCCATACACTCACTTACAGCAACAACAAAGTTATGAGAGTGAACAGAGGAGCTAACACACGAAGACAAGTTCTCCCAGGTAAGGTTCCATGTCCGTTGGCCTATTTTTTTTCTCCTTTTTGGCGCAATTATTTTTTACAAACAAACCTTAGCTATACTTCAATTTTTTCCAATTATTTGAATAGCTCATATATATGTTCGATGGAATCATAGTCTTTGAACAACTCAGATAGGTGGAATCCTTTTTTTTTTTTTTTTTTTTTTTTTATAATTTGGTAGAATCATTGTTGCCACATATAATTAATTATTTGTATGACTTATTGTTTCTCTGTTGATAGCTATGAGCTAAGTTCTTTGAATATATTCTATATATTCCTTTTGCTATTTTTAGATCTTTTTCTGTTTTTGTTGGTTGTGTGTTTCTGTTGTTCCGAAGATTTATTTTTGGTTGCTGATTTTCCTGTTCTTTAGATGTGTGTTTGGTTGCTGATTTTCGTGGGTCTTAGTTGTTGATTTCCATAAATTTTGGTTGATGTTTTCGTGAATTTCGTGGGTTGGGTTGGGAACAACCAAAGCCTTACTTATTTATGCTCAAGATATTTCTTTATAGACGAGCTTATACCACGTAGAAAAAGGAAGAATCATATCAAAGTTTTTTGAAAAAGTTTACATCTCATGAGTGGACTCTTTTCAAGTTTTGCACCCTAATTCTTTGAGTTAGGATCATTTTGCAGCAAAGTTTAAAGAGGAATAAGTGCAAATTAAGAGAAAAAAACTACTATTGCTCATTTTAGATTTAAACAAAATTCACTAGGTTACAAATGAATGAGTTGTGCCTCAATGCAGACAGGTGTAAAACTAGACAAGTTTTGCTAGCAGATGATTAGAGAATTAAGTTTTAAAGATTAGGGGTGGCAAAAATGGTGCCAGCCATGGTTGAACAACTCTTTTAATTTTTACAGTTTTTTTGAATAACTCTTGTTTGAATGTCATGATTGCATTCCATCTTTTGTGTTTATTTAATTTTTTATTCTTTATTTTAAAAAAGCGAAAGAACCTGTAATTTTATAAATAGCCGTCACTTATCATGCATATACCAAAAATTGAATACAAAAACTTTACTTTTTGTTTATGTACTTGGGTATATATCGGAACCTAAGATTAAACACCTTATTACTTGAGTTATAATTCAAGTGGTGATCAGTGACCATAAATAAAACCATATAAAAGTAAGAGTGTTTGGAAGATCTATTAACCTCATAATTTGAAATGAGTCCTTCAAATTTAATACTAGTAGGATCTATATGCCATCATTGATACACTAACTATATTTATGAAAATAGTTAGTTAATAGACACAGGTGATTCAAAAACTTCGATAAACAATTCCAATACATTCCCTGTTCTGATTCTTGCACTAACTTTGAAACTTTTATGGTTGCAATTGTGTGGCCATTTCCTATTAAACAAGGTTACTTTTTATGGTTTCAAATATGTCATCGACCATTGTGGAGTGAAATTCTAACTAACCCCCGAGCATCTGGGTCATGATGCAATGCATGCAAATACCCATTTACCATAAAGAAATTAGAAAAAAAAAATGAAAACGAAGAAGAATGATAAATAATTACATTTGAGAATGCTAGAACTTATATTTTCTTAACAAAAACCACAAATACAGAGAAGGAAAAGAGAAGGCATCAAAATCTTGCAACTTACAGATAGAACCACTGATTCCTCAAAGATTTTCGGGTTGCAAGCAAGCTTTTTTTTTTTTCTCCTTTCCTTCTCCAAATACTGAAAACATAGACAGAGTCTAGAAATTCAAATGCGGAACATAAGGTTGTTTAAAAAGAAACTAAAATAGAAAAAACGAAAACGAAGAAGAAGAAGAAGAATAAATAATTAGATCTGAGAATACTAAAACTTAAATTTTTTTAACTAAAACCAAAAACACAGAGAAGGAAAATAGAAGGCGTAGAAATCTTGCAACTTGCAACAAGCTTAGCATGATTCCTCATTTGATTTCGCGACGAAAGACGGAATGCATAACGTTTCTCCCTCTCAGGTTTCATCTATAGCAAGCTTAGCACGATTCCTCCTTCAATTTCGCGATGGAAGACGGAATGGAATGCACGGCGTTCCTCCCTCTCTGGTTTCGCTCAACAACAACCTTCCTTCCCACGATTTTCGTTCCATTTCCCTCCTTTCCGCATATTTTGGTTTCTTTTCTTCGAGCTTCTCTTTTTCTTTCTTTCTTTCTTTTTTAATATTAATGAATGACGTGGCATACAGCCACATCAGCAAGTTCCACGGCAGGGACGCAACATGGTTGTCCTTAGAAGAATTGTTAAATTTGACATTCTTTGAACTAATAAAAGTATTAAGTTATTATATTTTATATTAAGCTTCTCAGTAATTTTTTTTTCAATATAAACTTCGAGATAAGTTTCTCCGTTTGGATGTTGAGATTTATCTTATCTTATTTCAATCTATTTTATCTCATCTCAATATTCAAACATCACGCAAATATATAGGCTACGTTCGAATGTTAAGCTGAGATGAGATGAGTTAAGTTTTTTTATGAATTGTAGCGGCAGAGTCCACTTAAGATGAGTTTAGATATATTTATAAAAAGTTAAAAAAGATTATGAGTCACATGTTCCAAACGTAGCTACACTTTTCAATTTCAAATTTTTAACTATTTTTATCTAATCATATTTAATTATTATAATTTTTTTAAACTTACAAACAAAATACAAAAAATAATTGAAATCTTATGTGATATTCTCAATCAGTTTTGGATGCATGCAGCTTGGCTTTTAAGGGAGTTGTGAGATAACTACGTGGATTATGATGCTATATTGACGGCATATAGATCAATCCCGAACACATTTCTCCACAACTTCTTCCAAAATTCTATCTGCAATTGTATTTTTGGTTAATTATATGTTTACTTGTTTTGTTCTATGCAATCAAAATGAAATGCATTATGATGATTTAATTCTTCGAAAGTGTGGCCAATACAATAAAATTACATTTTCCATCTCTAGAAGCAAATTAAATTTAGTTTGTCACGTGCGTTAAAGATGTGGTATAGGCTCATTTTATGTGTAGAAATCATTTACTTCATATAATTCTATTATTTTATGATCGCTAAAATCTAAAATTTGGATATTATAAATATCGACTTTACGATCTTTCTTTTCACTTAAATTTATTGAGAATTCTAATATAAATACTTGAACTTGAGAGACAAACATGGTGCAAGGGAGGTGGATGAGGGTGATGAAACAAAGAAGTTTTAAAAGAATAGAGAATGCACAGCAGGTATTCGATAAAATGCCTCAAAAAACAACTCAAGCTTTCATTTCTATTTTTTTGTATTTCACCACTCTGCACAACCTTTTCTCAGCATATTTATACAGAGTTTAGAAAGAGAAAACAAATCACAATATTTTGATCACAAGGTTCACATTATCCATTCGATTATGCAAGAATATTCTAGAGCTATGACAGATGTAATGCTATGATTTGTGCTTGCTGGATTCTTTTCTAGAAGCTTCAAATTCTAGTATCTCTTCTGGTTGTTGCACCATTCTTCTGTGAGCATTCTTTTGGCATAACTTCTACTTGAGGAATGGTTGCTTGGGCAAATGCCACAAAATGCAAAGCGTGGAGTGACTAATTTGTTATTAGTTGGCCAGAGAAATCAAGAGAACAAACCTATATTCTAAAATGATTAATGAATGTGAATTTGAATTCAATCGAATTATTATAAAAAAAAAAAAAAAAAAAAAAAAAAACTTCTCCTTACCAAAAAAATGTAAAATTGTTTTTACTAATTTATGTATTTAATTCGGCTTATTACACTACAAATCCATTACAAAATAGAAATAATTACATGAGCTGAAAGAATTCACACAAATGAAGTTAGAGATGGGGCTTCTCTTTTTTATTTTATTTTTTATTTTTTATTTTCACTTAGCACTAGATAGTGGAGAGGAAGGTGTCATGCACATAGAAAGTAATTCCATAAACTCGAAGTTGTCATTAAATAGAAAGTCATCATATCATGCCTTTCACACAACCCAAAATTAGCTACTGTGATCAGAGAGAATGGTGGGCGATGATGGCAATGGCCATTAACCCGGTTTTAAAATCCAAAGTCCTGTAAAACAAACAAAAAGTTGATAAAAATAACAAAATAAAAAAAATATTAAAAGGATAATTAGTGAATAGTAAGATAAGATGAGATGAGATGGTTTTAGATGAAAGTTGAATAAAATATTATTAGAATATTATTTTTTAATATTATTATTATTTTAAAATTTGAAAAAGTTGAATTATTTATTATATTTTGTGTGAAAATTTGAAAAAATTGTAGTGATGAGATGAGATAAAATAAAACCGTTTCTATATCCTAATGGAGCCTAAGTAAGAAATGGAGAGAGAAATGATCATCACCGAAAATGACACAGAAGAAACGCTTGAAGCCTAACTTTCTTAATTTGTTTCTCTTTCTTCTTCCTTTTTTCCCCTTTTGATTCCAAAAATGTAGTTAATATGGAGGTTTGATGCATTGATGTAACATGTTGCATGGTTTTTTCGTATGAAAAATAAATAAATAAATTGGGTAAATTACAAAATCACACATATCTCAATATATTGAAATCAAGATATCAAAGCCTAAACCAGGAGGAGACTAGGAAACCAAACTGAGTTTCGGCGGTTTGGAGGATGGTTGTGCAAAAATTAAAAACCGAGGCCTCGATTTGTAAAATTGTGAATCAAAGGTATGGACTTGGGCTAAGACCCTATTGAACTGTTGGCCTCTTATCATAAGTATCCCTTTGAGATCTACAAACAGATGTCTAATCTTTGTTCACAGGCCTTGTATGAATAAGAGCGTTCATTTTATGAACTGTTTTGATCATTTTATCTATCAATATAATCCAAAAGCCTGAAAAATCATTTTTTTTTTTATTAAGAGACGAGGTCACATGTCCAAGATTGACCCCGGCCCACTTTTATTAGATAAGGATTGCTTCAATGAATTGAAAATTTTAATTTGTTGAAATGAATGATTTATAACAAGTTTTCTATAGTTAAAACTTCTGTAAGTGGCCTACTCTTCTACCCTTCAACTGTAGTGATAAACTGTAACTACAGGAAATAAGTATCAATAATATGACAGACTTCTGAACTGTTATTTCCTCCTCAAAACTGAGATGCCATTCCATCCCTTAAAAGCTATGGCCTCATCTAATACCTTTCCATGTACACAAATCTTTCATATGTAGTACTCATCAATTTGGATAATGCACAAAACGTCTAAGCACAACCAGCTGATAGAACCTCTTAGTACGAAAGAACAATGCAACAGCAACAAGGAAACCAAACAAAGCCACAGATGCCATGATCAGAAAAGATAACACAAAACAGTGAGTACCATAGCATGTGTCATCTTCACCAGAAGCTTCTTTGTCATAGATATACCCAATCAATCTTACAGAGAAAATATAAGATCCCACTGGACTTGCTATGGCAATTGTGTTGAAAATAGTACCCATGTGCCCAGCACCATATATGTCCGAAGTGATCGTGGGCATTAACGACCACTGTGAACCATAACAAATTCCCACAAGGATTGAACCAATGTATAAATTTCCAGGAAAACCAGAAGCAATAACTATGTGGCCAACAGTCATTGTGGCTAGTGTGATAGCCATCAACAGTGGCCGTGCCAAACCTCTTGTGTGCAGCAAATAATCTGATACATACCCTGCTCCGAAACGGCCAAGGAAATTCCATATACTCCATAAAGAAACTAAGCTATTTATCTCCACAGTTGTGTAACTGAGAGATTCTCCAATTTGGCTCATGTTATTAATTGTAGCCAGCCCGGAGCCCATTCCACATATCATGGCAATAAACAGCAACCAGAAGTTTACAGTACGCATGGCTTGCAATAGATTCAAGTTTTCTTCATCCAGTAGCATGTTTTCATCTGAAGTGGCCTGCAGTTGGCCCTCACCACTCTGCAATACATTATTCTCTATAGGATCCTCTGATGTAGAAAACTTTGGTGATGTGATTTGCTCGGCATTTTCAGTTAACAGATTACTATGGATTGAATCCATTTGTGGTAATCTCCTCAAGTCCTCCTTCTGGGCCTTGATTGCAATTCCAAGAGGCGATACAAGTAGAAGCAGAAGAAGTATCAAAGTAGAAATACGTGCCCATAATGGCAGAGTGAATATGTTCTCCAAAATTATCATAACCATGAGATAACCAGCGATGATCAGCGCAACAGCAGAGAAACCATTTAAGTGCTTCTTGTCATCCCACGTGGTTGCTTTATAAATTCTCACACAAAACATAAGCACAAGGGAGACAAATGTAGGCAACAGAGCTAGCATCAGGATGTATGTGCTTGGCTTGCCCTTGCACACTGTGTCATACACTTGGATTAGTATTGCTCCACTGAGACCAAGAAATCCCTGTCCATCAAAGAAGTTAGAATGGCAAATTTTCATAGGAAAGTATTTGAAGTTCCATGAAGAGAATGGTTAACTGTTGGCTGTGACTCAGTATTTGTTTGTAACAATTCCGATGCGGATGTTAATTTTCCTTGTGAAGTCACTGATGAACAAAATTCCCATGCAATGCTTTTTAATGCGCAAATAGCTCACAAATTGACTAATAAAAATAGTGGATGGATATAAACATACGCGAGAGGCGCTGAACGCAAACATAACCTTTGTTAAATTTTAGTTTGGTCATGCAGAGCATTGAGACCCAGCTTAAGGAAGAAAAATAAGAGCTAGGGATTTTTATTTAAAGAGCTTGTATTCAGCTATACAGATCATCTATTAATTCTCCTCAAACTTTACCTGGTAGGCCTAAAATAAAACATTTAGGGGAAGAAACGACTAAACCAGAGGAAAGTTCTAATCCAAAAAAGCCCTCTATGCAGAAGCCATTGAATTTCGAGAGCACTTGCATAGCGCCTTGCCCCCATTCTAATTCTAACTCTGAGTGGTGGCCATCACGTCAAAGTCCACAACCAAGCATTAGTACACTTACAATGATCCCTTCAATCTTCAATGATCTTTATAATGTGTTGTAATTTTATTCTTTTTATCCTTCTTGGAAAAACATGTCGAGGAAATGACTTCACGGGTATTGCTCCATGGAGTCGTCTCTTTCTATGAAGAACAGAACAGAAAAAAGCGTCACATCGCGAAAGCCATTGCTGCTGCACCTGTCCGTTACTCTGCTCATAGTTGCCCATTCCACTGCGCTAATTCGTCACACTTTATCTCCCATTGAATGCAATTAGTCTCATGATTTTTAGATCACCATGCAAAGCTTAAGAGGAATTTCCTTCGCAGTTTGGAAATTTGTTTTCTTTCTCTTAATGCAACATCGAAACTAACTAAAAATCCTATGAAAGATGTTTGAGTTTCCAAGGGCGTGTTTGAAATAATTTAATGGGAATACCCAGAACAGAAGCTCAGAGCTCCGATCAATCAAAGCAGAATACACAAACAACAACACCCACACGTTGTACCTTCATGATTCCCACGATCGTCCCACCATAGTCTGGAAAGTTGTGTATACCAGTGACCACATTGGCGGTGTTGAAGAACGTCTGAGAATGAGCCGCCAGAAACATGAAGAGGCACATCAGCGGCACGGGAGGCCGATAAATCAAACCGACAACGGATGCCCACATGAGAAAGTATCCCAGGAAGCACTGGACGGCCCCCACGATGTGGACCACCCATGGCCCACCGAGACGTGGGTTACCGAGGGTGACGGAGGAGTAGAGGAGGCCGGAGAGGACACCAGCGTTGGCACCGATGTCCTTGAAGACGGAAACGGTGTCGAGAGTGGATTGGTCGTAGGCCTGGGTGGATTTGAGCTCAGAGGAGTAGACGCTGAAGGTGTAGGATGAACCGCAGCTGCACTGAATCCATATGCTGGTCACCGTAGCTATCCATCTCGTGGTCCTTAGCCTCTCCATCTCTCTGCAATTCTCTCTGTTGCGCCTTTCTCCCGGCTCATTACGCCCGTTTGGAAATAAAATGATTTTGTACTACAAAAATAAATTATTTGGCCATCCACCCTCTGCTATCCTTGACAGTAGGATAAAATATCCAGCTGTTTTCATCCAACAACAGAACACATGTCTAACTTAAAAAACGTTTGTAACTACTACCTACCATTTAAGTTGTGTTAAGTTATTGAGGTAAACTCAATTTATCTTCAATTAAATTAACTATTGATAAGATTTATTATTTTTTAAATTTATCGTAAAAAATTTACAATCATCTTAATCTATTTCATACATTTAAATATATACATTAACTTATTTACATTTAAACACATTTTAATGAGATCCATAAAATATTACTATTCACATATCAATTCAGATCATCTAAAATCATCTCAACATCTAAACGCAGACAACCTTTAAAAGCATTAGACCAGCCATCTAAATAATTTTATTTGTTGTATTATTTCTTTTAAAATAGAATTTGAAATTAGCTTTATCACTAGTAAAATGAAAGACTTTACTAGTACCAACATATGGTCATAAGAAAAAATTATTTACAAGTCCGTTTGTTATTGAAGTAAAAATCCGTTACAAAAAATGTATTTGTATTTTAAAATTTTTATACCTATGTTTAATTGTGCACTAATCATAACTTAATTTCGTAATTCAAGGAATATAAGAGCCACCAAGTAGCATTGATCATCACTAGGATTGCGATAGTCTTATTCGTAAGTCTCGAAATATATTTTTTAGACCAGACCGGACTGAGACTGACTGAATATATGTATATATATATTTAAATATTTATATATATAATATTTTTTATAATAATTGTATAAGTTAATTATGTAATTTTCATTCAATAGATCACTATTGATCATATATACAATAAAATTATTTAATATTTATTAACTATATATAAAATATTAAAAAGATCACTTAATTTTAATTTTACTAATTTAAATTTATTTTTTGTATTAATTTTTCTATAAAAAAGAAAAAAGTGAAAAAAATATTTATAGATCGAATCGGGCCGATAGTTAATGATTCGGTTCGACAAAAATGATAGATCAAAAACCAATTACACACTCTCGTTACAAACTTTATTTTTCATATCAATTAGAATATGCCGCTTTCGCTCTCACCTTTTTCTTTCTTTTTGGACACATTATTCCTAACTCTTATTCCAACTGACCCTACTTATTTATGCAGTTATGCTTGTCCAAAAGATAGATTCTCTTTGTTTTTCGCCTCCCTTTGTTAAGGAAAAAAAAAATCATACAAACGATCTACGGTCAATATAATATAAATAATTAAATTAATTAATGCGAATGATAATTTAATATAATATTAGAATAGTGATTCTGTATTCGAATCTAACTCGACACTCCACTCTATTAATTAAATAATAATATTATTACTCATTCTATGTCATCCCTAACTGGTTGTTGGCTTAGCTCGATAATGCATATGTTGCGAATAGACATTTATGATATAAAAAATACTCTAACTACAAAATGATTACATAAAAAGATTTTATAAACTGATATGGTTTGATGTGATTCGTCAGATTGTAAAGTTATTTTTATTATAAAATAGATTCAATAGATCAGATGAAGTTATGCCAATTTATAAAATTATTTTTATGTAATTTATTTATAAATATAGCAGTCCTCAATTTTTTGGGTGCTTAATCATTGCTGCCTAAGCCAGAAGTGTGAAACCTGCACATGGAAGTAATCTCTTTTAAGCTAAGAAAAACATGCCTTCAACATTTTTTCTTGAATTTAAAGATTTCAAATGAGAAATATGTTCATGAAGTTAAAATAGACCTTAAATTATATATTCTGAACAGTATTAAATATTTAATAAATATTATAGAGTTTATTTCATGTAAATCTCTTGCTTGAGACCCTTAATTTCCAAAAAAACTAATTAAAAGATTTAAAGATATCTAACTCTAATGTTTACCTAAACTTTGTATTGTTTTGCCCACCTTGAAAGGGATTCGAGATTTTGGAAGACGTCCGTTTGTTTTTAGAGATGAGATGAGTTGAGATTAAAGTTAAAAAGTTAAATAAAATATTGTTAGAATATATTTTTTAATATTATTTTTGTTTTAGAATTTGAAAAAGTTGAATTATTTATTTTATTTTGTGTGGAGATTTGGAAAAGTTGTAATGATGAGGTAAAATGAGATAAGATGTTTCCTGAAAACAAACGAGACAGCTCTGTGTGATGGGAAAAACCTGCAAGACAATTTACTCCGTTTGGTTTTACAAATGATCTTAATTTATCTCATCTCATCTTAATATTTAAACACTATTAGAACACAAACACTTTTCAATTTTAAATTTTCAACTTTGTTATCTAATCATTATAACTTTTTCAAAATTTCAAATAAAACACAAAAAATAATTCAATTTTTTTAAATCTCAAAACAAAAATTATATTAAAAATATATATTTTAACAACATTTAATTTTATAATATTTTTATTTAAATTTTTATCTCTCATTTCTTAAAATCCTATAAAACTAATTATCATTTATAAATTTCTCGTCTCATCTAATACGTGTAATCAAATCAGATTGTAAGTTTGCACTTAACCCGATACTTTGCTTACAAACTTTGTAACCTACCCTATCACGTTTCAACTGAACCCTATTCCAGTTCTAGTTTAAAGTTAAGATCAGATTGCACCAACCAGTGTGCATATCTGCATATGCAAAATGGATAGTTGAGGGTTGAAGGGTAGTTGATGGGATCATATTCTGCATGGACATGCAGGAAAAAAAAAAAAAAAAAAAAAAAAATAGAGGCATGTGAGAAAAGAGAAAAATAAAAACATAAAGATATATATAGAAAAGGACAAGCTCCTACATTTCTTTGTGTGGAATAAAATGAGTTACACCTTTATAAAGAATTCTACATTTAGAGCACTAGTATTGATATATTCAAAATTTGAAGAAATAGAGATGAAATAATTTATATTGGAGTAGTCAATTACTATTGACTTCAAATATGAGCTATAGTATTTTTAAGTGTTTATTCATATTTGAAGATGTACTATTCATCTTTAAAAATAATATTTTATTCTGAAATATCAAACTCAACTGCTCATAACTGTTTGGATATATTAAGATATGCTTCTATATTATACTTGGTATTGTATATTAGGTTAACATATTAGATTCACATATCAGTCTTCAAGAATAAGTAGATTTTGTAAATTAGGTTGAGAAAAAAATTAGTTAGGAAATAATAATTTAAGTAAAAATTAAATTATTAATTAATATATAGTTAGTGTAGTTGCAAGATATGAAAAAAAAATTGTAAATATTATTGTTAAAAAAATATTATTAGATTATTATTTTAACTATTCGAATGTGAGGTTATGGCTTGAATGTTTTTGAATTTATAAAAAATATATACTTTTAGTTATATTTTGGAGATGACTTTGATTGTATAGCAAAACTCAACGTAATTAGTCATGCTTATGAAATTACTTAGTAATAACAATTCAATAATTTCAATTAACGATTTTACTTGAGAATATTGAACTCAAAAAATAGAGATAAATACACGTGTCGAACAAGTATAGATTCTAATGTCTTTTTTATTGAGAAATGTTGATCTTTCTTACTGTATTTTATCATTCTCGAGTTATATTTGTTGATGTGAAGGATTTTAAGTGATTTACATGACAAGTCAATTCAAAATTGCAACGAGTTAGTGTGACTAATATAGCATGATCAGTCAAATAAGTCAATTCAAGTACGAGATGAAAATATAGCATCCTTTTTCTTTGGTTCTGCTTATACTCCGTGCCCATTTTGTTCTCTCAAAGTTATAACTAATGCAATTATACTTTTTTTTTTTTTTATCTTTCAAGTATTTTTATAAACATGTTTAAACATTAAAAAAATATATAAGTTCATTAATAATTATTTCTTTAATTATTAAAAAATAAAAAATAAAATATATGAACGCAAAAAAGGCAAAACCATAGTATTATCCTTTTTCTTTTACTAAAAAATGGCAGAATTGTTTCTTGCTTATGAAGTGTTACGTAAGAGGTTCAATAAGAAGCATCAAGCAAGGCCACCAAGTCTCTTCAACTCCCCGGTCTCTTGCTTAGAGAAAGAAACTCTCACTTTTCTCTAGAAAACTCCATCTTTTCAAGTGCCTTCTCCAAGAAAGTGTATACACAATGTAGGTATATACTGTGTATACACTTTCTTGTAGTATTTTTTCCCCCCTCCACCGGTTCAATTTTGGTCAAATATATTGCACTCCGGCCGTCATCAGTCAACGCACGCCCCACCATGCCATTCTACAATCGCCGATCTACTGATACGGAGTGGAATCGTGCCAAAAGGCTCAGCGCGTGGCCCTCACGCGCAACTTTTTGGTCAGATCTCTTCACGTGCCGCCGCACCACGACGCCTCCGCCTGTTACACGCTCCGTACAAGTAGATTCCCCACGCCAAGATCTTCCAGATCTGCCCGACCTCGCATCCATACCACCGGCACGTGGTTGCCATGCGCCACCACAGGTGAGCGAAAAGACAGATGACTGGCTGCAGATCAGTCCTTCCAATTCCATGCTTTCGACTATGTTACCGCTTTTCATATCTGATGATCTTGGAAAAGAGACTACGAATCTCTTCAAAAATATCTCAAAACAACAAACTGCAGTGCACCCATAACTTTCACAACTTCCAGCGGAGGTTCCACCTCCATCAGCGGTGGTTCCATAGTTCGCATGACTTGGCGAGCTGCTAACTACTGTCTTTTAAGACAATGCCCTCTTTGTAGGGCATAGATGTGGACCAAGAAATTGGTCTAAAAATCCGTTTTATTTTTTCTTTTTTCACCACTTTTGCATTGTGGTTATTATACTGGGACGTTTGTTGAGAAACCTCACCCATTTCTCATATATCATCATTTTCGTTTCTAATGGAAGTTTGCTTGTTGAAAAAAAAAAAATAGGTAAGAGGTTCTATAAAGTTGGCTTGAGCCGAACCAATGTCTACCAAACCTAAGGTCCATTTTTAAAATAAAGAATAAAAATATTTAATATATAATATAAAACATTAATATATATATATATATTACAGTCTGATTTAGTTTAAATCAATTTTCAAAACATAAAAACTGGAATCGAACCAATTTCGAACCGATCCAACCGATTTGGTCGGATTAATAGGTTTTTGGATTTTTTTTTTCCACACCTGTGTGACCTTCATCCAATTAAATACATACAATCACAATTCCCAATCATGGAATTACAATCTACTTGGCAGATTGTATGCAAATTGCTTGGCAGATTGTATGCAAATTGCCAAGCAGATTGTATGCAAATTGCTACGTAAGGAATAATTCATCGGTTCCGAAGCCAATTTTAAAGGTGAGAAATGATATTTGTTGTATTGGAGTAGGCAGCTATTGCTTATTTTTTTTGAATAAAATGGACAAATTTAGAATTCATATAAAAAATTATTTTTTTAATAGTAACCTCCACTTTTTTCAAAGTGCGCAGAAACTTCACATACAAGGATTGTATATACTATATAGCGTTACCTTTTTATAAGTTTTATTTTGGAATTTTATAATTTTTAACATATCAATAGCTGATATGTATAGAATTAAGTTATTTTATACATTTTTTTAAAGTACCGTTAGCATTTCTCAAATATAAAACATAAAATATTATATCAGTTAATATTATCAATAAAAAGCTTACTGAGAAAAAAACACACGAAAATATAAAACTGATTTGAGATAATATCAATGTAAAACCATATGCAAATAATATGTCTCAGCTGAAACATGAGCAACAAAATCTAGCACCGATGAGAGTCCTTTCCTTCTTTAGAAGGGTGAGGCATCGTCCTTTTTTTCTCTATGAAAGGTAAGGCAATGGGTTAGGGCACTTTGAGATAAAGTTAGAATACTCTAAAGCATAATAAGATGGCAAATAAACTAGAAATCATGTGGGCAAGATTAAAGTTGATAGACACAAAACAAGAAGTGGAGAGTTTGACAGAGGAAGAAACAAAAAGAGCAGATGCTCGAGGTCAAAATTGCTTAGTTATGCTAGTTCTCTTGGACAAAAACATTAACAAGGAAGCATAAATTTAGAATCTAGAAGGATGGATAAGCTTCAAAGAGGTAGGGAACAATAAATTCATAATGGAATTCCAGAGAGTCATAGATATGGAAGATACTAAATGGAAGACCATAGACTTTTGATAGACACCTAATCTGTATTCAAGAATTCGACAGTAACACCTCCCTTAATGAAATGAATTTTAATTCATAAACCTTTTGGATTCAACTTCTGGGTTGTCTTTTGCTGCTATGACTTATGAAGGGGAAGAATCAGGAACTCAATTGGAGAGGTGATGATAGTGGATGTTGATGAAGAAAGAGTGGGATGGGGAAAATACCTAAGGGTTAGAGTAAAGTTGGACATCTCAAAACCTCTTTCTATAGGTAAAATGATTAGAGTTGAAGGAAAACTAAGGTGGATAGAATGTAAATATGAGAGATTACCATTGTTTTGTTTCCTGTGTGGTGCTATGAAACATGTTGACAGAAACTGTGCTATAGAAAAAAGTAGAAAAAATCTTACAGGTAAGGGTACAACCCAATATGGTCAATGGTTGAGGGCCTCTAATAGCAACTTTAATGGGGAGGGAGAAAAAAGGTTGGGACTAAGAGGAATGAAGTAAGTTCAATCAAAGTTGCAAGTTGGACCAAAAGAGGAGCAAAATATTGGTGGGCTTAATACTGATGTTCAGATGATTAAAAGTGGCAAAGACATAACAGAAAAGGTATATAGTATCAGGGAAGCTCTTTTACACATTGATAAAGATCAAGTTGTACAGGAATCAAAAGATCACCTTCAATTAACTGCACAAGGCAGGTCGGGAAGGTGAGACCAGTAACTCATTGAGGGAAGACACAAAGACTAGTATTACATGTCCAAAGAATGAAAACCGATTAGTTCAACGAAGCAAATTAGTTACAGTATCAGAAGAACCAGTGCTTAAGAAGATAGGTTGGAAAAAAAGAGCTAGGCAATCACACATGAGCAGGGTAATTGACATGGATCCTATGGATACTACACAACATAAAAATGACCTAAAGAAAAGGGACATAACAGAAGTGATGCAGGTGGTTCAACATGGTCCTCTTAAGAAACACAAAAATACACTCAATCCTACAAAGAGTTTAACTCAGGAACAAAAAGTGGTGGCTGCTGAGCAGCACCACCCACAAAAATGAAGTGTATGAGCTGGAACTATAGAGGGCTTGGGAACCCTCGATTAGTTCATGAACTTCATCTTTTGGTGAGGCAAGCACTCAAATGAAGTCTTTTTTTATGGAAACCAAATGAAAGGAGAAAATGGAAAGAGTAGAAATAAATTGGGGTATGACAAAAGCTTTATTGTAGATAGTAAAGGTTTTAGTGGTGGAATTGCTATGATATGGAACTCTGATGATCAAATTGAATTGGATTCCTACACTAGAAACCATATATCTGAAAATATTACAGTTCAAGACAGTGGGAAGAAGTGGCTAATCATTGGGTTCTATGGAAATCCTTGTACAACTTTTAGAAAGGGGAGTTGGCAACTGCAAAAGCTTTTGAAACCAGTGGATAATAAACATTGGCTTTGTATAGGTGACTTTAATGAAATACTATACCAACATGAGAAGTTTGGAGGGGCTTTGAGACCATATGCTCAGATGAAGTCTTTTGATCAAGCTTTACAAGATTGTGAGCATTTGGACATGGGTTATAAAGGACCTAAGTATACTTGGTTTAACAATAGACAGGGTACTGAGTTTACTAACGAGAGATTGGACTGAGTGATGGCAAATCATCAGTTCAGTAATTTGTGTCAAGACATTCAAGTCCACAACACTGTTGTTTGTACTTTAGATCATAACATCCTCTATGTCTATTGCAATACACAGTTTATAGAAGAAAAAAGAAATGGAAGATTGTTCAGATATGAGTATAATTGGGGAAAATAAACAGATTGTCAAAAGCTTGTTTTTAATGAATGAATTCAAGACACCATAAATGATAGTTCACTAGAGGTAGTCACAAATAACTAGCACAATTATAGGAACAAACTCATTAGTTGGAACAGATCTCAACAGCAAGCTACAAAAGGTCTTATGGAAGCAAAGAAGGCAAGGCTGCTTCTTTTGCAACAAAGCAATAATGATGAGGATATATAAGAAATTTACCATATTAAGCAACAAGTGTCTCAGATTCTGGAGGAAGAAAATTCTAAGTAGCAGCAAAGAACTAAAGAAAACTGGTTGCAATATGGGGACAGAAACACAAGCTATTTTCACAAATGTGCTTCCCAAAGAAGGAAAACAAATCAAATCAGGAGTATTAATGATGAAGGTGGACAAATTCAAACATCTTCTCAAGGTATCAAGCAGGTTTTTTAGACTTATTTTAACAATTTTTTCACAACCTCTGATCCTAGTGAGAGTTTGAAACCTATGCAAAAGAAAATAACTAAGCAAATGAATCATAAATTGCTGAAAGAGTTCACTTTCAATGAGGTAACAGAGGCAATTTTTAGCATGAAACCAATGGGATCTCCAGGACCAAATGGGTTTTCAGCTGGGTTTTACCAACAACATTGGCAAACTGTGGGTAATGGGGTCTGTGGAGCTGTATCTAGGGCCTTAAACACTAATTATTAGGAGAGATCAATCAATGACACTTATTTGGTTCTCATACCAAAGAAGAAAAATCCAAGTCAAGTGTCTAATTATAGGCAAATTAGTTTATGTAATGTGATATACAAGATAATGTCAAAAGTGATAGCCAACAGATTAAGGAATATTCTGCCAAACATAATCTCAGAAAATCAAAGTGCTTTTGTGCATGGGAGATACATTGTAGACAATGTCATAGCAGCTTTCGAGATCCTACATTCTATGCAGAACAGATTGAAATGTGCAAAGGGATACATGACTATGAAAATGGACATGAGTAAGGCATATGACAAACTAGAATGAAACTTTATAGAAGTTGTAATGAAGAATATGGGTTTTGCAAGTAGTTGGATACAACTTATTCTCAATTGCATAAAAATTGTGTCTTACTCCATTTTAAGAAATGGAACTCTACAACCTGTTTTTAAACCATCGAGGGGCATAAGACAAGGTGATCCCCTATCACCCTATCTTTTTATTATGTGTTTAGAAGCTCTCACTTTTATTCTCAACAATTCAGAGATGATGAAAATCTTTTCAAGATTTCCTATGAGAAGGAGGAAGCTTACAATAAATCATTTACTTTTTGCAGATGACAACTTTCTATTTTGTAAAGCTTCCCCCATAGAATGGACCAGATTGAAATCAATCATTGAGCAATATGAAATGGCCTCAGGACAAAGAATGAACAAAGAGAAGTCATCCATTTTCTTCAGCAAAAACACAAGTAATGACACAAAGGATCCATTCTAGACATAACAAGTATTAGAACTACTAATTCTTATGAGAATTATATGGGTTTATCTCCAGTGATAGACAAATCCAAAATGCATTCATTTCAAAATGTGATTGATAAAGTGAAAGTAAAATGAATAACTGGAAATACAAGTTCCTCTCGAGAGCAGGCAAAGAAATTTTCCTCAAAATAGTCATTCAAGCTATTCCTATCTATTCAATGGCAGTTTTCAAGATTTCCAAAAGATTATTGAAGGAACTTACCAAGTTGATGAAAGGATACTGGTGAGGACAAATCAATCAAGAGAGGAAACTCAGCTGGATTAATTGGAAGGAAATGGGGGAATAAAAAACTAAAGGGGGCTTAAGGTTCAGAGATTTTGAAAATTTTAATATGACTTTGTTAGCAAAACAAGGGTGGAAGTTATTGCAATTTCTCAACTCTATAGTTGCACATATACTACATTTAAAGTATTTTCCTAATTCTGATTTTATGAATGCCAAACTGGGTTATAATCTATCTTATATTTGGAGGAGCTTGTTAGCAGCTAGATCTTTACTTTAAGAAGGAACAATCTGGACGATAGGAAATGGCAAATCAGTCAGAATCTGGATGGATAAATGGTTGCCAAATCCCACCTCTTTCAAACCACAAAGTGGTCTTAATCCATTGTTTTCAGAAACTATGGTTGAGGATCTCATTAACCAAGACACAAAGGAGTGGAACCTGAACTTGATCAATGTTATTTTCTCACTAGAAGAAGCAGAAATTATAAGGAAGATACCTCTTACTCAGAGTGACAGACCTGATAAACTGATCTGTAAAGGCATATGAAATGGGATTTTCAATGTCAAAAGTGCATACTGTCTACAAGGTGAATTACAAGAAAGAAAAAAGGGCAAAGTTCTAAAAGTCCACAAAAAAATTAGGACTGAACTTGTATATGGAACCTACACATCCCTCCAGCTACAAAAATTTTTATGTGGGGAGAATGCCTTAATATCCTACCTACCAAGGTAAATCTATGCAAAATGAAGATATTGATTGATTATACTTGTCCCTCGTCCTTAAGTGAACCAGAAACCACATAACACAGTTTATGGGAGTGCATTGCCGCAAATGACATTTTGGAAAAAAACTCCAAACAAATTTAGAAGAGCAAGGCATCATGTCAAAGTTTGAAGAATTTAATGACATATATGTTCAACAAGCTTGAGAAAAAGGGAATGGAAGAATTAACTCTGATTTTGTGGAACATATGGTAGAGAAGGAACCAACATGTTTTTATCAACATTCTCATTGATCCTAAGACAGTCTTACAGAGAGTACAAAATATGCAACAAGATATGGAAGGGATACAAACTACATCCAATACTAACAGTCGAAGCAGTACACAAAGATTTGCAAATTGAGATCTTCCCCCTCCTAATTTCTGTAAGATAAACTGGGATGTAGCAGTTGATAACAAAAACAACAAAATTGGTAGTGGGATTGCAATCATAGATGAGGAAGGAAACTTCTTAACAACTATGAGGAAGAACCAACCTATGTGTTATGAACGTGTTTCATCACCACCACCTCACGATCGATTGCAACCAAAGAATAGAGGGCTTAGTGGTTCGAGGGAACGCCTCCGATGCCTAAGTCAGTAACTGAAGATAATAATAATAATATCAATAAATTTGATCCATTTTACGTACCTGGGCTCTCCTCTTATATAGAGATTCTGAATCATTCTGTTGTTTAAGTGAAAATAGACATATCTATTATTAAAATTCAAACTTAGGGATGAAGGTTCTTGCTCTAATGAATTGTTGTAATAACTGCCCTTCCTTTATTGCTGTTGGATGGTTACTTAGTCGGCAATGGGAAGTGGGTTGGGTCCTTCTCAGCTTTAATGGGCCCCTTCGGTATTGGGACTCAACTCATGAGTAGTTGAAGGCCCAGGCCTGTACTGTATGGGCGAGAGGAATGTCCTTTCCAGTTACCCCGCGAAGTCTCATTACATCTGGTGCGATGAGACTTGAATCTAAGCGTTGTTTCAGTTTTTGAGGCGTGTCAGAGCATCATTTCACCTTTATTTCTCGGGCACGTCAACCGTCATCTCTTGTACATTCCTATTTAATGCCCCTTTGCTATTCATTTTCCCTCCTCTTTGAACTTCTGCCTCTTTTGCATTTCTCGCTTTCTTTCTGAGTTCATGTTCTCCTTTCAAGTTCTTGCTCTCTTTTCGAGTTCTTATTCTCTTTTTTTTTTTTTCCATGGCTTCATCATCTTCTAAAGGTAAGGGCATGGTTTTTACCTCTGAAACTTCACCACCCGGCAACTCCTCTCCTTGGATTGTCGTTGCTCCTCCTGCATCCATATTTACGGGCCCTCATTAGTCTTCAACCATTACTCCCACAAACTAGAGAATGCGCAAAACAACTTCAATATTACCGACTCTGTCAATTTGAGGGCCCCTACTCCAAACCAGAAAGCTGTCGATGCCAAAGGTATGGATGTTTCTATTGCCTTCTACTTTACTGTGTTTACCATGAGGCTTCGGTTGCCCTTCGTACAACTAGTCCGTGATGTGTTAGACGTCCTAGGGTTTGCCCTGGCTCAATTAGTGCAAAACGCTTGGAGAATTTTGATGTCTTGCTGCATTTTGTGGCGAAAGGTCTTGGAACCCGTGGGTGATCAATATCCAGATTTAATAGCTCGTGAGTTTTTCTCCCTACATGGGTTTAGGCATTTGGATGGGAATCTTTGTAGTTTTAGGACCAAAAGGGCATTGGTTAAGTTGGAGCATTAGTATTCGCATGTGAAAGATTTGACTAATAATTTTTTTCTACTTACTGGGGAGGGTTGGGAATTTCTCGCCAATGAAGCTCTTATTCGGGAGTTTCCTGTTAAGGTGTGTTGGTCTCCTGCTCCCGATGGGGATGACTTTGAGGTTATTCTTTCCCCTCGTGAGGAGGGTCATGTGAGGTTGGCTGATTCCTGGGCTTAGGCTCACCCCAACTTATGCTTTTCGGATGTGCTTTTGACCCTCGACAATATTGAGAAGTTCCTAATGGTTTCCAGTCGAGCCCATATATTAGGACGTGAGTTTTTGGGTGCCCCCCACCAGTGGGTGACTTGAGGAAAAAGAAGCGCCCTGGTGGCGATGGATCAAAGAAGAGAAAACTCAAAATGGCTTGTGTCTCACCTCATTCTGATGAGTCCATCTCTTCGAAGCGTGACTCCTTACTCCCCTTTGCGCCGAGTGGAGGTAGTAAGTTAGCTCCTCTTCGGGAGAAACAAACTGAATCGATGCCAAAGGCAAGCAAAGGTGACATTAAATTGGCCTCCCCTCAGTCTAAACATGGTGGAAAGACTTCCTAGGCAAGTGGGAGCACGAAGGTGGCACCTCAGGATAAATTAAGCAAACTATCTATCTTGTGGCGCCATCAACTCTTTCCTTGGATGATGTGATGTATCTGACCGACGAGGATCTTGAGACCATTATTACGGTGAAAGCTGCAACTACGGCCGCTGTACAGCCGTTAAGCACATCGGGAGATGTTTCTACAAAGAAAGGCGATGATAATCCTCCGGGAGGGGATGATATGGTCCTTCTGAATCCTGACTTGTTGGTGCCTCCATCTACTCAAAAGAAGTTCCAATCTTTCGAGGCTTCTTTGCATGTATTGCCTTTGTCCCTGCCTTCCTCTGCTCTGTCCCTTGATGTTCCTGTCGAACCTCCTCAGGTGGAAAATGTTGAGGAGAAAAATGTTTAAGAATATGTTGAGGAAGCGGCAGCAGGTTCTGGCTCGCCACTTGCTTCGACGATATCTGGTGGGGCTACTCTTGATTTACCTTTTATTTCCCCGGCCCTTTCTCTCTCCAGTGGGAGTAATGTTTCGATCCCTTCTCCCTCATTTAGTGTTTCTCCTAGGGGAAGGCGAGCCACCCCTAATTGTTCCTGAGGAAGATTTTCAAGTTACTCGGGGACTATCTCACTGAGATGAGGCTGAAGTGTATTCGGGCCCATATGTTGATGTACTTGCAACGCCTGGCCAGGCTGACGAAGTTTCTCCTCGGGGACTTTTCGCTACTACTCCTGTTCAGGCTTCTAACCCAATGGTACCTCCTAGCCCTCATTTGTCGGGTTCCTTGCCTTCCTCACATGCTCTTCGTGAAGAGGCTTTCAACGCCGTCATTCAACATCTTCGGAGTATTTTTACCCCGATAATCATCTTGTATCCACTTCCCCTTTTCTACGTGCTTTCCTCGTTGTTGTGGTTTTTTTTTGAAAAGATAACATTCTTTTCTTCTTCTTCTTCTTCTTTTTATTTTTTTTTTCATTTATGGTGTCAATCACCTTGCCTTGCTGGAAGCCCGTACCCACACGGCTAACCATGAATTGGTCGCTCTCCGTGTCTAGGTTGAGTCACTTTGGGGAGAGTTGGCGAGCTCTGCTGTGGACGCCGACTACTACCGCCAAGAAGTGGCTATACTCGTGAAAGAGCAAGATGATCTTACTACCTAGCTAAGCCAAATGAAAAAAAATTGAGCAGGAGCGAGATGATCTTGCTACTCGTCTCCGCCAGGCTAAAATGGTTGCGCAGGACAAGGATGAGTTGGTTGCCCAAGTGGAAGCCTTCAACAAAGAGAATGATGATTTGGCTAGTTGCCTTCATCAAGTAGAAGTGGCCGTGCGGGAAAGGGACGATTTGGCCACCCAAGTGGAAGCCTTCAAAAAGAGGGATGAGTTGGCTACTCGAGCAGAGCTTGCTCTAAAAGAGAGAGATGATCTAGTTGCAAGCCATGACCGAATAAAGACAGAGCTTGAAGAGGCAATGATGGCCAAGTCTGACTATGCCTCTCGCCTAACTTCCCTAAAGGACGAGCGAGGAGAGCTACTTATAAACTTAGGTGTGGTTAAGGGCGTGAAAGCAGAGGCTGAAAAGGCTTTGACTGAGGTGAAGAAAAATTTCAAAAATAGCGATAACGAGTATCTTCAACTCAGCTCGGTTGTTGATTCTGCCAAAAAGAAAATCTCTATTTTTGAGAAAAAAGTATCCGAGCTAACTCACGCCTTGGAGGAATTGCAGCAAGAGCTCAACCGGGTTCTTCCCCAACTGGCCGCCGCTCCCAAAGTTCGGGCGCGAGCCTGGGGTATTGGTTTCAAGCTTGGTGTGAAACAACTCCGAGAGCTTCTTCTTGCCAACCCAGAGACGAATCTGCAAACTTTGGATTGGAGGTCTATTCGTGCTAGTGAGGTTGCTTTGCATCTTTGTGATTCCTTAGGTCGGACTGAAATGCCAGATGCTATTCCTCACCTTTCATAAGACTTTGTCTATTTTGAAAGTTTTGTACCCGTGAGGGATTTGTTTAACTTTTGTGAAGTTTTGTATGTGACAAGACTTTATGTTATTATTAATGATAATTTGCGATCATCATCGTTGATGCCTTGTTCTCTTTTGAACTTTGTTTATCAAATAATAAGCACTCTTTGTTGTCTCTTGGTAATCTACGCATAGATATAGACATGATGTTGTTCATACTTTAAGTACTAGGAGAAGCTGTTCATACCTTAAGTGTTAGGCTAGTGGCAGATCCCTTGACCATATCGCCTTTCGGTGAGAATGTGTTAACGAGAGATCTATCGACCATTTTAAGCTTTAAGTATTAGGTTAATGGGAAATCCCTCGACCACGTCGCCTTTTGGTGAGAATGTGTTAACGAGAGATCCCTCAACTGTTTTAACCTTTAAATATTAGGCTAGTGAGAGATCCAAAACTTCACATACAAAACTTCATTGAAACACGTTAAGTGTTATGGACGTGTTTCACCTCCACCACCTAATCATGAGGCTGTATGAGCTCTAACAACAACAAAATTTGGAATGACACTCGGCATGAGAAGAGTAATTCTAGAAGGTGATTCCAAAAAATTAATCATGGATGTTCAAACACAAAAAGAAGATGACAGTTGCTATGGTTTGATCATCTCAAACATTAGAGATAGGGTCAAGTGTTTTGATACTTGTGTTGTTAGACATGTTTTTAGAGAAGCCAATGTAGTAGCTCATAAGTTGGAAAAATATGCACTGTATATCAGAGTGCAATGTGGAATTGGAGGAAACTACTCAATGTTTAAACAATCTATACCTGATTCAGTCTAATGAAATGAGTTACTTAAAAAAAGAAAAAACAAAATCTAGCATCGATAATTACAGGATTGAGCGGTGCTACTAAGCCGCCTGAGTAGCGTTTGTATCACTAGTTATTTTTTATATTTTTTTAATATATTTAAATATTTTTAAAAAATAAAAAAAATATTAATATACTTAAAATCACTTCCTTATTTACTAAGTAAAAAAAAAAAAAAAAAATTTTGTCAAAACAGTATACTGTAGCGGTCAAGTTTGGAGGCATACAAGCTTCTCTCTACGGAATTATACATTTAACGATATGATAGGATCACGTGACAGTGAAACCCAACGACAGAGATATTTGCTTGGGCAAGAAGCAACATTTGACCACCAAATGTCGCATGAGAGGTGCTCCTTCGTCCACGTCCGCATCATTTTTGTCAGTGACAGTTGCGTTACCATAACCGTTGGATTGATTCCTCATGATTTTCCTAACCACACATAATGGACATGCAATATTTTCAGTGTTTTTGGATATTTTTCATTGTATAAAATTAAAACATTTTCTAATATATAATAGAATATCAATAAAATCGACATTTCACATTTATTTTAGTATGGTGTAGATTCAAGATAATTTCATGAAATTAAAAGGAAAACAAAACCAATTTTTTTTTGTAATTTTATTCAATAATTAAATTAGTGGATATTTAATACAAGTATCAAATTCGTTCCAAATCTTTAACAAGTTTGTACAAAATAATTACTTGGTATGGGTAAATAGAGAATATTATCTAATGATGATAAATATGTCACGTTTTACATAGTAAAATAAAAATAAGATGAGAGTATGGTATATAACATTTCTCTTACTTTAAATATACTCTACATCAGCTAATCTATTATTTTTTATATTATTTAAATATTATTATTATTATTTAATTACTTATTTTAAAAAGTAGTGTGATGGTGAGATATATAGAGAAAAAAAAAGAAAAATTAATAATTTTTTGTTATCATAGATAAATAGTGCTTATCCAAATAAAAAATAATTACCATAGGAAACATTATTAAATGGATTAATAATGTATGCTTTATAGGAAAACTTATAAACCGTTATTATCGAATTTTCAATTTTTTTGCGAAATGGGTTAACCATTGTCAATTTTTTTTTTTTTTTGAAAGATTACCCATTGTGATTGTTTGAGAATTGACCAAAAATATTTATTAATTTCCATAAAGAGAAAAAAAAAAGAAAAAGAGAAAGCACTGGCAGTAGAAGTCTCCGCCCGTCACGTGTGAAAGCCATGAAATCATGAATGTCATACCACGAGTTCTTCTACACTATCATCCCACAACACGGACAAAAAAATTACTCAAAAAATGAAAAAACAAAATAAAAGCCGTGCGTGTGATATCAGGGCTCACCTCACAGCCTCTCTCTCCTCTTCTCTCTCCCCGACTTGCTTGGAAAAAACACAGGGTTGACGGCAGAGAGGCGAGCCGCCACCTCTATCTCTCTCTACATCTATCTCTCTACCTCTATATCTCTACCTCCATAGACAGACCCTGTAAGTCATTCACCATTTCAGGTACCTCTCCCTTTATCCGTCTATGAGTATTTTTAGTGTTGTTTTGCTGGTTATGAGCTGTAGATGTTTTATGGGAACCATTTGTTTTGCTAGTTGAAGAGGGGGTTGTTTTTATTTTACATCTCTGGTGATTGAGATAGATGAGTTTGTTGGACAATTTTTAGATTTGGTAAAAAGGTTGTTCTTTTGAGTCTGGTCTTTGTTATAACAGGTGTAAGAACTTGTATTTAAGAGGTGAAGTTGTGTTATTATGTTGTTCTATATGTGTAAATTAAAGGAACCCTGACAGTAAAATGAAGGGATTTAGATGGTTTAAGTTTATTTTTCCTTTTCTTTTTCTTATGGTAATGATTATGGCTTTATCAGCAATTGGGAGTGCCCTTTTCTTTTCTATTAGGAGCAAGGAAAAGAACATCTAAAATCTACCGACAGTGATCCATTTCAACATTTTGTTCTTTCAGGTTTTGATGGCCGTGGGACTATGTTGGTTTAGCGGATAGTTTTAAACAACATGTATAAGTTGTTTAAAAGCGAAATCGAAGTGACAAAATTTACAATTTGAAGTGGGTGGATTGATTTTTATTAACATCGGGTTCACCTTGGGCTGACATTTTCTTGTTTGTTGCTTTAAAATTTATTATTTGAGGAAAAATATTGTGTCTCTGTTTTGCGTACCACTAGAGACTCCGTCACCATTATAAAAAACCATCTCTGACTTCATTTCATGCTTACAACAAGAAATAACTAATTGCATTTGGTGCTAGCTAGAAGCAAATTTTGAAAGTGTGCTGGATGATATTATAGGACATCTGTGGAATAATGTCAAATTAAATCGATTATGGTACTAGTTAACTAATCAATATAAGTTACTAGTTTCATATGCGTTTTGTATCTTGTTGAAGGATATCAGTTTTGAATTCTCCCAGTGAGAAATTCAACAAAATATGTGCTTTTAACACAAATTTGCCCCTCAAAGATAAGACATCAAGTTATTTGAGGTTTCAGGACCACTTGAGGTGTCAGTTCAAGTGAAAATGCTAATGATGTGGAATCGCATTCATACAAGTATAGGGAAATTCGTGTGTTAGTGGTAAGTTGTGGTGTTTAGGTATGGTATTGTCTGAATTCTTTGCCTCATATTGTGTAACAAAGACAATGAAGCAGAATATAAAGGAAATCCGTTAGCATGTGTGGAGGATGCATTATGGGCTTTAACACTTTATTTTTATATCAAGCCACAATAAGGGCGCACGGTTTTTTTTTTTTTCTTTTATCAGTAGAGGGTACCCAGTTACTGGGAGTCATGTTGTGACAGAAATCTCAGTACTCTTTTCTAACAAGTTCTTGCCAGGAAGAGCAGCATCTGAGCTGATTGTGGACGGTGATTACTTTAAGAGGTCATCTCTTGTTGAGAGAGAGAGAGAGAGAGAGAGAGAGAGAGGGGGGGGGGGTGTGGGGGCAGGATTGTCTATACTCACCATGTAGTTTTTAACGTCTGAAAACACAACTCCGATAAAAATTGTTCGAAAACACATCTTTGAATTGGTGACTTGTGTGATTAAGATAGTGTGCATAATTTCACGTCTCTTTGGAAAATCACAAGGTCTGGTCTGTCAGTTCAACATTTGCTTGGAAAGAAATTTCCATCAAGGAATAATTGATGGTTTAATTATTTTTTTCCCTTAGTTTTCACCAATCAATGTGGTTTTGGATGTTCTTCCATATGCTTTGCCCAACCTTTGTTTTCCCCTGCAGCTTGTATGATAACACCATCATGGCTATATAGGGAAGAACCTAACACCCTTGGTTCACTTGTATTTAGTTCATCCCTTTACTTGTATACACTGCTTTCAACATTCTAGGTTTGATGAAATGGACAAAAACCCACTGAAGGGCTTGTTATAAACTAAACTTACATATAATTGCATGTTAAGTAGTATGTGGATCGATATATGAGATGTTTCTTTGTTATATATGAATTCTTGTTCTTTCCTTTTAATTTACAGATTTTTAACATATTTTTGTAATCTCATATAGTGTTTTATTGTAGGTGTAATCGGTCTGGTCTGGTTGGTCTTGGATGGAGGTTTTGGATCGGACCAACCGTTAAGGCTTGAAGACCGGACCGGACCACTTTGGCTCGGTCAGGCCGGTCTTATCGGGCTGTTTCGGTCCTGGCCACTTTTTTTCTTTTGTTTTTTTGTTTTAAGTTTTTGATGAAAAAAATGTATGAAATGATAAAAAAAAGTAATTGGGTGATTTAGTCTAAGTTGTCTAACTAAGTTTAAGTTGTCTAACGAAGTTTATACTTTACTAATTAATTGTAATAAATTAATAATGTTAATAGTATGTGTATTATCAATGTTCAATAACAGACATTCACATATAACATTTTAGTTAATAGTTAATAGCCTATCTTAACATATTACACGGTAATAACTAAGTATAGATACTTAGGTTACGAAAAAATTTACATAATTTTTTGGTTACGATTTACATTACTACATAAAAAAGTCACAAAATGTATAATATATTATATAAAAATTATTTAAAAAATGATCTAGTGGCCAGACCGCAGGTCCACTCGGTTTTCTAGGTCCAGTCCAATATTTTTACACCCCTACTTTATTGCAAACAAGAGCAGGAAATCATGTTCTTGATGTATTTGGATAGATTGACAAACACTTTCCTGGATATAAGCATCGGCAGAATGTCCTTATATAGTAATGCTACTATAAGAAAAAAAATATGATCCTAATGCTACTATAAGAAAGAAATATGCATTTTCTTTCTTGCAATGATGAGATTGGTATGTTTTAATACTTTAATGTCTATGCTTTTAACTTATTTGTGATCCTTGAAACCTTATTGCGAAGGTGCTACAATATCTGCAGATGTTAAGAGCAAAACAGATCGGTAGTCTTTCCAGTAGTGCTAGGTCCTTTTTCCTTAATGGGTCACGATGTGGTGCCGCAGATGGAAGTTCATGCACTTGCTGCGAAGATGAAACTTGTATTTCAAGAAGACAGCATAAAAGAAATGAAGTTCTACTTGCACAAAAGCCATCCACCTTAGTATCCACATCTTCAGGAAGGGTAGGAACGTTGGTTTCAGAGAAGTCAGTTAAAGTGCTAGGCTCTCAGAAGGCTGAGAACGTTGGCCACCAGAGTCCTCTAAAACAGGTTGTTTCTGCCCCAAGTTCGTTGCGGAGATCCGATTGTGTAAGTTATGCTAGTGGCATTGATGCTGCTCAGAAGGATGTGGTACAGTCATCTCCCCTGGTTGCCGATCAGCTTGTCAAGGCTGGTATTGCAGCAGTAAATTTTCTGTCCGATATTGTAAATTATAAGATTCCTCTATCAGGTGGGGATGGAATACTAAACACACCAATGAACTGTATGGTTGATCCCACTAGGCCTCTTTCCAGCATCAAACCATCAAATGTGAGACGCATCAAAAGAGAGAACTTTTCCAGTGTTCATCCGAAATCATCTGTTGTGCAGATAGCAGATGGGTCAAGCCATACGACAAACGAGCATGCTGCAAGGGATAAAGTTGATAGATCAAATTTGGTTAAAAATATTAAACATGTTCCTTACACTGAAACTGGGAATTCGGTGGCAACTCACAGTATATCTACGGATACTCGTGAGAAGAAGACTGTACCACAGAGACCAAGATTTCATTCGAATCGCTTCACATCAAATATTAACTCCAACATGCAGACTTCAGATGCAGAGATTTTGGGTTCTAACAGTAGAGGTTTCAACAAACAGGGTAGAGGTTTTCACAAAGCCCCCAGTAATCTGACAATGACGACTGGAATTGCTCCAATCAAGCGGCAGGTTGCAAATACTGGATATACTGTGGATAGTGTTTATCAAATACTGCAACAACTGAAGTGGGGCCCTGCAGCAGAAAAGGCTCTTGGAAATATCAGATGTTCAATGGATGCATTTCAGGCAAACCAGATTCTCAAGCAACTTCAGGACCACTCAGTTGCTCTTGGCTTCTTCTATTGGTTGAAACGGCAACCTGGGTTCAAGCATGACGGGCACACTTACACCACTATGGTTGGCATCCTTGGTCGTGCCCGGCAGTTTGGCACAATAAACAAATTACTTGATCAGATGGTGAAGGATGGCTGCCAGCCTAATGTTGTGACATATAACCGTATGATTCACAGTTATGGTCGTGCAAACTACTTGAAGGAGGCGCTCAATGTCTTCAATCAAATGCAGGAGGAAGGATGTGAACCTGACCGTGTCACCTACTGCACACTTATTGACATCCATGCAAAAGCTGGATTTCTTGATGTTGCCATGTGTATGTACGAAAGAATGCAAGAGGCTGGCCTTTCTCCTGACACATTCACTTACAGCGTTATCATCAACTGCCTTGGGAAAGCTGGGAATTTGACTGCTGCCCACAAGCTATTCTGTGAGATGAGAGGTCAGGGTTGCATTCCTAATTTAGTCACCTACAATATCATGATTGCTTTGCAAGCCAAGGCAAGGAACTATGAGACTGCCTTGAAGCTTTATCGCGACATGCAGAATGCAGGATTTGAACCTGATAAAGTGACGTATAGCATAGTGATGGAAGTTCTTGGCCATTGTGGGTACCTTGAGGAAGCTGAAGCAGTGTTTGGAGAGATGAAACGGAAAAACTGGGTCCCAGATGAACCTGTTTATGGTCTTCTAGTAGACTTGTGGGGAAAGGCTGGTAATGTTGAAAAGGCTCGGGAGTGGTATCAAACAATGCTCTATGCAGGTTTGCGGCCTAACGTGCCAACTTGCAATTCCCTGCTCAGTGCTTTCCTTAGGGTGCACCTACTGTCAGATGCATATCACTTGCTACAAAACATGGTGGGTTTGGGTCTAAACCCTTCTCTGCAAACTTATACCTTGCTCCTCAGTTGTTGTACAGAAGCACAATCATCATATGACATGGGGTTTTGTTGCGATCTCATGACCATCACAGGCCACCCTGCACATACATTTCTACTGTCCATGCCAGCAGCAGGACCTGATGGTCAAAATGTGCGGGATCATGTAAGCAGGTTCTTGGACTTGATGCATTCTGAGGATAGGGAGAGCAAGAGGGGACTTGTGGATGCAGTGGTAGATTTTCTTCACAAGTCAGGGCTCAAGGAGGAGGCAGGTTCAGTTTGGGAGGTGGCTGCACAAAAGAATGTGTACCCAGATGCTGTCAAAGAGAAAAGCTCCAGTTATTGGCTTATTAACCTGCATGTTATGTCGGATGGTACTGCCGTGACAGCACTGTCAAGGACGCTTGCTTGGTTTCGCCGACAGATGCTAATTTCAGGGATAGCTCCCAGCCGAATTGATATTGTAACTGGATGGGGTCGGCGGAGCAGGGTGACAGGATCATCTTTGGTGAGGCAGGCCGTGCAGGAATTATTGAATATATTTAGCTTCCCATTTTTCACCGAAAATGGCAACTCTGGGTGTTTCGTAGGCTGCGGAGAGCCTCTTAATAGATGGTTGCTCCAATCTTATGTGGAGCGGATGCATCTACTGTAGTTGAAGTCATGATTTTGTTTAATCTTTGATTATAGCTCGAGCACAGTTTTGTAGCTGCCTCGTGCATTAGTATGTTTCTATGTATTTAACCTTGTTCCTGTGTGTAGCTATTTTAAGTTTCAGTGGAGAATGTGTCAATTTTGTGAGGTTCCAATATGTTAGAACTAGATGACATGGTGTTCTGCCTGACATGGATTGGATGAGCCAGACAACAATCTCATTATTTATTGCTGCTTGATGCACTGTCATAACATGGATCTGTAATATTTATTTATTCACCAACCTATTTGCTCTGGCCTTTCGGCTTTACCCAGTTGCATTGCATTCACTTTTATGGTCATCTTCTTTAGCACAAAACTACTTGCATTCATTTCTTGTGATGAAATTTAAGGCGCAAACATGTTTTAGAGTAGAATCCAGCAACTTCTTTTGTCTGTCATTTCCAGCATTTAAATCAAGTGTTCTCAATTAACTAAAGTACTAGTTGTTTGAGAGATTTTGATACTTCTTGAGAAGATATTAAACTCTTCTACTATTTAAATGAAGTAATTAATTTCCTTGAGAATCTATGAGGTTTAATCGAATATTACAAAATTAAAAATATTTGGAAAATAGAAAAATGCCAGAGGGAATAGTTTAGTACCATTCCATATGCCCAAAAAATGATTTTTTATAAGGACAATAAACATTGATGGCTTGACCATATTTGTGAATATTAAAGTCTTCATAGTTACATATACAATTAATGTAATCATATCACGACTTAATCAAGAAAATAAAAAGCACTAAAATTCATATTTCTGTATATTATATTTAATATCCATTTGAATTATATTCAAAAGACATAGACACAGTCTAAAATATTTATACAGAAGAGAAATTCTACTCATCAATCACTATTTACTTCCACACTCTATACTTACAGTTCTTATTTTTTTTTTTATAGGGTGTGTAGTATGAGATGATTAATAGTGATTAATGAGAAGAATTTTTTTATGCAAAATTTATACTGATTGAGAATTTTACACAACAACGATAAATATTGAATTTTAAATGATCCAAATTGTAGACAATTCAAAAATTCAAATTTAAAATATAATGGAGATCACATTTTGATACAGAGTACTAACCTCTCATGATCTAAGATATCTCAAATAAAAGAAAAGAAAAAATTAAGGGCAGAGAGAAGAAAAAGAAAAAGAAAAAGAAATGGTTAATTAAATCAATACATTTTGTAGATGATGGGGCACATATATATATATAATCAGCATTTTGTTAATCTCTGTGTTTCACCCAATCAAAGAAAGAAAGAAAGAAAGAAAGCTTACCCCCGTCTGTGGGTAGGTGCCTGTCTGTCGCACACAGACCACCACTCTCTTCCTTTTTTCAGTTTTCTTTGCCTAGGTTTCGCCGCCGATCCTTCTCCGTCACCGTCTCCGTCTCCGGCTAAGTCCCTGCTGTCCCCTCACATTTTCTTTATATTTCTCTATTATTCAAAGTAAGTCTCTTCTTCTATAGTCTATACCCCACCTCTCTCTCTATATATTTACACGCGCGGATATAATACATGTATATGCATGTGAATCGGATTGCTGCAAACTCGATTGATGGGGCATAAGAAGCGAAACGTCGCTCGCTCCAAGCAATCACCGGCGGCTCAACCGGCCGCCGGCGGCGGAGCGGATTATGCTACTCAAGCGGAAATCGACTCCTTCCCCAATCCAAATACCAATACCCACAAGAACCAGACTAAGATCGAGCCATTGGTGGAATCGAACGGTTCGTCTTACTCCACTGTCAAGCTTGAATGCGAGAAAGCCCTAACTGCGCTGCGGCGCGGTAACCACACCAAGGCGCTGCGGCTCATGAAGGAGTCATGCACTCGGTACGAGGGTTCGCCTCACTCGGCGCTGATTCACCGAGTCCAGGGAACAGTGTGTGTTAAAGTAGCCTCCATCATTGACGACCCCAACGCCAAGCAGCGGCACTTGAAGAACGCGGTGGACTCGGCGCGTAGAGCTGTTGAACTTTCGCCGAATTCAGTCGAATTCTCGCACTTCTACGCGAATTTGCTCTACGAGGGGGCCAACGATGGCAAGGAGTACGAGGAGGTGGTGCAGGAGTGCGAGCGGGCGTTGGCGATCGAGAAACCGGTCGATCCTGCCAAGGAGAGTTTGCAGGAAGAAAGCCAGCAGAGGATATCATCGGCAGAGGCGAGAATTGGGCATGTTCAGAACGAGCTGAGGCAGCTGATTCAGAAGTCGAACATTGCGTCCTTGTCGACTTGGATGAAGAACTTGGGGGGAAGTGGGGAGGAGAAGTTCCGGCTGATTCCAATTAGGAGGGTTGCGGAGGACCCCATGGAGGTGAGGATGGTACAAGCAAGGAGGCCGAATGAGATTAAGAAGGCCACCAAGACACCCGAGGAGAGGAGGAAAGAGATTGAAGTGAGGGTGGCTGCGGCGAGGTTGTTGCAGCAGCATAAGTCGGAGTCGGACAGGGCCCAATCCCATAATGGGGGATTGGATTCGTCTTCAGGATCAAAAGTAGCTGAGCAGCGACGAGGCAAGTATGGGGTTGTCAGGAAAAATGGGTCTAGGGCGGAGAGGAGGGATTGGGTTTGGTCCTATTGGAATTCTATGAGTGCTGATATGAAGAAAGAGTTGCTTAGGATTAGGGTTTGCGATCTGAAGGCCCATTTCGGTTCATCCAAGGATGGTTTAGCTAATGAGGTTTTATCGGAGGCCCTGTCATTTGCCGAGGCTAATAAGACTTGCAAGCTCTGGGTTTGCTGTCGATGTAACGAAAAGTTCTCTGCTTCAGAGTCTCACATGCAGCATGTTGTGCAGGAGCACATGGAAAACCTCTCACCCAAAATGCAGTCAGTTTTGCCTCAGAATGTTGATAATGAAGGGACTGAGATGCTTCTTAATTGTCCTTGGAAACCGCTAGATTTATCAGCTGCTGTTAGGATGCTTGAAATTCAAAGAAGAAGCAGCTGCAAGGATTCTGAGTTTGCAGAGGATTTCTATTTGGGGAATCGTACAGAGGAGCGTGAGGACTGCTTCAAGGATGCATGGGAGTCCTCTTCCCCTGAGAATGATAGTTTCAAGGATAGTTGCAACAACGCTTCTTTAAAGAGCAGCAATAGCAATGATAAAGTTGCCAACATTGAGAGTAGAGAATGTGATGACGGCCATGTCTCTTTGACGTATTCCCCTTCTCATAGCTGGCCAATATCTGATGATCCTGAGCGCGGAAAACTTATTGAAAGAATTCGTGCTGTGTTTGAGGTGCTTATTAGACAAAAATATCTTGCTACAAGTCATCTTAACAAGGTGCTACAATTTACAATGGATGAGCTGCAAGGTCTTGTTGCTGCTCTTGCTTCTGGTTCCCAGCATCTGAACCTTGGTTTGGATCAAACAGCTATATGTATCTGCTTTTTGGGAGCAACCCAGCTCAAGAAAATCCTTAAATTCTTGCAGGAATTATCGCATTCTTGTGGTTTAGGTAGGTATCCTGAGAAAAGCAGTAGTGGTCCCATGGATGATGCAACCAGTGGTACTCAAGCGCATGAGATTAAGGAGAAGATTGTTCTTAATGGAGATGGATCTTATCTTCTTTTGGATGAATCTTTGCTGCCAATTGAATGTACTCCTGGCATGGGTCATGGTGCTGCCATTGATGATGTGGCTGCTGATGGCATCGCAAATGAGGATCAACCTGATGCAGATGCTTTACTATCTTGGATATTTGCAGGTCCTGCAAGTGGGGAACAGTTGTCTTTCTGGATGCGTACAAAAGAAGAAAAAATGCAACAAGGATTGGAAATTCTTCAGATGCTTGAGAAGGAATTCTGCCACCTACAAAGTCTCTGTGAGGGAAAGTTTGAGCATTTGAGCTATGAGAAAGCATTGCAGACAGTGGAGGAGCTGTGTTTTGAAGAAGGTAAGAAGAGGGAGAATTTTGTAGAATTTGTGCATAGAAGTTATGACTCTGTTTTGAGGAAGCGTAGAGAAGAGCTCCTTGAGAGTGACAATGATGTACTTATCAAAAAAGAGAGTGAGAATGATGTGATGTTCCTCAGCAGTAGGTTTGAGCTCGACGCTCTTTCAAATGTTTTAAAAGAAGCAGAAGCGCTAAATGCTAATCAATTTGGATATGAGGAAACATACGGTGGGGTGACTTCTCAGTTATCTGACTTGAAACCTGGTGAAGTTGTTGATTGGAGAGCGAAGGAATATTTTCACCCAGTGGACACTTGTATAGAAGTTGCGATTCAGAGGCAGAAAGAACAGTTATCCATAGAGGTTTGCTTGTTCTTCTTGATGCACTTTGTTTTAAGGTTCTTGACAATGATCACTGCCATTTAACTCACTCATTTTGTTATGCAGCTCAGCAAAATTGATGCACGAATCATGCGAAATGTTTCTGAGATGCAGCAGTTGAAACTAAAGCTTGGGCCTGTTTCTGCCCTTGATTATCGGTCAATATTATTGCCTCTAGTCAAGTCATACCTGAGGGTTTGTATTGAGCCTGTTTTTGCGACGTTACTCCTTTTTATGGACCTAATTTTTTTTGTATTCTTTTGCCACTCTTTGTTTTTAGGCACACTTAGAGGATTTGGCTGAGAAAGATGCCACAGAGAAGTCTGATGCAGCGAGAGAAGCCTTTTTAGCAGAGCTTGCTCATGATTCCAAGAAGGGTCTCAAAGGAGGAAGTGATAGTTCCAGGCATGCACAGGAGAAGACAAAGGATAAGAAAAAGAACAAGGAGTACAGGAAAACCAAAGATTCAAAGGTTTCCTTTGTGTGGTCTGGTTTTGTTTCTGACTGCAGTGCTAGTTATTCTATGTAGAAAATCCATTATTATCTGATGTTTTCTTATTTTTCAGGCTACCAGTGGTCTCGAGCCGCACACACTTCGTCCTGAGGCTGTTGAGCCAACGTAAATCTTCCTCTTACTCGTAATATGCATATTTGTGCCACTCTTTCCAAATATGCAACAATTTGACTCTGAATGCTTATCTTTTTTTAATAATTCTTGATATGACTCTTGCAGCAGTTCCTTTCCAGTTGAATCTGATTGTGATCATCAAGATTCTAAGATTGTTGTTTCTGAGAATGGCAATTACTTAATACAACAGGAAGAGGAATTTAAACTTAAATTTAAGCTTGAGGAGGAAGAAAGAATGCTTGAAGAAACCTTGGAGTATCAAAGACGAATTGAGAATGAGGCTAAACAGAAGCACCTTGCTGAGCAACATAAGAAATATACTCGACCATATACAGAGGTGGCAGAAGGATTGCATGATGTTTACTTGGAGTCTGGTGCAGATGATCAAGATGTGCATCAGCAGCTGATACCTTGTACACAGGTAAAATATTTGTTCTTTGGCTCTATTGTTTGATTTAATTCGATAGTAGTTGTGCTTATTTTTCTTAAGTTCCATTCTCCATGGATGATTGGAATGTTGAACTGAAAACTGGCTATAATATGACAACCAGTGCTATACTGTTCAATCTAGAGTAACTTTTATTTATATATCAAGGAGTATTTTATCAACTTGCACCTTCTCAGGAGCACTTGGCACTGGAGGATGGAGTCCCTAACGATCTAGAAGACATGCTTCCAAATGGTTCCCCTCTGCCAAAAATATCTACTGTGTCTGGTGCTAAAAAGATGAGTAATATGAATCACACAACAGCTAAACAAGGTTGGTAAACTTATGGTTCTCAGATGAGGCTTGGGCTGATTTTGATATTAGAGGATGTTATAATTGTGTTGTTTGTTATGCAGTCTTAGCTAATGGAGGGATTGCAGAGGATGGCCTTTTGCCATCTGATCAACGAACAGGAAAGAAAGGTAAACGGCGAAGGAGTTCCTCCAAATTGGTCGATGGAAAGGGTCAAGCTATGTCACCTGGAAAGGAAAATATTGATGTTGGGAGTTCACATATTGAAAGTAGCTTAAAAGAGCAAGATAGATTTCATGACCCCCTCTGTGCAGACAGCGGTATGCCTTACACTTTCACCCGGATTTTTTTTGCTTTGGTACTAGATTATTTGAAGCATTTGAAGCTTTTTCAGCCATTTTTGGGCAAGTTTTGTTCTATTAATCTTTACAATTCCTTCTATGAGATGTTTGTTCTATTAATCTTCACAGTTCTTTCTACGTGATGCACATAATTTTTCTTGGCCATTTCGGGAGTGTAGAACTAACATCACATAGGTTCTTAATGTGAAAAACAGCTGGCTCTATTCCGGTAGACAATGGAACAAAAACATTGAGACAATTGCAAGTAGAGGTTGACGAGGAAGAAAGGTTCCAAGCTGACTTTAAACAAGCTGTGCTCCAAAGCCTTGGTAATATTCTTCTACCATCTCTCTCTCTCTCTCTCTCTCTCTCTCTCTCTCTTCATGTTAGCCTATTGATTTATGTATTGTTAAACTTGGCATTGAGACCTCTACAAGTCAACTTATGGGAGCTGTATCATTAGAATGCTGACCAATTGATTAGTTGTTCAGCTAAGATGTGCTGAGATCTTTCTTGAAAATTATCCATACTGGGTATTTTTTCCTGGGTAAATTGTTAAGTCACGCATGAGTTATTTTTATACACTATGGTTCCTGTCTAGGGTGAGCTTCAGCCTAATTTCTAAGGATTCTTACTGTAGCTAAGTGGTTCAATTTGGAAAAATATGATTGATGAATAATGTAAGTGGATATGGTTACCTATCAAAACAAAAGAAGAAATAAAGATGAAAAATGTATGTCGTGTGTATGAAGACCACTGGCCAGGTTTGAGAAAACCAAGTGCAAGTTATGTGACTATACTTTCATGAAGGTTCAGTGGTAAGAGAGCCTTGGTCTTGGTGGTATGCTCCCTTTAGGTCTAAGGTTCGAACCTTTAGGTGCAAACAATTTCTAGAGGCGATTGGATTGGGGGGATTTCCTATAATTTTCATTTTGGTAAGTGATTTCCTAGTGAATTTATTAGGTGCTCATGAATTTCCTATTGAATTTCTTGAGGTGTACTTGCAGGAAACTCTTGCCTGGCTTGTGCACCCCTGGGATTAGTTGGGACTTTGTTCCTGTACACTGGTGTCAATAAAAAAAATTGGAATAAATAAAAGAAAAATATTTAGGCTTGCTAATCTGACATCTCTTGTATGTTGAATATGTGAGCCTTGGTCAGGTTGGTTTTGCCTTATCTGAACCATTCTAAGGGACTTTAAATTTTAATATGTTGTATGCAGTGTTCTTTTTATACATTATAAATGCATCTATATATATATATATATATATATATATATATATATATATTGTAAACGATGCTTAAATGAACTGAATATGTGAGAACTGAGAGTGGCGGTTTTCACCTTTAATAAAATTTTCTTATCCATCTAAGTGACCCCCGTCTTGTTCACCGTCTGTTATATATCCATCTTTATGCATACTTTCAAGTGATAAATTTACCTGGACTTACCTCATAGATTATACCTCGGTCTCATTTAGTCTTGTTGATTTTAGTATTAAATCACACCTGACAACCTACTTTAGGCCAATTGATTTAGATTGGATGAAATATTGTCAAACTGCATTGCAATAGCCATATTAATTCATTTACCTGAATTCTGAGTGCATAGATTCAACGTCTCCTCTTCTTTGAAGTAGAAATTGTTTGCTTACCCTCTGATCTTGTATATATATTGTTCTTCAGACACATACAACGCTCAAGCGCAGAAGAAACAACCTGTGGTTTCAAGTTTAAGGACACAACAGAGGATTTGTCCAGAAGCAGATAAGTTTGATGTTTCACCAAATGAAGGCACAGTGGATGTGAATCATGCAGATGTCATTGGTACTGGCCTGCAGAATGAAGTGGGCGAGTACAATTGCTTTCTGAATGTTATCATACAGGTACTGAGTTATTTTTCCAATTTATGATTTGTACTATATGATTTCATTGCTACTTATAAATTCATTTCTTCTCTTCTGGCACTTTGGCCTCAATATTGTTTTTCCTTTCTCCTCTGCTTGAATTCAGTCCTTGTGGCATTTAAGACGGTTTCGAGATGAGTTTCTGAGGAGATCAACATCAGTGCATGTTCATGTGGGTGATCCTTGTGTCGTTTGTGCATTGTATGAAATCTTTACAGCCCTGAACATTGCATCAACAGATATGCGAAGAGAAGCAGTGGCCCCTACTTCTTTGAGAATAGCTCTAAGCAACCTGTATCCTGATAGTAACTTCTTCCAGGAGGTAATTTGATGGGGCTTTGATTGTATGACTTGCCTTTGATATAGTTTTTACATGTGTTCAGTTTCCTGATTCTCATTACCATCAATTTAGTCATGGCATTGCTCTTGATGTGTCTAATATATTGTCAACTGCCAGGCTCAGATGAATGATGCTTCTGAAGTACTAGCAGTGATCTTTGACTGCCTTCACAGGTCATTTATTACTGGCTTGACTGTTTCTGATACCGAATCGGTGGAAAGCGATTGCACGGGGTCTTGGGATTGTGCAAACAATTCTTGTATAGTGCATTCCCTTTTTGGAATGGACATTTTTGAAAGAATGAATTGCTACAATTGTGGTCTGGAGTCCCGACATTTAAAGTATACTTCCTTCTTTCATAATATAAATGCCAGTGCCCTCCGAACCATGAAGGTATCTTGATGGAAGATTTCTTTTTCTACAAACACTTATTTTTGTATCTGTAGGAGGTACTGTTTCAGGGACATTTTTTTATTTGTCAAGTCTGTTTACTGCTACTGATTTCCATTCACCCTTCAGGTTATGTGTCCTGAAAGTTCCTTTGAAGAGCTTTTAAATCTCGTAGAAATGAATCATCAGTTAGCTTGTGATCCCGATGTTGGTGGCTGTGGGAAGCTCAACTACATCCATCACATTCTCTCAACTCCACCACACATTTTCACAACAGGTGAATTATGAGTTGTTATGAAAATTTTCACTATGGCACTAATGCGTTATTTTGAATGCCAGAATCTTATGTTTGGTCTTTCAGTCCTTGGTTGGCAGAATACATGTGAGAGTGTTGATGACATAACAGCAACTCTGGAAACCCTAAGTACTGAGATTGATATCAGTATCCTTTATCGTGGTTTGGATCCCAAGAGCACGCATAGTTTGGTTTCAGTGGTATGTATGCTGGGATGAATCTCGAATAAGCTTTTGATGTAAATATTTTAGAACTTTTTTCATATGACTGGAAAATAAGAAGATATATGCTTTGTTTGTTTGGCATGATACATTTTCTCTGTATCAGAGAAGATTGTTTTCAGGGAAATAATCTATTTCCTATTTTTGGCTGGAAGTAAGGAATATTTTTGGCTGCTGTTTGGTGTTAATGGGTTAGGGGATGGAGGAAGGGGGCCAGATCTTTTGATAGATGGAAACGGTGAAACAGTGCCAGAACCTTAGTAGCAATGGAAGGGTTCAGATCGAGGGAGACTTCATAACTTGTGAAGGCAATGACAAAGAACTTCCCTTTTTCTTTCGCCTTCTAGGGCTTACCATTTTAAGGCCAGAAAATGACATGCTTTTCCAAGGAGTAACTCATCTTCCTCCCATTTGAGTTTAGTTTTCAGTTGATAAGGAAAACATTTTTCGGTGACTGGGTTTTAGATGGTGTTGGAGAACAAGCAGAACATCTTCTGAAAATATTCTAAACCAAAACAGATGAACCGTGGTTTGTTTGTTATTTTCCTGGAAAAAAGATGACCTTTTTGTGTTTGGGTTGATAAAGATTTTATGACTGAAACCAATATTGACCTGTAAAAAAAAAAAGAGTGAAACCAATATTGGTTTTAAACTCTATTATTTCTGCAAGCATAGATTCCATCAAGACCAATACACCCAATGATGTAGAGGTACACACAGCCAAGCTTATCGCATGCATAAACTTCCCGCAGCCCACCCCCCTTCCCTTCCAAGTTGCCTTCCAAGCAAAAATGTAATCTATGGTTTTGCACGTGTGTTGTGGAACCATGAACCGGAGAAAGTTTCAGTGTAACCTCCAGTTTTCTATTCTATCTTTACTTGTACAAAGATTTCTATTATTCTCTAATATGTTTCCTGTAACTTTTAGGTTTGCTACTATGGGCAACATTATCATTGCTTTGCCTATAGTCATGACCATGAACGGTGGATTATGTATGATGATAAAACTGTCAAGGTAAATTCACCTTATTTCATAAATATTGCTTTCTGTTCTGTCCATCCAATTTGTGTTACAATCGATTTATTTTTCAGGTCATTGGTGGTTGGGTCGATGTTCTTTCCATGTGCAAAAGAGGGCACTTGCAACCTCAGGTTCTTTTCTTTGAAGCTGTAAACTAGTTTCGTGTTGGAAATTGTCATGCTGGATTAGGGAGCAGAGTTTGACATTCATCTGCTGTCTACGGTGAGGTGTTAATGCATTATTGCTGCTGAAGCTGGTGCAGTTCAAATAGCGAAACCTGCAAGACTTGGTTTTAGGAAATATTGTGAAGTTTTGATATAAAATTGAGTTGTGGAATTGAACTCAAGAGTTTTGGAGCAACTGGTCCTGGCAGGAAAAGATCTTGTATTAAAAGAGAGGTTTTTGTTTGAACGTAAGGACGGCAGATGACTGAAGAGCCCGAAGCATAGATTTTGGTTCTCTTGCTTCAGATTGTTTAGGAATAGTCAAGTCATCCTTGGAGTTGTCGTTTCATTCCTTGGACCTTTTTAATAAGATGGTTGGTTGGGGATGATGGGGGGAGGGGTGGTGGTGGTGGATAGAGTTACTATAAAGATTGCATGGCCGTTTATACGTTGGAGGAGCATATCGTAAGCTATTTAACGATGTAAATGAGTGCAGGTCCTCGGGAGCATATAGCCAGTTGTAACAGGGTAAAAATTCAGTGAATTAGGTTCAAAAGCTCTTCAAAATGTTTTTTTTTTTTTTTTTTTTGGAGTTTTGAATGCCTACCTCCCCCTCTACCCTGTATAGATCGGATCATGGTGCTGCTTATAAAAAGATCGTTACGGCATCATCTTGATAATGCCCATGTGATTAAGAATTGGAAAACTTTTGCTCCCAATTTCTGATTATTAATGTCAATTATCGTCTAAAATTTTGCTTGTCTTTTATCACCTCTATAGTGGAGGATTTGTGCATTGGCTGAAACCCATCTATGGTCTATGTTTTGACCTTTTTTTTTGTTTTGACAAAAAAAAATTTAATACGTCGGTTTCTCTGTACGTTGAGAAGGTTTTGCTGCAAGCTTGCGTGGAGATAAGATGGACCCAGCTTTTGTTCGTTGGAGATAGAAAAAGGGGGAAATCATGTATTGTAAGGTGGGCAATCATGAATTTCTATTTCGAGCTCTTCCGTATTACAACTGACAAGGATGCTTGAACCCATCTGGAATTCATTTGGTTTGGAAAGCTTAGGCCTTATTGATCAACATGGCCACGCTAAATATACTGTAAGAAGAGTGGGGTTTGCTTATTAATAAGAACCAAAATAAAAGACGTGAAATTGCATTATCACCCATCTGATAGAAGAAAAAGGAAAAGAGTTTTAAAAAGTGATGCACAATTACTGTCCAAGACGTCCCAACTAGGTTGGGAGCTGGTGAGTGAGAAAAGGAGTGCAACACTGGAGCTTATATATCAAAGAAAAAAAGAAAAAAAAGGAAATGACACGACCACAGACACCAAAATGAAGGAGTTGGTGTGAAAAAGCTATATATGAGGCTATGAGCAAGGTGCAACAGCACTAATGAGGTGGCCCAAAGAGTTAGGCCTCTCCTCTAAACTCCGAACATTTGTCCCCCAACGGTGCTGACACATGACTTCCATAATCAAAACAAAACTAAATAAGCAATCACCTATTATCTCGCTTTCGCTTCCTTCTTCTTTTACTCAGTCTCTTCCTCACCCAGCAAAATCCGGTCTTATTAGACCTGTTCAGATCATATTGCTACCCATTTCAGTTCCAACAGCCCCACCCCCTCCAACCTCTCTCTCTCTCTCTCTCTCTCTCTCTCTCTCTCTCTCTCTCTCTCTCTCTCTCTCTCTCTCTCTCCCCCCTATACCATTTCTTCCACGTTCTTCCTTATATTATCACCATATCATATCTCTATGACCCCTTAGTTGTTATACCATTTATTGTTTTCACCCTTCTTCTTATCCATCGTCTATCATGATCGTCATCTTCTTCCTTAAAACATTGCTTCTTGGATTCCTACTAGCAACACCATAAGGTGTTGGGAACTATGACCCTTAAGGGTGGCACGAGCCACGCTTGCGCTGCATGCAAGTATCAAAGGAGAAGGTGCTCCGCTGAGTGCCCTCTTGCTCCTTACTTCCCTGCTGAACAGCCAAAGCTATTCCAAAATGCTCACAAGTTATTTGGTGTCCGCAACATGTTGAAGATACTAGAGCATTTGGAGCCTAGTCAGAAAAATGAGGCAATGTGGTCTATCATCTGCCAAGCCAACATCCGAGACAAGTCTCCGGTGTACGGCTGTTGGGGGATAACGAGGCAACTACAGTACCAAGTGCTTCTGGCAGAGGAGGAGCTTCAAGCTGTTAATGCACAGCTTGAGATGTACCGGCAACAACATCAGCAGCAGCAGCAGATTTCTTCTATGCCCATTGATATGACCTCGCAGTTAGAATTAGGTATGGCGCCCCCCAGCAATTCCCTTTCACTTTTCAACCATACTCCACAGCCTTACAATGTCGTCCCTGCTTTGCCTGTAACGCAACAACAGCAGTCTTACTCTAATAGCAGCAAAGCTGGTTACAACTCCTCTGCTTTCATGGATACCAAGGATAATACTGCAAACCCTTTTTGGGTTCAACATTCTTTTGCCAATAACAATAACAATTCAATGGCAACATTTCAGTCTCAGTTGGCCGCCTCCCAACCACTCGCTATCCAACAAGTAGTTCAAGACTATGATGAGATGCGTCCTTTCTTTGATACCATTGATGACAGACAATCATACATTGATTCCAAAGAGGCTTATGAATCAAGGTACATTTATCATTTTGGGTGCTTTCATCATTACATAATCGTTTAAACTAATCTGAACAATGTTGAGGTTGGGAGTTGAATATATGGTTAATAGGCTTCATTCGTCGCGATGATGATTAACTTCTCTTAAATTTGGAACTGCAGTTTTTTAGTGTGATTTTCATTTGATTCTCAAATACTTAATGTTTAATGTGACCCTGCAGCTCGGAAGAATCCTTGAAAGATACAAACCAGTCAATTGAGCACGTTGCAGAGAATGAATTGAAGAGTGCTGCTGCATGCTTCAGTCTTACCAGCGTCAACTGATCAAATGAGGCCAAGAACTGTAGCTTGTTTTCCCATTCTTTATTCTATTTCCCCAAAGTTGGTGCATAGAATAAATTCCACAATTTTGAGATTCTTTCTTTTTAACTTAATGTCACCTATTCTTTGAACAGCTCATAGTCGATTTTCTAATCAATATTTGAGATATTCCATGTTTCTAACTACGTTGGTATTCTTTTGTTTGTGGGAATCAGTGAATGTTTCTCAAACTTGGCAGATTTAAAGCAGAGGTGCTAATTGTCGCCACATTTTATGCCGATCTATTTTCTTCTTCGCTATCCACCTATATAAGTTTTCACTTAAATTTATCATCGGATTTGGGCCAAATTGGATAGAGCTTTGGCTTATCAGTGAGTATTGTGGATTAGGAAGACTTTGACTGCAAGCAGTCCTATGCTCATCTCTGCAGAACCTGATTTTGTTCATTACATATGGTCCTACCCCATTTTGATTCTTGAGGATGTGATGAACCAACCCATAATGTTTTCAAAAAAGTGGTGGGGAAAGGCTGGTCGTAGCCTGTTCTTGGAAGTCATGGGTTGGTGAAACTTATTGCCAAGCTTAATTAAGAATTGGAACAAGACGGTCCTGTTTGGTAGAGTGGAGCAACAACTGCAGCAATTAGAGGATTCCATTGTAGAGTTAGAGGTAGATCTTGTTAACAAAGGGATGGAGCTGGAGAAGTCTCTTCTACAGGAGGAAATACTTATTAAAACAGGAGGCCCGAGAGAAGTGGTTCAAGAAAAGAGAGATGCTAAATACGATGAAATTTCCTCATGCTACTCTCCACAAGATATACATGATGATCATGAAGCAATCAAGTATTTTTTTTAATGATCTGCTCTCTTCAAGTGATTCTATCCCTAGCTAGTCAGTCTTGCTTATTTTATTACTCGGTGTTGTTGTATTGGAAAGGAAAAATGAGCAGTTATATAGAATAATGCCTTCAATTGAGGAAGTACTAAAAGAGGTTTTGCATGCAAGACATTCTTCTTGATAGCAGCACGAGTTCGGATGGGTTTATCTCGAGCTTTTACCTTGAATATTGTTGCAGGTATATCGTGAGGGTGGATGTGTGCATGGGAGGCTACAAAAGATTTCATTAATGATGCTTCTTTTCCTCCTTTTTCTTCCTCATCTTCTTGGAAGGGAAGAAGTATGGCTGAAAATGTGTCCCTTACTCAGGAACTTGTGCTTTGTCTCAATAAAAAGAGTTAAGGGGATGCAATTTAATGGTTAAAGTTGACATGGCCAAGCTAGCTAGGTAAGTATATGATTGATTGGAATATTGAAAATTTTTGTCCAACAGTTTGGAGGAGTTTGGATTTTCTGCGCCATATGCAAGAGACTGTTTTGAATTTCATTTATTCAACATGGTTTTTAATTATGATGAATGAGACATATAAGAGGTCTTTGTCGTCTGGTGGGGTTAGTACGCAGGGGGGTTTATTGCCCGTCTATCTTTTTTGTGCAAAACGAAAAATGAGTTAATTTCTTTTGTGAAAAAGTAGAATAAAATAAACTAGAGGAGAAAGAATAAAGAATGAGATATATGTTGTTATGATGGAATAGTGAAGGGTGATGGTTGATGGAATAAGCATGACCAAGTTGAATTGATGGGCCAGCACCAGCTAGCCTTTGAGTTGAGGTGACGTTTTGGGTCGAACAAGATTGTTAGGTTAGGGTTTAGTCATTAATTAGATTGATGGGCAAGTGGGGAAAAAGGATGAGGACAACAAGAGAAGTTGTGCTTTTGTTTTCTTCGTAATTTCCTTGGTCATAGATCATGCAAGTCAGAGGCTAGATGGCTACCCAATCAGCCAGATTTGCATGTTGGATTGAGTAGCAAATGCAATATGATCCAAATCAAGTAGTTTGCATGGGTGGGCCATATACTAGAGAATTAATGTTGTCATGTTAATTTGATTGTTTAATAACCTCTTGGATTGAAGTTAATTGGGAGAGCTAGCTAGTTTGAACAAGTGTTTTGGGTATATAGAAATTTCATGTGGAGTTGGGTTTATATATAACAGTTAAGCGCCCACGACTATATGTTTGGATGAAACGCGCATGAGATGCCCTAGACAGATGGGATTGTGGCATGAGAACATGCTCGAGATCATGAATATTATTGGTCATGTGTGTGTGTGTATATATATATATATATATATATATATATGTAGGGTTTGTTGATATTAGTTGTCACATATATTAGTATATATAATATACGTACGTAACTACTAATTAATTAAGGAAGACGATGGGGCTTATGCATGCGTGATGAGCATTTCGTGTTGCATTTGGTCATGAGATCACGACGTACGTACGTGAAAATGCATGATATTGTGGCTCACGTACCTAGTTTTTAAGATTGGATGTTGTTGGTCCAATATGAGTACTAGTACTATAGATTGACGTACGTTATTATATATGGAAAATAAGACAACTTGAGAGAGAGAGAGAGAGAGAGAGACTATTATATATCCTCATTGGGTTAGCTAGCTGTCTTCTCGACTTGTTACCATGTTTAAATGAGATTTGGTCGTTGATGCCCCACCTACATGACTTGTGTGATTTAAGAAGAAGATGCATCAAAAAGATCAGGAGATGGCCGGAGTTAGCCTAGCTTGAATAATATATCATTCATGGCAAATTCATCAACGTTAGAAGAGAAGGAAATCTAAGGAAATCTTGGGATGGATGGATTGCTAGCTATATATATATATATATGTGTGTGTGTGTGTGTGTGTGTGTGTGTGTGTGTGTGTGTGGCATATTGTACGTATTAGATCTTTTCTTTTAAAGAAAATGGCCAATGGCACTGCCTATATCAAATTCTTGATTGGGATATTTTACTACAAGAAAAATGAGCATTTGTAACAGATTATTTGTGACGAAAATAGACTTATTTTAGTAGAAAATAATCATTTTTACAAGAAATAATTGATCATAAATAAACAAGTTTATTGTAGTGCTTCCAAGTGAAAGAGTGGATGTTGCCCATTGTACAAGAGGTTGTGCATCTTGTTTTTGAGACCGATGTATTTTTTGGACTTTCCAATCTTAAATGCCAATGCTATTAGATGTTGATAGTGGATATTTCTAATATATTTTTTCAAACTATTTTACATGTAGTTTTGATTAAAAATTAAATGTAACATAATCAAAGAGATAGATATCCATTCATAACATCTTTTGGACTTTCCAATCTTAGAATGCCAATGCTATTAGATGTTGATAGTGGATATTTCTAATATATTTTTTGAAACTATTTTACATGTAGTTTTGATTAAAAATTAAAAGTAACATAATCAAAGAGATAGATATCCATTCATAAAGATCATGAATCATCATTACAAGAAAACTATTTATTTGTGGTCAGCTATATATATCCTGTGAAAATGATTATTTCCTGTCAAAATCAATCTATCTTCATCGCAAATAATCTATCATAAGTACTCTTTTTTCTTGTACTACGTTCAATTACAAGAACTTTATTAAGAATCCCATGATCCACCCGTGGTTAGGGGAACAATTGGAACTTTTGGAATTAGGAAAAGGGTGCCTCAATGTAGGGTAAGTGCACCTTTTGAAATTGAAAAGGAGCCGAAAAGGTTTGTAGTAATCCTAATTTGATGCAGTTGGCGTGGGAAGGATCACATGCTGCCTTGCAACCCCATCATCAAACATCATTATAGTGCCAACATCATCAACTTTCTCTTCTTTTTTCACTTGGAAGAAAGAGATTGATTGGCCATGCCATTGCCAGGGTTTAAAGTTTGCCTATACCTTCAAGGCCACCCTTTCCTCATCATTGCTACTCTTTCCCTTTGGCAAATGGTATATATATAAGATCAAGCACCTTTCAACTCAATTTTGAGATCTTTTATAGTTTTTTTTTAATCTGAATTTTAGGGTGAAATTAGACTAAGATAGTACTTTTTCATCTTATATTTTATTATTCTCAATTATACAGATGATTCATTTTAAGTAGTTGCATATATTTATCACTTAATAGACAGCTAGCCACTTAAAACGTGACATATCAAATATTATGACAATATAACTGAGATGATTAAACCTAAAATGAAAAATGAGATTTTTCAAGATTGAATGTTATTGTATTATTGGAAAAAATACAAGTTTTAAGTCCAAGCAATTATATATATGATATCAATCGATGATTTTTGTAGCAATTATCACGTACATGATGATCAATATGTATGTATAATCCAAAACAACATTAAATGCACCGATGAGAATTTGGATGTTTTCCAACCATATATGCTTTGGCCATCATCAAACATGAGTATTTCTAATCCAACGCATATTCCTTTAACCCCTCTAACGAAAGCAATTTACCTTGGTAGGAGGAGTCACGAGAAAGCATATGCAAGTATTATATATATATATATATATATATATATATATATAAAAGATAATATTATATATAATCTTAGAGTGTGTAGAATCTCCAGATATTTCATTTAAGAAAAAATAGAGATTATTATTAAAAAAATAATTTTTTCGTGTAAGACTTAGATTTATTATTTTTAAAAAAATTTATATAAGTGAAAATTGCACACATTTCAAGACACATTTCAAAACTGTAAATATAATTTATCATGGTATAAAAAGATTGCAATGATTGAAATGTCACATTAACGATGCCGATCGAGGACAGTCGCAAAAGCATTTTTGAAGGGTCGTCGTGAGATGTTTTGTGGATTATTCTTTATTTTAAAAAAGAAAAAGAGATACTTTGTGACACCAAATATGAATATGACTAATATATGCAATTTAATAAAAAGGTTATTCTACTCCCATAAAACTAAGGTGGTCCAAAAAGATTTTCTGAGGAGGAGAGGCCTTGAACATAAAGATAATAATATTCAACTCATGTGCCAAGCCAATTGCCCAAGAGTCATTAACAAATGGTTATAATGAAGAATATATAACCAAAAATAAAAGAAAAATATATGACTAGCTATTCAAATACAACATGATCATTCTAAGTTATATTTGCTAGCACTATACATTTTAAGTGATTACATGCGTCGACTATTTAAGTAGCGGTCGTTTAAATATACTGCATAGCAACTGTGATTGAGGATGATAAAATTTAGAATGAAAAATAATATTATGTATTATCACATTTTTTTAAGTGATTACATGTGTCTTCTATTAAGCTGCAGTCGTTTAAATATGCTGCATAGCAACTGTGATTGAGGATGATAAAATTTAGAATGAAAAACAACATTATGTATTATCACATTTTTCTTGGATCCATTCCCTTGGATCCAAATGTAAAATAGTTAAAAGACTATTATTTTTCAGTTTATGTGGGAGAATAGAAAGAGATACTTTGAGACACCAATTATAAGACTAGCTGCTACAATTTAAAAGGTTCTAGCTCCATGATTAAAGTGGTCCAAATAGTCTCATTGGAGGAGATATCGAGGATGAATATACTATTCATGTGTCAAGTCAATGTTAAGATATAAAAATACATATTTTATATATATATATATATATATATATATATATAAAAGACTATTCAAATTCATGCATATATCATCATCGTCCAATTCAGTATGCATATGCAAATTCTTTATAAAGCATCTAACGAAAGCATACCAATCGAATTCTATATACGTGGGTTTATCTATGAAATTTTTAGTTCTTGTTTTTCCCATCTTAGATCCAAATGGACCATAATTAATGTTAACAATAGAGCTATTTCACACTATATGATATAAAATAGTGCTACAACTATAAAGCAATAGAGCGATTTTACAAAAGTAAATCTATTAATTAGCGTAATTTCATCTGATACATTAAATTTACTTTATAATAGAAATAAATTTACATTCTAATATATTGTATCAAATTATGTCAATCTATAAATTTACTTTTATATAATCACTAAAACATTTCTCAATAAAATGTTTACAAAAGGGTAAAGACATAAGAACTTAACGAAGGGCGTGCGTTGGGGTCGGGGTCTTGTTTTTTGAGAACTTCTTAATTATATGCTATTAGCCTTTTGACTCTCAGAAATTGTCTTATTATTGAATAGATATTTATTTGGATACTCTTACAATAAGGTAGAAATATTACGTAAAAAAGTCCAAATTATCAAAAAATAAAAACTTGAAACAGTGTCTGTTGCATGCACCTGAGATAAGAAGCTGCAAAATAACATTAGCAAACAACTACTGCTCTTTACATACTTCAAAAAAAAAAAAATGCTCTTTGCATAGGTTTGATTAATACCAAAAATTTGAGTTTTCTAATTTTCATAATTCAAAGATGGAGTGACTTTTTCTTCAAATTGAGTTTTTCTATCAAATTAATTACACATGTCTGTTGAAAACGTGAGAGATGTTTTTCTTCTTTCTAGTTCATGAATTAGCAGAGTCTATCTTGTTAAAATAACACGTGACTCTAACATAGATATCATAGATTAATACAAATTCCTCTGATTCTGTTGAAAATTAAAAAGAAATTAAAACTGGATATATTACCTTAGAAAAGGAAATAAAAAAACCCTTTTATAGAAATTGAAAGAGGATGAGAAAACAAAGCTATAGAATTTGACTTTAGTCACTATAAGAAAACTGTTTATTTGTGATTAGTTATTTCCTGTAAAAATAATTATTTTTGCTAAATTAGTGTATTTTCATTGTAAATAATCACTTATCACAAATAGTCCGTTACAAAAACTTATTTTTCTTATAATGGATCGGCACTACCATAATAATTTTTGAATGGTAGAACACATTTTATTACGAAGCAACGCTAAGACATTTTCCTCTTTCTTTGGCTTAAAGGAAGATGGACTTGTCATCATCTTTGTGTGACTTTAACAAATGGAATCTTAGATCTTCCATCTTGATGAGTTAAGGAGGGAGGACGACTCTCATGGCCTCTCATCATCTTGACCAAGTCTCCACCTACTTCCTTTCTGTTTTTCTTCAATCCTCTTTCTCTTTTTGGATATTCCCATGCCAATGGCTTGCGTGTGATGCTAATCATACCCTTCTTTTATATAAACTTTTTCTTACACATCAAGTTTTGAGGCCACAATTTTTATAGGTATGTACGAAGTAATTGTGAGTACAAAATGAAAAATAGATTTATTTTTTATAATAAAAATATATTTACAATCTAATATATAGGATTGTAATCGAGTCGAGTCGAGCCGAGCCGATCTTTAGCTTGCCGAGCTCGGCTCGACTCAAAATACTCGAGCTTGAGTCCGAGCTTGAGATTTTTTTTTATTCTTCGTTCGAGCTCGACTTGATAAGTTAAACGCTCAACTTGAGCTCGTCCCACAAACGAGTTCCAGTCAAGCGAGTTCCAGTCAAGCCGAGCTCAAGCTCAAGCTCGAACTATGTTTTTTTTTTTTTAATAAGATTTAATAATTAATAAAATAAATAAATAAATAATCTAATATTGAATTTATACAACTAACAAGTAGAACATCTATTGAATTATAAAATTTTAAAAAATTTATAAGTAATTAATATCTAACTAGTTGATATTTATCCAAAATAACAATATATTATATACCTACATATATTATTAATACATACACTTAATATGATAGCATATATTTATTTTATATATATTTCCCATATACTAGTATATAAAATTATTAAATTTTATCTACTAATTATTATACAAATTATAAAATATACTTATGAAATATATTCACTATATATACATAAGTAATTAGATTACATATTATATATTTAATTATAAAAGTGGTATGCTTATATTATTAGTTACTACATATATATGTGTGTGTGCGTGTATATACATAGATGTATGTATATATTTACCAATATATAAATGAGTTTTAATCGAGTCGAGCTAACGAGTCGACTCGAGCATAAACGAGCAAACCTTAACGAATTTTAGCCGAGTCGAGTTGAGTTTTGTCGGGTATGTGTCATTTACAATTTGAGCGGATATCTGCTTTCACGAAAAAAGTCGAGTTCGATTCGAGTTTAACCGAGTGAGTATCAAACGGGCTATCGAACAGATTGGTTCATTTACAGCCCTATTGACGTATCACGTTAATTATTTTACAAAATAATTTTTTTATTATTACAAAAAACATTAAAATGGATTTCATTTTATTTTATTAAAAAAATCAACTCCAAATACAACAAAAACACATCGATGATTAGTTGGGGATTTAACGAGGTGGAATAAAGTCAATGAAGAGTAGTTCATTCCTATAATAGTGTTGCACATATTCAACATCAATTTGTTTGGAATTATCCCACAACCAACCCATTTTGTTAAACTACTCAGAAATTTCCCATCCACTAATACAAACAAACAAATGTAGAAAATATATATTCAGTACTTTTGGATTTCAATTACTTCAAAAATATACTCATCAAGCTTTTTTGGATATTTCTATGGAAACTACGATCATGCAAAACCCCATATTTCACGTCACGTAAAGACGAAATATTGTATCTATCTTTCCTCGAATTAATTATTAATTTCGTAAGTAATTGAGATGACGCGAAATATTATGATAAATAAATAAATATATTTCATCCTTTTACCAAATAGGCTCAATATAGAGTTTTTTTTTTCTTTAAAATAAACCCAACTAATATTTTTTCGAGAAATACTTTGATTATAAAAAATTTCTTAAAAATAAACTTATTAGATAATATATCGAGTAAAATTATATACAATTGTGAAATAGATAAATATCGCGTAATCATTTTAAAAAAAAATAGATCTATCATTAAAAATTAATTTTTATTTATTCAATTTTTTTTAAAAAATTACACAATAATTACTGTAAATATTATTTATCCCTTTTATAAAATCTTGTTGGACTGTTGCAATTCTCTTCTTTCCGTATGGAAAGGGAAAGAAAGAAAAAAATAAATAAAAGTCAAAATACTCCCACCGCAAGGATCTCTACCGGTGAACAACTTCAACAACCATTCTCCACGGCATCTTAACCATCCACGTCACTCCCCGTCTCCTCCCACTTCAACTGTGGGAAATCAACGGTAAACAGTAACACTTAGCTCAATGACCATAGGATATAGGTTTCCCAAAGAAGAAAATAATAAATAATAATAATATTATTCATAAAAAAAAAAAATCTGTAAAAATAATCATAAATTAATGTGGTTTACTTGATAATTGTATTCTAAATAGATTATAAATTATTTAAAAAAGAGATATTGAGTACACCAAAATCTCACGTACCCTAGCACACTTAACAAATTACTCCAAACTCGTATAGCCCATGTACTGTAAAATGGATAAGGACATTTCAGTAAAACCAAGTTAATATTCTAATAATAATTAAAATAATTTCAGAAACTTAAAATATAAAATTATATTAATGTTTTTTCAAAAGCCCCCTTGATTGTCCTCTAACTGAAACCCCGCGTTTTCTCTCTCCCCGCTGGCCCGGCCAGTGTAACTCACCGGCGCCGTCACCACCCGAAACGCACCGTTTTTCAGTGGCAGCGACACTGAATAACTCTCTCTCTCTCTCTCTCTCGGTTTGTGTCTGTGCCTCTGTTACAGCATGGGAAACTGTAATGCTTGCGTTAGAGGAGACGCCAAAGCTGAGAGGAACTCTAACCGCACAAACCGCAAGAAGAAGAAGAAGAGAACTGTTGAGCGGAAGCCAAACCCGTATGCCGAGGACTCGATTCGTTCTCCCGCCCCCATTCGAGTGCTGAAGGACATCGTTTCATTAACCCATCGCACCCGTATCGGAGACAAGTACATCCTCGGCCGGGAGCTTGGCCGGGGAGAGTTCGGCATCACTTACCTGTGTACGGATAGGGAGACCAAGGAGGCACTGGCCTGCAAGTCTATCTCGAAGCGGAAGCTCCGGACGGGGGTTGACGTGGAAGACGTGCGCCGGGAGGTGGCGATAATGTCGACGCTTCCGGACCACCCGAACGTGGTGAAGCTGAAGGCGACGTACGAAGACAACGAGAACGTGCACCTCGTGATGGAGCTGTGCGAGGGAGGGGAGCTGTTCGATAGGATCGTGGCGAGGGGGCATTACAGCGAGAGGGCCGCAGCGAGCGTAGCGAGGACAATAGCCGAGGTGGTGCGGATGTGTCACGCCAATGGGGTTATGCATAGGGACTTGAAACCTGAGAATTTCTTGTTCGCCAATAAGAAGGAGCATTCGCCGCTCAAGGCCATCGATTTCGGTCTCTCCGTGTTTTTTAAGCAAGGTACGGTACTAGATGTTAATTTCGGTTGTTTTTGTGATTTTGGATTTTTTTTTTTTTTTTTTTCCAAGGGCCTATGGTTTTGCTTCATATTTTAGTTGATTTCAGGCTCTTTGTGATGATTAAGCCTCGCATGCAAGTGATTTCCGTTTCCTCGTGACACATGCTGTGTGGGTTTTGGGTTGATTGTTGGTTTTTCCAATATTGTATTTTTGATTTCTTGTTGATTGTTGATTGTTGTTTTATTGTGGTTCTTAGGGGAGAGGTTTTCGGAAATCGTGGGGAGTCCCTACTACATGGCGCCGGAGGTGTTGAAACGGAATTATGGACCAGAGGTTGATATATGGAGCGCCGGCGTGATCCTTTATATTCTGTTATGCGGGGTTCCTCCATTTTGGGCAGGTTTTTTTTTTTTTTTTTGTGTTGTTTTTTTTTTTTTTTTTCTCTCCCTATTAAAGCCAGCTTTCATGAACGTGGCGGTGAAAATCTTATATTTTTTATTGTGAAGCTTTTCCCTTTTTTGACTGTTTATGGCAGAGACCGAACAGGGTGTTGCTCTTGCGATTTTAAGGGGGGTCATCGATTTCAAGAGGGAACCATGGCCTCAGATATCTGACAGTGCTAAGGGCCTAGTTCGACAGATGCTGGAGCCGGATCCCAGAAAGCGGTTGACTGCTCAACAAGTGCTTGGTAAGTTCTTTAGCAGTTTGTGATACTGGGTTTGACTTGCTGTCATTCAATACAAAGTTGAATAGTTTTCGAAGCTTCATTGTTAATTTGGTTCCAGATTTTAGGTCGGTTAGTAATGGACTTCTTTTTGGGAATTAAGTGATGCACCTTAGTGGCAGTAATCTCACCACTCTAAATTCTGGCTTTCATTTAGTTGAGGTTCCACCCAAGGGCTTAATGCGGTGTTGAGAGAATGTTTTGCTGTCTCACTCTCCTCTTCTAGGATTCTATTCTTCTTGTCATGAGAAGGTTTTACGATAGTGATTCACTTGCTTGAGATAGTTTTACCATTTGATTATGCATGATCATCAGTATCATTTTAATCATCAGTCTAAATGACCATATTTATCAGGGAAAAAAATCAATCTAAATGACCATGGAATACTATTGTTTGCTAGATTTTGACTTGGATTTCAGGTTTAGCCTTTTAGATTGCTTGATAGAAAATCTCATGAGTGGTTTGCAAAGAGGAAGAAGGGATATCTTAACGTTGAACCACTTGGATTTAACTTAAACTTTCGGTTTGGCTGGTGTACTCAGGCTTTTCCATTCCCGGTAAAAGGGGCTAACAACTAAGAAAATTCGAACACTCTTTGTAGTCGCTCGCTTTACTTTTGGGTTGAGGGGGGATCAGAAAGAATCATTCCTAGGTTGGGTAGTGGTGGAGCCCCAAGGCCCCAGGTAGACTAGAGGGCTATGCGTCGTCCCACCCGAGGCATTTCGTACACCCTTAAAGGCATTTAGTGATATAAATAGATCCACGAGTCACCTGTAGAAAATAAATGTTAGGCCCTTCTCGAAGTCTTTTTAAATTTTATACACTTGTTAACAATATCAAGCAAATGAACCCATTAAATGTATCTAAGTTTATACGTATATTTTTCACATAAAAAAAATAAGAAAGTATCAATAGATCATTAGCCAACTCATGTTATTATATTACAATCATTTAAATGTTACGAGAAAAATATTGTTTTATGTCAACGAGCGTGTACATTTATATTTTTTAGTAAAACAATACATCATATAGTCCAACATGGTGAATTCCAAAATGAATCTCACCATGATAATAATTATCTTACCACCTTGTGATATTTTTTCCACTTTTTAATTGTAGAGCAATTTGATTCATTTTTACAGTGTGTATACTTTTATGTGGTTAAGGCTAACCATGGCCTCTACATAATAGTTTGCATCTTTCCACTTGACTTTAGAACTTTTGGGTGTTGTGCCATGCCCTGAAATCTTAGGAGGCTTACAGGTTTTAGACATTAAAAAAATTTGAAAGGGTATGGAAGGTGTATTTTGTGTTTGATGTTGCCATTATCGTAGTGATTGAGTCTCTTAAGACTTAATCAGCAGACTCAGCCTCCTGGAAGATAATAGCTGGTATGAGGCAATTACTTGCATAGTTACATCATGCATGGCTTGCTTTATGTCTTCAAGATTGATGATATCTCCAATACTGTGCTTTTTTCTTTTTCTTACCTTCCTAGATAGCCTTTCTTTGAACTGTCTTGTTTCTCAAGATCTTGATGACTATGATCTCTTCATTATTCAGAAACTGCCATGGTAAATCTGAAATATTTGACCGTGTCGATAGCCCACTCCTAAGTCCTGCTAAATTTATTTGAAAATAAAATTGAAGACCACTTTTTGTGATCACTTCATTGGGCTGACTTTATTTGGGAATCACATTGTATTGTCAGTGGCTTTCCATAGACAATATTTTCTTAGAATGAATCATTTTAAGATGTATTCATGATAAAAGGCTGGACTTCACTACTCTTTTCTACTTGTAAGTTGACGAATAACATTCATGTAGTTTCAATGGAAATTGTATTCAAAGCTACTCGCAATATCCTTGTGTTTAGTGCAGTAATCCCTTCTTTGTTGACAAGTTTCTATCTGAAAACGGGCTATTAAACAGCTATTAAAAAGGCATGTGTTTGTAGACACAAATGTATATTCTCATATCACTTGGAGGCAGTGCATTATTTTGGTTGGTACAAGGAGGAAAATTGTTGAACTGCTGATATATTTGAACTGTTTGGAGTTTGAGTTTTTCTGCAGTATGGCTAGCTTTCTTGAAATTGCTAATACTAATCTGTATTTTCTTCTCTTTCATCTTTTGGTAGATCACTCCTGGCTGCAAAATGCAAAGAAAGCGCCAAATGTCCCACTGGGAGATATTGTGCGGTCAAGACTCAAGCAGTTCTCTGTGATGAACAGGTTCAAAAAGAAAGCTCTTCGAGTAAGAATCTATTTTGGTTTTAGGTGTAATTGTTGGCTCTATTTCTGACTATAAGTGTGGTGATGTACAATTTGACTTTGGTTGGTGATTTGGGTTTGTTCGATCAATTTATGTAGGTAATTGCAGAACACTTGTCTGTTGAAGAGGTAGAAGTAATCAGAGATATGTTTACATTGATGGACACGGACAGGGATGGGAAAGTAACATATGAAGAACTGAGGACTGGGCTTCGAAAAGTTGGTTCACAATTGGCTGAACCAGAGATAAAAATGCTGATGGAAGTGGTAAATTTCTATGCTTGTTTAAGTGCAGATTTGAAAGTCACTTCAGTTATTTTCAGAGATAAAAATTATCATACATGGTTCACTGGACAGCATACCTTGGATTCCCCTTTGGTTAGACCTTTTCTTCTCAAGCCTCTGTCCTCATGTTACTACCCACAAAATCCTGCTGATGCCATTTGCTCTTTACCACTATGCAAAATTTGGCACCTCCCTATGTTTTCAATAAAGTGAAAATGCTTTGAAACTTGATAATTTCTAGTATTTATAAGCAGTTAGGATGACTTAACACTTGTGACTATTACTATGTATGTTGAAATAATGTTTCCTAGACAAGTGAGACTCATAAAGAGGATAAATTTTGGTTGAGATTTCACTGTAATGTCAACACTCATTGATTGATAAATGCTTTCAGATCACAACATCTGAAAGCATTGGTTTCTGTTCAATATAGTTCAGTGCTCCATTGTCCAAAATTTTTATTATAGATTTTGTTGTATTTTGTTTTTGTTAATATCCAAACTAATAGACTACAAGTTGTGATATCTATTTAGGCTGATGTGGATGGGAATGGAGTACTGGACTATGGAGAGTTTGTAGCGGTAACAATTCACTTGCAAAGGATGGAGAATGATGAGCATTTCCGCAGAGCCTTTATGTTTTTCGACAAAGATGAAAGCGGATATATTGAATCAAATGAACTGCGGGAAGGCTTAGCAGATGACTCGGTTGAAACTGATACTGATGTGGTGAATGATATAATGAGAGAGGTTGACACTGACAAGGTTTGTCTTTCAAGCCTTACCGTCTCTTGTATTTAAAATTCAGGACCTACCACCTGTTAGAAACATCACTTCTAGAACATCTTGAAACAGGAAACGAAATGGTAATAGTGATAAATATTTGGAACTTGTCAAGATGCTGCAAAGAGAGTTGAAGTCATCAAGATTTTAAAATTGATGTTGAGCATTCTGATATCAAAACTCTCTCTCTCTCTCTCTCTCTCTCTCTCTCTAATGGCTTGTACAGTTCAACCTGATCTTTTGGAAATTCTTTTCAGGATGGGCGCATTAGTTATGAGGAATTCGTTGCCATGATGAAAACTGGAACTGATTGGAGAAAGGCATCTCGACAGTATTCTAGGGAGAGGTTTAAGAGTTTAAGCCTCAACCTGATGAGGGACGGTTCTTTGCAGCTTCATGATGGTATTACTGGTCAAGCTATTGCTGTATGAGCTAAAGTTTTCATGGTCTTCTTGTTTGTGCCACCGAGAAGTTTCTTTCCTTTTATCATTGCTGTACACGAAAATATGGCATGTGCGTTTTCACCAAGTACAAAATTTTCAATCAGCCGAAGACAGGGGAACACAAAATATTCTTTGGTTACTGTTGGAGGACTTAAGTTGGCCTTTGCCTGTTTGAAGCTGCAAATTGACTGGGGTTCATCGGCTGTTGACAGAGATAATGGACCCAAGTGTTCTTTTAGTAAGTGTCACATAATTCTTGTATATTTGTTATGTTTTTCATGCTTGATGTATTGTTATTTCCCTTTTTTTCCCTTTTAGGATTGTGCAGAAACCACTTTAAGAGTTGTTTATTGGAATTGAGAACACTGGAGAAACTTTTTAATGGTTTATTATTGCATCAATATGAAGCCAACCTAATTTCTGAGAAATTAAGTCCACTTAATTTGATGACTTCTTTCCAATTGTTTGTGAAAAAAGATACTAGGCTTGAGTGTTGCTTTGGATAATGAAAATCTAAATGCGGTTCACACAGGCTTATTTGTATAATGAAGAATAAAACTTTGATCGCTGTCATTGGAATGTTATCGCTATTGATCTTTTACCTTTAATTTAATCACAAGAAAGAAAAATCTCTTCTTGTATCACATTACAACATATTTTCAAGCATGATTAATCAACTGCTACTAGATCATAACTATATGGAGTATGCCAAGAAAAGGGAGTATAAAAAGGGTCAGTTCTTTCTTGTTCTCAATGATCCGACTCCATCACAGACAACAACTGTATGATTCTGCAAGATTGATCTAATGATTTCGAACTCACATTGAATCCATAATCAATATTCTTGTTCTCAGACTCAATGGACGCTAGGCTTTGGGTATCTGAACATCTGAGTGACTTCCAATATTGCTGCCTTTTAGAACTCTTCCATGCAGATCATACACTATCCCACCCACCTAGCTCTTACCCTTCTTCGAGCTTTACCATCTCCAATCCCTCAATGGATGATTTTGTCGCCACCATGGGCTTGACCTCATCGGCATCGGCTTCCACGTAACGGTACTTCCACCACCTCAGACTCGTCTCATGGTTGTCATCAACCTTCTTCTTTCATGACCACCACCATATGCAACAGCCAGTGGGGATCCAACACAAAGAGGGATACACGTCAACTATATATGACACATTTCAAATGGATGTCATTTAAGTAGTTGATATTAGGGGTGGGCAGTGGGATCTCGCCCCCGCTGCCTCGCTCCCCGTCAGCCCCCGTGTGGTAGGGCGGGTCACCTCGTCCGCTGCCCGCATCTGGCACCCACATTAGGGGCGAATGGGGTTCACTCCCGCCTTTTATAATATATATAAATATACATAAATAATTGTATATTACAAATTGTATATATATAAATATATATTACAATTTATTAGACTTGTTCACAAGAGTGTTAAATTTGTTTACAAGATTGTACATGTATTGCATTGGCCAAGGATGGGATTCACTCCCGCCCCGCCCCGCCCCCACCTTTTATAATATATATATATATATATATATATATATATAAATAATTGTATATTACAAATTGTATATATATAACTATATATTACAATTTATTAGACTTGTTCACAAGAGTGTTAAATTTGTTCATAAGATTGTACATGTATTGCATTGGCCACCTAGGTCAACCTTTATATAGAAGGCCAAAGCAATACAAAAGCCTTATTTGACCAATGTGGGACTCACAATCCACAATACAATCTTGTTAAGAAGTCTAATACTCTTGTGATCAAGTCTAACAAATTTAAAAATTGATAACATAATTTTTATGTTATCAGTTTTTAAATTATTGTTATATATTTTAATTTTAATTTACAATTTAAATTATATAATAATTTTAGTTTGGGTCCAATATTTTTGGACCCAGAAATAATTTTTAGGCTAAACGGAACATCAATACCTTTGAAGTGGGCATGGGGCGGGGCGGATGGGATGTCCGCCCCTGCCTCCCAGGGGTAGGGTGTGGGGCTTGAAACACCACTCCAGGCATATGCAGGGGCAGGGTGCGGGGAAGGGGTGACCCCGCCCTCGCATATGCGGATATCATCCCTAGTTGAAATAAGAAACTATTTTAAAATGATTAGAGATTACAACATTTAGAATGAAGAGTAATATTACTAAAACAATTGACAGTACATACGAGACTTTAAATTATTGAATTGTTGGATATATACATTATTGACACAAACTTGCTAGAAAAAAAGTAACACAGTTATACAAAGATTTTTTATTTATTTATAGGAAAAAAACCATATTATTGATAAGAAGCATTACAGATTGTTTTTGTCAAGCCAAATGACCTGAGAAACAACATTTGGAACATTATCTCACCACATCTCAATGCTTTCAACATTCCAAGAATAAGAGGCGAGCTTATGGGCTGCCTCGTTCCCTAATCGATTCACATGTTGAACTTTGCAGACTCTGAAAAGTTGCATAAGCCTTTTTATTTCTTTCACCGCTATCCTTAGAGAAGAATGGGAATTAGTAGCACTCTATTCTTTGATCATCAACAAGCAATCACTCTCAAGTATAATATCATCAATGCCCATATTTACACAAAGTTATAAGCCTCGAAACATGGCTAGGAGTTCAATATTTTCAAGGTCATGGACCTCATTTTCTAGCTTGCTAGCAGCCATCACTCTGTCGTTCGTTGTATCCTTGAGAATAACTCTCACGCCTGCCTTGTGCTGATAAAAAAATATTGCTCCATCTACATTCAGCTTTAAGAAATCCTGAGGAGGTGGTCTCCAACTACAATAGGTTGTCGACTTCGTGCTTGGAGTAGCTTTCAGTTTCTTGTGAAGATTCTGAATTGATAAAGCATATTCAATCACCAGATTAGGATCCAGACGTACCTTATCGTGCATCATCTTATTTCTTCGATACCAAAAACCCATGCTATTAGGAAAAACATAGCAAGGTCTTCAATAGTGCTCTTTTCCTTCACACTTAGTGTTATATCTCTCATATTCATATCCTTGTTGATACCTTGCAGTAGCCTTACATATATGTTCCCGTGGTTTCCAATGTTAGGACAATAAATGATGGCATGTGGAAGGTCTTTCATATCATCCTACCAGAAACTACAATTTGCTTCCACTTCAATATGCTTCTGTCTAAGATTAAAAAAGGTGGGTAGTCCATTCCTACAGGCTCTCCAATGCAAAAACTTTGAATTTGTTAGAAACTTTCAATTTCCATAATGTATGACAAAGTGCTTGTTGTCTGTTTGCATCTTAGCTCTCTCCTGAGTTGTTCTGTTTTTCTCTGAAAAATCTATATGCACTTTTTATACTAAACTTGCCATTCTTTTCTGGGGTCCATGTCCTCTAATTTTCATGGTCTCTTGGACATATAATAATCTTCACAATGTTTGCTGCTATAGTTGAATTGAAAAGAGTTTTAATCTTCCTGATATTCCACCACTTAGTATTGCTATCAATAAGACTATCTACAGTATCTTCATTCTCTTCTATTTTCATATTATTGAGTTCCTTATAAAGAGCTTGATGACCTAAAATTCAGTTGTCCTTCCATTTCTTCACAGATTTTCCATCCCTTATAATCCATCTATGCCTTGGATAAGCAGGTTTTTTGCTTCCCAAATTCCTCTCCAGGCATATGAAGGATTATTGCCCAAAGAGGATTCAAAGAAATTAACCTTTGGGAAATACATTGCCTTATAAATTTTCTGCAACATGCTTCCTTCCTCTTGTAATATTCTCCACCCTTATTTTGCTAACATCGCCATATTAAAAGTTCTCAAATCTTTGAAGCCTAGGCCACGTCTGAATATGGAGTCGCACATCTTGGCCCAACTGATCCAATGTATCTTCCTCTCACCTTTTTTCTAACCCCACTAGAATGTAGCCATCATACTTTCAAGTTCAGAGCATAGACTACCAAGTAACTTGAAGCTACTCATAGCATAGGTAGGGATTGAGAGTGCCATAAGTTTGATTAGCACCTCCCTTCCCCTTGAGAGAACATATGCTCCTTCCAACTCTGTAGTTTCTGCCAAACTTTATGCTTAATCTCTAAAAAAGCTTGAGATTTGGATCTTCCAATCACTGGAGGCAAGGCAAGATATTTCTCATTTTGTTGTACCTAGGTAACACCCTACAAAGACATAATCTTTTCCTACTTTCCAATTGGCACATTCATGCTTAACACCATAGAGGTTTTCTCTCTGTTGATTTTCTAACCTGATGCATTTTCGTATTTCTTCAACAATAGTTGCATTCTCCTATTTGTCTAAGCGTCTGCTTTACAAAATATAACATTGTCATCTGCAAAAAAAGGTGGTTTAGTCGAGGTGCTCCTCTTCATATTTTAATGCCAAGGATGGAGTGATTGCAGTCAGCTTCCTTCAATAAGCTAATAAGCCCCTCAGTGCACAACAAGAATAGATAGGGTGAGAGGAAATCCTCTTGCCTCAGCCCTCTACTAGGAATTATAAGCCTATTGGCTCTCCATTAATCAATACAGATGTTAATGTCGTGTTTCGCACACTTTTGGGCCAAGCTCCGACAACTCATATATTAAAAAATGAGCCCTGCACAAGGTAGAAAAGATTGCGATTTTGAGAGGGCGGCCTGGGGGTTGGGTAACCTCTAATGCCAAAGTTAGTAAGTATTCTTGGAAGGTAGAAAATAAGTAAGAGAGTCTAGGAATCAGAGATATATTCTCATACCTAGGATCTGCTATTTATACTATAAGCCTATGAGCAAATAGTGCCTGCTACCATGATGTCTGTGTTCCCCGTACTATTCCTTGTGTCAGAGTTTTTAAATGCAGCGTGGCTCTTCGATAGCGTCATTAATGTGGCGTGTTGTCCGGGTGGTGGAGCTATTAATGCAGTGTGGTTATCTGACCTCCTTTTCTCAGTAGCCATTAATGCGGCGTGGTTATTCGACCTTCTTTTCTCAGTCTGTCTCCCTTATGGTCCATTCATACCCTTTTTGTCAGTAGATCAAGGGTTCCTCATATATTATACTTTCCATGCGGGTGGGCACTTGAGGCTGGACATTACTTGAGGGGGCCTTAGAGCGACAAGTCTCATACTGTAATCAAGGGTTCCTCATATATTATACTTTCCATGCGGGTGGGCACTTGAGGCCTGGACATTACTTGAGGGGGCCTTAGAGCGACAAGTCTCATCCTTTACAGTACCATCTCTCCTGCAAGTTGTGTATGGAGGAGCTTTCCCGTAGGCTAGGTTAGGGGCTCTTTACTTCGAGCCAAGCTTTCGATCTTGCTCCCTTTCATTTATAGTGGGGGAAATCTTCTTACAATAGAGAAAGAGATAGTTTGGACACACATCATAATCAGTTTTATCAGTTTGTTATCAAAGCCCAGTTTGTGTATAATAAATTGTAAAAAATCTCACTCTACTCTATCATAGGCTTTGCTCTTGTCCAATTCTAAAAACATAAAGCCTTTGTTTCCTACTCTCTTCTGCCTCAAGTAATGGATCAGTTCATAAGCTATCAATACATTATCTCTTATGAGCTTTCCAGGTACAAAGACACTTTGAGAATCCGAGATTATCTAAGGAAGCACTAGTTTCAATCTATTGGCAATCACTTTTGAAATAAGTTTGTAAATAACTTTGCAAAGGCTGATGGGTTGAAAATCTGTCACTTTCAAGGGAGATTTCTTCTTTGGCACCAATGTTATGAAAGTATGATTTATAAATTTTGGGAACTCACCAGTATTCAGAGCTTGGAAGACTACTACAGTGAATGATTTTCCTATTATATGCCAAAAACTTTGAAAAAAGAGGGGGCCATGCCATCAGGTCCAGAGGCTTTTGTAGGGTTCATTTGTTTCAATGCCCTTGTCACCTACTCTTCAGTATAAGCCTTAGATAGCTCTTCATTCATGCTGCTATTGACTTACCCTGCCAGATCCCCCAAAAAATCAAAGGAGCCCCTCTGATCAGATGCTGTAAAGAGTGGTTGAAAATAGTCTAGGATAATTTTCGCCAGGCTTGTTTCTTTCCTTTCGTTGTTCACCGGAGTTGCCACCGGCGGTGATGTGCGCTTAGCTTCTCATTTCTATTCTTATCTTCCCCAACTCATTCCTTACTCCCAGCACATAACCACTGTCTATATGGAAATATTTCCATTTCATAGGATTCTATCTCAGTCTTCCATTGATCGCATTCATGGTGGCCATGTCCCAACATTCCGCAACAATAACAAAAAACTCGAGTCTTTCATAGTCTTTGTTGATCTTTTTTCCTTGTAGTAGAGGTTTTGAAACATATAAACGTACTTGTAAGGGATAAAATATAACGTGCCCATGGTATTTCCTAAACCCAGCCTAACAGAGGGAACTCATCAGGAGGGAAAGAGGAGACAAAATGCTGAGAATGGTGTTAAGATGTAAGGAGGAAAAGAGGGGAGTGGACATAAAGGATGGGTGATGTGACATAAAGTAAAGAAAAGTGACACAAAGCAAATGGGGCAGGAGATCAAAGGCAAGGGCATATACGACTCTAGGAACTTTTGACCAGGCTTCTCCTCGAAGGCTTCTTCAACCCAATGAAAGGAGTTTCAATGACAATATCTCCTTCAGAAGACAGAACTTCGAGATCGATTGTACGGTGAGGATGAGAGACAATGAGAGACTGTAAAACAAGTTTATTATAGTGGATTCTTCTCTCCCCAAACCCCTGTGGACATAGACTTAGTGCCGAACTATGTAAATTTATGTGTTTCCTTCTCTTTATTTTCCCTGTATTTATTTACTGTTCATCATCATGGATTTATGCCGAATACCGTACAACCACACCGAACCACTGTTGGGGGCTCCACACAATACTGATCTAGACTAGGGCCCAGAATAACCTCAACGAGGCCGTGAATGGATCTTTCTCCCCTTCTGGATTGTTGCGCTATTTTTAGATGTTAACTGATGACGTTGTCTATAGAATCGAGATTATTTTTACACCGGAAGAGGAAGAAAGATGATTTTCTGACGCGAGAAATAATCTCCGAAGGAGCAGATGAAACTCTTCCAGATAAGTATCTTCAGCCTTTTCACTTTTATTTTTATGAAAAGTACTATTGTAGAAAAGGGGCGAGTGAACCTTTCCTTGCCCAAACGATTAAGTGCGCTGCACTTAAATGCTTTTCCATGCACGCAATGTGTAAATCGGGAACCAAACTCCCCGGCCACTTAAGTTGTAAGTGTCATTGCTTCATGTACTTTAAGTATACAGCACACTTGGAATACACACGAGGGCACACACTAGTGCACAGTGCATAAGGATGGACGAAGATACTTAAATCCACATCGCTTCGAAGATACTTAAGGATAGAAAAATTCCCCAGCAGTAAACTGACTAAGTTGAAAAAAGAAAATAAAAACAAAGAGAGAATAATAAAAGGAGCAATAAAGAAAAGAAATAGCAACTAGTAAGGGGCAATTTCGGTCAAGCAAAACTAGTTACAACGGCTAAAATACCCCGATTTGTCTCATTCAAAACTTATGTGGATTTTATTTTTACTAACACGACTGATTCTTATAGCGCGAGACATTTGCTAAATGCCCCGCCACACTCAGACACCGTTCGAACGCCTCAGTATTACTCCATCAACGTAATCTTCATTAACGTAATCTCCACCAACATAATCTTCATCGACGTAATCTCTACCAACGTAATCTCCATCAGCGTATCTCAAGCAACGAAGTCTCCATCAACGACTACTTACCTCCCCGCAAGGCACCAAAGGAATGAGTCACACTAGAGGCTGTTCTATCCTTCTCGCGGTGGAGAGCGGGCCAACCCTCGGCTGCCCGACACTTACCTTCCTCGTGAGTGTCAACAAGCGAGAGCAGGTCCAGTCCCAGACTGCTCGACAACTTACCTCCATGCGGGAGATAGCGAGATATGCCTGAAGGCCATCTCACCCCTCCCGCGACGAAGAGCGGGTCCAGCCCCTTAGCTGCCCAACAACTTACCCTGACTTCCGTCATGACGAAGAGTGGGATTAGCGCCAGCCTAACCCAATATTTACCTTCCCTATGATGTCAACGGGTGAGAGCAGGTCCAATCCCAAACTGCCCGATTCTTTACCTCCCTTTAAGGATTAAAGGATGGGCAGGCAGCCCAACCTCCCTCACGAGGAGAGCGAGTTCGGCTTCTCAGTTTCCCGAACAACTTACCCTGCCTTCATCACAATGAAGAGCGGACTGGCTTCTCAGCCATCAGACACTTACCTCCCCGTGAGGCACCAAAGGGATGAGTCACACAAGAGGCTGCTTTATCTTTCTTGCGGTGGAGAGTGGGCCAGCCCTCGGCTGCCCTACACTTACCTTCCTCGTGAGCGTCAACAGGTAGGAGCATGTCTAGTCTCAAATTACCCAATAACTTATCTCCCCGTGGGAGATAGAGGGCAAGATGCGCCAAGGCCATCTTGCTCCTCCCACGACGGAGAGCAGGTCCAACCCCTCGGCTGCCCGACAACTTACCCCGACCTCCTCCATGAAGAAAAGTGGGATCAGCGCCAGCCTGACCCAACACTTACCTTCCATGTGATGTCAACGAGTGGGAACAGATCCAGTCTCAAACTGCCCAGCGAGTTACCCCACTCTCATCACAGTGAAAAGCGAACCAACTCCTTAGCTATTCAACAACTTACCTCCCTGGGGGGAACAAAGAGGTGGGCTTGGCTTAAGGCATCCTGACCTATCCTTTGGTGGAGAGCGGATTCAATCTTTCGAATGACCGCCACACCATAAGCAATCTCCTGCAATAGAATGCCAAACGAATAAATGCCTCAGACCCTCGCCACATGCCATCTCCTGCAACTGAATGCCAAACGAATAAATGCCTCAAACCCTCACCACACTCCATCTCCTGCAACGAAACACCAAACGGATAAACACCTTAGACCCTCGCCACACTCCATCTCCAGCAACAAAATGCCAAACGAGTAATGCCTCAAACCTTTACTACACCCTAGCAAGACAGCTCAAATTTATGAGTTCCACACCCGTGATTGGAAATTGTTTACACTAACTGGTTAGACTTTTGCAGCATGATCGAACATCTCCTACTTACCTTCCCGTTGAGAGTCGACAAGCAGGTCCAGCCTTAAGGTAGCCCAGCCTAACTCACTATGAAGTACGGGATCAGTCTTTCGACTGCCCGACGATTCTCTAAGGATCACATCTCCTCCAGCAAATGCCAAGCCTCTAATCTTCACCGCACTCCAGGACAACAGGTCAGGTTTTGAATTTCGCACTTGTAATTGGAGAATATTTACACTTACTAGTTTGACTTTTGCAACACAGTCAAACATCTCCTACTTACCTTCCCATTGAGGGTCAACAGGTCTGTCAGCCTTAAGGCGGCTTGGCCTACCTCAACAAGAAGTGTGGATCCAGTCTTTCGGCTGCCCAACATTAATCTTGAGATAGCATCCTCTCTAGCAAACGCAGAGTGTTTACACTCGAGCCATGGATGCCTTCCCTGGGTTATTTTGGACAACAAGTCAACAAACGAGAAGGGCTAGGGGCCATTCGGTCCCCCTGGCACCCAATAGGCTGGTAGGTCACCCGACTGCTCGACCTTCACACCTTACGCGGTAGAGAGCATCTCACACCATAGCCGAGCTAACGCCCAACAATCGGGCAGGTCACTCAACTACCCGACCTACACACTATACGCGGTCGAGCATATCTCCCACCATAGCCGAGCTAGCGCCCAACAGGCGGGCAAGTCACTCGACTACCCGACTTTCATACTCTACGCAGTTGAGCATGTCTCCTGCCATAGCTGAGCTAGGACCCAACAATGGACAGGTCACTCGACTGCCCAACCTTCGCTCCTTACGTGGTAGAGAACATCTCTCACCATAGGTGAGCGATGCGCTTGCAACTTACACGATGAAGTACATCTCTCGCCATAGCCAACCTACATACTTGCATCTTACGCGATCGAGTACATCTCCCACTATAGCCGTGCTACGTACTCGCACCTTACCCGTTGGAATACATATCCTGCCATAGTTGAGCCCCGTGCTCGCACCCTACGCGATCGAGCCTATCTCCTGCTTCTCTCGCCAAGTTGAGCCACACACTCGCACCCTACGCGGTTGAGCCTATCTCCCGCTTATTTTGCCAAGACGAGCCTCACACTTGCACTCTAAGCAGTCGAGTTAATCTCCTGTTCACTTTGCCAAGACGAGTCCCGTGCTTGTAGTTTAGGCGGTCGAGTCTATCTCCAGCTTATCTCGCCAAGTCAAGCCCCGCGCTCGCACTCTATAGGATCAAGTCCATCTCCTGCTTAATCCCGCACTCAGAAATCGTCACTGCGTAACGCAAGAGGAACAGATAACTAGGGACCAGTTCCCGGAACTTACTTCTCTACAAACTTGGGTGGATTATTTCGATTGCATATTTTATCTTTGAAGATTCTCAAGTTCTTCTTTTTGGAGAAAATTGCCTTTAAGAATCGCGATCAACTGCAAGGGATAAAATATAACGGGCCTTTGGTATTTCCTAGACCCAACCCAATAGGGGGGAACTCATCAGAAGAGAAGAAAAAGAGAGGGAAGGAGGAGGCAAAAGGCTGAGAAGGGTGTGAGGGTGTCATGAGAAAAATAGAGAAGTGGACATAAATGAGGAGTGATGTGACATAAATCAAAGATAAGTGACACAAAACAAAGGGGGAAAAGGCAAGAGCATATAGACTCCAAAGACTTTTGGCTCAGGCCTAGGCACAGGCCTAGAACAACCTCAGTGGGGCCGAGAATGGATATTTCTCCCCTTCCAGACTGTTGTGCTTTTTTTAGGTGTTAACAATACTCTTAACTCGCATGAATTCACTCCATGCCATCTCACCTTTTTCCAGATCCACTTCTTCCACCCTTCCCAATGGTGTTTTCAATCAGGTTGCTTATATACTTGTTTTTGGCTATGACTAGTAGATAATGAATGTGGACCCAGAAAAGAGCTTCAGTTAATTGAATTTGATGAACTTCTTGTTTCCCGTCAACTTCTTTTACCAACACCAAATGTTTATCAAATAACCAAGGTCCTTCACATTTTCCTCGTTCTTTATCTCGAACATATTCGAATTCTAAAAATTTGGATCCAGGTCTCAAAACTTGATATATCTTTACTGGGCACCAGATTTTCTTCATAGACTGCTTAAAAGCTTCAATTTATAATACCAATTGGTTAACAACGTAATTATCAAACATTTTCCACTTCGAATAACAGCATCTTCTAACAAATTCGGTTCCACTTGAATCTCCTTCTCCTCTTATTTAGTAAGAGATAGTGTCTTGTAAAACTTCTCTAAACCATCCTCCATCTTTCTCTAATGTCCACTATCAGTTCACATTAGATAAGATCTCATGCAGATGAATCTGCCACAATGAATCCTGTACTAAGACAGGAAGGGGTGACCTCTACACGTGATATTTTATTTGAAGATGTTTTTATTTGACTAGAAAATACAGACATGATATTTTTGTTTGACTAGAAAATACATAACCTTAAATATTAGAACCACGTGTCTTTCGTTTGTGTGTGTGTAAACTACGAAAACATCTTTGATTGGACCAGAGGCCTGGGGCAGGGCCTAAAATTGTGGCCCAAAAATTCAGTACCGACCCTGCTGGGGTGGGATGCTTCCCCAGTAGTTGGCAGCACGTAAATAATAAGAAGAGGTAAGCTGATTGATTAATGCTCGACATGATAGTATTTTATATATATATATATATATATATGACATTGACTATAAATAAATATATAATAAATAATTATTTAATCAGGATAGATGTTTCACATTTTATTTAATGAAATGAAAATAAGATAAAAATACGATGTATAGAATTTTCGTGTATATATATATATATATATATATATATTTATATATATTTACCACACACGTATATATATATTTCCGGGACCCAACCATCGTCCACAACACAATTCCCTCCTTTATTGAAGAAAACGAAATTGCTCCCACTACACAACCGTCGGATTTTCTTTCCTGTACTCCATCTTCCCCTTCTCCGACCATTTCCTCCATTGCGGCACAGAAATATAGAGATAGATGGGGGTGGATTACTACAACATTCTGAAAGTGAACAGGAACGCGAGCGATGATGATTTGAAGAAGGCGTACAAGAGGCTCGCCATGATATGGCACCCTGACAAGAACCCCGTCAATTATGTCGAGGCCGAGGCCAAGTTCAAGCAAATTTCCGAAGCTTACGACGTTCTCAGTGATCCCCAGAAGCGCCAGATCTACGATCTCTACGGAGAGGAGGCTCTCAAGTCCGGTCAATTCCCCCACCCCCCTCCTCCTCCTCTTCTCGTGCCGCCAGCGGGGTCCCCCATAATCTTCACCATCAATACTACAATAGCAACCGCCAGCATCCCACCTCCTTCCGGTTCAACCCCCGGGATGCCGATGACATCTACGCCGAGATTTTCGGATCCGAGAGTAATGGTAGTGGCGGCGGCGGTGGTGGTGGAGGAGCAGCTAAGGGATTTGGTAGAGACGGGTTCTTCAGAACGCCTGGTGGTGGGTCAGGTACCGGGTTTTCTAGGAAGGCCGCGCCGCTGGAAAACGCGTTGCCCTGTAGCTTGGAGGAGCTCTACAAAGGTGCTAAGAAGAAGATGAGGATCTCTAGGAACGTCTATGACGCCTCTGGGTACACAAAATTACAATAAAGTTCATTTTTTTCTCTTTACATATCGGCCCCAGATAACGATTATATTATAATAATGGTCCTGCTAACCCTTTTTGGCACTATAGTCACTAGGCATTGCAATTCAATTTATCTCACAATGTTAGTTTCTTTATTAGCTAAAAGCATTAGGAACCTGTGCGTGTTGAACCGTGTTAAACATGATGGTAGTTTTTTTTTTTTTTTTTTTTTCATGTTATGTCAGTTGCATGGAACTTGCAGCAAGGTACTTTCCTCATTTTGAAACGAATACTCGGAATCTGTTAGAGTTGAGGTTGACAGATTATGTGCAGTATTAGAAGTGTGCACGGTTTCCCATAGTAGAATCGATTTTGGGATGGAAACTTCTCTTTTGTGTCTATAATTGCTTATTTTAGGATGTGAGGATAGAGTTTCGAGTTGATTATTCGGCATGGTCGAATTTAGGTTGTGAATGACAGTTGTGGCAAAGGTTATGTTGTTGAATTCTTATTCTCTTGGTGCCAGTTGTCTAGGTGGTTGCCTGTGCTCCTAATGAGCCTGTTGACTTGGCGTAGAACTTCTAGTTTTTTTTCCTATGCAACATGTGTTCCTGTCGGCAACTATGATGAGCGTTATCTACTTATTAAAAAACTTTGATGAGCATTATCTCACTAGGTGCATTCAGGAGTTTTCCAAGCTTATTTCCCTCTCTTGATAGGTGTACTCAAGGAATACTCCCTGTGTACCTTGATGTTGCCTATATTTCTCTTTATTGGTTATGAATAAATTTTTTAATCAAATTAATTGATTTGAGTAGATTACAGGCTGTTGAGCATTGCATATTTTGCTTTTAATTAGTAATTTGTAATCTTGTACGAGCTGGCGGGAATTATCTTAGCTACGCTGGTTTCAATAATGGCTTGGCAATATTGTTTAATGGTCTATTTCTGGTCCTTGACATATTGCTAGCTTTTACACATTTTTAGTGCCGTTTATGATTTGGCCAGTAACTTTCCGTATATTTCATTCACAGAATAGCTTGGATCCTTTCCATTCTTGAAATTGTCTAGCCTCAATTCTCCCCAACATGGTTGGCGAGATCATTGAACTCTGTTTAGAACTTTAGATATGCTTTCTTCCAATGGCTGCTTGGTTTTCTTGTGAAATTGTTTCATTACAATAGTTAAAAGATGTTATAGGGTATATTAATGTATACACCTGGACGTGTCCTGAACAATCATGGATGCAGCATAATTACTTGCACCAAAATAAATAAAGAGTCATAGTTAAGGAAATTGAAGTAATGGATTTGAAGGGTTCCCATGAGGTTAAATTTTTTTATTATAAGAATGAAGATTAGGCCTCAATGGCTTGTTATGAAATCTAGTAACTTTTATGGTAACAAGCAGGTTTAAGAATCAGTAAGGTAAGTATGTGTACACTTGACTCTTTGACCCGATGACATTCTATTTTGTTATTGGTCCTCAATGGGTTTGGGGGCAAGATTGGGGACATGGTTATGAAGTACATACATAGTTTCTGTGTAGTGCAGCCTCTAGCTGGACATTCAAATTGTAGTCATTCAAGGCCAAACCCAAGACATTTCTATCTTCCAGCACTTTGTGTTGCATGTGCAAGAAGAATGGGGAAGTGGTAGATCACTTGTTATGTCATTGTGAGGTAGCTAGGAACTTATGGAACAACTTCTTTGTTAGAGGAGATTAGCATGGATGATGCCTAGAAGCTTGGTCAAGTTTCTAGCTACTTGGAGGGGTCTACAAGGTTATCCACAAGTGGCAACAATATGGAAGATTACTCCCACATTTCTATTGTGGTGCATTTGGAGGGAGAAGAATGATAGAAGCTTTGAAAATCACAAGCAAACAATGGATGAACTTAAAGTTTTCTTTTTCAACACCCTGTTCCTTTGGGCAGCCACAACAAATTTTAATGGACTAAGAGTCCAAGACTTTCTTGTATCTGTTGTAAATCCTAGATGGATGTTTCTCATGTATATGTCCCGTATACTTGGGTTACGCCTATTGTTTTCAATTAATAAAACTTATTGATTACTTATATAAAAAAAATGCATGGGGGGAGATATATATATATATATATAATATAGATAGATAGAGAGAGAGAGAGAGAGAGAGAGAGCAATGTCATGCATCAAGTGAATCCAAGAAACTGCTTTTCATCTCCATCATTTAGTCCTTTGATGAGTTATAGAATAAAGAAAACCCCTACATGTAAATTTCAGCCATTGAACTCATGCTTTGTTCTTGCTGAAAAATGATTTCCGAATTGTGTTTTGTCTAGGGAATCAAAGCCAGTGGGTTTCTCTGTTTACATCCATTATCAAATAACGTGTTTGGAGCATATTTCCTTTTGTGGTTGTAGTTAAAAATCCCAGTCTTAAATATTGATGCTAATGTTCATATGGGTTATATTCACCTACATGATTTTACCCATGCATTCTTTCAACTATGGTCTACAACAATACAGATATGCTGGAACATGTTGCCATGGGGAGTTAGATGGAAGTGTTCCACATGTACTGCAGTTAGAGGCAGCATCATCCCTAAAAGAGAAGAGTGAAGACTAGTCAGCCTTGAAGATGAATAGAACATGTTGCCATTGGTGGTGGTTTTTGGTGTGTGTGTGTGTGTGTGTGTTGGAGGGGGGGGGGGGGGGGGGGGGGGGGGGGGGTGGCGGTGCGCGCTAGATGGAGGTGTTCCTCATGTACTGTCGTTGGAGGCAGCATCATCCATAGAAGAGTGAAGACTGGTCAGCCTTGTAAGATGAATAGGAGAAAAGTTCACCAAGTGGGATTTTATTTTAAGCTTAGGGAGATTGCTCAGATTGGACATATATGGTCTCCTTTTTGGGTAATGCATTCCATATAACACTCTGATAGTACTTTAAAAACAAAGAGAGAGAAAAGAAATAGAAAAGTTCCCTTATTCAATAGGAATAATGCTTGTTTCGCTGGTGCAAACAAAATTGTTGTTTTCAGCTTTATTTTATATATGAACGAAGGAATAATGCTCTTATCAAGTGCACTCTGACAATATTGGGGATGATTATAATTGATTGAACTCATCTTACTTCTCCCTCAGGTATATTAAGCACCAAAAAGCTATCTTCTTTTTCACTTCTTTCCGATCCCTCTGCTTTGGTTCTCTTTGGTTTGTTATTGAAGCCCTACAAAACCATAAATCTAAAATTCTGGGCATGAGTCTATTATCTTGGTCCATCCTGTTAAGACAAGTAGGTCTTTTCTAGACAAGTCTAAAAATCTGCACATCATCTTAAAAACTGCATATTTGCATATAGATAATTTAAGGTTTATGTAGTAAATTCAAAAAGAGGAAGCGATGCCCTTTTTTATGACTGCTATGGTGGCATTGGCCTGCATCGATAATCTAGTGTACTGTATGCATTCTTTCTGTTAACTATGAATTAATGTTTTGCTTCAACGTTGTTTACCTCAACTTGATGGCATGAGCAATTCCCTTGCAGTAAGTTCCGGACTATGGAGGAGATATTGACTATTGAGATCAAACCTGGTTGGAAGAAGGGTACCAAGATAACATTCCCCGAGAAGGGTAACCAGGAGCCTGGTTTCATTCCCGCAGATGTGGTTTTTGTGGTAGACGAGAAGCCGCATGCTCTTTATAAGAGAGATGGTAATGATCTGGTAGTCAACCAAGAGATAACACTTCTGGAGGCCCTCACGGGGAAGACCCTTGACTTGACTACCCTTGACGGAAGGAATCTCATGATCCCTCTGACAGATATAATCAAACCTGGAGCAGAGGTCATTTTCCCAAATGAAGGAATGCCAATCTCAAAAGAACCTGGGAGGAAGGGAAATTTGAAGATTAAATTTGCCGTCAAGTACCCTTCAAGGCTTACAGAAGAACAAAAATCTGATTTAAAAAGTGTTCTGGGTGGGATTATATAGCTTTGAACATCAGAGGTGACAATCAACACAACTAGTGGTTGTTGTTATTGGATGTAAATATGGCACTTGTATCCCATTGAAGAATGTGAATACTAGGAAGTTTGCAGGCCGGGATCTTATCCAAAAAATTAAAAACAGAAAAAGAAATGTTTAGGGGTGATTTTTCCAATCTTTCATTGGGATGGCTTATGCGGTAGGATGTAAATGGTCATGGGGCTGGCCATCAGTCTTAACTATAAGAAATGGGTAGGAAATACTACTTGACCTTCTTCCATTTTTGCCATAGTGCTATTCTTCCTTTGATCCGGATGCTATAGATAGAGATGATAGTCCTTGGATTTTCATTGTATTGTGGAGTGACTTTGATGTTTTAACTTGGGGAAGTATTGAAATTTATTATATTGGTGGTTGATTAAAATTTAAAGATATAAGGTCATGGGTTTTTCTCTTAACTTGTGCTTGAGAAGTTGGAAATGTAGTGTTACCTCATTTTAATTACTGAATCAAAAGCATATATGATGATTACTCGCCAGTCTGCAGTTTTTAGCCAGCACACGTCCTTCTTAAGCAGCATGGAATTACCGAAATATGCATATTTGTGGTTGGACTGTTTTCACTACTGTCCGTTTTCTTTCAACGCCTCCTCCCTCGTGTTTAGCTTATTTTGCTTGGATCCAGGACTCCATTGGCCAATACTTTTAGATCTCAGTCGAAAATTTTGTTATTTGCCATCCTTTATGAGCAATCATTGCCTAACGTAATATTAGCAAATTATTTGTTATTTTTTATTTATCTACCAATCATTTAATACCAAAATAATTAAAATGGTAGGGAAGTTTTACAGTTGAGCAGGACAGTGGAAGTTAGCACCATGTACATCCAAACTCAGTTCCCTCACACTGCGCTTCATGAGGATCACCATCCCTTTTTAAGTTTTGCTCAGAACTTTGAGAGCTTCAAGCAGGAAATATCAGAGAAATACGGTTTGGATGTTGAGTTGAGTTGAATTAAGTTTTTTATAAATAGTAGTGAATTGAGATGGTAATGTGAGTTTTGTGAAATCTATCTAAAATGAGTTGGCATCGTTTGGTTCATAAACTCATCTCAACTCATCATTACAACTTTTTTAAATTCTAATACAAAATATAATAAACAATTCAACTTTTTTAAGTCCCAAAATAATAATAATATTAAAAAATAATATTCTAACGATATTTTATCATCTCAACTCAACTCAACTCAGTTCAATATCCAAACGCAGTCTAAATATTTTAGATGTTAAGATGAATTTAGATGTATTTATGAAAAGTAGAAAAAGATTATGGGTCCCAAGTGTAAATAAGTGTTGAATTGAAAAAGGTTGTGGATCTCCCATATAAAGAGATTTTGAGTTGAGATGAGTTTAGTAATTTGAGAGTTAGGTATTTGGATGTTAGATTCAGTTTAAAATTAGACTGAACTGAGTTGATCTCAGTTGAGTCTAATAACCAAACAGGGCCTAAGGCTGCATTTGGATATTGGGTTGAGTTGAGCTGAATTGAGTTCTCTATGAACAATAGTGAGTTAAAATGGTAAAGTGAGTTCTATGAGACCCACCTGAGATGAGAAATATGTGTTTAGATGTTAAAATGAGTTTAGATGTATTTATGATAAATTGAAAAGGTTGTGGATCCCATATGTAAAGAGATGTTGAGTGGAACAAAAGGTTATGGATCCCACATGTAAAGGTGTTTTGGGTTGAGATGAGTTTAGTAATTTGAGAATTGGGTGTAAGATGCTAGAAAATGTCTAAATCTAAATCAAACTCAACTGAGCCGAGTTCAGTCAAGGAACCAAACAAGCTGTAGGCTCCATAGCATTTATTGAGTATACAATAATACTTGAAAATTTAAAAAGTCATAAATAAGTTTTATAATATGATCTATTTAAGGTGTATCTTTCTTTTATTCAAGATCCTTAAATTTAGATAGATTTAACATATCCATCCTTTTCGGCTTGACAGAGAGTTTAGAGCATCTTCATTAGATTAGCCAAATACCACTAGAGCTCTTAATTTAATAAATGTCATCATAAATTGCACTACATTGGATTAGTTAAGCCAAAGCCATCTAGTCCATGAGCTATAGTAAAGCCAAAGACAAACATGACTTGCTACTGTAGCAAGATCATATAATTTTATATCAATTTTATATAATTGTATAGATTGTTAGATTGTGAAAATGAAATTAATTGTTGGAGATTGTTGGACATTATGAAAATAAAAATAAACAAAGTAATTTAAAAATAAACAAAAATACATTAAAAATAGACTAAAAAAATTATTTTATTATTATAAAAAATGAGATGGCTAATCTAATGTAAAGTTCAAGTTTTAAGTGATTAAGAAAAAAAAGTGACATATTAGCCAAACTTTAACTTTTAAAACTGCTAATTCGAGGATCAAGAGCAGAACTATAATTTGGTGTATAGGGAAAGAGGATCGGCAAAGTGTGTGGTATGTGTCAGTATAAGTAATATGTGTTTTTTGCACGTGACTATATAAAAAACAATAATTATACGTTATATAATTGTAAACAAAAAATACATGTCTATAAATTATCTTATAAGATAACTTTCTTTAAAATTTCCATGGTTTACTAGAGTCATTTACAAAAAGAAAAGAAAATGAAATATCAACTTAGGATTTCCCCTTCAAATTAAATTCAAAGAGGATCTTTCATGGAATAAAATTTATCTATTATCATCTCTGAAGTGAAATTATTGGTAATTTCTTTCTCAATATAAACTAGCAAATGATCTGCAAGAAACTCATCTTCCATTCGCGTACGCAATCTAGTTTTTATAAGTTTTATGGCAGAAAATGCTCGCTCAGTAGTAGCAATAGAAACAAGAAGAGTTAATACTAGACGAATTAACCTGTCAATCAAATAATAAATTTTTGACTTTTCTGAAATTACTAGTCCTCTGCATAGCTCAGATAATGTGGACATATCTTGAAAGTCTGGATGCGTCAACACATCAAGCTCATAATGTTATAATTGAATTCTTAAAAGGAATTTTCCTTGCTTAGTAAAATTATACAGATAAAACTTCTCAAGCAAATTACATATATCATCAATTTTAAATGATTGATATGTATGTTTAGGGTTTGAAGCAACACTAAGAATGAGAAGTTTCATTGTATAGTCACTAAATTTATTATTCAATTCTTGCAAATGGAAGTATATTATAGCAGTAAATATATCAATCCTAAAATGATGCTTCATTGTTGTCAATGACTTGTCAACTTAATGATGAGATTTGTCTCAAGCTCTAGTATAATGACCATTCATATCTGAAATATCAATTTGGTGTTTTTCATAAAATGATTTAACATCAGTAAGCAAAGACTCCCATCATCATCTCTCAGCTTTTGAATGAGAACTTTTGTGGCTGAAATTAGGCTTATGACATTCACAATGTTTTGAAAATTTTGTTGCAAAGATTGGCAAAGTGCATTAGTGATTCTCATGATTTTTTTCATCATATGTAATATCAGAATAAATTCAAAAGATGTTAATACCATGTAAGCCACTTCAGCATAACCACATTGAAAATAAATTGATCCCTCATTTGAGATACTATTGATAATTGAGCAAGTAGCACCAAACATCATCATCAAGCTACAAACAGATTGAAAATGAGATCCCCATATAGTATCTCCACCTCGTTGTAGCATACCAATTTGATTTGCCCATTTTTCAGTCTTTATCTCATTGAAAACGATCAAACTTTCAATTTCAGCAACTTGAGCAAATTGTAATTCATCATTAGTTTAGAAGAACCAACAACAATATTGATAATAGATGTTAAATGGACAAAAAAATTGATAAACATGTATGACTTCTCTAGAGACTACAACTAAAGCTAATTGTAGTTTATGAGCCCAACAATGCACATGATAAGCATAGGGACAATTTTTAAGAAATAAAACTTGTAATCCATTCCATTCACCACACATGTTACTTTCTCCATCATATCCCTGACCTCGAATATCATCAATTTAAAAGTCATAACGAGAAAAACTAACACATATCTCATTTTTTAGAGTTAGTGTCATAATATCTTTGACATATACAATATGAAAAAATTATTCTCTAATAAACCATTTTTACCAACAAACCTCAAAAGACTAGCCAATTGTTCTCTTTTGGATTCATTCGAGCTTCATCAACAAGAATACAAAATTTGGCATCCTTGATTTCTTCACGAATCACACTTCGCACTTTATTTGCAAATATATACAAAATTTTCTTTTGAATTTTGGGTTATGTATATTTGACATTTTGTTGAGCATTTTCCATGACAACTCCATTAACTTAATCATTATAACTTACTAGAAGTTTTATCAGTTCAATAAATTTACCTTGACTTTTTAAGTCAGATCTTTCATCATGATCTCCAAAGGCACAAGTTTCGAACACTATCTATCAAAGTTTTGAGCGGCAACTGATTATTCTCCATCTCTTGTGATACTTGTTTTTCAACTAACTTATCAATATATCTTGACTGATTCATAATATCCTCACAACATTTCACAGCATTTATATGTGGTGAATTTGGATCTCTCCCCAAATGTCTTATTAAAGGATAATTCATTCTATCATTCACTTTTTTTTCAATTGTTAAAACTTTTATTGGTAAAAGCATTTGATCCTAGACGGCCCGTTAATTTCTTAGCAAAAACATAGCATGAAAGACAAAATACAATATTCTTCAATGGTGAGTACTTCAACCAATTTGAATATCTTTGAAACCAAGAAAATTGAAATCGACAACGCTGATTGCCTATTCTTGAAAATTGATATTCTGAAAGTTTAGGTTGATATAGACCAGCTTTAAGATTGGCACATCGGATCTCATCTTGTAGATTAGTAGAAAATTCTCATATTTATAGTTGTAGTCCTGGATCACATTCCAAAGAGGTTGCATCTATCTCTTAAGGTTGGATTCTTGAAGTTTTAGAGGGACACTCATTAGTGATAGAAGCATCACATTCTGTTGTTATCGAATTCTCTAAACGTATATTACTCTTCGAATTGTCCACGTCTTTCTTTTTAAAGAAAGAAATAATTATTCTCGACTTGCCCATATTTTTTTATAACTTAAGAAAAAATTATAGATTAAGAATAAATCTGAAAAGTACCTAATAAGTAATTATATAAACTTGTTAGATTTTTTTTTTTTTTTTTGTATAGTTTGTATTATTATTAATAAGTGACAAAAAAAAATGTGAATAACAAATAAATTTAACAAAAGTAAGCAAAAAAAAAAAAAAGTGTGAATCTCTCACAAATAAAACCATTAGAGCACTAAGAAGAGGGCAAGTAGGCCTAAGTGGCTGGTTTAATGCAAGTACTTCCATTTTGTCGATAAATCCACTATTATGAGATTTTATTTGTTACAATTTGATCTCATATTAATTTTCTACTCTTAATGTCCAGCTCAGATGCTTCATAGAGGGAAAAAAAAAATTAAAGAGCATGTATACCTGTGGCTCATCAATGGCTCAACCCAATATGAATTATAATCATGATGATTCATAAACTTCTAGATCCATGGATTTAGAACATTAACAATAAAGATGAAAGGAAATAAAATAGAGTTGTTCTTGCAAGTAAACAATAATAATGTACATCAGTACATGTAGATTAATATACCCGGAACTATAAATCTAGTATTATTGGTGGGGACTGCTTTCAGAGAAAATCAACCGACAACTATGGCCTGTGCAGTTGTGCTTTGTCTCTTGAGTTAGTGTTGTAGAGAATGAGAAGAAAGCTTAAGGATACAGATTGGGTAGTAGAGAAAGAGAGATACATTGTATCATATTTGTAATGGATCGAGTAAAAGTGTAAGCATTCTCAATGAATGTCGTTAAATGCAGTTTTCTTTAAAATATAAAGAAATTTGTTCAAAATTGTCCTCCAATGGATCTTGTATTTCATCTTTACTTTACACTTTGCTACAATACTCCCACTACATGTAAAGGATAACTGTTCATAACTATAAACATTTTAAATCTCTCTCTTCTGTTGCTGATTTTTCCCAATTTTTGAAAGTCCTTATTTTCATTTCAGGCCCCTCTCTCTCGTTCCCACGCTCTCCTCTGTGTTTGGTGCCAAAGACAAAGTTGTGGCTGAAGGTGTCATCTTCCTTCGACTTCGTTGTTGCTCGTCGACTCCATCAAAGGTCGTTCTCATGTTTCAAGCAATCCTTCAAAAAATTGGACTGAAAATTGTGGTTCTCCTTTCTACGGTTAAGCATTCCTGGAAACCCACGGTCGAGGTATATATTGAGAAATTTTTTCAAGGAACCTCTCTCTCTCTCTCCCCCCCCCTAAAAGGCATGAAAACATTGGCTTTATTTTTCTTCTTTGTTTTATCTTTGCTCTGTTCCTGGTCTGAAAAAGATAAGATTTTAGAGATTTTTTTCTTCTTAGAATATGGGTCAGGAGTTTGCGTGTCATTTCATTTATCGAGTTCTCTATTTCTTCTCTGATTTTCTTAACTTGTATATACATATATACATACAACATAAGCCGCATTCAATTTAGTTACTACAATTGCTTGTATCATACCAATATGTTTTCTGGATTTTTTTATGTTTATTTTCTCTTGTACTTGGATTTTGGACAACTAATTTCAGCTGTGATGTCGTTTGATTTCTCGATTTCCATGTATCAATATTTGGATTTTTGGTGATTTATGTTTTGTTAGCTTGAAAAATGTCTTGGAGGAACCATGTATAGATTCAAATTGGACTGAAAGTATTTGTAAATTTGTAAAAAACAAGAAGTAGAGAAGAAGAAGCAACTCCAATTTTCACAATGACTCTATGTTTCTTGTGTATGTGTTTGTATTTGTGCACAATTGAACTATTCCCTTATATATTTATAAGAGACTTTAATTGGTTCTTATAAAATACTTTTTCTTTTTCTTTAAATTTCAATATTTACTCAAATACATTAGGTAAACTTCACTTCCTTTTTCAGATCAAACTTTGGATTTTTTGTTTGAATTTTTGGTGATCTATGTTTTGTTGGTCGTGGAAAGTGTCTTAAAGGGGTTGTGTGTAGATTCAAATTGGACTAAAAGTGTTTGTGAATATGTCAAAAACAAGATGTGGAGAAAAAAAAATAGTTCCAATTCTCGCAATGAATCTGTGTTCCTCGTGTATGTGTTTGTATGTGCATATCCTCAAGTCGGGATTCTTAGGCTATATATTCCAACTGATAACTATTATGTTTTCTTTGTTTTTTAATCTGAAAAACAATTTTTTTGCTTGCTAATGCACAATTGAACTATTCCCTTGTATATTTACAAGAGGTTTTAATTGATTCTTATAAAACACTTCTTTCTTTTTCTTTGAATTACAATATTTACTTAAAGACATTAAGTAAACTTTACTTCGTTTTCCAGATCAGACTTTGGGTTTTTGGTTTGGGTTTGAGTTTGTAAATATGTCAAAAACAAGAAGTAGAGAAGAAGAAGCAATTCCAATTTGTCTCTCTGATATATCTCTTTACGAATAATGAAGATTTGATAAATATTATGGATGTATGAATATTAAGTGTCATGTATGAATGTTGAGGAATTATTTATATTTTAACATGATTGTGGAAGTGCCATATTGTTAATACTCACACATGCATAATAAAGTGGTTGGCTCAATTTAGCATCCTGAAAACTCATGGCTCCCTTTAATCTCATTGATACCAAGTAATCAACTTCTTTTTTTTTTTTTTTTTTTTTTTTTGTCCACCGCTAACATGCCCTACTATTATCCTCATTTGATAAGATGGGCAAAAAAGAATGTTTGACTTTGTTTGAGTTTTTATCAAAACAAGTAGTACTTATCAAAATTTAGAATTTCACAAACTTTTTAATTGAATTTGATTGAGTTCCATGATCCATTTTTTTTTCTTTTTCTTTTTTTCTTTGAAGAATAGATTCACAACTTCATAGAGTTCATTTCTTCACTACCCTCTTACAGGAGGGAAAGAAAGCTACAATAACTACCTCATCACATCATTGAATGACTTAGAATCCCAAGTTACTCCTCCCAACCCAAAACAAGCAACTGCTAGAAAAATAAAATCTAGACAAGGAAACTTTAGTTCAGAAGATGACAACTTACTAGTGTCAACTTGGCTTAATACTAGTTTGGACCTAATCAATGGAGTTAATCAATCTAAACATTCATTTTTTGCTAGAGTACATGAATATTATGAGAAAAATAAAAAAAATCCACATCTTGTGAATGTAATTCTAGCTCTCTATCAAATAGATGACCAACCATCCAACATGCTACAAATATGTATTGTAGGGCCTTAGCTCAAATTTAAGGAAGGTCTCCACTTGAGCTTACTAAGCAAGATAAGATACACAAATAATATCATTTAATTTCATCGTTTAAATGATATTGTATTAGATATATTTCACATCTCATTTACTATTTTTTAGATTGAGCAAGCAAAGGAGCTCTATCGAAGTAATCAGTCCGCAACATTTAACTTCCTTCATTGTTGGACTAATCTAAGGCACCATCCAAAATGGAAATAGACTATGGCTGAGGGCATAGTGAAAACTAAGAACAGATCAATAAACTCAGATGCTGATGTACCTGAATTTACATGTCTAGATGAAAGCACCCTATCTCCATCTATAGATATGGATCTGGAGAGACCCATTGGAAAAAAGGCAAGATTATCTTCCAATCTTGTTGATTTGGTGACTGAGACGAGAGAGGAGAAGAAGAGAGTAAATGTTGATAAGGGAGAAGATAGGAAAGAGATTATCCACCTTACAAAAGAGAGGCTTGATTTGGATCAACTGAGAGAAGATAAGGAAATTATGAGGATAGACACCTCAAGTTTGCCTCCAATGCAATAAGAGTATTTATGTAGCCTCCAATTGAAAATACTTGAGAAGCAAAGGTCTACAAAATCAAGACTGGGTTTGGTATAGGCTGCAAATGAACTTTTTTGACTAGTTTGCCTCCAAACCAATGCAGCCAATTTTGGGAATGCTCATTTGATAATTTTTTGTATTGAACACAATACAAACTTGAATTGCAGCCACATTTAAAAGTTTTACTTTGATAGTTTTTCTTATAGAACACGTTTGAAAGTTCAACTTTGATAGTTTTTTTGTATAGAACATAGCACAAACCTGAAGCCACAATCCAACCAGTGGATAGTTATATTTTGATTTTTTTTTATAGAACACAGCACACTTCGCACACTAAACTGTCTTAATAGTTTAATGTGTTCTCTGTTGGAGAAATTATGATGTGGCACACTAAACTGAGTTCTTATGGAAATTAAAGTGTTGTTGTGAATGGTTTGATAGTATTATATGAATCAATGAGCATGAATGAGTATTATGTGAATGAATGAGTTGCTTCCTATATTATGTGGACCATGAAATGAATATTATTTGGATGAATGAGTTGCTTCATGAGTTTCTTGATAGTTGCTTGGATCTGTTCGTGCATATGTCACTTTAACTTTGATAGAATATGGATAGGATCTATGGGGTCAACTTGCATGCTTATTCTTTGTCTATTGACTGTATCCAAAGTATTATGTATATACCATTTGATATTTTATTGACAAGGATTAAACACTCACCAGGATTGATAATGATAATTTTAATGGCCAAACTTTTAGTATCTATTGTCTTAATAGTCTCAAGGCAGGTTAGTGCAAAAAGTACTATGTAATAAACCGTGCAAAATTGAAATTGAATCTCACATATCACTTATTTAATAAAATGACAAGCGGACCATACTAGAAATTAAATAACACAGCCATACATGCATATATAGTTTTTTGAAGTTAAGGTTACATCTTGTACAAAACAAGAATATAACATTAGACTAAATATAATGAAATTTAATATACAAGTACTTAAAATTAACTATATATTTGCCATAAATATTTTATAAGATCCGATTGGAGTTGAGAATAAAGTTCTCGATCTCGAATGTGATGATGCGTTGAATGAAGTTTACAAATTCATTTGTATGCTCATGGGACACTGGCTCTTGGGATATTTGATCGTTTTCTTCATAAACGAAGTATTTTACTTAAAGATAAGAATGCCGCTCATCTTGTATGATCATATTATGCAAAATTATGTATGTCATCATGATTTCCTTTAGCGTTTGTCGATCAAAAAACGGTGTAGGTCCACGTACAGTTGCAAATCGAGCTCGAAGCACTCCAAATGCCCTTTTGACATCTTTTTTTGTTGATTCTTGAGCTACAGGAAATTGTTTTTTTTCATGCGGACTATGAATTGTTTTGACAAATGTCGACCACGAAGGATATATCCCATCAGCAAAATAATATCCCATTAAATAGTCATTTCCATTTATTGAGTAGTTGACCTTCGGAGTATGTCCTTCAGCGAGCTCTCTAAAAACAGAAGAATGTTCTAGGACATTAATATCATTATGAGAACATGGTAATCCAAAGAATGCATATCATATCCAAAGGTCATATGACGCTATGGTTTCTAAAATTATCGTTAGTTCATGAATGTGACCAAATTACATTCATTTCCATGCACTTGGATAATTTTTTCATTTCCAATACATTTAATCAATACTCCTTAACATCTCAGGTGTGAGATCTCTAGTTTCACTTGATTTTTATCCTTATTATTCTAAGTGTTATTTTATTGTATTAATTAATTATGTTATTTGTTTTAGTATTTTATTTTAATTTAGAGAATTTATTTTTATTTATTTTTTTGGACTTATGTTATTTAGGCTTTGCTTGATTTTTTATTTTGGGCCTTGTGTGTATTTCTTTCTGTGGGCCGTGGGTGTGTGTGTGTGTGTGTGTGTATGTGTGACCCGAAACCGGCCCAGCCCAGCAAGGGGGGGGGCCCAGGCCTGTGCGGAACACGGCCCAGCCGTGCGGCCCGTGGGTGCTCAGCCATCCTTTCGGAACGGCGTCGTTTTGAGATGGAGCCCTAGCTCCATCTTATTCCCTTCTTGCGCCGCACCATCTCCTTCCCGATTCTTCTCCTTTCTTCTCCTTTCTTCTACCATTTCTTCTCCACGCAGCTGCTGCCGATCTCCACGCAGCTACTACCGGAGTAAATCCCAGCCGTGAGCCACCTCCACCTACTCGTGTCGTTCGGCATGCACCCCGAAGGTTGCCATCAAACCCGTGGCATCGCACGGTCGCCACCTTTTCCGCAAAGCTCCTCGGTGGCGTCGGGCATGGCTGCCGCGAGTGCCGCCGTGCCACGCGTCCGCAAGAGGATCTCCTTTCCTCCACGGCATGCTGCCGTTATTTCCTCCCTCCACCGTGCGACACGCACGCCATGCGAACCGCCATTTTTGGCCTATAAATAGGCTACGGCTTCTCTTGGTTTAGGGATCTCCTTGGGTGTGTGTTTGGTTTTGTTTGTGTGAGATTAATCGAGATATTTTTGGTGATCCGAGTACAATTTCTCTTGAAAAATTCTGAGTTTTTGGTTGTAATTCCGTGAGGGTGTTGTGAGTTTTGCAGAACCCTTTGTGCTTCCAAATCTTGTATTTAGTTGGGATTTGTTGTTCATCCGTGTTGTTCAAAACGGTGAGTTGAGAGAAACGGTTTCAGCCGTGACGCCGTCGCCACTGTTGGCTGCACTACCTTTCGCCTGATCTTCCAGATTTTTATCAATTTCATCGTGTGTATGTAATTTTCTCTTTATTTAAGTATTATTGGAAATTTCACAATTTTGCGAATAAATTGTTGTATTTGTTGGCTTTATAAACTGTTGTTTATTTGTACTTTATTGGTTTGATGAAAATGTATTGCATTTGCTGAAATATTGGGCTTTATTGGTATTGTGAAAAAAAATGGGCCTTGGGCCGTCAAAGTTGTTGGGATTTTAAATGTAATTGGGCTTTGGGCCGGATTAGCGGATGGGACTATGCATGTATTTATGAAACTGTGTTTTTTCGGCATTTATTGAGAACTTGTAAAATGAATTATTTAAATGTGTATTCTAATAAACTGTTGAAAAGCATAAATTATTATTTTGTTAATTATGCGGTAACGTCACGAAGTCTGTTGCATATTGATACTGTTGCGTGAGTGCGTATGTTTCACGACCCCAAGCCGAGATGGGGCATTATCTCGGTGGAGCTTCTCTGGTCACTCGGAAGCGTAACAGACTGATGTGACATCCCCTGAGTTGTCTCAGGGCGACGACGGGAACGGACGAGACGGTAACGCTCTCGTACCGATTCCGTGACCTTTGGCTGGCGAGGTTAGAGGATGCTTGGCCATGTACGCGCTGGGCGCGGAACTGAGCATTGCTCGTTACGAAGTCTCATGCACGGACGTTACCCGTGATGTGACGAAGAGAGCCAGGGTGTGCGAACGGTCCATAGGGGAGACCGTGGTGCATGCGTAAATTCTTAATAATTATGAATGGGACACAAAAATGGGATTTTCGAGGTATAGTAATACAAATGATATTTTTGGGAAAGAAATGTAATTGGTTATTTGTCCGCATGGAAGCACGTGTTGAAAAAATATGTTTTTGGGTGTTATTTTGTTAATTACTTGCTGAGATGTCATAATCTCATAGTGGTGTTTACCCTACGGTTCCGTTTTATGGTGCCGTAGAGTTTGACGCAGAGCCCGAGTATGTACCTGAAGGACCGACTCTGCCAGAAGCTTAAGTCGCTGTTTTGTTGTTCAGCATTTTGGGACTTGTTTCCATTTTGTTATTTGCTTTCTTTAAATTATCTGACGGAAGACTGTAAAATATTTGTAAGGTTATTTTGTTGTTTTATGAACAATTCTGGTACTTAATAAAGAAAGACCCTTTAATTTCCTCCGCTGCGAAAGAAAGAAATTTATTGTACATTTTATGTATGTTGTACACTTTGAGCATCAGAGTTATTGGGGTGCGTGATCCGTGTGGTCATCATCCCGGTGTCACGAACTCCATAAAAATAACACGTGGGGGTCGAGGGCGCCACAGGTGGTATCAGAGCGGTTTGGCTCTGGGTAAAACCATATTAATACCTAGGTATAGTACCAGAATTTTTATTATAATTCTATCGAGTTTTAAATAGGGACGTTTTTTTCAGTAAGATGGACCGATCAGGAATACCGCATCCGGAATCTGAGATTGACTTATCTCGCTCGGATGGGAATCTCGCCATGGCTAGAGCTTTAACCCGTATGACAGAATTTCTTCAGAAGAATTTTCCACCGCAGAGGGAGCAACAGAACGGTTGTCCGTACGAACGCTTTTTAGCTCATAGGACCCCTACTTTTTCTGGGCAAGAGGATCCACTTCGTGCTGGAAGGTGGATTAGTGATCTTGAAAAGACATTCGAGATCTGTGGGTGTACCGAAATTCAAAAAGTGTTATACGCAAGTTACCTGTTGCAAGGTGACGCGACTGCTTGGTGGGGAACCAAACGGGAGCTTCTGGAAATGGAATTAGGATCTATAGCAGCGGTATCTTGGCCACGGTTTAAGAAGGAATTCAATGATCGTTTCTTCCCGAATACTATGAGGAAACAAAAGGCAAGAGAGTTTAATAATTTAGTACAAGGGATGATGACTGTTGAGCAGTATGCTCGGAAGTTTATAGAACTTGGGAAGTTTGCTACACATTTGATTGCTACAAAAGAGATGCGGATCGAGCGATTTCAGGAGGGTCTACGGCGGGAGATCCGTAGACAGGTTGCTTGCTTGCAAATTCCGACTTTTCAGCAACTGGTAGAGGTTGCTTCGATTGCAGAGCGGGAGTTTATTGATCCTGTTGCGACACCAATGGGCCAAAAGAGAAGAGTTTTTGGGGAAGGAAGTAGTTCGGGGTCTGCACCTAAGTTTATTTCCAGGACTGGAGCCCGACCGCAGATGGCCACCGGAGTACGAATGGGAGGTCGAGCGCCAGTATGTGGCAAATGCAATAGGTCGCATGTCGGCGAGTGCCACATGTCTGGGATTCAGTGTTTCAGATGCGGGCAAACAGGACATCTTGCTCGCAGCTGTCCTACCATGATGCAGGCGAATCGAGGCGGATATCGTGGTGGGAGGACTACCCCAAGACCACCTGCTCAAGCTAGGGTCTACGCAGTGACACCTGGTGAGGTGGACGATGAAGCTCAGGAAACCCAAAATGCTGGAGTCATCACAGGTATAAATTCTATTTAAATTCAAGATACTTTATTTGGGTATTATATTGGTTAGACTTAATTGGTAGTTTTATATCTTTTAGGTAGAGTTCGACTATATGATTTTTATGCTTGCACTTTATTCGACTCGGGAGCATCTCAGTCATTCATTTCTGCCACCTTTGCTCGGATGTGCAACCTGGTTTTTAAACCTTTATCACAGTCTTTGTTAGTGAAGTTACCAAATGGGGAAACTGTGTGGTGTTCAAAAGTCACCTTAGGTTGTCCTCTGGTTTTAAATGGAATGACTCTTAAAGCAGATTTGATAAGGTTTAAATTACTTGAGTTTGACATTATTCTAGGAATGGATTGGTTATATCAGTATTTTGCCAGCATTAATTGTCGTAGCAGAATTATTAGTTTCCAACTACCTGGGGATAAGTATTTAGAGTTTGCAGGAAGTAAAGTAAAGATGAAACCTGCAGTTATATCTGCTATTCAAGCAAGTAGGGACTTAGCTAATGGGGCGGATGCCTATTTGGTTCTTATGGTATCTGCACTTTCGGAGAAGAAATCTGTAACAGATATTCCGATTGTGTTGGAATTTTCTGATATATTTGTGGATGAGTTGCCTGGCCTGCCACCTGTTCGTGATTTGGAGTTCGCCATTGATTTAGAATCCGGTGCGGCACCTGTTCATAAGGCCCCGTACCGAATGGCGCCAGCAGAGTTGAAAGAGCTGAAAGGTCAATTACAGGAATTGGTAGATAAGGGGTTTATTCAGCCTAGTTTTTCACCTTGGGGAGCACCAGTGTTGTTTGTTAAAAAGAAGGATGGTACCCTCAGAATGTGTATAGATTACCGAGAACTCAATAAGGTAACCATTAAGAATAAGTACCCCCTACCTCGGATTAATGATTTATTCGATCAACTTCAAGGTGCTACTACTTTTTCAAAAATTGACTTAAAATCGGGATACTATCAATTGAGGATAAAGGAACAGGATATACCTAAGACTGCCTTTAGGTCTAGGTATGGGCATTATGAGTTTAAAGTGATGCCGTTCGGATTAGCAAATGCCCCCGCAGCATTTATGGATATGATGAATAGAGTATTCCGACCCTATCTAGATTCCTTCGTGATAGTCTTTATTGATGATATTTTGGTTTATTCCCGTGAACCAGAAGAGCACGCCAGCCATCTTCGCTTGGTGTTGGGTAAGTTAAGAGATCATCAACTCTTTGCAAATCTGAACAAGTGCGAATTTTGGTTGAAGGAGATTAAATTTCTTGGTCATGTTATGTCCCGGGATGGAGTAGCAGTTGATCCAAGTAAGGTCGAAGCTGTATTGGCATGGCCACGTCCTTCAACGGTGCACGAAATTCGAAGTTTTTTAGGACTTGCTGGTTACTATCGCAGGTTTGTGGAAGGCTTTGCTCGATTATCTGGACCACTCACTACTCTTACCAGGAAAAATGTTGAGTTTGTTTGGTCAGACAAATGCGAGATAAGTTTTCAGGAGCTGAAGAAGAGGTTAACTACAGCACCTGTTTTGGCACTTCCGGAACCTCATAAACCATTTGTAGTTTTTAGTGATGCTTCCAAATTTGGTTTGGGGTGTGTGCTTATGCAGGAGGGAAGAGTTGTGGCGTATGCATCCCGCCAATTGAAAGATCATGAGAAGAATTATCCCACGCACGACTTGGAGTTAGCGGCTGTGGTTTTCGCTCTCAAAATTTGGCGGTACTATTTATATGGCGAGACTTGTGAAATTTACACTGATCATAAAAGCCTCAAACATCTTTTCTCACAGAAAAATCTTAACATGAGACAGAGGAGGTGGTTGGAGTTAATCAGTGATTACCAGTGTGAGATTAAGTATCACCCAGGGAAAGCAAACCTGGTGGCCGATGCACTAAGTCGAAAGTCTTATTCAGTTGATGAGGTTAAGTCATCAGGGTTGGACTCCCTTCTTTCTGGTATAAGGAGACTTCTTACCACTAGTTCTCAGCAGGAGGAAGTGTTGGCTTCAATTCTTGATATCCGAGTTCTTGATTTTGAGGAGTTGAAGACTCTGCAGGAAAATGACTCTAAGTTGCTAGACATTAAAGAAAGAGTCAAGAAGTCACAAGGACCCGCGCATTTCAGTCTAAGCAAAGATGACATTCTTTTATTCCGTAATCGTAGGGTGATTCCTACAGATTCAGAATTCAAAGAAAGAATCTTGTCTGAGGCCCATGCAGCACCTTATTCAGTTCATCCTGGAAGTACAAAAATGTACCGAGACTTAAAGAAAAGTTTTTGGTGGGAAGGAATGAAAGGAGACATTGCTTTGTTTATTGCGAAATGTACAACTTGTCGGCAGGTTAAAGCTGAGCATCAGAGGCCCGCTGGCTATCTTCAACCACTCCCTATTCCTGAGTGGAAATGGGACGACATCGCAATGGATTTTGTGGTAGGGTTGCCGAGGACTCCTAGTGGGAAGAACTCAATTTGGGTGATTGTTGATCGGTTGACCAAAAGCGCCCATTTCTTACCTATTTCTAACACTGATACTTTGGGAACCTTGACTCGGATTTATATCAAGGAAATCGTACGTCTTCATGGAATACCCATGAGTATAGTGTCAGATAGAGACCCACGATTCACGTCTCACTTCTGGAAAAGTTTGCAAACAGCCTTGGGCACCAAGTTGAAATTCAGCAGTGCTTATCATCCTCAAACCGACGGTCAATCAGAACGCACTATTCAGACTCTTGAGGATATGCTGCGAGCTTGTGTTTTGGATTTTAAGGGAAGTTGGGATAATCATCTGTCGCTTATAGAGTTTGCGTATAATAACAGTTTTCAAGCGACTATTCAAATGGCCCCTTATGAAGCCCTTTATGGGAGGAAGTGTCGATCTCCCTTATTTTGGGATGAAGTTGGTGAAGGGAATCTACTTGGACCGAATATTGTTCAGGAGATGAAGAATCAGGTTCAAATTATAAGAGATAAGATGGCAGCTGCGCAGAGTCGTCAGAAGAGCTATTCGGACACGAGGAGAAGAGATTTATTATTTGAGATTGGTGATTGGGTTTACCTCAAAGTTTCTCCAATGAAAGGTGTTAAGCGTTTTGGTAAGAAAGGAAAACTTAGTCCGAGATATGTTGGCCCTTTTCAGATTCTGGAGAAGGTTGGACCAGTTGCTTATCGTATTGCTCTGCCAGAGCATTTTGGTGGAATTCATGATGTTTTCCACGTATCATCCTTAAAGAAAAGCTTTGGTCAGCAGGAGCCTCGTTTCGTTGATCCAGGGAGCATTCAACTCCGGTCTGATCTCACTTACGAAGTTGTTCCAACTCAGATCCTTGACATGAAGGAGCAACGATTAAGATCCAAGTCAATACCTCTGGTTATGGTATCTTGGGGAGATCCGTTAGCCCAGGATTTTTCATGGGAGAGAGAGGCAGACATGAGAAAGTTCTACCCTTATTTATTCGGGTAGTTTTGAATATTTGTATTCTTTCTCAAGTTTGTTTAAGAGTTTTGTATTATGTTTTGGAATCAATTTAGGAACTTGGCAATTTCGAGGACGAAATTTCTTTTAAGGAGGGGAGGTTGTGAGATCTCTAGTTTCACTTGATTTTTATCCTTATTATTCTAAGTGTTATTTTATTGTATTAATTAATTATGTTATTTGTTTTAGTATTTTATTTTAATTTAGAGAATTTATTTTTATTTATTTTTTTGGACTTATGTTATTTAGGCTTTGCTTGATTTTTTATTTTGGGCCTTGTGTGTATTTCTTTCTGTGGGTCGTGGGTGTGTGTGTGTGTGTGTGTGTATGTGTGACCCGAAACCGGCCCAGCCCAGCAAGGGGGGGGCCCAGGCCTGTGCGGAACACGGCCCAGCCGTGCGGCCCGTGGGTGCTCAGCCATCCTTTCGGAACGGCGTCGTTTTGAGATGGAGCCCTAGCTCCATCTTATTCCCTTCTTGCGCCGCACCATCTCCTTCCCGATTCTTCTCCTTTCTTCTCCTTTCTTCTACCATTTCTTCTCCACGCAGCTGCTGCCGATCTCCACGCAGCTACTACCGGAGTAAATCCCAGCCGTGAGCCACCTCCACCTACTCGTGTCGTTCGGCATGCACCCCGAAGGTTGCCATCAAACCCGTGGCATCGCACGGTCGCCACCTTTTCCGCAAAGCTCCTCGGTGGCGTCGGGCATGGCTGCCGCGAGTGCCGCCGTGCCACGCGTCCGCAAGAGGATCTCCTTTCCTCCACGGCATGCTGCCGTTATTTCCTCCCTCCACCGTGCGACACGCACGCCATGCGAACCGCCATTTTTGGCCTATAAATAGGCCACGGCTTCTCTTGGTTTAGGGATCTCCTTGGGTGTGTGTTTGGTTTTGTTTGTGTGAGATTAATCGAGATATTTTTGGTGATCCGAGTACAATTTCTCTTGAAAAATTCTGAGTTTTTGGTTGTAATTCCGTGAGGGTGTTGTGAGTTTTGCCGAACCCTTTGTGCTTCCAAATCTTGTATTTAGTGTGGATTTGTTGTTCATCCGTGTTGTTCAAAACGGTGAGTTGAGAGAAACGGTTTCAGCCGTGACGCCGTCGCCACTGTTGGCTGCACTACCTTTCGCCTGATCTTCCAGATTTTTATCAATTTCATCGTGTGTATGTAATTTTCTCTTTATTTAAGTATTATTGGAAATTTCACAATTTTGCGAATAAATTGTTGTATTTGTTGGCTTTATAAACTGTTGTTTATTTGTACTTTATTGGTTTGATGAAAATGTATTGCATTTGCTGAAATATTGGGCTTTATTGGTATTGTGAAAAAAAATGGGCCTTGGGCCGTCAAAGTTGTTGGGATTTTAAATGTAATTGGGCTTTGGGCCGGATTAGCGGATGGGACTATGCATGTATTTATGAAACTGTGTTTTTTCGGCATTTATTGAGAACTTGTAAAATGAATTATTTAAATGTGTATTCTAATAAACTGTTGAAAAGCATAAATTATTATTTTGTTAATTATGCGGTAACGTCACGAAGTCTGTTGCATATTGATACTGTTGCGTGAGTGCGTATGTTTCACGACCCCAAGCCGAGATGGGGCATTATCTCGGTGGAGCTTCTCTGGTCACTCGGAAGCGTAACAGACTGATGTGACATCCCCTGAGTTGTCGCAGGGCGACGACGGGAACGGACGAGACGGTAACGCTCTCGTACCGATTCCGTGACCTTTGGCTGGCGAGGTTAGAGGATGCTTGGCCATGTACGCGCTGGGCGCGGAACTGAACATTGCTCGTTACGAAGTCTCATGCACGGACGTTACCCGTAATGTGACGAAGAGAGCCAGGGTGTGCGAACGGTCCATAGGGGAGACCGTGGTGCATGCGTAAATTCTTAATAATTATGAATGGGACACAAAAATGGGATTTTCGAGGTATAGTAATACAAATGATATTTTTGGGAAAGAAATGTAATTGGTTATTTGTCCGCATGGAAGCACGTGTTGAAAAAATATGTTTTTGGGTGTTATTTTGTTAATTACTTGCTGAGATGTCATAATCTCATAGTGGTGTTTACCCTACGGTTCCGTTTTATGGTGCCGTAGAGTTTGACGCAGAGCCCGAGTATGTACCTGAAGGACCGACTCTGCCAGAAGCTTAAGTCGCTGTTTTGTTGTTCAGCATTTTGGGACTTGTTTCCATTTTGTTATTTGCTTTCTTTAAATTATCTGACGGAAGACTGTAAAATATTTGTAAGGTTATTTTGTTGTTTTATGAACAATTCTGGTACTTAATAAAGAAAGACCCTTTAATTTCCTCCGCTGCGAAAGAAAGAAATTTATTGTACATTTTATGTATGTTGTACACTTTGAGCATCAGAGTTATTGGGGTGCGTGATCCGTGTGGTCATCATCCCGGTGTCACGAACTCCATAAAAATAACACGTGGGGGTCGAGGGCGCCACATCAGGAAACCCATGATTTTCTCCAACTGCGAGCAATTTAGAAATATCAATGTCGTTTGGTGATCTTAAGTACTCGTTGGAGAAGATTATACTGACAGGCTTAAAAAATTTCTTCAAACACTCGGTTACTATATTTTCTGCAATCTTTAAGTATTCATCCATAAAATTACCAAATATTCTATAAGCTAATATTCTCATCGCAATAGTTATTTTTTGAAGGGAGGAATGTCCAAGTCTTCTAACAGCATCTCTTCTTTGGACGAAATATAGTTCGTATGCTTCGACTGTAGCTTGAATACACAAGAAAAGATGACATTGCATTCGGAACCTCATACGAAATAAATTCAGAGGATATATGGGTGATTCAGTAAAATAATCTGCAAAAAAGTGTTGGTGGCCTTCAAATGAATTTCTTCAAATGAATATACGACACGAAATAGAATTACGACGCGATGTCGAGCCTCTTTCATTATCTAAACGTTTTTCTTCCATAGCAAGAACTAAATTCCATAGCAAGAACTAAATTTAATTCTAACTCCTTGTCAGATGACGAAGAGTCAAATATCTCAAAGATGAGATTCATAAGAACTATATAAAAAGAAGAACTCGAAAAATTATGTTAAGAAATGGAAATGAAGATGTTGATAAAACTTTATAAACAAATGGTATTATTTATAGTTTATATAATGAAAATATAGACAAAGAATATCTTAAGAATATTCTTCCACAATTATCGAAAATTGATATTCACGGAATATATCGAAGAATGTCTTAAGAATATTCTTCTACAATTATCGAGAATGGATATTTTCATAATATAGTTTGATTATATTTTCATTATATAATCTCTTCTTTTTATTTTTTGAATTAATTTATATTTTGATTGAGCTTATAAATTTGGATTAATTTAAAATAGAACATAATTATATGATATTGTATATATAGAGATATTGCAAATATTAAAATATATGAGGATATCATTAGTAGTTAAAGAAAATATTTGAAATGACTAAAAAATATTAAAAAGTATAATATTTAAATGATATGAAAAAAAAATAGATAAGCTGATGTATGGTATATTATAAAAGTCATTATGTAAAATAGAAAAAATAAATTTTGATGGTATATTTTAAAAGATAAGATGAAAAATTTATTGAAAGTACTCTAAGCGTCAGAATATAAAATCAAAATAAGATTAATCTCACGTTGAAGGATGTGTTGAAATCAAAAATTGTGTTCAATCAGTAGCATGTCAAATCAATAGAATTATAGTGAGGATATTTAGAGTAATACTAGATACAAGCCTCAAATAGACAAGCTCCATATAAGCTTTTACTTTAAAAAAGTGTAAAAAAACTATTATTTATTAGTGAGATCCATTATTTTATAAAAGGTTTGTATGAAACTTATCTATTTGAAACTTGTACAAATCATTTCTCGTTTAAGTATTATAGGATGTTAGTTGTGTCAGGCGTTAGAATGTCATCGGTTTTGTAGCAAAATTGCCAAATAAGGGAAAGTTATCTATATTATATTAATTTAAAAAAAAAATTGTTTGGGGGGTGGGGGGGATTTCAGTAAATTTTTTGGGATATTGGGGGCAGATTCATTTATACAAAGAAAAATTATAATTATTTATACAGTGTATTAATTTTTTTTATATACGGTTCCGCCTCTGCCGGGGATGCCCTTACAGTCTTATTCGTTTTTCCCCATCCTAAAGCTTCATTTTTTTTTTTTTTTTTTTTTTTAATAATCAATGCTAAAGCTTCATTGAAAATTAGGGAAACAGTTCAAAAAAAATTAGGGAAACAGTATTTGGACTCGAAAATTGAAAACATGTTTGTGAGCTATGAGCCAAGGAATTGCTGTTCACTTGACCTTGCGGCCCATGTGTATGAAAGTAGTACTCTTAACTACAGCTTACGATATGTACTGTAGCAGCATAATCAAGTAAATGGACCTTATCGACAATGTCACGGGCCCAATTTCCTTTTCTCCTTGCAGCCTTTTCTTTATAAAAATTGGGCGGTGGCTGCTCCCACCTAGGTTTCTTCCATGCAAATTGGGATTAGGGTTTGGAAAATATATTATGAACATGAGCATGACAACAATCGTACACTTAGAGCGATAGTACGGAGGTGGCATAGTAAACTCAATTTTTTTTGATAGGTACTTTGGAATTGAGGTAGTTACAAGGAACAACTTTGTAAAAAATAATTCCTCTTATCTTCTGAATCTCTGATCATGAAATGGATCTAAAAAATCTTCTACTTACCTAAATTTAATGCTTCTTTTCTTCTCCCTTTGCTGGAGCACAAACATAAAAAAAAAAAAAAAACTGGAGTGGTAATTGTTATGGACTATCACTCACGAATACAGTACACTTTTAACATGTTTTCATTTGAGAACTCAAAGCACTTTTATCTTTTCAAATGTATAGAGGTATAGATAATGATACTTAAAAGCAAGCATGCAAAAGAAAATGACACCAAGGATCTGCTTGTGCCCACAAAGAAGGATCGGAGTTCATCAGAATCCACTTGCAGGTAAAGACATCCTTCCTTTAAACAAACAGCACGGCACGGCACCCCACCCACAAAAAGTTTTGTTTTTTTAATTTCTTTTCCCCAATCAAAGAGCTATTCATTTTCTTTGATTGTCTTTATGCTTTAAAGTGGACTACTACTGCTTGGCAAGTTGGCATCTGGTTTTACTTTCAGCATCTATCTATAAATGCATACACTTGGAGATCAATATTAAAGGGGAAACTCCTTTTGTACACTTGAAATAAAGTGTATCTTTTTTCTTTTAAAATGCCAAAATGAGTAGTAATTGAGAAATAAATAAGAGCCTAAACCCAACAATGCAACCGTGAATTATACAACCGTCACGTAATCGTTATGAAAAAAATAATAAAATATAAAATTCACATAAAAAAATTAATTTTTTAATAGTAAATTCTATTATTTTTCAAATTGATTATGCGATGTTTACGTATTTCACAATTGTATATAGAATTACTCATTCTAGTAAGGCTAAAAAAAAGTATCAAATTATGTCATACCATTCAAGCATCATCCAGAATGGAGTTAATTAAAGCTAGCTAAGTGCCCAAAATGAGATGGGAACTGGTGCTACAAGATGGTATGGGTTTGAGTTCCATACCCAGACAAACCAAGATTAAAAAAAGAAAAAGAGAAAAAGGGACATACGAGTAGTAATAGTAAAGGAATATATTATCTGTGCATTGCTTTTTCCAATCTTGGTCATAATTAATACACTCATAGTCACCACCCATGATGATAAAATCTATCTTCTTCCTCATCCGGATGATAAGATTTTAAAGTGTTGTGTACCACTCGAGTAAGCAAGCAAAATGACCACATTAAAAATCGTGCAACATGACTGTGGGCGGCAGAAGCACATGCCATCATTGTTGAGCATTTATTTCTTGGTTACAAAAACAGATGGGATTTGAGGGGCATCACTGATTTTATTCTTCTTTTTTTTTTTTATAATCGGGGGATTTTTTGCGTGGCTGGACATGGATACTCATTGCGACAAATTGTACTGCTTTCTGACACATAAAAAGGGGCCATGTCTGGACTGTTTCGGTTTAGATTTACGATTTATTTTAATTCATCTTAATTTATTTTATTATTATTTATTATTATTTATCAGTTTTAATTCATAAATTTTATTATTATTTACAATTTATCTCAATTAATCTCATTACTATTCACAACTCATTTCAATTAATTTCCGAATACAAACGAAGTCATCTCAATTATCCTGTTTCATTTCATTAATTCCTCTTTTGCATTTAGGTCTAGAAGTGTAGAAAAAATAGACATGGTCCGAAATTAACCCATCTCATAAGAATAGTTGGAAATTTTAAAAAATTAATATTATATTTAGAAAATTATCGGGCCGTCCCAATCATTCAATTATTTATTCGAAATATATGTTAAACGACATCGTTGAATTTTGAATGAATAAAAATAAACACAAAAATAAAATCAAAAGCAAGCAGAGTCTATAATATTTAGGCTTCGTTTGGTTATCAAATTCCTCTCAATTCATCTCAACTCATCATTACAACTTTTTCAAATTCTAACATAAAATATAATAAAAAATTCAACTTTTTCAAATCCCAAAATAATAATAATATTAAAAAATAATATTTTATCATCTCAACTTAACTCAACTCAACTCACTTCGACATCCAAACACAACCTTAGAATGCGTTTGGATGTTGAAGTGAGTTGAGTTGAATTAAGTTGAGTTAATAAAATATTATTTTTTATTATTATTATTATTATTTTAAGATTTGAAAAAGTTAAATTATTTATTATATTTTGTGTTGAAATTTGAAAAAATTATAATGATAAATTGGTCGAGTCGGAAGTGAAATATCCACCCCATTTGGGTTGGGTGAACGGTACTATTTAGTTCATCTTTATGATCTAGATCGATTAGTCCTGTTTAGATAGTGAAAGTATTTTATCTCATCTCATTTTATTATTATAATTTTTTTAAATTTTTACATAAAATATAATAAATAATTTAACTTCTCAAATCTTAAAATAATAATATATTAAAAAATAATATTTTATTTAACTTTCATTTCATTTCATTTTATCTAACTCACTATCCACCTACATGTATATGGAGTGTTAAGATCTCACGCAGGGGTGGAATCATCAGAACTTCTTGTTTAATTGGGAGAACAAATGAGAGTGATTTTGAATCCAAACATTTATAAAGATTAGATTTTGAGTCTACACATAAAATAAAATAAAATAGTAGAAGAAAATGGTCTATCTTTTTGGTGAAATTATTTTATATTTTGAGATAAAAGCTGTCATGTTATATAATTTCTCTTTTCGGCATTTGAATTTGAACACACATGAAATTTGCATTTTATTAAAAATAACATAAGATCATGATGTGTGTATGTATAAGCAAGCCAAATCCAAATCTCTAAAAAGCATATATAAATACGAAATCAACCCAAATTTAAGGTGTCTAAGTCCAACTGTATTAAACAAATAATTAGAATAAAAAACTTTAATGGGATCAAAGCTCAACTGAGAATTTTAAGAGGCGTTAATAAAGATAATTGATCCATAATTCATAATTATAAGTCGATTCTTCATTTCTTGTACGTAGTTTATAAAAATAAATAGATTATAAATTAAACATGATGGAATTTTTTATCAACTTATAAACTATACGAAGATGGATTATAATTTTGATGGGTCAAATCTTTTTTTTTTAATTGAGTAATACTATATACAGTCTTAAGATATATATGTCCGGAGTATCTTTTGAGAAATGTGGGATACATCATAAAAAAAATTAATTTTATCATGTGGGTCCCAGACATTCTTACTTTAAAAAAAAAAAAAAAAAAAAGTATACAGAACTTGCATATTCTAAGACTGTATAGATATTTTCTTTTTAATTATAAACAATGTACTATAACAAAAATAATTTTATTTAAGAAATTAAACCCAATAAGGAGTTATGGCCCCGGTGGGCCCCCCTTGTTCCGTCTATAATATTACATGAGAAAGTCTACTATTCCACTCCAAACATACTGCTCGGTTTGACAGTTCAATATTTGTTTTTTTTTACCTAATGATGAAGAAAGTAATTTTAAATATATTGATGTATTTTTTATCTTTTAAAAATATTTAAATACATTAAAAAATTTTGAATAGAAAAAAAAAGTTACTTTTACAATTAACGGTAACACCAAATAGTGCTACTCGGGCGGCAGAGTAGCACCGCTCATATTACATAGATCACATATAGGCCGGTTAGGTTGGGAACACAAAACGTTATCAAATATTTTTAAATATTTTTTATTTTAAATATCACTCAAATAAAAAAATATTTTTTAATTTTTTTATCTAATTATTACAATTTTTTTAAACTTCCAAATAAAATATAAAAAATAATATAACTTTTTCAAGTTTTAAAACAAGATTATATTCAAATAATTTTAACTTTATAATATTTTTATTCAATTTTTTCTTTTTCTTTAATCAAAACACAATAAAACATCTTAACTAAAATTATTTCACTATTATTTACAGTAAAATATTCTAAATGTCCAAATGAAGCTATTCTATCCCTTCGAATTACATAAAATAATTAAATTAGAAAGTGTAGATCAAAGACTCGGTACGTTTGGTTACCAAATTCATCTCAATTCATCATTATAATTTTTTTAAATTTCAACCTAAATATAATAAATAATTTAATATTTTTAAATTTCAAAATAATAATATTATTAAAAAATAATATTTTAATAATATTTTATTATCTTATCTTAATTCAACTTAACTCAACTTAATTCAGTTCTATATCTAAATACAATGTTATTCTTCTAATAGGAGATCGTCAATTGGAGTGTCCAAAACTAAATTGTGATAAATAAGAATCCAATAATTTCATTTTCAGCCCAAATGTTGTTCATCAAATGCATTAATTGCAAGAGACATAGATAAGAGCAAGGAAAGTCGTATCTTCAAATAAATTAAATGAAGAAATTAATTGTGAAAGCTAATAGGTAAGGATGTGCGATGGATGACAACAGGCCAGCCACTTTTTTACTTTTTTATCTCCCCCGAGGGACAAGAAGCCATCCGATGCACGCTGCATTTATTTATAAATGATTTTTATAGTTATAAAATGTGTAAATATTATTTTTAAAAAAAATAAAAAAAATATAAAATTTATATAAAAATAATAATTTTTAAATAATAATTTTTATTTTTTTTAAAATGAGTATGTGATATTTACATGACTATATATAATATTACTCATTTATCAAAATTTATCTAAAACACAATCTCACTTTTCTCTCTTCAAAACAAGGAAATAAATGGAAATGATATTTATAATATGTGCAAGTCTTATGTATTCATTTTTAAAAAATATGGTTAAATCCAAGACTCACAGGTAAAAATTATTTTTTTAATAATAGACCCTACCTTATTTTTTTAAATAAAATATGTAAGACTTGTACATACTAAAATTATATATAACATTACTCTAAAACAAAGCACTTACTTCATACTCCCAATTATTTACCATTTTTGCTTTAGGCTGTCAAGAAAACTTATAATGTGTAACTTTTGTTAAGATTAGACTTTTCACAAAATATTATGTCATATATTTTTCATAAATATATGCACAGTGTTGTATATAATTTTTCTTTACAAAAATGTATTGTATTAATGATTATATAATATGCGTCGTGAGACTGAAATTTAAGGGTGGCAATTTGTTGTTTCATGAATATATATATATATATATATATATATATATATATATATGGCTTAAACAATCACTAGGAATTTATTCATAAACCATTATGATTTTCCAAAGGATATTGTGAAATTATACAAAATCAAATGGTATATCATAAAAGAGAACTACTACAGTTATAAAGAAATTTCTTAAAAGTAAATTTATAAACTCACATGAATTTATAAGATGCATTTGATCTATTTTATAATAAAAATAATATTTATAATTTAATGTATCACATCAAATAATGTCATTTTATGAATTTATTTTTATAAAAAAAATTTTGTAATTAAAGCATTTCCCACCATGAATTAGAGTAACAAATAAATGAAAAGGTTAGGTGATCAACTTGTGAGTTACACAAATTAATTTAAAAATAAGATAATCATTAATAATTAGATCAACCGGGCTAGCATCAACTCAACTTAGGATTAATTACCCTAATCTTATTATTTCTTATAGTCTTTGTATTGGATTGGATATGATTTCAAACAACATCTGATCTCCTAAGAATAAATTTAAAAAATCCGATTTGGATTCAATTAATCTTTTTAAAATTGAATGTATGTCGTGCACGTATCCCACACATTCGAAATGACCAATGGATTGATCAGTTTGTAAAGGGAAAATCCAATGAAAATAATGAATGATGCATGCCGTGAGTGCATCACTTTTCACACCTTTTTGAACTACTAATGCAAATGCAATGCTACTTTGCCCTCCATTCCATTCTCTTTTGCTTCCTATTTAAAAAAGAGAAATGGCTTGACGTGTTACGGTGAAGTACGGAATGGTACCTTTATTTTTATTTTCTTGGTTTGCACAACAAAAGGACAGACAAAGTTCATGTGATGTGATTTTTTTAGTAATTTTGATAAATTGGTTGCCTTTTGGATGCCGTCTAAAGTTGTTTGCTGCATATGCTGCCAAACCCTACCACGCTTGTCACTCCCCGCCACCCATTTCCCATGCCTCTCCGATTCTTAGCCCCACCAATCTAATTGAAATCAATTATTTAATATAAAATTTAAAATAAGAAATAATATTATTATTCATATTTAATATGAGACGCTTGCGTTTTGTCTTTTAGTAAATACAATACTAATTAAATTAAAATTATGATAAATATGAATTTGTTTTTAGGAATATTATATACAATACAAGATTCGTATACTTTTTTTTAAAAAAAAAAAAGAAAAAGAAAAGTCTAGCATTAAAAAAAAATTTATTCATGTGAATCTACAAATTTATTTACTTTTTTTAAAATGAGCGTTCGGAACTTACACACCTTAAGACTGTATATTATTTTCTTATTTTAATTCTAAAAAAGATTTTAGAGATATATTTCATGGTCATAATTCCACCAAGAGATACATTTATATGGATGCATCTAGTTGTATGAAATGCTTTAGATCGAATGATTTGTCATTATGGGCAATTGGTAGAACATTTTTATGTGTAAAGTGTGTTGTAATGTTCCCAAGGGAGTGAAAGAAAAGTAGGTTGGGGTTTTGGTTTTCATGAGTACGTGCTTAGTTTGAAAATCTCGATTGGTTTTCATGGTGTGTTTGGTGACCTTCAAAATTAGGTTTGTAAGTTCAAATTTTCCTATCAAATTTAATCCAACGAATGAGGAGTGAGAAGCACTTGACAATTAATGAATAATAACCAATAATCTTAAAAATGATATCATTTTTGTAACATTAAAAAATATATTTGTATAAAAAAAGTTCGGAGAAAGACTTGAAATGTCATTGGATTTTAAATCGAAAATTGATAAGTATTAAATAAGAAAATATGCAATGCAATTTAAATATGTAATATTTGATGTATAAATATGTTTAGAATGTGAAATCATTAAAAAACATAGTAAAAAAATGATATAAATCTAGATAGCTTTGATAAGAATGCAAGTCATGTATGCATGTGACCTAAAATATCCTCATCTTTTTGGCCTCAATGTCCTTATTTTTGAACAAAATAAATACCCTAAGTAAATTATAAGATCATAATATCTTTTGTGTTTTGTTGCATCATCTCTAATTTAATACCAAGCATTCACTTCTCTCATAACTTTACTCTTCAACCAAATAAAGAATCAGTTTCGAGGAGTTGGCTAGATAGAATAATTGTACTATTTTCAAGCCATGGTTTGGAACTATTGATCATAACCATTTGAGTATTTGTAACCTTATTTTAACCAAAAACAACATTAAAAAGAACTTAGAAATTAACATCTATTTATAGAAAAAATCTATTCATCATCCCTTTTCAGCATCCTCTCATCATCTCATGATATAATATTAGATGATAGATTCACAAATGAAATATAATAAATAGTCTTCAATCATCTAATACTACATCATAGGATGATGAGAGGATGATGAGAGGATGATGAGAATTAGAATGATGAGTAGCATTACTCTTGTTTATATTATGACCTCCAAACTATCAACTTCTTCATTTGACACTGCAACTTGATAATTTAGTTGCAATCTATTTATGCTACTTGTTCTTTTAAGGTCTAAACTGACTAAATTATCCTCACATTGTATGTTATTGCCTAGGGTTGCAAACGAACATAGCAGCTCGTGTATACTCGGTTTGAACTTGATTAATTTAAAATGAGATATTCGTAAACATTAATATAGTTTTGAATATTAAACGAGCAAAAGTTGTATAAACTAGGGTCGACTCAGTTTAGACTCGTGAATAAAACTTGTATAAACTCGACTTAATCGATAGTAATAATAGTATAATATTAATAAGAATAATAGGCGGTATAACCAGCCATATGCATGATAGCAGATAGAGCAGGCGGTATAACTGACCATATGCATGAGGAAGTAAATAATATAGAAAAGATATACAAAATAAACTTCTTCATTAAAAACATAATACTTACAAAGAGATTCATTCTCAAATGAGTTGGAAGCAGAAGTCATGAAGAAAGGAAGAGATGGTGGTCGTGTATGAAGATTTGGACTTTACTTTTGACTTTGAAGTTGACATGATTTTCCTTATAAGAATTCTCGGAATAAAAAATCAAGAAGAGAATTAGATTCTCCTTTAATATATTCAACATCAAAATCAAAAATATTTAATATAACTTGTCATCTAACAAATATTTGTTTAGCAGCAAGGTTTTTCACATCTTTAATCAAAACTTCTTTGGCTAATTTACAATCTATTCTAAGTAAAAAATTTTGGTTCAACAAATCATCTTGAAATTTAGAAATACATAATACAATAGTTAAAATTTCTTTTTTAAAGTACTATAATTCTTTTGGGTAAGATTCCAACATCCTAAATAGAATCGAACAATCTATTCCGAATCAGTTGATAATTTTTGTTTTATAATTCCTCCATAACCAAGATCAGAGGTATCTGTTTCAATAATTTTTAAAGTATGAGAAGGTGAGAGTCCTCAGCATGGTAATTTCTTAACATAAGCTTTAATTTGTTTTAAAATATTTGTATGTTTTTCTGTCCATGGGGATGGATTCTTTTTTAATCTTTTAAATAATAGTTTACATAATGGCCTGAGAGATTGGTAAAAGTCTGCAACATAATTGAGGCTTCCTAAAAATCTTTGTAGTTGTAGCTTATCTTTTATTTCATCTGAAAATTTATCAACAAATTCTATTGCTCTGCTAATTGGTGTAATAGTTCATTGATAAATTTCATATCCAAGAAATCTAATTTTGTCTTGAAATAATTTTATTTTTGGTGATGAAACTACTAATCCAATTTGTTTGATAATTTGGACAAAAGTATTTAAATATTTTCAATGTTGTTCAATAGATGAAGAGAATATTAATATATCATCTATATAAATTATCGAAAAATGAGTAAAATGGGTAAATATCTCATTCATAATATTTTGAAATTCACTAGGAGCATTTTTTAATTTAAATGGCATAACGTTCTATTCAAAATGTCCAAAGGGAACTGTGAATGCTATCTTATAACGGTCTTTTTCAGAAATTTGGATTTGCCAAAACTCACTTTTCATGTCAAATTTTGAAAATACTGTAGCATTATATAATCAGGATAATAAATCTTTTTTATTAGGAATTTTGTATATAATCCATTGTAATACATTATTTAAAAGTTTATAATTGATGACTAGACGAGGAACTCCTCTTTCTAATTTTGCATGTTTTTTAACATAAAAGGCCGTATAACTCCAGGGTGATTTACTTTTTCTTATCAATCCTTTTGTTCTTAAATCATTAATTTCTTTTTTTACAGTATTCTAATAATTCGTTATTTATTTGAATTGGTTTAGCCATAGTTGGAATATTTTTTTCAGAAAATTCTTTTTCATAGAGTAATTCAACTATATGTTGTTTTCTATTCCAAAAAGTATTGGGTAGATTAGAGCATACTTCATTTTCAATTATAGTTTTAAAATTATCAATTTTTTGAATTAATAACGGATCTTTTAATTGTTCCTGAATCCTTTTATATTTTAATTATTGTTTTAAAAAGTTTATCTGTTTTTCCTTTCTTCTAATTCTATTTTTTGTTAGAAAATTAATTTCTCTTATTAATGAAACTTCATTTAAAGAGTTAATTTCTTTTGATACAGGGGGAAATAGGAATTTATATTGAATCTCTTGTCCAACTATTTTGGTAGAGATTCCTTCTTCTGTTACAGAAAAATAGTAGAGTAAAGCAAGAAAGAAATTTTCTAATATTACTTTAGTATTAATATTTTTTACTAAAATAAATGTTGTTTTAAAACAAATTCCATTATTACAGATATGTGCATTAGATAATTTATAATTTATATTTAATTTTGTTCCATTGGCTTAGGACAATGTTTCTTTTGTTTTTTCAAAATATTTAGAAGGTATTAATTCTTCTTGTATACAATTTAAGTCTGCTCCTGTATCTGTTAGGGCAATTGTAGTGAAGGAAAATTCTTGATTAATTGAAACTGTTACTTCAGCATATCATTTTTAAAAATTTATCTTATCAGAATATTAATGAAATTGTCTATTTCATTTAATGTTGAACACTCTCCTTGTTCTTTATTATATCTTTATCATGAAAATTATTTCTATTTTTCTCTATTTTTAATAATATAATTTCTTATAATAATTGTTCATTTGAAACTTCTAATTTAAGATTGGATGTTTTCAAATTTCTAATCTCTTGTTTTATCTCATTAATTTTTTATTGTATATCTTGTATTGTAATTTTTTGTTTGTATGTTTTAAATCTTCCTATTATTTTTGAAAACTTGTAAGGTGTTGAGGATGACGTTACCGAAGTGTTTAGATTATTAAAAGTATCTTTTAACTTTTCTAAGTAATATTTTCTTTCTTGAGCGTCACTAATTTTGTCTATTAATTTTAATATAATATCTTCTTGTTTTGAGAGTACATTAATAGTTTTATTACAAATATAATTATCCTTATCTAGACAATTATAAATTTATATTTCATCTTCTTCGGATTCACTATCAGAAGATTGCTCTGAAAAACTTGATTCTTTTAATTGATAGATTTCTTCTTCTAAAGAAGAACTATCTTCCTCTTCACTTGAATGTATTATGAAAATATCTAATAATTTTTCTTTTAATGCTTCAAATATATCTAGTTCATTAATCTGTTGTTTGACTTTACAACTTGATTTATAATGTCTAATTTTTCTGCATTTATAACAAACAATTTATTTTTTTTATTAGTCTTTTTAGGACTTTTTAGTGGTTTATTATATGTTTGTTTATCTTTTGTCTTTTTATAGGATTTTCTGTATTTTCATTTTTTGTTAGAATAATTTTTATAAATTCTTTTTCCTTTTTTGTGTCTTCTTGAAGAGGTTAATAATGGGATATAACCAAACTTTTTCACAAAAAATGTACCTAATTCTTTTCTAGCAAATTTATTTTCTTTCTCCATTTGCTTTTTTAATCTTAAATCGTTGCACATAGTTAAATCAATTCTATTAATATTACTTATTATATCACCATATGTGAGATTATGAAAGTCAATAGTACCATCCAATTTTACTAATGATTCTCGTATCTTTTGGGCGAAGTAATATGGAAGTCCGGTTATGAACTTTTCCTTCCAGTATGGCTGTTGACAGTCATTTCTTATCAAAACTTTAGTTAGAAATACATATTTATACCAACGAAAATCAGATAATTGAGGGCATTTTAAATTAATCAATAAATCACTAGTTCTTTCCTTGAATTGAACAGGATCACCAACAAAGTGTTTAGTTAATGCATATATTAAAGTATTTACAGCATCTTCTAAAGGTAAATCGTTTTCTGCCTTAATTACTTGCATGTTTTCATCATATTTATATGCAGTTAATATTTGTGTCATTTGTTCATATGAAAGATAATGATCCCACCAGCCTTTTAATTGGCCAGTAAACCCTGTGACAATAATATGTGCTGCTTGGTAATCAGTTTTTCTGTTACTTTTATAAACGTTAGCGACCATAATCATTTCTTGGAAATGATTTAATATTTCATATTCAGATAATCCATCTATATTCTATTCATATAATACATCAGGTGCGAAGACAGATTTTATTATATGTTCTCTTTCTTCAAATTGTATATCCAGTGGGGTAGGCCTCGGATACTAATTACGGGTAATAGAAACATAATGTTTAGAATCTCTAACTGAAAAACTATTAACATGATCTACTCTAATCTTGTTTATTTGTAAATCTAAATTTTTAAATTGGTTTTCAATATTACTAATTTCAGAGTCAGATAATACAGGTGAGTCTGTCTTACTTAATACATTATTATGAGGTTGTTTTGAGGTAGATGCAGTATTACTAATAGTTAATTTTTCTAATTTACTAGAGATTTGTTCCAATAAATCATTTTTATTTTTGAAAAAAATAGTTTTTAAATGATATGTAATTTCATGGGAAACAAATAAAGGGGTTTCCTTTACTTCCTTAATAGTGAGTTTTGTAGGAGATATTTGAGTTTCAATTATTTTTAATTGTTTACCCATAGTTTTTAGATATATATTTGCATAATCCTTTTGTTAGATTATACTATCAATATTTTTATCAGTGTTTACATTATTATGTTTTTTTATTGGTGAAGCCAAAATTTGAGTATTTCTCTTATTGAACTTGATGACTTCAAAAATGGGATATTCTTCATAAACAGTTTGATTATTCTCTCCTTTAATCCATTAGTTAGTAGTCATGTTTATGGTAGACAATTGATTTGATTTATATATTTCAAACCATGTAAAGAAATGTATATTAATCTGTATTTTCTCTAAATATTCGTAATATTTTTCTTGAATATAATCTCTTTCTATTTTTGTAAAAGTTGAGAAAAATATTAATCTTTTGTGACTATTTTCTTCTTTCATATAATTTTGTTTGAGATATTCTTTGTTAATTTTAAATTCTTCTTTATTCATGGTATATATTTGGGCATCATATCTAACTACTTGTGAATTTGTTGGCGAAGAAGGTTCATTTTCAGAATTATGGGAGGTGGATGTTTTATCAGGATGGCTAACAGTATATACTAGTGTATCAATAATATTTCCGGAAATAATTCTCCGAATCTGTGTTAAGACTCTGGGATCTAGTGTCAAAAGATCTAGTGTCAAAATTTTGAGATTTATTCCGAGAGATTGATATAAGAACAGATCTGGGTGTATGATAACTAGAGGGTGCTGGAGAAGAATAACGTGAAAAAGATCTTCTAAAAGGTTGGAAAGCTATTTGGACTGTTCCGTCCTCTTTTTGATCTATATATTCAAGATAATCTTTAGAATTATTTTCTATCTTAGGTAATGGTGTAATATTCTCTAATTATCATTCATTAGAAAGGGTAATTTGATTCCAATTGATTTGTTTAGGAGTTCGTACACTAGAGTTTTGTGTACTAGATTCTAATAATAATGTATATCCTTTTGGATTGGTAATAAGAGCTTGTGGTTCAAATGTTATTTTCATTAATTTATAATGGATCCTATAAACTACTGTTAAGGGACGTGATCATTTCATCAACTGATAATCGTTTGTTTTAATATTTAATGTTAAAGCATGTAAAATATTAGCATCGAATAATGAAAGAGAATAATTGGGATAACAATTAAAATAAACTGGTCCTTTAAACAAGCTTGATTCTACCATTCAAAGTAATGAATCATAAAAATTATAGTGTCTTCTGTCTCTAAACAGAATAATACTTAGGTGTTTAATCCACTTCTAGTGAGTGGTTTTATAGCTACTTGTACTAGTCCAATATGTATGAAAGAATTTTTATGTTCTTTGCGATATTTAATTGCTTCTTTTGTTAATAATTGTAACAATTCATAATCATTATTTAAATTAATGATTTTTTCTACTGTTTTAATTGTATAATTTGTAAGAAATTATAATTTAGAAGAAAAAGTAGAATGTTTGTATATCTGGTTTTTTTGAACATTAGGAATTGTCTAGTCTTGAAGATTTCTTTCTATATCTATTATACTGTAATTTTCTTGGTTGATGTTATCAGGTTCTATGGGGATACTAGTAGTGGATTCATTAGGTTTGAATAAAATAAAATAAACTAGTCCTTTAAACAGGCTTGATTCTACTATTTCAAGTAATGAATCATAAAAATTATAGTGTCTTCTGTCTCTTAAACAGAGTAATACTTAGGTGTTTAATCCACTTCTAGTAAGTAGTTTTATAGCTACTTGTACTAGTCCAATATGTATGAAAGAATATTTATGTTCTTTGCGATGTTTAATCGCTTCTTTTGTTAATAATTGTAACGATTCATAATCATTATTTAAATTAATGATTTTTTCTACTGTTTTAATTGTATAATTTGTAAGAAATGGTAATTTAGAAGAAAAAGTAGAATGTTTGTATATCTGGTTTTTTGGAACATTAGGAATTGTCTAGTCTTATAGATTTCTTTCTATATCTATTATACTGTAATTTTCTTGGTTGATGTTATCAGGTTTTATGGAGATACTAGTAGTAGATTCATTAAGTTTGAATAAAGAATTCATTGAGACAGATTTTTAAACAAAAATTTCCTATATCCAAAGAGAAATAAGTAAATTAAGAACTTGAAGGAACACCACAGGGACCACCCTTAAATCCTTCCAGCATGAATGGGTTGACCATCAGTTTTTCATGGCTTACCAACATAAGCTTCCAAATCTACTTCATTCTCTTTTTTTATGGATTATCTTTGTAAAAATCTGTACCAGTGATTTCTTTCTTTTTTTTTTCTTTTTTTTTTTATAAAGCTAGAATCCTCAAATGATTTCTTACACTTTTAATTTTGTTTCTTAGGAAGTTGCAGTCAGCTTCATATAATTCTATTGCTGCTTGTCTACTCTGATATACATGATATTTAGACATAATCTTGCATCATCAATTGTTGTTTTCTCTTAAGATCATTTATGTTATTCATCAAGATTTATAATTCAAGTTTTAAATTATAATCTAGACATTTTAACTCATATAAATCACCAAAATCAGTATTATGAGCATAATAATTATCCATCATAAAATATGTAATTCAAAGTTAAACAGCAAGAGAAAATAGCAATATAAAAAGCAAAATAATAAAATATAACAATATAACAATATAATCACCAATAGCTCTGATACCAAATACGTAAATTCCAAGTAATATTAATAGATAGTAATAATAGTATAATATTAATAAGAATAATGGGTGGTATAACTAAGCATATGCATGATAACAGATAGAACAAATAATAAGAAAGATATGCGTGAGGAAGCAAATAATAGAGAAAGATATACAAAATAAATTTTTTATTAAAAACATAATACTTATAAGGAGACTAATTCTCAAAAGGGTTGGAAGCAGAAGTCATAAAGAAATGAAGAGATGGTGGCCATGCATATGAAGAAGAAGCACAATATCTCGCCAGATGATCTCCATTACAGCAACTCGCATTATCACCAACCCATCAGGCCTCTCCTTCTCAACAGACCTCTTATTCTTAGGGTAACTCAGTCGCCTTTCATTATCAAGATTACTCACCTTGCATGGATTCTCAAGATCCGTTTGACTTGGAATTAACAAATTATGATCTCCAGAGTATGTGATTCCAGAAGATTATTATTCATGTCAGATTGTTATTCAAGAAAACAGCAAATGACTTTGTATATACTAGTTCACATGTCCTGTACTGTGTTAATTTGTTTTTAGTGTCGGTTGATACTGTTCTTGTTTTTAGTGTCGGCTGAAACTGTTCATGTATAATTAGGATTACTGTGTTGTACTGTTTTAGTATCTATATAAAGGGGTTTGCGAAGGAAGAAATGCATTCAGAATTTCTCATTTGAAGCCTTTTCCTCTCTCACCCAAACCACTCCACTCCACTCCACTCATCCTCACTTTATAAATCTTCATTTCTTCATGACTTCTGCTTCAAACTCTTTTGAGAATTAGTCTCCTTGTAAGTATTATGTTTTTAATGAAAAAGTTTATTTTGTATATCTTTTCTATATTATTTACTTCTTCATGCATATGGTCAGTTATACCACCTGCTCTATCTGCTATCATGCATATGACTGGTTATACCGCCTATTATTCTTATTAATATTATACTATTATTACTATCTATTAAATTCTAGTATACAAATTCCTAAATAAATCAATTGGAATCAAGTCACACTTCCTAATGAATGGCAATTGGAGAATATTACCCCAACACCCAAGATAGAAAATAATTCTAAAGATAATCTCGAATATATAGATCAAAAAACGGTTGGAGTATTTTTGTAAAATTTAAAATTTTTTTATTAATCAAAACATAAGATTCAATTTTTTAAAAAAATCGAGTTCAAGCTCGAGCGTTTGTTTATTTTTTGTCGAACTCGAGCTGAATTTGATCAATATTAATGATTACCGAGCTGAGTTCGAACAAGGATATTTGAGTTCGAACGAGTAAACATACTACTCGAACTCGCGTACCCTTGTTTGAATTTGATTCAACTTGATTCATTTGCAGTTTTTAAATAATAAATATTACCATCTGTTGTATTTCTTTTAATAAGAAATACAATTTGCAGGTCATTTCATGTTGAAATTAAGATGCAAAGTATCAAAATTAGTCTTCAATTCGTCTAACACGTCCAATCCCAACATAAACCAAGTCTAGTCTTTGCAAAATAGCGTACTATCTTCGAATATTGGTTGGCTTTTTTTCATTTTCCTCGTATTAATGTGATTGAAAAGAAAGAAAGTCTGGAAGATTTGGGAGCACCATCACATCATGAATTTGATTCCACATTGAGATTCATCCTTATGGATGCATCTATCTATCTTCAATAATACTTTTGATAGTTACATGAAGTGAATATATTCACATGCCTTAATTGTCATGATCTGCTAGTGGTGAGCCTGGAACAATATTTTATGCTTTTTTTTTTCAGTAAAAAGAAATAAAAAAGAAATAAAAGCAATATTTTTTATACTTTCAATGTTCTTAAAGGAGTGAAAAAAGTAGATTGGACTTCAGGTTTTTCATCGTGTTCTTATTTCCTAAAAAATATATGTTTATGCAAAGAGCAATTGCTCGTGCTAAACAATTTTATTCTCACTTACACATATTAATGTGTCATATTTCAAGTAGTTTCTTTTATAAATCACTTAAATGGTATCCACTTTAAATCTTAAGTCACCAAATATGACTTGGGATGACAAAGATCAACCTCGTTTATTTTCAAAAATAAGATGAGATGGGTTGAAATTAAAGTTAAAAAGATGAATAAAATATTGTTATAAAATTTTCTAATTTTTTTTCTTTTGAATTTGAAAAATTTGAATTGTTTATTTTATTTTGTGTGAAAATTTGAAAAAGTTGTAATGATGAGATGAGAGGTTTTCAAAATTTTGAGGCAAACTAGGAAAGTTTAGATGAAAGTGAGATGAGATGACTTGGTTTTAGATGAAAGTTGTATAAAATATTGTTAGAATATTATTTTTTAATATTATTAATGTTTTGAGATTTTAAAAAATTGAATTGTTTATTATGTTTTGTGTGAAAATTTAGAAAAGTTATGATGATGAGATGAGATGAAATATTTCACTATCCAAACGGGATTATGTTCGAGTAGTGAGGTGATTTCAAATAATCTGTTAATAGTAATAAAAAAATAATGATAAAATATTAAATTGTAGTGAATAGTAGTAAAAATAACTGAAAAGTATGTGAAAAATAATGATAAAATACTCAATTATAGTACTACCAAGCACAACCTAAAGTGATCAAGAAGAGTATTGCTCCTATGCATAAATGTAGTGTGGTCATAATGGTATTCCGCGGCAAAAATTGCAATCGCCAGAAAAAAACCATTTTTTCGAGAAAATCTTATAAAAGGTCGGGCTGTTGAATACCCAATAACAACCTTCCAATTACAACCTGCCACGTAACTCTTCTATTTTACATGTGTGTACTAGTCTACATCGAAGCCTTCATTCCATTTCTCAATTCGTGTCTAACCTTTCATATCCCTCGAAGCCATCCTCCTCGCTCTTCCACCTAGGCACACACCAAACACCTTCTCCGGTGTGGAAGCCTTATCCTTTCCAAAATCCTCTCCCTTGAAGCCTTATCTTCTCTGGTTAATGTCTGAAATAAATTTGCTTTATTTATTGATGCCTTCTTCTTTTTCTCTCTTTCTTTTTGTTTGCTTGATTGGGGAGTTTTGCCGCTAATGATTCATTTCTAATCTTTCTGGTTAAGCAAACAAAAACTAGTTGCATGAGGGTTAATAACAATAGTAAGTTTTTACGAACATTTACCATAAAATGTAATGACTCTATTGTGTGAATTGCTTGTAAAGAGGAATATAGTGAGTGTAATGGCTATTGGAATGATGGAAAAATAAAAAGGCACACAAGATGTTTGATAAAAGGCTCAATAAATCCACAGATAGTAGCTATTGAGCCTGTGTTGGCAGAAGATTTTGCTACTGTCCAAACAAAATAAACTAGCTATCTGAATTTGTTGTTGGAATCCTTTATTAACGACTAACTAAGTTTTGTTGCTGGAATCCTTTATTAACAACTAATTGGAATCAAAATAAAGATCTCAATAGCTTGTTGCCACTCAGTGGATCTTATGGCTTGTGAAAATGATGTTAGTTCAGTAGTGAAAATGCTTTTGGTTTTTATGTTGGTTTTTTTTTTATGCTGAGATCAAGTTGAATGTGAGGTTATTTGCAGAGGATAAAATAGGGATGAAAAAAGGTACAAAAAAAAAGAGAGAGAAATTCAAACTTTGTTGACGGTGGAGATGGCGGGGACCTCTATGGACAACGATGGCTACTGTGGTGGGCGACGACTTGACTGTGGTGTAAGGTTGTGATGGGTGACAAAAGAAGCTAAGGGAGAAAAGCTTCGACAGACAGGGGCGCGACAAAGAAAAACCAAAGTGAGGGCAACGGAACTTGGTGGTGCGACGACCTTTCGCTGTGGCGGCGACGGAGCTGGTGCGGTGCAGCTGTGATCTGCATACTGTGCCGCGGCAAGGCAAGATCAAAAGAAAAGTCAGAAGGTAAACTTGAAATTGAATCTAAAGATCAACTAAGAACGTCTCTTTTCTAATTTGTGTAAATTTGCCTGCGTGACATTCTGTGATTGGGTATGTTATTCTCATAAGTTCAGTCGGACCATTTCGAATAGGACACTTTTTTTTACTTAGAATATGTTTTTTTTAATGGCGATTTAAGTTAGCGCCCCAAATGAATGCTTTCGACAATGATTCTTGACTTTTTGCACCAAATACAAAGTGCTGCAAATAAATTTAGCCACAAAAAGTAGTATTTCTTGTAGCATGTTCTATGACCTTCATGATTAGCATCAACTTAACTTAGGATTAATTACCCTAATCTTATTATTTCTTATAGTCTTTGTATTGGATTGGATATGATTTCGAACAACATCTGACCTCCTAAGAATAAATTCAACAAATCCGATTTGGATTCAATTAATCTTTTCAAAATTGAATGTATATCGTGCACGTATCCCACACAATCGAAATGACCAATGGATTGATCAGTTTGTAAAGGGAAAATCCAAGGAAAATAATGAATGATGCATGCCGTGAGTGCATCACTTTTCACACCTTTTTGAACTGCAAATGCAATGCTAGTTTGCCCTCCATTCCATTCTCTTTTGCTTCCCATTTACAAAAGAGAAATAACTTGACGCGTTACGGTGAAGTACGGAATGGTACCTTTATTTTTATTTTCTTGGTTTGCACAACAGAAGGACAGACAAAGCTCATGTGATGTGATTTTTTTAGTAATTTCTATAAATTGGTTGCCTTTTTTATGCCTTCTAAAGTTGTTTGCTGCATATGCTGCCAAACCCAACCACGCTTGTCACTTCCCACCGCCCATTTCACATACCTCTCCAATTATTAGCCCCACCAATCCAATTGAAATCAATTTACAAAATCAAAAGTGCGACATATTATTTAATATGAGGCGCTTGCATTTTCTCCTTTAGTAAATATAATTTTAATTAAATTAAAATTATGATAAATAGAAATTTTTTTTAATAATATTATATACAGTTATAAGATATGCAAGATTCGTATACTCTTTTTATTTTTTTAAATAAAGTCTACTATTAAAAAATAATTATTTTTCATGTGGATCTCTAGATTTATTTACTTTTTTTAAAGGTGTGCTCGGAACTTACATACCTTAAAATTATATATATTATTTTCCTATTTTAATTCAAAAAAAGATTTTAGAGATATATTTCATGGTCAGAGTTCCACCAAGAGATACATTTATATGGATGCATCTTGTTGTATGAAATGCTTTAGATCGAATGATTTCTCATTATGGATAATTGGTAGAACATTTTTATGTGTAAAGTGTGTTGTAATGTTCCCAAGGGAGTGGAAGAAAAGTAAGTTGGGCTTTTGGTTTTCATTAAGTACGTGCTTAGTTTGAAAACCTCGATTGGTTTTCTTGGTGTGTTTGGTGACCTTCAAATTTAGGTTTGTAAGTTCAAATTTTCCTATCAAATTTAATCGAACGAATGAGGAGTGAGAAGCACTTGACAATTAATGAATAATAACCAATAATCTTGAAAATGACGTCATTTTTGTAACATTAAAAACTATATTTCTATAAAGAAAAGTTCAAAGCAAGGCTTAAAAGGTCGTTGAATTTTAAATCGAAAATGTTGGTTTTTAAATTTAGAAATGATTAAAATATTTGATATAAAGTAAAAATAATATGAACTATTACCTTTGTTCAATATATCAGTTCGGTTGTCTAGATTTAAATGAAAATGTGTCTTAGTACTTGAACTAATATATGTCTTTTGGGGATATGAGCCTTAACCGCTTTCCAACCAAACAAAAGGTTGTATCCTTTGGTGAATTAGAAATATTTTCAATATATTATCTAATCTTTGAGAAGTTGTGACTTCTTAAAAGTGCTCCTTCACTTTAGTTGTGGCTTTTCATAAATACCCTTTCATTTATATAAGTTGTGACTTTTCACAAATACCATTTCATTTATGTGATATAATTTTTCACAAATACCATTTCATTTAAATAAGTTGTGACTTTTCACAAGTACCATTTCATTCTCTATAAATAGGGAACCTCACCCACAAATTCATATATCTCCAAATTCTCTACAAAATTAGAACTTCCTTCTTCTTTTTTACTTTCTTTTTTTGGGCTTTGGCTATTTTATATCAGGTTCGAGGATCTCCTTTTGTGTGCACCGACAAAGAGATTAACGGGAACTGATGTTGTTGTAGCTTGGGAGTAGACTGTCAATAAGCCTAGTGCATGTTTATAATTGGAGGCGGCGGAATCTACTCTAAGGAAAGCGTCCGTCACAACGTGCCTCAATACTGAGTTCTCTCTTTCTAATTTGTTCTTGTTATTTTACATATTCTCTAGTTTACAAAGTGTTTCAAAATATTTTCCAACAATCTTAAAGTATATCCTCTTTATTAAACTAGATGTGTGTTTTAATTGTTTGGTTGCCACCATGACTTCAAACGAACCAATTGCACTCGAAAAATTTGGAGGAGTCAATTTTAAGTGTTGGCAAGAAAAGATGAAAATCTTTCTTACAATGCTTGGATTATATTTTGTTATTGAAAATGATCCTCCTTCTTATGATTTACATGAGCCCGCACGTATTATTGAATTGCAAATATATGCAGAAAAAGATAATTTGTGTAGATATAGGATTTTAAATCATTTAAGTGATACACTTTTTGATGTTTATCAACACATTAAATGTGCCAAAGATATTTGGAATGCTCTTGATAAGAAATATGGTGTACAAGATGTCGAAATGGATAAGTACACCGCAAGCTAATTTATTGGTTTCAAGATGGATGATTCCAAATATGTGGTATAGCAAGCTCATGAGCTAACTATTCGTTACCATGAATGGGCCAACGGGAAATGAATATTACCGAGCATCTCCAAGTTACTTGTACAATAGATAAGTTGCCTCCTTTATGAAATAATTTTGGCCTATCTCTTAAACATAAGACTGAAGATATGACCATGGAAACTATGATCTCTGCCATTAGGATCCAAGAACAACACTTGAAAAATGATCTAATCCCACCATTGGTTTATGATTTTCAGTCTAAAGCAAATATTGTAGAAGACCATAAAACACATAAGAACCCAATATATCAAAAATCCAAATTCAATAAGGGTAAAACTAATTATGGGAATAATTTGAAACCAAAGTCATATATTAACAAAGATGACAAAATACCCATTTGTTTTAACTGTAACAAACCGGATCATTTAGCCAAAAATTGTCGCTATAAGAAGAGGAAATATCAAGGCAATGAACAAACAAGATCGCCTAACCCACAGACTCATATGGTGCTTTTCGGGATAGACTCTATTGGAACCAATGAACGGTATGTAACCATAAGTCTCCAAGTTTATCTAGCTTGTAGTGCTACTGATTGGATAGTAGACACAGGAGTCAATATACACGTCACTTCTAACCGCAATATTTTTTCAACATATCAAGATACAAGCAGCATAAAAGTGACGATGGGTAACTCCACCTCTACACAAGTATTTGGAGTTGGAAAAATGTACTCAAAGTAACATCTGAAAATACTCTTCCTTTAGAAGAAGTATTTTACGTACCAGAGGCGAAGAGAAACCTAATTAGTGGATCTTTACTTAGTGGGGTAGGTTACACATTATTATTTCAATGCAATAAAGTTATTGTAACTAATTATAAGTCATTTGTGAGGAAATGTTATGTGAATGGTGGTTTGTTTGTAATAAATATTCAAAATAATGTAGTAGACAAATTTGATTCTAATAATAAATTTGCATTTACTACATGTTCCTCTTCAATATGGCATACTAGATTAGGCCATATTAATTATCATAATGTTAAAAGAATGATGGATTTAGAAATTATTTATAAAGTTCCTGTTGAATTGGATGAAAAATATTTAATCTGTGTTCAATCAAAACAGCCTAGAAAGCCATTTAAATCTATTATAAGAAATTCATTGCTGCTTGAATTAATTCATAGTGATGATTGTTATTTAAATGGTGTCTCCTCTAAAGGTGGTAATAAATACTTCATTACTTTTATAGATGATATGTCCAAATTTTGTTATGTTTATTTGATGAAAACAAAAAATGAATCATTTAGTAAATTTGTTGTCTATAAAACTGAATTTGAAAACCAATTGGAAAGAAAGATTAAAATTATCAGGTCTGATAGAGGAGGTGAATACTCCTCTAATCAATTGGTTCAATACTGTGAGGAGAATAATATTATACATGAGGAAACCGCTCCATATTCTTCTCAATCTAATGACGTTTCTGGAAGGAAAAACAGAACCTTGATAAATATGGTCAAATGCATGCTCTCTAGTTCCGACTTACCTGAGCAATGGTGAGGGGAAGCAATACTTACATCTTGTTTTATCTTGAATAGAGTACCATTTAAGGGATCTGACAAAACATTATATGAACTCTGGAATGGTAGAATACCCAATATTAATTTCTTTAGAGTTTGAGGTTGTCTTGCAAAAGTTAATATTCCAAAAAATTACGATGCAGTATTCATTGTGTATGCTAGACATAGTTCTGCATATAGGTTTTTTATTATCAAATCAGAAGTCCAAGGTATTGATCCCAACACCATTATGGAGTCTAGGGATGCAACATTCTTTGAAGATCTATTCTCTTTCAAAAATAAGTTAGAAAGATCTTTACCTACAGTAAGTTTTCCTTCCACCAGTAGTCAACCTACCATTATACCAAATCCTGATAGTGCATCTGGATTAGAAAATGAACTTGGAAGGAAAAACGAGTTAGAAAGGAAAAAGATTTTGAACATGATTTCTATACTTATTCTATGGAGGAAAACCCTTTGACTTTCAAGGATACCATATTTTCCATTGATTCTACTTTTTGAAAAGAAGCAGTAAATAATGACATGGAATATCTTAAGACTAATAGTACTTGGAACTTATGTGATCTTCCTCTTGGATGTAAAACCATTGAATGTAAGTAGATTTTTAAAAAGAAATTGAGACCTGATGGTATTATTGATAAATTTAAAGTTAGGCTGGTTGTAAAGGGCTTGACACAAAGAGAGGCTATCGATTATTTTGATACATATTCTCTTGTTACTAAAATAACCACAATTTGTGTTCTAATTACTCTAGCAATGATCCATAAACTTGAGGTCTACCAAATGGACATAAAGATCGCATTTCTTAATGGTGATCTAGAAGAAGAAATATACATGGATCAACCAGAGGGGTTTGTGGTTCCAGGACAAGAAATGAAAGTTTGTAAACTTATTAAATCTCTCTATGGTTTGAAGCAAGCTCCTAAACAATGGCACCAAAAGTTTAATGAAATAATTTTATCTTATGATTTCAAGATAAATGAATCTGATAAGTGTTTATACACTTTTATAATTGATGGTGCATGTGTAACGCTATGTCTTTATGTTGATGATATTCTCATCTTTGGTACCAATATAGATATTGTTCTTAATGTTAAAAAATTTTTATCTAAGAATTTTAACATGAAAGACATGGGAGAGGCACAGGTAATTCTTGATATTAAATTAATGAAATCTCGTGATGGTATTAGCATAAATCAATCTCATTATATTGAAAAGATTCTTAAAAAGTTTGAGAGATTCGAATGCAAACCTATTAGTACTCCTCTTGATCCTTGTTTGCATTTAAGTAAGAATCTTGAAGATCCTGTGTCATAAATGAGATATTCTCAATTTATTGGTACGTTACTGTATATTGCTAATTCTACTAGACCTGATATTTCATATGCTGTGAGTAGACTTAGCAGATATACTAGTAGGCCTGATAATTCTCATTGGAAGGTATTGGAAAGAATTCTTAAATATTTGAAAGGAACCATGATATATGGTATCCATTATTCTGGGTATCTCACTGTATTAGAAGCATATAGTGATGCTAGTTGGATAACTGACACAGTAGATCGTAAACGAACGAGTGGATATATTTTCACTCTCGGTGGAGCAGTTGTGGCTTGGAGATCTTTCAAACAAACTGTGATTTCACGATCTACTATGGAAGTTGAATTAATAGCCTTAAATACTACTGGACATGAGGTAGAGTGGCTTAAAAATTTATTATCAGAAATTTCACTAGTTAAAAAATCAATGCCAGCTATTTCTGTTATTTGTGACAATCAGGCTATGATAAATGTTTGTAATAATAAACACTTTAATCATAAGATGAGACATTTGAGTATCAAACATTCAGGGATAAGATACCTAATAAAGAATGGATACCTGACTTTGAAATATGTAAAGTCAAAAGATAACCTAACAGATCCTTTGACGAAAGGACTGGCAAAGTCGAAGCTTATACGTACATAAATGGGGATGGGATTGAAGTCCATTAATTAGGTCACCGGTAGAGGCAACCCAACCTTCCTGACTGGAGATCCCAAGAAGAAGGTTCAATGGGAAGAACAGACTATTTGAGTGACTGGATGATACTATTAAAATATTATTATAGGTCCATCCCTAGGGTATGAGTGCTACAAATGTAATGACAAAGGAAAAACGAAATGCTTTAAATGAGTCCAAGACAAAGGCGAGGTATTGAATTGCAGGTACCCTTGAAGGATTCACATATGTGAGTGTGACTGTGTGGCCGCAATCTATGGTAATTAGGCTACTCCCTAGAGCGCTCATGAATTCAAGATACGGTGCACGGCTTTTATGCACTACCTTAAAAGGAACCAGATATATGTCGTACTATGAGTGTGGTGTGGAGAAGCCTGAGTTAAAAGATTCTGGTTCAAGACTTGGTTCACCATGGATCTTTCAAATGGAAACACGCTAACACTAGGTAGACGTTCAAAGCTGCAAGCTACCTCTATTGATGCATAGTACTTAGTCCAAATAAAATTGTATTCTATTTGGTTCTTTAAAATATTTTAATCAAGTGGGGGATTGTTAGTTTTTAAATTTAGAAATGATTAAAATATTTGATGTAAAGTAAAAATAATGTGAACCATTACCTTTATTCAATGTATCGGTTCGGTTGTCTAGATTTAAATGAAAGGTGTCTTGGTACTTGAACCAATATATGCCTCTTGAGGATATGAGCCTTAACCACTTCCCAACCAAACAAAGGGTTATGTCATTTGGTGAATTAGAAACCTTTTTCAATGTATTCTCTAATATTTGAGAAGTTGTGACTTCTCAAAAGTGCTCCTTCATTTTAGTTGTAGCTTTTCACTAATACCTTTTCATTTATATAAGTTGCGACTTTTCTCAAGTATTATTTCATTTATGAGATGTGATTTTTCATATGTATCATTTCATTTATATGATATGACTTTTCATAAGTATCATTTCATTTAAATAAGTTGTGACTTTTCACAAGTGTCATTTCATTCTAGTTGTGACTTTTCACAAGTACATTTTCATTCTCTATAAATAGGGAACCCACCCACAAATTCATATATCTCCAAATTCTCTACAAAAATTAGAGAAACACTTTTTCCTCCTTTTTGTCTTTCTTTTTTTGGGATTTGACTATTTTATATCAGGTTTGAGGATCTCCTTTTGTGTGCACCGACGAGGAGATTAACGGGAATCGACATTGTTGTATCTTTGGAGTAGACTGTCAATAAGCCTAGTGCATGTTTATAATTGGAGGTGGCGGAATCTACTCTAAGGAAAGCATCCATCATAACGTGCTTAACACCAGGTTCTCTCTTTCTAATTTGTTCTTGTTGTTTTACATATTCTCTAGTTTACAAAGCGTTTCAAAATATTTCCCAACAGAAAATTGATCAGTATTAAATAAGAAAATATGCAATTCAATTTAAATATGTAATTGATGTATAAATATGTTTAGAATGTGAAATCATTAAAAAACATAGTAAAAAAATTATATAAATCTAGATAGCTTTGATAAGAATGCAAGTCATGTATATATCATGTGACCTAAAATATCCTCATCTTTTTGGCATCAATATCCTTATTTATGAACAAAATAAATACCCTAATGAAATTATAAGATCATAATATTTTTTATATTTTGTTGCATCATCTCTAATTTGATACAAAGCATTCACTTCTCTCGTAACTTTACTCTTCAACCAAATAGAGAATCAGTTTCGAGTTGGATATATTATTGTACTATTTTCAAGCAAGCCATGGTTTGGAACTATTGATCATATACCATTTGAGTATTTGTAACCTTATTTTAACCAAAAACAACATTAAAAAGAACGTAGAAATTAACATCTGTTTATATTATGACCCCCAAACTATCAACTTCTTCATTTGACACTGCAACTTGATAATTTAGTCACAATCTATTTTATGCTACTTGTTCTTTTAAGGTCTAAACTGACTAAATTAGTAAATTATCTCGCATTGTATGTTATTTCCTAGGGTTGCAAATGAACATAGCAGCTTGTGTATATTCGGTTTGAACTCGATTCATTTAATAAATGAGATATTCGTAAACATTAATATAATTCCAACTATTCTAGCAAAAGTTGTATAAACTCGGGTTGACTCAATTTAGGTTAGTGAACAAAACTCATATAAACTCGATTTAACTTGTTTGAACTCATTTTGAAGCTCGTAATATGTGTTATATACATGTGTTATATTTATTACATGTAGTTATATTTTGTATACTTAATTATATATTATCTATTTATTTATAGTTTACGTTATTTAATATATTTATTATATTCCCAAAGTGTGCATAAGATAATTTGTATAATAATATTTTATACAACTATAACTTTTGGTTTATTATATTATCTATATATATATATATATATTAAATAGTTTAGTTTATTACATTTATATGTATTATTATTGTTTAATTATAACTATAAGTTAATTTATTTTATAAAAAGTTATACCATAAGAATTTTTTAATCAAAACATAAGATTCAATTTTAAAAAAATGGATCAGTTCAAACTTGAGTGTTTGTTTATTTTTTGTCCAACTCGAGCCGAATTTGAACAATATTAATGGTTAATGAGCCGAGTTCGAATAAAAATATTTGAGTTCGAACGAGTAAACATACTACTCGAGCTCGAGTACCCTTATTCGAATTTGATTCAACTTGGTTCATTTGCAGTTTTTAAATAATAAATATTACCCTCTTTTGTATTTCCTTTAATAAGAACTACAATTTGCAGGTCATTTCATGTTGAAATTAAGATGCAAAGTATCAATATTAGTCTTCAATTCGTCTAACACGTCCAATCCCAACATAAACCAAGTCTAGTCTTTGCAAAATAGCGTACCATCTTCGAATATTGGTTGGCTTTTTTTCATTTTCCTCGTGTTAATGTGATTGAAAAGAAAGAAAGTCTGGATGATTTGGTAGCACCATCACATCATGAATTTGATTCCACATTGAGATTCATCCCTATGGATGCATCTATCTATCTTCAATAATACTTCTGATAGTTACATGAAGTGAATATATTCACATGCCTTAGTTGTCATGATCAGCTAGTGGTGAGCCTGGAACAATATTTTATGCTTTTTTTTTCAGTAAAAAAAAAAAAAAAAAAAGCATAAAAACACTATTTTATACTTTTAATGTTCTTAAAGGAGTGAAAAAAAGTAGATTGGACTTCATGTTTTTCATCGTGTGCTTATTTCCTAAAATTCCTAAAAAATATATGTTTATGCATAGAGCAATGCTAGCTGTTGCTCGTGCTAAACACTTTTATTCTCAATTACACATATTAATGTGTCATATTTCAAGTAGTTTCTTTTATAAATCACTTAAAAGGTATCCACTTTAAATCTTAAGTCACCAAGTATGACTTGGGATGACAAAGATGATAAGATCAGCCTCGTTTATTTTCAGATATGAGATGAGATTAGTTGAGATTAAAGTTAAAAAGTTGAATAAAATATTGTTATAATATATTTTTTAATATTATTTTTATTTTAAGATTCAAAAAGTTGAATTATTTATTTTATTTGGTGTGAGAATTTGAGAAAGTTGTAATGATGAGATGAGAAGTTTTCAAAATTTTGCGTTTTAGTCTTCAAAGCAGACCAAAAAAGTTTAGATGAAAGTGAGATAAGATGAGATGGTTTTAGATGAAAATTGAATAAAATATTGTTAGAATATTATTTTTTAATATTATTAATGTTTTGAGATTTTAAAATGTTGAATTGTTTATTAAATTTTGTGTGAAAATTTAGAAAAGTTGTAATGATGATGAGATGAGATGAAATATTTTCACTATCCAAAATGAGTTACGTTCGGGTAATGAGGTGATTTCAAATAATCTATTAATAGAAGTAAAAAAATAATAATAAAATATTAAATTGTAGTGAATAGTAGTAAAAAATAATGAAAATTATGTGAAAAATAATGATAAAATACTCAATTATAGTACTACCAAGCACAGCCTAAAGTGATCAAGAAGAGTATTGCTCCTATGCATAAATGTAGTGTGGTCATAATGGTATTCCGCGGCGAAAATTGCAATCGACAGAAAAAAAAAAACACATTTTTTTTAGAAAACCTTATAAACGGTCGGGCTGTTGAATACCCAATAACAGCCTTCCAATTACAACCCGCCACACAACTCTTCCATTTTACATGTTGTGTATCTGTTTACATCGAAGCCTTCATTCCATTTCTCAATTAGTATCTAACCTTTCATCTCCCTCGAAGCCCTCATCCTCCCTCTTCCACCTAGGCACACACCGAGCACCTTCTCCAGCACGAAGGCCTTATCCTTTCCAAAATCCTCTCCCTCGAAGCCACACCGAAGCCTTATCCTCTCTGGTAAATGTCTTGAATAAACTTGCTTTATTTATTGATGCCTTCTTCTTTTTCTCCCTTTCTTTTTGTTTGCTTGATTGAGGAGTGTCGCCGCGAATTATTCATTTCTAATCTTTCTAGTTAAGCAAACGAAAACTAGTTGCAAGAGGGTTAATAACAGTAGTAAGTTCTTACAAACATTTACCATAAAATGTAATGACTTTGTTGTGTGAATTGCTTGTAAAGAGGAATATAGTGAGTGTAATGGCTACTGGAATGATGGAAGAATAAGAAGAAACACAAGATGTTTGATGAAAGGCTCAATAAAGCCACAGATACTAGCTATTGAGCCTGTTGTTAGCAGAAGATTTTGCTACTTTGCTACTGTCTAAACAAAATAAACTAGCTACTCTGAATTTGTTGTTGGAATCCTTTATTAACGACTAACTGAGTTTCATTGCTGGAATCCTTTATTAGCAACTAATTGGAATCAAAATAAAGATCTCAATAGCTTGTTGCCACTCAATGGACCTTATAGCTTGTGAAAATGATGTTGGTTCAGTAGGGATAAGAATGTTGGTTCAGTAGTGAAAATGCTTTTGGTTTTCATGCTGGTTTTTTTTATGCTGAGGTCAAGTTGAATGTGAGGTTATTTGCAAAGGATATAATAGGGACGAAAAAAGGTACAGAAAAGAAAAATTTTTTACTTAGAATAAATTTTTTAATGGCGATTTAAGTTAGCACCGCAAATGAATGCTTTCGACAGTGATTCTTGACTTTTTGCGCCAAATACAAAGTGTTGGAAATAAATTTGGCCGCAAAAAGCAGTATTTCTTGTAGCATGTTCTGTGACCTTCATGGTTAGCTTACGACAATTTTTTATTTAAAAAGATACAATTAGGTATTTTAAATTCTTGTTCGATAATTTTAAGAATTCAAAGTGGTAGAGAAAAAGATGATAAATTTTCGTGAAACTCACTTTATATATTTATTTTTCTTTTATTTTACATCCTAAAGTCTTGAAGGAAACAATAACTCTAAAGGATATATTTAGAAAGTGAGATGAGTTGAGAATATTTTATCTTCTTTTAAAATGTTTTATAATTTCATTCATAAATATCATTTAAAGAAATAACACTTTTTAATTTCAAATGTTAAACTATTTCATCTAATCATTAAAATTTTTCAAAACTTTCAAATAAACACAAAAAATAATACAACTTTTTTAAATTTTAAAGCAAAAATTATATTCAAACAATATTTTAACTTTATAATATTTATATTAAAGTTTTCTCTCTCATTTCTCAAAATTCAATAAAAAAATTTTAATTCAAATAATTTCACTATTATTTACGAATCATTTTACTAATATTCACAGGATTCTCATTCCATCTAATTACCTCATCTTATAGAATTATTATCTTTATAAATTTAACTAATTACTTTTCAACAACACTAAATACCAGACTCTCTAAATCTATCATTATTCTATTAAAATATTGATTTTAATATTTTCATTTATTTTAATTTTAATTATAGTTTAAATATTCATTCGTTATTAAAATAGTGAATTATAATTTAATTCAATGTTATTCTTAAAGTATAAATAATGAATTTTTCTTTAACTTGTAATAGTTTACCAAACCAAATTTAAATATATAGGTAAACCAAATTTAACTATATAAAGTATATGGAAGCAGTTTACCGACCGGGAGGTAGACAGGACAAAAAAGTTTTTCAACTGACCCACGTGGGCACGATGCCTAATGATCATGAATGTCAAAGTCTTTGTAATAATGATCGAAATTAAATAAATGGTGCCAAGAAAAGAAAAATGACAAAAATGCTTTTCTTTTTGTACAATCAAAGGAATTATATATCTGATTTGTTGACAAGATCAAACATCTGATCTTTGTCTAAAAACCATGCATATTGGATTTGGGTTACGTCGCACTTTCTCCCTTCCCCTTATTGAATCACGTGAAAGGGAATCTATGCCATAAAAAAAAAAAAAACATACTTTAAAGTTGAATTATAGCCTTGATCAGGGATTAGATCATATTAATAGCATGATTTTTGGCAGATTATCTACTGCTCTACACAAAATTCAATAGCTGTAGTGGAGAAAAGTAGAAGAACAAAATCTAAAACTTTAAAAATCTTCCATCTAATCTCATTTTATAATAATAATTTTTTTAAATTTCTGCATAAAATAAAATAAACAATTCAATTTTTGTTCGAATTTTAAAATAAAAATAATATTAAAAATATATTCTAACAATATTTTATTTAATTTTTTTAATTTTAATATCAATTTATCTTATCTTATTTCCGAAAAAAATCTTTCTTTTTTATTCTTTTCTCCTTTTTTATCCATTAATTGATGATTTGAAATGTCCATTTCTAATTTTGTTCGCTCTCTCTCCATATTACGTACAACCCCTTTTTGGTATGTATTATAAAGAAGAAAATAGGTCCAACAACTCATTGCTTTTGGGTTGGTTTGGGTTTTAAAACTCATTTCCAATTTTTTGACTTTAGAGTTTTTTTTAAAGAAAGGAAAAAAAAAAAAAAAAACTCTTTTGACATTGTCAAAAGCTAAAAAAAAAGGTTTAAATAGGAAAGAATTTTTTAGTTTATAATGACAATTCATATATCCAAACTGATATACATTCACATCATCTTTTTATATGTATTATATGTATTATATTTAGTCACGTCAATTTATAAATTTTATTTTTATTTTTTTAATTCTCTTTATGAATCTAACACTCATAGAGAAATTGAAGGGTATAGAAAGAAAAATAATTTTATTGTACAAAACTTGCTAAAAATATGTTAAGAAATACAAAATGGAATAAGTTTGAATATCAAAATGTTGGAAACTAACAACATAAAACCAAATTAACCAAAACTCTAGAAATGTTGGACCCATTTTTCCTATATTCTTGACCATTTTACCAACAAATGGGATGGGACTAATTTATTGACTTCATTTTTCCATTTTTTTTTCCTTTTGTTTTATACGTTATAACAACTGCCATGATGTTTCTTGGTACGCCTTCTTTTTTGCATCTTTTCCATTTTTGATGTTTCTTGGTACGCCTTCTTTTTTGCATCTTTTCCATTTTTCTAGAGTCTATTAATAATAGAGAAAATATATTTATAATCGTCAATTGTGTAATTATTATGTAATCATTTTGAAAAAAATAAAAAAAATAAAATTCATATGAAAAAATTAATCTTTTAGTAGTAAATTTTATTCTTTTTTAAAATTATTATACGACGTTTATACACTTCACTATTATATATAAAATTACTTTTAATAATAATAATAATATTTCTTAATTATATAAAATACCATAAAACATATAAAAATATAAACTAAGAAACGTCATCGATCGATCGATCTTGTTTTCCACGTGAACCACCAAACCTACATAGCCAACACGATCCAATAATAATTACGAGAAAAAACCGCAAGCTCCATAAACCCTGCTAGCTAAAGTACTAGTACTTGGATAACTTTCCTACCAAACAAACGTCGTACGGTGGTGCCAATAAGACACGTAATGCATGCACCTTGCCCTATGTACATCTCTTAACATATATTAATAGAATTTTATTATGTATAAGTAAGTTTACGTATCAATCTATGTATTAATATTATTATCTTTATATTTTAAATTTAAATTAGGACTATTTTCAATAAAATCTATTTCTGATAAATCATATTGAATGAGTGTGCGTATTAGTGTGTATAATCGCTTATAATTAAATTTTTTCATATTAATAACTGTTACATTTAAAAAATTATATAAAAATAATTTCATAAATTAACAAGATTTTATATATGATTTATTAAATTTATTTTATAATACAAATAATTTTATAAGCTATTAATCATATTAAATCACGTTAATCTACATGATTACTTAATCTCTTGGGAAACGTATTATATTGTCAAAGCTGGAAACTTGGAGACCAAGCCAACGCATGCAATTGGACTTTGGAGTCAACAAGAGGTGATCAAGAAAAGATTTGAAATTTATGGACGGAGTAAATATATATATATATATATATATATATAATTATTGTTATTTTTTATTTTACTTTTTTTATATATAGAGATAAAAAAATTAAGATATTGTCAATTGATCAAATGATTCTTGGTTCTCTTATTTTAATACTGGATTCACTTTTTTGCTGCTCGAACTTTATGTGATTCTATAGTAGTATGCTCATATATTTATTTATTTTTTATTTAATAAATTAGAAAGTGATTTTTAGCATATTAGTTTATTTTTTTATATTTTAAAAATATTTAAAGATGTTTAAAAATATAAAAAAAATAACAAAAAAATAAAATCTAAAATTTTTACTAATGGAAACGCCCGACAATCAAATATCTATCCTTTACAATATAACTGTATAAAATATGACAACATGTCTATCATCTTTATTATTTTTTAAAAGATTTCAGTGTCACATCGACCAGATTTAAAACATCATTAATTATTATATAAAGAAAAATAATATTTATAATTATAAAGGCATAAGTACTACGGTTTTATTTTTAAAATATAAATAAATATAAGATCTATTTAAAAAATTAACTTTTTTATTAATAAATCTTACTATTTTTTTAAAAAATACACAACACTTATATAATTTATAATTCAATCTAACGTTATTTTTTTAATTAGTTTTAAATTTTTTTGACTTTGTAATACTTGGAGACACAAACTATGTAGGTCAGTTTCATTGGAGATAAATAATAATAATAATAATAATAATAATAAAATTAAAAATAATATATATTAAATAAAAAAAGAAGAAGACGAAGGAGATGAAAAGAAAGCTGGGATGAAGAAAATAGGGAAAAGCAGAATCATCAGTCACCACTGACTCTCGTGACTTTTCGGATGCCCGAAGTTGAATTATTATTATTTTTTTTTCTCGACAATGTTGAATTCATATTTTTTTCAAAGTAATGTTTTAATTTAAAAAAAAAATCTTACCATTACTTTCATATTATACATCATACATCATTTTTTATTTTTATTTCTCTTACCAAATATATGGTATATAAATGATGAGTAGAAAATTTTAATTAATTTAAAAAAATAAAATATATTAAAATTTTAAAAAAATTAAAATAAATATAATATATAAATTGTGAAAATATTGGTAGCAAAACTTTCAATTCAATGATTTCTTTTTCTGGCTGGGAATGAAAAAGAATAAGGACAGAATTAAATACAGAAATCATTTTAAAATATAAAAAATAATATTTTATTTATTTATTTAAAATATCTTATATCAACTCATCTTATTATTAAAATTAACGATAAATAAATAAAATAATATTTAATTAAGTCTCTGATCTAATTGCAGTCCTGCCCTACTCGAGCTGTGGCCCGATTATACTTTATTTGTTTCAATTTTTTAATTATGTGGGTAAGTTTATTTATTTATTTATTATTCTATTGAGCAATTAATGTTTTCGGCAGAAGCTAGGATTTTTAGCAGCTGTGACTTTTGTTGATAGGTGCATGTATGTATGGCTGGCTTATGTTAGCTAAAGTCATGAGTTAATTGAAATGGGCCCATACACTCTCATTATCCATACATACATCATCCCTTGGCATCATGTATGTATGTATGTTACTGATTGAATTTTATAAATAGGCTTTTTACACTTTTTTATTTCTTTTTTTTTTCTCAACAAAAAAAGATATTTATAAATAAATTAAACGATTACAAGATATAAGTTTGAGGTGAAAGTCATATAATCTAAGAGTGAGGGCAGTATGGGTTTTAGGGATTTGGAGTTTTAATGAGGCTTTGCTTGTTGGAGAATGATGCAGTTTCCATATTCTTTGGTGGCTTAGTTCTTTAAAGAAAAGTATTTCAAGAAGAAATCTTTAATGGAGCCTAAACTCGATAAGGGTGCTTCTTTAATTTGGAGAAGTTTGTTCTCAGCAATTGACTTGTTAAAAAAAGGTTAAGATTGAGAGTGGGTAATGGTCAAAATATTAAGATATGGGGGTATAAGTGGCTTCACTCTCTAGAAACTTTTAGTGTGCAGTCACAAGTCAGCAGGCTGGACTAAGAGGCAAGAGTGAATGAGTTGATTAATGAGGAGAATCACAGCTTGAAAGAGCAGTTAGTAGCCGAAATGTTCAATAAGGAAGCAGCAGAGCATATTTGTAATATTCCTATTAGTTTCCTTGGAGGACCCGATAAGAGTTATTAGGGATATACTGGTGATGAAACTTTCAGTGTAAGGAGTGCTTATTATTCTGCTCTAAATCAGAAACATATGAAATAGGGAGAGTCTTCCATAAAGAGTGGTTTGGAAAAGTGTTGGAAGAAACTATAGAAATTGGAGGTACCAGAGACTGTGAAGAGCTTCATGTGGAAGGTTTGTCAAGTTGTGTTGCCAACAAGACATAATCTATATAAGAAACAGGCGGTAGACAATCCAATTTGTATGATATGCAAGCAAGAGGTTGAAACAGAGGTAAATGTGTTATGGAGATGTGTTGCTGCTAATGACATATGGAATGATGCAGCAAGCCCAGTGCAGAAATGGAATGTAAATGAAATTAATTTTTTAGAGCTTTGGATAAGGTGAACAGAGACACTAGATGATGTTACTCTCAGTTGGGTTACTGTTATGTTGAGGAAAATCTGGCTAAGAAGGAACAAATTTCTATTTGAAGGTAGAATGATTGATCCAAAAGGACTTGTACTGGAAACTGATGAGCTAATGGAAGAGTTTAAGGTTGCGCATGTGAGAAGGCAAGAAGGTCAGCAAGGAGGGACTTGTACCAACAACACTAGAACATGGAAAACACCATCAGAAGGTTACATTAAGGCCAATTGGGATGCTGCACTACATAAAGATGTTAAGAAAATGGGTATTGGTGTCGTAGTTTAGGACTGTGAACGAGAAGTTTTGGTTTCACTCCTTGCTAAAAAGAGTTTTAACTCCAAACCAATGCTAGCCGAATGTTTGGCATTGTATAGAGCAATGGTTTTGTGCCATGAGCTTAACCTTTGCAATGTAATATTTGAAGGTGATGCACAAAGTGTTGTGAAGACGGTAAATAGTAAAGAAGAGAATTGACTTTGGTTTGGACAAGTAGTGGATGATATCAAAGAACTACTTAAGAGAAGACAAGATTGGAATGTTGAATGGGTACCTAGAGCAATAAATGTTGTTGCACACCAACTAGCTAAGTTTAGTTTTAATTATAACAATGAGATTGTAATGATCGAGGAGAGTCATGAGTTTACTTCAAGTAATATCTTGTTTGACAAACTCTATAATTGATCTGTTATTATCAATGGAAAGTTCATTTTAAAAAAAAAACATAACAACACATGTAATGCATGCACCTCGTCCTCTCGTACATCTCTTAATATATATGACTAACTGCTATAAGTATAAAGGGATTATCTAAAAATAATTTTATAAATTAATGTGATCTGTAATATTTATTTTATAATAAAAATAATTTTATAATTATCCCAATTTATATGATTATTTAATCTTTGTGATACGTATTATATTGCCAAAGCTGGAAACTTTGAGACCGAGCGGTAGGCTTGTTGATGGGCGGGTGAACTACTAAAGCCAACGCATGCATTTACATGATTATAAATGCATTCTATTCGTGAAGACGAATACATATATATCATGTAAAAAATCTTTCTCCTTTAAAATATAACTGTATAAAATATGATATCACGTCTATCATCTTTCTTATTTTGGAAAAGATTCAGTGTCACATCAGCCAGATTTAAAACATCATTAATTATTATATAAAAATAAATAATATTTATAATTATAAAATATGTAAGCGTGTTGCGTCTTTATTTGTAAAATAATAAATATATAATCTACATAAAAAATTAATTTTTTAATAATAAATTTTTCTATTTTTTAAAAAGAGTAAAGGATACTTACATAACTTTTAATTCAATCTAACCTTATTTTTTTAATTAGTTTTTAATTTTTTTGAGCTTGTAACACTTTGAGACACAAACTATATAGGTCAGTTTCATCAACATCACATTGGTGTCGTGTCTATATACATATCCCTAGTTGTACGCAAATTGAAGATATAAAAAAAATAATAACAATAAACTATGATAAACTTAAAATAATATATATATATATATATATATATATAAAAGAAGAAGAAGAAGAAAGGGGAGAGGAAGAGAATATAGTCCGTTCTATTTGACTGCTTGTTATTTTTTAAATTTTTTATTTATATTTTTTTAAGAAAAATTTAATTATAAACGATTCTGCATATTAATATGTAGATTTTATTAAAAATAATGATAATTTGAATTTAGAATATGAAAATAACAATATTAATATGCAGATTAATATGTAAACTTATTTTTAGATAGTAAAACTCTTTTTTTAATAGATTTAAATATTTTTAAAAAATAAAAAAATATACTTATACACTTAAAATTATTTTTTTAAAAATAATATTATTTATTATTTTAATTTTTATCATCTTTTTATTATTTTATAATATGATATTAGATAATTAAAAATTATTTATTATATTTTATTTATAAATTTATTATTTAATATTATATTGTAAAAAAATAAAAAGGTAATGAGAGATGGGATAACGAAGAGATGTTTTCAATTTTTAAATGGGCAAAGTAACTTTTTCCATGGAAAAAAGGAGAATCATCGGTCATGACTCATCACTGACTCTAATGACTTTTTGGGTGCCCGAAGTTGAATTATTATTTTTGTTTTTTCTCGAGAAAGTTGAATTCATTTTTTTTTCCGAGCTGTGGCCCAATTAATAATTATGTGGGTAAGTTTATTTATTTATTATTCTACTGAGCAATTAATGTTTTGGCAGAAGCTAGGATTATTAGCAGCTGTGACTTTTGTTGATTGGTGCATGTATGTATGGCTGGCTTATGTCAGCTAAAGTCATGAGTTAATTGAAATGGGGCCCATACACTCTCATTACGCATACATACATACATCATCCCTTAGCATCATGTATGCATGTATGTTACAAATTGAATTTTATATGGTAACAAAAATAGGCTTTTTACACTTTTTTTTTATTTCTTATTTTTTTTTTCATCAAGGGAAATAGTTCTTACCCTTTGAAATGAACGAATATATTTGATATGAAAATAAAATTTTATCTGAGATTCATTATTGTTAGTAATACTTATTATATCATGTAATGCATGTTAAGTAATTATCATTTAAATACTGATTAATATATAAAAAAATCAGTTAAAATGTGCCGTATCAACTAATATGATTAAAAATTATAAGATATAAAATAAACACTATCATTAACGTGTATTTCTTGGTATTTTAAAATTAATATTTAAACCCATATAATTGACTATATAGATCTTTATGGTACAACTACATTTTGAATAATTTGCAGATCGAGAAGCACTGCTGACAACATACACTTGTGATAAATAGAGAAGGAGAAAATCTACTTTGCCTCTCTAATTTGACACTTTTATTTAACTCCTAGTTAAAATTTATTATTTTATTTTATTTTATTTTTACTTAGTGGTTAAGGAAGTGATTTTAAGTGTATTGGTGTATTTTTTTTATTTTTTAAATATATTTAAATATGTTAAAAAAATGTGAAAAGAAAAAAAAAAAAAAATTTACGCTGGACGGTATGTCCAGCGGTCAAAATGGGGCGGCTACTATGCCGCCCCCAATAGATAAGATAATGCTGACAAGTGACAACATGCAAAATATGTGCACATGATCCAAATTTGGAAATTATAAGGTACATATATTTTGGACAATCATACACTTGGAATGAAATGTGGCTAAAGGAACATATGTGGGGAAAGAAAAATAGGTGACAATTTGGTGTCTACCATGCACCTTATAATAAGTTACAAACCAAAATCCAAAAATAGACTTGTTTGGATACCAAAAAAAGAAAAAAAAAACAAATTTCTAATCCACTGCAAATTTTTTTTAAGATTTATTTTATTTTTTCATTTAATAAGATGCATTTTCTTGAGTTATCTTAGGGTTTTTATTTTTATTTTTTTTATTTCTTTTATTTTGAATGGAAAATGAGAAAATTTATAGCTAATGTTTCATTAACCGAAAAGCTAATAAGAGCACTGTTATCCATTTGCCTTTACTTCTCCAACACCTTACACGGGGTGATGTGGTATTTTATTTTATTTTTGTTTTCTTCAAGTAAAACGAACGTTTTATTGAATTTCTTCCTCTGCACGCCCATTCGAATTTTTCCCCTCCCCTGCATCACCCCTTTCCCACGTTGCTCCTCTACCCTCCTTTGGCCAACTGTGCTTCGTTCGTCTCATCACCGTGTTGTGCCGCCGCCGACGCCAACAAGCCAAACAAACTCCAGTCATTCGCCACCATCTCGCAGGTGACATTTCTCTCTCTCACTATACATGGTGTTGGGTTAGTTTTGAGATTATTTTATAGATCCTCTCTTTCTTACAAGTGTTTGTGTTTGCTTCATAGAAGTAATGACTGAGTTCTTATTGTATTTGTATGTCCTCTTTGTTTAAGTTTTCCTTAAAATGACAACAAATGTAGTCAATTATATGCAATATCTTTATTGAAATGCAATTTACAGTTTAGGCTCAAATGGACCTATCCACACAATTCCTTAACAAGTCTGGCAGAACAGATGCAGATAATTGAACTTCTAATCAATAAAGGGGCTCTATCAAGTTTTATAGTTAAGCTCTTATCCAGTCCTATCTCAAATATAAAAAATTCGAGATGAGATAACTATAAAATAATGAAGGAAATGGAGATGGAGTAACCTGTAAAATGTTGAGAAACCAAGAGCGAGAGGGTCAGAGAATGAAGGAAATGGAGGTGGAACCTTCAAAATTTTGAAAAAACGAGGGCGAGAGGGCCAGAGAGTGAAGGAAATGGAGGTGGAGTAATTTGTCGATGTCGGTCTGGACGTTCCACGGTGAGCGAAGGTGCAGAGGAGAGAGAGAAATCGCCTAGGGAAAACAGAGGCTTGGTGGGTGCAAAGCCTTTTCTCGCACGGCGATGCAGCGGATCTGAGCTAGGAAAAATAGAGACTTGGTGGGTGCAAGTCCTTTTCTTGCACAGTGATGAAACAAACTCTGAGATTTTGGAAATGAGATTTTGGTGGGTTACAGATAGAGGGAAGTGAGGAAGATGGGAAGAAAATTCTCTGAAGGGACGAACCCCATCTAGGTGGGAAGTGAAAAATCGTGACATGGCGACCAGATCGGGTTTGCCACTTCACAGTGTGTGGTGTTGGTAACTTCAACCGGCTTAGGAATAGATTTCTTTCGCTAATAATAATGTTACCAAATTTAGTTTCCTCTCCTTACTACAACTATGCAACAAAAATAAAGGTGTGATGCTAGTTGTAACAATAACAGCATTATTAATGTGGGAAACATATATTAATCATAAAAAATTAGAAGATTTAGAAACTTAAAAATCAAGCTATAACTTTATTATATATTGTCAGGTCAATCGTGTTGATGTAGTGTGCCAAAAATTTTATTCTCAAGTTTGTGTGTAGATTATACTTAATAAAATATTTATATAACATGATTTGATCGAGAAGATAAATTTTAAAATTTTAATATTAAAAATCAAATTATACAATTTAAGTGATGTGATTTACTGTTGATACTATTTGAAATATCATCACCCAAAATAACTTAGGTTAAATACAAAAATAATTCACGTTGTTGCTACAAAACTAAACTACTACTTGACTTTCTAGTTGAATTTTTTTAATTCATTTAATTTTGATAAAGATGAAATTGATCCATGCAGTCAGAAATCCGTAGTAAACTTTTAAAAATTTAGAAGCGTCACGCCAATACTAACCGACCAAGAGATGCTTGACACGTGTTACTTGAATAAAAAACTAATAATCATAAAAACAATAAAAACAAAAAAATAAAAATAATTTTTCCAGAAAGCCATTCCCCATGATTGAATGGGCAGTCGAGGAACCCTCTACCACCCAAGCCACCTTTGGGCCATTGAGCTGCCCGCGACGAGCCACCCAACACATGGGGAGGCAGGGATGTTACCTGCATAGGTGGGAGTGAGGTTGACCATTCCTCACACCCGTCCATGTTGGGAGTAAGGTTTGCACCCCACACTCCATCTCGGGAGGCAAGGGACGGGGCTCCTTGCCCTGGTGCTAGGGACAGGGGAGGACATCTCATCCGTCTTGCCCTTGCCCTCGCCCAATCCAATGATACTTATGACCCATTGGACTTGAAACTATTTCTGGATCTAAAAATAATTTTTTAGATCTAAATTTTCACATAATTAAAATTATAAATTAAAATTTGTAAATATAACCATAATTGGTTAGAGTTGTATTCACTTCATTACATTGCCTTGATCTCATAGTCTTACTTTTATATAAGAGGTCAATGCAATACAATAGTCTTACTTAAGTAACGTGAGACTCAGTGCAATGAAGTGAATAGACCTCTGACAAATTATATATAAATATATACAATTTATTTATATAAATATTTATATTTATATAAATATATGTCCTAGCGGGATAAGGGGCAGGGCAGGGCCCTGCTGGGTTAGTCTGCTCCCTGTTAGAATTTCTCCTTGCGGGGCAGGGGTCCTGCCCTCGCATGGGCGGGTACAGTTGTCTACCTTACCATGCGGACGGGGGTGGAGTAGTGGGGTGAGGCCCCCGCCCATCCCTATGGGGAGGGATTTTGTTTATTTATTTATTTTTTTCAAGAAAATATATTGTAAATACATTTAAATTTTATGACTGATTTTTATTTATTTATTCAAGTAACAGTTATGGAATGCTGATATGGCGTTTCTAACCTTTTACCAATGGATTTTCTGACCATTGGGGCCAATTTAATATCTTTATTAAAACTATGAGAAATAAAAAATATAATAAAAAATGTTTGAAAGTAATTTGATTTTGAAATAAACTATATTGATTAATTTTAAAGAAATGTTTTAGCCACAAAGAGATCTTATAAAAATAAATTTACAAACTGACGTGTTTTGATATAGTATATTGATTATAAAGTTATTTTTAATATAAAGTAGATATAACATATTCTATGAAACTATATCAATTTTTGAATTTATTTTTATAAGATTTTTTTTGTGACTATAACACTTTTATATTTAACCCAACTAATTATGAGTAGAAAAATTATACTCATCATCCACACACCACACACTATATGTAATTTTTTTTCTCTTACCAAATGTGTGATGTATGGATGATGCGTAGAATATTCAATTAGTTTAGGAAGAATAAAACTAAAATAAAATTTTAAAAAAATTTGAAAAATAAAAATAAGTGTAGTGTGTGCTATGTGGAGATGATGAATAGCAAAACACGAGTAGAGTAATGATATTATGCCCCTAATTTATACCACTCACTTTGATACTTGACGTGATACTACAATATAGTGTATGATGCCTTATTAAAAAAAATTAAAAAAACATATATTCAAAATAAAATGGCTTCTAAAAGCATAAAAGATGAAGATTAAAATTCTATACTACTTTGCATTTGTGTTCTTAATTTTTTTTAATAAGTTACATAACACGTTAAAGTAACAAAATGAGTAATATAAATCAAGGAGGATACAACCATTATTCACTAATTATATAAATAAATTGAAGAACCTGGTTTCCTATTGGTTAATTGAATTAAAAGGCAACGAAGTTCGTGAGAGTTTAAGCAAACAAGTTACGTGATAGAGTTTGAAAAGATTAGGGGCTGATGCAGGTTGGTGTCCTCATTCCATTAATGATGATGTCTATATCAGAATCGTCTTCTGTCACTTCTAAATATATATATTTTTATACATCTATTTTATAATCAATAAACTTAACAAGCATTAATTCATGCAATTAGTAGAACGGACAAAAGACTTTAAGACTTTGAAAATTAATAATTTTATAAACTTTACTATAAAGAAAAATAATTTTTTAGTAATATTATTGTAAAATTTTTACATTATACATCATACACGTGACATAATTTTATTTAAAGAATAAATTTTAAAATTTGAGTCTTATAAATTAAATCTTATCATTTAAATGACGTGGATGCTATGTAAATAATGTGTGATGTAGATAACTTAGAATAAAATTAATTTTCCCTTTTTCATGATGCAGTCTATTTTTTTTTTTATGAAAATACATGTACCTTATATATTTGGAACTTGCGTAAGTTGTTACTTTTTTATTTATACAAAAATGACTCTTATAATTGAGAAATGATATTTCTAATTGTGAAATATATAAATATCGTGTAATTATTTTTAAAAAAAAAGTAAATATGAAACTCATATAAAAAAATAATTTTTTTAATAATGAACTCTACTATTTTTTTAAAAAATTACGTAACACTTACATATTTTACGATCGTATCTAATATTCTATTTTAAAAATAATTTGATAAAAATATCTTCAATTTAAAGCAAAAATATTAAAATAATTTTTAAAAAAATTCTGTGTATCTCTCGTTAGTGTTGAGGTGCTAGAGTTTAGATATAAATTTAATATTGTTATACTGATTATTGCCTAATAATTTCAAGTCTCGTTCAGATAATAAAATGAGATAGAAAAATTTTAAATAAAGATAAAAATTAAAAGTTAAATAAAATATATTTAAAATTTTAATTTTAATTTTTAATATTATTATTATTTTAAAATTTTAAAATTTAAATTATTTATTATATTTTATTTTAAAATTTTAAAAAATTATAATAATAAGATAAGATTAAGGTGTCGTTTGGATTCGAAGATGAGTTGATATGAATTGAGATGGATTGTGAATAGTATTAAAATTTGTGAGTAAAAGTTAATAAATAATAATAAATAATAATGAGATGAATTGAAATGAATTGAGATTAGTTACGAATACAACCCGGACCTAAATAAAACCGTTTCAATCTCCAAACAAATCTCAATTTTAAATATTGCTAAACCTTATATCTCGGCATGAAGTTGGATACAAATCCGTACTAGCGTAAAGTAAGGAGTAAAAGGTCCAAAGTGCTTCTTTCAGTTCTTTGATATAAAAGTTTTGTTGCAGGGGCTTACTTGATATTTTGTTCAGAGAGAGAGTACAAAAAGGTTGCGACTGTTTATTGTCTTGCCACCACTCCACTGCTCTTTTAGCGGTTCTTCAGTTCTTCTTCTCCCTGGTTTTCTTGCAGATTTCGTGTTGGTGGACTATCGTCATTTTGGTCTCTAACCTTAAATTTGGGTTCAAAACCGGTTTTTTTCTTTTTTTAAACTGGGTATTGCTTGGTTTCTGTTCCAATTCTGAGTTTTTGTGTTACATGGTGGCTCCTTGATGGGTTCTGATCTGTGAATGATTCTGTTGTGAGAGGAAGTTAGAGAGTGTGACTGCGTGTTAGAGAAAAGGGAAGAGATGGGGGACAAGTCTGAAGTTTTGGAGGCTGTTTTGAAGGAAGTTGTGGATTTGGTAATAGATCTGAACAATTTGAAGCCTTTTTTTGGTTTTTTATTGTGTCTGTGCTGTGGTTTTTGTTCTTGTAAGAGGTTCTTCTGTGTTAACATTTTGGACTTCGTGAGTGTAGGAAAACATACCCATTGAGGAAGTATTAGAGAATCTGAGATGTAGCAGAGAGGGTCTCACCACGGAGGCTGCCGAGGAGAGGCTAACCATTTTCGGCCACAATAAGCTTGAAGAGAAAAAGGTACTGTTTCATTTCTATGGTTTTCCTCGTTCTATGGTGAAGTCAGACGTTGGTCTTCTGCTTGCTAATATTGTCTTCTCGTTGTGTTTCAGGAGAGCAAATTCTTGAAATTTTTGGGGTTCATGTGGAATCCTCTGTCTTGGGTGATGGAAGCTGCTGCCATCATGGCGATTGCGCTTGCGAATGGAGGAGTGAGTACTCAGCTTTTCTGGTTCTTCTCGTTATTTCTTCGAGAATTTGTTGGTTCGCTATGACTTTGTTTAATTGTGCCTTAAATTTCTGCAGGGGAAGCCCCCGGATTGGCAAGATTTTGTAGGCATTATAGTCCTGCTTTTCATCAACTCAACAATTAGTTTCATCGAGGAAAATAATGCTGGTAATGCTGCGGCCGCTCTCATGGCTCGTCTCGCTCCAAAAGCAAAGGTAACGGATTTGATGGCTTGCTCTTCTGTTGCAAATTAGCGATCTTTAAATTCGGGTTGCGTATATGGTCTCGTGTCAATGTTTATTTAAGGGTGATTCTGAGATGGTTTCAATCATGATAATTTTGTTATAAAGGTTCTTCGAGATGGAAGATGGAGTGAGCATGATGCTGCGGTTTTAGTTCCCGGTGACATTATCAGTGTTAAACTGGGAGATATTATTCCGGCTGATGCTCGACTTCTTGAAGGAGATCCATTAAAAATCGACCAGGTTTGTCTCCTACTATTGAGTGTTTTGTATTCTGTATTCATCCTTACAATTGGTAAATTTCCATTTTTCTTAATTTCTGATTTGGGCTTCACAGTCTGCACTTACTGGTGAGTCCCTTCCAGTCACGAAAGGTCCTGGAGATGGTGTCTACTCTGGTTCGACTTGCAAACAGGGAGAAATTGAAGCAGTGGTCATTGCCACTGGGGTCCATACATTCTTTGGGAAGGCTGCTCACCTTGTTGATACCACCAACCAAGTGGGCCATTTCCAACAGGCAAGCGGATAGATGCACTCTATCTGATTCTTGATCACTATTCCGTGTCTTTCACAATTTTCATTTCAAGTATATATCTTTTTACCTGGTTTTGTAGGTCTTGACTGCAATTGGGAATTTCTGTATTTGTTCAATTGCTGTGGGGATGGTTATAGAACTTATCGTTATGTATCCCATCCAAGATCGGAAGTATCGTCCCGGAATTGACAATCTTCTTGTTCTTCTCATTGGAGGAATTCCAATTGCCATGCCTACAGTTCTCTCTGTGACAATGGCTATTGGTTCTCATAGGTTATCTCAGCAGGTTCGTTGGGTTGTGTTAGTTGTCCATTTGAATGTGGCATTAGGATTTTATGGCTTGTGATGGAATATGGTAACAATGATGGCAGGGAGCTATCACAAAAAGGATGACTGCAATTGAAGAGATGGCAGGCATGGATGTCCTTTGCAGTGACAAGACTGGCACTTTGACGTTGAACAAGCTTACCGTTGACAAGGCTCTTATTGAGGTCAGTTAGGTGATTCTGTTGCTTGCTTGGTTACAGCTGTATTTCTTCCTGTAATAAGATTGGAAAAATACTTATTTTAAACACATGCCTGAGAATTTACCTCTTCAGGTTTTCGCGAAAGGAGTTGATGCAGATACTGTTGTTCTGATGGCAGCTCGAGCTTCTAGAACGGAGAATCAAGATGCAATTGATTCTGCTATAGTTGGGATGTTGGCTGATCCAAAGGAGGTAACTTAATTGAAGTCAGGGTGGTTCAATATTTTTTCTGGGTGATGGTAATGCTGTTACTCGTAGTTCATTAATTATGGTAGTGAAATCAGGATTCTTTTTCTTGGAGGAAATTTATTATGTTCATTTTTTTTTCACTTGATTTAGTTATTTGATTCCAATTTGTTTGTTTGTTTTTGTTTTTTTTTTTAATATTCCATTCTTGCTCCTGAAAGGCACGTGCTGGCATTCAAGAAGTACACTTTCTCCCTTTTAATCCTACTGATAAGCGGACGGCATTGACTTATATTGACCGTGATGGTAAAATGCACCGAGTCAGCAAAGGTGCACCGGAACAGGTAAGTTGCCCTCCCTAACTTTTGTTTGTGGCAGTCCTTTGATACAATATCACCCTAAGCTCGTGTGCCATATGATTGTTAGATTCTGAACCTCGCCCATAATAAGTCAGACATTGAGCGCAGAGTTCATGCTGTGATTGATAAGTTTGCAGAGAGAGGTTTACGATCTCTTGCCGTAGCATACCAGGTAGCGGGATATCTGTTTCTTTCTTTTCAAATCCTATCATAACTACAGAAGATGTACATCAGTGCTTTGTTGTTATATTATATTTTACTAATATAATTCCAACACTCCTTGATTGGATTTTCATCCATTTTCTGCAGGAAGTTCCGGAAGGAAGGAAGGAGAGTGCTGGAGGACCATGGCAGTTCATCGGTCTAATGCCTCTCTTTGACCCACCTAGGCATGACAGTGCAGAGACAATAAGGAGGGCTTTAAATCTTGGAGTGAATGTGAAAATGATTACAGGTGCGTTATATTGTAATTGGAAGCCATGGTTTTGCTCGAAGTCCGGTAGTTGAAGTGCAACTTCATATATGCTTTTAAATCTTTCTAAGCAAAAATGTTTCCTTTGTGTCTCAAGTGGTGTATTTGGATGGAAAGGAAAGAACTGTGTTTCAATGATAAGGAGCGTACTTTGGAGGAGGTTCAGAATTTTTTTGTGCACTATTTATTGCTTTGGTTTTCTGCTTTAGTGATTAATGGAGCTTCTGCTCATGATTGTTTGTTGTTTTCTGCTTCTTGAATGTATTTAGGTGTTTTCTTTTGTATACTTCTTGTATACATGGCATTGCCTATTTCATTCGATTTAATAGAATTGTCTTTCTTACTTGTAATAAAAAAAAAGATTTAAAAGCATAAATAAAATGCTATTGCATGTGAGGGAGCCCTTACAAAAATGAGACTTAAAAGTCTTTCAATCTGGTTCCAAATGTGGGCTGGGTTTCCGTATTTGGATTAAACCTCATATTGGATGTAGAAGTTCAAAGCTGCCTTGACCACAACCACTGGTCTTGGTGGGTGAGATCATTTTATATAAGCTATAATTCTACTATTCTCATTTATCCTTTAATCAACTGAAACGGTTCTTTTTTCTTCTGTATTCATAGTGCTGGTGATCAGCTTTTCTAATATTACTCTTATATCATTTATTTTTTGAACCTTTTATCACCCTCTCTTGAAGGTGCAGTAATACCCTTTTTAGTAGTTGGCTTATGTTTCTGAGCCTTGTGTTTTCTGTCAGGTGATCAACTTGCAATTGGAAAGGAAACTGGACGTCGGTTGGGAATGGGTACTAACATGTATCCTTCATCAGCTTTGCTAGGACAGGACAAGGATGAGTCTATTGTAGCTTTACCAATAGATGAGCTGATAGAGAAAGCTGATGGCTTTGCTGGTGTTTTCCCTGGTATTTTGATTTACATCTTGTTTGAATTGTATTCAGTCTCAGCTAATTTTAATTGTCACTATAGGTTGCCAGTCTTAGTGCTATGTTGTCCTTATATTGTTATATTAATTGCTCAGAGCACAAATATGAAATTGTAAAGCGTTTGCAAGCGAGGAAGCATATATGCGGCATGACTGGTGATGGAGTGAATGATGCTCCTGCCCTAAAAAAAGCTGACATTGGGATAGCTGTTGCTGATGCAACAGATGCAGCTCGTAGTGCTTCAGACATTGTCCTCACAGAACCTGGTCTTAGTGTTATCATTAGTGCTGTTTTGACCAGTCGGGCAATCTTCCAGAGGATGAAAAATTACACAGTAAGCAATAGGCATAGGTTTCAAGTTTGATTTAACATGCTTATAGTTTTAGTATGCTTATGGTTATGATCAATGCCAATTTTTATTGTGATGATAGTTCTAAATTTATTTGTGTCAAGTGCGCATAAGCTCTGGTTTGAGTACAAGTACATATTTGATCAATTTACTAAAATTCGTCTTCTGCTTGTCAGATTTATGCGGTTTCCATTACTATTCGTATTGTGGTAAGCCAACTGTTCTTTGATTTTATAGCATAGATGGCGCCATCTATGTGCTTTATGGCAAGTCTTTGTTGATGATTATATTTGATGAGTTAGTGAGTTATTTTCCACTCAGAATATGTTCTGCTTCTTTGATATGGTTACAGCTTGGCTTCATGTTGCTGGCGCTCATATGGAAGTTTGACTTTCCACCTTTTATGGTGCTTATCATTGCCATCCTTAATGATGGTTCGTGGTTTCTTCACTTTCTTGTCTCTCTCCTCCTCCCATTTGTTTGCGTGTGCAGCACAATTTATATAATTATTTCTTGCACATTAAATAGGTAATATAGTTGCTCAAAAACAGGCATTCACTGATCTTGTTTAGTAGGTATTGAGATTTCACTGAATAGATAAAGGCGGATCCTGTCTCTTTTAGCTCCATATTTATTCACATAACAGTTTCTTATGGTGGTACTGTTGTTAATTGATGCTCGCTCTATCATGGTAGTGAAAAGGTTTCTGCTGTGCTAACCAATTAAATGCTCTTCTAAGTTTCATATATTTTTTTAACTAGCAGTTTTAATGCTGGTTGCAAGTATCTTTGAGCTTTGTTACTTGCATTATGACATGTCAGGTACTATTATGACCATATCAAAAGATAGGGTGAAACCGTCTCCTTTACCGGATAGTTGGAAGCTAGCTGAGATTTTTACCACTGGCATTATTCTTGGTAGTTACTTGGCAATGATGACGGTTATATTTTTCTGGGCTGCATACAAGACAGACTTTTTTCCGGTAAGATGGCCCACCTTTGTTCTCATCCGTAGGCCTTACATGACCCCTAGGAATGAAATGTGTTCATTTTTTTTGCAGCATATTTATCAGAATTCTTTTGTCTATTTATATGGTTCTGGACGCTTCTTTTGGTTACTTACTAATTGATTTCTTTGCGGGGTGCTTATTCAGCGCACATTTGGGGTGCCAACTCTTGAAAAAACTGCTCATGATGACATCCGGAAGCTTGCTTCAGCAATATATCTGCAAGTGAGCATCATTAGTCAGGCCCTCATATTTGTGACACGATCTAGAAGTTGGTCATTTGTTGAGCGTCCTGGGATGTTGCTTGTAGCGGCTTTTATTATTGCTCAGCTGGTGAGCCAACTGCCTACAATTTTTCATTTTGCATTCATTGCTGGTGGTTAAAGACAAAGTGTTTTTCCTAATCTTTCACTGCCGGCAGATTGCTACTTTGATTGCTGTCTACGCGAATTGGAGCTTTGCTGCAATTGAGGGGATTGGATGGGGTTGGGCCGGCGTGATCTGGCTGTATAACATAATCTTCTATTTTCCTCTTGATCCCATAAAGTTCTTTATACGCTATGCTCTAAGCGGGAGGGCTTGGGATCTTGTCATTGAGCAGAGGGTATGAATGGCATCGGTTTGTTGGAGTACATTATTCTATGGTGTCTTTGTTACTAGTTATTATTGATTGATTTCTCGAAAATGTAGATTGCTTTCACAAGACAAAAGGACTTTGGGAAGGAACAGCGGGAGCTCCAATGGGCACATGCACAGAGAACATTGCATGGGTTGCAGCCACCGGACACCAAGATGTTTACTGAACGAACACATTTCACAGAACTCAATCAAATGGCTGAAGAAGCCAAAAGAAGAGCCGAAATTGCAAGGTAGGTGGTGATCTTTGACAAAGGAAATGTGTGTGTTCATTTTGTACACAATTCTGCTTGTCTGATTTGTTTTATTCTCATTGCCTCGTTCAGATTGAGAGAACTCCATACACTAAAAGGTCACGTGGAATCAGTGGTGAGACTGAAGGGTCTAGACATAGACACAATTCAGCAAGCATATACAGTCTGAGGAAAGTTCATATATTGGTCCTTACCAAATGCTGCTGTGAAAGCTGCTTCTTCTAGCTTTGAGAGTAAAGACATGTAATCAAACATGTCCCTGAGTTTACCCCCAAAACATCCTTTTAAATATGACACTATAATGTCCATTTTCAGCGGTTACAGATGGCTGAGGTCAGCTCTTACCTATTTTCTTCCCCCTCTGTGTTTTGGACCTCTCTCAAGTAGCCTCTTGTGGTGCTCGAAAATAGTGAAGTGCTTATTATATTAATGGCATATAAGAAGTCCATATCGATATTTATCCTGTTTATCATATGCAAACCTTCCTTGCTTATATATATATAATACTTGTGATTCTTAAACTCATGACACGCCCGTTGTACTTTTCACCTATTTGATATTTTCAGTTTTTGGAAAATTCGAGACTTCAAAATGTTATTATCTTTAATGAAAATGTGCGTAATAAAATCATTTTGAAAATAAATGTCTTAAAAATTGGAGTAAAAAAAGAAAAGAAAATAATAATGTGCTAGAGTAAGGGTGGATCTCCACCTTGCGTGAGGTGGAATGTGGAGGGAGAAATTAATTTTTTCTTTTTAAAATCTTTTTGTTGTTTTTGTAGTGTGTTTTGTTTCATTTGTTTTATTGTTTTGTTTCATAAATTCTTTGGGTTTGTTTTCTTGTCTGTTGTTAAATTTATTCTATTACATTTTTGCTTTAATTAGCTAGAAATGTTGGAAAATGGGCTCAATGGCCTTGGTTTTCAGGGGTAGCGTAATGATACTCTTACCACTCGAGACTATTGGTTTACTACCACGATTTTCTCATATGTAAGAGATTTGACTGTTTGCTCTGTCAGGAGTTTTTTGTTCCTCTGATATATGAAGCTTCTTTATTCAAATTGCCCGCTTTATTCAAGCACAAGCCCATCCCCGTCTTAGTGCAAAGTGTGAACTCCCATCCTGATGGCGAGCCATCGTAAACGGCGGCAGAACGAGATGGATAGTCTCTTGCACACGAACTCTCTCTCTCTCTCTCAATAAAATCTTTGTGTCGGTTTCGTTTTTAGTGGCCAACCATCGTTCAAAGGCGTCTAGGAGAAATCACTTGAATGTTTTCCTTCTAAAACTTCTGGAGTATGGGTCTCCAAGCTATAGAAATCCATCCAAGTACTTATAAAAAAAGTTAATGGAAATTCATATAAATTTTTGGCCATTATTATGTTCATGGTGTGGCCATGTGTGTATCTTTCAAATACTTGTGGTGATCTTTGGTTTTGATGCATATTTCTCTACATTTATAGTAATTTTATGACAGAATTTCCATTCGAGACGCAAATGTTAGGTCTGAGATTGGAGAACGAAAATGAATGGAGAATAAAAATGAAAGGAAAACGAAAGGAAAGGGTTGAGATTTATTAGAGCATGTGTACATGCCTTAGAGGATAACACCTCACAAGCCACATCCACTGCATTCGTTGCATGTTCTCAACAAAATGCCAAAATTGACTGCTCAATATGGAATATTGTAGACTCTTCTAGAATGATTCTTTTGTAACTGCTCATCTCTTCTATAAATATGAGTGCTACTGTATTGAGGGGAATATTCGAAATACCAGAAATGTATTTGTTTAATATGAAATCTCTTTGATGCATTCTTTCAAACACCTCTGCTACACTTTGTTTCTTTCTTGCTTTAACATGGTATTGAGAGCCCGATAGGGCCAACGCCCACACTTTCCTTCTCTGATCATCTTGGCAACACCCAAACCCACTTCCTCGAATCCCTCCATCACCAATTCAGCCTCACATCTCATCACCATCAAACTTTCTATAGATAACTATCTACTCTAGCACGCCCAAATTACCATGTTCCTCAATGACAACCAACTCGTTGGATATGTCGACGGATCCATTCCCATACCTCCCACCACCATTGACGATGAACCTAGCCCAGACTATACCTTTTGGCTTCTTTAAGATCAGCTCATAATGTCTGCAATTTATTCCTCCCCCACTGGTATTGTCATTTCCCATGTTCTTGATTGCTCCACTTCCCATCAAATCTGAAAAACACTTCACAATCTTTACTCTGCTCAACCACATCTCATCTCATGCTCACGAAGTTTCAGCTTGCAACTCTAAAAAAAAGGTCCGATTTAATCTCTACCTATTTTCATAAAGCCAAGGCCCTGTCTGCATCTCTCAATGCCGCAGGCCATCCTCTCCCTAATTTTGAGTTTATCATCTATTTTTTAACTAGATTAGGATCTGATTTCGAGTTCGTAGTGTCTTCCATCACTACGCGTCTCGATCCTCTCTCCATTTCTCAGGTCTATAGTTTTCTTGTAAATCACGAGTCACGTCTTGCACATCAAACCCTATCTCTCATCTCAAACAATTCCTTTAGTGCTAACTCCACCACTATACAAGGTTCATTTACTCCTCCTAACTGAGGCTGTGGTCGTGGCTTTCAGCGTGGACGGAGTGGTTGTAATTTTACTATGTCTCCTTTTAATTTCTTTTCTTCTTTTCACACCAATCGACCAACCTACCAACTCTATAATCATATTGGTCACACGGTCATGTCTTGTTATTATCGGTTTGATCATGCATATCAGTCTCCTCCTTCCCCATCTCTCTCAGCTAATTTAACTAATTTCCTGAATATGTCCATTGCATCTGCTAATTGATTTCCAGATACTGCTGCTTCTACCCACTTCACTTTTGATTTTTCTAAGCATAATCTGGAGTTCACTCCCTATCAGGGGCCAGACCAAGTAACTATTGGAGATGGATCATTCCTTGCTATTTAGAATTCTGGCTTTGGCTTACTTTCGACACCTTCTGGCAATTTTCTTCTCCACTAATTACTTCATGTGCATTTAATTTCTCGAAATTTATTATTTGTTAGACAATTTTGTTTGGATAATTCAATTTTCTTTGAATTTAATTCATCTGTTTTTTTTTTTTTTTTTTTTTTTTTTTTGGTGAAGGATTTACATTTCCATGAGGTACTTCTTCAGGGCCCCGTTAAGAATGGCATGTACATCCTTTCAATTGATGATAAGGATGTCACTCTTCCCTCACGGTATGCTTTCATTGGCGAAAGGACCTCACCTAACACATGACATGTTCATCTTGGTCACTCCTCTCCTCGAATCACTTCCTTTACCACACGACATCACAATCTTCTAGTCACTTCCACATCCACCTCATCTCCCTGCTTGGCGTGTCTTCAAGCCAAATTACACGCTCTCCCTCACTCACTCTCACTTTCTCGTTCTAATTTTCCTTTTCAGTTGTTATTTTTAGATGTCTAGGGACCTGCGCCTATGCTATTCTCCAGTGGTTTTAAGTTTTATTTTTCTATTATTGACGACTTTACCAAGTATGTTTGACTTTTTCCTTTACGTGCCAAATCTGATGTTTCTCCAATTTTTCTAACTTTCATTAAATATGTATGTAATACTTTTTCTAAAAATATTATTGTTCAATCTGTTTGGGGCAGTGAGTTCTGCCCCTTTCATGCTTTCTTGCAAAATATTGGCATTTCTCATAGAATCACCTGTCCATATTCTCATGCACAAAATGGCAGCATTGGATGGCGTCATCGCCATATTGTTGAAACTGAGCTCTCTCTTTTAGCCCAGTCTTCGGCTCCTAACAAATATTGTGTTGATGCTTTCCAAATAGCCGTTTTTCTTATAAATAGAATGCCCACACCCATCCTTCATCATATTTCTCCCTCTCAAGCACTTTTTAATTCTCTACCTGATTATAATTTTTTACTTGTTTTTCGCTCGGCCTGTTGGCTTAACCTTTGTCCATTTAATCATCACAAATTAGACATGCGATCTTAACTTTGTGTATTTTTAGGATATACCCTTGATCACAAAGGGTATACTTGTTTGCATATCCATCTGGAAGAATTTATGTTTCACATGATGTACATTTTGATGAAACTCTATTCCGATTCGCATCTTCTCAAAAAATTTATCTAGTCAGGCCCCTATTGCGCCAACGCCCATTTCAACTAATTCTTTCTCTTCTTCCCTACCAATTCGAGCATTCTTTCCAAACACTCAAACTTCCTCCTAGCCCCCAATCTCCCCGTCTCCCTCCACAAATCCATCCCTCACTCTCATTTCTCATAATCAAGCCCATGAGCCCATCATCACAAATCCGACCCACCCTTCCGAATCTCCTTATCCTCTTGAATGCACTTCTACTGCGCCGTCTCCTTCAAACCCTAACTCCTCTCTACATCTTGTTGCTCTATCCTCCTCCATCTTTTCTTGCACAAACACTCATCCCATGACTACTCGGTCCAAAGCCCCCATCATCCGTCCCCTTTATCGACAAGATGACACCATTCCATGGCCACTCCCTCACCACAGTGTCTCCCTCACCACATATTCTTCCATCCTCGATGAGCCCACCTCCCACATGGAGGCTTCCAAATTCCCGGCCTGGCGTGCTGCCATGGCCAGTGAGTTTGAAGCTCTCATCTGAAACGAGACATGAACTCTCGTTCCTCCCTATCCGTGTCAAAATCTCTTTGGTTCGAAGTGGGTCCTTAAGACCAAACAGCTTGCCGATGGGACCATTGAGCGGCGCAAGGCTCGTCTCGTTGCCAAAGGGTTCCATCAACAAGCCGGGCTTGACTACTTGGAAACCTTTAGCCCAATAGTTAAGCCAGTTACCATACGCCTCTTGATCTTTATTGCAATGTCTTGACAATGGCCTCTTCATCAATTAGATATACAAAATGCATTCTTGCACGGGGACTTGGAAGAAGATGTCTTTATGCAGCAACCAACTGGGTTTGTTCATTCTGATTTTCCTCATTATGTTTGCAAATTGAAAAAATCTATCTATGGTTTGAAACAAGCCCTAGGGCTTGGTTTGCAAAGCTTAGTTCGAAATTATTAGCACTCGGTTTTCATGCTTTCATTTCTGATTCATTCCCTTTTATTTTTACATCTGCTACTGCTTCTGTGTATGTACTAATTTACGTCGATGACATAGTAGTTACTGCCTCAGATTCCTCTCTCATTATTGATTTTATATCCTCTCTGTCCATATATTTCTCGGTCAAAGACCTAGTTTCCCTTCATTTCTACTTGGGAATTCATGTCTGTCGCACTGCTAAAGGCCTATTTTTATTTTAGTCTCATTACATCTTCTGACCTATTGAAGAAGACTAATATGCATGAGTCAAAAATCGTGTCAGCACCTATGTCTACATTTGATAAACTTTCAGCCCTTGATGGATCCTCATTTGAGGATCCTCATCTTTACCGAAGTGTCGTTGGCAGTCACCAGTACATTTCCTTATTCGGATATCTCGTTTGTAGTCAATAAAGTCTGCTAGTATATGCATTGTCCCTGTAACTCTCATTGGCATGCTGTCAAACGCATACTGCGTTATCTCAAACTCATCACCTCCCTTGGTTTATTTTTTTTTCTTCTGCCTCTCCCCTTAAACTTACAGCATTTTCGGATGCTTGGAAATCGACAGGTGGGTTTTTGTGTCCATTTTGGGTCTCACTTAGTGTCTTGGAGTTCCAAAAAATAACTGACAATAGCTAGATCCTTTACTAAAGCAAAATATAAATAAGTTGCAACTATTGCTTTTGAACTTTTGTGGATACAAGCATTGTTAAAAGAATTGAGAATTTTTATTTCTGAAGCACCAAACTTGTTATGTGATAATATTAGTGCAACTTATCTTTCGGCTAATCTTGTTTTACACTTACAGACTAAACATGTGGATCTTGATTATCATTTGTATGTGATCGTGTTGCTAACAAAACTCTCACTGTCTCATTTATTTCAAGTAAAGAACAAATTACAGATATTTTCACTAAGTCGCTCTCATCGACGTGATTTGCTCTCCTATGTTCAAGCCTCACCATCCTACCGGTGTCGCTTGAATTGCGAGGGGATATTAGAGCATGTGTACCTTCCTTAGAGACTAACACCTCACAAGCCACGTCCACTGCATGTTCTCAATAGAATGCCAAAATTGACTCTGCTTATTATGGAATATTGTAGACTCTTCTAGAATGATTCTTTTGTAACTGCTCATCTTTTCTATAAATATGAGTGCTATTGTATTGAGGAAAATATTTGAAATACCAGAGATGTATTTGTTCAATATGAAATCTCTTTGACGCATTCTTTCAAACACCGCTGCCACACTTTATTTCTTTCTTGCTTTAACAAGATTTGAGTTTTGAAATTCAAAATGAAAACAAAAGAGTTTTAAATTTCGAAGTGTTCTGACTATCTGTTCAGTTAAATTTTTGACATATGAGCAGAGCCAACAATAGCAGATGGAGACGCAAGAAAAGAAAAGAAAATCAAATCTATGGGTAGTAAGCAGCTAGTCTCAAGTGGTAAGTTATCATTACCTTAAGGGCATGCTCCTTTCAAAACCAGGAGCAAACAATTTCTTGATGTCATGTCCTATCAGTAAAAAGCTAATGATTTACCTAACATATGTGATGTGGGCGCCTTACAGACTTTTAGGGTAAAAGATGTTTATTTGCAATATCTTAGAACTCTGGTTCGAGATTCAAAATGAGTGTTTCAACGTTAAAAAGTTGATAACACATGCGGTCTGATGACAAATTCTCAAAGGAAAAATCAGTGCTTAAAGTTGGTAGTTTGGGTCAAGTGTTTTTGTTGAACTGTTTTTGACATTGCAGGCATTAAGCAAAGGCAGCATTTAATTACTTGTTTGAATAAGAACTAAGTTGATAAGCTACGATAATAATGGATCGCCCATCTACCCAAACAGATGCTACTTCATGTACATGTATGCGGTCCTGCCCAACTAGTTCGTGATTCAACTTTCAATACCTAGTTTCTATTCTTAACTCCCGAATGGTACAATAATATCCAAGTTTTTTCATCACTTTCTTTTGATTTCTTGATTAGAAATGATACTTTTAATTTTACGGCACGTAAGTCTTGCATATTTTTTTAAAAATAAATAAATATGAGATTATTGTGAAAGAGAAGAAGAGATCTCGCTTAAAAAATCTGCTCTTTTAAAGAGTAAGGATGCGTTTAGATGTTGAAGTGAGTTGAGTTGAGTTGAGTTGAGATAATAAAATATTGTTAGAATATTATTTATTATTATTATTATTCTTTTAAGATTTGAAAAAATTGAATTGTTTATTATATTTTATGTTAAAATTTGAAAAAATTATAATGATGAGTTGAGATGAATTGAGAAGAATTTTAATTCCAAACGAACCCTAAATTAGTCCATTTAGAGAGAGTTAATTATACGACAAGGTGGCCATGTCGAGGTAGTGGGGTTGCCCCCATGCAAAGAAGTTTATCTCACATTAGTTTACTTGCGACCAAACTGAAATTGAGACTAATTTTTGGAGCAAAACAGAGATTTCCTTAAGGAAACGCGTAATCATTAAAGGACTACTGAATTATTGCATGACATGACATGACTATATATATATATAGTTTCAGAATCAAAGACGTACAATGCTTTTCCACTTGCTCTGTTTTGGATCTTTTTGGATGATGCTACAGATCTCCCTACCGGATCACCGATGGTTCAAGTGTATTTTAGATTTTTTTTTCTTTTATTTATTTTCTTAACATCTGTAAGTATAGTTTTTTAACAAAAAAATTGAAAAACATAAATTCAATAATATTCATTTACTTAATCATCAAGGGGAAAAAAAAAAAAAATCAACCATCATCTATTGGTTCAAACAATATTATCTTTTTTACAAATTTTGAAGAGTGATGTTAGGGTGTAGTCTGAATCTCATTTTTATATATTTTTTAATTTTTTTTTATTCATATTTTTTTAAATTTTTTAAAAATATAAAAAAATTTAAATGTATACTCTGTTTACTACTGTTTTTTTTTTTTTTTTCCTGATATGACATGATTGACATTTTTTTTTTCTGATATGATATCATGGCATTGATCATGAAAGATTGAAAGTTAGTATAAAAGGCAAGTGTATGACATCACTTCTTTCGCAATAATATCTCACAATGACCTTCTGTTCTGGAAAAATATCCGACATTGACAAAGCCTAGTATCTGCTGGTCAAAGCTCCAGAAGCTCCATTTTTATTGTTATTTTTTTCCCTCCTCGGCAAGTAAAATTTTTATAGGTAAACTAATCGATACAAAATACAAATTTGATAAGGTTCTAGAATCTTTTCAAAATTAACACATATTATAATATAAAAGTAAAAAGAATAAAGTAAATGATCGGAGTAAAAAAATTGATTCTACTCAATTCCCACAATGAGAGATCATTTGGTGACAACTTTTAAATAGTCTGACGAATAAATTATAAAACTGTAGCTAGAAGTTGCAGTAGAAAGGGTTGTGCTGCAATATGTGATAATCCAACTTCAACGTGCATTCCGACCATTTTATTTTGTTACACAAATTATTTCAAATTATTTTATTTTATTTAATTATTATAAATTTTAAAATTTGTATATAAAATATAATAACTAATTTAATTTTTTTTAATTTTTAAAATAAAAATTATATTAAAAAAATTATATTCTAACAATATTTTATTCAACTTTCAAATTTCATATAAGCTAAATTCCTAATCAAATTGTTAACTCTTTTGAACAAACTGAATTTTAGATTACGTTTAGATAATGAGGTGATTTTAAATATTCTGTGAATAATAGTAAAAAAATAATAAAAAAGTAATGAAGTTAGGTAGGGTATGTATTACCGGCTCTTGCAAATATAATTTTTCAGAGGAAAATTGTAGTACTTGATTTAATAATAATAATAGTAATAGTAATAGTAATAGTAGATCTATAATTATTTAATAACCCTTTTTATAACCAACCAAACTCAAAGTGACTGTGCATCTTCATAGAAAATGTTAAATAAACCCCTTCTTGATTTGAATCTTTTAGTTTTAGATATAGAGAATTGTAGAGAACAGTAGGTTTAACTCTTCTCCGTCGTCGTCATTGGAAAATATTTCATTATCTTCTTTCACTTAGGCAGAGACAAGGGTTTTTTTTTTCTCTCTCTAAGCAAGCTTGCATTTTATAAATAAAATATAAATTATTACAAACGATTAAGGAGAGTCTGTCCTACTATCGATATACAAAATAGTAGAAGGAATAATTACTAATGGAATGCTACCAAACAAAGAGTTTGTAGCCGTCCATTGTGCAACAAAATACGCAAATCGATTTTGGGATCGATTAATCTTGTGAAAACTCCAGCCCATGTGAGATTTCAAAGAGTTTGCAATATCATCCGAAATTGGTGCTATTTGCCAAATTTGTTCCTCTTTATAAATAGAAGAAATCACCAACTGAGAGTCACCAACTAGAGAGATAAAGGGATGGTTGAGGTGTTCCGCCATTTTAAGAGCTAACTTTGACGCAAGTGCCTTTGCAATCACTGGGGTAGTAGTAAAATTTGTCTTGGTCTAGATTTCGATGACTTCTTCTGTTGAGTTTCTACTTACAATTGAATCCAATGTGAAAGAATTCCTGACTGCTGCATCGAAGGATATGCATATTTGATTTGTGAGAGGTTTTTGCCATTCCTTCTCCACTTTGGATTCAAACTTTTCTTTCCATGCATGAAGATTTTCTTGATAAGAGAGACTCAACTGTTGTGAAAGATTGTGAAGAGAGAGTTCCTTATGATTATGGACTTGGTCATTTTGAAGCCTCCAGATAAAATCTAGAATCAGACCAGCAAAAATTTTGAAGGGCTGTTCTTCCTGGGAGGTAAGATCGAATTTTTTCTGAGGGTATAAAATAAACTGGAACCAATCCTTCATTGAATTTACTGCCAGCGAAGATAGATTTAAAGGCCATCTGCTGCAACTCCAGAGAATTTTGGTTATGGGGAATTCCATGAATAGGTGCAGGAGAGTCTCTTCTTTTTCATCACAGAGCGGACAATTTATGGAAGGAATGCTCGGAATGAACCTTTTAAGGTGCTCTATTGTTGGTAAAATATCCCAAATATCTTCCATAAAAGGAGCTGGTGGCGGTCATAGATCCTGAATTTCCAAATTTTCCCTCATGAAATATCTGGGATTGCTTCTCTGGAGTAGTTGGCGATAGTTGATGCAAGATGGCGGGCACTTTTAACTGAGAAAATCCAATTTTGAGTTTTAGTCCAAATAGCACAATCTGTAGTTTGATTGGAGTCGGGTAAAGGAATTTTAAGGATTTCCTTTATGCTTTCTTGTTAGAACAGGATGTTAACATTGGGAGATTTCAAGATTTATTATTCTAAATGATCAGGTTTGAGACCTTGAGGACAGTCGAGAGATCAGCTGTGTGGGTGAGAGGGAAATGTTTAAAGTTTTCCAGAGCCAAAATCCAGGGATCTAGCCAAGCTCTCACAGACAAACCATTTACAATTTTGAAACATGTACCCTTTTCGAATAATGGTCTTGCCTTTATAATTCATTTCCAGAGACTCGAGTCAGTTACCTTTTTGGTTGCTAATTCGAATTCGCTTGATTTCAAATATTTTTTGATAGAAGCTTGTGTTAGATATTGTTGCTTGGTTGGCTCATTTCTCATCCTGTCTTCGCTAACAAAGCCACATTCATATTTTCCATCAGTCTTAATCCCAATCCACCATTTTTTTTTGGTTGACAAATAGATTTTCATGATTTTAGGCAGAGCTTGTGCTTTTGGTTATTTGCTTTTCCCCACCAAAAATTTTTGAAACTAGTGTTCAGTTTCTTGCAGATTGATTTTCGAAGCATATGTGTTGAAATTTGATATGTGGGGATGGCACTTGCTATTGATCTGATGAGCATAGTTCTACTGGCTTGAGAGAGCATTTTTGATTTTCAACCATCCAGCCTTTTATTAATTTTTTCAAACAAATCTTTGTAGTCCTCTTTCCTGGATCGACCAAATGTTGTCAGCATGCCCAAGTATTTTATTTTTGAGGTCGACTCTTTGTATGGCATATTCTTTGAAATTACTCTTCTTGTTGCTTGACTAGTATTTTGAGTAATGTAGATAGAGGATTTGCTTTGATTGACGTGCTGGCCAGACCAAGCTTGATATTTATTTAGAGTATTGTTGATCGCCTGAATCGACCTTCCATTTTATTTTGCAAAGATAATTAAATCATTTGCAAAAAGAAGGTGAGATATTGAGGGACTATCTCTACTAATTTTAATACCTTATAGCTTTTGCAATGCTTCTGATCTGGCCAATAGCCTTAAGAGTACCTCCGTACATAGGATGAATAGAAAGGGCGCGATGGGGTCGCCTTGCCGAAGACCCTTTTGTGCCTTGAAGAGACTTTTTGGAGATCCATTGATGAGAATAGAGAAAAAAGCCGTAGAAATGCATTCTTTAATGAGATTTATCCAAGTTGAGTTGAAACCTAAAACTCTCATAAAAGCATAAAGAAAATTCTATTCAATAAAGTCGAAAGCTTTTTCCATGTCTAGCTTTAAAGCTATCTGACCTTTCTTCCCCTTGTGATGCTTTAGGTGATGAAACATCTTATGAGCTATTATTGAATTTTCCTTGATATTGCGACCAGGTACAAAGGCTGTTTGGAAAGGAAAAATTATGGATGGAAGGGATATTTTTAGTCGATTTGTCAAAATTTTTGTGATGATTTTATAAATGACATTTGTCAGGCTTATTGGTCAGAAATATTGAGGGGAAACGGGATTTACTATTTTGGGATTAGGGCTATGTGGGTGTGGTTTATTTGTTTCAGAAGTTTCCCGCTTCTAAAGAAATTTTGAACCACCGCGACCACATATTTTTGGATAATATGCCAGTAATGTTTGTAGAAAAGAGCTGTCATCCCATTTGGTCCTGGTGCTTTATGATTTGGAATTTGTTTGAGTACACCAAAAATTTCTAATTCCGAAGGGAAGGCATAGCTATCAGGAGTTTATTTTCATCATCTGAAATCTGTCTTTTGAAAAGGTTTTCTAGATGCTTAAGAAAAATAGGATTTGTAGAGGTATAAATGAATTTAAAATAATCTATGAAAGTAGATTCGATGATATCTTGATCCATTGACCAAATACTTGGGCTTAGCTTGATTGAGTTGATCTCATTTCTTCTTCGATAGATAGTCGTTGACAAATGATAAAACTTTGTGTTTAGGTCAGTTGTGGTGAGCTAGTTGATTCTTGATTTTTGTCGCCAAAGAGTTTCTTTAGTTTTGAGTTGTTCTTGAAGCTTATAGTGAAGAAACTTCTCTCTCTGTAAGCTCCACTGGTTTGGTGGATTACTCTGGAGATTGCTTAGCTCTGACTCGAGATGCTTGATATTGGTCTGGATCTTCCCGAAGTAGATTTTATTCCAATGTTGAGTGCCTTTTTTGTTTCCTTAATTTTATTGCACAAAATAAAAGTTGGATTCCCATACAATTGATGGTTCCATACCTCTTGAATTATAGCATTACTGAGTGCCTCTCGAATCTAGAATTCCTCAAATTTAAAAGGGGAGAGATTCTTCCTTATCTTCATAGTGTTAAGCAAGAGGGGATTATGATCAGAGGTTAAAGAAACTATGTGTTGGATAATGGCATCTGAAAAAAGTAGGTGCCAATTTACATTGGCTATACCACGGTCCAGTCGTTCTCTAATTATTGCATTTCCCATTTGATTATTTGTCCATGTGAAAATAGGCCCCGAGAAGCCAATATCAATGAGGCCATGAGAATCCATTAAACTTTGTAGGCCGCCTATGGATGAGGTCGTTACTTGTTTGCCACCATATTTATCTTGTTGGCCTAATAAGTCGTTGAAATCACCTATGCAGAGCCATGGACCATTAAAGGAGCCGTGAGTTAAATCCAAATGAGTCCAGAATTTTGCTTTTATTGTTTTTGTCCTGGGGCATAAACAAAAGTTACTAACCAAGTATTACTGAGAGGATCAGAATAAACCAAAATAGAAATAGCATTAGCATTAATATGAGCCGGTTCTATATCCACACCTGGTCACCATGATAACAAAAGGCCTCCTTTTTTTCTCGAGGTAGGGACGTGTACAAAATGGTGGAAATCTAGTCTATTTACAATAATAGAGGTGCTATCATTAGACACCATGGTTTCCGACAAAAAGATAATATCCGGATTAAACTTATTTATAAAAACCCTTAAACTTCTGATTGCTTTCGGGCAGGCTAGACCCCAACAATTCCAAACCAGGGACTCCATGGAAGAGCTGGAGGCATGGTAGAGCCTGCCTTGTCAGCTTTCTTGAATTTTTTGGGTAGTGATGCCTTGGATCAAGCTCTGGTGTATGCTTTTGATCTTGTAGCTTCCTTTGTTTTTTTAACCTTACCAGATGATGCTCCTTTTGTTTTAATGGAAAGTAACAAACTAGCCGCTTCTTTTTCCTCATCTCTAGCTTCTTTGATAATGCTGCCTGTCTGTGGGTTATCAACCTCAAGTATTTTCTACACTTTAGTTCTAGGTGGGTTAGAACCTTGGTCAGAAAAAAGGAGTTGCCCTTTTGATGAGGATTAGTGAAGTTGAGCTATCCTGACCACCAGCTTGAGAACCAACTTGTAGCAAAGGCTCAACAAATCGTATGTTGGGCCTTGAGTCTGCCGGGGGAGCACTTAGTATAATTGGTTGATAAGTGATAGAAGACACAAAATTTAATTGTTTTGGTTTTGGATCCAACGGGCTTGATGCATTGAATGGGGGATCGGACTTCCATTTGTTATTTTGGGCCATACCTTCTAGTGGGCTTTTCATGCTCTCTGTTGTCTCTCATGGGCCCTGTAGAGAAAGATCAGTTGAAATCTATTGTGAAATATTATTTCCCACCAACGAGAAACCAGACAGTTTAGTTTGCATAAAGACTTCCGCATTTGTCTTCAACCAACTAAGACCCATTCTTCAGTGTTTATAGATGGGGAAATGATAATATTCTTCGAGTCCGTCCCCGTGTGGTTACTGCAGAGGACCTGTGGAGAGATTGATTGAGAACCCTGTCCTCTTGAGTAATTGATGGAGTGAAGTTTGGTGGAGGAGAGTTAACACCCGGAGTGAATAAGTGAGTTTCGGTTGTTGGAGGGCCATTTATTACAGTTAAGGGGCTACTGTAGACTACAGTCGATGGGGCCATCCTCACCATCCAATCCTGAGGGAGTTCGCATGCCGGAACATCATTGTGAGTGCCATTAAGAGCGCCGCTGTGAGGGCCACTATGAACGCCGCTGCAAGGGGCTGAGAACATCTGTGGAGACGTCAGTTTTGGCTCGGTTTCCTTCTGCCTTGTCGAAATCTGGGAGGTGAGTTGATTTTTTGCTGGGTTTTCCGCTAGGTTGCCTTTAGATTTTCCACTGGGTTTGCCACTTGCATTTGCTTCAGATTTGAATTGATACTCGTTTGGGTTTTTGCTAGAAATAAGCTCATAGGGAGAATTAACTCTAATCGGAGGTTTGAGTGAGTAATCTTTGTGTAAGGTCCGATTATCTGCTTGATGAAAATCCCAATTTTATCCCAACTTTCCTCTAACGAAATAATTTCCTATTACAAAGAGGTCTTCTTCTGTTATAATAGCTTTTCATTTCCCCTGTAAATCATCTGTTATTGGTTCGTTTAAAGGAAACATTGGTAGAATGAGGGCCGACAAACCAAAACCCCTATTTTCCAACATTTCAATGTTTGGAAGGCTCCCTCTTTCTTGAGTCCTTTCTTCTTCTTCTGGAGAAAGATCCATAGAGATTCTAGGGACTATTTCTTGACCTCGATGAATAGGATTAGTTGACATGAAAATAGGAGATTCTGCACGTAGCCAAGGCCCAAATGGCATCTGTTCTGAGTTGGACTTTAGAGAATTATAGAAAATTTGAGAGTGCTCGATCCTTCCACTGGCATAACAAAAATCAGAAAGACGTTCATATTTAAACGAGACCCATGTGTTAAAGTTGTTGTCCTTTGGTTCCCATAGTCCTTGCTTCAGAGGTTTGGTGATGTCTAAGTCCATCTTTATTATAAGAAACGATCAACATCCACACCTAAGAAGGTTCCAAGGGTATTCCCTATTTTATAAGCATTTTTTTTTTTGTCGTGTGGTTTTTGGTAAGCCCATGGATTTGAATATGGAAGGGTGATGGGTTGAGATGAATCTCTTTCCATGTAGTTTCTACAAGACAGTTTTTAAGGATGAGGAGATGCCCTTTGAAGTTCCAAGGGATTTGGCTCAGGATTCTCTTTTTATCACTAGCATTTTGAAAAGTAAAGACAAATGTGTATACGTCAAGATCTTCAATGTGGAACTTACTTAGGAAGCTCCAAGCGGCTTTGAAGGAAGCATTTAAGGAAATTCTGTTCAGTGGACGAGTTGCAACTATTCTACCGATGAGAGCTAATTCAGGGTCACCATTAGAAGGTTCATTTTCAGGAGATAGATTTAAACCTTCCCAAGAAATGGCCTCTGTTTGGTGAATTAGCTGCTCCATATCCATAAAGGTAATGACAAGAAACTGTGAGAGTTTGTAGAAAGTTGTCGAGGATCACTATTGAGAAAGGCAAAGAGAACTCTAGGAGAGAGAGCGGGAGGCAAAAAGAAGTTATTGTAGAAAGTTTTTACATAAAGTTTTTGTAGTGTTATCTCTCAAGAGAATGGAGAATAAAAATACATATGCCATGTTTCCCATTTATGTTAACGCATGCATCCTGCTTTAGTTTAACTTTGCATTACAAATTGGCATTTTCTATTCAACTAATCTGAACCTACATAAAGTTGATACATAAGTAATGGACCTTAAACTGCCTCTAAAAATATTATTCAAGATGGTGTTATCTCAAACTCACCACCTCCCTTGGTTTATTTTTTTTTTCTGCCTCTCCCTTTAACTTACAACATTTTCAGATGCTCATTGAGTTGGTTGCCCGCATGATCAGAAATCGACAGGTGATTTTTGTGTCTATTTTGGGTCTCGCTTAGTGTCTTGGGGTTCCAAGAAACAATTGACAATAGCTAGATCCTTTATTGAAGTAGAATATAAATCAGTTGCAAATATTGCTTGTGAACTTCTGTGGATACAAGCATTGTTAATAGAATTGAGAATTTTTATTTTTGAAGCACTAAATTTGTTATGTGATAATATTGGTGCAACTTATCTTTCGGCTAATCCTATTTTACACTCATAGACTAAACTTGTGGATCTTGATTATCATTTTGTACGTAATCGTGTTGCTAACAAAACTCTCACTATCTCCTTTGTTTCAAGTAAAGTACAAATTGTAGATATTTTCACTAAGTTGCTTTCCTCGGCCCGATTTGCTCACCTACGTTCCTCACCATCCTACCGGTGCCGCTTGAATCACAGGGGGATATTAGAGCATGTGTACCTGCCTTAGAGGATAACACCTCACAAGCCACGTCCACTGCATCCGCTGCATGTTCTCAACAGAATGCCAAGATCGACTCTGCTCAATATGGAATATTGTAGACTCTTCTAGAATGATTATTTTGTAACTGCTCATCTCTTCTATAAAAATGAGTGCTACTGTATGGAGGGAAATATTCGAAATACCAGAAATATATTTGTTCAATATGAAATCTCTTTGATGCTTTCTTTCAAACACCTTTGTTACACTTTATTTCTTTCTTGCTTTAACAAGATTTGAGTTTTGAAATTCAAAATGAAAACAAAAGAGCTTTTAATTTCAAAGGGTTCTATCTGCTCAGTTAAATTTTTGCATATGGGAAGAGCCAACAATAGCAGACGGGGACATGAGAAGAGAAAAGAAAAGAAAAGAAAAGAAAATCTGTGGGTAGTAAGCAGCTAGTCTCAAGTGGAAAGTTATCATTACCTTAAGGGTATGCTCCTTTCAAAACCAGGAGCAAACAATTTCTTGATGTCATGTCCTATCAGTAAAAAGCTAATGATTTATCTAATATATGTGATGTGAGCGCCTTACAGACTTTTTGGGTAAAAGATGTTTATTTGCAATATCTTAGAGCTCTGGTTCGAGATTCAAAATGAGTGTTGCAACGTTAAAAAGTTGATGAACACATGCGTCTGATGACAAATTCTCAAAGGAAAAATCAGTGCGTAAAGTTGGTAGTTTCGGTCAAGTTTTTTGTTGAACTGTTTTTGACATTGCAAGCATTAAGCAAAGGCAGCATTTAATTACTTGTTTGAATAAGAACTAAGTTGATAAGGTACGATAATAATGGATCGCCCATCTACCTAAACAGATGCTACTTCATGTAGATGTATGTGGTCCTGCCCAACTAGTTCGTGATTCAACTTTCAATACCTAGTTTCTATTCTTAACTCCCGAATGATACAATAATATCCAAGCTTCTATCACTTCATTTCGATTTCTTGATTAGAAATGATACTTATCTTACGGTGTGGATGTCTCGTGCATTTCTTTTAAAAAACAATAAATATGAGATTATTGTGGGAGAAGGGAAGAGGCCTTGCTTAGAAAATCCGCTTTTTAAGGAGTGGATTGGTCCATTTCGAGGGAGTTAATTATACGACAAGGTGGTCATGTCGCCGAGGTAGAGGGCTTGCTCCCATGCAAAGAATTTTATCTCATATTTGTTTAACTTGTGACCAAACTAAAATTGGGATTAATTTTTGGAGCAAAACAGAGATTTCTTTAAGGAAATGCGTAATAATTAAAAGGACTACTGATTTTTTGCATGACATGACATTACAATATATATATCTATAATGAATATATAAGTGGCGATAGAGGTGAACAGTAGAATTGTCGTCCTCCGTACATCTTGCCCTTTTTTAGGTGTTTTGTCTTTTTTATCCTTTTGTTTCACGTTTTGTGTTCGTTTATGTGAGGATATTTTAGTCTTTACATCCTGGGATGTAACGTTGTGTTAGTGATATTTTTCTCAGAAGAATTTTAGACCACACAAATCCATCTCTCATTCTCGGCTTTGTCTGCCTCTCGAGTTTTCTCTCTCAACTCAGACCCCCTCTCTTTTCTCTCTCTACCTCGCGACATGACCACCTTGAAATATCAAAGACAACACAATTTCTTTGTTGCTTAACCACATCTGGAAATTAATGCCACCATAAATGTTTCATCTCAATTCATTGTTGCTAGATGAATTAATGTTTTTTTGTTGCTTCTATTTTTTGTATCTTCTACAATACTTTGTTGTTTAAAGCTCCATGAACGGCATCCATAGGGCTGATAACTCTAGCTAGATGAATAGCTACATTTCTTCTATACCATTCACACTTTTTTAATTTATAGTAATAATGATTAAGTTATATTTTAACTTTGACTTATTTACTTATTTCTTACTATTGCATAAAACTTGAAAAAGTAAGGCAGGAATCCAAATCCAAAGATGAATATTTGAGGAAGTTAGAAGAGAACTTATAGAACCTTGAGAGCAAGGCAAAAGGCAGAGATTAGAGTCATAAAAATCTACATGAGAAGATCAAAAAACTTGAAGGTAGCCATCCACAACCAATATGAGAAGCAACTTTAGAAATTATCTGAGAGATTGAAGGGAAAGGAAGAAGTCTACAGTAATCTCCAGCAAAATTGCTTCCCACTTGAACTATAGTAGATAATTATGCCTTTTTATTTTATTATTATTGCTAAATTTGGATTATTTATCCTTAAGGTCAAAGAGTTGGAGACCAAGCTTTTGCTTTTACAGCACTCAGAATCTGCATATTTTCAACAAAAGGTTTGTGTATCTAACTCTAAAGCGTGAATCGTTTATTAAAAAGTCACTGCTATTATACTATTTTTTTTCCTAGTGTTAATCAAAATTCTTTTTGTTTCCATAATTCCACCCTGTTAACATTTTTCTATGCACCCATTTAAGTCCCAATTAGTCCTCCACTTTTTTTAAATGAAAACCAAACTTTCAATTAAAAGTTGGCTTCATATGTAGTTTCTTTCAAAACTCTCAAACTGCATGGAACTCTATTGCCTTTATTGTTGCAGGAGGAAGTACTTTTAGAGCAACTTAAGAAGTCCAGATTATAGGTAAACTAGGCTTGCAATTTTTTATGGGTGCAGACCATTTTTTCCTTTTTGAATGAGGTTCTTATTGGGATCCAAAGCTAAAAAAAAGGATCTAGCCTGTTAAAAAGCATTTTCACAAGTCATTTTTTATGATTCTCTTGTTAAAGCAAAACAAGGCCGAAAAAGAGAGTTCTTTTTAATGTTAAAGCACTACGAAAGACTATTCTTTTGTACCACTCTTTGTGTTTGAGACTTGATTTCAAGAATTCAGTTGTGAATAAATGTAGGACATGATTAAACTAATTCTCTGATCCCTTGTAGTGATGGTTCATATTTAGGCACAATTTGATTCACATGAAAGAAAATTTGAAACTTTCGATGGCAATAATTTACCACAATTTGAAACTTGTAAAATAAAATTAATGCTATTAGAATTATATCTTTTGGAAATTTGGTGTCTCATTCACTCCAGAATAAAGAGATTTTCTTTTGAAGTATAGTTTCATTACCTCGAAAACAGAGGCTAACGAAAATATCAATGCAGGAATCAATAACTTGCTCTTTTGGATTACGCTTCACTTTCTATTAGAATTAACTTGGATTTGGGTTTATGTTACCCTCAGGAGCAAAAGGCAATGCTGGAGAATGAGGCCCTGCGCAATCAGGTGAGAATTAAACTTGATTGAACTATGCATACATACACATCAGAACCATTTCTTCTGCATAAAGCCATGTGAACGACCTAAATTTACTGTACTGATGTTTATTGTCCCTAAATATGAACAGCTTGAGCAAAAACGAAGAAGCATCTCCAAGTCAGTTTCCCTTGAATTTGAGCCTAAAAAGAGGAGGTTTTCCCAAACATGTTCAAAATTGTTTCTACCTCATCTAAGGAAAATGAGCATTCAGACACTTGTTTGCAATTGGGGTACGTCACAAGTTTGCATGAGTTCAATATCTCCAAATGTATTGCCCCCCCCTCCTCACCAACACCACAAAAAAAAAAAAAAAAAAAAAAAAAAAAAAAAAAAAAAAAAAAAAGACAACTGGGGACACACGCCTTTCTTGTTATGGAAATCCGAAGAAGATGTGATTTTTCAAAAGAGTGTTATTTGTTCTATGGTACTTTATAGGAAGTCATATTAGAAATTAGTGATAAATTAGTTTCTTCTTTTGGATGCACTAGAAGAATTTGTTATGGTTTGATTCATTTGAATATGTTGTAATCAAACTTATGATAGTCATTAAGTGTGCTATATATTCATGACATGCCTGGAAGCTTAAGTTTGACTGTAATTGTCCATGATTTATGTTGATTTTGTTATTATTTGTGATCGTAAGTTAATTTTATCATGTTCAAACTTCTGTGGCATTTACTAGCCTTGTTATCGTAGCCATCCCAACATTAAATGTAAGTTGACTGGTGTTTTGTTTAAGTTCATAATATCTTTGTATTGCTTGCCCCAACATTATATATGATAATATTATTTATCTCATTTATAACGATTGTGACTATCCTTTCGATTGTGTTTAAAATTTTATCATGGGGCTCAAGTGACTTGGACATTACAGTCAATACCCATTTATGCTTTAGTCTTTTAGCCTTTTTTTTTTTCTTTGACTTTTCCTTTATGGCATGTAATGGGACAAAGTGTTTTACTTTTTTCCCTTGTGGGACCTAAAATAGGTGATAAAGTGCTTTACTTTCTTTCACAAACAATTATTTTCATTCTCTTGCTCTTTCAGTTAATTGCTAAAGGATAAATCTGAATTATCAGATGTAATTTTCCAATGAGTGCCTGATATGTGTAGTTATGCACATTCTTCTATTTCGATAGTGTCTAAATCCAAAGAGAGTATTACTCTTTTGTTCAAAGAGATATGTGTAGTTATGCGCATTCTTATAGACATTAAAACCTTAGATTTTAGAGTATCTGCTACTATGCATGCTTGACTTGTACTCATATAATTTTTTCTGGTCTAGAGTAAGAATAATGGTTTTCTTTTATATACCAGATACGTGAACCCTAGCTTGTCTCAAAATTTTCTCTATAGGCAATTTCTTAAGTTTGTAATCATATTGTTTCAAAAAATTAATAATTTGATAAGATCCTCATTTTACACTCTTTGTTTGATCTTATATTTTTTGACCATGCAGTTGCAATTGCAATGACTGTTATGTACCTAACCACACTGGATTAGGTAAACCAAATATTAGAGTGGATTCTCTAGAAAAATACTCATATTGTTTTTTTGAAAATTTATTCTTATAATCTCTAGCCTTTAGTTTTAAATCTTTTTTGTTAGTTATTTATACGCTTTCAGGATTTTGGAACTTGTGTGCAAAGTATGGCTGACAAAAATTGTAAATGTTTATGCAGTTCATTTTTTTCTTTTTAAAGAATTCAAATTTAATTTTTATTTTTTTTTAGATGTCTATCCAAGAGTTTTATATTTTTCATGTGATTTGCTGCTTAATGCTTGCTCTGGCCTTGACTTTATTTTTTCTGCTTTTCATTGTCCTTGGGTTGCTTGTCTTGTCTTGATTAATACTAAACTGGTATTATGTGGTGTGTTGTTATAGTGTGTCAGCATTAATGAGTTCTTGAAGACTGCCCAAGGAGAAAGGTACTACAGCCGAGCTAGTCATGGTAGACTCATTCTTGGAGAATATTACAACACAAACTTCCCAAAAAGATTGAATGATTCAACTTGGTGCAGATATAGATCAACTCAAGCAATATCATAAAAAATTCAATACCCTCCTAATAAATCCTATAGAAAAGTACACTACATGAGAAATTATATATTAAACTATGATTCATCTATGATGTGTGTACCACTTTATTTTATAAATTTGTATCAAACACAATTGACATTAGGCATGTTTGATACTTTATTTTATAAACTTGTATCAAATTTTGTTTTTGTTTCTATGCATTAAATTATTTATCAATCAAATTTTCTTGTAAAAACCATATTATTTTTGTAAAAAAACTGTTTCACCCAACTATGCAAACGTCCATTTGTGTGTATACTAATTTACTTTTCTATCTATATATAGTTCATATATATATATATATATAAATGAACATGTATATTTTCTCTCCCTGAACGTTTCATTACTACTGGTATATATATACACACACACGGTGGTTTCAGAATCAAAGACGTACAATGCTTTAGCTCCTACTCTATTTTGGACGTTTTTGGATGATGCTACAGGACACAGTCCTACCGACAAGGGTATTTTATTTTATATATATTTTAAACATTTATAAATATTTTTTTTATAAAAATTATTACTTAATTATTAAGAAAAATTATTTTAAAAACCAAACAAAAATGGTATCATCAATGGTTCAAAAAACATTATCCTTTCTACAAATTTTAAAAAATACTATTAGGATGCCGCGCAGCAATTGTGTCCTTAGGTAAAATTTATTTTTTTATTTATATTTTTTAATATTTTTAAAAAATATAAAAAAATATGAATACATTAATAATTATTTTTTTAATTAATAAATAAAAGAATTTTAAAAAAATTAAATAAGGTTAATAATAGTGCCATTATTATTCTAAAAGGATGACTCTCTGTCAGTGTTTCAATAATTAAACGATGACTCTCTGTCAGCGTTTCCACCTCTGTTCTCTCTTTTTATTTTCCTGGCAATTGATCATGATAATAAAAGATTGAAAGTCAGTCCAAATGGTAAGTGTATCACTTGCTTTTGCAATAATATCTGACAATGGCCTTCTTTTCTGAAATAATATCTGACATTGACAAAGCCTAGTATCTGCTGGTCAACGCTCCAGAAGCTCCATTTTCATTCTTTTTAATATGTGATAATCCAACTTCAACATGCATTCCGACCATTTTATTTTGTTACACAAATATCTCTTAAATTTTTTTATATAAAAACAATAAATAATTTAAATTTTTTAAATTTTAAAATCAAAGTAATATTAAAAAATAATATTTTATTTAATTTTTAACTTTCATCTTATCTAAATTCCTAATCAAATTGTTGGCTCTTCAATTTCAAACTAGGACACGTTTAGTTACGAAGTTTAGATAAGATGCTTGGTTAAAAATTAAATAAAATATTGTTATAATATAATTTTTTAATATAATTTTTATTTTAAAATTTAAAAAAGTTGAATTTTTTATTATATTTTGTGTAGAAATTTAAAAAAATTATAATGATGAGATAAAATGATTTTTTATATCCAAACCGGGCCTAAATCGTACTCTGTTAGTTGTGTGGAGGGTGTGATTACCGGCTCTTGCAAATATAATTTTTCAGAGGAAAATCATAGTACTTGATTTAATAATAATAATAATAGATCTATAATTATTTAATAACCTTTTTATAACCAACCAAAATGACTATGCATCTTAGCTTAACTCTGCATCAGAAACTGGCATTTTCTATTCAACTGATCTGAACCTACATAAAGTCGGTACATAAGTAATGGTCCTTAAACTACCTCTAAAAATATTATTCAACATGGTGTGTGTATATATATATATATATATATATATATATATATATATATATATATATATATATACAGCCTAATACAATAAAGATTAGCTGTGAACTTGTTTATCATCAGGCGATTGTTTTTCCAGATTGTGTTGATCCAGGCTTCTCTTCAAGAGTATCATCCTTGCCAGTCCCTTTGTACCTGTACCACCTTGAACAAACTAGAAAGTAGCCAAAATTCAGCACCTGTATAGCAGCAATTGTGTAATAAAAGTAGTCCAATCTTCCCTTGTTAAGATCTTCTGGCAACCAATTCCCGGTTGCAGCCCCCTTTGTTGTTCGATGAATAATTGATATCAGGAAACTACTCAAATAACTTGAACCTCCCATGCCACAATATAATAGAGATCCACCAATGCTTCTCATATTCTCAGGGAATTGCTTGTAGTAGAATTCAACTTGGCCAACAGCTGCGAATGCTTCAACTAGTCCAGCTAGTGTTAGTTGAGGAATCAACCAGAGACCTGACATTGAGGAAATAGCACCTCTTCTTGGTTCAACTCCTAGAGTTGGCTTGGTTAGAGCTATTGTCCTTCGACGCCCTTCCACCAGAGCAGATACTAGCATAGTGATAATGGAGAGAAATATGCCAATTCCCATCCTCTGGAGGACTGTGATGCCGCCTTCTTTTCCAGTAAGCCTTTCGAGGAATGGGACAACAATTCTGTCATAAATGGGTATCCAAATGGTCAAGCTCAGCATCAAAAAGACAATGTAGGATGCAGCTGGGATCTTGAAGTTGCTGTTTCCTAGGCGTCTGTTAGATTGCTGGGCTTGGAATACTGCATAAGTATTCTGTTGAACTATGACAAGATAATATATGAGGGCTGCAATCCATATAGGAATCACTCTGAACAAGCACTTCACTTCCTCCACTTGCTGCATGGTGCATAGTTTCCAAGGATCAGTTGCTGATCCATCTGGGTTTATTTCATCTCCGGGGGTCACAATTGCGGCTTTGTCCAGGAATCTGCCAAAATGAACATTTTGGTTGTTTCAGTTTTTACACCCAGGTGTTCATGTGACCTTCAATTTCAAAATTCTTAAAAGTTTCCTACCTGAATTGCTCGGAGTATGGAAGCTTGGAGTTAATAGAACTTGGAGGAACATAGTTGAAGAGGGAGAGCCATGGCTGTTCTGGTGGTTTTAACGACCTTTTCTTAATAGCAACCACTATGACCTGTATCAGACTGGTCACAGGACTACCTGTGGCTTTAACTTTCACATACATTTTTGAACCCATGAAAAAGAGTGCACACGAAATGAGCATCAGAATTGCTGGAATTCCTAAGCCTATAGCCCAGCTCACATTGGATTGCACATACACAATGAGTGTCAAGGATACCAACTGAGCAAAAGTAAAGGTAAAGAAGTACCAATTGAAAAAACTATTGATTCCCCTCTTCCCAGATTCTGTTTCAGGGTTGAATTGGTCGGCTCCAAAGGCCAGGTTGCATGGCCGAATGCCAGCAGCCCCTACAATTAGAGATCCAAACCCAGTCAGTAAAAATGCCAATTGCCCTGCTGTTGCCCCTTTGCACGTGTCAATCTCTCCTGATCCGCAGGAGGGTGGATGCAGCTTCTTGATTGCCGCTGTTAGTTGTATCAGAAGCAACCCCTTTACAAAAATAGACAACAAATCAGACATCAGATGCATTCTGACAGAAGTTGAATGAGCTAAAATTCTGCATATGGTTGCATCAAGCAAATGAAGAGGTACATCATTCTTATACAGCTTTCTCAAGCCTTCTGTTTTCCTTGGACCTCAGTTCTTGTCTTTTTCATATAATTTATAACAAATAAGCTTTATTCAGAAATAAATTTTCGTCATATACAAATGTCATCTCTCATGGATGCAAACTGATTACAAAAGGAGTATGAATGGTAAGCAGTAGTAGTACCATAAAGGAGGCGACTGTTGCAAACCCCAATGTCTTATAGCGACCAAAGTAAGTGTCACAGAGGAAAGCACCAACCAAGGTGGAGAAGTTGGTGGTACCATTGAAGACGTTGATCATGGTTGCAGCTGTAATGCTCTTCATGTTGAAGACACTAGTAAGATAGATCAAGAGGTTGGATAAGGTGCCAATGGCTCCCAGCTTCTCAAAAGTCTCATTCCCTGAAATCTTGTGCAAATCAGAAACTAAGGGATTTACAACAAACAAAACTCAAAATGAAAAGAAGAAGAAAGTAAAGGTCAGTCACAGAAGGGGGCATGCAACAGAAAACAATAAGCTAACCTATGATAAATGGCATGACTCTCCATCCTCTGTAGTTAATTTTAGGCTCTGGAGTTCTAACATCTTTCTCATTATTCTCCATGGTTCCTCCATCATTCTTCTCCATTCTCTCTAATCTCTGTCTCTCTGTCTCTCTGTCTTTGTGCGTTTGTGTTCGCGCTATTTAAAGAGAGAGATATGCTACAAATTCAGAGGAAGAAGTTCTACTCCTTTTCCAACCTTTCCCACCTATATGTTTGCCATTTTCATTTCCTGATGGAGACGCCTAGTCTTTCCCTCTCTCTCAGGGATCATTTTTTCTCTGAATGAGTTACAAGAGTACTGTGACTACTGTCTTCTGAGGTTCTGTTGGACCACTGAGCCTTCATTCAGACCATTAGTCCAATGGAAAACAAAGTGGTTTCCGTGAACGATTTGAAGTTCTCCTAAAAAATCCCTCTCGTAACAAAGAAGAGAAGAGAAAAAGATTCCTTGTCATTCAAAGTCTCAAACTGGTAGATCGAGCAAGATTATGCAAAAACATAGCATATCCTATAACATGGTGTTAAATAATACAAGGTAGAGCTATGCCGCTCAGGTTTGACAGTTAGGCATGCCCTTAGTACAGTAAATTGCATTTTTTGTTTAAACTAGTTTTTAAATATCTTTAAATATTTTTTAAAAAATAAAAAAAATCAATAAACAAATAATCACTTTCGTAATTATTAAATAAAAAAAATTCTATGAGCGATCAAATTAAGAGAACAAACTCAAACGGCATATATAGTATCATTTTCCATAATATAAAGGTAGGTTTTGTTAATGCTTTCTATAAATTAGATTGGTACTTATTTAGAGAGAATAGATTTTATATACCTACTAGTTTTATGCGTAAGTTGCTTGTGTGTGATAAACATAGTGGTTTGTTGGGTAATTTTGGTGTAAGGAAAATTTTTGTTGTGTTGCATAAACGTTTGTGGGAATATCATTTGCCATTCAATGACGTGTTGCATGAACGTTTGTGGAAGTATAATTTTTCATTTATTGATGTTTTGCATAAACGTTTGTGGAAGTATCATTTGTCATTCAATGACGTATCGCATGAACGTTTGTGAAAGTATAATTTGTTATTCATTGGTGTGTTATATAAACGTTTGTGTGAGTATCATTTGCCATTTATTGAGTTTGCATATAATTGGAGTGGTCATTTTGGTGTGAGGAAAGCTTTAGATATGTTTCATGAACATTTGTGAGAGTATTGTTTGACATTCATTGAGTTTATATATAATTGGAGTGCTAATGCTACTACTCAATTTCACCTTTTGAAATTGTTTATAGACTTAATCTATTTACTCTTTTAGATTTAACAGGATCTTCTAGATAAGTATCCTGTTTATGCTATTTTCAATGTTGCTAACCATTTTCCTTTTGATCCAGGTGGAGATTCGAGGTCGAATCCTTTTGAGGAGAGGGGAATGATGGGAACTAAGGTGTGCCTAGTCTTAAAGATTCTTTGCAACTTCCAGATGAGCCAATTACAAGATCAAGAGCCAAGAAGATCAATGAGACAATGCAAGAATTGATGCAATCCACTTGGAACGAGTTTAGCAAGAGCCCAACATTCAAGATGGGCTTGAAGGTTAAAAATCCAGTTTTGATTCATTTGATAAGCGATGGAAGAGGGCAACGACAAGACTTAAAGGCTTTAGGCTCTTGAGAGGTTTCAACTTATTTAATTCATTTAAATGACTTATTTTATTAGTTTAGAATTATTGGGTTTAATTATGAGAAGGACCTAAGGGGGGTCTATTCAAGGGCATGTTGAGAAATTTATTATTTTTGTTGAACTAGGGTTTTAAGAAGTACTGTAGCGAACTAGGGTTTCAAAAGTACTATAGCCGAGTTACTATAGCGTTGTACTGTAGTCGTGATACTATTCACTCAAGGGTATTTTTGGAAGTTGGGGTTTTATTTTAGTTAGGATTTTAATTAAGTTTTGGTTTAAATACTTTGTTGTCTTATTTTAAGAAATTTATGAAATTTGATGAATTTATTCATTGTGAGTTGAGTTTTACTCCTCTTGTTCTTAATTGAACTTTTAAACTTATCAAAGGTAAATCATAACCTTTATGGCGTTCCTCCTTGTAATCTGGATTTTTAAGACGGGTTCTTCTACAGGTCTAGATTTTAATATAATCTAGGTTCTTGAAACAAGTTCTCATTAGGTCTAGGTTCTCCATCCATTGACTTGATTTTGGCTTTCTTGGAGAGTTTTCAAATTGACTGTGGGTTTAAGGGATTTCAATCCCGCGGGTTCATATCACATAACTTCTACAATTCTTTTGCTTTTCCTCCTGGTAAGCTTTGCGACACTTCTTAGCGAAGGGAAGGTCTGAAAGTACCCGTGGGGTCTTTTCTTCAACACAAAAAAGAAGCCATGCTAGATTTTAGTGGCCATTGAATCTTGTTAGCAAAACCTAGAATGCTACAATGAAAGAAAAAATCCAAGTCCAAAACTGCTTCCTTTTCCGCGAAAGAGAACCAATGACACACTCATACATTGTCAGCGGAGAACCAAGAGTCATGCTTACAACGGTAATGGCTATGCCAGCGATGGTGGAAGTAGCTCGCCCAGTCCACCTCCTTCGCCGCCCCGTCACTCCAGACTCTCCCATTGCTGCCACGACGGTCACAGGGATTCCCCTACCCCAAAACGAACCGTTTTTCCCCTCCCCCATTTTCATCTCCATTTAAATCTCGTTTCTGTCCAAAAACGTAATTCACTATCAAATTAAAACGCACCGTTTCATTAAACGGTACAGGTGGGATGGATTGGTGCGCATTCGTCCCCCAAATCGCCTTCATTCAGAGTTTTCCTATAACATATGTATGAACATGTCATTAATATTCGGTATGATATAAATGTCAATAATGATATCTATAATCAGTCTGCAAAAATATTATATCAATTCGTATAAGTTATACGGTATAACTAATTAATTAATAGCGTAAGCAAGTCATGCATTTTATAGTGCAGAAAAGGCCAAATAATTAGGGCATAAGATAAGTTTTTTTTTTTGAGACAGATGCATGTACAAAAAAATATATATAGATCATTATTTGAGGATATATGATAGATAATCCATTTCTTGATTTATTTTTTTTCTTAGCTGGGTTGGTTAGTAAGGGTACCCTAGCCTAACAGTACACCATCCAGATCTTACGTACCAAAAAGGATATCATAAATATATATGTGTATATATATATATATATGTTGATGAAGTAAAAAACATTAGTGCATATTTATATATATATATATATATATATATATATATATTATAAATTTATATGGGACATACTCGAAGATAATTAAGCAGCATGCATGGAATTGCCGTCCACTTCAGGGAAAGTACATTACTGGCTAGCTAGCTCATCAGATGGGATATATATCTTCACGTTTCAATAACTCTTTCATGGCATATATTAAAAAATACACGATTTATATATATATATATATATATGAATAAATCTTCTCATCAGTTACTATTTATTATCTCACATCTCACACTTTATATAGTAAACCGGTTCACTACTAAGGTTCTTGCTCCAATCCCTCTATGAGAGAGAGCTTGAGGAGAGAGAGATATCGAAGAGAAATAGAGCTTGATCAGGAGAGAGATCAAAGAGAGGCCGATAAGAGCTTGAGGAGAGAGAGAGGTTGAGGAGAGTAGAGAGAGAGAGCTTGAGGAGAGAGAGAGGTCGAACAGAGAGAGCTTGATCAGGAGAGAGATCAAAGAGAGGCCAATAAGAACTTGAGGAGAGAGAGAGGTTGAAGAGAGAGAGCTTGATGAGAGAGAGAGATGTTAAAGTAGAGTGCGTACGACTGTATGTAACATTACTCATATTTGTATGAGGGGTACTAGGAATACCAAAAATCTTACACCTTTTTTGTACCGATCAAGAACAATGTAAAAAAAATATTTTTGTTTCTATTTTTTAAATATTTTTTAAACATTTTTAAAAGTTAAAAAAATATAAAATTATTAAATAGCGCCTTCTTAATCATTAAATAAATAAAAAATTAAAAAAAAATCGAAACTTTTTCAGTGGCTGAATCATTAATTCACTATTTGTATATATGTGTGTTATGAACGAAGGCTGATGCCTGGCCTTCTCATCAGCTCATCAGTCATCACTTGGCTGGGCCAATTCTTATTCTCCACGCACTGATTAGATAGTTGACATAAGAAATTACCGATCCAAAAACACTAATTAGCATTAGCTGATATGAAAGTTAAATTAAAGTAAAATATCTTTCATGATATTAACGATCAGAGATCAGGATGTGTACATAAAAAGTACAGACAAAAAGTAGTGTTCTAAACCTTCTCCCCCAGAAATTCCATTATCTAGATCTATATATTTTAGCTCACCTCCCTTCCTTCTTTTCTGTCTCTGACGTGGGAGTTATGGCATGCCCACAATCTAATTGTAACTCGAGGAATGAGTCTCCATCCGAGTCTAACCACCATGAATCCGAGTTAACGTCCCTCCTTTCCCAACGAAACCTCCAATCAGTTCCTTCACTCTCCTCCTCACAATCCCAACAGCAACAACAATATCTGATTTCCAACACCCACCACCACTGTCTAACCACTCTCAAAGGCCATAACTCATACATATCCTCTCTCACCCTTGCCGGAGAATTCCTCTATACCGGCTCTTCCGACGGAGAAATCCGTTGCTGGAAACAAAACCCTTTACTCTCTGATGAATCTGATCATGAAAGTCCGATATTTAACAACCTGGTAGCTGCTGGGAAGGGTGCAGTGAAGTCCCTGGTGGTTCAGGCCGACAAAATCTTTAGTGCTCATCAAGATCATAAAATTCGGGTATGGAGAATCGACAGCCATGAACCTGATCATCACCAGAAGTACACGCATTTAGCCACACTTCCAACACTTGGTGACCGTGCGTTTAAGATCCTGATGCCCAAGAACCAGGTTCAGATACGAAGGCACAAAAAATGCACCTGGGTTCATCACGTTGATGCTGTGTCTGCACTTGCTTTATCAGAGGATGAATCCCTTCTCTACTCCGTTTCATGGGATCGGACGCTGAAAATTTGGCGAGCAAAGGACTTCAAATGCTTAGAATCCCTGACAAACGCACATGATGATGCCATAAACGCTCTGGCATTATCTAACGATGGACATGTTTATACTGGCTCGGCGGACAAGAAAATCAAGGTGTGGAAGAAAAACCCAAGAGATCAGAAGATCAAGCACTGTCTAGTTGCGACACTGGAGAAACACAACTCGGGGATAAATGCATTGGCTCTGAGCCGTGATGGGTCTGTGTTGTACTCCGGTGCCTGCGACAGATCCATAGTGGTATGGGAAAAGAGCAGTAATGGCGGCAGCATGGAGGTTTTGGGTGCGCTTAGAGGCCACACAAACTCCATATTATGCTTGGCTGTTGTGTCTGATTTGGTTTGCAGTGGCTCAGCAGACAGAACTGTTAGGATTTGGAGAGGTTTCGACAGAAACTACAGTTGTCTGGCAGTTTTGGAAGGGCACAGAGGTCCAGTCAAGTGCTTGACTGCAGCAACGGATCATCATCGTTGTGAAACGGCTGAAAAAGCTTACCTCCTTTACAGCGGTGGTTTGGACTGCGACATTAAGGTTTGGCAGGTTTTAGTTCCTAATTCCTATTGATAATGATGATTCCATAGAAGACGAATCCTCCTTCTAACGGTATTGATCCGTAGACAATCCAAAGTAATTCCAAAGTGAGGGCGTGTACTTACTTTCCTTTTCTTTTTTTCTCCTTTTTTATGTATTTTTTTTAATGATTTAACCATAAAGAAATTTTACAAAAAATAAATTTATAAATTAATGTTATTTGATGTAGTTCGTCATATTGTAAAGTTACTTCTATTATAACATAACATATGAAATTATATTAGTTTGTGAGTTTAATTTTATAAAAATTTTTGTCACTATAGTATTTTTTTTTTTTTTTTGTCTCAATCTGTTTTCTTCATTGGAATAACTACTGCACAGCAAAGGTTTGAAGGTAATTAATCATGATCACCAATGAGATATTTCGATCCATATCTTCGTAGAGAAGTCTTTCTTTGGGTGCTTATCAACTAATAATGATGTGCAAGACCTCTCCCCCCAATAAACTATGATGCTTAGATATTTGATGAGTAATGTTATGTATAATCGTGTAATGTATAATTATCATGTAGTCACTTTGAAAAAGAATGTTGTCTATTATTAAAAAACTAATTTTTTATGTTGGTCTCATATATATTCAATTTTTTTAAAATGATTTTACTGTACTTGCACATTCACAACTGCAACTATCATTTCTCATATTTGATACTGTTTTCTTTTTCTAATCGGTTGCGACAAGTTTTTTACCCAATTGTTTTTCATCTCCGACATTTTAATTTTCGTGACATGATTACTGTTGCTCGTTACTCCATCCAATATTTGGTGTTTAATCAAATTGGAGTTCGATTTATTGATCGTTGTAATGGATCAACACAAACTCCACAATCAGATAAAGCAAAAGGCTGAAACAAAAATAACAAACCACATCCAAATGATAGCCAACGTGAATATAAGGATCAATGAGAAAATCTAGGAGACAATAACTCTACACTTTCAGATAACTCTTGTACAATTTCAGATAAACTTTTGTAACAGATTCACATGTATCAACACTTCAATAAATAATAGACGATGATCCTCATTTGAATCATTGAGGAAAATATTTCTTATGCAATCTATCTTTCATACTTCTTTATGGTATCAAGAGCCACAAAGACATCCACCTTTGCTGCCAATTCTCTCTCTCTCCCACCCAACTTCATCACTATTAAATTATCTCGTGATAATTATCTTCTATGGCGGGCTCAACTAATCCCGTACCTCCGCAGTCAAAATATTTTTGGCTACCTTGATGGCTCCCTTCTTTGCCCACCTGTCACAATCCCTTCTTCCCCCACTTCCTTTGTCCACATCCCAAATACCAAATACTCTCACTGGTCACAACAGGACCAGATTATACTAAGTGTCATCCTATCCTCCTTCACTGAATCCCTACTCACCCTAGTCGTTGGACTCACCACCTCTAGAGATGTTTGGCTCACATTAGAAAAAATGTTCTCTTCCTCTTCCTTTGCCCATATTCTCAGCACTCGTTTCCAACTCTCTACTCTCCAGAAAGGGTCCTGTCTATCTCAAATTATTTCACCAAAGTCAAACATCTCTCTGATATTTTATCTGTCATAAGCCACCCTCTCAACACTTTTAAAATTACATCCTATCTCCTAGCTGGTCTTCCCTCATCCTATGACTCCTTAATCACCTCTGTCACTACTCGATTAGATCTCATGTCCCTTGATGACTTATATCGACACCTTCTCACTCATGAAACTCGCCTTGATAAGCAAAACACCTCCTCTGAATTTAGTCTACCAGCAGCTCACTTTGTAACTTCTTCAACTGGACGTGGCCATCGAGGTTCTCCATCAATCAATCGTGGTACATCTCAGTTTGGCCATGGCTCCAGAGGCAGAGGCAGGGGCATGGCTCCGCCGCTCCAGTACTTACTCAGCCCATCAAAATTCATTTTCCAACAAACCCTAGTGTCAAATATTCTCAAAAACAGGCCATACAGCTGCAACATGTTGGCACAGGTTTGACCAACAATTAGGGATGTAACCGGTCCGATTTGGTCAGGTTTTGAAAAAATTTTGGGACCGAACTAGTATACACCGGTTTTGCATTTTCAAGAACCGACACCGCACCGATTACTCTCTTAAACCAATACTTCCGGTTTAACAGGTTCCAGTCAAATTTTCCAGTTTTTAATATATATTAAATATCTAATTTCTTATACTTATATATATTAATATATATATATATATATATAAATATTAGTAATACACACTATTATAGTATATAATAATACTATTGGTATAGTACTATTACTATATGTTAGTGATAATATAGCAATTAATATACTAATATATATTAGTATTACTAATATATTTATCAAAAGGAATATGTTAAGAATTTATTAAGCCATAAAATATAATTAATATATATTTTATATTTTAAACATATGATCAAATAAATGTTCATGTTTAAATTAAAATTTTATGTTATAAATTATAATATAACATTATTTCATATATAATTATAATTTACAAAAATCTTATATAATATAAAAATATTATATATAATACTAAAACTTACTTAAAAATATATAAATATGCGAACCGGTCCGGTCCGGTACTAGAAAATATAAAACCGAGACCAAACCAGTTATGACCGGTTTTTAAAATGGAGGAACCGGTCCCAGACCCAAAACCAAACCAAACCAACCGGTCTGGGCCGATTTTCTAGTTCTTCGGTTTATTTTTACAGCCCTATCAGCAATTCCAAACCTCACCATCTGCTCAAGCATATGTAGCACATCCTCAAATACCTCCCACTTCCCAGTCAACACCTCAATATGACCAAAATTGGTATCCTGATATTGGTACCACCACCCACATTACCTTCAATCTCAACAACCTTACCCTCAATGCTGACCCATACACAGGTCCTAATCAAGTCCAAGTTGGAAATAGACAAGATTTGCGTATTCACCACACTAGTTCCTCCCTCCATTACTCATTTACAAAATTATTTTTTCTCACTAACATCTTACGTGCTTCTGAAATAAAAAAAGAATTTACTTTTCGTTTATTAATTCATAAAATATAACAATGTTTACTTTGAGTTTCACCTTTCCTTTTTATGTGTTAAGGATCCATCATTGGGCGCTATCCTTCTCCAAGGTCAAAGTAACAACGGCCTCTATCCTCTGCACACCAAAACACAAAATTCTCATCTCATCTCATTTCATCATTACACATTTTCAAATCCCCATGCAAAATATAATAAACAATTCAACTTTTTCAAATCTCAATTCAACTTTTTCAAATCTCAAAACAATAATAATATTAAAACATAATATTTTAAACTTTCAAACAAAACACAAAATTCTCATCTCACCCCCCAAATCACCCTCCTCCACCAACCCAGTTTCATACATTGACGAAAGAGTATCAATTCCACAATGGCATGCTCCCCTTGGGCACCCTGCCTTACGCACAGTTTAAGCAATTATTTCCAAACATCATCTTGCAATCACCAAAAATAAAAACTTTCTCAGTTTGTCATGCATGTCAACTAGGGAAGAGTCATAAATCACCTTGCCATTTGTCTACTTCAATTTCGTCTAGTCCATTTGAACTAGTATTCATTGATGTATGGGGTCATTGGTCAGTCAGTGGGTACTGTGTATACCTCGGCTCCAACCTGATATCATGGAGCTCCCGCAAGCAGCCCACAATATCTCGTTCTAGCACAGAAGCAGAATATCATGCAGTTGCAAATACAACTGCTGAGGTTATTTGGCTCAGATCCCTACTCACTGAACTTAGGATCTCAATCACTAACACGCCAGCCAACCTAATATCATGGAGCTCTCATAAGCAGCCCACGGTATCTCATTCTAGCACAAAAGCGGAATATCATGCAGCTGTAAATACAGCTACCGGGGTTATTTGGCTCATATCTCTTCTCTCCAAACTTGGAATCTCAATCACTAACATGCTGGTACTCTGGTGCGATAATATTGGTGCCACATACCTGACGGCCAACCCCCTCTATCATGCCCACACAAAGCATATAGAACTTGAAATTCACTTTGTTCGTGACCAAGTTGCACAACGCCTACTACATGTTCAATTTATTTCTAGTAAAGATCAAGTTGTTGATTCCTTCACCAAATCACTTCTCATTGCAAGATTATGCTTCCTTCATGACAATCTCAATGTCCACGAGCTCCCATTGTGATTGAAGGGGCATAATGGATCAACACAAACTCAACAATCAGATAAAGCAAAAGAAACAAAAATAACAAACCACATCCAGGTGACAGTCAACGTGAAGATAAGGATCAATGAGAAAATCTAGGAGACAATACCTCTTGTACACTTTCAGATAAACTTCTACAACAGATTCGTGACATGTACCAACACTTCTATAAATGATAGACGTTGATCCTCATTTGAATTTTGAATCATTGAGGAAAACATTTCTTATACAATCTCTCTTTCATACTTCTTTACATTGGCCTGTCTATCTTGATCCCAAACCTCAAGCAACGTTATAATTCTTGAACTTCACCATTCTGAAAATGAAGAAGCATCCGCACAGTGCTCCCTGGACATATATACTTTTAATCATTTTTCTAGCCTTGCATATTGGTGCATGATACGAATTCTAGCGAAACTCATGTTGTTAGAAGGTATGATCCGTTCTAGCCTTGCATATTGCCTGCAGTCACGTACGTATGATGTCAATTAAACAAAAAGCTTTCCTTGTGGAGCAGTGAAGTTGGTGCTTTCCAAACTTGGAAGTAAGATTAGTTCAGGAATTTCTCTTCTTTTTGTTTTTTTTTTTTTTTCCGAACTTTTTTTTTATTATTGACCATGTATTGCACCTGCGATATACTGCCCGGCCTGAGTTTCATCTTTCTCCGATCGAGTTCGGAAAATATCTTGACTGTAATGGCATGATCCTTTCAGTACTACTGTTTCACCAAAGGAAATATCATGATCTTTTAGTCCTCATAAAGACTAGTCCGAAATATAAAGGTCAATAAACTATAAATTAAGTCTGGATTAGTGAAGGTCACACTCCATAAATATTACCTTTCTAATATTGTCCATATTCTCAACTAAAGTTGGATTTTTTAAAATATATATATCTACAATCAATATAATAAAGGATGACTTAAAAATAAGCAATAAAAACAAAAATAATTGATAAACTATACAAGTTTCCCTTGCATACATATAAAGGGGCACATAGGCAAAAGATTAATAATTTCAGTAACAATTAATGAGATACCATAGAACTAATTAAGAAGGGCTCTGACGTACATATCTAAATCATCCAAGAAAAGCAAATGATGATATTATGTAAAAAGTAATGCTAGATAATATTGTAAATTGTGCAAGTGTCGTGCATTCTTTTTGAAAAATAATAGTCTATCATTAAAAAATTAATTTTTTTTATGTGACTGAACTCATATTTACTTACTTTTTTTAAAAAAAAGTGTATTGTACTTGCACAACTCATTACTGTATCTAGCATTACTCTTATGTAAAACAAAAAAAAAAATCAAAGTTTACGGCCTCTTAACACACGAAAGCTACTTTAAGTTTAACGTGATTCTCGTGGTGATCACGTAGTCAAAATCTTTTTGCAACAAATTTTGTATCAGAATTTGTAAAGTAGACAAGTAGATATGCATGCATAGAATAGTTTTTGTTTGGTTTTATAAAAGTTGCTTTTAGTTTTTATATTTTATATTTTTCACTAAATTCTAGAAAAATGATTAAAGAGAAATTTGGGTAGTAAATTAAGATGAAATGAGGAGAAAGTTGAATAAGATATTATTAGAATATTATTTTTATTTTAGGATTTGAAAAAATTGAATTATTTATAATATTTTATTTAAAAATTTAAAAAAATTATAATTATTAAATGAAATAAGTTTAGATACTTTCTAAATCTAAACAGTGTGAAAAGTTGAACTAAAAATTTTTTTTTGAGATTGAAAGATGTTTGAGTTGAAGTTAAAGTTGAAAAAAATAAAAAATAAAAAAACAACCAGACATGTCCTTTTGGCTACACATCACCTCCTAGCTAATACTTGAAATGCTATATCAGTTATTGTTATGTTTTTTCCCACAGTCCCACTCTATCACTATTAATTAATTTAATTTATTTATTGTTAAAGTACTAAAACGGCATAATTAGAGAAATATAGTTCGAATCTAACCACAAGAAGATTATGCTTAAAGGTTAAAAAATATTAGGATTAGTATTCTACGATCTAACCATGCACATGAAGTATAGTGTATTAATTTTAATCAGTATTTATGATGAAGTTTAGTTTATAAAATGGCCTAATTAAACACAGTTCAAAATCTGGATAGTTATACTTTGATCGATACATAAGAGCATTAGCAATGTCAAGTCCAAATTTTGACTAAAACTTGAAGTTAATTTGATTTTAGCCAAAATCTTTGAAGATGTTAATTCACATTGGACTAACCATTCTAAAATCAAAATAATAATATAATATTATATATTTCAAAAAAAAATTTTTATATTTAACAAATACACTCCATATATTAATTAATAATTCAATATTTACTGTCCAAACAAATTATTTAACATGAAGAAGAAAGGAAGAAAATGGAAGGAATGAAGAAAGTAGACGTGGGAATGAGTGAGAAAAGTGCAAATACTTTTTAGTAAAACTAGCAGTAGGGTAACGTCCAATGGACGTTTGCCCAATTTAGTTAATTAAGAATATTATCATATTTAAATTATGTTAAAACTCTAATTATTTATATAATTTTACTTTTTTAAAAATATTTAACAAAATTTTATCATTTATCTAATAATGAAAGATTAATATTTTATAAATTAAATTTGATAATTTATTTATGATATGATATTTATATGTTAATTATCTAATTTAAATTAATTTAAATCAGTATTTAAATTTTCACCATTGGATCAAATTTGTAGACTTATGATGAAGGGTTTGATTTAAATCCCAAAAACTTTAATATTTTATAAATTAAATTTGATAATTTATTTATGATATGATATTTATATGTTAATTATCTAATTTAAATCAGTATTTAAATTTTTACCATTGGATCAAATTTGAAGACTTATAATAAAGGGTTTGATTTAAATCTAAAAAACTTTAATATTTTATAAATTAAATTTGATAATTTATTTATGATATGATATTTATATGTTAATTATTTATTTTAAATTAATTTAAATTAGTATTTAAATTTTTACCATTGGATCAAATTTAGAGACTTATAATGAAGAATTAGATTTAAATTTCCAAAACTTTCATTTTCCCCTCACTTTCTCTTTCTCCCTCTCTCTCCTTCCACTCAACTGCGTTTTCCCTCTCTCTCTCTCACGCAATCTCCTCTCTCAAGCAGCCGTGTGCCACCGTGCGGTGTCACCAACCACGTCACCAGCTTCCCCTCGCGCCGACGACCAAACCCCGTCGTTGAAGTCCCTTGACAACTCCTCCCTTAGCCACACGCTAGCAACCCGAAATGAGTCTCAACGCATGGGTTCTCCACCCTTGCACTACCGCGGCTTAGCCTCTACTCCACCAAGCACCACCATCGAGTTCCCCTGACGCTGTGGACTATTTCCATGGAACTCACCACCCGTAGCTCCTCCCTAGCCCCACCACGCAGCGCCTCTAGACGCACGGGTTTCTCCCCGTAGCGCCGTCGTTAGCCAAGCCCATGCCACCGCACCACCATGACGGCCTAGATCCGCCGCCTATAGCCCACGACGCCACCACCAACCTTCCACAGCACCTCCCCTGCTCCTCAATGCCCAGCCCTCTACCTCTCCCATTTTGTGATTTTGTAAATTTGTAATTTTGTACATTTTGTAGAATTAAGATAATTTACAGTGAGTTTGTGATCATCTTACTGTGATTTTGATATGATTTCAGTGAGTTTGGCGTTGTGTGATCTATTTTGAGATGATTTCGATGAGTTTGACGTTGTGTGGTCTGTTGTGATTTCGGTGATTTTGTGATTATTGTTTATTACTGTTCACATACACTATTTATTATTGTTCACATTCATAGACGCTTTTAAGTATAAGGGGAATATTTTTTTAGTTGGTAAACAGTAACTTACCAAATATGATTTTGATTTTCTATTTATTATATCTCATAACTTGACTTGAAATGATTAACTAGTTCAATAACTGATTTTGGAAAAATTTAATCAAAATTTAGATTTAGCTGGCATTTGGTTAGTCCCTCTAAGAAATTTATAGTGTTTGGTAATTGCTTTTCTATAACCTTGGGACAATAAATAATACGTTTGTACTCGTGTTTTTAGCGGGTGAATCCATGTATCTACGTAACCATGATTTGTAATTGTATGAACTACGTTCGTTTAAAAAGTCAGATATGATAATTGAAAGATTTTAAAGTTATGTTAACTGTATCTATTTTTTTTTTTTTTAACAATATTGATGTAATTGTTTAATTTAAGTCTTTAACCGCACTTGTTGACATCATACATTTTAAGTAACTCATGTCACTATTTAATATGAAACCATGCACTTAAAATATATCACATCATGTATGATTGAAGATGGTAAATAAATTGTGAAAGATCAACATTTCTTATTTATTTTTTCACTCTATATCCAGTTATTCGTAACAAAAAGAAATGGGCATGCCATTCAACTGAAGTGACTTGTCCAAGGATTTGTAGGCAAGGAAGGAAGAAAGAGAACCCAACAGGATAAAGGAAGAAAAAGAAAAAGAAAGAGTAAATAAATCAGACGAGATTAAAAAAAAAAAAAAATGGTAATAATTGAAGTTTATGGGGGCCCATGAGAGAGGATTAAAATGATGGATTATAAAGGACAAACTCAGATCAGTAAGATTTATATATAAAAAATGCTAAAAAGTATTGGAACTTACATTAATAAATGAATACTTTCGGCAGGAGTTCAATATGTGGCAGCCTAATATTTTTAGATCTGCCTAAAAATCTTCACCTTCGCTGATACTTTATAATTATGAGTACTAATTGCATATGTAGGGGAAGTTAGGTACGTAACAGTCATTGTTCCCAAGCTATTTTAACCTAATTTCTTTTTCTTTCCATATATTTTTTCTGTTATTTTCAAAGATCCACATCTCTCAAGAGATTACCATCGAAAAATATAACATAATTATTTTGACCTAGATCCCTAAACTAGGATAATATATTGTCCATGTGTCTGATCTTGAGTGATTGCAGAATTATTTTAATCACTACTTTTAACCTAATTATTTTGAAAAAGTGATCATGTTTTTCTCGTTGAATTCAATATTGGTAAATAATCCAAATAAAAGAATCTGGGGGACTATGTTGGGTAAAGGCGGATCACAAAACTAATATGTGCCTTTAAGCATGATGTGAGAGAGAGAGAGAGAGAGAGAGATTCTGGGATTGATGTAAGAGTAACTAAGAGGTTTATACATCTAAGGATCTGAAATTAAGCTGTAAGTTGAACTCCTAAGTTAAAGTAAAACAGTTGAGACGAAATGGGCAAAAATTACATTATACAATGAACTTTGTAATATGAAGTGACAAATATATATATAACATGACTTAGCTAGCAGAGATTTATCAACACAGGTAAGAGTAAATAAAGAATTAAGATGTTAGCTTACCACTTCTCTGCTAGCTTATACTTGTGAAGCTCTGAACACTGGGCGAGTAATCTAACTGTAACCCCTGCCAACTTAAATATTCAGGGTACCATCATGTTGACCTAAAATACAGTAAATTACCCAATTAGTCAAAAGATTAATCCATGATGACAACAGGTTCTTTTATCCCTAACACACATCACTTTTCGCCTACTAAAAGTCATCACTAAATATGTTGTGATGACATCTATATATTTCCAGGACTGCATTGCTGCTGACAGCAAATACTTCTCAAACAATTCCAGAAAAGCAAGCATCTTTATTCTCATCTTTATTCTCTACTATTCATGATGAAACTTTCTTCTATGGCTTTGGCCATTCTTTTTTTTTCCCTTACAATGCGGGATCACTCGAAATATAATTTAAAAAATTGACCTATCATTAAATATACAGGGTCCCCACTGATTACTCCACAACCACCAAAAAGGAACTCAATAATTTACCATCTCAGCTTTATTTAAATTTCACTTCTCGAAAGACACCTCCCCCAGCTTGAATAAAAGCAACTAAAAACATAAATGAACAAAGAATGAACATCAAGCACACAATAGGTCACTCTGGTGGATCAAAATGTATATTTCTTGCTTTTGTTCTTTGCTAAATATAATTTTTTATAGGTATGCTAAATATAATTATCTGTGCTTGCAAGAAGTACAATTTCAACAGCAGAATGGGAATCTGAATTATTTACAGTTGTGCTTTCGCCCGCATCCCTGGATGACAAAGTTCACAGTCTATATGGGCTGCGTGGCTCCACTGGCACTCATTCCATAAAGAATACTAATATCAGTTCAATATAGCTGCATATCGACTGATTAATAAAAAGTTATTTCAATATTCAAAGATTATAAGCTAAATTTTCTTTTTGATGATAGGGGAACCACCCCACGGCAGAGTCCTTAGGACTCACCCATGGAACCTAAATCCCCGGGGAGACTAGCACAGCAACCCACCGCCATGGCCTGCCAATTAAATCGCAGTTTGATTCCACATAAAATCAAACCTATGACATGGGGCTCATGCTCACAAGTTCGCCCTTACCACTTGTGCTACCCACGGGTGGGTTTACAAGCTAAATTGAGAAGTGGCAATTTCTCTAGGGCAGGTTTATGCCTAGGAACCATCCAACCAAGTCAACAAGTGACCATTGAAGTTAACAGCCAAAAACAAAGACCAAAATGCTTCCAATTAAAAGCAATTGATATAGGGGATAGCCTAGAACTTGCCAAGGTCAGAATTCAAACCAGGGACAATGAGGCAGGTTCACAAGAATGTTTTATAAACATTCTCCATACAGGTAGTAAAACCCTCGAACATATAATAAGAAGATTACACTCGATGCTCCAACGTTCTCAAAGCATGGGAAAACTTGGCCTTAATGTCATGGCTATGTCATCAAATTCATGTAGGGCAGTATTGTGGTTTATTTAGTAAAACAAAATGGTACAGCGTATCATGCTCATCATGAATATTTTTCCTTTTTGCCTGTGCAATCCCTAAATCAATATGTTCTTTGAAGAAAAACAATTGCAACTTCAACATTCTTAATCCTAGTCATTAAAATTAATCATGCTCACCACTCTTCTCCCTCCACAATCTTCATGTCCATGCATTTATTTTTTATGATGTTGAACCTCAACAAGGCGACCCTTCAAACCCACCCACTGTTTACTTGATCGATCCTCCAAAAACATTGACAATTATTATTATGTATACACTATCCATAAGGAAAAAATAAATAAATTAAGAGACTAGAACACAACTAACTGACTATAAACCTTCCCAAACAGCTCAACATCTTCATCTGGCCCCTAACAATTAGGGCCTTAGGATCAAGGCCCTTTGGCCATCTCTTGTATACTCTTTTGCTGCTGCCAACAATCTCCATCAATATTAATGTTCAGTGAAAGGCAATGATAAGGTAGTTGAACTTCCAGAAGTGGATAGCAGATACATACCTGAGGATCATGACCCTCTGCAGCCACAAACAGACCACTAGCACAAACTAGAGGAAGATAGTATTCAGCTGAAAATGAAGAAACCAGAATGAGCAACTTTAGTGGAAATTAACCATTTAGAGTCTCACAAAAACATAGAAGAAACCAAGATAGGGTGTTTTTCAAGATTATGTAAGATTCCCGTTTCTGCAACCACCCTTGCCACTGCCACATCAAGTTTCTCACTGAAGCAAATAGCCCGCCTGAAATTTGCTCCTATAAAAAGGTTTGTAATTTTCAATGGAGCATGGAAAAGGGAATTGGTGAGCAACATAAACAATCTTAACGCTCAGAAATAGAAAAGTAGAAAATAAAACAAAATCAAAGTTTATGTGGATAACAACATCCTTGGAAACAGAGAAGTGACAATTTAATACGAACTACAAACCACACTTCCTACAGAATAGCTTGATAAGCCAATCTTAGAGACCCATAAACAATAACATGGATAGCACCCACTCCAATTAGGAACACGACCCCACTATGCCATAACCCATGGTTCATATCCTATACGGAAATTCTATTTCAAATCATTAAACTTGCTTCAGCTCTTCCTCAGAAATCCTACAAGGAAGCATATTTTACATAGTCTCAAAGGGGGAGAGAGTTCACATACACAGGAATTAAGGAAAGTAACATTCAAATGGAAACACACTCGTATACCTGCAAATGTGAAAATATCGTACAAGAAGGAAGCGGGAGACAATATTAATTCCTTGTACAATTTAGTCATTAGATTGGCCAGCAAGAGCTATCACATACTCCAATAAAACTCAGTGCTTGTTCATAGACTCTAATAGCGTTATTTTCCAATCTACCGTCCAAGATTTGATACCAGACCCACCAACAAAAACAAACCAGAAAATGAATTTAGAACATAAATTTCAAAAAAATTAACAATAAGCCGCATCAATGCAGCACAAAATTAAATTTAAAAAAAAAAAAAAGCAACAAATTGATTTTCCTGGGAAGCAGTAGCTAAAATAAATCCCGGAAGCCCCGCACCACTTCCGATCAACGATGTTAATGTTTTCGATTGAGTTGTTACGGTGAAACATCAGTAAGATTCTTCAAACTTTCTGCAAAAACCCGAAAAGAAATAATTCTTCGAACTTTTCTTGGTACCTATATAAAAATATATATATATATATATATATATATTTCCTTACCTGGAGAGAGAGAGAGAGAGAGAGACCTGGTTCCTATGGAGAAGATTGTCGACATTGAGATGGACCTGATCTTGTTTGGCGGGAAGTACTGGTTTCGGAAAAGGATGAACCAAGTTCTCTGAAAGTGATTAGGGTTTCGGCGCTGATGATTTCGAAATAGACGTTGGCCTTGAAGCGGAAGATGATTGAAGAAATTCCCACGAGAAAATTGAACAGTGGGAACAATACAAAGCCAAACTAAAATCTTTTTTCGCGCGCGCTAGTCTCCGGGTTCTCGTTCGTTCAACAAAGAAGAAACAAAAGGCTAAAAGCTTTGATTTCGGGCAATTAAAGCCCAAGACATAATCGTCCCTGTTGATAAATAATGTAAGCCCAATTTCTCCAGAAAAAAGCCCAACTTTCAATTGCTACCAAAATCAGAGTAACTCTACGCTCAGGGAAAAGATTTACAAACCAATAAAAATAAAAATAAAAATAAAAACAAATTAAAAAAGGAACATTTTGCATATTTAAAACTCTCACGTTTGACACATCAACCCTCCATCCAATTCTTAATTCTTTATATAAATATATATATATATATATATATATATATATATATATATATATATATATATATATATATATATACACAAGGGTGGGGGTTCAAACCTGGTTCTCCCCATTTAGAGACCGGGTCGAACCTGATTCTCCTCATTTAGAAACCAGACCTTATGCCATCTGATCTAAAGGACCTTGGCATCTTCCATCCAATTCTGAAGTAAAGTACAAAAAACACGCAATATTGTTTGATGAAGTTTTTAATACTTTGAAGGTGCAATGAGTGAATAGGAGTTTTCTCGTATATTCCTCCTGTATATGAGGGTTTCAACATGTCAAAAGTTGTGATTTAGGTACTACAATGCAAAAGAGTTACAATTTAAGGTGCAAAGTGTAATTCCTCAACAACAACCAAAAAACCCCAAAAAGCTTACAAATGAAATAGAAACAACTACAAGTGGAAAGTACTTAGATTTCAGTATCCTACCATGAAGGCACATAGATAAGCGACAGCCTACACAGTGAGGTGAGAAAGTCAACATTGAAGACATCCTATTCATTTCTAACCGGCTCAATCGGTACAATTACAATTATTGTTAGGGTCTTGCAGAGAAGCTTTGGCTTCTTCATACTCATCAGAACAGCTCAAAATCTCCGTGATAAACTTTATCAAAGAACAGAGCCCACCCAAGAAGTTATGATCAATAACACCCTTGCCTTCCAAAACATGAGCAAAATCAACAAGTTTTACTTCAGCACAATTCCTTTCTTTAACTACTGATTCCTTATCATACACCATGAGAACCGAACAAGAATAGAAATGGTAAATGGTTTGATCCTCAAACCATTTTTTGAGTTCCAACAATTGTGCCAAAATTCCAGCAGATCCACCATAAACAGTTGATGCAAAAGAACAATCAGGGTCCATACCTGTATCTACAGAGGTGTTAGAGGAGACAAACTTCCTCAAAACTAACCTAACATCCTTGGCAGTAAATTTCTTGACAAGCTTTTTATCTGGCTTCCAGGTTTCAGATTCTTGGCTCCCATGTACCTGCAATCCAGATATCCTAAACCCCAGTGCAATGCTTGTTGAGTCTCTGTCTTTCTTTAAACACTTTTGGATATAGTCCTCTGATGCTTGGGGGTACCACGTTCTGGATCCAATCTTAATGTCCATGATAGACGGATTGAGGTGACTTGAGACAGTATCTTGCAGCACAAGATGAGGATGCAGGCCAGATCCATCAGATGCCTCTATAAGCCGAGTTCCATAAAAAATAGGAAAGAATCTCCGGACGTGATCTGGAATCTCAGTGTTCGATGAGAATGATTTATAGAAGGCTACCTCGTTGGACCCACGATCATCATCTTGAAGAGGTTTGTAGAAGTGCCCTACATCATCTATCAGAGGACCGAGCATTCCATCACGACCCTCGTGGCCAGCAACCTGATGATCTGGGACCTTAAGCATGGTCTAGGGTATAAGAAACGCAACAAATTCACTAATCTTCAACTATATTTGTCCTCTGAAGGTACTGCTCTATCACATTAAAAAAATAAAAGAAAGAAGTGCCTCCTGCAGATTCGAGTTCATTGACTATTAGACATCTTATGAACAAGAAAGTCATGCAAAGCGCATCATGAACAAAGGCAATATACTCAATATAAACCAAGCAACAAATTTTGAACACCATGAAAAGAAAGGAACAACTAAAGGAAGTAAACTAGTTAATAATAACAACCCTGATTAGCAAAATCACAGGGTTCTAACATTCTTTGCTTCAGAATCTGGGCTCTGACTTTGATGCATCATGCAGTCATAGTCCCAGATTCCGATCTCCGACAAGATTCTGACTCTGTTACTCTGCTCTGGCATTGGAGTGCTGGGCTTGGGCCATGCTTTATTGGGATTTTTTAAATGTGTTTTTAATGGGCTCTATCTAGGAGACTAACAGAGCGTAGAGATCATATATTCCCATTTATGAAACAAGCAAATGGATCAAATATAATGTAACAGATAAAATCAAATACCTTAAGCTTTCTTAACCAGCATCGAATCCAAACCCAAGGCAAAAACACATAATCGATTACAATCGACAAAATTGAGCATCGGCTTAAAGAAAAGTTTGGGACAGGTCTCTAAAGGAGCTTTATTTAGAAAAAATAATGAAACAGACTAGAATAGGAAGATGTAATCGACAAAATTGAGCATCGGCTTAAAGAAAAGTTTGGGACAGGTCTCTAAAGGAGCTTTATTTAGAAAAAATAATGAAACAGACTAGAATAGGAAGAAATCAAAAACAAAGGAAGCTTCTCAGAACCATAAGACTATGCGTGAAATCAGTAATAAAAGAACTCTACTTATTTGGGCAAGAAGTTGAGGAAGGTCACTCTACATATTGAGGAAAAAAGGTAATCAAAGAACACACCAAATCACCCATCACAGATTCAAATTTGCCGACAATGCTTTGATTCCTCAATTTTCCAATACGTTGCGAAAACAATGGCCTAAAGAACTGATCAAATACATGCCATTTCGCCAACTCCCCAAAAACAAAAATCACTCAACCCAAAACTTTAAAAACAAAAGAGCTAATAAAATGCATGCCACACTCTCTATAAACATACTTGCATCAGGATTTTACATTTCCAATCAACAAAACCCATCAGATGAAATTCAATAACAAAATGATCCTCAGTTCCTCATCGATCCTATCCAGATGACAAACATCCAAAGCTACCCCTTTCCTTTAAATCTGCAAATAGACCATTCCAAATAAACTTCGAAAAATTGAGGGAAAAATCGTCACTTACCGTCTGAAGTGAAAAAATGGTTCCTTTCTTTGTTTCTTCAGTCTTTCCTCTCTGTTCCCATGAAGTTAGTACACTGATAAAAGAAATGGGGAAAGGGAAAAAAAATGGGGAGAGAAAAGGTGAGAAATGAAATGGGGAGAGAAAAAAATGGTTCCTTCTTTTCTTGGAGAGCTGCATAGGTTGCGGGAAAGGAACAGAAGTGGGGAGAGTAAAGGTGAGAAATGAAACCGAGGAAAATGAAACCGTCTAGGTGAGAGAAAAAACAATAAATTTTAAGATACCTGAGCTACAGTGGTTTAACATATTTGTTGAATCACTGTAGCTCAAAGGCTGGATGAGTAATGACCCAGTGCCAATGGTGCCGAGCATTAGCATTGGATTATGCAAATGCAAATGTAAAATTTGCATAATATGACGTGATTTTGCATTTAGCTATTCCACTCAAAACTTATTCTCAGATTGGATTATCTATCTATTAGTCAAAATAATAATAAAATATTATAAATTTAATAATATTGTCTTTTCAATTTTTTTGTTCTATTATTTTTTTTCTAAATTAAGAGCTACAATGGATCGACGGTTGAGTGTTCAATTGGCAAAGCCTAGCTCTTATTGCTGAATACAAACCTAGCTAGAAAGGCTAGAATCGAATCTTAATTACATAAAACAGACAAAGATTAATTCAAAGAAGTAAAGCTGTTAACTACATGTTTGGAAAGCTTATACATATATATATAGGAGGGCCAGCATGATGGATCTATCTGCAGTGAAACAAGGAGGAAGTTTCATATCAGAATGGATTCATTTATGATGTGAATAAATGCTGGATGTAGATATGGAGGTAAGTTTCAGTGTCTTGTCCTCCATGAAAGCTCTCGAGTTAGCATTAAAATGGAGGTGGGGCCAAAGGTCATGGTGGATATGAAGAAGGTTTTGCTTTGGAACTTATTTCAAATATAGTCACTGTCATATTCTCATGATCGGTACAACCAACCAGTAAAAGTTGCGTTAAATCCCCCCATGCTATCTAATCTAATTAGCCCAACCCATGTAATTATTGGGGCTTAACTATGTTTATAATGGCATCAGAATTTGGTTAGTTCTGAAGCTAGCTCCACACCAGCAGATCAAACATGTGCATATATTTGCAGGACACACTAATATAAAACTAAAGCATTTTAAAACCTTCTATATATGGATGTAGGTGCATACAAACCTATACACATATCTGTACGTGTTTGTATATATCTATGTACGTGTGTAAGTATTAATAATGTGGTATTCTATTTTATTACTTACTTTAAACCTCTTTTGTTTTCATCTTTGATTGTCAGGAAGTTGAAACAATCTATACCCATCATCAGAAAACAGTAATTGTAGATGCTGATGCAGGTCAGTATAAAAGAAAGATCATGGCATTTGTTGGAGGTCTTGATTTAAGCATGGGCCGATATGATACTCCAATACATCCTCTTTTTAGTACTTTACAAACAGTGCACAAAGATGACTACCTAATCCTAACTTCATGGTAAATGATTCAATTAATTTATCAAGAACACTTACTGAATTTGCATTAGTTTTGCATTAATTTATCAATTAATTAACTTCCTCAATAGCACTTCATCAAACACTTCATCTTCACAAAGACCACTTCACTCCACTCTCACTCCAACTTCACAAAGACCAAGCAGAAGCAATACAAATGAAATAAATCTTGTAGACACGATCCTGGAGTGCAACAGGCGAATTTTCAAGAAAGGAAAAAAAAAAAAAAAAAAGACATGCCATATATAAAAGTGTTCACATTCGTTTGTTCTTATTGTTCTAGAAGTATATGTAAGTGTCAATCCAGCTTTATACATGGCAGACAAACAATAAAAAAGAAAAAGGAAGTGGATTCTAGTTACAGAATATATATATATATATATATAACACATGTTAATTAACTTACTTCCAGCTGGCTAATTGCTTGTGGATGGTATTACGGCAGGTTTGGGGGCAAAGACAAGATGAGATACTTATCTCATCTCATCTCATCATTACAACTTTCCCAAATTTCCACACAAAATATAATAAACAATTTAACTTTTTCAAATCCCAAAACAATAATAATATTTAAAATTAATATTTTAAACTTTCATCTAAAACCAAAAATTCTCATCTCACTCCCCGTTGCGTGGGGGGAAAAAGGTTGAAGACTACTCGCCCATAGTTCTTGAGAAACAGACCGAGAGTTCTTTTTTAGTTCACATTCGTTTCTCTGATATAAGATTAGGATCAATAAGGTTCTCTTCATTATGACTATAAGAGGATTTATGATGTGTATATTCATGGTCTGTTGCTATTCCTATCAGTTTTCATTTACTTGTTTTCAGATCAAAGTGTCTGGTTTTGAGCCTAGGATTCCAAAGAATTCATTTAAAATATATTCCCCTCTCACTGTGTTTGCAGACAGAATTGAGAAAAATATACAAATTCAACCAACATCACAGTAAAACAAATTTCAAACATACTTACCTATTTTTTGAAACTCACGGCAGGATGTGCTGGTGCTGCTGTGACGAAGTGGTGCTGCTGTGACGAAGTGGTGCTGCTGCGACGGACTGCTGCTGCTGCGACGGGCTACTGCTGCAATGAAACCCAAATGCAAAGTGAAATAGGATGCCACTTTTCTAAGAAAGAAACAGGGCCTAACTAATAAGTTATTAATAAACCAGATGAAAAATTAGTTTTCTGATCCATACAATCAATCTGATTATCATGAAAAATTAATCATAAACCAATTAGAGAATCCAAAAAAAAAAGGCAAAATAAAAGCTACAACACACAAAGGGGGTCACGATTTGGTCAGATTAGATGGGTAGGTGAGGAGGAGGGACCTTGAGTTGGGCCTCGGCTGCATCAAGGCGCCTCCATCTCTGAGCAACTTCAATGGCTTCTCTTTGCCTTGAGTGGTGCTGCGTCGATGAGAAACGACTGGACTGGCTTTTGTGCGATGGAAACAGACACTCTAGGTCAGAGATCTTGACCAGATGGCTTGAGTGTCTTTTGTGCTAAGGAAACGGGCGAAGTGATCTCAGATTTTGGGCTGGAAACAATGGGAGAGCAAAAGGTGTGGGTGGAAACGATGGAGAAACAGATATGCGGTTGCACGAGACGGAAAACGGAGAGAAAATTGTGAAGGAAACTGAGTCAATCCAATGCGGGAGCAACAAACCGAGAGAAAAGCAACTACTTCGATAGACAGAGGAAAAATCGAGGGAAGAGAGAGAGCGCTTCTGGAGGAAGAAAATAATAAACAAACATTTGATTGAACTACAATGTTAATGCACGTCACTTTTATGAAGTTTAGCCATTTTATGGATTGCCCATATGGCTAACTCAATGCGAATACTACGAGAATTACAGAATATCCGTACCAAAAGGATGCCCTCAAAGAGACCTTCTCCTTCACCAGGAGAGAGAGAGAGAGAGAGAGAGAGAGAGAGAGTACCTTAAAGGTGGCAGCGGTTCTCAGCGCCAGCGGACGCCGAGTGAGGGAGGAACTGCGGGTGTGATAAAGATTGATAATCTGACAGAAATGAGAAAGAAGGGATTACTTTTAGGGGGTAAATATTCTGGTTATTTTCGGTTTTGTATATTTTTTTAGGAGCAATGATACAATGACAACCTATCTACCATTTATTTACAATTTATTAATAAAATAAATATTTTTTATAATTTAAATTCATCAAATCAAAATCAAAATCAAAATATATATTTAAAAATATATTATTGTACTCTAAGATTGTAGACAAGTAGTAAAGTATGACGTGTTTTATCATTCCTATTTTTTAGAATCTATATACACCAGTTTTAAAATTTTAAAAATCAATATCATATTGATTTACTATCGAAATCAAAACTTTCAATTTTTTCAGTCTAACCTGATTTGATCCATTTTTTCGATTTTACGAATTATATATGTTAGTAATAATATGATATTTATATATACTAAATTATTAATCTATTTATATTATAATATAAATACATTATTTTATAATAATTAACACTTACTAATATAATATTGAATTTAACTATAGTCTATATAAGTTTTAGACTTTTTATATGGGTATATATGATCAAATGTGTACAAATGTATTTATAAAAAGAATATATATCTATATATTATAATTTATTTTATCCAAAATGCATTTATCCTTTATATATATATATATATATATATATATATATATATACATATACGTGTGTGCGCGCTAATTTCAAATATATATGTGTGTATCAAAACTAAATTTATATTAATAATTTAATATTAATGTTTATGTTTAATATTAAAATTTTATGTTATATTTATTTTTATTATGGGCTGTCACCCCCATCCCACCCCCGCCCACGGAGGTAGGCCCAGATGTGGGCAAGTGGCCCTGCCCCCAGTTGCCCGCCCCTACTGACCGGTTCTCCACAGGTTCTAGCCGATTCTCATCGGTTCTTATACACCCCTAAATAGGAAATGTGGTGGTAGGTTATGGGTTGTGTGTGAAGGAACTGGAGTTGTAGCAATGCCTAGGCATCAGTTTCTGTGTGTTTGTTGGTGCACTGTGGAGGAGAGCTGAGACCAGAGCAAGATACTAAGAGCATTGGCATTGGCTTCATCAAAAGCTTAGTCAAATGCAAAATTTAATGAATTTCATCAAAATAGGGCTGCATTGGATTAGTCAAAGATATAAGTATGAAACTTTGAGCTACAGTAAATGGATAGGTTTCTTCAAATTTGAAGGATTACTATTCACTCATCAAATCTATTTTTTATTCACTTTTAATCTCCAAAAGTCTTTTTTATTTACGTTTAATTTACAACCGTCTTGTAATAATAATGTAAAAAACAGATTAAATTATTAATTAACATATGATTAATGTAATTGTAAAATATGAAAAAAAATAAAAAGATTTTTATTAAAAAAATAATATTATATTATTATTTTGATTAATTCAATAGCTAATTCAATGTGGAGTTATGGCTAGAAAAGTTTTGGATTTATAGAAATTATGTACTTTTAATCAAATTTTAGAGATAACTTTGATGAAGCCAATGCTAATGCTCTAAGTTTTGACTTTCTAGAGTATAAACTCTTGGTGGCAATGGTGCAACGGCCTCAACTCAGACGCGGGGGGGGGGGGGGGGGGGGGGGGGGGGGGGGGGGGGGGGGGGGGGGGGGGGGGGTTTTGTCGTTGCAATCTTACGGTGTTATGACTATAGCTAGGTGTGGTTGCTGGTAAATGAGCGTGGACAACCCACAGTTGCCGTTGCGATAGCTTGTTGGTGTTGGGATGCGGCTGGTGGTGCCTCTAGAAGCTTGCGGTTCACGGTGAGGACATGCAGGACTACTTCAACGTGGGGTCTTCACAGCAGGATGTGGGTAATATTCTCGGTGCACTTGTTCGTTTGCTGGTTTGTCGTGGGTTGTGGGGAAGAAATCGAGCAACTAAGCCATGAAAGAAGAAAATCAGAGGGGGAGGAAGGCTGGGTTGCGTGCGTGGGGCTGAACATGAGTTTGGTGCTGTGGCATTAAGGGAGCCTTTGAAGCGACCCCGAAAGTTAGCGCGGCAACTATAAGGGGGTTGCTAGGGCCCAGGGGTATTGCATTTATCGCAAAGAGGCTACCATATTCGATTAGAGAAGTGGAAAGAGAAATTCAAATGGTCCAAGCTCTCTTCCATTTCACCACACAGCGCACACCTTACTGCTTGAAGCTATTACAATCCGTTTTTATTTTCGGTACGTCTTTAGCCGTGGTGTATTGCCAAAATAGGATTTTAGGGCACACATTTTTTTATTTAGTTCTTTCTTTCTATGTAAATATTTAGAGATTGAGAGCAGATAGACAGTATAGAATAGGGGGTGGTGACCTCTAAAAGCCTAAGCGCCATTCACTGTAATACCATACTCGACGGTGGCTCTATACGGTATAATGTAAGCGAAGAGAGAACTCAAAACTGTTTTGTGAAAGCTCATTCTGCTTTTCACATGCTTTTTCGACGACCTCCTTATCTATACCCGTGGTGAATCAGATTGGAAAATTAACAAAAGGATGATAATAGGTATATAGAGAAATTGGGAAAGGGTCCCATAGAGTTCAAGTTGGAGTTGATTAATGATCAACGAGAGTTTGAAATTTAAAAATATAATCTAGTTGTTCATTTAACATAGGATTCAGAGTGACTAAAACTGCGTAAGGAACCTCAATCAACGATGATTTTAAAATGAGAAAGATTCTAGTAGCTGATATTAAATTCTAAAATGAGTTTAGTTCGTCCAATAATTATTTTTGGAAAATTTCTGGGGCCAATTACTAGTTAAATCGGGTCAATTGATTCATAAAATATTAAATGAGCTTAAATCTAAATCGCTCATTAAACCTAATTTAGACCTAATAAAATTATCCATATTACATTTCTAATAACACTGGATCAGATTGTTACATGCTAGGTCGAGCAAAAGTGGTCATGCCTGTTTTTCGTTTTCACTATAATATTCTTTGTTTTTATCTTAAAAATTATTTTTATTATTTCTTTTTTTTAATATATTTTGAACTTGTATAGAGATTTATTAGAGCATGCTTAAGGTCCATTTGTCAACACAATTGTTCTCGAGTATTCTCAAATAAGTAGTGCTATTTGAGGCATTTACACCACATATCATCCACATAGCATAATTTGATTTATAAGATTAAAATTTTAAAATTTATCTTCCTAAATCAAATTAGATCACATGGGTGGTGTGTAGTATAAATGCATTTAAATAAAATTATTCTTTTAAGATATTCTCATATATTTTCTTCCCAAACATCAATCAAATGCAAAAACACTTCTCAATTTTAAATTTTCAACTTTTTCATCTAATTATTATAACCTCAAACTCCCAAACAAAATACAAAAAACAACACTACTTTTTTTTTCAAATTTCAAAACAAAATAATAATACTAAAATATATTCAAACAATTTTTTAACTGTATAATATTTTTATTCAACTTTTTCTCTAATTTTTCAAAACACAATAAATTATTTTACTAATATTCACAAATATACTAATATATTATAAGTATCCAAACGTGGCTTTAATCTCTAAATTTCGAATGACTGCTTGGTATTATCAATTTTATTTATAAATTTAATAGAGAAACTTGAATAATTTTTTGTTTTAATTTTTTTTCCTTTTTATGTTTTTGTAATTTTGTTGTTGTTGTTGTTGTTGTTGTTGTTGTTTACCATATAAAAATGACTTCTTAAATACTTTTTATTCTTTAAAAATTTTTATATTTGTCAAGTGGCATATGTGAAACAGTCAATGGTATTGATATGGAGGGGATAAAGTTTTTATGTGGAGGCCATGCCTCGAATCTCTCCCTACTCAACTCAATTTGCTCAAAAAGAGGGTGGTGGATAATCCTTTATGTCCGATATGTTGTGTGAAAGAGGAAACTGTTGTTCATGCTTTATGGAGATGTGAGTCTGCAAGGGATGTGTGAAGCCAGTGTTTTAAGAGATTACAGAAATGTTTCATGCCACAGACATCTATGCTGCAATTTGTAGAAGCTTTAACAGATTCATTGTAAGAGAATATTGTGCAAGAATTTGTGGTAGTGGCTAAGAAGATTTGGTGGAGAAGGAATATATTTGTCTTTCATAATGAATTCCCTCACCCAAACTCCCTTGTCAAGGAAGCTAATCAAACCTTAGATATGCTAGTTGAAGAAGCAAGGAAGATCGACTCAAGTCAAGTGTACATCAGCAGAAGCTTGGTCTCCACCTGGAACAGATTAGTTTAAAATCAATTGGGATGGGACCATTGAGAAGATCAAAGGTTTGATTGGAGTTGGTATCTATGTCCTTTGGAGCTTTACAAGCAATCAAGTTTGGCTTTGAACTTGGGCTTAGGTAAATCATTGTTGTGGGAGACTCCATGCAGGTGACAACTGCTATTAAGGAGAATTCTGAGCCATGGAGCAGTGCAAGTACGTATGTGAATGAGGCAAGATTTCTACTAAAATACTTTGCCAAGTGGGATGTTTTTCATGTTAGGAGAAATGGTAACAAAATGGCTCATTTGTTGGCAAAAAAATGTTCTTTCCATTTCAGATGTAAATTGTAATGATAGAGGAATCCCCTCCTTGTATTTCATCTTTATTATAATGGAATGTGACTAGAGTTTTTTCTTCACCAAAAAAAAAAAAAAAAAAAAAAAAACCAATGGCATTGATACGGCATGTCCAACTTTTCATCGAATATAAAAGAGTCCTTCAGTGCTCGGTCCAAAACAATCAACAGGAACTAATAATTTGGAAAGGCTACTTTGCACCCGCTACTATTTAAATTTTAATTTTTTTAAAATATTTTAAAAAAATTACTACTAGAGAATTTGTATATATATATATATATATATTTACAAAAAATATGTAAAGATGTTTAAAAAACATTTTAAAAAAAAAAAGTGAAATTGCACTGGCGGGTAGAAGGATCCTAATAATTTTAACTTACACACTTCCCCGTCTCCATAAAAGCAACTAAAAACACAAACGAATAAAGAATGAACATATCAATCACAGTAGGTCACTCTGATAGATCAAATCGAATGTTTGCTTTTGTTTTTGTGCTGCATCCATTTGGAACAAGTATAATTTCAAAGCACACAAGTTGTCAATAAAGATAAAAGCAGGATGGGCATCCGAATCATTTACAGTGGTGCTTTTGCTGGTACCCCCGGATCACGAGGATACTTTCTTGGGGTGGGGCGATCTTTCAAACATATAATGGCAGTTCGCTGTCCATATGGGCTGTGTGACTCCACTGGGCATACAAGGAACACTAATATCAGTTAGTAAAGAATCATATCAAATGAAATGATCCTTAATGCAAAGTTATTCATACACTTCAAAGATTTTTTTTTTTTTTTTTTTAATGTCGGGGAACCTCGCCGACACTTAAAGATTTAAATCTAAATTGAGTAATGACAGTGGGTCTACAGGCATGTTTAAACCAGGAGCAATCCAATCAAGTTGATATGTGGCAGTTGAAGTAAAAAGACAGAAAAAATAAAGAGGAAATATGCTTCCAATTAAAAGCAAATGGTACTGAAGATGTCTGATTTTAAACCGTGGACAATGAGCCAGACTATGTCACAAGTATGCTTTCTAAACCTACTTTACAAATGGAAAGACTCGACCCTACGTCAAGGCTATGTCATTGGTTTACTTGGTAAAATGAAACAAAACGGTACAAAATGTCATGCTCCTTGTGCATTCTTTTCCTTTTGGCAGCACAATCCCTGAATAAATAGCCTCGATCTTTTTGAAAAACAGTTGCAACTTCAACCATTCTTGGAGGTGCTTGGGGTGGTTGGTGCACTAATGTAGTGTTTGTGTGTGTGTGTGTGTGTGTGTGTGTGTGTGGTGGGGGGGGGGATGGCAATGTTTCGAAAACAATATCCGATTTGTGGTTGGACAGGAAATCAGGTTTTGGCATAATGTTTGGTGTGGAGAGCACTCTCTGGACAGGGCGTTCCCAGCTCTCTATAGTATTGCAGCTAATAGGGATGGTTCGGTGGCGGATCTGCTTGTGTTTGCCCAAGGCTCTCATCAGTGGAATATTCTATTCACTCGGGATAACTATGATTGGGAATTGTTTACCGTTTCAGAATTTTTCAGCTCGATATACTCAGGAAGATAACGGCACAGGGCGATAGGATACAATGGAGGTGTAGTGGTAGCAAGAAGTTCATAGTGAAGACATATTATAAAATATTGGCATCACAAGGTAATGTATCTTTCCCATGGAAAAGCATTTGGAGGTCTCGCGTACCTTCCAAAGTGGCTTTTTTTGTGTGGACTGCTGCCCTTGGGAATATTCTAACCACGGATAACTTAAAGAAGAGGGGCCTCATTGTGATGAATTGGTATTATTTGTGCAAAAAAATGGAGAATCAGTCGACCACCTATTATTGCATTGTGAGGTGATGAGAGAGCTGTGGAAGGGGATATTTAGTAGCGTGGATGTTGCTTGGGTTATGCCGGCAAAAGTGGCTGACCTGCTTGCTTGCTGGAAGGGTCTCCAAGGTTGTTCCCAGGTAGCCGCAGCATGGAAGATGATCCCGTTGTGCATTATGTGGTGTATTTGGATGGAAAGGAATGCACGGTGCTTTGAAGATAGGGAGCGAAAAATGGCGGAGCTTCAGAATTTTTTTCTACATACTTTACTCTTATGGTTTTCAGCCATTGTCCTTAATGGAAATAGTGTGCATGATTTCTTATCTCTAATTTAGTGTTTTTATGATGTATTTAGGCATTTTCTTTTGTATACTCCCTGTGTACATGGGCTATGCCTATTTTCGTTCATATCAATGAAACTTACTTCTTATTTATTAAAAAAAAAAAATCCTTCAACCATTCTTAATTCATATTCTTAAAAATTAATTATGCCCACCACTCTTATCCCTACTTACTCTTCATTCACTTCCCTGAATAAATAGCCTTGTTCTTTGCCTGAAGGTGATACACAAGCTGGATAGGAATGTCAACCTCCACACTACCCGAGCCCCCAAAACCATAAAAGCCAATAGGAGAAAAACAAGTGAATGCATTTATAAAGAGCCACTTACCAAAAAACAACATGATTAAGTGCCAAAAATATGTGCAGGCAAAGAACTCATATCCTAGCCGCAGAGGTGAAGACTGAAAATGTATGGAATGGATCATACAGGCAAAATATCCACCTGGTGAGAGTATAGGAGGTTTGTAATAGTTCTCAGCCAGAGGCAAATATCTTTCCCAAACAGAATCAAGTCAAAACCATGACCTTGAGATCAGTTTAGAAGATAATATTAACAATTTCAAGCAGTAAACAAAATATATACTTTGCTTAGTAGTCAGTATAAGTTAGAAAGGAACTACATTTCACTATTCCTATTTACTGTTTACTACTAAAACAGAGAAGCAGTTTCAAGAAAAAAAACAAACACTTGATGGTAATGTCCAATTCTATTGAAGCTATCATCTAAGAGACAAGTGAGTTTCTCTCACTCATTAACACATGATGTGTCAAATTGAAAATATAAGGAACAAACCTGAGGAAAGTTGCAACAGGGAAGAACCCATCATTTGAATTGCTCTTTCTGCATTTCTAACTTCCTCCTATGAAAAGTACCATATAAAAAAATTAGTTGATATTTCCCACCAAAAAAAAAAACAAATAGATAAATGAAAAGAAAAATCGAAAAGTTTTCTCTTGTTTATGTCTTAAGGCAGATTTTCGTTGAACAAATTTGCAGATCATAAACTCTCAAAATCTTTACATTGCATAGTACACAGAAATTGCAGTAAATCAAATTTTATAGTAGTACATGCACAGAAACATTTTCAGGATTTTATCAAGAAAAATAAAATCAGTTTTTTGCTTGTATGTACAATATGTAGTAGTGACTCTCCTTTGGAGATGACTGTATTACGCCCTCAAATGCCACATGAAAGAATTTCAAGCCTCCATATTGGCTAACAACAGAATGTAGCTTTTATTTTAGAGTAGAAAAATTTTAGCCATAACTTGGATTTACACGAAATAAAGGAACCCCAGGAGACTCTTACAACTTAGTTCTTTCTACGATTGTTAGTTTCACATTTGTTAACTTTGAGATGGTTATTTCTGATATTTTGCCCAAGGACCTTGCCCTCTTTTTGTTCAACATGTAGGTAGGTCTTCTTCCTTTGCTTGGACTTGATGTACATTGTACCCCACATATATGTCAAGTACTTCAAATCATTTAGGTGCAACAGCAACAACCATACTTATGAGAATGGCAACATAACTAAAGCAACGGATAGAAACCTCAGAAAGTGGTTGTATGTTTGTGACATCTAAACGTATACATAATAAAACTAACAGATACGCACTGAAAAACCGTTTCCTCTAGTGAAGGAAAAAAAAAAAAAAAAAAAAAAAAAAAAAAAAAAAAAAAAAAAAGAGTGAAAGAGTAGGGAGTAATTCACCTCTCTACGTATAAAACCTTTTTTATAGGTACTTCACAAAAACAGAATTGCACAAAACAGGGGCCAACGATGGTACATGGGAAGTATACAAGATAAACACTAAAAAAGGCAATGCACAAAACATCAGGCAAGTACATGAAAACACAACATATAGCCGAACATAAATATTCCATTCATGAAATATTTGATGTATGGTGAGTTGACTTCCCACCACAAAGTAATAACTTGATGTAGACAGGCTTATGGAAATCGGGGCATATTATGGTGGAGTCATAGGGATGAACTCATGGACTTTTACAGATGTTTCTATTAGAGAAATTCTGCTCTGAAGCCAGTTTAAGAACACACACCACACACCTTTATTACGTGGCAAACCAGGTCTGAAGAGAATGAGAATAAACCGGTAGTTTAACACAAGATCAAGAAAGGGGTTACTCTGTTCTCTCTGCCCCCTTGTAGTTCGTCTCTCTCTCTCTCTCCTCCCCCCCCCCCCCCCCCCCCCCCCCCCCCCCAACTGTTCTTCAAACTGCAAGTTCTCAAAGGTTGTAACACCCCCACTCCCCTTAGTTAAGAATAAAGTCACTTTTAAAATTTTTTGGGAGCCAAAGTGCTACTACTAACCTTGACTTAAAATATTTTTCTTTTATTCTAAAGGAAACGCCAAGTACAAAGATTTCTTATAATAAATATAATCATTTTGTATTAAAATACTGAAATCATAAATGAGAGTGTGTTGAAGCCTTTATTAAAATTTCTCAAAATCTGTGTCATAAAAAAGCACAACTTAAAATCTCTGTACATGATTTAGGCCACTGTCACGCCTCCCTCCCTAAACTAAGTCTCGTTCTGCAGCTATACTTTCATAAGTATTCTGACTATAGGTGGTTTAAAAACATAAAACAACTAAAAAGAGTCGATGACTCAATAAGAAACCTATCATAACGTAAACATACTTAACATAAGGTTTTTCATAAAATATTTCATGCTAAGAACTTAAAAGCATGACTATTCATACGTATGCTATGACATTACATGATTTATTTTGGCTTATCTGACGTATCTTACTTATCATACTGGCCCACACACTTAACCCTTTGTGCAAGTTTGTGCACTGGCCCTACATCTCGCGGCTGCAAAAGGAGCTACTAATAGTATTCTAGCATACTATGGTGGACCATGCTTAGCTCCGTGGCTTGCACATTCACCCATAAATCACATTGGTACCATGCATCTAAATGACCATCTTATTAACTGCTCTGAGCTTATCTTACACTTGATTTTATGAAAGCTTATGCGTTTTTTGCAACATGAAATGCATAATACATGTATAATATGCGGAATGAAACATGATGAATGACATGCTTACAAATATTATGATATGCGTGAAACATAAACATTGGCTTCCAAAGAACTAGCTTAATAATAATATAGATAACTATCGAACGTATGCTAATCATAATTTATGATTAAACTACTTACCTTGTAGTATTGTTTCCTAAAATTTTCGACACAAAATCGATTACGGTGTGATGGAGGGACGACAGTGGTTGTGATTAGGAGGGAAGAATAGACGATGGTGGCCTTGCCGTGTTTCATGGTGGGGGGAAATGAGGCTATGACATGCTGAAGGTAAAAAGAGAGTTAAAAACAAAAAGCCTAGGCTTGAAGAGGTAGGTGCACGTACAGCGCATGAGACTCTATTTATAGGATGGTATGGGTTGGATTTAGGAATTTTAAGGTGAAGAGGATTCTAGAATTGTAATCCTAGTGTGTTTGAAATTAAAGACATATTCTAGTAGTTCATTTAATGTAGGATTGGGAGTGACTAAGATTGTGTAGGGAACTTCAATTGGTGACAATTTTGAATTAAAATAAATTTCTAATGGCCCATTTTTAAATTCTAAAAGGAGTCTTAACTCCTTCAATAAATAATAAATGAGACTTAACTTAGTTATTGAGCCTAACTAAAACTCATAATCAATCTCAATAATTTATCACTCATGGGCTTATCCAATATAACCCATTAAATATAATTTAGGCCCAATAAAAATTATAAATATTCCAACATTAGAATTATTGGGTCGGGTCGTTACAACGGAAATCACGGTTGATCATTGGCGGTTTTCCAGGTCCGGTCACTCTGTTCTCTCTCCCCCCCCCCCCCCCCCCCCCCCCGGCCTCTCCCCCTCCCCCCCCCCTGTTGTGTCCGACTCTCTCTCACTCCCCCCCCCCCCCAATTGTTCTTTCGTCTGTTTCGGATATGGAAATTATCAACCAAACAAACAAAAACCCTAGAGAAATAGAGACCCACTTAGTTAGATCAGCGACTGTTTCTAACTCCACTAATTCTTGCTTGGGATTATGACTTACTGGAATGCTTTCACAGTTTAAGAACACTTTTTCCCCTTTTTCATTTGAACTGGAGATTCTGATTTTTGACGTTTTAGGAATTGTTTCTTTCCATATAACCATCATTGTTGGAGAATCCAGTTTTAGCTTCTTCCAAATAGGTTCTTCCTTGCGTGCTCTTCAAATGTGGTTTCTCCCTCTCTAGTGATCGCTCTCTCTCTCGGCAGATGCATGCTTTTCCTATTCTTTGGATTTTTCAGCTTAAATAACGCAATGGTTAAATCTGGTCCAGTTAGAAAACCATTTAGAAAGCCAATCTAAGAAATTTCATAGATTGGGGATGCGGGGGAGAGCTGCTGTGTTTTGTGGAGTTAAAGAAAACATAACTATGCTGGCACCCCACGTAAGTGGTGTGTGGTGTAAGCGCTTGGGAGTAGCAGGACTCTTTTTATTATTTCCAGGTCCACTTCATTGCAGGCTGCAAATAAGTACTGAAGAAAAGACTAACCTAGGAAATCTCCTCATCCATTCCTTAGGGTTAAATGTTGAGGTCATGGGTTCAATTCCACGTGGTTCTATAAAATGTGCATTAAACTACAGAAGAATAAAACAAAATTAAAAAAAAAAAAGACAGCACGCAGATGAAACTTGGGCGATCACACCTAGGGATTCCAAGTTCAGAAAAAATTTGACCACTGAGTTAAGCTTTTGAAACATTTAAAAACCACAAACATAGACCGTTGATGTAACTAGAACCAAGTATAGGCCATGGACCACAGTCGAAATCTCATGTCAAAAGTCTAGAACTTAATAAATAATAGACTAAAAGACCCACAAAAATCTAAAAGAAATAGGCAGCACCAAGAACCTATAAGCAAAAAAAAAAAAAAAAAATTAATCAATTAACAGACTAGGACAGAACTAACTGTGTAGAAACCTTCCTAAACGGCCCAACAATGTCATATTGCCAAAGTTTTGAATTGTACCGGCTGGTACGGCTGAGATATATTGTTTCTGTGGCGTAGCCAGTACAGAGAAGGGTATAGTTTCGTACCAGTCAGAATTTCAGCCGTTTCAGTCCGTACCAGCCGATATTTCGGCCTTCACCTTTTTCTTCTTTTTTTTTTTCATTTCTTCAAACTGCAAGCTCATTTTTTGACCTCCCAATTAAGACCAGACTATTTATAATTTATATATATATTTATATATAATTTATTCATATATAGACTATTATTTTAGAATATAATTTATATATATTTATCTATATAATTTATTCATATATAGATTATTCCGTAACGGTACCAGTACCGAAATATCTCGTTTCAATACTTTGACCGAAACAGCCACCAGTACGGTATTCAGAACATTGCATATTGCACTAACAATTAGGCCTTAGGATAAAGGACCCTTTGGCCATCTCATGTATACCTTTTGCTTCTGCCAACAATCTTCATCATTATTAATGTTCAGTAAAAGGAAATGATCACGTAGTTGAACTTCCATAAGTGATGGTAGATACATACCTGAGGATCATGACCCTTTGCAGCTACAAATAGACCACCAACGCGAACCAGTGGAAGACAGTATTCAGCTGAAAATGAAGAACCAAAAGGAATGACTTCAAAAGAACAGAACACTTGGAAGTCTCAAAGACACGGAAAAAAGCTGAGATAGGGGGTTTTAGATTACCTAAGATTCTCATCTCTGCAACCGCCCTTGCCACTGCTACATCAAATTTTTCTCTGAAGCAAAGATCCTGCCCCAAATTCTGTCCTATAACAAGGTTTGCAATGTGTAATGGAGATAGGAAAAGGTAAATGGTGAGCAACATATTTTACATACACGAATTATGATAATAATATCCAAAAATGAATACAAAATCATATACATGCAAAGGTGAAAAAACAGAGGACAAAATGGAGAAGAGAAGCAATACCTCCGCTCTTCCTCTCACAACTCGGACATTAGACAAGCCAGCAAGACCTATGGCATTCTCCAAGAAAACGCAGCGCTTGTTCATAGACTCTAATAGGGTTACCTTCCAATCTTCCATCCAAAACTTGTAAATTGTTAGCACAGCCATCAATATAAGAAGACGGCAAAGGAATTTGCAACATAAAATGCACAAGTCAATGACAAGCCGCATTAATGTAGCATATAATTCAGCTAAAAACACAATCAATGATTCACCTGGGCAAGCAATAGCTAAAATCAATCCGGGAAGCCCCGCGCCGCTTCCGACATCAACGAGGTTGATGCTGTCGACTGAGTCGTTACAGTGGGAGGCATAAGAACTTCTCATAGGGGGTATAATTGCAAGTGAATCCTCAATGTGCCTTTCCATAACCTCATTTACCTCTGTAACGGCGGTAAGATTCATTCTCTGCACATTGGAACAAAAATTTATAGCAATTGGAGAAAGCGTAATTTCAGTTTCTTCAAAAACTTGAAATGAATTATTTTACTACAACTTTGCCTGGAGCAGAGAGACAGAGACCTGGTTCCATTGGAGAAGAGTGTCAACGTAGAGATGGACCTGATCCTTTTGATGGGAAGCAAGGGATTCGAAATAGGAAGATCTAAGTGCTCGAGTAGTGAATAAGGTTCCAGTGCTTATGATGTTGCACGGGCAACAAATAGACGTTGGTGTCGAAGCCGGAAGGTGCTTGAAGAAATTCCCCCGAGAAAATTGAATGTTGGGAACCATACCACGCCAAACCAACATCCTTTTTTCGCGGTGTCTCACAGCGTTGGGGTCTCGTTCAATAAAGAAGCAGCAAAAAGTAATCGAGTAATTTTAGATGATAAATGCTAGGTTGACCGATGGTCTACCGAGCATTTGCACCGATGGGTGCATTTTTATTTTTTATTGTTTTTTTTAAATATTAAGAAATGTATTAAATTATTATTATTATTTAAACATTAAAAAATAGATATTTCTTAATGTTTAAAAAAAAATTAGTAATAATCAGCCATCGATAGACTTTCGGTCTCCATTGAACTATCCATTTTAGATATCATATTGAATTGTAAAGTCTTACATATTTTCGAAAAAGGGCGAGGTATGTTATTAAGTAAATTTTAGATTTATTCAATTTTTTTTTTTAAAAAAAGCTCATGAAAATTATATATAGAAATTATTTTTTAAAAGTATAACGTCTTAAATTTCATTTGTTCTAAAATTTAATATAAAAAATTATATTCATTTTCAACCGATTCTAGCTCAAAAAACAAAAGCTTTTTATATGAAGCAACACGATTTATAACATCACTAATATAACATATTTGAGGTAATAGTTTATAGAACTTCAGATGATTCATGACAAAACATACATGCCACGTGAATTATGTTAGGTAGGTGTTAGGTTGACTACATAAACATCAATAATATTTACGTGGATGATTGTTTCAAATAGAGTAATGCTCTACAAAATGAGATTTCAAAAAGATGCCACACGCTTGACATGGGATATGTTAATGTCATTAAAAATAATTTAATTCTAAATTATTTAAAAAAAAAAAGCTTTAAACAACAAAATGATCAAAATCTATCTATTTTCTAATTTTATTTTTTAAGATATTTTTATTGCGATTGGTAGCATAAGCTAACATGAATGTCACTCAATTTTGTGTTCGATGCGTAGTGAGTTTCAAGAGATTGGGCTCAAATGTTCAAATTTGGGCTTACATAGGTCACAAATTGCAGCCCAAATAGGTTTAAGGGTGCCCTAGTGCATTAACGCATGGGATTCATGGTACTTTTGCGATGTGTTTGTTTATAATATTTTTTACAACATATAGATAAGTGGTGCCGACCCACTTTCTAAATGTAATGATGATGTGCAGATTTTCGGAACCAAACAGGTCACAGCACTTGGGGACTGAAAAAAGTACTCTTTTTTTTTTTTTTTTTTTAACCCCGTTGGGTCATTGCATCCTCACTACCGAAAGGGTCCCACGTAAAGATAGCCCTGGTGTGTCCACAATTCCGGCTCTCTTGTTTTGCACTGTTCTCAGTTATTCTCTAAATAATGGTAAAAAATTAATAATAAAATATTAATAAAATAATAAATATTAATGAATTATTCTAAAAATAACTCACCTGAAGTATTCTTTTGTACCCAAACTAGTAAAATAATGAAATATTTTATTCATCGTCTTTATATTTTATATTATATTTAATATTTTTTTATTTTTTTCTCTTAATAAATGTATAGTGTAAATGATAAGTAGAATAATTTTTTTTATTTTAACAGAAATAAAATTTAAAAAATTAGGTATGATATTGTATGGTACTGTATGTGTGAATGCATGGGTACGATTTAATGAGAGAGAGAGAGAGAAGCATGCACCGACAAGAAAGTTGTCGTTCCTATTTGTTATTGAGAATTAAAAATCAAGAATACAGGAGAGAGAAGACAGTTGAGGAGGAGAGTTTTCAGTTCCATATGTGTAAAGGAGGGGTGTGATCATTCTTTAATCATTCATCAATTAAAATAAATAAGGGGTATCCAAAAATTAAATGTGATAAAATGAAATAAAATGGGCAGTGAATCCAACAAATTACTCCTAACCTACCTAGTATTCGATTACTCGAATTAATTAAGGAAGCTGGAGCGATATACAGGCTACGTGCAGTACTTATCGACCTATATATATAATATATATATATGAGAAATTTTATTACAGTTCTCACTTAGAGATTATATGTACAGAGGCCTTTATTAAATGAGAAATATCATCATTTGGAATAATTTTGTAATTTTAAAAAATTTTAAAGATAAAATTACTTAAACTTACATTGCAGTCTTCAAATGGAGACTGTATCTAGTATTGTTATATATATATATATATATATATATATATATATAAACTCAATTGACTTTTGATGAAGATATACGTCTAGTGACCGAGAAAAGGAATAGCGATACTTAGGTAGCGTGTTCTTTTTGGACACATTGATAGCAGAATGTGATCGGTCGAGCAAGAGTAGTCATGTGATCATCGATCGATGAAAAAGGCTGGGGGGACACGACATCCTCTGAACTTTTGAGTCTTGCATGGGCTCGGAATTACTTTGTTGATGCTAAAAAGATCATTTGAATCTCCGACATTTTTTTTTTTTTTTTGTAATTTTTTTAATCTCTCAAGTCTCAACAACTTTGGGTTCCTGCAATAATTTTCACTACTCATGTATAAAAGGAGAAAGTGGAACAAAAGGCTGGCTCATTGGGGCGACTTTATCAGGGTCAAACATAAAAAGTCATTCATGAACAATGCTGATCTAATGCTTCATTTTCTAGCCCCAAGTTTAACATCTTTTGATTCCAACGTCTATGGATCATTTCTTCCATATCTCTAGGCCTTGTTTGGACCGCCGGATCATAAGAAATTTTGCATGCAGGCTAGCTGATTATATATATATATATATATATATATGTATATAACTTTTCTTGCTAGGTAGATACAACATATCAATATCTTATTATTTTAGATCTGAGACCTCATTTGTATTTAAAACCCACTTCAATTCATCTCATCTCATCATTACAATTTTTTTATATTTCCATACAAAATATAATAAATAATTTAATTTTTAGTTTACTATTCACAAACCATCTCAATCCACCTCAACTCATCTTTAAATCCAAACCACTCCTCAGTCTAGCTCAGAACTTGACCAAAAATAATGGTAGGAGCAATTATAGCGAGCGGGAGTACTACTTGTGGGCCGAGGGTGCCAATTATAGAGAAAGGCCAAGCAAAATAATGCTGAAACATGCATGTTTTCGAAATGGACGAAAAACTACAGATGTAATTTGGGTTATAGATAGGAAAGATCATCAACACTGATATATAACATGGTTGTTTTCTTGTCTTAATGATCATGAGATGAATGATATGCCGCCGATTAAGCTGTTTGGTGGTGATCATCACAGAATCTGAGTCTTAATCACTAAGTTTGCATGGGGAGCTAGATTTCCATGGGACAGATGACAGATTTGTTATGCAAATAGCACGCACGAAATTGAGCTCTGGATATAGAGCTTTTTTTTTTTTTGGGAGGGGGGGGGGGGGGGGGGGTGGGGGAAAAAGGGTAGCCGAGCCTGTATGGAAAAGAAACAAAGGAAAACGGGGGGGGGGGGGGGGGGGGTGTTGTGAAGAAAAGAAAAGAAAAGATGTGTACACATTATCAGATGATTGAGTACTTTTTGAGTATATACAGATTATCAAATCAAGTATCATACATGCAGCAGCTAGAGTAGTACTATATACTGAGGTGACCCATTCAAAATATGCTTATATATGTGGGAATCTTATCTTTTGTCTGTACACAATGAATTATTACTTTGAGACTTTCAAATATTGCAGAAAAAGAACAAAGAATTGCCTGCTTTCTAATAAAAAGATTGATACATTTGAGCAACAGCAACTAACATTTTTGTCTCCATTTACATACACGAAAGTGCTTTTGCAGGCCAGCCAGCATGCTCACAAGGCCACACATTCAGCCTCCAAGTACCATTGTTCAATCCTCACACATACACACACAACTCTTCGACTCTCTCTCTCTCTCTCTCTCTCTCTCTCTATATATATATATGTATATATTATTGCTAAGATCCGAGTCATGCCTGCCAAATTCCATCGATCTTTAGCTAAACCCAATAAAGCTTAAGCATTTCATCAACTCCATATACAGTCACAAACAGCCTTTTACTGCATTCCATAAAAAAAAATAATAGTGGAAATACTGATCAGGAAGAATAGAAAATATGAGTATTTCAGCAACATGAACACCTGTGCTGCTTCCCTTTGCACCAATCATGTTAATATTGGGTGCTGTACGTTAATGCAAGGCCACACAAAAATTGTTGCACCTGATTCTTTTTTATTTTTCCACATAGAATGATAGAAAATAAAAATATAGCCCTTTACTTTGGGAAGAATTAAGAAGGGCATGAAAAAGCTAGCACCATGGATTTTGTGATAATTCCTCCACGAGAGAGAGAGAGAGAGAGAAACTATCTATCATGAATTAGTCTCTCTCCTAGAGATGGCACGCAATAACAGCTTGGATTTTTCTTCAAGCTTTCAACGGCATCACCCAACAGCAATCATCATGCCCTCCTCCTCGCCCTTCCCTCTGACTCTCCACCACCATCATTACCCCCACACCACTCCCAACCCTTGCTTTATCATCATCCACCAACCCCCTCATGACCTTCACCATCGACAACAACACTCACAAAAGCCAAAAGAAACAGCACAAGAAGATCAAGAAGAAGAACAAGAAGAAGAAGAAGCAGATCAAGAGAAAGAAGAAGAGGAAGAAGATCATGAGGGTTTCGTTATGAACGAGAAAACCCTACTTTTAAGTTTCAATCTTTTATGATTGAAGGGTCTTTTCATCAAAGGATCCAACAAATCTTGCTCTTGGGGAATCAAGCGCCTCGGTCCGATCGTCAGCTACATCAAGCTAATCAATTATATATTTTAAGTTTTAAAAAGCTTTGGCTGCATCATTTTTTTTTTTTTTTTTTTCATTTTTACATCTTAAGTACTACACACATTAGCTGCTTTAATATGTCTTACGAGTGCTTAGTTCTTTTTCTGTTTAGATGTTTGCAAAAATAAGAAAACAACATAATTGCATTTAGTCACGCGTGTTTCTCATTAAAAATGTCGTGCAGATCTCTCTCTTTCTCCCTCTCATTGGTTTTTTTTTTTTTTTCCTGGATTTTGTTTAGATGCTGTTTGACCAATCATATGTGTGGAGAAATCCTTTGTTTCTTACGAGTTAACTAGTTACCAAGTTCGATCTTGTCTGTGTTAAACTCTGTTGAATGGATACTATCTTGCTTGAAGCGTAGCATATAATATTCAAGCTTAAAACTGAGAAAATCTTTCCTCTACAAGCTAGCTAGCTAGCTAGCTAGCAAGGCATATATGTAATTGTTGAGCTAGGGTTTGCCATCTCATATATATAAAACCTGAAACATTTTAATGATCTGTTAATGTGTTCTCGATATCACTTAATATATATATATATATATATATATATGTTGATCATGGCCGGGACAACTGCAGTGATCGAGCTGTGGCCACACCTTATAAAATGACTCGAATTCATACACACGATGATATTGTAATCTGATCCAAAGATGCAGCATGTCGCGCGTGAATGCCCTAGCTAGAGATAATTAATTAGATCAGGGACATGATCATGTGTCGACCGACTGTGCATGTAATGATGAGTATACATGGTTAATTTCTGTTTGAAAATATTGATCCGCGTGCATGCAGTACTACTCAAATCTATCTGGACAATATTAAGGAATTATACTGTACATATATATATAATATATGTGGGTTGAAACAATCTTCTTAATTAATTTCTGGAGTAGTCTTGTTGCTCATGGCGGCCTGAACATAGAAAAAGCCAGGCCATTCATTAGATCATGATGATCTAGTGCTCAGTTACCATGAATACCAGCTTAATTATATTGGCCGATCGAAGCGCACGGTAACAATCTATATCTACCAACACCCTCAATTACAGTTGTTTTTTTGTTAATTATATAGGATCATGCTAGCGAGCCGCGCTTATCTACTGCTAGTTATAAATTTTTTTATTATTTTTCTTTTAATATTTTTATGTATTTTTTTAATATTCTTAATTATTAAGAAAAATATAAAAAAATATACAATTTTACTAATAGTCACTTCATTAACCATTAAGTAAAAGAAAATTTAAAATGCATGAATGATAAGATTGAACTGTAAATTTGAGGAACTCCACTAGTATTTTTCTTATATATATATAAAGAAATACTATAAGGAACTTACACCACACACCTTCACATAACTAACATGTGATTTGTCATTCTGTCATTCTATTTAAATACATACATAATTAAGCATTAAGATAGAATTAATGACAAATCACATGCATGTTGATTATGTAGAGGTGTGTGATATTGTAAAGTTTCCATGTATAATTTGTCTATATAATATATATATATATATAGCATTTTGAAATATTTTCATTTTTCTCTAAAAACTTTGTATTTTTTTATACCATGCATGGGGGTATTTAGAAAGCCGATCAGTGAATTGATAATGAATTAATGTTTTTCAGTACTAGAAGATGATCAACACATAATGATATAAGTACATATTTATTATATATATATATATATATGTATATATATATATATATATATATAGTTATTAATGGTACTGGTTCTACCGATCAAGTGATCTTTAATATTTAAATTATATAAAAATATATGCTTTCTTCAAACTTCGAGGAAAATAAGAAATTATTGACTTCGTTGATTCTTGCTGCCTGCATTGGCTTAGCTAAGACTAATTAATTGGACTGATCATCAATGATCATCGAGAACTAGAGCATGTATTAATATTTTTCAGTGGTTTAAATATTCCATTAAAATCTTCTCAGACTTTTTGGGATCATAATTAATTTATACTCCATTTTTGTTTCTATTTGTAATGGCGGTGTGCGAGCAAATTAAAATATCGTAAGACCGGATTACTCATAAATAAAAGTAAAACCACAAAATAATTAAGGTAGGTTATTCATGATACTCCTTGCTAGTCTAGGAGAAATCTCATGCCCTTAATTAGATATATAGCATGGATGACTGATGTGATAGTCATGCATGCTATTAAAATTATTTTTATATAATGAAAAAGATGAAGGTATAATCACATGATCGATGTCTCATGTACTCTTAAATTATTTAATAATTACTCCTTAGTTTCTTGGGCGTGCATACCCATTAATTTGTACATGTGTTTATATATATATGTATATATATGCATAGATTTGTTCTTGTTATAATTTAAATTTCCTACAACATTAATTATTTTTAAAAAAAAATTAAGCATGCAGGTCCTGCAAGTCCTATATATAAGAGAATCATGCATGGAAAAATTTCAAATTTAGTGGAATGTTATTTATCCTCCACATGTAATAAAAAGATATTTTACTCAGTCACTTGGCACCCCCTACTACTAATTCATGCAATATAGACTAGTACGTACTTTGTGGCACTTTTGGGGAGTTCTTCAAGTTCTTATAAACAAAAGCCAAGATGGTTGGGATTCCAAGAAAACAAAAAGAAAGATATATCACTACAATAAATTGGCTTTTTTGTCACGAACGGTTTTGCCGCAATTAATTCATATTGTTTTTGAAAATGACTTTTTCCTAACATTTCAAGTCGTAGCTGACTCTTCAGAACTAACTAGCAATATATAATACTTAAATCTGTTAATGAAATATATGTCAAAAATATTCTTATTTTTAACGATTTTTGGACTCGCAAATAGTGCAAAATTTTATCGTAAAAGTTTGCCAATTATGATTAATTGGAGTTGAAAAAAGTAAATTTTTTTCCCAGCAAGTCTTTTGCCAACGGAAAAAATAAGCCAAAATGTTGGGAGTTTTGTACAAAATTCTATATATCCCAAAACCCACATTCTGTTCTTATATCAGAGAATTAGTTCTCGTGCAATAATGTAAACTAGGGAAACCAAGAACACACGTACTTAATTATATTAAGGACGTTTTATCGCTTTTTATTTATTTTAAGATTTTATTGTATAATTGATATTAGACTTGGGACATGACTTTTTAGACATGCATGTAAAATGATCTGAGACCCCAATGATCGCCCCTTTTGTTAAATAAAGACATTTTTTTATAATGTGGACAGACATCTTTCATCTTGTATATTTCATTTTTTTTTTAAATAATAAAGAAAGAATAAGAAGAAGAGAAATTCACTACCTTTCACCAAGAACCAATTCATGCCGTGGAGGAAAAAAGTACTCATCCATCATGGGCGGAGGAGGAGTAGATCTATACATGGTGGTTACATAATACGTACTTATAAACCTCCACTGTGTTCTCACATAGAGGAAACGAGTAATATTATTAGATATAATCGTAGAGTGCGTAAATACCACGTAATCTTTTTGAAAAGAGTATAGTTCACTATTAAAGAATAATTTTTTATATGATCTTGTATTTATTCACATTTTTTAAAAAAATTACGTAGCATTTACGTATTCCACGACTGTAAATATCATTTTTCTTCTCCTTTTGTCACGTTTGGAAATTAGGCAGTACTTTTGTTATTTTATTATTATTTTTTTTTTGTATGGACGTAATTACCCACTTCTATTAATTTGGTTTAAAATGGCTATGAGGTTCAAATTTTTACATGTCTTAAAACACATACATAAAATATATTAATTAAGTACTAAATTAATCCAAAACCTAATTTAAAAGTTTGTCGATAAATTGTGCGTCGTATTGCCAAACATTGGCATAAGTTTTGCATGACCATGCTAGTAGGTGGACAAATAGGCTAAGAATACGTATAGTGGGCCTATTATCCTGATTCTTGACTTAGCCCAAGCCCAATTCCTAAATCGACAGTCCAAATCCAAACGTAGCCTCAGTCAGTCAAAATCTTGACTCAGTGGCCGTGATTTGGATTTCTATATTCCTATCATAATCAAAACTGTTGCTTGAAAGCACCACGTCTATTTGTATATTTTTAATAAGTTAGGTAAGAATGTGATTGGAGTCCTTAGCAATCGTTAAAAGTTCTGAGAATTTCTTCTTATTTTCTTATTTTCTTTTAATATTTAATAGGAGTATTACAACATCATTTCACTAAAAAAAATAAACATTTATGGCAAGTTATTTCGGATTAGAATGATTATTTATAACGAGAATAGACTCATTTTTATAAAAAATAATTATTTTAGTAAAAATTAACTAACTATAAATAAATAATTTTTTTATAGTATTTATGTAACATACAATATCACTTACCTTTTCTCTCCGTGAAGCCACATTATCCACTATGTGGACTTTGATTGCAAATGGGTATAACACAAAAAGAAAGTAACAACTCAAGGGGATCATGCGCCGACAATGGTGGAATAGATATGAGGATGTCGACGATCTACAAAGTGGTGGTCGGGGGGCTAATGGGGCGAGTCTACTTCCCAAATTGCAGGACTATTGGCCTGCCCAAGAGGAGAAAAAAGACAATATATATATACACACACATCATGGGAGATAGAGAAGAGGAAGGGGCCTCTTCTTTGTTTTTTAGTCAAGGAAAAAGATCAAAAGGTTTTAGAGAAGGGTTTTGCTATTGATCATCGTCCGCACACACCACATTTATTTTAATTTTTTTAATTTTATTTTATTTTTTTTAAATTAATTGAATTTTTCTACTCATCATTCATACACTAAATATTTAATAAAATTAAAAATTAAAAAATTACATGTCGTGTCATGTAGAGGTGATAATTAAAACTTTTATTTAAAGAAAGCGCAGGAGAGGAGAGAAGTGAAGGGAATTAATATGTTATCTCAAATTATTCAGTACTTATAAACAAATATTTATCATTTAGATTGTGTTTAGGTGTTGAGATGATATCAGATTATTTGAGTTGATATGTGAATAATAATGTTTTAAGAGTGTCAATTAAATATATTTAAATGTATAAAATAAGTTGATATATATGTTTAAATATATAAAATAAATTTGAGATATATTACTTAAAAAAAAGTAATAGGTTTGATCGAGATTTGAGATATGAAACATAGCCTTAAGTCAAGTTTCTCAATTGCTGTTTCTCCAAATAAAACAAAATTTTAGAGTTGAATTGTATTTGAATGGTGGTTAAAGATTCTAACTTCAAATCAACCCTCCCATCATAATTTGTGCAAGCTTTCTTTTGCATGCCCATTAATATTATGAAGGGTACTGTGATGTTGTATTTGAAAGGGACACTGCCACGTTTACCAAAAAAAAAAAAAAAAAAAAAGGGACACTGCCACTTTATGTAGATTCTTAATATTCTTCTAAATATTCTTTAAATCATTTTCTTCGCAAGCTTGCAATCTTTCTTAACAGGACCCTTTATATATATATATATATATACACAATCATAAAGGTATTTGAATGAAAGAAGTTTTATATTTATAAAATAAATTTGATAAAAATAAACTCACAAATTGATTTGATGTAATATCTCCGATCTGTTTTATAGTAAAAAAAATTTTACAATCTAATATATCATGTCAAATTAAATAAGTTTATGAGTTTAACTTTATGAGATTTTTTTTTATGAATGAATTAATGTTTTTAGTTATAATATTTTGAGGAGAGAATATGCCTTCACTGCATTGGGAAGGAAGGATTCTTTCTTTTTTATTTTTTACTTTGAAAGGAATAAAGCTTTTACTTTTATTTTCCCCCACTTTCCTGAGCAGAGAAATGATCTTTGGATTCCACAAGCAAGGAGATATCCTATGAACCTTTGAGCTGAAAGATAACTTGAACCTTTAAACACACTTTAAGTTGATATGCGCATGCACGCATACATAACTACAACAAAAAAAGAATAAATACCCCTTTTTTTTCTTTCTTTGTTAACTAATGATCATTTGTTCTGTTGAGTGTTAAGGGTAAGATATTAAATTGTTTCATGTGACTTTTCTTGGACTTAATCACTTCATGTACTTTTTAATTATGTTTTTTTATTCCATAAAGATTTAGTTTTCATGTAAATCTTTAAACATGGCAATCGATGACGCATGCCACTTGTAAAAAAAAAACAATTAAAACAATTATAACATTTCAAATAAACTAATTAACATTAAGAAAATTATATTTTCAATAAAAAAAATACCAAATTTTTCATAAAATAACGGGTTGCCGGCCACCACACTTGGTGAAGGGACGGGAAGGAGAGGGTCCCCTTGCCTAACCACGACCTAAATCTTTGAGGGTCATTATATAGCGACTCCCATAATTGATGCTAATGTGGTGTTTTAGTTAAAGAGATCACATCTTCTATTTTTATCTAAGCCATTTGGAATGCAACCCATATTAGCATATTATATTAACTATTATTTTCTCTATACTATTAAAATATTACTTCTTTAATTTTAATCTACTTTTCTAATTAATGGTCATATTTATATATTCTAATTTTAACGTTCTTAGAAGAAATTAAAAAAAGTTAATTTCATTTAAAATCAATCCCTCTCATATTTAAAAACTAAAAAAGGGTCTTTCTAAAAAACAAATAACATTAGCGTTCGTTTGAGGGTGAGATGAGGTGGAAATTTTATGAATAGTATTAAGATAATTTGTGAATAGTAATGACTAGTAAGATAATTTGAGTTAAGTATTTTTTGAGTTTTGAAAAATGAGAAGGAAAAAATTGAATAAAAGCTATTATAAAATTAAAATATTGTTAGAATATAATTTTATTATATATATATTTTTTAGAAATTTAAAAAAGTTGAATTATTTTTTATTTTTTGTTTAAAAGTTTAGAAAAGTTCTAATGATTAGTTTGAAAATTTTATATTTGAATTATGTTTGAGAAAAAGATGGGATGAGATGAAATGAGAATTTTGAGATAAATCTAGTTTCAAAAAAGTCCTAAATAAGATGGAATTGATTTATGGACTGTATTTAATTTTTCGAATTCCAAGAAATATTTTAATAAATATTAAGAAAACTATGAAAATAGAAGAAGTAATCTAAAGATTCTAAACCCTAAAACATCAGCCATAACGAGAGTCTAATCTCTCACGCTCCGCAACTCGGTCTAATCTTTAATCCGATGCACCTCAAACCCAGAAAAGTCCATCCTCGCCAAGCATCATCAACATGCAACCCCTTCGACTTCGACCCCACACGCTTCGTACCCGGAATTCCTCTTCCCCTCTCTCCACCAAACCCACACAATCCTATGTTCTTCACCCTCCAATCTCTATAATATACCTCTGACCCACAGATTTTACACTCTCTTTCGCACAAACTAAACGGGAGATCGAGGAAGAGAGCTCTAAATGGGCGGTAATGGGAAACACAGGTGGAAAATCTCATTCCATCGCACCAGCTCCATCTCTAGCTCTAACTCTAAGATGGAGTCCAAGCAACCCAACAAGGAATTCATCTGCCCCGTTTCCCGCTCCTTGATGTCTGACCCTGTCGTCGTCTCTTCCGGTCAAACCTTCGAGCGCGTCTCCGTACAAGTCTGCCGGGACCTTGGGTATTCGCCCAAGCTCGAGGATGGGTCCAGACCAGATTTCACTACCGTGATATCGAATTTGGCCATCAAATCCACAATCCTTAACTGGTGCGAGAGTTCGGGTACGGAGTACCCTCGCGCACCGGCTTATCGCACAGTAGAGCAACTTGTCCGGTCGGAGATGGCGGCGGGTAGGTATTCGGGGCCCAAGATTAGGGTTTCTGAGCAGGAGTTGTTGAGGGGCGTGGCGGATAACCCGCCGGTGATTTTCTCCCACGCGGCGACCGAGTTGGGTCACCGAGTCAACCACTTCTACTCGAGCTCGTCGGAGGAATCGGTTGTAATCGCGGGAGTCCGGCCACTCCTTTGCCTCTTACGACTCGGCCTTCGTGCTACTCGTCCTTCTCTCCTTCCTCCGAAATCGTCGAGAACGAAACCCTAACTCAAACCCTAAACCCTCAGTCTCTGACTCCCGAAGAGGAACAATTTCTCGCGAAGTTGAAGAGTACCGAGGTGTTCGAACAAGAAGAAGCGGTGATTTCGCTGAGAAAGCTCACGAGGACCAGAGAAGATCTCAGGGTTCCTCTCTGTACCCCTAGGCTACTCTCAGCCGTCCGATCACTTATATCATCCAACTACGCCACCGTACAAACCAACGCCATCGCTTTGTTGGTGAATCTCTCTCTCGAGAATCGCAACAAGGTGCTGATCGTAAGGTCAGGATTCGTCCCCCTCCTAATCGAAGCGTTGATGGACGGAGCCAGTGAATCGCAGGAGCACGCGGCCGGTGCTCTCTTCAGCTTAGCGATAGAGGACGATAACCAGATGGCAATCGGAGTGTTGGGGGCTTTAGCGCCTTTAATGCACTCGCTGAGGTCCGATAGCGAGCGAACTCGGAACGATTCGGCCCTGGCTCTGTACCATCTGACGCTGATACAGAGCAACAGGGTCAAGCTCGTGAAGCTCGGATCCGTGCCGACCCTGCTGGCAATGACGAAGGACGGGAACTTAGCTAGCCGGGTGCTGTTGATATTATGCAATCTGGCGCTATGCACGGAGGGGAAGTCGGTAATGCTGGACGCGAATGCGGTGGAATGCTTGGTGGGATTGCTGAGGAAGGGGGGGTGGACTCGGAAGCTACACGGGAGAACTGCGTGGCGGCTTTGTGGGCACTGAGTCAAGGGAGCATGAGGTTCAGGGGTTGGCGAAGGATGCAAGAGCGGGGGAGGTGCTGAGGGAGATAGAGGAGAGAGGGAGCGAGAGGGCGAGAGAGAAGGCGAAGAGGATATTGCAGATGATGAGAGGGAGGGAGGAGGAGGAGGCGGCCAGGGCGAAGCACTGGGAGGGGGTTTTAGACTCCGGTAGTGGAGTTAGTCGGAATCGCTATCGAGTTGGCGGCGGGAGGAACATGAACGGTCCAAGTTCAACGACCTTTTGATATTGGTATTAAGAAGAAAGAGTAATTCTATACACCATACTCTCATCTTATTTTTATTTTAATGGTATATTTATCATCATTAAATGATAAATAATTATTTACTAAAAAATCATTAAGGGGTGATAAATATGTTACATCTTATATAATATGATGAAAGTAAAATGAGAGTGTGATGAATAGAATGTTAGAGCACGGACAGTTAAAAACATTCGTAAGTGTTGGTGGTGTAATTATTGGTAGGAAATGTTGATGTAGTTTTGGTGGGTTATATGGGTTTTGAGATATTCGTTAATTAATATGTTATTTGTAAGTGGTTTTGACTGTGAATGTGTACATTTTAGCAAAAATGCACTGAAAATATACGTGAGATGATTTTGATTTGCTCGGCTTTTCTTATTTTTTGGTCACACGCCATTCCTGTGTTTAGCGAAAGATCCGATCTTTGTTGCCTCCTCCCCGCTTTGTTTTCGTGCGAGATTTTTACCCGTTGGGGCTTAGAGCTCTGGACAACTACTCTCTGTCTGTGACCAGTCAAATGTGCCAAAAAGTAAGACATATGATTGTAGTCCTGCCGTCCTTTGTTCTGGTTATAATCACTTTTTGTCTTTTTATGTAAATTACTTTGTTTCGTACGTTGTGTTCTACGCGTTTGGTGCAGCTCATGTGAACCTGTAAAATGAATCCATCTCCCTAGTTCCACATTCAATTAAACTTGAGAAATGTTGCTTTATCATCCCTAGACTGTCTTTGATGTCTCATATAAAATGCACATTGGTGCCTGTGATCGAGATGACAAAATCTACGCCGTATGGTAACATAGCTCTAAAGTTGAGCAAGCTTAACTTGGGTATATTGACCACCTTATCCTTGTTAATTACCTCCATAATCTTGTGGTCCCTTTATATATGATTATGGCCATACAAATAAACAGTCCGATGCCCACACCTTACCACTCTCTCCAATATGGCACCCCTTTAACGGATAAAAAACTCAATCTACCACCACACCAATGGCGAGGCTCCTATCAGAAACATCATCATAAGTACTGGAGTAGCGGGTGAGATGCCTTCAATGATGCAATTGCCTGGCAGGGTAGATAACTGCAGGTGGATTTGGAATTGAGTCATTGGGGCTGAGATCATCGATAGGTGGGCGTTGTTTATGGTGATCAGTTGCTGATTGGTATGCCATTGCCAGAGCTAGAGCCTGCAAGGTCATCAAAACATCGATCAGCTTGGTTCTAGGTCGTTGTTCATACTAATGGAAACCACTACCTACGAATTAGATCAAACATCCCTGCTTCTAGGAAGTAACAGTTGACTTGTTGCCAAGTTCATCAGACATGGCCAGATATAAAAAGCATTATATGAGAGCAATCAATCTAGTGGTCCGGGGGAAAGAATTGTTCCTCAAATATAACAGAAGGGCTTACCAGAAATTTAAAATCTGGAACCCAATAGACTGTCCACAATTATGGATCAATCATTAAAGGAGAAAAACAATTATGGATCCTGCTTACAATGTGGTCACGATGAGGAGGTGCATAGATGCCGGTGGTCACAGTGGATTTCCGTCGGCTGCCACCGTGAGGTGGATTTGATATATTGGTAAATCCAGTAGGAACAACAATTACAGGCATACCCACAAGATTTCCCATGCAAACTTTCTCCCAGTCAGTTGCATTGCCAATGAATGCATCAACTTTAAAACTTTCTTTAACTTCCTGCATTAACTTTCCCCGCACTCTTTGTGCCTGTGGACAAATATTGAAAGCATGACACTTAAAATAGCTCAAATAAGAAAATAAGTCCATTTCTAGTATATACTGCGTGCTTAGATCAAGCAAAATCTATCTGGCTTTGATCAACTGACAAGTCCCCCAACTCCAATGCATTGCCATTCAACCTTATTATACTAAAAGCTGAACACTTGCAAAGACCGATGAGCTACTCTTCCCTCAACATCTCAAGGGCAACATCTTGAGAACCTCAGTAAGTTAAAGGTCAGTAGTTCAAGTGGACATGCGTTCTAAATATATCCATGACAGCCCTGCAGGAAGACTGAAGACCTATTAATTGTTGCTGACATATCGTGCAGTGGTTGATCACACTCACATTTAATGAGCTCAAACACAACCATTATCTCTTGCCATCAAATGCAATTGTATAAAGCCACTGATGATGCCTACTGGTACGTTGGTTGCCTGGAACCTGATGCTTATTTGCCAGGAAGTTGACCAACAACTTCTGATAGAAAATCTTACATCAAAAGGAAACTACTGAAACATGGAAGGATATTTAAAATTCGAGATTCGTAGATGAGGTGATTCAGTTTGTTGGATTAAAGACTACAAATCCTCTGCAATTAGATAGCAACCTGCAAAGCTACCTGAACTAATATGGTAGAGAGCTGGAATGTATTGTTGAACTACTGATTAGCATAAGAACTAAAGAACATAAAACTCATTCGACTACTACAGCCATATCAAAACTCTACACTCCAATTCTTCTAAATGGTACGGACCTGGATGTAGTCTACTGCTGGAATCATACGCGCACGCTGTAGCTCAGTAGGCCATTGATCATGAGATTCATAATCATCATCCTGCCCCGAGCGCTGCCACTCATCAAAGTGAGCCAACATATCAACATCCATTGTAAAATTCAGGATACCTTGGACAGACTCAACCGTATAATTCAGTTTGAAGGGAACCATATTAACACCCTTTGTGGCAAGAATGTGAACAACCTGGTATACATATCAAGCAAATTCATTTGAGCAATCTTTTGAAGAGTTTTTTTTTCCCTCTTAAAAAACAGTGCAATAGCATACATGATGTATGGTCAGTATCATGTGGTGTCAGCCCTCAAACGATAAAACAATCAGGACTACCAACCTCCTCCTCAGCATCGTCAAGATATCCCACTGTGAGCTTTGTGATGTCAACCGAGAATGGGTCATCAAGAGGACTGTCTCTTGATGAGGGATCATCTGGATCCCTACCCCGAATAGCATCCAGAATAACAGTACAATCTGTGGCGCTTCTACAAAATGGGCCAAGCTTGTCCTGGTAAACAGATGATACATAAATTTAATCCATAGCTGCAGCCCTGCCAAGAAAAAAAAAAAAATTCCAAAAAGCAGATTGAGGTAGTACCAAACTTTCAGATATGCTCATTACACCAGTTCGGCCAACAGTGCCGAATGTTGGGCGCAATGCCGTCACGCCACAACGAGCAGCAGGATAAGTGATAGAGCCAGCTGTTTCAGAACCAATTGCAAATGGAACCATACCTGTGATGAAACAAGTAAATTTTCAGTTGAAGCAATGCAAACTTCTAATTCCCTTTTTTCCCCTCCTACAAAAAAAAATCTATGACAAGGGTTCAAGCAATAGTCATGAGGAAAACAGACATAGAACTGAACGTTTCCTATACATATACACAAGCCACTTGTACCGATGAAAAGCACTATATGGAGTTGTTGAGCCAAGTGGACCCCAAAAAGAAAACTTGTAGGAAAACAATAAAGGAAATGGAAAATGTTGACAAACTCAAAATTTGAAAATACCAGCTGAGGTGCATGCAGCGGGACCAGCTGATGAACCTGTTGAAAACTCCTCAATGTTCCATGGGTTCCTTGTCCTACCACCATACCAGATGTCATCATATGCTAGAGATCCAGAAACAAGTTTTGCAACAAGAACTGCCCCAGCAGCCTTCAACCTATATTGAGCAGTCACCAGCTTAGCAAGCAAAATACCATTTATGACATACTTCTTGGTTACAAATTCAGAGACTCAAACATGCTTTACACCTCTTGTATACCCAAGCTTCAATGTGAAGAACTTGATCTTTGAAAGTTTTTGAACCCCATGTTGTTTTATATTTGGGAACTGAAATTATATCCTTCAATCCATAAGGAATTCCATGTAGTGGACCTAAGAGAACAACCCAACATTTTTAACATAGGAATATCTCACCAAATATAAAAATAGAAACAAAAAACAATAGATCCGTGGAAGATCCTGCCTTCTCTGTCGTATCACAAGCAGCATCAATGGTTATTGCATTTTGGTCTAAAAAAGTAACTAGAAAAGAGGCACAATGCAGCATCAATGGTTATTGCATTTTGGTCTAAAAAAGTAACTAGAAAAGAGGCACTGCATTGTGCCTCCACATTTATATTTAGAATTATCCAATGAAATTACTCCAAAATTTTAAAACACTAGGATTTTTTATTGCTACTCTGGAGAATTATCATACTAATTGAAAAGAGATGTACCCAGATACACCCCTTGGGCAAGCAAAGCATCAGCTTCCCTTGCTTGCTTATATGCAAGTTCTTCAGTATAGGAGACCACGGCTTCAAGAACATGATTGTACCTGTTGTTATTTTCACAATGCATATTAGACAGACAGTTTTTAAATGGTTGATGAAAAACTTATGTTATTGGGGCGTTTTTCTGCTCCCTACTACCTTTTCAACCTCCGCAAAAAAATATTAGTAAGCTCCTCTGAAGTAATTTGTTTTGTTTTAATCAGGTCCCCTAGTTCAAGAACCTAATGAACAGTACAAACAAAGAATTATAAATGAGTCAAGATGAAGGAAGAGGATGAGAGACAAAGGAAACTAAGGAGAGAGGGAGGGAGAGAGAGAGAGAGAGAGAAGAACCACAATGAACAGACTTACACTCATGAAGGCAACATCTTCTTCACTTTCTGGTCTCTTAGTGCCAGAAACAGATGGATAACTAAACCTTTTGTCTATGCTTTGTGGTTTTTCACTGCCCCACTCGGGATTGAACACCAAAGAAGATGGATTATTCAGTCCTCCATTAACAGAAGCAACTAATTTCCGATTGGCTCTGATTATAGGGATATTAAAATCTTTGGCACCCTTGGCAACCTCTCGAATCTAAATCAGATAGAAACATTGCATAATTTTCTGAGGTCTAACTAATACCCCCACAACATGGAATAATGAAATATATAATGCAACGACAAAACAATTGAATTTCAAGTTATACGAGGTCACCTTTTCACCGTTGAAGAAGTTGGCATCAAATAAATCAAATGCACATCTAAGGGATGCAACTTCACTAATCTTTTCCGAACTTTTGCTGTTGTTCTTACTGTACTGATCATAAAACACAAGATAAACGCCCAGAAACGTGATAAAATAGAAAGGCTATACTTTCTATCAGCATTCAATACGTATTACCTGATATTAAAGCTACCTGAATGAACCTGAACTTTCTGACAGAAAATTTCCATAGTTTTTTATAGGTTTTGGCCTGTTTTACATATGTTAGGGCGCAAAAATAGATATTTTTTATATAAAAAAAATGAAAGGACATAAAAATCAATAGATGATATCATGAGTTCCCACCTACTCAGTAAGTTACAAGTTCTAAATTATAGTGACACATCTTTGAAAATTTAAGTCATTTTCAGGACATTGTTTAGAGATATATCGTCTTCATAAAGTTAAAAAAAGCAAGAATAAGTCATGAAGGAAGACGTAGGATTCAACAATTCCAACAGAAAAATCGTTTATTTGTTAAAAAAAAGAAAAAAGAAAAAGAAAAAAAGAAACAACAACAACAACTCTAACATGTTTCTCAGTTATGAGATCGACCCGTTTTCCCATTCTCCAACCTTTTCTCTTTTGGCAAACAATTTTCAGGGGCTTTGACAAAATTAAAACTTATTGGACCACATTTTTCAAATGAAGTCTTTTAAGTGAAGAGTAACTTTTATTCATTCAATACAGTCATTTCTTTCTTCTTGCAATTCCTCTGTTTACGCACAAAACGGAAGTTTCTGCACAAAATACAGATAGATGGCATGTAAAGTATAGATTTTACATACAAATTTATAAGAAAGGGGCAAGCATACTAGTTGTAATACTTAACTCTATAGAACCATAAAAAGAATATGGCCAAACTGGAATTAAAACGAATCTATCTCAAATTTCAGGGACAATAAGCGTAAAACACTAGAAATCAAGAACACATTTGCATGCCGATGAGAGAGAGAGAGATGGGTTGACTTTTGGTGTCTTGTGTCAACGATTTCCTCATGAATACGCAATTAGCAAAAATTAGTGCAGATTGATAGTAGAGATGTAAGGGGGGGGGGGGGGGGGGGGGGGGGGGGGGGGGGGGGGGGGGGGGGGGGGGGGGGAGTTACCATATTTGTGAAAGTCGGTGAAAAAGGCGAGGCAAGGGGGGTCCTGGTCCTGGGGCAGAGAACGAGATTGACAGCACAGCAAGAGGTTATAATCGAGAAGAACGGCAATAGAAAGCAGAGGATGTTGGAGGATCGTGTCGAGCCGAGTGGTCTTGGAAGAGGATACCCGTCCTGCAACATGGCTTTCATGCGTTTCTTTCAAATTCTGTCCTGCTCTAAAGTGAGTGCCTTCCTTGCTAAGTACCCATGCGCTTTCTTCGTAAAAAATAATAATAATAAATAAATAAATAAAAACCCTTCCTCCCATGCGCTTTCTTCGTAATAATAAAATAAATAAAAAAGAAAAAAGGGATACCCATGCGCTAATCAGACACATTTTGCAGTGCGTGCGAAATGTCCACTTTACCCTTATTTGACCTTTTCAAGCTTATTGCTTTACAAGACAGACTCGTTCGTAACTACAAAACCGTTGAGTACAGTCATTGAAAGTAAACGGCGAGTAAACGGCTGACGTCAGCTGATATTTAAAGAAAAAAAAAAAACTAAACAAAACTCTGGTTTTGGATTTCCGTTTTGGTGCTCAACCTCGATCCCGTCTTTTGCTGATGTTTTTTCTTTAAATCGTAAGCTTGCAATAAATGTTTTTCTTAAACAAAACAAAACAAAAGCATTCTCCTTAAAACAACCACAAAAGCATAAGTATTTCACTTTTAACTTTATCCCCGTCTCTCTCAGACTTTTTTCTCCTCATCTTCCTTTCACGTTTCAACAAACCTAAATAAAAAACAGCAAACTTCACTCAACAATCTCTCTCTCTTTCTATCTCATTACAGAAAAACATAAACCCTAACAAGCAACGTTAATAACAACAACACTTCCAAGATTTACCCATGGACGAGTATTTTTCTATTTCTTTCTTCCTCCTAAGTTTGATTTTGTTTAGACCCATATATACAATTTCGTTCTGATTTAAACCCATTATAAAATTTCTACTTCCCTCATCTCTAAAATTAAAACCAACCAAACCCGTATTTTCAAATATGTTTTGATTTTCCTGAATTCGTTTTGCATATCTGAGTGGTCAAACTCGAGAGACAGCAGCGTCTAGAGAGCAACATCAACCTCTACGGCGGTGGTGACGGCGATGACTATGAGCGTGCACGTGACCGCCCTAGACGGCCTTGTCAACATCAACTCCATCTTCACCATCGTTGTCTCTCAACGTTGCCAAGAAGCTCCTCGTCTTCGAGGTCCTCTCCTTCAGCTTCTTCCTCTTCTCTTCCCTCGTCACCCAAGGCCTCAAGCTTGTCATATATGCCTTTATGCAGTAATTTTGGTTGTTAAAAAAAAAAAAAACACTATGCGTAAGAGTTGTACTTTTTCTAGTCGAGGAAGGGAGCTTCGTGCGGAAGAAACATAGAGAGGGAGGGAAATTGGGGAGACGAAAATGTGAGTTGAACAATAAGGAGAGAAGAAACGGTTTTCAATTTTGAACGAAACAAATCGTTTTGTTTTTTCCACATCAGCCCCGTTTACACGCTGTTTGTACTAGACGGCAACCAGTGTTTTTCTTGTAACTAATCTTCACCCTCTCTTAGCCGTTTCTCTCTAGAGTGCCATCACCCATCCTAGAAAATTTTTTCGTTGACCAAGGGGAGGGGGGTTGATGTTTCGGCTCCACCCACCTCCCCTCCTTGCCGGCCACGACCTTCATTTCCTTTTATATATGTTTTTTTATCTTTTTTTTTTTGTAGTTTTCCAGTAGCACCATTTATCTTTGTCGATCTTCTGCTTTCCAGCGACCTAAGGTGGACACATGCCCCCTACTTAGCTTCTCCAGGTGCCAATCGTCAAGCTGGCAGAAGATATTCGCCTATCTATGCAGTGCATTCGCCTCACACGCGGCTTATGTTATGCATGTTCTTCACACGACGCCGCGCCTTAGAGAGCACTATGCCACTACGCGCAGTTTTATGGTTTCAGATCTTCCAAATCCGACTATTATCTTCACTCCAGCTATGGCGCGTGGCCTTCACGCACCGTCACCACCAGTAATGCCCCATCGTTGGTGATTCGTCACTGTTTTCGATTGCTACAATATGTTCCCGCTTTTCCTAACCAAAAATCGAGTGAAAGTGGATGTGACAGTTCCTTCCAGACAGTCCAGGCCAACATGCTGTAGCACACCCCTTTGTACTGTGGCTTCTAGTTGCAGTTTTATAGTTTATTCATCAGACTATTTAAAAACCATCACCAAGCGGCCTTCCTTTGTGAGAATTGGGTGGGAGTCAATCTTTTGGCTCCGATTAGCCCTTTTGTTTTTTTACTTTTGTGTTGTAATGTGTGTTGGTTTGGAGAAAACTATAGGGGACTCCCACCCCACCGAACTTGTGTCTTGTATACATTAGTTTATCTATAAATGCTTTATTTGCCGAGAAAGGAAAAAAAAAAAGAAAAAGAAAAAAAAAGACCCCTTTGTAACTTAGACTGAACTGAAATATAATTTTATACTGAGCTTAATATTCAAACACTCAACTCTCAAATCACTAAACTCATATCAATTCAAAATCTCTTTATATGTAGGACCTGCAACTTTTTTCAACTCAATACTTATTTAAACGCGAGATCCATAATTTTTTTAATTTCTCATAAATACATCATCTTAACATCCAAACACATATAAACTCATCTTAAGTGACCTCCACAAAACTTACTCTACCACCTCAACTTACTATATTCATAAAGAGCTCAACTCAGCTCAACATCCAAACAGTGTCTAAATATATATATATATATATATTTTAAGATTTCTACGAAACTTATAGGCTTGAATCTTATAAATTATTTTTTAAATTGTATTTTGACTAGTTTGAAGGATACGAGTAGGGATTTTCCTCTCTTCTAGTAAAAGAAGTTCCATGTTCGAATCATACGAATAGATAGTTTTTTTTTTTTGAAATCATGCGAATAGATAATTGAAGATAGTAAAAAAAAAAAAAAATTACATATAATATATAAACATAGGTAATAGATACATATAATGGTCTAAAATGTGGACGTGTTGTTTGAGAAAATCCATATTTTCATGATAGATATTACTTTTTCTTATAAGATCTAAACATGCACACCTTAATCTTGTATCTAATATCATTTTAAATCTTTTTTTTATAAATCGTACCGTAAAAGAAAATAATATTACTGCTGACAAGAAAATGTGTCAAAATTAAAAAGGATATTTGTAGGAACCTTTAAATATCAAGCAAATCGATCTACCAAAATTTAAAGGATATATTTTTCAAACAAAATAGGGTGTTGTAAAATTAACTTGGATGGACCCACCATGATATACTCAAACACAATCATGGACAAATCATAAGTTATGATTATTCATCTTACAATCATAATATATGGGACTGGCCCATCACATGGCTTTGGCAATAAAGGTTAGGGGGCACACACACCAATTGAGAATCAACATCATTGGCCCACTATTATAACCTCCAAAGAAAACTCGGTTTTTTTATATTTATTTATCTTTTTGTTTGTAATTTTTGTATTCTAAAAAATACCATAACCAATAAATTTATGTAGGTGCACATGAATAAAGTTTGGATATACATCTAGTTTGGATACTGAGGTATTCTCACATGAATAAAGTTTAGATATACGTCTAGTTTGGATATTGAGATATTCTCACATGAATAAAGTTTAAAGTATTACTAGTTTACCTGTTAATTTATTATAACTATGATATGGTGTTCAAAGTTGCATATAGAATTGTTTTATTTACAAAATGTGTGAAACAAAAACACCTTCCAAATAATAAGACGATTTAAGATTCTCATGACTTGATCAAATGTCAAGAAACTCATTTAAATCTTAAACATTTGTCTTGTAACGCTCTAAGGGAGGCCCAAGTCACATTTATCATGTATTTTAAAAAAATTAGTCAATGATATAATTAGTCATATTAAAATTATTATAAAAAATAAAAACTTCTCATTCTCAAAGAATGTCATATCCCATATGGGATATGACATTCATCAGTGACAAATATTTTAGAAGAACAACATGGTAGATCGAGATCCAAGGGCACGTGTTGTATTTAGAAAAAAAAAAGAAAGAAATGTTGCATGTGTAAGCATCTTTCTTGTATGAGACAAGTTGCACATGTTTGTCTCCTTGTGGGAATCAAAGACAAAGTAACCATGTTTCATAGTAAACTCCAAAACTTTGGTTCGAAGGAATATGAAATTAATAGATATACATGTACACTTTCCATGTGTTGACCTAATTGTCTACCAATGACATAGAACATGCCACCATGTATTACCGATCTATAAACCAACTTCTAAACAATAAATCAATAATATTAGAGAAACAAAAATTAAAGAATAAATAAATAAAAGAATTAGCCAGCCTAAACATGGAATGAGTTTCACTTGATTTCTCCCAAAAGATTGAATAGTAAAATAACCTTTTTTAGGCAAGGCAATAACTTAGTCTTGAATTGGATTGAAAATTCATCTCAACCCATCTCATCATTATAATTTTTTCAAATTCTTATACAAAATATAATAAACAATTCATTTTTTTCAAATTCCAAAACAATAATAATATTAAAAAATAATATTCTAACAATATTTTATTCAACTTATTTAAAATTATCGCATCTCATCTTTAAATCCAAACGGGACTAATCAATATCTATTATATAAGAGGTTATCAAACGGCTCAAACGAAAATTCTTTTTTTTTTTCTGTTAACTTTTCGTTAAATCAGCTTTAAATTACTACCGTAGCTTTGGGAACAGTGATTTTCTTGTCCTTCAGTCAGTTTTTACTTTTTTACGTTTTTATTTGTTGAGTGTTAGGATGCTTTGGGTTTATTATTTTTGTCTTTTATGTTTTATCGGTTATGTCAGACGAAAGAAGAAGCTTTTAATTTCGTTGACTGATGTTATTGGGGTTTCTGATGTACTGACAATGTCATTTTAATTATGGGGAAGGAAATTGCTGGTCTCTATATGCTGGTATGTTTTTGTGTCAATACATCATTTTTATGCTTTTCTCTATATGTTGGACTATGTATGTTTTTTCTCTTCTGCAGGTTGCATCAGTGTATGCGTATAGGTAATTGTGCATGTTTACATCTTTAAATTTAAAAAAAAAAATTGTTAAAAAAACATGATCGCTATAGAAGAAGGAAAAAAAATCACAAAAAAAACACATAAAACATTAAAAAATTGTAAAAAAAATCAATCAAAATCTAAAAAACAGATAAAAAATACAAAAATCAATAAAAAAAATATTCTTAATTAGTGGGTATAAAAAAATTCATCATTATTAAAAAAAGAATCAAATCCATGCATGTATTATGCACGTTTGGAAGAATTGTTTACTTCATTAACATAATGAGAAGTGGTAAGATTGTGTTAATGAGTTATACAGCATTTATTTTTAAATAGTTATATTAATTTTGTAAAAGTTAAGTTTGAAAACTATTTTTTGAAGTTCATGGAAAACAACTAGCAAATAAAATCTCGTATAAAGATTTACCAGAAGAGAAAAATGAAGAACTACATAGAAAACAGAGAGAAAAATATGCTAAAAAAACGTCTAGAAACAATTTCATCCAGTTAAAAGATTCAACTTCATTTGGAGGTGATCAAATGACTATGTCAATTGATGAACCTTCAAATGATGATGTGCAACAAATAAATATCATTCAAGACTTCACTGTTATACAAAAAGTGTTAAAGAGACAACAAATTTTTCGCGTTGATGTTGACATCGATGAATTGGCTTCTTCTCATGAAGTATGTGTTCCTCCTAGTGTTAATATCTGTGTCGTTGATTTAGAGACAACTTCATCATTAAACAATGTGACGAGTAGTTCTGATTGTCCGAATAACTCTATGGATTTCCTGACACGTAAATCAGAAAACACATACATAAATGAAACAGCCGTCTATAATAAGCATTTGATTCAACAGGTTTTCCTGAAATTATTTTTCTATTTTTCTTATTCAACCAGCCTTATATTCTTTTTCATTGACATTTGGGAACATCTTATTCAAATAGGCCCCATGTGTTGTTCGGGAATAGTCAAGTTTTGAAACAAGTATACCGCCATCTTGTAGGGGTAAGAGACAAGTATAATTATATTATTCGTTCTTCCAATTCCATTGTCAACTCTTGCCACTCTTCCAGTAATGTCCTTGGTCAGATCATTCAAAGAATTCGATAGGTTTATGCCTATTATCTTGTGTTCATTTTTTAACTCAATAGGTGGGGGGCATCGCCTCTCTGTTGGACTTAGACAATTATTGCAAGTCGTGCCATCTGAATCATATTCTTTACTATATGTGCCTTGCTGCAGATATTGTAAAGCAAAGTGATTCTATCATGAAACAAACGGATTTTGCTGTGCTGATGGGACAATTTTTTTGGCTACAAATGATGTCTCTGATCAACTTTATGATCTTTTCGCCTCTGACACAGATGAAACTGCACATTTTAAGACTTATGTTCGAACTTATAATAACAAGTTTGCGTTTACATCTTTTGGAGTTAAATTCGATAGAGATCTTTGCAGATGGAATAGATGGATTTATACCTTCTTAACTCAAGAATAGATATATCACTATATCAATTATTTAGTCCCTTTAAATGGTCATCCTTCTTATCTCCAATTGTATTTTTGATTCAGACAAGATGAATCCATCAATTATAACTCAACTCATCGATATTCTTCGCATCAATCCATATTCTGTATTTTTTCGATCTCTTGGTGATTTGTCAAATTTAAAAAATCAAGTAATCCATATAAGATCAAATGCTGGCCTAGATCAACGTATATTCAATGCTCCGACATCTTCACAAGTTGCAGCAATATGGGTTGAAAATGAAGATGCATATCAGTTGGGAGGACGAGACATTTGTATCTTTAGTCATTCTGGTGGAAGTCATATAGTTCAGTATTATTTTGACTGTTATGGTCCACTTTGGTATCCGTTGTTATTTTCTTTTGGGGATACTGGTTGGAATTAAAGCATTCAAATGGTCAATAAAGGAAACACATTAATATGTGATAAAACAAGTTAATCAATAGATCATCACCAATCAATGTAAGCAGAAGAATTACTTACAAGAGAACAACGATGTGAGAGTGCAATCCTAATCTTCCCATTTTGTACTTAATTTGTAGACGTCCAATTTATAATATTTCATTCTTCTTCAACTTTTATAGAATTAAACAGAAAAATGAAGGATCCGATTGTTTCATGCCGTGAATATTATTGCTACAAATTATAAATTAGAGAAAATGTCAGATCAATTTTGTTGTTGTCTGGTTGTCTATTGCAACAATTTATTGTTGATATATATGTTAAGTTCGAGACGTCATGATTAGATTATTTTTGTAGTAAACAACAACATATTCGATTTGAGTTATATCAAGGTATTGTTGATATCATTACTGTTGGGGAAACTAATGCTTCTAATGTTTGGAAACGAATTATTCTACCTACATCGTTTATTGGGGTTCAAGAGACATGCGAAAAAGATATATGGAGGCAATAACTTTAGTTCAGTGTTATGGTAAGCCAAACATTTTTTTAAGAATGATATGCAATTCAAATTGGCAAAAAATTTAAAATGAATTACGCCTGCATGAGGAGAGTCAAAATTGGCCTGATTTGGTTGCTCGGATCTTTTGTGTAAAATTAGAAGAATTAAATGATCGATTATTCAAGCGACAGATATTTGGAAAAGTATCAACATATATTTATGTTATTGAGCACAAAAAAAGAGGACTTTCATATGCTCATTTTTTAATTATATTATAGAGGGATTGAAAATTCTATGTGCCTAAATCTTTTGATGAGATTGTATCAATATAAATACCTGATAAAAATATAAATTTACACTTGTATAACGCTGTTGTCAAGCATATGATGCATGGACCATGTGGGGTGTTGAATCCACCAAATGTTTGCATGAAAAAAATGGTTATTGCAAAAATCATTATCCAAAAAATTTTGCATCGGATATGACTCATGGAAATAATTGCTTCCCAATATTAAGCGTTCTGACAATGGAATAATTATCAATGTGAGAGGTCATAATTTGGATAATTATTGGGTTGTTCCATATAATCCGTACTTATTTGCAACATTTGACTGTCACATTAACGTCGAGATTTGTTCTATGATAAAAGTAGTCAAATGTCTTTATAAGTACATTCATAAAGGACATGATCGTGTTGCTTTCAATTTGGTTTCTGAACAAAACAATCAACAAATTGCTAAAATCCAACAATTCATATCTACCCGATGGATTGCTCCGTTTGAAATTATGTAGAGAATATATAACTTCATTGTTAATGAAATGTACCCAACAGTGTATAACTTACATTTACAACTTAAGGATCAACACCAAGTAACTTTTTGAGCAAATGAAGACTTAATCAACGTTCTCAACTCTGATCAGTCTGCAAACTCAATGTTAATAGAATTTTTTACATTAAACCGAGTGAATGAGAATGCCAGGACGTTGTTATGTAAAAAATTTTCAAAATTCTATGTTTGAAGGTAACAATACAAAGAGTGAACTTGTCGGAAAAAGAAAACTATTATAGGTCGAATTGTTACAACAAATCTATTTGAAAGTGAGAGGTATTATCTACGGATATTGCTAAATCATGTAATATGACCTTTGTTATTTGAAAATCTTAAGACAGTTGATGGTGTTGTGGCTCCGATATTTCATGAGGCAGCAACTATTCATGGTTTGCTACAAAGAGACAACGGTTTAGAAGATTGTTTATATGAAGCATCTTTATATCAAATGCCGTCTAGTTTGAGACAGTTTTTTGTAACTGTATTGGTTTATTGTAATCCAACCAATCCGAGAGAGTTTTGGGAACGTTTTTAGCAAGATATGTCAGTTGATTTTAGGTCAACTGAAAATTCTATGTTCAATGTAAGAATGTAAGTTTTGTGCTCTCTTTTACACTTGAATCAATTGGAAAAGACTTTAATTCATTCCATTTTCTTGATGACAACATTTGTTTCGATGAAGACCAATTCAAATATAGAAAAATCGATGATGAATTGATTGTTGAAATTCCAGAAGAAGATATTGTTGCATCAGAAGCTCTTAATAGTGAACAACAACATGTTTATAATTCAGTTTTGGGAAAGGTTTTTCCAAACAGAGCTGCTACATTCTTTATTGATGACCCTAGGGGACAGGGAAGACATTCATGTACAAGACACTTCTCGTCGCAGTAAGATCAAGAAAATTAGTAGCACTTGCAACTGTTTTATCTGGTGTTGCTGCATCTATCCTTCTTGGAGGTCTAACAGCACACTCGCCCTTTAAGATTCTACTGGATGTTGATGAACATATCATGTGTTGTGTCAGTAAACACAGTGCTCTTGCAAAGTTACTATGTGTACCAAGGTTAATTATATAGGATGAGCCCCTTATGTCAAGAAAACAACATATCTAAGCATTAGATAAAATGCTACGAGACATTAATGATTCAGGGTTAATATTCGGTGGAAAAGTTATGGTTTTTTGTGGAGATTTTCGTCAAGTTTTACCAATAGTTTATAAAGGAATAAGACAAGAATAGGTTGACGCCAGTTTGATTTCTTCCTATTTGTGGCCTACTTTGATCAAGTTTCATTTGACAGAAATTTGTGAGTAAGAATGAATCAAGTTTTTTCAAAATATGTGTTAGAATTAGGCAATGGAATGCCATCAATCATAGTTGATGAAACTATAAAAATTCCTAATGGCATGCTTGTTTCTTATGAAGATGACTACACTTCTTTGTATCATTTAATAGATGTTGTTTTTCATGGTATTCATGAATATTTAATAAATATTTCAGTTATGATGAATCGGGTCATATTAACACCAAAGAACAATTATGTTGATGAAATAAATGCATTACTAATTCATAGGTTTCTTGGTGAGTTTAGGCGATATTATAACTTTGATAAAGCAATAGATGCATCTGAACAATCTGTCATGGAGGATTTTTTAAATACTCTGACCCCAAATAGACTTCCTTCTCATGAATTGTTACTGAAGATAAATTGTCTCATCATGTTGCTTAGAAACATTAATCCTTCAGAAGGATTATATAATGGAACATGCCTAATTTGTTGAGCTTTTGATCGAAATGTCATTGATGTAGAAATCGCAGTTGGGCACCATAGTGGAAAAAAAAATCTTTATTTCAAGGATTCCATTATTACCAAATGTTGATGAAAATAGCAGTTTCTCATTCAAATGAATCTAGTTCCCTATCAGATTAAGTATTGCAATTACTATAAATAAGTCATAAGAGCAAATATTGGATTTTGTTTGGATATATTTACCTTAACATGTTTTCTCACATGGTCAATTATATGTGACTTTATCAAGGGTTAAGACTGCATCTACAGTAAAGATTTTAATACGATCAATGTCGATTGAACGATCAGAAAAGAACTGAACAAAAAATATTGTGTATACGAAATTATTAAGATTAGCATGTTCAAATTAATGTTATATGAATAATGATTCAATTGTATAATTTGAGTTTAACTATTAAACAAAATTATACATTTAATAGAATTCTCTTTACTGTATGTTTAGTATTGTGTTCTTGAAATATTTATTGTGTTCTTTAATTCTTTTTGCAATTTTCTTTTTAAATTAAGTATTGAGTTTTTATACTTACACGTTTAATATCTTTGTATATGAACAGTTTTAAAGATGCAGACGGTTTATACATCAATAAAAGATATTACTCTAAATACAAGGATTTGAAAAATGAAAATGATTGTGACAGGCAAGTCACCCAAACGAACGGGCTAACGCTCGCCAGTGAAGTACCAAAACCTAACATTGATTGATCTAGAGATATAATATTTATTTCTATCTATTGTCTTTTATTTGTTTTGTTGTACTAAAAACTTGTAAATAATTTTGTTATTCTTGCATCCTATCTGTTAAACTTTATTTTTATTTATTTATTTTTTTACTACTAATTTGTTGGGTCTTTTGATGTTTGATTTTTAAAATCTTTTCATATTATATAAATGTTGATGATGTTCTGTTCATTTAGTTCTTTTCTTGTAACACATTTAAAAAAATAATACCCAAAAACAATTTTAAATCAAACAAAATTATTACACTCAATTATTCATTACAATTTTTTTTGTGTGTAAATTATCCATTTCAATTTCTTATATTGTACAGGGAAATCGAGTGCAAGCGACATTGTTTGATAAAGATATTGACTCACAATATGATACTTTACATATTTTCTAGTCATATTACATAAGTAATGCATATGTGAGGCTACTGGATCCAAAGTATAGAATTGAAACACATGAATATCAATGGATCTTAAATTCTAAAATGATAATTGAGGAAGTTCCGAAAGATGAAAAATAATTGGAGTCACTGAAGTACCAAATCATTTCGTTCAACGAATTAGACGCTTACAAAGACTCAATTGCAGAAATAGATAATTCATTCTTTATTTTAGAATATTTAATTATCAATATATTAAAAATTTAAATCTTATTTGTCAGATGTTTTGGCTGTTAGAATCCATTTCAAGCCATATAGAAAGATAACTTCAGTGCATAGACTAATAATTATTTAGGAAACATATGTCATTGATCAAAAGTAAAAATATTTTTTGAATAGTTTACACTTTTAGAATTTTGTTTCATTCTTTATTTCTTACATATTCTGTTAATTCTTTTTTTATTTCAATTTTGTATCTTAAATCCCAAATGTTTAATTATGTATGGTCAATTTGTGCAAGATGAATGCAAAAAATCTCAGAAATAATTGAGACAAAACTAGTTATACTTGGAATAAAGATAAAAATTGGTTCTTATAATAATATTTTTAATAATTAACAATCTTATATTTTCTTTTATATTGTATATGCTTATATTAATCATAATCTCTATTTCCAATGAAGGATTGTCTCTTTCATCATGTCCAAAAAGTAAATTTATGATTAATCTTGTTTTTCCTAAGGTAACTTTATTGCAAGAGTGGTAATCGTCACAAATAAGTTATTATTTGTTTCATGCCACTTAAATTTTGAAATCTCCATATTTTTATTTCTTATATTGCATTTATTTTTATGAATTTTAAGGGCGATGATTAATAATTTATTACTTGAGATTATTATTACAAAATGCATGACATATCCGTCTAGATCTCTGTCTTCTGTTGGTATTCGGGAAATAATTAATAATTGTGATATTGCTGAGTTGATCAAAAGTTTACATCCCATGATGGTAAAATCCTATTCTTCGTAACAAATTCAAATATTTATGCAATCAATTCACTTAAAAAATTGTTTATAATGTAATGTAGAAAACAAAATTTTGGATAAAGGCAAAGATAACTCTGGTTGACTTGTACCAGATATTTTTTTACATGTCATATATTGGCTGTAATAAAGAAACTGTGTATGATTACAATAATAATTTCCTTTGTTACCATTGCAACCATCAAAGCATTTCCCAACCACGATATGTATCATTTAAATTTTTTGTTTTGTTTGATAATTTATGTAATCGGTTTTATGTATAACTTTTATTGATTATAACTTAAAATGATATTTCCATCAAATTTATAGTTGTTGAGCATATGTTGAACTCAACGATAGTACATAAAGACTATCTGCTGTTATGTTTGTTGGAGTTGTAGAGGAAGCATTCGGTTGTTCGGCAATTGAACTTATGAATCACACTGGTTTGTATGTTTTCTTGTTTTTCATTGCCTTTATTGTTATGAGTAAAAATGTCAATCTTAGAATTTTTGACATGTTTACTACTTTATCTATAAAAACATTGAGGTTTATATTAAAAAAAACTATTAAAAGCAAAGTATAAGAAAAATCATTTAAATTGATTGTTATATACTTGTCTGTTATGTCAATTTTATTTTTATTTATAACATGCATATTAATTTAATTAAAAACATTGCATTCAAAGTTTTGTGTTAATTTACAAGACATAAATTTTTAACATATCTGTTTTTTAAATTTTTATTAATCATGGAAGGCTATTAAAAATTTCCTTTACAGGAACATCTGTCATATATAGAAAATCTTGTAGCACAAGTTTCGCAGAAAGAATGGATGATTGAACTTTTAGTAGACCTAAATCGACTCAACCAACAGCAGCAGCAGAAGAATTTCAATGTCGTCTCTATTGATGCAGTCAAGATGACACAAAATGATGGATCATAGTAAAAACATCAATGGACTCATATTTTGAATTGATGTTTTTATTGGATTTGTTGCTAAAACTATCGATGTTACAAATATGTGTTGGACTATGTTATATTTTAAACTATATTTTTGTTGGGCTTGTATTAAACTTATCGCATACAACTTTGCTAAAACTATCGATGTTATAAATATGTGTTGCACTATGTTATATTTAGAACTAATGTTTTTATCATCTAATCTATATAAGCATGTAATTATTATACTCTACTTAACTATCATTACCCCTAAATATTTGCTAGATTTCACATTTTTTTCCATATGCCTTAAATTTTTGATTAAAATCAAAAATTTTTATGAAATATATACTATTTTTTAAAAATAATTATTTTGCCAAATTACACAAACATGCTTTGCACATTGTTCCGACCTAGTGTGCGTGTGTGTGTATATATATATATAATTGGGTAGTTGTAAAATTAATTCTTGAGTTTTCACATTTTTAAAATTTAAGGTTTTGGTTTTCAATTTTTACGAAACTCATGCCTAAGAGCACTCCCAATAAATTTTTCATCTTATTCTTTGAAATATATTATCAAAATTCATTTTTTCTATTTTACATACTGATTTTTACAATATATTATACATCAGTTTATCTATTTTTTATTCATATCATTTAAATATTATACTTTTTAATATTTTTTTATTCATTTCAAATATTTTCTTTGACTATCAATGATATCCTCAAATTTTTTAATATTTGCAATATCTCTCAATATACAATATACAATGTTATATAATTATGTTCTATTTTAAATTAATCCAAATTTATAAACTAAACCAAAATATAAATTAATTCCAAAAATAAAAAGAAGAGATTATATAATGAAAAGAATAGATTAATTCAACTTCAAATTTTGTCTTTAGCGCCCAACAAAGAATAAAGTGTGAGAATGAGATAGATGATCTAAAATGAAAATAAAAGACTTTAAAAAAAATGGAGAAAATCAAACAACAGGAGAGATAAACTAATTTAAAATGTTTACAATAATGAATAACTCCATCTACATCTAGCATGTTACTGTAGCAGAATGTAAAATGAAGGATGGAATATAAGATTCATTGGAGGGCACTTTTAAGATAATTTCTTTATATTTTAAAGAAAAATGTATTATCAAGCATTCATTAGGAGTGCTCTTAACTTTAAAAATCCGTAATTAAGCATTTCCATCAATTTTCTATTAAAAAACTAACAAGAGATCACGTGTTAGTCTTTGATTGTCTGACATGAATATTAATCTTTGATTAGTTGAATGTAATATTAATATTCAAGTCAGCCAATCAAAAGTTGACACGTGACGTAGTGATATGCGTCAATTCTGTATTTAAAGATATTTTGTGTAGGTGGATTCTATAAATTCTCGAATAAAGAGAATCATGTGTAGGGCTGTAAAAATAAATTAGAAAACTGGCCCGAACCAGCTCGGACCGGTTGGTTCGGTCCCGTTAGGTTTGGGACCTATTCCTCCATTTTAAAAACCAGTCATAATCGGTCCGGTTTCGATTTTATGTTTTCTAGAATCGGACCGATTCGCATATTTATATAATTTTAATATTATATATAATTTTTATAAATTATAATTATATATGAAATAATGTTATATTATAATTTATAACATAGAATTTTAATCTTAAACATGAATATTTATTTGATCATATGTTTTAAATATAAAATATATATTAATTATATTTTATGGCTTAATAAATTCTCAATATATTCCTTTTGATAAATATATTAGTAATACTAATATACTTTAGTACATTAATAACTATATTATCACTAACATATAGTAATAGTACTATACCAATAGTATTACTATATACTAATATATATATATATATATAAGTATAAGAGATTAGAGATTTAATATATATTAAAAACAAAAAAATCGGACCAAAATCGGTAAAACTGAAAGTACTGGTTTAGGAGGGTAACCAGTGCGGTATCAGTTATTGAAAATGTAAAATCGGTGTATACCAATTCGGTCTCAAAATGTCCAAAATCAGATCCAACCGGACCGATTACATCCTTAATTTTGTGTGTAATTTACATGTGCCCTTCACACTAATTTTACCGGAGAAGCAAGCCAATTGACTAATTAAGAACGACTCTCTTTATACGGGAGTATGCTATCCTTCTACATTCTCCTATTTTTCTATCGGAGGATAGCATGCGTATTATATGAAATACAAAGAATTTGACACTACGATATAGTATTCTTATTTGAGAAACACTATTTTGACACCTCATTTTGACACATCTTATATTTTAATTTTTTTTAATTTTTTTTTTACTTAATAGTTAAGGAAGTAACTACTAGTGTATTGATATTTTTTTATATATTTTAAAAATGTTTAAAAATGATAAAAAATGTAAATAAAAAACTAGACAAAAATAAGAAGATGAATTTGTGCTAGACGGCATGCCCAGTGGTCAATGTTGGGCGGCAGCCTAGTACTACGCATCCTATTTAGTTGATTGGTACTTATTTGAACTCAACTCTATGAAATTATAGTTGAGTCCAAACTCGCTCGAGCTTAGTAAGAATAATTCAAAATAAGCCAACTTGGAAACTGATAAAAAAAATGTGAATAAAATTAGAAAAAAATAAGAAAATGAATTTGTGTTAGGCGGCACGCCCAGCGGTCACATCCAGCCATCACCTTCAACCACTCTCTTCCCTCAATCTCTTTGTCCGACCTCTCTCTCTTTTTTTCCTCACTCCCCTCAATCTCTCTGTGAGACCTCTCTCTCCCTTCTCAAGCTCTCCTCGGCCTCTGTCTCTCCTCAAGCTCTCTCTCTTCTACTTTTCTCTCTTCTCAAGCTCTCTCTCTCTTACCTCTCTCTCCTCAAGTTTTGTTAAAGGAAAGAGAAGGAAAAAATAAATAAAACCCCACACGCCAGGTGTGCTCCTGCTACTGCCAAACAGTAGCTGATCCCAAGATTATTTCTTAAACAAAATACAAAAAATAATACAAATTTTTTAAATTTAAAAAAATATTTAATATTAAAAAATTATATTCAAACACTATTTTAACTTTATAATATTTTTATTCAATTTTTTCTATCTCATTTCTTAAAATTCAATAAACATCTTAATTCAAATAATTTTACTACTATTCATAAACTATTTCATTATTATTTACAAATATACTGAGATATTCTGAGTATCCAAATAGAGCTGGATTACTATTTTTTCCTACAAGATCCTTCACACGAAATTTGAGACAAAGAAAGAAAAAGGAAAATAAGTGGTAATTACTGTGTAAATGGTAGTTATTGTTGGTCTCCCGAATCTTGACTATATTACTACAATATGCTCAATCAAAAGCACATTTTGAGAACAAATAAGTGATGACAAAAGGTGGATTGAGATCCCTTCAATCTCATGCTCCAAATTAAATGATTAAAGAATTATTTGTCATGTTTCACTTATCTTATTATAATTTAACATTACATCAAAAAATTCTTAGAAAATAATAATCGAAAAGATGATAAATAATATTTTTGTACCTAAATATATATATATAGAATTGTGACTTATGAGTCTTTAGAAGATGCCTATCACTCATCATCCGGGCACCAGCCCGAACAGAGGCCCAAACCCAAACATGCATTTTACAAAAGGATTCACATATTTCATTATTTTGTGGTCATGGAAAAGCCCACGTGAAAAATCCAGGCCCATCTTCAGATAAAATTAATTTCCAAATTTATAGCAAAATAAAATAAGGAAGCTTTTTCTTACGAGAACAGCCTCTGCAATCGGCAGTAGTGAAATTCACCGGTTGAATTGACGATTGAACTACAAAACAAACGAAGGAGCAAACAGCAGACAATGCAGAAACCCCGCAAAAGGAAGCAGCCCGAGTTTCGCCAGCGGCCCCAGCCGCGAGCCAAACCAGCCAGACCCTCCATTTCCCTCGGCACCAACGACCCGTATCCGACCCACCCTCGACCCACCCCAGAAGAATGCCGAGCCGTACGGGACGACCTGTTGGCCTTCCATGGCTTCCCCCAAGAGTTTGCCAAGTACCGCAGACAACAACCAAATTCTTCTTTCGATCAGGCTCATGGTTTTCTGAAATCAGATATCTTAGATGGGGATGCCAAGGAGACGGTCTTGGACGGTTTGGTTAAAACTGTCCTCTCCCAGAACACTACGGAAGTTAATTCTGAGAGGGCTTTTGAGTCTCTCAAGTCTGCTTTTCCCACTTGGGAAGATGTATGTAAGCCTTTTTGTTTGATTTTTTTTTTTTTTCAATTTTTCTGGCTTGGTCGGCCATAGGCATTGGGATTGGGTTTTATCTGTTATGAATGATTTCCTCGAAGTTTTAGGGTCTTAATGAATCAGAGTAAAAGCAGTGCTTTTGGAGATTCATTTATCGTGTTTATAGAATAAATTGTTTAACAAAAATGGGTGATGTAGAACAATGTGGGTTTTTCTATTCCGTTTTTTAACCTAAATGTGTTTTTCGAAGAAGTTATTTTTGTTTTGGCTTGATAAATGTTAGTAAATTGACATTTAGGTTGTATTTTCTGAAAAATATTTCAAGGTTCATCTTTTGTTTTGGCCCAATGGTTATTGATGGATCATGAATGCTTTGGAGTATATGGGTTTTCCTGAAGCTACTTTTTCTTTGGTTTTGAATGATAGTCGTGTTTGTTCAAGGTCCTTGCTGCTGAATCCAAATGTATAGAGAATTCCATAAGAAGTGGAGGTCTGGCGCCGACCAAGGCATCCTGCATTAAAAATATACTGAGTTGCTTGCTTGAGAAAAAAGGCAAATTATGCTTGGAGTACTTGCGAGACTTGTCGGTTGATGAAATTAAGGCTGAGCTCTCCCAATTCAAAGGGATTGGCCCCAAAACGGTAACTGTTGTTTTGATGATTCTTCTATATGGTTCATGCCTGCTTGTGTTGAAACCTTTATGGCGTTAAGAACTTGGGACCTGTGTCTATTTTTAATAGGAAGGTATGAGATGGCTTATTAATGGTCGAATTTAATGCTTTCTTTCACTTCCTTTCATGCCTATCGTTCTCCTGTTATTGTATTGTTGGTAACATTGTCAAGTGCACATTTGCTGGTGACTGAAATAGTTTAGCGTGTCTGTGTTTTTGTTTTCCTATTTGGTACTAAATATCCTTTTCAATGCCCTGTTGCAATTACACTTTAAACATTGCCTGCGGTAAATGTATGTTGTTATGTACATTTTGGCCTGATTAGTATGTGTTGTATATAACGTCCTGTGATATTTACAATTGCCAAATTTTCGCTTCCCAATCGTGGCAAAAAGAATCTTGATGTGATAAGTAGGGGTATCAAGTGGTACTAATAAAAAAAAAAAAAAAAAAAAAAAAGTCGGGGTATGATCAAGTGGTGTCACTTTCTATAATCATGATGCTCTATTCTCAACTTCAAGGTTCCGGGGGTTTCTGTGAAGTATCTTTTCAGAATTCTCTTGGAATGCCAATTAGATTTCCTTGGTTTGTTACTTGGTCAATTTTCAGTAGCACAAATAAGTAGATTAATTTAAGAACCTATTTCTGCGGATTAGAATCCGCTTAAAACGAAACACGGCTATTCAATTGGTTAGAGGACTGTGATAAGCATAATGATGTAGTGTATTAATGTGACACTAGATATTGGATGGTTCGAATCTTTCATGATTTTATTATTTATCAATCTATATCAGACATGGTAAATAGTTCACAGCAAGGAGATGATGGTAGTTTCTGACGTAGTTATATCTTCTGTTCTTTTCATCTCTCATATTTATTCACATGCACACAGCATTTTTTTTCCCCAGTTGCATCAGAATTTCACAATTATGAAATGGTTGGTAGGTGGCTTGTGTTTTGATGTTCCATCTTCAGCAAGATGATTTTCCAGTGGACACACATGTGAGTACCGGATTCCCCTAACTGCTTTTGTACCGTGGGATTCTTATAATACCCAGCATGCTTATGCAGGTATTTGAGATTGCGAAGGCCATTAGTTGGGTACCAGCTGTGGCTGATAGGAATAAGACATATCTTCATCTCAATAAACGGATCCCAAATGAACTCAAGTTTGATCTGAACTGTCTTCTGTATACACATGGTAAGCTCTGCCGCAGATGCGCCAAGAAAGTGGATAAGCAGCAAACAAAGGAATCCCAGGATAACCCCTGTCCTCTATTAAAGTACTGGAAGAACTCTTAGTATGAAACCAAGTAACAAGTTCAATCCAAGGTTTTTAATCTGAAGCCCCTTCTCGATCCTAATCTACGGTTTTGAGAGTTTGTGTTCAAAAGGATTTTCCAGACTCGGGCGTTGAAGGCTCACGAATGCCCATAAGAAAAGGCTAAAGAAGAAGAATGTGGCTTGATGCAAAAGATCAGTTGGAGGCGCTCAAATGTCGCGACACACGAGTCACGGTTGCTTAATTTTTCATGGTTCTTGGTCATGGTTTATTTTCATGTTTTCTACAAGAGGTAACACAATACAAGGATCTCCAGGGGGGCGTAAATTCCTTGGGTGGAGACCAAAACTTCCACGGCGGTGCATCTCATGTTATCAAAGCCCATATAACTCCGGCTTGGAGTGAACAAGAAAGCTGAGGCACATTAACAGAAACATTTTTGAGTTTTTCTTCAAATTTTTATTAACAAGATGGAGAAACCTCAACATCGTTCTTACTTGCTGCCCGTGGACGTCAACAAGCAATGTTAAATTGTTGTATCTAACGGAAAAGGTAAACTCGTGGTACTGAATGAATTTCAACTCACTCATGAAGATGACCATTAACCTAACCAATACATGATGTAGCCTTCCTTTCCAGATGAAGATCGATGAGAAACTTTTCCCTTCTTTCATCACTCGGAAATCTCAATACAGATATTAACATTAATTATATTTTAAAAAAATTACCAGCTCTAATATATGTAATGATAGCATATATATTATATAGTGATCATGAGCGTACCATCAATATCATTATGAAACACATCTACCGGATCATCACATGTATATAAATACATACATATACCAGTCCGAAATCCGAACAAAAAAAAAAAAAAAGAGGAAACATCAAGCAAAACAAAGTCAGAAACTTGCTCTCTGTTGGTCACAATGGCCATGGTTATCATCATCAAGTCCAGACCACAACGTACGTACGTACGTACGTGTCTTTAATTGATATGATTTTATGCCTTGTGTGGCCTGTTGAATGCATCGCACCTGTGTCTCACCTCTCCCTTTGGACCAGTCTTGACTCCGTAAACACTAAGCTTCTCCATTGCATGCGAAAAATCCTGGAAGAACATTGTCTGGTCCGATGCGTACAAATCTACGATAGGCTTTGTCCTAGGGTCCGTCGCCAGTAAATGGTCCGAGGTCAACAGCCCCAGTCCCCTCTGCAGATTCTGGAAGTACATGTTGTCGAACTTTCCCGGCGTCATTACGTCGTTGAAAGCCGACATTGTGTGGTCTTTGGTGTAGTTTGCACAAGTTTTCCTCAATGCGTCGGCAAACTTGGGATAGATTGCTGGGTCCGTTGGTGTTTTTTTGCTGTAATTGAAAATTCTGTCGCTGAATTCTTTGCAATGAGAGAATCCAATGGTGTGTGCTCCATTTAGGGCAACCATTTCTTTTAATGTAAGGCCTTTGTCGGCGAACATCTTGATCATATGGGTCATGGACATGTTCGTTCTCGGAACGTGTCCTTCGACACGCGAAGCATGGGAAACGAAGCCATCCTTTCGACCGAGGCGGACAGGGTAGAATGGGCCGCCCACCATTGTGATAAGGTCGCGGGTGGCTTGAGCGAGGATGTCGGAGCAGGAGACAATGTCGGGGCAAGCGAGCTCGAGAGCAGTCTTGGCCCGGACAATAACGTCAAAGGCATCGCCTGCGAGGGAGAGGTTGATGTCGGCATCGCGATCGGCCTTGTTGAAGGAATTGGAGGAGATTAGGACGGAGGCGTCGCAGCCCTCAACCATGCAGTCATGGAAGAAGAGGCGAAGAGTGCCGGCGGCGGTGGTGGGGCTCGCGATTTGCTTGGTGGTCACTGCTTCGCGCACGATTCTGTCAAAGTCTGGGCATTTTTTCTTGTAGTAGTCGAGAGAGAGCATGGATTCTGAGAAGGGAATGGAGAGGAAGAGAAGGAAAAGTAAAGGAAAAGTCATGGCGAAAGAGAGAGAGAGAGAGATAGACAGAAACCTGCTTTCCTTTCTTCAATGGAACCTCCTCAGGAGGGAATTGGGGAAGAAAGAAAAAACTTATCTATGAATTTCGGCAAAAAGTAGAAAAACAAAGAAGCTGATAAAAGTAGTGCGGATGGGAGAGGTTTTAGGGGAAGATTTGTTTGTCAAATGAAGATGAGAGAGTACGTACGGAGTGAGTTTTGTGTGTTTGTAATGGGAGTGCTATTTTTAGCATTAGGGCTACGTTGGTGTGGGTTAAATTCTATTTCTGAGAATGAGGGTGTTATTTTTGCATGGCTTTTGCCTTTTAGGTTTGCAAAGGGAAGGAATATCTGCCATTTTGAGCGTGGATTGCGCTGGATCGATCGGCGAGAGAAGCCGATCCATGGTCAACGACTCAACGATTACCGCAAGTATATCTACTTTTAACTATCACCTAGAGTGTTTTTTCACGTACGTACGGTACATGATATATTGTGAATATTATTTAAAAATAATAATAAAACTATTGTTATTTTTTTTTTTAATTTTTTAAATTAATGTCGGAACGTCATCTAAATTAAGATAAATAGACATACAAAAAATGTCCTTCAATTAATTAGTAATTATCAAATATTTGTGTAAGCATTTATCAATGTATAACTAGCTAGCAGCTAGTCCTGTTTATAAAGGCCGATTATATATATATATATATATGTATATATATGTATATATGTATATATCTATCATGCGAAGGTGTATTATTACACCCTTTAGGAGAAAACAATACGAGGTCGATTTATTTTTTTTTCTTCCCCGAATGGCAACATTGGAATTCATTATTATTATTATTATTATTATTATTATTATTATTATTTTATAACTGAAACAACTTCATTCAACCAACAAATATTATAAGACTTCAATTACATAGACATATCAAGAATAACGAACTGCTTAATAAAGTTTGGAATAGAATGCCACCAAAATCCTAATATCCTCCACATTTTTACAAAATCTAACCAAAGTGCGCATTATAGAATTTGCTTCGCGAGGGATAGGGCTGAGCAAAAATTCAAGATTCCAACTTTGAATTGGAGTCGGAGTTGGATTCTTTTTTAATTTTTCAGGAGGAGTCAGAGTCGGAGGTGTCACTGGATCGATTCCGACTCCGACTCTGACTCCAACTTTGCCCTCTAACTCTGACTCCAGTATTGTTCATGTGTTAAAATATGTATTTATCTATATATTTATCATATATAGTATTATATAATATTATAACTAGAACTTATATAGTTAAATTCAATAATATACTAGTATGAGATAATTATTATAAACACATATACTTATACTATAATAAATAAACTAATAATAGTTTAGTATATATAAACATCATAGTATTACAACGATATATAATCAAGTATATAAATAAGTTAGACACTATTATTAAAATAAGTCTAGTATAATAAGTTAATTATACATAATACTAATTTACTAAAATGTAATAATATGTAATTAGACACTAGCAATAACTCTATTGTAAAAATAATTTTTTTTTTTTTTATAAGTTAGTGTAAAAATATGTTATAAATAGGTTAGACAATATTATAATATAATACCATGTAATACTATAGTATAGAAATAAGTCTAATATAATAAGTTAATAACATATGATATTATAGTATAATAACATGCAATTAGACACTATAAATAATATGTAATACTATAGTATGATAACATATAATTGGAACTATAGTACTAAAAGTCTAGTATAAAAATAAATTAGATATTAGTATAGAAGTAAATCAATAGTGAATAATTTAGTTTTAGTTTTTAATTTTTTGGAAAAATTAAAATTCAAAAGTCCACAAAAAATTATTTTTAAAAATTGGGCTAAATATGAAACTAAAAAAAGTTCAAATCCGACTCCGCTCTGACAAGTCAGAGTCAGATCAGAGTCTACATAAGTTGGAGTCGGATTTAGGGGAATCCGACTCCGACTGAGCCGATGCTCACCCTAGCGAGGGATATGATGGAAATCGACACCTTGAAAACCTGAACAAGAGTACATGATATCAGCTAAAATAACACTTTGGGCTGACAAATCTACATCACTAGAATTCAGCATTGTCACAATGGTTTGTGAATCACTTTCGATTATAAACCTTTGAAAGCCCATACGAGAAATAAATTGTAAACCCCTAAGAATGGAAAGAGTGTCCGCTCTATCAACATTATAAAACTCCATTTATCACATTGCACACAACCAGTAAAACAAAACCACAATCATCCTTTGAAACAACACTCATACCAAACTTATTTAAATCAGAAAAAAGAGCCACATCCACATTCAACATAACACTAGCAGAAGGAGGTTTTTGCCACATGAGACAATACTTTCTAGGTTCTGATTTATGTTAGGAATGAATCTGAAGATAGGTTCGTAGCAAGTTAAAAGTGTTCGGAACAACAACATCAGGTGCAATGTGTTTGCATTGAAACTCAATAATATGCTAGGATATATCTTAAGCCATACCTCCTGAACTTGTTCACAAGTAAAATAACATGAAGAGAATTTTCCACATGATTATGGCATAAAGGGCAGCTTTCATCCATCACCAAATGTCTCCTTTTAAGCAATTGGGTAGTAGGAAGAATATCATTACAGAATCTACAAACAAAGTTCTTCATCTTTCTCGGGGTATGCATGTTTCGTATTGATTTTCAAACATTTTTTTTTTCATACAACCATAGTAGAACTCTCCCCTACACCATAACTTGGAACTACGATGTGAATGACTCTTTTATAAGCAGAATTTATTGAAAATAAACTATTTTTCTGATCGAGCCAAATTAATTTATCATTGAGACAAGTAAAAATGAAGGGAATATTCAAAATAGCCTCTTGTATCTCAACCAAGAAGTTGTTGGACAGTTACTCCCCATTCCACTGAGGTACCTCCATGTCTATGAGCTCACTCACTTTTGCATCATAATCCCGATCACGTCCACCAGTAGTAGGTAATAAACCAGGAAGTCAACGATCCAACCAAATTCTAATTTCCTGACCAGTCCCAACTTGCCACATACAACCTTGTTGTAGAATCGACTTAGCTTTACTAATCCCTCTCTAACCATATGAAGGATGACTTCCCAATGAAAAATCAAGAAATGAAGAATGAGGAAAATACTTTACTTTGAGAACCTTATAAAACAAAGACTCACTATTATGTATGTACATCTTTTTTTTCTCCTAACAAGCTTGTGAGAAACAGTTCATTCAATTCCAAGTGATTTAGGGTGTGTTTGGATGTTGAAGTGAGTTGAGTTGAGTTGAGTTGTGATGATAAAATATTGCTAGAATATTATTTTTTAATATTATTATTATATTGAAATTTGAAGAAGTTGAATTGTTTATTATATTTTGTGTTAGGATTTGAAAAAGTTGTAATGATGAGTTGAGATGAATTGAAGTGAGTTTGGTAACCAAACGCACCCTTAGACTACGTTTGGATGTTGAACTGAGTTGAGTTGAGTTGAGATGATAAAATATTGTTAGAATATTATTTTTTAATATTATTATTTTGGGATTTGAAAAAGTTGAATTGTTTATTATATTTTGTATTGAAATTTGAAAAAGTTGTAATGATGAATTGAAATGAGTTGAGTTTATTTTAATTTCCAAACGTACCCTAGTTAATTTCAATTTACATCTGTAAATAATCTAACGTCCGATCCAATCAACAAATTTTAGAATATTGTCTTAGAATATTGTCTTGAGGTGCATGATTTTAACATTAGCATTATATTAATTAATAGCTATCGCGCTTTCGTAACTCTCGTTATTGCAAGAGCTACTTAATTTTCTTAGATCTCCAACCCATCCATGGATATCAGAGAAATCATTGACTTATTAGGTTATATAGACAACTATTGTATTGTTCAATTATTTTCTCTATTTTTAGTAGTTGTTCTTGTGTACGAGAGGTTGGTACGGACCCACAGTACCTTGTGGTTTCAAACCTATATTGACTATAGTGACGATAAGAAAATGGTGGCTACTTTGTGGGTGCCGGTCCTCCAATTTTATACAAGATGAAATATTATATGAGAATTCCTTAATGATCACATTGCAAAGCATATGGCTCCTTATATAAATAACTCAAATCCTACTATTTATTATTTTGATAGCCCATATCAATTCTCTAGCAAATCATGAATTGATATCAATTATTTCGTAGAGAATCCTGAATTGATATCAATTTTCAATTTTCTTATAGCAAATCATGGGTTGATATCAATCATTCTCCATTATGTGAGACTCTTGTCCTCAAGATTCGTATTAGGAAATTATTGCCACAAGTTCTCTAGATCCTCCCATGTAGCCTCGATAGGTGATAGTCCTTCCTATAAGATCAAAGCCTCTTTACAACCCCCCCCCCCCCCCCCCCCCCCCTTCAAGTATGGCTTGAGGAACTGAAAGCAATGTCTCGTCATTTTCCCGTGTTTGAGGTAGTTGGGGTAATACGGTTGCACCTTCTCCAACTCATTTCTTCAAGAGGCCAACATGAAAAACTGGGTGGATGCAAGTTTCAGGCGGAAGACATAGTTGATAAGCAACTAGGCTAATCTTATGAGAGATTTGAAATGGGCCAAATAAATGAACTGTTTGCTTGGTATTCCATCGCCACTCCATCGTGGACTGCCTGTAAGGGTGTGCTGCTCAGATGACTAACCCAAGAAGGGGCATGAATTGGGTTATTTATAAAAAAAATTGACAATTATAAATTTAATACACAATATAAAATATGAATAAAATATGAAGCAATAATAAATATTAATAGTAAGGGTAAGAGAGAAGCAAACTCATTATTTTAACGAGATTTAGCCCACTGACTACGTCCTCGCCTCAAGCTACCACTTGAGACTTCTCAAATTTACTATAAAACCTCATTTAGCTAGAGATAGAAACCTATTACATATTTAAGAAATACTGCTTCAAAGAATCCGTGTAGAATACCTTCTATACTTACAATCACATTATATGTGGTAATTCAAATATTCCTTGTGTATAACTCCTTCTACACGTACAAGGGTTATACACACCCTTTTACTGATAAAGAGTTGATAGTGAATAGATTATCAGAGAACACTTCTCAATGAGTGAAATGAAAACAATACAGCGCAAACAATATATTTCTTAAAATGAATAAGGGTTAAGACTCAATACTTAGAGAAGGCAGATTGAAAGTTTTTTTTTTATGACCGAGTGTTGTAAAGCTTGTTATTGATGTGTAGTGTTGTTATTTTGAATATCTTAAGTGAGCTATTTATAGACATATAAGATTTATTCTAATGTAAAAAAGGAGCATCACCAATTTTTCAAAGATTTCAAATAAAAGTTTTTCCTTTTTGCAATTTTCAAAAATAGCTTCATTCACTTTCAAAATTTTCTAATTAAATATTCTACTTTTTGCATATGTCAAAAAGAGTATCAATCACTTTTCAATTTTTTTTTTAAATCAACTATATTTTGCATATGTCAAAAAGAGCACCAATTACTATTCTAAATTTTTAAACTTATCATGCATATGTGAGAGATGACAATAAATCATATTTCAAATTTTTAAATAAAATCAACTACAACTACATTTTGCATATGTCAAAAAGAACACCAATCACTTTTCAAAATTTTCAAACTTATCATACACATGTGAGAGATGGCGATCAATTATCTTTTAAAATTTTAAAATTTAAGCTTTCAATCATGTCATACACATGTGAAAAATACAATTTGATACTTTATGAGAAAATATTCTTTTTGAGCCTTAACCATTTTTTGAATTTTGAAAGAGATGTATAAAACTTACTCTAAGAACTTTATTTGTAAGCTTGTTCACTTTCTTGCTCATGCTTGATACATTGATGTGCTTGACTCTATTATGCGTACAATTTGAGTATGAGATTTATTTATGTTTGAATTTGTTTGTTATCATCAAAATCCGTATATAGATATATAATTATATGATACTTGAAGCCAATCATACACCTTCAATTGCTCGTGTTAAGCGTATGTGATCCTTTAACTCCCATAGTATCACATCTCTCTTCTTTATCTCTTCTTCCACAGATGCTACCTTGTCCGTTCTTGGAATATATAAGAGAAATGTAGGGGTCATGACCATATATGACCTCAAAATAAATCTTTTTCAAAATAGAGTGCCAGGTAGTGTTGTAATTGTACTCTACCCAAGCTAACCAACTTACCCATTCCTTAGGTTGAGCTCATGTAAAGCATCTTAAGTACATCTCTCCTGTGCGATTGACCATTTATGTTTGACAATCTGTTCAAGGATGGTAAGTGGAGCGAAAATTAAAAATAGTGTTGTGGAGTCAAAATAGCTCCGTTCAAAACAGACTCGTAAATGTCGTGTACCAATCGCATACAATAGTTCAAGGTAGCACATGCAGTAAAAAAATATTGGTTAAAAACTAATTGAGCGACTTCAAGTGCCATGTATGAATGACTTAGAGCCAAGAAATACCCATTTTTGGACAAGCTATCCACCACAACCAATATGGTTGTCTTTCCCTTGGATTTGGTTAGTCACCAATGAAATCCATGGAGATATCTTCCCAAATCTTATTATGAATGGGTAAAGGTTGCAATAATATTGTCGAAGCCGGATTAGAGACGTTGTTATGTTGGCACACATCACAAGCCAGGATGTATTCTTTGATGTTTATTTTTTCATTCCTGCCCAATAAAAATTCTCCATGACCCGTTGGTATAACTTCTTGTATCATTTATGGAATTCTCCATGGAATTGGCTAAAAAGATCGACAATTAACTCAGACTCTCATGGCAAGTAGATCCGATCTTTGAAGAGTATAAAGACCACTAGTGAACTTCCACAAGCCCACTGCATCTCCACTATTGATTATGTTGTTTAATTTAGGTAACTCAGAATGGCTAGAAACTTCATCTTGGATGACCTCAACCCAATTTGGAATTGGGTGCGAACTTATGGCTAACCCTCCTTGTTGCTCTCCCACACCATCTTGTCTAGACAAGGCATATGCCACTACACTATTTCACTCACACTTGTACTCTGTTAAAATGTCAAAACCCAAGAGCTTGTGTAGCCATGTTTGTTGGGCACTCGTAGTCATTTTCTAAGACCATAGATACGTGAGGCTCCGGTGATTGGTCCTGACCATAAAATGATGTCCTAATAAATAGCATCACCATTTTTGTACAACTAGTACTAGTGTTAACATCTCCTTATTGTATGTAGACAAAAATAGTTTATCCTTGTAAAGTGTGACTGAAGAAAGCTATGGGACGTCCCTAATGAATAATAGCTCTAGTACTGCCTCCAAAAGCATCACAATAAAAAAAAAGTCTCGATGAAGTCCGGTAGGGCTAAACTGATGCTTGGGTCATGACTTCGTTCAATTGGTCAATGGCTGCTTCGGATGAACTATAGAGTCAACTGTTGCTTGGGTTAGGGCCAAATTGCTTGAGAGATAAGGTCTGGAAAGTCATCCCACTACATCTCTACAGAGTCAACAGACCAAGCATGTCGAGCTAGTCCATGAGCAGCCTCATTTCCTAACCTGCTAACATGTTGAATTTGATATTCACCAAATAGAGACAATAGGTTCTTTGTTTCTCGCAGCAAGTTCCCCAATATGGAAGATGAATCATCTGTAGCTTGAAGCTCTTTTATCATCAAAAGGCAATTACTTTCCATGATCAACTTTTGGATACCCATGTGAACACATAATTTGTAATTCTCGCTCCTTTCTTCTTACGTAAGCTTCTCTCTTTCTTACGTAAGGCTCCTCCTTTCTGACGTAAGCAAAGTTCCGATGACGGAATTATGCAACAGTCTGCCATTCTTTATGGCAACTGCGAGCATCGTCATGTGTGCTGAACTATGACGACGTGTCTCTTGAGATATTAGATGACTTCTAAGGCACGCCCAGTGTTTTAAATGTACTGAAAATATTTATATGAGGTATTTCCAGTATTGTTGAGTTAAACTTGTTTTTAAATGAGACAATTATAATATTTTGAAGAGCTCCAAAATATTATAATTTTCGGATATCATTTTAATATTAATTATTAAAATGATTCTCGTTATTTGAAATATTATTGGGATTTAAATTATGTTGAAAGTTTTAATTAATTTAATGGTTTTATCCTTTTAAATATATTAAATAAGACTTCATCATTTTATTAATGATGAAGAAATATTATTTTATAAACTAAAGTTAGTTTAAAATAATATTTACCTTAATTCCTCTAAGGGCTTTTAATTAAGTTAACGTTTACGCATTTTTAAATCAGTATTTTAATCCCTCATCGTTAGATCGTTACGCTGACCTCAAGACGAAGGGACTGGATTATAAATCCAGACCCTCTCTCTTTTCCCTCACTTTTCCCCAGCCCTCTCTCTCTCTTCCCTCTCCCCAGCGTACGTGATACGCGGCTTCTCCCCTTCCGCCCGAAGCTTCCTTCTTCCAGCCTGGCGTCGCCGTGCGTCGTCCACTCTCACAGCCGGCACCGTCGCACTCCTCTCCCTCCGGCAAGTCCATCCACGGCAGCCCCTCACTTTCACGCTCTCTCCTCCTCTCCCTTGGAAGTACAAGGCCCGAACGGGCTTAATGGCCACTGCGCCGCCGTGCGCAGTCCTCCGGTGCCACCACTTCCATGGCAGTTTCCTCTGCCATCAGCCACCACCCTCCAGCAAACTCAGCTCCTCCCATGCAGCCACCTTCCCCCTCCATCGCACACACGAGGAGACCCACGCAATGCTTCACCGTGCGCGGCCTCTAGCACCGTCGTGCTCGGCACCCATGGGCACTAGGCTCCACCAGGGACCTCCCTCTTCCTCCTCCCTTGGACCCAAGGCCCATGGCCTCTCCTCCATGCACAGACGCTCCTCCTCATGCACGCACGAATTGTGCACTCTCCACCGTCGTACGCCGCCACCCACGGCAGATGACCACCCTCTCCGGCCTCCTCAGGCCACCACCAAGCTATACCAACCACCCATGACCCCGATCTGTCACCCAAGCACGCACACTCTCTCTCACTCTCCCACGGCCTTTCCTCCGTCGTGCGGCCAGATCTGCCGTCGTGAGCCACCGTGGCGCCACCTTGACGTCACCACGAGATCCATCGTACTTCCCTTAGCCAAGCCGTAGGTCCAAACCACCACTTTACCTGGTGGGTAATCACTGCACGTGATGGACAGTCACTGCATGTGACTGACTGCCACTGTACACGGTTAGGTACGCTGTGTACCACCCTTCACTGCCACCATCATGAGGCCTTCAAGAGCCATTCCAAGACCACACTTAGCTATCCAAACGCCCAAACAGTCAACATACGTGGGTTAGCCGCCACGTACGACCTCTCCAACGTCATTGGCCGTGACGATCAACGGGCAACGTACGGGTTATCCCGTCGATGGTATAACTCTCTATCCCTTTTAATTATGTTAGATATTGATTAGTGGACTAGGTTGTGGACTGTGCTATTAGTATTAGAGGAATGACTGGGTTGTATTGAGATGCGCTGTATAGTGCTCTATAAAGTGTTGGGCATATCTGTGTAGTGTGGTGATGTGATGTGCTGTGTATGTGAAGTGTTGGACTTATTGTGTAGTGCGCTATGAAGTGTTGGGCATTCTGTGTTGTGAAGTGTGCGGGGAAGTATGATTGTGGAGTTTGTGTTGTAATGATGGCGTGGTTGTGTTGTGCAGTGTAGTTGTGGGGCATGTGCTGTATGGATGGCGTGACGTTGTGTGGAGTGGGAACAGTACACGCTGAGTGTACTTTGTGTGTGGCGTAGTGTGAGATAAAGGGAGTATATGTAGAAATATACTCTCCTGATGTATTGTGGATTGGGAAGAGTACACGTAAAGTGTACTCTGTATGACATGATGTGTGTAACGGGAGGATGAAGCAATGCACCATACGGCGGGTATGCCGTGATGGTGATGTGGCATAGCGTGTATGGAGTATACGCGGAGTGTGCTCCATGTAGTGGAGTGATGCACCATACTGTGGGTATGCCGTAATGGTGATGTGGCGTAACGTGTATGGAGTATACGTAGAGTGTATTCCATGTGGAGGAATGATGCATCGTATGACGGTTATGCCATATTGATGATAGGTTATAGCGTGTGGAAATGGAGTATGCGTGGAGTGTACTCCACGAGGCAGCGACACTCCGTGTGACGTGTCACAGAGATAAGGATGGTTGTGCAGTTGATGGGCGTGGAATGTGGTGAATAATGTCGGGAATTGTGGAACAATGTCCCGAAGTAGTTATGGTGCAGCCTGTAGCCTGAGGTGACAAGTGTCACCGTGATTGACTTACGGCTGAAAGTATGCGTGAAGTAGCAGAACAAGTGTAAGAGTATGCAACGGAAGCATGATTGGGCAACGTCACAAAGTGACATGGTTATTGACAATCATGCTTATGATGGATAAGGAGTTAGCTTTGGAATGGCATAACGGGAACGTGAAGAGATGTTACGATGTGACAGGAGTACGTAAAGAACCGTACCCGTGATGAGTAAGGAATTGACGTATAAATGGCGTAATAGGATGTCAGGTGACGTGACAAGGTCAAGGTGTAGCTTGAGAGTAGTTTTGAGTTATATGACGTGACATAAGGCATAATGGTGAATGAAGCCTTGTCATGTTAAGTGTTGGGATGGACTGTAAGAAGGGACGGCTAGCATGAAGAGTTATGTTGGCCAGTTAAGAGAATGTTGGTATCGGAATATGGCCCTCATCCCTACGGACAGGTGATCAACATGTTATATGTTGATCTTAGGTGATAAAGGAGTAAGGTACATGTGCGATCTAGTGAGACACGTGTTGTGGCGCCCTCGATCCCCCTTATATAAATACACAGGGATCAAGACGCCAGGATGGTGACAACACGGTCACACATCCCAACGAAGTGCTAGTGTGTACATGCAACAGTGTACAAATAAATTAACGCAGCGGATAGTCAACTAAGTACCAGAATTTATTTACAATCAAACATCAGTAAAAATTTAAATAGCAGTTATACAGTCATCCATAAAAATATAATACAATAGTTTTCAAATAAACAAACGAGTGATCCCAGATCACACCTCAGGCGGAGCCGTCTCCTCAGGCTCGCCCTCCTCCTCCTCATCTGCATCAAAATCTGCGTTACCACAAAATGGTATCGCAGGTAAGTACAAATAATCCTCAAGAATAAAATGCATTTAATGCAACTAACATGCATGCATATGATGAAATATACATTTTTCCTCAAACATCATTTTTCCCGAAAATGATAATTTTCCAACACATGCCAAAATCCCATTTGGTCAAAAAATAATCCGTAAAACATTTTCCCAGAAAATGATTTACACAAAATCCAACGCACACTATTTTTCCAGAAAATAGCTAATTAATCCGTTATTACCCTATGCACCATGGCCTCCCCTAGGGACCATCCGCACGTCCTGGCTTCGTAGCGGTGCTCAGTTTCGTGCCCGGCGCGTACGTGGCCAAGCACCCACACTACGCAACGAGCGATGCCCAGTTCCGCGCCCAGCGCGTACGTGGCCAGACATCCTCTAGTCCCCGCCAGCAGAAGGACCACGGAGTCGGCACGAATCTCTCGTCTGATCCCATTGTCGCCCGGCGACAATCCAGGGGACGTTACTCAGTATATTCCGCTCCCGAGTAACCAAAGGAGCTCCACTGAGATAATGCCCCATCTCGGCTTGGGGTCGTGATACACACGCACCCAAATTCCATACTCACATGAAAACTCAGTTTTCATAAACACATGAACATGAATGCAATACACGAAAACCCAGTTTTCCTTTACAAACATGATCATGCGTGCCAAATGCAATGTACATGAACCAACACAATATCCAAACCAACAATTACCAATCCAATCAACAGTTCAAATACAGTGAAATGTGTTAGTGTAAAAATACATTAAATTCACAAGAATTCTTTGAAGAAATACTTACAGCGCTATAAAGTAATTTCTGAAGGATCACGAAGCTGCAAGAAGTGGAAAACAGCTACAGAACAGTGTAAAATACACTGTGGCCGTGGGTCACAGATACTCACTTTCAAACGGGGACAAACGAAGACCCAAAAATGATAGAGTAGGGCCTAAGGAGGTCGGTGAAGCTAGTGATAGTGAAGGTTGGCCGTGGGTGGCGGCGCAATGGGCGGTAGAAGACCAAAATACCCAAATCGGAAATGTAGATGGTGGAGCTTCACCGGTGGAGGATCGGAGCTGGGGTTGGGTCCAATGGGTTGCCAAGAGGTCGAGGATGATGTGGTGAGAAGATGGTGGCCAATGGTGGTGCGACGGCGGCGCAGCGGCGGAAAGAGTGCCGCGGCTTCAGTGGGCTCGTGGTGGCTAACGACGGCGCGAATGGAGCTGGAAACGGAGGGGTAGCGTCGCCGGTGGCTGGGGAAGCTAGGGAGCCGGGCGGTGTCGACCACCGTCGATGCACGGCGGCGCTGGGTGGTGAAGAAGGAATGGACGGAAGAGAGAGGGAGGGGGGACGGGCCTCACGCGCGGGAAGGAAACCGAAGGAGAAAATAAGGAAAAGAAAAGAAGGAGAAAAGAAAAGGAGAAGAAAGAAAAAAATAGAGGGAAAAGAAATGAGGTCCAATCCTCATAACTTGGGTAACAAAAGTGATCCAACGGAAACGATTTTAAAGCCATAAGTTAAATAAAATAATTTAAACGTAATGGTAAAGTCAAATTGAAATAATTAAATCCCACAGTAATTAAATAAATATTAAAAGTAATTTAAATGCATAACAATAAATAAATATTAAGAAAGCACATAAAAATAATTTTCACCAAATTAAAATCATAGAAATAAACTCATTAAAAATCCAACCAATTTTAAAATACGAGAATAAATTTTTAAATAAATAAAAATAATCCTTTAGTAAAAATACACTAAAATGTGGGGTGTTACACGTGTACCAGACGGATTCACCATATGTAATGGGTAATCTGTCCTAAATATAGTTACATGATGCTTAAGCCTCAGAGTTGGCTTAGAGCCGTGTGGCTTGTATGGATGGAAATGAGGATTAGTATGGGCTAAGATGTATAGAGGTAGTGACAGGTGTATTGTCTAGGATTGGAATGCGTGACTTAGTTGGTCTGAGTCATGCATCAAGATGAGTTTAATAAGGAGGATAAGATGAATGTCTTAGTGTCTTAATCCTAAGGTGAATCATAGGTTCACTTTAGTGAATGAGCACTCGAGGCAAGACGTTGAGTTGGAAGATGCGGTGACCGCAATGGGTCCCTGAAGGTTTTAATGTAGTAAAAGGCACGTAAGTGCACGGGATAGAATGAGAGTATTCTAAGTATAGTGTAGTTCTATTTCTAGTTCAGTTGCTTATGCATTAGATAGAGAATGACGTTAAGGTGATGTATGCATGTAGGTTGCCAGCTGACAGGTGCATGAATGGACTGCATGGTATGAAAGTAGCATGGAGTCCAGGTAAGTGTTACGTTCATGCCCTTCTGGAGTTTTCTATAAATTACGAAATGAAAATGAAAAGCTTTATCTTTAAGAAAATATTTACGAAAGAAGATGACATGCTTTCAAACGTATATGTACGTACGGCCCTTCCATGAAAGCCCCTTTTTACGCACCCAAAGTTATTAATTGTACGCACGCGAATTGATGACTATAAGATGTATCTATTGTATGTATTTTAAAAAAAAATGAACTGATGTAAATGCACGAAAGACGAGCTTAAACCGATGCCTTCATGGATCCTACGGACCGATGCTGTCGCGAGCGCCGCGAGGTGATGCTCGCGGACGCCGCGAAGGCCGACGTTCAAGGTGATGCTTACGGATGCTGCAAAAGGCGAAGTTTGAGCCCGTTCTTTATGTTTTATGGACGGTACAAACTGACACTTTTGTGAAGGCCGCGAGGTGATGCTCGTGGACGTCATGAAAGAGGACGTTCGAGCCCATGCTCACGAAATGATGTTTTCTTAAGAAAAGAAATGTTTTCTCATGTTAAATGAAAAAAAGAACTGAATAAAAGATCCAGCTCTTTAGAGCTGGCATGAATGAATGAATAAAAGAATGAATGAAAGCATGAAATGTATGAAGATACGTAACGGCCACATGAATGAATGAAAGGGTATCAATGAATGGGCAGATTGCAATGTCGGGTAAGTAGTACTGGTAGTGCACCCAGTGCTGCCCCCTATGAAAAGGGATTCCTAACCTGTGGCCACTGGTGGAATCCAGGTCAAAGGGCTGCTAACTCTAACACATGGGGTGTAACAGTGTGTACTGGCCTATGAAAGTGAAAAGAAAGAATGTATGTATGTACGTATGTACGCATGCACGAACGCACTTTAAGAAATGAAGGCACTGACGGGTGAAACGTTTTGCGAAAAGAAAGGAAAATCCGTCCAGTGACGTTTTCAAATGAATGCACGTATGCACGCATGCATGTAAGTATAGTATGTACGAATGATGAATGCATGAATGAAAACCTATATTGTTATATTTTAACTGCATGAAGTAATGCTTACGAATCTTCGACTCATTTTAGTTTTTATGCATGTCCCTCCCCCCCACAAGGAAGGAAATGAAGTACGCGTCGGGATGGACACGGCCCATGGGGAAGAGCACAAAAGTCTAGGCACAATGTTCAAATGTACGAGAGGCCTTTTTATTATTAAAATTGATATTTTCCGCTGTAAACCTCTTTTATTGTAAAAACATATTTTTATTTTATAAACGTAGAGTCTTGCACCCTGGGAAGAAAGCAAAAAGTTTTAAATCGGACGGTAATTCCCATCGTCATTTCTCAAAATATTTTATAAAAAGACCCACCACAAGGACGAACATTACATAATTGAAAACCTTTGAAAATTGCAAGAAGGATCAGCAACCTCATGTTCCACTTTACTATCAGCCATAATAGTTTCACCTTTAGTATTTCTGAGAATAACTCCAATCCCTGCTTTGTGTTGATCTCTAAACATAGTCCCATCCACATTAAGTTTCAAAACATCTGTTGGAAGTGGTTTCCAGCCACAATAATTCTTAACCTCAAAAATAGACTTAGATCGTAGGTCTGAGTGCATCCTCTGAAGAGTTAAAGCATGTTCAACAACCTGCCTTAGTTCAAAGATCACCTGTTCATACATCATCTTGTTCCTCCTAAACCAAATCCCCAAGCTATTAAGAAAAAAAAGTTGTCAAAACTTTTGTTTTACCAGAATCTTTAACTCGCATAGCAACCTCTATTATTGGGATACCTCTTTCCATTTCTTTCATAACAGGTATAAAGCTACCCCACTGATCTTTTAGAGAAGGACAATTAAGCAAAGCATGAAGCAAGTCTTCATTATCTGCATTACAGAAACAACAAACTTTCTCTATGATGATCTTCTTCCTTCTTTGATTGTGTTGTGTTGGTGAACCATCCTTACAAGCTCTCCATGCAAAAAATTTTATTTTGTTTGAAACTTGCATCTACCAAATAGCTTTCCATAGGATTTGTTGTCTACTTGCATACGAGCATTCTACTGGGTGCTTTGTATTCTCTTCTTCATCAACCTATAAGCATTTTCTAACACTGAACTAACAATTCTTCTCTTGAGTCAAAGTCTACTCATTGGGCTGATCACCTGGACAAATTATTATTTTCAGTATCTCTGAGGCAACATTTAGATATAGAGCTCTTACTTTTGCCACATTCCAAGATAAGATATTAATTTGCGAGGGTTCGTGCAATTTTCTATGGTTGGCGCTCTTTAATCGACCAGATCAAGCCGATTTGCAGTTAAACTGATCTTGTTTGATCACATTGCATATTGAAAGAGTACTTCTCTTGGTAATAAAAATGGGAGTGAAAGGAACAAATCTAGCTATGAAATATAGTTTTATAGTATAAATAATCTAATATTCTCGTCCTTTAAAAAAATATTGTAACATTAAAATTGCTTACACAAACACTAAATTTTGATAACATGTCAATCTGTAATAAGATAAGAGTACTAACACATATCTACTTCTAAAACTATATAATAATTATTGATCAGATCAATTTGATCTTACTATAAATAGTGACAATTACTACGTTTACACTAAGATCATTTTAATAATTTCTCGTGTTTTTTATTTTTGCAAATTAATAACAAATAAAAGTAATAAAAAATAAATTTTTAATAAGATTGTTTATGAAATATTAATAGCTGTATTAAACGAGATTAATTATGAATCTATGATAAAACATTCGATTTCTTTAGGAATAAAAAATTAAAATAAAAACAAACAAAACAAAAAAAAAAAAGGATACGCGTTGGCAGACCCATTGCCATGTCGTGATTATCATCTGCGGTGGAAAACCGGAGACCCCTCGCTTAGGTGCCCTCACGTAATTGGACGAGGGTGTCACCAGCAGGCCTTACTCATCAAATAGATGATTGCTACGGTCCAGCGCGAGTCCCATCTTTCGTTGTTGGAAGACAAGATCCACTACAACAGCCTCTGCATTGGGATTGAACACCGAAACGAAAATCATGTTGCTCCGCAACTCTGCTTGGACATGGATGTTCCTGTTCCTCGTGATCTCTCCCGCCATCTTCAACCCGTGCACATCTCAGCTCGATCACCGTTGGGCTTCTAGGAAGAGACAGATGAGAGAGAAAGTTCGCAAGATGTAAGGCCAGAAAAGCTTCTCGCTCACCCAATTCATTTTCTGGGCTCAATTCCATTGCTTTCGTGTTGGTATTCATTTTGGTCTTGGTGCGCTTATGGGTGCGCTTAATTTATCTATAGAGGTCAACTTTTTGCGGGTACTTTGAGGGTTTAGCTTGCTAACTTCTTAGTGATTGTAAAATTTGGGTTTTGATTGGATTTTGTTCTTGGCACTAGGATAGTTTTATAGGGAATACGCGTCGATATCTGTATGGGCAAATGCTTGGTGTCTGATTGAAGTTGGAGGTAGATTGGTGCTTTGTCTTTTGTTTTTAGTCTCCTATTAGTTGGAACAATTTTATTTCTAATCTCAATTTTTCTTAAAATTTATGAGTATTGGGAAAATATGTGGTTTGGTTGACTCCGGCTGAGTACTTCTTTCCTAAGAATAAAAAATCATAGGAAACTTAATAATCGGATTCTCATTGCTTACTCAGGAAAACACTGGAGTAATAAGGGTTCCTTTGAAGCATTTAAAGTGTAAAATAAAAGGCTTTTACATAATTTTTTCTTGTCGTGTTCATGGCTATCTTCATTGCAATTGAATCTTGATTCTACATGTATTTGCCTTTTGAACAAAGAGAAAGAAAAATGGTGAGAAACATGTGGTTACAAAATTATATTGGCATCTACCGTTTAGAGAATATTTAGGGGAAATGTAACAGTCTTCGTTATATCTCTTTTCAGGTTTTACCATGCATATGACAACTACTTGGCCCATGCATTCCCGGTCAGTTTGTGATCTTCAATGATGTATGTACTAGTTGGCATATTAGTTCCATCTCATGACGTCGTAATTTGTTATATCTCTTGCAGCATGATGAGCTAAAGCCTCTTACTAAATCTTTCACCGACTCTCTTAGTGAGCTTGGAAATCTGAAGGTAATTTTTATTATTTAGGATTCATTGATACTTGGTTACAAGGGGAAACATAAAGGTTTTGTTTTCTCAATTACAGCTTGAACACTTACCACAAGACTATAATGGATCTGCCCTTACACTTGTTGAATCTTTATCCAGGTATAACGTGTGGATGCATTTCTTCAATTAGTATTGTTTTGTTTCTAGTCATTGCAATAATTTATGCTAAATTTCATTTTATATGGTGTGATTATTATTTCTGATATGAAATCCTCTCTCTCTCTCTCAGCCTTGTTATTTTGGGTAACAACACTGAATTTGAAAGGGCAGTACTTTGGCTTTCTGAAAATCTAACATTCAATGTCGATGCAAGGATAAATCTTTTTGAGGTATGTGATTGGAATACTTATTGGAAAAACTTCAGTTTGGTTGATTCTAAAGCTTCATTTAATATGATTATAGATTACTCAAGCCTGATGAAGCCAATGATTATAGTTTCTATTTCTGGAATCATTCAAGGAGCAACATTTGCTGGATAGCAGTTGCTTTCAAAGTGTTTTAATGGTGTTCTTTTCCACTTGGTCGTTATTGTGTAGTGCAACATAAGAGTTCTTGGAGGACTTGTTTCTGCTCATATACTTGCAACTGATTCTACAAACAGGTTGCTTAATAGCTCCTACAGGAACGAGCTTCTTATCTTGGCTGAAGATTTAGGGAAGCGGTTTCTACCTGCATTCAATACACCCACTGGGTTGCCATATGCATGGATTAACTTAAAGGTACTACTACCAAACCGTCTTAAGCAGAAACTCATATTTATTAAAATTAGGATATATCTCTGATATACTTATAAAAAAGGATATATCTCTGATATCCTAGTAACTTTCTAAACCAATTTAGGTTGCCTTCTTCTAGAAACAAGAAACATATAGGATTGTGCTTTTTGTTGCACCAGCACAGTACCAAGCCTCTGAACAAGGCTTGTAAAGTTAAATAATATTATTAAATTTAATATTTAAAGATATTCTTCGAGACAGCTCTATATATGAGTTTTCCATTTATATTGAAAATAGCTTACTTTTTATGTAGGATAACTGACCCGTATTTTGTCTAGTCAATGCTCAGTTATTTTTGGCTATAAATTAGCCTGATTTCAGTACTTTTAATATCTGAGATTGAGAATTTGAAAGATACTACTGGTAATTTGTAAAAAGATACCATTATACGCCAAATTGAGTATAAGAGGTTCTTGCCAGATTTAGTAAAAAGATACTATTAACAAAGCTTTACTTTTACTTATCAAAAAATAAAAAGATTTGAGTATAAGAGGTGTAGGACGTCGTGAATGAGATTCTACATTGCCTCGGAATGAGTAGTTCTTGCCCTAGATAATGATTCCAAGGGATCCTACTTAGGTGTCTCTTTTGTATGCGTCCCATGTACATGGATTATACCTGTTGTTTTCATCAATAAAGTTCTTGATTACTTAAAAGAAAAATCAAGGGACTCAAATTTTAGTATTGACTAGTCGTTTCGGGGTTATAACACAAACATGGCTAGCGCTTTCCCACATCATGAATGGAATTTTGTCACTTATTCCACGGATCCCACATTATGAATGGAATTTTGTTTCCTTGACCTAGAACTTTGATACTAAAGACCAAAGTTTGTTTACCGATAAAAAAAAAAAACTAAAGACCACCATTGATATGTCCAAGGGTTTGAAGTTACCTTTTGGGATCTCCATGTAGACTTCCAATTCATCAAGCTGTTTCAATAACCAATCCGGTTGGATTTCGATTTCTTTCAACTTTTTGGTTCTTCTTTGTCATGAAGTGATAGATAACCTTTGATACAACTGACACAACCAAGGCCATGATGAGACAAGAAATTACTTCAACTGTCTATTGAACTCTTAGTTTCTTAGAGGAAAAAAAAAAAAAACTCTATGTAGAGTGCTGGAATAAAAAAGATCCTAGATTTCTTGGAAGAACCAACGAGGCTAAGGCAATTGTATGGATAACAAAGAATAGCCATCATACATTTAATCCTAGTCATCAATAAAAATTTCTTTACCGATCAAAAAGAACATTTAATCCTAGCTACTTTTTAAACAAATTTTGACCTGTATCAGTCCTGCTTCTGATGCTTTTCAGAAATGTAAAGCGGCTGCAAATTTATAGAGTTAAAAGATCCCTGTTGTCATCCTACACGAAATGTCATCAATCATATACTGGAGCATTCTTTGTTGATTCTACTAAGATGTTGAAGACAAGCTTAGGCATTACTTGCACACATCTTACATAATCCTTTCAAGCAATTCATGCTTAAATTCTTAAAATGTATGAATATTGTCTGTTTGTTTGTAAGAAGGATATATGACTCCGCATCAATGCGAAATTCTGTGGACAGTATGGAGTGATGGTGAATGAGACTACTGAAACAAGCACTTCAGGGTGTGGTAATATGCTTATCTTTTAAAGTTAAAGATGAGGCAATCAAAAAAAGTGCCGCCCTGAAATTGGCTGGTTTTCATTGTGGATTTAGGGTCTTTGATTCTTGAAATGGGAGCCTTATCACGATTGACTGGTGACCCCATATATGAATATGCGGCTTTACGTGCTCTTCGTAAGTTGTGGAGCATGCGGAGCTCATTGAATTTATTTGGAACAACGCTGGATGTGGCAACTGGGGAATGGCTCGAGCATTCGTCTGGTATTGGGGCTGGTAGGTAATCTTTGGGCATAGATTTTTTTTTTTTGCTTGATTTTAATGTCTGGTTTCTGAGGCTTCTAAATATGTCAGCATCCTTTTATAAGCTTCATTTTGCCTCTTTGAATTTGGCGAGCAAGGGTTGAATATATCTCATTTTGGATTCTGTGTCTCTTGTAGGGGTTGATTCATTCTATGAGTATCTATTCAAGGCCCATATTCTTTTTGGGAAGGAGGAGTTTTGGAGAATGTTTCATTCTGCTTATCTTGCAGTGCAAAAATATTTTAGACATGGTCCATGGTACTGAACCAATGTGTAGCTCTGTTGAATTTGACTGTTTCTAAGCCATCTTTTTTTCCGCCCATGGTCTTTTAGTTTAGGTTTGTTACTTGTCTAGAGAATTTTACTTATGATGATTTTGTGTGCTGGCCTTTGCCGCCTTTATTTTGGCTTCTCGAATCTCCAGTTGTTCATTCTGCCAAAATCTCTGGCCGGTTTTTGAAAATTCAGGTGGTTTGATTTTCTTGAGTATTCTTAAGCTTGTCATTTTCATACCGTTTTGTTGTGATGAATCAAGTTTCAATTAATGTGTGGATTCCATGTTCTAATGCAAGAATAGATGCAGCCTCAGTAATATATAATTTGAATGACCTACCATCTCATATTACATTTGACCAACACATTTCTAAAATTAATGCTGGTGAAATTAATACATTATACAGAAGTAGAAAAAATACAAACTGAAGGGAAGTGGATGCTATAAACCACAAATTTTGGGGGGAAATCTCTCTCTCTCTCTCTCATAATTAGAACTTTGCAACTTGAACTGTCAATAATATATGGTTTTTAAGTTACTATGGGCAAGTTGGGTGTGAAACGCCTTATACATCATTTGTGTAAATATTAATACTTTGTATTTTTACCTTGCATATCCTAAAAGAACCTCCTCAAATATAAATATTATAGTAGGACTTTTTATCAGGAACCTAGAAGCCAAAAGAATCTATATTCGCCTATCAATTAGTTTGCTGGAAAATAGTGTTTGTTATTTGAAGCTTGTTATTATAATTTAGGTACCACGAAGCTGATATGAGAACGGGAAAGGCTACTTATTGGCAGCTTACAAGCCTTCAAGCATTTTGGCCAGGCCTACAGGTAATTACATTTCATTTATTATTTTATTTAATTTTAAAAAGTGAATTAAAATTTGAAGCCTCATAAAAAAATCTTCTGATCTTTATATTTTAATTATGGAAATTAGGTTCTCGTTGGGGATATTGCAGCTGCTAATTCATCACATCGTGAATTTTTCCATGTATGGGAGAGATTTGGGGTTCTACCAGAGAGGTACCCTGCTTTTGAGGTTTTTGTTATGTCTTCCTTTACTCATATAAACTGGAATAATTACTAGCGTTGCTTAATTTAGTTTCTGTGTTTGGTTTCTTCTATGGCAGAAGTTTTTGTTCATAATGGTAAAGAAACAGCTAACATGAACTGTAAAATTATTCAGGTATCTACTGGACCATCAAATGTTGCATCCCACAGAAAAATATTACCCTTTGCGCCCTGAATTTGCAGAGTCAACATTCTACTTATATCAAGCCACCAAAGGTCTGAGAAGTTTTTATATCAGTTAATTTTATTGACAGTCCATTATTTTCTCTAATGTTAATTTCGTCTAATCTTATATATATATATATATATATATATATATATATATATATGTTACCCTTGTTTAAGCTTTGAACTTACTAAACCATCTATAGGTGGTAAATTTTGGGTAACGTCCTAAAGTTGTAATCTTCCTTTAAACATTTCAGCTTCCAAGTTGACAGTTGCTGGACCTTTTAGGCATTGTTGTAACCAAGTTGCAAGGGACACATTAGTTACACTGTCATTATTGTGTCCTTAAAAAGATTAAAAAAATCTGTGTTTGCTTTAAGTTTCATTATGTGCATGCTTGTAGTCACCATGCAGACGCAGCACGCTTCTCTTTTGAAGCATGGCATTGTTTAGCTGCACTTTGAACTATTCTGATTTTTACATCTTTGTTTCCTGTCATTTATCGTGTTTCAGATTCATGGTACTTAGACGTGGGTGAATCAATTGTTAATTCTCTTAATTTACACACCAAAGTGGAAGGAGGATATGCAAGCGTAAGAGATGTAACAACTATGCAGTTGGAAGATCATCAGCATAGTTTTTTCCTCGCTGAAACGTGATAGCCTTTTTCCTCTTCTTTCTTCCTGCCATCTAGTATATTGTCTCTGCCATAGAATTGTCACACTCGAAATTATAACGATGCCTTCTGGCATGTTTTTAATGTTTCTGTAGGTGCAAGTACCTGTATCTTCTGTTTGATGATTCATTTTTGGTCAATCGGAATTTTATATTCACGACTGAGGGTCATCCCCTTCCAGTATTAAGTGACTGGCATGAAAGGCTTCCAGAGACCTACATCCCAACAAACTGGACTTTTGTTCAGGTGCTTTGTTACTTATCTGGTTGTATAGTAAATAATATATCTTAAACCCATCTTTAATCTTTTCCAAATATGCTTCCTGAATCCTGATTGAATCAAAAGTTTCTAAGAACTCATCTTCTGCATGCATGCCTCGTGATTTTGATATCAGTTTTGCAGTTCTTACTGTTTTCGTTCTGAAATGAATTGTGGAATTGAGTGTGTACTGTACGCCCATAAGTAATGTGGCTTCTTCCGGCACAGGGTGAAAAGCAACCAAGTCGAGCCAGTGCAATGTCTTTGCAAGTCTGTCCAGCCACAGCATTGAATACATGGGGACAAGGCGACCAACAGGCAGAGAGTGCTTGCCACATCCCGGATGCTCGTATTGACCACCGGTGTTTGACGGAAGAAGAATGTGGAGTTGATTCGACCACGTGTCGACGAAGATCATGTAGCATGGCTGGCTACTGTGGGCTATGGTTGTTCATTTGATAACCATTCAGACAAAACTCTTTTTTTTTCCTCTCGTGGTAAACTAACGCTGCATGATACAAGAAGGTTTTGGTAATTATTCTGGCAGGCTTACAAGCTCGCACCCATGTGAGATAAAATAGGGAAAAGGGGAGAGAGTAGGAATACATGATATGAAAGTTTCTTTTTATTTTTTGGGTCGTCCATAACATCAGCATATTTGTATTTTGAGACCATGAGCCTTCTGTAAGATCATGGAAATCAAACTCTAGCTGCTCTGCATATAAACTTTCAAAAGGTTCATGCTGTGTATCACAAATCACTAAGGCGTGTCTTGCAATTGCATCTCAATCGTTCAGCTTCGAAAGTGGCTTTGGCATTTTAATTTGAGTTATCGCTTCATATTAGATTTTATCATCTGTTGTTATAAATATTTAAGTAATTTTATATGTCAATACTGCATAGAAATATCATTCTTCATGTTAAATTGTTTCAAGTGATTGCGAAAGTTATAGGCATATAAAGACTTAAATTGTGTCACTTCAACACGTGTGACGATGGTAAAGTTTAGGATTAGAATAGTATTACTCATCACTTAAATCAATGCTCACTAAATATGTCGCATAATAAAAAGTTATAAGATGAATATGATTATGATTTTTTTTTAAGAAAAACTGTCATCATTCATTCATTAGAAAAATTTATATCCATGACTGAATACATTTTAAGATGTTTTCATATCAAACATGACATCATGAACTAAAATAATGCATTTAGAGCTCTATCAATATACTATTTCCTTTTGTGACTGGTTTAATTTTCACTATTATTGATATTCTCTACAGACAAATATTCAAGAGATAACACTCTGCCTAAACAGAGATTCAACCTCACACTTCATAGAAAAAGATGACTCAACCTCTACAAACAAACGTCCGAGAGACAAACTAACCACCACTTTTCTCTAAACGATTTTCGACCTGTAAATCTATTTGTGCTGTACGTGTCTCTCAAGAGCTGTAAGAAAGATGTAGATCTATATTTTCGGCATTGAAGAAAGCAAAATAAAACTAAGCAAAATAAACTTTGATAAACAAGGTGGATGAATAGAGGAATGAGGAGGAAGAAACCGAGGCCTCCTTCCCCTCCGACAAAAATTAGATCTAAAACCCTTACTTTTTTATTTGCAAGTTAGTGTATAAAATATATTTTATATCATTGACGGAACATGATTTGATTTGCAATATAAGTCATTTTTGAACTTTTTTTACCACTTAAGTTATACCATGTAGTAGTGTGGAAGGTGTATCCTTTCAGCTTCCACTAAAGTTTTGTTTTAGTTACCGTTTAGATAGTTAAAATTTTGTAATATATCTGTAAATAGTAGTGAAATAATTTAAATTAATATATTTTATTGGGTTTGGAAAAAATAGAGAAAAAGTTGAATAAAAATATGATAAAGTTACAAAATTGTTTGAATATAATTTTTAATATATTTTTCTAAATTTGAAAAATTTGTATTGTTTTTTGTATTTTATTTGAAAGTTTGAAAAAGTTATAATGATTAGGTATAGATGAAATAAAAATCGAAAAACCAATTGAACTGACCGAACCAGCGGATTTGGACTGATTCATAACCAGTCCAGTCTAGTATTGGCTTTCATATTTAAAAATCGGTTTGAACCGAACCAGACCTGTATAAACATATATTTAATTTTTATATAATATATAAAATATTTTTTATTTAAGTTTTTTTTATATTATATTGAAATTTTATATTGTACTATATTATATATATTATATGCTAAATTGCTAATTAATATAACATGAAGTTTTAATCTTATTATTCATATATATTAATCTTATAACATAAAATAAATACAATATGAAATTTTAATCTTAAACATGAACATAATATTAAGTTATTAATATAAACTTACTTTTGAATCTTAGATATATATATATATATATATATATGTGATAAATTTATTTTTGGCATAATAAATTATAATATATACTTTTTTATAAATATATTTTTATACATTTAATCATATATCTTAATATTTGATCAATTTATATAGTGCCACACATGTAAACGATAAATTGAAAAAATTAAAAGTTTCAATTTTGGTGATGAATCGAACCGTATCGGTTCTTAAATTTTTAAAACTTGTGTATATCACTAATCACTTCAATTTTAAAATTCATTCGAACTGGATTATTTAAATCCTTATAATTATAAGTTATACAACCTCTTATTGTTCACCGAACCTCCACATACCAACCTACGTGTCTTTTTTTAAATGTTAAACATGCATTTTGATTGTGAGAGGAAATTCCAAATTCATTTACCCTCCCCCGCATTCTCCCCCCTCCCGGTTCTCTCCCCCTATGTTCTCTACCCCCTGCTGGAGCTTGTTGTCCTTTCACCGGCCTCACCCTCCCCCGCATTCTTGCTACTGACAATGTTTGAAGTCCATTGTGTACTTCTGGCACTGTGTGGCTTCACTGTCAAGGCTAACCAAAGTTCAAAGCTTCTCTAGTTTCACCACTTCCGGCACAACTTCATTCCTCTGCTAGCATTCTTGCTAGCGACACCCATCGTCGTCTGGCTCCGACGACAAGGGTAAGAAATGAAAGAAAATGGTTTTTATTTTTCTCTTTTCGTTTCATCTCTCAATTTCTAGCATTACTCATATTGTGTGTTTTTTGTGTTTAATGAATATGTGTGTTGAATGGATCTGCGATTTTGTGTTTATTTGATTTGTGTTTGGTGGGGTTTTTGGTTGCTGATGTTTTGGGTTTTTTCTCATCCGAGAATGGCATTAACTATCCACAGCACGCATAAATTTCGTATACCATCAACTGTGCACAACATGTATTATCAGAAATCACCATTTGGCTCGCCTCTTAGACAATCATGGGGATCGGTTAGCACCAATTCATAAGCTCTAAAATAAGTTTATCTTCCACAATGACTTGCACCTAAAAGAAACCAAAAAATGTATTATCAAAATCTTTGCTTTACATTTTGACATAACTTTATAGTGAACAAATCACTTGATTAAGCTTTATAAGCATGATTCATGTGTTATGAATAAGCTTTAATTTGTGCTGAAGTTGTTATGATTAATGTGTTTGGGAGAAAGATCACAGTACTGATTGTTATTTATTTATATTTTTGAGCAACATTGAATGTTCAATAAATGTTGTAACACTCATTTCATGTGCCTATTTATCTACCATTTAAAGCTCTCAAATTCAAATGAAATATTTGAAATAGAATCTTTCAATACTTGGGCAAAAGTACTGTGAGATGGATGCTGCGGAGAGAAATAGAAACGAAAACACAAAAGCAAGAATCACTCAACTGATCTTACATGTTACTGTTTAATGTAAATTGCATCCAATAATGGCCTGACAAGACGAGTTCTCTGTTTGATAATTTTATCATCATTTTTGTGATAATATCATGCAATTGGTAATGAAATATGCGTTTGAATTGTAATTGTGAATTCAAAAGTGCAGTTGGGCATGGCAAGTGCACTAGAAACTCTCTATGGGCAAGCATACATTGCGAAATAGTATAACATGCTTAGAGTATATCTTCAAAGATTGTGTATAGTCTTGTTTTGCACCTCAATGTTTCTTCTTCCACTACTTATCTTCACAACCCCAATTCTTAAGATTTTAGGCCAAGATGGGAATATAGTTGATATTGGAGGGGACATTGGTCACTGGTTCATTGTCGTGCTATTTTCCTTGATTCTAAGTTTTACATGTCAAATGTTCCTACATACCAATCAATTGCTTGCTGTTAGTTCGTACTGAGTTATGTTAGTTTGATCACTAATTATTATTGAATATGACATTGTGTACTCTTTTACAATTAAGTTAGTTTGGTTGCTGATATTAATTGTCGTTCTCAAACTTAGTTGAAATAACATCATGTCCAAAGAGGAAGCGACATCGATTTCACCAAATTAGATATGATATAGATTGGTTAGTTGAAAATGTCATCAATGTTTTATATGCATCTTTAAGTTAATGCATTTTTTACAGTTTATTATAGGGATATCCATACTACCCGCCATATATGCTACCATCAAATACATATCCAAATCCATATCCGTACGCTTGGGGTAGCCAGGTAGATATATGTATATTTTATTGCATTCTTTTTAGTTGCATGCATTTGAGGCTTTATAATATAATGTGTAATTTCTGCAAACAACAATGCCACCGTATGGACCAACTATGTCTTATCCTCTGTCGAGTAATCCGAAAGTTGTAAGAGGAGCTCAAGATATTATCCATGGTAGTATATTTTTTTTTTTAAAAAAAATGTTTGTTGTACGTGCATGCAATAGAGTCTTTCTAACAAAGTTGGTAATTACAGCATCCGACAATTCGACCATATGGACCAACTATGCCCTACTTATACTGCCAAAGTCATTCATCAACTATGTCATTTAGTGCTGAAAGTGAAAATAATGTTAGAGGTACGTCACAGCCAAACGACCAAACTTTGTCATATTATTTTTTTGGGACACTTTGTTCTCGATGAGTTAATTTTAAATGTATATAATAAAAATGCTAATATGAACGTAAATATTATTGCACCAGAAACTCCATCAGACATTAACATAAAGTCAAATGTGAAGGGGACGAATAAAGTATCAAATGATGATGAACAAGTTGAGCCTCCAAAATCTAGTATGGTGTTTAAAACTGATAAAGAGGTTTTAGTCTATTACAAACGATATGTCAAGCAAAAAGGTTTTGGAGTTATCACAAAAAGGATGAAGAGAGAAGTAGATGGGAGTGCGGAGTATGTGATGATTTAATGTGCACGTGGTGGCAGGTACTATTCTAGTCATAGTAATTTATCAAAGCTACAACTAATAATTAAAACGAATTGTAAGACGAAGGTAAATGCTCACTTGGTGAATGGGGTATGGATTTTGATCACTGTTGATCTTGTTCATTAGTCCACAAAAGTCTAAATTTTTAGATCTCACAAATGTTTAGATGAATACAGTCAGAAGATGCTCGACTTGAATGACAAAGCGGATATTCGAATGAATAGGAACTTCCAAGCACTTATGATTGATGTGGGGGGGGGGGGGTTTGAGAATTTAGAATTCCAAGAGAAAGATTGTCGGAATTTTTATTGACAAAACTAGACATTTGAGGCTAGGTAAAAGAGATGGTGAAGCATTGAATGACTACTTTAAGAGAATAAAGGAGATGAATGATGGCTTTATGTCCGTCATGAATGTGGATGACGAGTGTAGAGTTAGGATGTGTTTTGGGCTGATGCACGAAGTCGAGCGACGTATGAGTATTTTGGATATGTTATCACGTTCGATACGACGTACCTAACAAATAGGTACGAGATGCCATTTTATCCTTTTGTTGGTGTCAACCATCATGGATAGTCCATATTGTTAGGGGTAGGTTTGATTTCAAGCGAGGATACAAGTACTTTCGTGTGGTTGTTTGAAGCATGGTTACATTGCATGAATGACCGGGCACTCAAAGCAATCATAACATACCAAGACTGGGCAATGAAGAGTACTATTGCCATTGTATTCCTGAACTACCGCCATAGATATTGTCTATGGCATATAATGCAGAAATTGCCAGAGAAATTATAGGGATCCCACTCGGAATACAACTCTAGATTGAAGATTGTCATTCAGAGTGCACTCTATAATACACAAAGTTACGAAGAATTTGAGGAGAAGTGGAGGCAATTACTTCATAAGTATGACCTTACTGATAATGCATGGTTGAAGGGGTTGTACAATGAGAGGTCATTTTGGATACCAGTTTACTTGAAGGGTGTATTATGGGCTGGTATGAGCATTACACAACGGTCTGAAAGCATGAACGCCTTTTTCGACGGATTTGTTCATTCCGGTATGACATTGAAGCAATTTGTCGACCAATTTGACAATGCTCACAAGAAGAAGGTGGAGTTGAAGACGACAACTTATTTCCATTATTGCAACCAAACGATCTCATGTTTATCCCCATTCAAAATTGAGATATAGTTTCAATTATTGTACACAAATATGAAGTTTAAAAAGGTTCAACGAGAGGTTGGGGGGATAATTCTATGTAACCCTGCATTTGTCAGCACACAAGGTTGCATTTCCACCTCCAATATTTTCGAATAAATTTCCACCTCCGATGAACATGTAAAAATTGTCAAGTACTCAGTTTATTATATGAAAAGGAGTGCGAAGTTAAATACACGTGTGCCTTGTTTGAGATGAAAGGGATTATCTGTAGGCATGCATTTAAAGTTTATCAAATGAAGTACTGTGATACACCATATTTTAATGTATTTTAATTGAATGATTATTTTAATTATTTTAAATATTGGTTCTCTTATTTTAAATTTTATTGGATTTCTCGTTGGATTTATTTTATGATTTTTAAGTTGTGAAATTTATTATGATGTGCATTTAAATTGTTTTTTACTTTAAATTAGTTCAATGTTAGATTTTAAAAGTATTGTATTGTTGGATTTTTATTATTATTTTATTTTAACTAGTCTCTGCATTTAAATTATTTTATTCAGCTTACTGTTTTGAAATTATTTTCGTTGGATCAATTCTGTGACCCAAGTTGTGAGGATCATTTCTTTCTCTCACTTTTTTCTTTTTTCATTTTTCCATTTTTTCGTTTTTTTTCTTTTCCTTCTTCTCTTTTCTTTTTCTCGTTCTTTTCCTTTACTTCTCTCCTCTCACCCGACACCACCCTCCCCTATCCCTTGTCCATTTTCTTCGTCTGCCCACAGCGCCGCCGTGCGCCATCCGTGAGCGACACCGCCCCTATCATTTTCTTCCCCTCCGGCCGACGACCTTCCTCCCTTCATTTTCAGCTCCTCCCTTGCCGACGTTAGCATCCAAGCACGGCTTCAAGCCAAGCAGTTTTTGTACTCCAGAGTCACCATGCCGCCACCATTGGCCACCAACTTTTCACCACAGCACCGGCAGCCTCCCAACTACTTAACCCACCCATCCTCAGCTCAGATCCACCATCGTTGAAGCCCCCTTCATCCCCATTTCCAATTTGGGTGTTTTGGCCTTCAATCGCCTCTCACGTGGCCACCCACTACCAACCACCACTACCAGTAGCTTCACAACACCCATAAGCCATTCACTAACCATCCCAAGCCTTCGTTTGTCCTCGTTCAAAAGTTGAGTTTTTTATATCCATGACCCTTGTCAATTTTTGCATTGTTGCATGGTTGTGCCGCCACTTCTAGCACCTCTTTGATATTTCGAAAGTTATATTTTGGCACTGTAAGTAATTTTTCAAAGAATTCCTTGAAATTTAAATATATTTTTGCTCTAACAAATCTTCTGCAATCTGGTTGGTTGTTTTGAGTTTAAATATTTGTGTTTTGAGTTTGACGTTGGTTATGGTAGATATTGATAAATTTATAAGGTTAAGAGAATTTTAAGTATTGAGGAATTAAAATAAGTACTTCAATTGTAAATATAAGATATCTGTTCATTGGAAATTTATTTAAATTACATAAATTTTTTATAGGTGATGATTGATATGCATTTGACAGAGTTGTGAGGAAATTTAGAGAAGCTAAAAAGTACAGGTAAGTGAGATTCCTATACTAGACTTTCATCAAAATAAAATGGACTGGGGTCAATTTTGAAAATGTGCATGTTGTGTTATAAAAAGAAATGTTAAATGATCTCAGTTATTTGTTTGGCATTGCTTATGAGATTCTGTATAAAAATAAAATATTTTCTGGCATGATTGGTGTAGACATTAGCTTATTTTTGGTATTCTGTTATTGAACTGAGAAAAATTAACGAATATGAAAATTTGATAAATTTTGCATGTTGCTTGAAGATGTTATGAATCTATTTTGAAAAATGTGAAATGATCTGAATTGCAATACTCTGTTTTGATATGATGTGGCATCGTAAAAACATTTGGCATGACTTTCTGATTCTGTTCTGACTCTGATTATGATTCTATTCTGACTCTGGTTCTGGTTCTGATTATGTTCTGACTTTGATTTTGATTCTGGTTTGAGTCTGATTCTGATTCTGTTCTGACTTTGATTCTGATTCTAATTCTAACTCTGATTCTAATTCTGATTCTGTTTTGCTCTGATATGTGGTCCTGTCACGGAATATAATAGTGACCTCTGACCCTATCACGGGATACAATAGTGACCTTTAGCCTTGTCATGGGATACAATAGTGACCTCTGACCCTATCACGGGATACAATAGTGACCTATGACACTGTCATAGGATTGGATACAATAGTGACCTATGCCCCTGTCATAGGATACAATAGTAACTTCTGGCCCACCACGAGATATAATAGTGGTTTTTTGTTATGAGTGCAATCGCTTTGATATTCATGGTGATTTATGTTCTGCTTGGCTTTTCGCATAATACACAACCCTTCCACGGAGGTTAAACATAAATTTCTATTCTAACATGATGTTTTAGTTATGTTATGGCAAGGAAATTTTGAATAAAAATGTTTTCTGAACGTTTCGCTCTTATATTTTTAGTAACATGTTTCGATTTTGGATTCTGAAAACAAGTTTTTTGATTTTGCATTCTGAGAGAAAATATTTTGTTCAGCATTTCAAAGTCTGATAAATACTCATGTTTATATACTTGTATATGTTCTCTACTTACTAAATTGTTGATAACTCACCCCCTTATCTCCACTATATTTTTCAGATGATTTTGGATATTTCAGCTGAGGATCAAGACGATGAAGCATTGTATGAGATGACTTAAGAATAGTGGATTAAGAATAAAGAGTTTTCTATGAGTACTGGCGATTTTTGTTAAGAAATTTCATTATGTTCTGATGACTTGGCATTTTGAAGAATTGATTATATTGAGAAAATTAGTTTGAATCAAGATTTCTTTATAATATTAGGAATTTAGAGTCTATAATTATATTGTTGAAATTTTAGTTTAAGTGACATGTAGAGAAGCTGATATTTTTGGGTTACTGTATCTATGAATTGATATATGAGTTTGTGTGGTTAATTAAATTTGAAGTGTTTATGTTTGATTTAGAGCTTTTGGAATTATATTAGCAGTGTTAGGGCTGATTATCATGTAACATGAGTTAACTCTCTGGACCATCAGGAACCGGGTGTTACAAGTGCATTCATGTGTTGTCAGAGAAATATGTATTGGATCGATGGAGAAAAGACTTAAAGAGGAGATACACACTGGTGAAGAATAGCTATGATAACTTGTGGGTTAATGCGGATGCACGACAGTATGACATTGTGGTTAAAATATGTTTGAGATTGGCAACGGGTATATCCCCAAGTGATGACCATGTGAATGCATTCTTGCACCATTTGGATGACTTTGAGCACAAGTTTATAGGATTACAGCTTGAGTCTGGTTCAATCAAGGTAAAAGAGAATATTATTGCTGATAAGGGTAAGAAAATATTAAGCGCTCAACTTGTTTGAAGGAAAGGGAGACCTCCAATAAGAAGAAAGGTTCCAATGGTGGAAAAGTTTGGAATAAAGAGAAAGAAAAAACAGGTAGTTGGTCTTTTTCGAGTACTTGTGTAAATATTGGATTGCATGCATGCTACTTTCTATTCATTATTTATTTATTTTTTTTTTTGCCAATTTAGTTTTGTGGAAAAATATTTGGTAATGAATCACAATATGGTGACCTCCTGGAATCACAAGTTGGTGGTAGTGTTGACGAGGTTGTTAACTCAACCCAGTGTAGTACTCTAACACAACCAATACCACCCGACAATGATGGTGTGAGGTTATTTTTCACATTTATAAATCATAATGGAATATTCAAATCTTGATGTCTTTGTTTTAATTTTTCAATTTTCTATTCCATAGGAAATATCGTGCATGCCCCATGGGAGTTATTGCAAATTAGTGGCCGAGTTTGAGAGAGAATTAGTTTAGATGAATTGGTGTCACAAATGGGCAAATGTGTAATTGTGTATTTTGTATATGGCCCATGGTTAAATGTGTAATTGTGTATTTTGTACATGGGTTTAGTTTTTACCCATGGGTAAATGTGTGATTGTGTATTTTGTAAATGAGTTTAGTTTTTATCCATGGTTAAATGTGTAATTATGTATATTGTAAATGTGTAATATGTAAATGAAATAGTGCTGATCTTGATCATTTATGCAAGTTGATTAATCTTACAGGTTATGGTTGTGAAAAGCCTTAAATGGTTTTAATTTTTTTTTCCACTAAAGATCAGATTATGGTTGTGGCTGATTATGGTTGTGGTTGTAGTTAATTTTTTTTTTTTTTTTTTTTTAGTTGAGCAATTGATGCTTGTTATGTTGCTAGTGATTTACAATTTATTGGATGGTTATGAGAAATTGATGATGGTTATGCTGCTAGTGATTTAAAATTTATTGGATAGTTATGTTGCTAGTAATTTACATATTTTAATTAAAGAATTGATGTTTGTACACTGAATTAATCTCCAAAATTTGTTGAGCTAGAGAGAGCAGCTTAGAAATCATTGTACTAGAGAGTCCATTGTGATAAATATAACTTCCCTGCGAGCTAGGAAAGAACACTTCGATACAGATTATATAGATTAGATTACATTAAGCTTGACAAAAATAGATTGGAACTATCCCTATACATTCTATAGTCCGATCCACCCAAAAACTATTACAAGAAATACGCTCCAGTATTAACACAACAATATACGTGCACTCATATTCTCTACAATCCGCCTTAAAGTTTATCTTCTTGCTTATAAAGCTCATTCTCTCTCTCTATTAGTTTATCTTTTTTTTTTAACTTCATACTCACGTAGCAATAAATTATCCTCCCTCTTTCGAACTACATTATCTCTTGTCATATTTTTTTCCTTTACCAATTGCAGTATATCTGCCCATATGAAGAATTTATATCTTGCTTCTCCATGCGTAGAATTCAAGAATTTTAAGTTTCAAATGTAATAACTTTGTACATCCATTCCAAAACAAGGAAAAAAATATATGAGAAATTAGTTATTGTGTTATAATTCGGGCAGGAAAAAAATTTCCTTCCAGGATTTTTGTTAGTGTGGGAGATCTTTAATGATGCTTTCAAACCACACCAACAAGTTAGTGTGTCTATTTCAAACGCATTAACAACACATAACGAAGATTGACTCAATGTCGTAGGTGATCTACATGATGATTGAAAGACCGAATGCTGACGAGATTTTTCCATCATGAATATATCACTCAAATGCATCAACAATACAACCTCATCATATATATTGTGGGACAATATTTGGAGAATTTGATGTTTTGGCCTCATAAATAATTGTATAACTGTGGCAAAAAAAAAAATAAATAGTACACTTTTCTGTAAATTAGTGATAAGAACAAATGGAAATTGGTACACTAAAACTTGTTTAAAACAAAATGAGGGCTTGGTACCCAGAAATTGACTTCGTACACTACAACTAAAATTGGTATACTAAAGATTGTCTAAAACAAATAAGCTTCATACTTGCCTAATAAATGACTTGGTAGCCTGCAAAGTATATATGGTGCTGAAACATTTACATCAAATCTTTGAGTTGAGTTAACCCAAATGAGCTACTATTATTCCTTCTAAAAAAATAATTTACCATCTTGTCTCACCTAAGCATCAAGTCCATATCTTGCCAAAGGACATTCACATGACTTTGTTTCTTGTGAAAATGATAAATTACTCTACTTTTTTGCTCACGGTTAATTCTGCTGCTCACATACCTAACCACTAAGAAGTTCATATATTCTTCTATGTGATAATGTTTTAAAAGTTATTCCTATTGAAATAACTATTGATAAAAAGAAACTTATCTTCAAGTGTGGTAGCTTTAATTTATTTTATTTTTTATATTTTTCCATCATAAATCACCATGAATCCGATGATGCTCTGTCTGTCATTTCCTCTTTGTTTCTCATTACACAGAATCCACAAAAAATTACCTTCACCAAACTTCACAACAGCCTCATCCTTGTACAAAAAAACTTAGGCACAAATAACAGAGAGTGATATTCCTGTACAAAAAACTTAAGCACAAGTAAAAAACTTTAACACAACTTAGACAAACAGCCTCCAAAATCTACACAATCAGTGTATACTACCAAAAATAACTTTAGCACGACTTAGACAAACAACCTTCAAAATCTACGCAATCAGTGCCAAAAAAACTTTAGCACTACTTAGAAAAACTTGGAAAAAATCTACACAATCAGTGTATACTACCAAAAAAAACTTTAGCACAACTTAGACAAAATCTACAAAAAACAACTTAGACAAAATCTACAAAAAAATTACACAAAATCTATAATAAAAAAAAAACAAAAGACAAAAAACCTTCACGAAATAGTGTTACCATGACGCCACTATTGATTTAGGAATCTAGGTTTCTCTACGACGTTTGGACATTGCAAGATCACCTCAACCGACTGTCTAAAGTTTGAGTGTGAGAGAGATGGCTGGGGTTAGCACAAGATCCTTACAAAAGAGAGGGCTTGGTGAGAGAGACAAAGAGACAAATAGAAAGGCCATTAAAAGGAGGAATCAGTGAGAAAGATCGGGATTGAATGGGGTGAGGGAGATGGAGTCTTCATTGAGGACGAAATGAATTTCAAGAGAACGAATAAAAATGGGGTCTTCTAGGGTTTCAGGGGTGAGAGAGAGACGTTCTGTGACTGGGGTGAGGGTCGTCGGGGTGATGGGTACGGGGAGTCGCATGATTGGGGGTGAGGGAGAAGAGATGTTTTTCGGTTTGTGGACATTGGGGTGCTACAACGAGGTGCTTACCGTGATCGCCGTAAGGGATAAATTCATTTTGTTGCTTTGGGGGAAGAGGGATGTCTGAAGCTTGGGAGAGTGATGGGTGTGAGAGAAGAGAAACGTGACATGGGCCACAGTGTTAGGGACCTCAGTCTAGTTCCTAAACATTAAGGTCCGCTAGCTTGCCTTGCCTTGCTTTGCCTTATGATGACCGAATGCCTCTTGCCAACTTGCTTGGCCTTGAACGAATTATGGCAATGGATGGTCTCTAGGTTGATAGAGATATGATGTTTAGTGGTAGAATTGATGATGATGATGAGTTGGGGGTGATCTAAGTGATGAATTTGTGTTTTTGATGCAATATGGCATGGCTTGATGATGACCCTTAGTGTTGGCGCCACTTGGGTGATGTTTAGGGTTGGTATGGTGGAGTGAGCCTAGGGTTTGGATGGTGGCTAAGGGGAATTACGAAAGTGGAAGGAGTTGGAGTAGGGTTGGCGTGTAGGATGAGGTGCTAGGGTTTGAAAGGATGTAGTTGAGTGAGGCTATGATTCCTAACTTGGAGGAGACAATTTAGGGATGATAGGATTTCGGCTAAGGCTTGGAAATGTAGGTCTTTTAGGTGTTTGAGAGAGTCTTGTGTTCTTAGAATTTAGGGATTTGGATATGGAATGTGGGATTAGAATTCTTAAAATATAGGAAATTCCTTGTGGGACTCTAGGGTTTCAGCTAGGGCTAATTTGGATGAAGGGAAGGTAACTTTAGGAAAGTGGAAATTATTGGAGAGATGGATTGGAAAGATGGAAGCTTAAAATGTGTTTGGGAGGTAAGAAAGCATAAGAAAATGTATGGACAAACTAAAAAATATATGAACAACAATGGATAATTTGGATATTGAATGGGAAATAATCATAAGACTTATAAAAAAATCAATACCCATTCATGAATTACAAGGTGATGAAACATAAGAAAGATAATTGGAATAACATATTCACAAATTGCACCCAAGTAGCTCAAGTGCAAAGGCTTCGAAAGTGATCTCAAGAACAAACAATACATCCACAAAGGAATTTACGAAAAGATATAAATGAAATGTCTAAAGGTCATATTTAAAGCAATAATATAAGTGAGAAATCCTAAAAGACCCCTTTGTAAAATAGGTCTTGGATGAGCCCCATAATAGCCCGTGGCATATCTTGGCCCATGGTGGCCTAGGTTGGCATGGTCCAGGCATAGGTCTGACCGCTGGCCTGCTTGCTGGGCTGCACGTAATGCCTGGCTGGCATGGCCCAAGTAATGGGCGTGCTGTTGCTGCCTGCTGGCCTGGGTAGCCACTAACCTTACTGGCTGCCTGGATTGTCATGGGCGTGCCATAGCATGCCTGCGGTGCTGTCCTGGGCCCACCGCAGGGGCTACCTATGGGTTGTCTTGGGCATGCCATGACCCCTGCTATGGCATGCTTGTGGGACTTTCAAGGCTTGTCAGCGATAGTGTCAAGGCCTGGCCCATGGGGCTGTCGAGGCATGTCAGCGACAGTGTCCAGGCATGGGCCGTGGGACTGCCAAACCCTATCATTGACAGTGTCAAGGCATCAATCATGGGCCCGTCAAGGTTTGTCATGACATGATTGGCAGCTTGGCCGTGGGCCACTAAAGTTGGGGTTTTGACACATAGACCAGATTCACCATGTGGGTGTGTGGTGTGCGATCATAGATAAAGATTGAGTAGAGTTTTTTATTATATAATAATTAGATGAAAAGTTAAAATTTTAAAATTAAAAATATTTTATATTTAAGTGATATTTAACATATAAAAATATTACAAAATAATCCAGTTGCCAAATAGATGCGAGCAAACATTTTTTTTTTTTTTGGAGTTGTACTATTGTGCCGCTTGCAGCTTAACGCTTCAAGTGATTGCTAGCGTAAAAGTAGTATTTTTTTTATTCACATTTTTTTTTATCATTTTTAAATATTTTTAAAAAATATATCAATACACTAAAAATTAATTTCTTAATTATTAAATAAATAAATAAATAAAATTAAGTGAGTAATCAAATGGAACAAGATACGTTTGGATCTTTAACTCTTTTCAATTTATCTCAATTCATTATTACAATTTTTTCTAATTTTAACATAAAATATAATAAAATATTTAATTTTTTTAAATTTTAAAATAATAATAATATTAAAAAATAATATTTTAATAATACTTTATCATTTTAACTCAACTCAATTTAATTTAATTTAATTTTATATTTAATGTAGATTAATAAATATTTAGCGGCGTAATATTTTTTTTCTTTTTAGCCGAACGATTGATAGAGATGACAAACATGAGTCTCATCCTTTTGACCATCATTCCCACACACCAAGAATTCTCAGAAACGCGAGGCAATGAGATAAACATGAAAGATGTGGGATATTTCTTTCTTAAAAGAAAAAGAAACAGTGAGACTGAGGCCAAGGTCTGTACTCTCTGAGCTGTTAATGTCATCTCAAAAGATGGGAGACAGATAGATGATGAGCTGGCCTCCATCCCTAGGCCAGCCTGGAAGGCTGATCCCTTATTTAAACTGAGCAAAGGGTACCTCCTCCCAGGTAAAGTGGGCCCATGTTTTGTTAATCTGACCGCTACCCGACAAAATACAACTTACCACCACAGCCAGTTCAGGCCATCCGATTCGATCTCCTCCGCTTTTGCTCTCTTGTCCTGACTCCCTCGTGATGAGAGTGGGTTCAGATATTTCCACCTCGGGTTGGACTGCCAATCATGACGCTACGGCTTAATGCCACGTGACATGAAAACTTTGGTACGGATGATACTACGTACAATCTCCTAACCTCCTTCTATTTTCGCAGTAAATTTTATACCGTCTCAACTCATTTATTCTTATTATTATATTTTTTTAAAATTTTTATAAAAAAAAAATAATAATTTAATTTTTTTAAATTTTAAAATAAAAATAATATTAAAATTTTTTTATAATAATATTTTATTTAACTTTTTAATTTTATTCACCGACTTTCCCTCAGCCATGGTATTCGAGAGTGGTGAACAGTTTTTTGGCCATCGTCCAGCTGTCTGCAATTAACTTGGACCCTTGGTATGGTCAAGGCCAGCAGGGAATATTGCAGTACCACTTGGAATAAATATAGTTTATTTTTTACTAAAAATGGATAAATCCCGAACGAGCTTGCGGTATTTTTTGGATTTATTCCAGATTTAAGCATTAATCTAAAGTTGAAGATAATACTACCCTAAATATGAAAGAAAACCTATTTGAAATCAATATAACAATTGTTTCGGCAAGAAAAAGAAATTATTTTTGGGAAAAATTACTCAATTTTCGTTGTTTAGAAAAAAATGTGAAAGATGTTGTGAACTTTATTCTTAGGCTAGTTTGAATAGTATTTATACGCAACCACAGTTTGATTCATTAGTGATCAAGATCCGGATACAAGAGCATAAAGTCACTCCAAACTCGACTGCCCTACGAGAGCATTTACCAACCCTGGCACTAGCACTCCAAAGCAACGACACGGTCGCACATACATAGTATTTGGCCTTGCCCAAAGCTCGAGGCGTCCCCCACCTGGCTGGCAGGCCTAATGGTAATAAGAAGCAGAAAGTGTGACCACTTCAGTAATATCGACACAACCGAAATGGCTATAAAGAGCACGCAATGCCAGCAGCTTTCAATTCAGCGGTGACTCCCGAGAAGTGCGATACTGATCTACCTACTCGGTGCTTCTCATAATGACAATGCGTGTGATTTTTCTCTTCGGCGCCTTCCTCTTCTACTTCACGATGGTACAGAATCCGGATTGCTTTCGATAATAATGTTTATTTCAAGAATGGTTCTTCTTGAAAGAGACTCCCTAGTATCAGCCATCTCTGATGATCTTCATGTATTATATGCAGGTTTCTTCTGATATTAAGATAGAAGAAGAGCTACCTCATCTTGACCTGCCAGTACGATTTCTCTTTCAGAAAATAATTTTTAAATAACGTGTTTAAGTAACGAATATTCACATGTTTGGCATTTGTTTTCTCAGCTTGTTGTAAAAGGTGTAAACAGAAGGCTCATGCAGGAAGTGGGTGAGTCTCTCTCTCTCTCTCTCTCTCTCTCTCTCTCTCTCTGCAAGATCACTTTTTTATGCGAGTATTTGCTTGTAGTAGAGATTTAAGCTTGATCTTCATAAAAATAATGCTTTTTTGTGTTTCATTTTTTGGGGGGGATTACAGATTGTGGAGGATTGTGCAAGCAGAGGTGCAGTGTTCATTCTAGGCCAAACGTGTGCAACAGGGCATGTGGGACTTGCTGTGTGAGGTGCAAATGCGTTCCACCAGGGACCTCAGGAAACAGAGAGTTGTGCGGGGCATGCTACACTGACATGACCACCCATGGCAACAGGACCAAATGTCCATAGCCACGCAGATCGAACGTCTGGATTTCTCTTTTTTTAGTTTCCTCCTTGTATTTAGTCTCTCTCTAATCACGATGTGTGTGAATAGTGGTTGCCAGATTGTGTGTGCGCTCTGTTTCTGTCAAACTCTTAAATCTTATTTCTGTGTAATCAATATGTACAAGCAAGCACCTCTCAGTTTCTGAAGCCTTCGATTATTATTCCTTCCTGTATGATATCGCAAGTGCTGGGGTGAGGATGACGACGGTCCGTTTTAGCAAATATCAAATCTCAAGATACCAACGATAGGTACAACGCACTAGAACGCACTACAACACACGACATCAATGACAAAATCGGTTAGAAGCAAAATGATTTATTTAAGATTATTTGTAACTATTTTATAATATGAAGGTAAGTTAGATTTTTAATAGAATGGCATATCATATGAATTAATTAAAAATAAATCATAAAAGTAGATGTACGATTATTTTGATTAAAATGAACGAGATGGATTAAAATAAGAATTATTAAAAGCTATTATTTAATTTTATTATTTTTTTTAGATTAAATAATCTATTTATCATAGCACATAAATATGTATTCACACTGAATAAAAAAATTACAAAATCTTAAATTTATTTGATAAATATAAGGATTAAATAAGAATAATATTTAGTGACCTAATAAAGTTAGCAAATTTTAGGATTAAATAATAATAATATTTAGTGACCTAATAAAATTAGTAAAAGATTACTTTGTCTACTAAATTTTACCGCTAACGATCGGTTAAAAAAAATATATATATATTCATTTTACTTAATAATAAATAATTAAGAAAGTAATTTTAAATATTTTGGTGTATTTTTTTATTTTTTAAAAATATAAAAAATATATAAATTTAAAAAGTTATATATATTAAAAAACTGACGGTCAAACCGTGCGAGTTTCTCTGAGCACAGCGATAGAGTAGCCCGACTTCTCTTAAAAATAAAACAGTGTTGGGGCTCCCTGTTGACCGGGGTTGAGCCCAGAACGCAAACCCCGAGTGCGAACAGTTTCTGGAGTCCCTTTTCCCGCCACGCTTTGAATAGAATATAAACCCGTCCAGATTCCACTCTTCTGCACTGGTCTAAGTCTCTCTCCAGTGTTCTCTCTCCTAAATTCGAAGAAAACCCAAGCACTCAGACCGTTTGCCTTAATTGAAAGTTCGACGACGACGACGACGACCTTGTCACTGATTACCTAGGGTTTTTAAGCAGAGTAATAACACGGCAAAATTCGATTCTCATCGGACCTTTCATATCTCACTGAATCAAAGCCAATGAAGCTGCAGATCAACAAAGCTTGTGATCTCAGCTCCATCTCGGTCCTTCCTCATTCGAGGTTAGAATTCTCCTTCACAACATGCTTTGCTTGGTACCTGAGTATATGTGCAGGAAAATGCTAAGACCAGATAATCCTGAATGCTTGAATTTTTCAGTAATTTATGAAAATCTCTGCTCAATTCAGCTTAACCAACTCTTTGGATTTTGGTTGAGTGCACTCCGAATCTAAATATAAGCTGTTCCTCGTCATAAGTTGTTCAAATTTTCCTTTAAAGTCGGAAATGTGCATGAAATCGAAGTTCTATCGAGATTCCTGAGTTTTATTCGGTTAATGACTTTAATATTACTATTTGGTCAACCTCAACCTGAGCTCGACCTTTGCTCTTCCTCGAAAATTTGTTTCTTACTCTTCTGCTTTTCCTCCGTTTTCTCGGCATCCAAAAGAAACAAGCACAGATTATTTCTTTCAATCTTCTATATTTCCTTCGTCATATAGATATGAATGAGAAAATGCGATTTCCGTGTCTTCAGAAAGTATCCATTTGGTTGCTGAGAAAATTGAGGAAAAAAATAAAGTTCAAAGTTGGAAACCTTTGAATTCCAATTGTACTAAAAGTAACGAGTCAACTTCGATTTTTTTTTTTTTTCAATCTCGGTTTTTCTCAGAAGCCGAAGAGAGGGAAACAGCATCTGTATTTGTTTATAAATCTATTCTCAGAACTGCCTATTGAGTATTGATACACAACACATTTCACAATAATGTTGGAAGAAGTATTGTTATGAAATATTTATGAAGTATTTTACAAAATTATCTCTCATTTAATACATTGTTATGAAATATGTCTGTGTATAAATAATTTTCCAGAAAATAAAGAGATTCAGAATTTATTTTAATCTTGAATTATCGCTCGTTTTAATTCAATGTGATTAAAATATCCTCTCAACTGAGGCTTAATCAGCTATCTGCCTCGATGTCATTTAATTTTATGAGTATTTTTTTATTTAATGATCTTTCTCTTCCAGCACCTCTCTAAGTTAAATTCTCTCATCTGTCTTTTTTTTACATGTGCCTTTTGTTTTGGAAATGATCTGCAGAAGATCAAATTCCGTGCCAACTGGACCTCAAGGGTCACAGCTTCAATCACAACCATCGCAGCAATCATTTTCGCAGGGTCTTTCATCTCAGCATGGCATGTTTTCCCAGCTCTCTCAAAACTCTCTTAATGAGGTTCTGACAAATGATCAGGTTTGAACTATTTTAGCTTGCTAGAAGATTTGAGAAATGCTTTGACAGCAAAGAAAGTCACAAAAAGATACTTCAAAAGCTAACATGGTCGATAACATATATCATATTGTGAAAGTCTTTTTATTAAAATGTATATCAGAAGTACCATATCAGTTTGTAAGTTTCTCAATATTATTTTCGTTGTAGGCCTGCTGTTTCTTAGAAAACAATGGTTCTCTCCTACATTGCGATGTGTTTGTGAAATCCTTTTTGCCTAACTAACATACTGGCTTGTTTTCCCCTTTTAGGCTTTTGAGATGAGCACTTCAAAATTCAATCAAAACAGCAGTCTATCTTTTCTGAGTTGCTTATTCTGTTTTTCTTCGGCACAAAAAATGGTGTTAATTATTTGTACTTTTCTGTTTGCTATGGTCTTGAATCTTTGCAGAAATTCTGTTCTCAAGAACGAGAGAACTCTGTGAAGAAGATTCCTTGCTTGCCGCCACCAAGTTGTTCACGAGAAGAGAATCAAATGCTCATCTTAAGATCTTCGGCAAATCCAATCCGCAAATGGAGTTCTGCTTCTGTTCCAGATCATAGATGTAAGGTCACTCATTAGTGTGAACGTAATGAATTATCTTGAATTGATTAGGTAAAATCAGTATGTTTTTATTTTAAGAGAAAAATAATTTTATTGATGAAAACCTCACTTATGTGGAGGAAAACCGTATTGAAACATCATATACCCCTTTGACAAGGTCAAGGTGTTAAGTAAGACTATAATCTATCTGTGGACTACCTACACATAAGAAACCTCATTTAAGCCAAAGGACCGGTAGGCCCAACTTGTCTATTCTCAACATGCCAACTAAAACTCGTGGTCGATCAGAGTTCCTCAAAAAAACACCCTCACAGCCATTTGCCCCTTGTTTTGCCAAGAAGTCCGCCACTTGGTTGATCTCGCTAAAAATATATTGGAGGAGAATAACTCTTCCGTCATTAGCCCAATTCTTGACCGGCTCCCAATATTCTTAAATTGACCATGGTACCTCCCACTTATTCTTCCACCACGTCAATATTAGCATGGAGCGAGTCTCCACTTCCACTTGGTTGATTTGGAGCCTTTCACATAGCTTTAGTTCTAGGAGAGCACGGACTTCAGCCATATTATTGGTTCCTTCCCCGTAGGACTTGGAAAAGCCTGCAATAAAATCACCCTCTGCACTTTGAACAACCCCACCCCCAGCACATTGCCCTGGGTTACCCAAGCAACTACCGGCGATGTTTAATTTCACAAGGCCTGGATTCGGATTGGCCCACCTTAGAATATTAGCTCTTGGTACTACAGTAGGAGCTATAGAAATTCCAAGCTGTTGGAGAACATGTTCATCAGATTTTTTCCGGTACTTTGGATTGTGAGTGGTCCCCATTCTCTCAGCCAAAAGGCTCCTGATCTTGTGACATTCGACTTCCACTGTCTCCAATTTATTTTCCATACTTTACATCTTCTAAGCCATAATACCCAGCTGATAGTAGATGGAAGAAGGCCAATCAAACAGTTGAGTTGGGACACACTCGATGCTTTGTTGAACCACCACAGAACCATCTCATGCCAACTTCTCATCACCCTACAGTATAGACCCAATGAAATTGCAAAGTAACTCAAAACAGCAGAGGCTACTTCCCCTGTAAGCAAAATATGGTCTAAGACAGGCCGCTCTTGAGCAACAGTTACATTTTGAGGCCAAGGATACATTCATTTTGAATGCGACTATCAGTTGGAATGGCCTTGTAAAGACCTTTCCCACATAAATATAGAAATTTTGTTGGGAACCAGTTTATGCCATACCCATCTTGCCCAACTTACTAGTTGCCCCACTTGTCTAGACACTTGCCAAGCCGTTTTTGTTGAGAAAATTCCATTTAAAGATGGCTTCCATATCGGTTTGTCTGGCTCCGCTGATCGAAAGACATGTTTGGAGCTAATTTGGGCCATCAACTCTACCCCAATCATCTGTTTTAGCATATCTAAATTCCATCCATTCTCTGACCAAGTGTCAGCTACCTGCAGATTAGGACAAGAGACAGATTCCACCTGCTCCCCCAATGGTCCACAACTCAGCCAATTATCATACCAAAAAGACACCTTCCCTTTTTTGAGAATCCATCCAGTGTGCTTGTTCACTTTTGGGATAAGGCCTCGTATTGATTTCCAGCGATTAGAGTCATGGCGGGATGGGAAAATGAAAAAAGGATTTTGCTGTTGTATTTCTGCCTAAAGAAATCAGACCACAGAGATTTTTCATGTAGAAATTTCCATGCAAACTTCATGTGTAAAGCTTTATTCAGTTCCTGTAAATCCCTCACGCCAAGTCCACCTTCATCCACAGGTTTGCAAATTCTATCCCAAGCCACCCATTTGGGCCATTTCCTTTTGCTTTTCCCATCCTTACTCCTCCAGAAGAAATTAGCCAAGATTTTGGAGATACGACTCATCACAATACTAGGCACATTTAGAACTGAGAGTAAGTGAATAGGCAAACTAGTCAGTACATATTTTATGAGCGCTAACCTTCCACCATTGGACAAAAGGGCAGCCGTCCACCCAGCCAACTTCTTCTCTACCTTCATAACAAGTGGATCTAAGAGGCGAGCAGTAAGCCTGCCTGTGTGAATTGAGCTCCCAATAAATGCAAGGGAATTTGGCCTCGTGGAACCCAAGCACTTGAGTCCCAATTGATTTCCTAGCAGCAGAGGCATGGGCTGGAAAGCATATGGCAGATTTGGCTTGGTTAACTTTTTGACCCGACATCTCTTCATAAGTCTTAAGAACCTCAGCACATGAGATGTGAAATCGGTTGACAGCTCCTTCAAAGTTCAAATGCCCCAATTTTACCCTCATTATGGGCTCGATTAATCAAACGACTCAACACTTCCTCCACAATAATAAAAAGATATGAAGAAAGGGGATCCCCTTGCCTGACTCCACAAGAAGACTTGAAAAAACCTCGATAGGTGCCATTCATCATAATTGAGAAAGAAGAAAAGGTGATGCATTGAAAAACAAGCCTCCTCCATTCCTCTGAAAAGCCAAATGAGCTAGTACTTCTAAAAGAAAGTCCCACTCCAGCCTATCATAGGCTTTGGCCATGTTCACCTTTAGCATAACATTGCACCCTCTGACTCTAGAGTTTATACTTTGCACCATCTCTTGAGCAAGAGAGATATTCTCATGAATACTTCTTTAGAGTTATGCAAGGAAAAGGCGGTGTGCCTTCTTTAGAGTTATGCAACAGCAGGCATGTCAATCAAGCTTTTGTTCTTGCATGGATGATGATGGCATGATGCATATGTATGTCTTTGCATTAGTTACCGAATTTTTTGTTTGCCTGAGCAGGTCAGATTAGTGAAGAACTTGAACATCGGATTGGATTGATAGAAACTTCACTAAGCAGATTAGGAATGATTTTGGATTCTGTTCAGAGTGATGTCATGCAAGCAAACAAAGGAACGAAAGAAGTTTCACTGGACAGTGAGTAACCTACTCTATTTAATAAACACCTTCAGTTATCTATTTGTTCGGAAGAAAAACTAGAGCCGCTAATATGAATGCATCTCATCTAGTTCCAAGAACTTAGATCTTTTTATCTCCTCTTTTTCCGCTTGGCAGACAGATATTCTGAATGTTTGGCACTTATCCATCTTTTATTTGTAAAACTTGAAGTTGATGGCTTCTGAACTTGAGAACTTGACAAGGATTCGGTTATGAATGTGCTCAAATTTGGCTTGGTAGGACTGAGATTTGAAATCAGACAAACAATCAACGAAAGAAACCAGAGTAGATTATGACTGTTTGTGTGCAATTTCAACAGTTGTAGAACATAATTAACCATAAATAATTTTTTTTTTTTTTCAATTTTGATCCAGCGGAAAGCATACGACAGAAGCTCATTCTTCATGATAGCTTATTGCAGTTAATGGTAAGGCCTGGTTTACGTACAATGTTGACCTGCTTATTGGTTTAAAATATCAATGCATGTGTCCTTTTCTAACATAAACGAATATGGTAAACAGAAAGAGGGACAAGAAGATGTCAAGGCCAGTCTTGCTGGGGGCTTTAGGATGATATCTGATCAGCTAAGCAAAGAGACATATCAAGACAAGTTACAGAAGATTTGCTTGCAGGTGTCAGCTTTTGCACAGCAGATGGAAGCATCCATGTTGAAACTACAAGATAAACTCAGCAACATTCTCACCAAAGAAATGCAGGTATGACGTCTTTCTTAGAAAGATAACGCTGGTATATGTGTGGTACTGAAGGCTTATAAAGATAATTCGTTTTGTGCTTGTTGTTATTGACTAAAGCAAATATCACATCTAATTGTATTTTTTTTCTGGACACAAATGCTCAAATCTTCCCTATTTCCTAATCTTCTAAATATGAAGTCAATATTCATATCATAGATAACGCCATGCCTCTCAGCTCATTGGATGCCTTTTTTTGTCACTTGTCGTCAGTCAATAGCTTGCAGGCTGAAGACTACTGACTCAAAAGATCTGACGTCGTCCATCCTTCTACCCGAGGTGCTTCATTCTTCTTGGCTTTTCTGTTTTTGCCTCATTTTTTTTAACTGCTCACTATCTGAATTTATGTTCTTAAAAATCCGCTTACATTTTCCACTTTGCAGGATACCGCCCACTGTGCTACTCCACAGAGACGTGCACAGCCCCCTAAGAAGTATGTACAACTCTGTTAATTTCTGTTGACTTTAGTACTGCTCAATTGGACAAGTTACATCCATTGACCCTGGTAAACAATGTAATACCTGCATATTCATAATCGGAGCAATCCATTGAATCTTGAAAGATTTTCTATCTTTTCTCTGTTTTCGCTCTGTACCCTAAAATCTGGCAAAAGTTTTGCAAATACAGAATCATTTCAAATAATCCGTTTACCGAAAATGGGAAGGACAAGAAAATATTTAGATTTTGAACTGAATTGAGTTGAGTTGAATTGAGATAAAAATTGAAAATAAAATAAAATATTGTTAGAATATTATTTTTTAATATTACTATTATTTTGAAATTTGAAAAAATTGAATTGTTTATTATATTTTATGTTGAAATTTGAAAAAGTTGTAATAATTATATAAAATGAGTTTAGATGGATTTGAGATCCAAATTGGCCTTTCATTTCCAAGTGAGAGAAAATGGATTTTTCGTTTGGTTCCTAAATTCATCTCAATTTATCATTACAATTTTTTCAAATTTCAATATAAAATATAATAAACAATTCAATTTTTTTAAATCTCAAAATAATAATAATATTAAAAAATAATATTCTAACAATATTTTATCATCTCAATTCAAATCAATTCAGTTCAACATCCAAACATAGATTTAATGTGAATGAGCACAGCAATCTTTTGGAAGCAACAAATTCGTGACGTTGCATTTTAGAGCTTTGCTTTGTCTGATGCAACCAGTTGCAGTAGTGCTTGTTTGAAACTTACCGTCGATGTGATTGAGAATTAAGATCTTTTTCAGCATTTTCCTTTTAAGAAAAGTTCATGAGTATTTGTCTGACGTCATCTTTTATTATTATTTAAGAAAAACTCTCCAATACCATCTGCTTTGACATACATGTTGGTTCTTTAGTTAGTTTTTTAGTCTAGTTGTTTTGTGAAGCCGTCCAAGAGATTACAAATTTTTTCCTTATTCTAGTTTGGCAGTGCCTCCAAAGTTGTGTGTGCAAGCTAATGTAATTCCAAAGATGGAGTCGGAAGGCTGGAAGTCAGTAAAAGCGGATGCCAAGGACGGGGCATCGAACAAGGTGCAGAAACAAAACGTGGTTTCCCTCAAGCAGGTGATTTCTTAGTACCGGCACCCTCCCTCTCTTTCCTCTTTTCTGTCACAAAAGTCCGCATGTTTTCCAGTGGAGATATGTTAGCTAAAACCGGAATCTTCTACATGATTGGCATGACAATATTTGTGCTGTTGAGTACATTCATTAAAATATACTAGACAGCAGAAGGTGACCTTCTACCTCTAGTACTGCATGAAAATCTTGGTGCTTACTCATTTGAAATAATACAAATCTATTTTCTTGGCAATACATGATGCAGGAAAAAGGTTGTAGAATCAACATTGAATCGGATGAGGAGATTGATGGAGGTTTTTCCTGGTTGCTTGAAGAAAAAGAAACAGGTGGTTAATGAAAGTAAATAGCAATATTTATGATTCCCAACTCGCTCATGAGTCATGTCTCCTTGATGAGTTTTTCCGTTGGAAGTGAACTATCAACTCTTAAGATTAGATTAACTACGCATCTTTTATTTTGAGATACTATTTTCTAAGTACAAAAAGATTAGTGTTATATAGACAAATATTACAAGATAAATGTTTACTTCAAAAAAAAAAAAATCTCATAAAATAAAACTTGCAAGCGGTGTGGTTTGTTGGTGTATTAGATTATAAAACAATTTTTATTATAAAGTAGATCTAACTTATTCGCATCTAGCCACATCAATTCCTAAAATTATTTTTATTAAGATTTATTTGTGAATCTAGTAGGGCTCATGTTAAAAACTAAAAAACTATCGTTATTAAAAACTAGTAGGGTTGCTGACTGATATTTAATAACAGATGATCATGTCGGGTGGACTCAAAAATCATTTCACTCGTGATGATCTGTTTTTATTAAAGAATTTAAAGAATAATCAATAATATGCGTGGCGTTTACTTTACTGAGGTGAGCCGTGTTTTGACAGTTAAGACAGCAGAGGGGAAAGAAAAATTTATCTCTCTTTTTCGTCTTTACGCCTGGCACACATTGATATCAAGGTTTCAAAATCTTCGCTAGTTTTCCCAATCATATTGCCAGTAGATGTAAGATTCATCTTGATAATTGGTTTACAGTGAGAATGTTACTGTTATTTGTTTTTTAATCCTTGATTTACAGCAGATGTACGAGTTTGTTTGGTTTACAGTGAGGATGTTACTATTATCCTCATTCTAACTGCTTCTTGTGGAAGGCATAGGAAAGTGTTTGATCGAGGAGGCAAAGGAAGAGACAGAACGGATTTTGAAGAAAGCTAGGAGGCAAAAGAGAAAGTACCGGAATCCAATAATTATTAATTGAAGGTAAAAAAAAAAATATATCATCACATAATTAAAGAATCTCTATGTTGGTTCCTCAATATTATAGTTGAAGGGGAGGGATGAGGGGATATGTCTTGTAGTTTTTTATAGTAGTACTGTTTAGTAGTCTCATAATTAAAGAATCTCTTTGTTACGAGATTATCAAGGTTAGAAGTTTCACCTCAGAAGATAGAGACATAGAGATCGATTTTGTTTCAATTCAAACAAAAGCGAGTCTTTTGGACTTCATATTATTGAGCTTCATGATCTACTAGTCGTCCAAGTTAGACAATCTAATGGCACTAGTAAAACACAGGAGAAACCATAGGCATAAACCTTTTAATCATCGTCCTTTTATTATTTTATCATATTATTGTAATAAATAATTTAATATAATCTCATTTTTCAAAATACAATTTTAGAATTGTTGGACCAGAAATCTAATGCATAGATGTTTGAAAATTCCCCTGGTGTCTCAAATTATTCAAGACAGGTTTACTGCCTTGTTTGACAACTATTCATCTTCTAGCAAGAAGCACTCTTTCATTGCCTGAAAGACCCACTGTATCAACAGTAGGAAACCTACTGTATCTTCCACGCAGTTCCGGACACTAATACGTGCTTTAGCCATTTTATTGGATGAAAACACTATGCCTACAGAGGATTTCTACCGAAATTTTTTTTATTTTTTTTTACTTATCGGATATCTCTGCTTTTAATTTGAGGTTATGACATGGAAGTATGCCTTTTCTGGTTGTTCAGGTGCATGACATCTGAAAAGACAGGCTTTTCGAGTAGTTCTAGCTGAATGACCCTTGGTGCACCCCCTGCCACGACTTCTGTCATACTTGGGAGTTCGATTATTTTGGTACATTTCTTTCCACACCCATGAAATTGTTTTTCTTTCCCCTTCAGATCATTTTTTATCAGTAAGTAGAGATTTCCAGAGAGCTAGCTTTGTAACTAGGTCTTCGCACAACTTGGATAAATTTCCATTGCGGAATAGTAAGTACTGTTGTCCCATGAAAATGAAACCATATTTCTTTAAACCACCAGAAAATAAAACCATTCTTTTGTTAGATATTCTAATGATGTTTATTACAAGCCGAGTGTAGCGTAAAAGCAGATAAATCGTGGGTTTCAGCTCATCTCTATTGGTGACTACCATAGTCTATATATTATATGAACAAATCTCATCAGTAAATTAGCAACCTAGTCAAAAGAAATATAAAATGTGGAGTTCAGATCAATCAGTAGGCGTGCACAAACCAAAGACATACCCCACAACTTAGTGACAAGAATAGCCATAACATAATATGCAACAAGAGCATTATAGGCTGGATACCTATAATGCTGATCTAAGGGATACTAGACCTGCCACCTCATTCGTTCATCCCTATACATTAGATCCAGGAAAATTATTTATCTTATTGAAATTTAACCATAAAAATCATACAAATTTTATGTGTTTGGTGACATACTATTATTACCATTATAAGTTAATTCAACATTTTTTTTATGTGTTTGGTGACATACTATTATTACCATTATAAGTTAATTCAACATTTTTTTTCTTTAATTTTAAGGTTTGATTGTTGAAACATCAGTCTGTAAAGCCTATGTAGTTGTAGCTCTAGTATTACTCATAACTCTAATCCAACGCTTTGGATTTTTGTTTACATGTTTTTCCTTTTAAAGATTAGGTTAATAGGTATTGATTAGTACCATTGAAGAATTAACGTCCACTAATCCAAACCCCTTAATTTAATCGAGCTGAAACCGAGATTTTGTTAATTGCGCACTGTACATTATCGTTAGAGGTGAGAACAGGCAATTCGACCTCAATGGCCGAAAGCAAACGAACATGAATAAATGATTCTTGGTAGCAAAGAAGGTAGAAGCGATAGATGTTTTATGGTGTAGATCCAACGACTGATGAGTTTTGGAACAAAAGCATGCAAGCCAGACAAGCCCAATACATCTCTTCAGTAGCCTTCCATACCATTTATTGCCACTAGGCCAACCCGGTCTCATCTAGGATGGACTATGGGCTCAAAAGAATTGTAAATAAGAGGATAGATATACTTGAGTTTCGATGCTAGTTAACATACCGGTTATACTTGTGTCATCGACTTAATGTTTTTGAAATGTAGATTTCTGGTAGATACACTTTACATGCTCGAGAACCAAGCTCCAATGTAACTTGATCAATTTGATCAACTGTCCGATATTTATGGGGATTGGGTATGCTTTACATGCTCGGGAGCCGAACTCCCATGTAATTCGACCAATTCGCGCGCGCGCACCGGGGGGCGGGGGGGGGGGGGGGGGGGGGGGGGGGGGGGGGGGGGGGGGGGGGGGTTACATTTTACATTCTCGAGTCTAGCTCCCACGCAATTTGACCAATTCGACCTCCCACGTATGCATTAGATTCCATGAAGCTAGTACGATGTGCATAAACTCCCACTGTCATCGAGCACGATTTTCGAGCATGTAATGCAACCTAAGTGCTTGCCCTTCAAGCACAAAATGTGGTTGGTCCTTTGAGAGAAGCAGGAGCACTTGGCAAGCATCACTACATTTAATTTTCTTTTTAATGTTCGCCTTTGATCGAACCATTTGTGGCTCACCCCAGGGTGTGATCACTTTTGCTCGATTAGATTTGAGCAATCTTTGGTCACCACAAGGTTCGAAGCAGTCTTTGCACACCCTGGGAACTCGCACCAGGAAATGGAGGCGGCAAGTATTTTTGCTCGTGCCGAGCAAAGTGTGGGCACTTCACTTGCCTTTTTAGATGGGAGGACTTTTGCTCGCACCAAGCAAAGTGCTCGCCCCCTAGGTGCAAGATAACTTCAATTATTTAGTTGAATGCTCGCCCTTGAGAGGAGAACATTTCAAGGCTAGCTCTTTTGGTCACCTAGGTTTATTTTTCCATCTTATCTTCGTTTTTTGCCTACCCTCATTTTCCAACATACCTTCATTTTCTGGGTTACCTTTATGTTTTCGTCCTACCTCATTTTCACTTCCTACCTTCATGTCTCCAACCGAGCTTCATTTTCTATTATATCTTCTTTACATCCTATCTTTTTTTTTTTTTTTTTTTGTCTTGGGTTCATTTTCCATCCTACTAGCATTTACCGGCCTACCATTATTTTCCGACCAAGTTTCATTTTTCGATCTATCTTCATTTTTTTCGCCCAAGTTTCATTTTCCAAACGCTTTTTCTTGCCACTCCACCGGGTGAGCACTCTGAGCCACTAGCTTGGCCTTTATGCTCTTTCATGGTGCTCGCCTTGAGCGCGAGCACTTTCAATTGCCTTATGTAGGAACTCATTGCTCGCCCAGGTGCAGGCACTCTTTCCTTGCACGTGGAATGAGTACTCCTTTCTCGCTCGGCATTGCTTGCCCCCAAGTCCGAGCACTTTCCTCCCATAGTGTTTTGAGAACGGGACGAGCATTCCTTCAGTGCTCTCACTTGCCCTTTGGATGCGAGGACTTTAGCTCACATGTGAGCGAAGTGTGCACCCCTAGCAAAGTGCTCGTTGTTGTTGCTCGTCCTTCATAGGAGCATTGTTGCTCTTTAAGGGTCGAGCTTTATTGCTTACACATGGGTTGGTGATCTATTCACTTGCCTTACAGGAAAGGAGATTCCACGTGATCCGAGCAACTTGATTGGGGGTCGGATATGTGCTTGATAACCGATCTCACATGATTCGATCTATTTCATTATAGGTCAGATCTTGTGCTTAGGAGCTTAGCTCCCACAAGAGCGTGATCCAATCAATGTGATTTGACCACTTTAATCGGGGGTGATACTTATGGAGATTTGATACGATTTACATGCTCACGAGCCAATGTCTTATGTGATTCGATCTATTTGATTGGTGGTTGGAACATGCTCAGGAACCAAGTGCCCACGTGATCGAACCTATTTGATCGAGAATTGGATCACATACTCGAGAGCCAAGCTTCCACGTGATCCAATCACATGCTCTGGCGTTGAGCTCCCACGTAATCCAACCTATTTCATCCGGGTAGGATGACATGCTCAAGATCCGAGTTCGTACATGATCTGACAAACTTGTGCTATCAGAGCACTTTGCCAAACTCTCTCTCTACATATTCAATATTAGTCACTATAGTGGATGAGCAATTACCTTCCACGATATTTTCAAAGCATCATTTTTTTCTTCAAATTTGAAATAGTCTGTATAGAGGGAATTGAGCACCTGCATGTGCCCTCCTACTAGTTGTTCTAAACGAAAGACATTTATATAAAATTTTAAATCCAAATGAGATTGAAAGATTTTAAAAAGATAAGGGATTTGTTTGGAAGATTGATTGGTTTCATCTCATTTCATCCTATCTTATTTTCTTCTCAAGCACAAAAATTTTTTAATTTCAAATTTTTAATTTTTTTCATCTAATCATTATAACTTTCCTAAATTTCAAACAAAATATAAAAAATAATTCAATTTTTTCAAATCTTAAAATAAAATAATATTACAAAAATTATATATTGATAATATTTTATCTTTATAATATTTTTATTCAATTTTTTCTCTCATTTTCCAAAATCTATAAAATATTATAATTCAAATCATTTCAATACTATTCATAAATAATTTTACCATTAATTGTATATTTTTTTATCTTATCTCATTTTATAAACATCTCTTACTTTGTTACGAAGTTGCCATATGGTATTATTTTATCAAAATGTATTATAAAGGGTAGTGATAGGGTAGGTTTATTATCCTATTATTATTCATTTATTATCCATTTATTATTTACATGTATTTGAATTTTTTTTTTATCATTTTCTTTTAAGTATTTTTTTAACATCTTTAATCTTTAAGAAAAAATTAAAAAAATATATAATTTTACTAATAATTACTTATTTAACTATTAAGAAAAATTAAAAAATTAAAAAAAAATTAAATACGAAAAGAATAATAAGAAGATAATAATCCTATATTTTTCATTATAAAATGGTTGTATCTACAGTCTACTTGTCCCTTCTCTGGTAAGCTGTTCGAATAAGGGCCTTATTGTATTATGAGCATTTATAGGCATCAGCCTGCAGTCGTAGTACACTTTACCATATTTATTTATTTTTTTTATTTTTTATTTCTTTTACCGTTATGGGCTGATGCAAATATATTTTGTTATATTATTTTACCAAAATATAAAATGCGAAATGATAACAACCCTTTATAATTTTTCTAAGCATTGACCGTGACTAGACGGAGTCACAGACCCTTATTCCATAAGCTTAACAGACAGAAAAGGACAACTAGACTGTAGATAGAACGTCGCGCATTCCCAAGTCAAACTTCGTCCTACCAAATACAATATTATTGTAAAAAATTATTATTATTTTAAAATTTAAAAAATTAAATTATTTATTATATTTTATATAAAATTTTAAAAAATTTATAATAATAATAATAAAATGAGATGAAACATTTTCATTATCTAATTAAACCATAATTTAACATGAGATTTTCTCGTCACCTTTTTCAAACCTTCCTTCTTGTATATATAAAAAAATAAATAAAACACGCAAGGTTTGATATTTGAGATTAATAAATTAGCAAATGGTTATATTTTCCTGAGGAAAAAGCGTTTAGAAAATGATGGTTATTGGTCAGTGTATAAATACATAGTTTAGCCCACCCACCCTTAATTGTTTTGTGCTTTGTTTTTTTTTTTTAAAAAAAAAACCTAGGTTTTATAACTTCCTGATATGACTGCTATTAATACTAACAATTTTATTTTTAAAACTTTCGCTGTGTGAATTCTCTTTCGTAAAAGGAATAGACGTGTTCAATTATAAATTGTGAAAGGAAAGAGCACACATTTCCCGTGTACATCTTTTTTCCTACTGACCTAGTATTTAAATATAAAGACATCAGGATGACGTCTGGTCGGATAGAAATTATTTGAATTTAGAGATAGATTGAGATGATTTATAAATAATAGAATAAAAGTTAAATTATTTATTATATTTTGTGTGAAAATTTAGTAAAGTTGTTTTAGAATTTGAAAATTTTGAATTGTTTATTATATTTTGTATAAAAATTTGAGAAAATTATAATAATAAAAAAGTTAAATTATTTATTATATTTTCTTTCCTGTGCTAGCTTGTTTCACACTCAATCGTAGCTGGTACAATAGCGGGCGGTGCTACTCCCACCGTTGGGAGCTCTCGCTAGGCTCCCGCTAGTTGTTTTCTATATTTTTATTTTTTTGACTTCTTTTCATGTAATTTTTAATATTTTTAAATATTTTAAAAAAATCATAATATTATAAAAAAATACTAACTTAATCATTAAATAAAAAAAATAAAAAAGTCTCAGCAATAACTTCCAACGAGAAAAACTAGTAGGAAGACTAGCATTTTCCTTCCACTAATTAGAAAAAGTGTACTTGCATGTATCATGCCCAGATGTTTGATTTGTTTTTGCCAACAAACTTTGTAAATTGTCAAGTTTGTCACATATCACACTTTCTCACAAAGTTCGAGATGGCACTTAAGAGGAATGATATAAATCCGAATGATAATGTTACGTTCATATATAAGTAAAGAATACTTTCTATCCCACCTTCTTCTCGAAAAACAAAAAGAGATATTAAAAATTTAGAGGAATTATATATATTAATTACTATTTATTTTTACACTTCATATTTATAGATTATAATTTTTTTTTCATATATTATAGAAGTATTTTTCATAAGATACGAGATATTATATAATAAACGGTGACTGATGCATAAAATTTTTCAAAAGTTTATCATAATAGTATGAAAAACTAATGTTAAAAAAAAAAAACATAATAGGTATGGATTTTACTTTTTGGATTTGAGAAAATTATACCTGAAAAATGATAAATCTATAATCAGTCTACAACTATTTTATAACTCTACTTAAAATGAGTGATAGTTACGTAACACTGATTTTTTTTTTGTATTTTTTATTGAAGTGTTACAATTACACTAGACACTGGTTGATTTAAAATGAATTGTACAATAGGTGTAAAAAAAAAAAGTGTAGATATATCATTATCCACATACTTTTAAACCCTCAAATTATAGAGATTTTGCATACCAAATGGCTAAGATTGATGCTTTGTATCATTCACCTATAAAAAGTTTACAATGTAATTCATTAAGATCTGAAGTCAAATTGTATAATCTCATCTAGTTTTCTTCTATCTTAAAAGTCATATTTGAACAATAGTGTTGTTTATCAATTTTTGTAATTAGATAGTGCAGTGTGTTAATTTTCGTAGTTTGGGATAAAAAAATGCAAAATCTTGATAATTTAGGTTACAAATTATATTTCTTCGTGCCAATTATTTGTAGCCACATAGCTCTTCCCTCTGTTGACAAATATCTAGTCCTCATCTCCCACAAAAGGGTTCCCCGTAAAAAGGAGTTTTCAATTATTTTTTTTTTTTTTAATATGAGTAATACTAGAAACTACACAATCATCTTTCTATGCTAACATTGCAAGTGTAAATAAAATTCTAAGAATTATTGTATATCGACAAATTAGAGATTTTTTATAAGATTAATTATTTATACTTATAATCCAGGAAGAATATATGTTTATCCTTAGTTATTAAAATATGTAAATAAAAATGATTTAGACAAAATTAGTTTTAAATTTTTAAACAACTCTTTAATTTTAGAGAAATGTTTGGTTTACACATAAATTTTACATAAAAAAGTTTATACACTGAAATGATTTAATGTGATTTATTAGACTGTATAAATATTTTTATTATAAAATAGATTTGATGCAACATATATATAATTATGCGTATAAATTTCTTTTATGTAAAATTTATGTAGATCCAGTCCGGATAGTGCTAGGGCCATCGAGAGTGATTCCCGACACTGCCCATCGAGAAGGCTATTTTCTTTTTTTTGTATATATTATTTTTCATGCATTTTTTAAATTTCTTTACACATTTTTTTTTAAAAAAAATTTATAATATCATTTAAAAATATTTACTATTAACGACATAGTGTATCGGTGAGTTTAGTGTTTTCCCACACGTGATGCAACCCGCTTATGTCACGCAACACGGGCCCACGTGACAATAAGAGAAAGCCCGTTTTCTAGCCCGTGGGCCCTAGCCCAGTACTTCACGAAAAATCGTGCAGTGTTCACACTACTTTTTATGGTTTCCTTCACTCATTTCCTCTCAATTCATCTCATCTTATTTTAAAATCATTATAATTTTTTTAAATCTTCATACAAAATAAAATAAATAATTTAATTTTTTTAAATTTTCAAACAAAAATAATATTAAAAAAATATTATAATAATATTTTATTCAACTTTCAATTTTTATCTCAACTTATCTTATATGTAAAAACAAATAAGGCATAAACATATCCTGAGCGATTTACTTATTTTTTTAAAATTTTACTTATAAATTCCTTATATCATACATCAACATATGATTTATTATTTCTATTTTTCTATTTAAACACACGTATTAATGTTTAATATGTGTATTTAAATAGAATGATAAAGATAACAAATCATTATATATATATATATATATATATATATATCCAAAGACAAACTTGTTTTTCTCTCATTTATTCTTTCCTTTTTTATGAAAAATAATATTAATTGGGATGTTAAGATCGATGTGGTAAGGAAGATTCCTGGAAGCAGGAGGATTTTGATCCTCAAGATTTTGGGAAGGTGAAGACTTGGATTTTTAGTTTTTAATAACAAATTGGGGTCTGAATAATATATTGTTTTGGTAGCATACTTTAGACAAATTTATTGGGAAGGTAAATAAAATTGATGTAGGAAGGAAGATTCCAGGAAGTAGAAGGGTGAGTTGTTTGATGGGTATCTTCTGATGTTTGCATTTTGTTCCTTTGATTTTGCTGCCAAAACTCCAATAGCCTCTATCACTCTATTGTTTTCAATTTGCAATTGATACTCAAGTCTAGTGAATACCATATTCAATCATCGAGGATGACTTACCAAATACTCTTCATTAATATTCCTAAGAAGTTAGAACATTTAAAAACTTCGTTCTAACCACATTCGGTACATTCCCAAGTTGTGAAATGGACCGCAACAAACAACATGTATGGTGGTATGCTAGTAAAAACTCATCACGATAGTGATATTTGTATCTTATATGATATCGCATCTTGCTTAAAAAAAGTTTTAGATTTATTTATTGGTAGCATAAATCCTTTTTTAATAATTAAACTATGGTTGTAGTGATAACAATGATTGTAAATTTAAAATTGGTTATACTTGAAATAATCTTAAGTTAAAATCGTGACGACTTATATTATTAAGAACTATTTATTCAAAAAATCCGAACACGTAACCCTAATCACCTCTATTAATTAAAGATGGTTTATAAAATCATAATCATAGTAACTCATGTTAATTAAGGGTGTAAATAGTTTCAAGGGATTGTTCGTTCATCTTGCTTCACTTCGATTTTCTTTTTTATATGAGTGATTTCTTGGTGATTTTGGGCTAGACCGATAGTACTTATCGACCAAAAAATCTCATACCTTTTGTCCTTAATCTAGTAAAATTACTAATTTTGGAGGGTTTGTATGCAAATTGTTTGTAGACACTCTCACCATCCAAAATCAGAGAGTTGCCCATTTTGCAGTTCTAGTTTTAAATTATTAGTTCTTTACAAAAAAAAAATTATCATATTTTTGTCCTAAATCCAATACAATTAAATATTTTTTGCATACCATCGTGACCATCTTAACAAACACAGGCTCAAGCTGGGCAGCAACATCAAGGAAACAAAATTTTCTGGGGAAAAAAAATATAAATATATTTTTATATGTAAAAAGTCATATAGGTTATTTAATAAGAATTCAAGTACATAACCTTTACGCCAAAAAAAAAAAAAAAAAAAAGTCAAGAACTTTACATTAATTTAGAGTAATGCTACATACAATCGTAGAGTGCCGTGCAGTTATTTTAAAAAAAAATGAGATCTACTATTAAAAAAATAATTTTTTTTTCAGTTACGTCTTATATTTATTTACCTTTTTAAAAATAATTATACCTTTATTATTTATTATTATTATTATTATTATTATTATTATTATTATTATTATTATTATACCATCGTCTAGGCTCGGAGAATATGATTATTAAGTATATTGTGTGTTGATCAACTTTGTAGATTGAAATTAATATGTTTCTGTCACGCCTAAGTCCTATAATCCTCGTCATGCTATATCTTAGAATAATAATATTCATATAATTATTTTACACTCAACGTGATAGCGCTACTTTATATATATAAAAAAAAATACTAATTTTTTATTTAAATTTTAAATTCTACCAACCGACTTCTACTTAACATAGAGTTGTTTATAAAGTTACGAAAAAAAGTTGCAGGTGTATTGAAAACTCTAGTGGATTTAGAGAATCATGAGCTTCAACCTAAGATGATTTTTCTTTCTTCTCTTAAACTTAAAGTACTTGAGCTGATTTAATAAGATAAGCCTCAAATGTTTTATCTCATTTTATCTCATCTCATTATTATAAATTTTTTAAATTTTCACATAAAATATAATAAACAATTCAACTTTTTCAAATTTTAAAATAATAATAATATTAAAAAATAATATTCTAATAATATTTTATTCAACTCTCATTATCCAAACGGCAACTATATATATATATATATATTTTTTTTTTTTTTTACCTGGATTTGGACTTTTTGCAAGAACAAAGGTCTTCTAATGCACTTTCCAACATTCAAGTGATATATTTATTTGATTAGGTCTACAATTAGTTTAGAGTATTTTAGTGCTGAATCTAAGGAAGGTTTGAGGGCCTTCCCCCACAACAAAATTGGAGGAAAAAACAACATAAATTTGAAGGTTCATTTTTCTTATTTTACTAAGAAGCTGATTGATTCCTAGATTCATCCCTACTTGTTAGATTTCTAGTTTTTTTCCTTTATCATTTGGTGAATTCTAAGTGCTGCGTAGTAAACCAATCGTGAAAATAATGTTTGTTTTGGCCTAATTGTAGTGTATTTCGGATTTAGCATGTGGAGTGTATTGGGTGTGAAATTCATGGGTCATATATTCGATCGGAGACAAGATTGGACATTGAATAATCAACATGACATGTAATATATCAAAAACACGAGTCTAGTTGTGGATGATCTATTCAATATTATCCATGTTGTGATTATTGTGTTTGACACACTAAATTTGTATATATGCTTGAATCAAATTTGAGCTTTAAAAATTATAATATATATATATATATAAAACAATTATATGAATAATTTATGTGTTTGGTTTAGAATTTGAAATATGTTTTTCATTCGACCATTCTCTCTTTGCTCTCGTGTGCGGTCTATTCTCCCTTTACGTGCAAATTATTTTTCAAACTTAAGGTCTCGTCTAGTTATGTAGTTCAGATAAAATGAGATAAAATATTTTGTTAAAAGTTAGATAAAATATTGTTATAATATTATTTTTATTTTAAAATTTAAAAAAATTAAATTATTTATTATATTTTGTATGAAAATTTAAAAAAATTATAATAATTATATGATATCAAAGCTTGATTATGATATCAAAGCAAGTGCTCAACAATTCAAGCCCTACCCATTTGTCTTCTTTCTTATCAATCACAATGGTGCTGATAAAAACAATTGATTCTTGTGAATATTTTTTTCCTTGCATGATCAACAACTTACACGATAATATGATTCATTTAGATTTGATGGCTCGAGCAATCAAACACGTGAAATGGGAATTTAGGAAAAAAGGAAAAAAAAGGTCACGAATACGTAATAATTGTTATGCAATTTCACAATTAGGATATGTTATACTTTCATTCTATTATACGATGCAAGAGCATCTTCAATAAATTAGTTAAAAATTAAATTTATTGAGTATTTAGTTATTAGAGAGTAAAATATACTCACAATGAATTAGCTAAATTCCAAATAATTAGAATTTAACTACAGTAACTTTTAAAATTTTTTTTAAATTTAAAAGTTATTGTACATACATCAAATATATATTTTATCAATTATTTCTCCCTCCCTTTCTTTCTATCACATATTTTATCACAATTAATATATTAATTTGAGTTAATAATATATTAATTTAATTAGAATATGATTATTAATTAATATATAATAGGTAGAATAGTAAAATATAATAAAATTAAATAAATTAATAATTAAAAAAAATAAATATTTTTAGTTACTCATTATTCTATAACGAATAAATCGATATTCTAAGATAGAAATTTAATGTGAATAACTAAAACTAAATTCATCTTATATTATTTTATTGTTATAAAATGAAAAAATAGCTATTTCAATATGGAGATTTATGTGAATAGAATAATAAAAAATTAAATTTATCTTATATTCATAAAAAAATATTATTTAACTTTGACTAATCTATTGATGATGCTCTAGTGTCGTTGAAAATTAATAATAATTATGCACATGACATGTCAAGAAAGAAGGTGAGTATTTAAATATCGTTACTCCTAAATTACTTAATAAAATCTATCAATTGATACATCATACACAATATTTAAATATAAAAGAGAAATGATTTAACTATAAAGAAATCTTATAAAACACATTCATAAATTGACGTTGTTTAATGTTAAACGTTAGATTATAAAATTAATTTTATTATAAAATAAATCTAACGTATTATATGAAATCATATCAATTTGTGAGTTTATTTTATAAATTTTTTTTTATGATTATAGTATTTTTAAATATACAAATATTATGATAAAACACAAGAGGCGTTGTAAATCCATTGCAATAACATGTGTAATTTGTTTTTTTGTTTTTTTTTTTAATTTTTAATTTTTTTTTTATTTTACAAAAGGGGAGAATCCGATGTTACAAATCGAAGGAGAGTGGACCCATTGTTTGGCAATAGATGTAGTGTTATGGTCATATAGATGAGTGGTTTGGTCACGTAACGCGCCAAATAGATAGATATATACTCACCGAAACCCGCGTCTTTCTGTGGGTGGGCCCCCCCGTCTCTCAACCAAGTCCGTAACGCGCTTTGAATTGGGCCCCACAAACTCCATAGTCCTCCCTAATCTATCTCCCATGCTCGATCCTCAACGCTTCCACTCTGCAATGCCAAATAGCCATTTGAGGCGTTTTGGTTTGGACCCAAAGAGCCAAAAGAAGATGAATGGGGTTATGGGAGAGCCTCAGGGCCGAGAAGCATCCCAGACGCAACCAAATTTAGACAATGGATTCTGGGTAGAAAGATGACACACAAGTACTTGAATGATTTTGGAGTTTACTTCTTAATTGTCATTTATTATGGTTGTGTGTGTGTGTGTGTGTATATATATAGCTGTCTAGTCTGCTTATTATTGCTGCGCCGCATGTTGTCTCTTTAGATATTGTTGTTTTTTTGTTGTTGATGTTCATGGTTTGCTGCAACACCCACCGAACAGTGTTGTGGGTGTTGCTGGGCTTTCATGATGTCGCAGAAGAGGCAGCAAGAGGACGTGAAGGCCCGGCCAGAGGGTAGTTCTTCCGAGGATAAGCGTAGGAGGATTCCTACCTTGAAGAAGTAAGAGGGACTTATTTGATACTAGCTCTCGATTTCTCCTCTCTATTGTTTTTTTTTTTTTTTTTTCTATTTATTGATAGGAACTTTTCTCTCTATTGTTGCTATGCTAAGGTTAGTAGAAATCTTGTTGGGGCTAAGTGGATTATTATATGCGAAAGGAAGTGGGTTGTGCTTTTTTAGTGAAAATTGTTGACCAGTGTCATTCATTACTGTGATATATGGTGTGAACCGAACTGGGTTTGGTAATAACTGAGCTGTGTTTTCTTCTCTCGTGGAAAGTTTGCTTAAATGCGTATTGTCCATTCGGAATTTGATTGCTGCTGGCTTTGTTATCTTGGAGACGTGATGCCAATGGTCCTTCGACAAAATTAAACCTTCTTTCCTTTAAAACAAACGGTGGAGGGTAAGGTCGGAGTTCCAGTACTGTACGGGTGTGGGTTTGGACTACTAATGTTGTTTCTTTTGTTTTCTAGAAAAGGTTATGAGTGCTATAAATTCTGGGGGAAGATAGTAGAAAAAGGGTCTCCGATTGAAGAATGGCTATGTTGAGTATGCTCAGTGAAAATTGCTTTTCCCTTTAGATGTCAGTGCTTTCGGCTCCATGTCTTGGATACATTATTTTAGGATCGCCATTTATAGGTAGGTATTAAGTTTTAAAATTTTGACGAGCAGTAAATAAGATATGAGAGAGCTATTGATGATAAATGTACCGAGTATGAAGTGGGTTACTTTTGATGTTAGCAAATTTGCTAGCAACTTCTGTGAATTTGATGATACACTGGACCAGACTGACTTATAATAACACTGGACGAAACGTGTGACCCTGTTTCCCATAAATTTGATTGCTAATGATTTTGTTAATGACATTCAGTGTGGTTTTGGAGGTTATGAGGAGGCAATCAGTCCATCATTTGCTGGAGCCGATTCTAGAGCCTTTGATTCGTAAAGTCGTAAGTTATCTTTTTTAGATACATTTCTTCTTTATAAGTAAGAAAGACATTTTTATTAAATAGAAGGAAATAGGCGATGCCCATGTACATACAAAAGAAAACACCTAAATACATTTTAAGAAGCAGAAAACGACAACAAAAAATCATGAGCAGAAGCTCCGTTAATCAATAAAGTAGAAAACCAAAGCAATAAAGAGTGCACAAACAAATTCCGAAGTTCCTCCAAAGTAATCCTTATCATTGAAATACCCCTCATTCATTTCCGTCCAAACACACCACATGAGACAAAGGAACCATCTTCCAAACCGCATCCACTTGAGAGCAACCGTGTAGCCCGTTCCAACACGCAAGAAGATCAATCACACTCAAAGGCATCACCCAAGCCAGCCCAGTTCTACAAAAAATCCCATCCCACAAAACCCTTGCCGCCTCACGATGCAAAAGTAAATGATCCACAGATTCTCCATGCTTCTTACACATGGAACACCAATCCATAACAATGAAACCACGCATCTTCAAATTATCCATGGTCAAGATTTTCTCAAGAGAGGGAGTCTATATAAAAAAAGCAACTTTGGTAATTTGCTGGACTGTATATATTGAACTTAAAATTTGTGTTAGAATACTTCTTTTCTCTGTCCATGCTAATTCATTTGGAAGTATAATTCTGAATATATAATTGGTGGGTTTTTTGAATGAATTTGATAAACCCCGCATTAATTTAATATTGATAGAAGTCATCTGTATAGACCCTTCTAAGCATCGTTGATGTAAGTTACTACCATGGCTTTGCAAGTTGCAGCTAACATGCATGTCAACCCACTCTATGATGGCACTCACTATAGGCTGCCCACCGGTATCTTCCATTGTCTGATGACTTTGCTCTTATTACTAAGCAAACATTTTAATTGGTCCATATTCTCAGTCATGGTTGCCACTTTTATGAGATCGAGTTACATGGTATAATGCAATACCATATATGGAGAATACATTAATTTTGTAGAAGCTATAGAGCTTATGAATTCAGTTTTTGGGATTCTAACATACATCTGGATTCTATGTTAGACACTGTGAACTTCATCTAACATAATTTTACAGAAATTTCCTTTCCTTCAAGAATGGCGAAGCTTATGATCATATCATTACCTCATAAATCCCCAAGGTTCCTAACTTGATAGATAAGGATTTTAAAAATGTCAGAACCATACTGTGCTGACTGCTGCAGCTCTTTGTGCCTTGGCAATTGGTTTTCTGTTTGCTATATTATTGGTTAAAATAGTGATAATATAGAGATGTGATGGTACTGTTTTTCTCTAGTCTATTTCTTAATTTTCTGTAGGTTGTAAATTCATGTCGTTTGAGCTGTTTAATTTTTCACTCGTACCTTTCTTGCAATTATTATGAATTTAGTTTTACTTGCAACCTTCCACACATACACTGCACATTTAAAAAGATCTCAGAGCTCAATTTAATATGATTCCTTTGTGAGTTTGAGGATTTCTTTAGCACAATAGCACTGTTGTGGCCATAAAGAATCACATGGTTCTAAATAATTGTTTGATCTACTGAAGAAATTATGACCAACTATTGCCAAGTCTTGTTCATGTTCTTTATGTGTGCCGTTGTTTCTAAAATCAGTTGCAAATATTGTATTCTTTCTAATTTATGGGGTATGAAGGTGACTGGAAATCATTCTGTGAATTGAAGCACTAAGGGCTAGTTCACAAGTGTTCTATATTTCTTTCACAAACATCACTCAAACCCGAAACACTTTTCAATTTCAAATCTTCAAAATTTTCATTTAATCATTTCTTAATTATTACAACTTTCCCAAACTCCCAAACAAAACACAAAAAATAATACAACTTTCTCAAATTTCAAAACAAAAAGAATATTAAAAAATTATATTCAAACAATTTTTTAACTTTATAATATTTTTATTCAACTTTTTCTCTTTCCTTTTCCAAAATCCAATAAAATCAATTCTATGAGTTGTTAGCTCCCTTATCTTGCAATTGTTTCTGTTCTAAATTTATATTGGTAATAGTTTCAATTGGTGGTTGTATAGTTGGTCAATATTCAATGATGTCATGTGTTAACAGGTCAGAGAGGAAGTTGAATTGGCCCTAAGAAAGCATTTGAACAGCATGAAACAGTAAGAAATGATACTCTGGTGATTAAGATTTTTTTTCAAACGTTATATTGTTAACTTCCCTAAGCAATAAGATTCGATAGATGATGCATTTCTGCCATACTGTTCAGGAATTGTGGGAATGATGTTCATGTCTCTGAGTCAAGAAGCCTACAGCTTAAGTTCGTTAACAACCTATCTCTTCCTGTATTTACTGGAGCTCGAATCGAAGGAGATGATTATTCTAACATACAAGTGGCTTTAGTTGATATTCTTACTGGGCAAACTGTAAAATCTGGGTCAGAATCCTCTGCTAAGGTGGAAATTGTAGTTCTTGAGGGTGACTTTGATGGTGATGAGAATGAGAATTGGACAGCTGAAGAGTTTAAGAACAACATTGTGAGAGAAAGGGAAGGAAAAAAACCCCTACTTACAGGAGATGCGTTTGTAAATCTTAAAGAGGGCACTGGTTTAGTGAGTGAGATATCTTTTACAGATAATTCAAGCTGGACAAGAAGCCGTAGGTTCAGGCTAGGTGCAAGAGTTGTTGATAACATCAATGGAACAAGAGTAAGAGAAGCAAAGACAGAATCCTTTATTGTCAGGGATCACCGTGGAGAATGTGAGTACTTGTTTTCAATATTCTTTTGCTTTGATTTATAAAAAATCCAACTTCAAGATGTATAATGTTAGTCTTTTATGGCTGAAAACTCTCTTATTACTTATCAAAAAGAAAATATATTTTCATCATGATGAAATTTTATTTTGAATGTTCAAGTTCTTTGTTTGACTATTTTCTATTATATTACTTTCCCATCCTTTTGTGCTCTCTGCTCGTTAGTGCTATCGATTCATGCAACGTATCAAATAGCTACCCAAAAATATTGAATTCACATCATTATGTATAGAGTCTAATTGGAAAGTTAAGTTATTCTATTAATTTGATCTTGTGATTTGAACAAGTTATTATCATGTCTTCCATGACTTTCTTCTATAGCTTATAAAGTATACACCTAAACTTAGTTGACAAAAATAGTTAGCATCTTAGGTTTCTAAAGTAACTGAGATCAAATGAAACTCCATTGTAACTTCTGATTCTGGTTGCAGTGTACAAGAAACATCACCCTCCTTCTCTGTTCGATGAAGTATGGAGATTAGAGAAGATTGGCAAAGATGGAGCTTTCCATAAGCGTTTGAGTCGGGAAAACATCAACACTGTGAAGGATTTTTTGATCCTACTCTTCATAGATCCTTCAAGGCTCCGAAACGTAATTATAAGTACACTTACCTCTATTAATTTTCCTTCCGAACAATATCTACTACTTTTTTTTTTGTAAGTACTACTTCATCTACTACTTTAACCACACTTACCTCTATCTGCTACTTAATGTCCATAATTTTTGTTTTAAGGTACTATTACCAGTGTCTAAATGTCCTGTGAAGGATGGTGTACTGTTGTATTGATTTACTGGTCTATATATGTAAAAATCTGAAAACAAGAAAGAGTTTACTGGTTTTAAAAGCCCTATTGTTTTATTGAGGATAATGGATACACTTGGGTGCTTTCCAAGGGAAAATTTTGTTGGTGCACTAGAGGGATAAAGGGATTTTGATTTTAGCTTCTGTGTTTTAGTCAGATCATGATGTGTGTCAATGTTGAACATGAATAGACATGGCTAGAGTTGCATCTTCAGTTATTTTTTACATTGGCATGGTGCATGACTTAGAAATGTCTCAATTGAGATTGGTCTGGTGAATCCTTCTTGGATGGTGCAGACGCCAACATGTGTGCATTTATTTCTAGAGTAAAGTCTGAAGCTAGGGTTATGTTCTGTCTCTTGGAATCAAGACTTAATCGGTGTTCTTGGTGAAACCTATGAACCAATGCTCAGACATTGAGCTTCTGCAGACAAGCTGAACAACACTGACTGCTTTTCACGAGAATTTTCAAAAGCTTCAGAAAAAATGGATTAAAGTCTCCTCTCTTTGAATATAGTAATTATGGCAATTGTTTTGGACATGTGTAGATACTTGGCACAGGTATGTCAGCTAAGATGTGGGAAGTCACCGTGGAGCATGCTCGGACGTGTATACTTGATAAGAGGATGCACGTGTACACTCCAAATTCTCAAGAAAAAACTGGTGTGGTTTTTAATGTTGTGGGAAAAGTGATGGGACTATTTTCAGAAGGCCAATATGTTCCTGTTGATAAGCTTTCAGAAACTGAGAAGGCACTTTTCTTATTACCTCAGATCTGGTTTATTTTCATTGTTTTCTCCCTTTCTCTTGGTGATGTCTGACTTCTTATAATCAACTTTTTTCCCTCAGGCTGAGGCCCATAACTTGGTGATTTCTGCATTCGAACACCGGGGGGAAGTCATCACTTTCGATGATGAAGCCTCTCTTGTGGGTGGCTCTTCACAGTTAACCAATGTTCTTTATGCCGTGAACTCACCCAGGACAGAGAGTTCTAATGGGAGCAAGTTTTTGGCTTCTCACAAGATTGGTGGCTTTGATTATACACAACAAAGCGCCTCTTCTCCTGATATCATTTCATCCATCTATTCCGTTGGGAGCACAAGTGGTTTGGATGATTATGCCTTGCCCAGTATTGATGGCATGGGTCTAAGATATGACCAGGCTTTGAGTTTCCCAGGCCAAGTCACCAACTCCCTGATTTGCGACACAGCGCCAATGTCTCAAGCTTTCTGTGATGAGGATCATCTACAATTTTTTGATACTGATCTTGACCCTCCGAATTTAGGATCACAATCGGATCTTCAGAATGCTGTTGACAACTTCCTGTTGGCACGTTCTACACCTGTTGCTGCTGTTGGTAAAGCTCAGAGGAGATGGACAAAGCTTTTCAGTGTGCTAAAATGGTTCTCAATAAGGAGGACTGTGGCTTTAAAAAGAAACAGGATACGGGAAACTCCGAAATACAGTAATGGATTATGAGAAGAAGTGACAACAAAATGGTTTGAGTATATTTGTAAGTTTGGAAAATAGTGTTGGTGAGTGCTGCCGATTAAATTTTTGCATGCAGTTGTAGAGAGACATTTGTAAGTCTCATTCGATGTATATACAAAGATAGTTCCAAGTATCTTCGTCAGATGCTGAAAGATTAGAGAAATGTCTTTCTGTTTAATTCAAGTTGTAAATATGTAGATCTTTGTCACAGAATTAATAAAGCTTCTGGCATCGGTTGCTGCTCAAACAAGAAAGCAGTAATGCCAGGATGCTTAATATTTTCTAGGTTGCATGCCAAGAATATAGTTTTGGATGAAATTATTTGATTAATAATGGTATTCTTAACACTTTTTTTCCTTGGATTTTATGGCTCACTTGGCTTCGTCCTCCAAATTACTGTATAAGCTAATTGTGCAAACGTCCATGAATGTCAAAATTATTACAATTCTTCTAGGTGCAAGCGGGTGGCGGATGAAGCTCACGTGGAACTGCTGTTGTTAGAGTTATTTTAAAAGAAAAGTAGAAACAAAGAAAGAAAACGAAGAGAAAAAGACTACCAATACCAGATCCCCTTCGTCAATCTCTCCTTTGTCGATTGCCACTCCATGAGCGTCACAACCATTTGCCAATCCCAAACCTTTCTATTTTTTTTTCCTCTTTTCCCCATTTCTCACCTCCACCACACTTTCAGTTTACTCTGTTCTTCCATGGATACTTTCTTTCTCGAGCCTACACGAAACTGATCTGTTTGGTTGCCTGGAAAGTTACCGGGATAAAAAAGAAAGTAAAGTTTCCGGTCTTTTTGGTGTTCTTTTAACCATCGGGAAATCCCCCTCAAACAATTGCAATCCACTGTACATTATCCTTAGCCCTATAGTCAACATTGTACTCGAGCAATGTATTGGCAGTCGAGCAATCTTCAGCTCGAAGTGAGTACCAAACAGCAAGATTTAATAGTGTAATTCCATTCTGCATTAATAAGACAGCACAAAATTGAGTTTACCATCAGAAATCTAAATCCCACTTTTAATTTGAACTTTTCAAAAATGGATCATAAGGTAATAAGAAAAAGCAAATTTGCTTTGGCTTCAATAATGGCACCATGACCAAAGCAACTGTGCAACATCATTGCATCCATTCTTTGTTGCCATGTGCAAAGGAGTTTCTCCATACTGCAAAGCACAGCAATTTGACACTCAGGAATCAATAACAAGATCAATAAGTCGTGAGCATAGGCTTAATAAATCCCAAGCATCATTGTAATGTACACACTTTTTCCAAAAGAAAAACCAATTATATTAATACTTACCATGTTCTTGGCTTCCAACTCAACCTTATGATCTGCCCTTTGTCGATCAAGAAGAAATTTGACTATCTTAGCCTTGTTATAACCAGCAGAAACGTGAAGTGGCATCTGTGCCATCTGAAATCAAGCAAACAAAAGGAATGCATTAAATAGAAGAATAAACAACTTCATATAAGATGCAGGTTTCAGAGTGGATCAACGAACACAATGAAAAGCAAACCAGATTTCTTCAACTCTTTAAAATAGAAGCAGATATACATAAGCAAAAGAAAAACACAATAACAAAAATAAACGCTATGCATTTTAATCTTTTTTACTAACAGTATTACTGCCGACAACACATTGCTTCCACTCCAACGTTTGCTGAAGTTACTACTCATCTGCTCCTTGTTCATCCTAACTATTCTAAACGTGCTCATTTTTATGCCTCGAGACCCTATTCAGCATTGACAGATTCTCTAGTATATGCAATCGTCGCATTACACACATTATGAAACTCTAGTAAATTTACCTAATGAGACCCTCTGTATCCAATGCACGGTTAAAAAAAATGACGATTGAATTATAGAACAATAATAAAGGCTCAATGCAACCCTTAATGCACACTAACATGAAATTCATTCGTCCCAATAGATCCATTTGCGTTTCTATTCTTGATATCAATAAAAACGTCAATTTTTTTGTGCATGTTTCCTCTCCAAACTGAACCACAAATCTGCACCGACCTGCCAAACACTCTCAACACTAACAGGTTTAAGAAAGAAAAACAGAAAAACAAAATTCTGGCATTAGGCAATGACAGTTTGAATTTCCTTGAGAAACTAATACAACATCCCTTACCCACCAAAATTCATTCCCCTCGGATCAAAAGTATATGGTAGTCGAGCATAGGGCTCAAATGTGTTCAATTCATTCAATTTTTAGGACACAATTTGCACCCTTTTCCAAAAAAAAAAAAAAAAAAAAAGAGCCATAAAACTGAAAGTACACAAAAGAATTACGATTTTGGGCCAAAGGAAAAAATCCAGCTCGTATAAAGAGAGAGAATGGGATCTTAAGACGGGTTGATAAGAGACGGGTTGTCTCAGAGTAGCCATTGAAATCCAAGAAGGTCACCGGACTGAGCACAGCCATGAATAGTGGTTGGTTTGGCAGATCTTGACCGTTGGTTCTTTGGCCTCTACATGCCTATGAATCGGGACTCTGTCTCTCTCCAAAAGAACAAAAAAATAGAGATAATGGCAATGAGAGAGAAATAGAGAAGAGAATGGAAGAGAGAACGAGAATCAACCGCCTGAAGAAAAGAGAATGGAGAGAAGGCACTCGGAGAAGAGAAGCATAGAAGAGAGAATGCAAAACTGTGCGTTTCAATAACTTTCATTTTAGATCCCGCCCAAAACTCATTTACTAAAAGTAAAACCAAAATGAACTGTTTCATTAAATCTTTCCAAGTCAGCTTCGGTCGGTGCACTTTGGTGCTCAAAAATGCTTGAAAGAAGAATTTTCCAAATTATTAATTATATTTGTTAGTGTGTGAATGGTAATCCCACATTGCTTATGTGAAACTCTTGTTTAGCCCAGTCCGTCTAAGTACAAGCACTTTAGCGCACCGATCCCACGGATGAAGCTGACATGGCAGTCAGCTTTAGTTTTTCTTTCCTTTTTTTGTGAAGAAAAAAAAAATACAAAAGAAGAAAAGGCTCTGTTTATCGTCTTAGTTTTACCATTTTCGTCTCCCCTGTGCCTCCCTCCATATTTGGTGAATTTGCTTTCAAGTAGAGTTTTCCCAGTATATATGCATTTACAAGGGCTCTTATCGTACACAAACTACAAAAATCCTTATCTTTTTTCCTTCATAGCCACCATCGATTGACCCAGAGGAGGTCATAGAGCTCTTTGATTTTTACTGGTTTGGCCTTAGAATCTTCAAGAAACAACTCCCAAACGTATACAATTCATTAGACTTCAAAGCAAACACAAATCATCAAATTCAAGAGTTAAAAGGGTTTATGGATTTGGGTTTTGTTTGCTCAAAAGAATATAGGAATTCAAGCTTGGCTTCAGTCATTCCTGGGTTTCAAAGATTTGGAAAGAAAGATGAGGAAGAAGATGTTGATGAATCTGCAACTTCAAGGCCTTATCTTTTTTAAGCTTAGGAGGTTTTGGGTAGAAAAAAGTCACAGAACCCATTGATGAATTGAGAAATTCCTACTTGAGCGATGACTTTGACATGAAAAATAATATGAAATGGTGGGATCACATCGTTGCTTCCACTGTTAGATGATGAAAATCTGGTAGGAATGGAAGAAGGAGAAGGGTGCGCCTCTTCAACACGCATTGTTTCATTAAACGGCTGCATTCCATGTCATATTCGGTGTGCATGGTTACGCAAATTCGCTTTCAAGTAGAGTTTTCCAAATAATTATATTACAATTCTAACATGATATTAGAGCATAGGGTTATGGGCCCACCATGCTTCCTTTGCGAATTGCATTACTTAATTCTATGTGTTGTGTTATATAATGTAGCCTATATATAAGAAACCAAGGGCTATACAAGAGTCTCACACTTAAGCAAGGTGAGACTATTATTTACAATTCTTAAGTAAGACTCTAGTAGAAGCTCTTTGCTTCTTATATATAGATCGCATTGTATAACACAAAACATAGAGTTGAGCATTATAAAGAATTGCACTATAATTCTAACAGTCTTTATTGTGATAACCCATATGATAAGAATAATGGTAGGTGATGTATGAGATCACACATAGGGGTAACAATATGTGACACAATCCCTTAACTTAATACGAACACAACACAAAATTAGCAGGTTTGAGTTTAATGTTAACGAGTTAACGGGTTAAAGTCAAAATGGGTTGATTCATTAATACATGATTCACTAACGTGTCAATTCGCTTAACCCGTTAGTAACCCGTTTAGACTCATTAAATTTTTTACTCAAAATTACAATTATATCATTTTTAACCTTCCAGCATGGGCGTGTTATGAGATATAGACTCAAACATCTTGGGCTTAAATTTGAATTAGGAGCACCCTGGATTACCTGATACATGGTTTTGGAGGGTGGGTAGTGTATCTAGAGTTTATTCCCTAAGGGTGAGTTTGAAGGGTTCTAACTTGGTGAGGTTCCATGTCATAAAAAAAAAAAATGTTTGGAATTGTCCAGTTGATGAACCTCTTTAGTATGCTAGCTTAAGGGCTAAAACTGCTGATAAAGCACTCTGAATCAATTTGATTTATTTTATGTTTGTTTCCACGCATTGGGAGCCAAAATTTGGAGACGTTTGGAGAATGAGATGAGAAATATGTTAATAGTAGTAAAATAGTTTGAGTTAATATGTTTTATTGGGATTTGTGAAAGGAGAGAAAAAATATTGAATAAAAATATTATAAAGTTAAAATATTGTTAGAATATAATTTTTGTTTTGAAATTTTAAAAAGTTGTATTATTTTTTGTATTTTTTTTTTTAAGTTTTGGAATGTTGTAATGATTAGATAATAATTAGATGAAAAATTGAAAAGTGTTTGTGTTAGAGTGATGTTTGGGAATGAAATTTTGAGAAATTTTGAAATAAGATTAGATGGTTTGTGTTCCCAAACAAGCCCTTAGTTTCAGCACTTTGTCCATGAGTAGTTAGTTATGGTCGCAACAAATTTTAATCACCATTCTTTCTCACAATTACACTAAGCGGACCCTTATCGTTTTGGATGGGATAGCTTGACATATTTTGGATCATGTCTTATGGGATAACAAAGAGCAAGGGTTACAAATTGTGGAATTATGGGTCATAGCTTGATAGAAATTATTGTTGAGTTTTTTGATAATTAATAAGAGAAATTTTAATCCAAGTAAATAGGCATAGCTCAAGTACACATAATGTATACAAATGAGAGCACCTACTTACAAGCTAAAAGACTTAGCCCGGTTTGTATTCGCAACTCATCTCAATTCATCTTAACTCATCTAAACTCATCTCACTACTATTCATTACTATTCATTAACTTTAACTCATAAATCTCACTACTATTCACAACTCATCTCAACTCATTTCAACTCATCTTCGAATCCAAACGACACCTTATTGTGAGAAAGGGCTTATTACTTTGACATCCTTTTTTCGATTGGGGAATTTTATGTTATGGCTTGACCGAAGCCCTTAATTACATTTTGAGAAGTGCTACAATCATAGAAATTTCACGAAAGTAAACTCACAAATCGACATGGTTTCATGTGGTACTTTAGATCTAGATTAGAATAAAAGTAACTTTACAATCTGACGTACCACATCAAGCCACATCAGTTTGTGGGTTTACTTTTGTAAAATTCCTATGTGGCCAAAACATTTCTCTTACATCATTATGAGAGAATTTATTTATGCCTTGACCTTAGGCTTTTTTACATTAAGTTGGCCAATTAACTTGTGGTTTGGGCCCATTGACTTGTGCTATGTTATTATTCTAATAAAAAAAAATGAAAAAAGAAACCTTAAGCATCTTATTGGGGTACGCAAAATAACAGACTTTAATTTCTGATCGATATTCATCTTGATTTTTGTTGTTGGCCAAATGGTGATTGGAAACCAAAATAGATTATCGATAAGAGTCGAGTTGGCTATCAAACAAGGTACATAAAATCTACACCATAACTTGAATTAATTTGGTTGCCTAGTCTGGAGTGGGGGTGATCGTTAATGGAAATAGATTTTCAATATCAATCAGGTCGCAAGTTAGAAATAGGGTGTTGAAAAACTAACAGTCTCAACTTGATTGATCCCCCATTGCCTAGTTTGGTGGTGGTGGTGTGAGTGGTTCTTGCGTCCACTAACAAGCCAACCAATTACCGACTGACAATTGTCAGCATTAGCGCAATGCACAGAACCAAGTGGTGGTTGGTTGGTTCAGTGAGTATTTCTCTATGCAGGCACATGTTTGAACAACCAACAACCAAACCGAGCCGAGCCAGTGACCACCTCAAGCATCTTGCAAGGACTTGCATCTCGTAGGAAAATGCTAGTCTACCAGAATTTCATTTATGGTCAAATTGGTAGAGTTTCTTCCCGGCCATTTTTAAGCTCGAGAATTGTAATCCCTTGCAAGATGAGTGATATACAGCATTGCGGGTTGGGAAGCCTGTCCCAAGTTGTTACTAAAGCTTGGGATTTTTTTGAATGTTTGTGTTTTTTTTTCTTGCACATATGCAGCCTCTAGTTGTTAATTAGCTGATAAATTAATTACTTTTTTATAAGTGATAAAATGGTTATGGAAACTTGTCTATTATTATGGCACAAACATTTTAACATTTTCTTTCTGGGAAATGGGTTGTGACCATTGTGTTCTAATCAAGCACAATCTAGACCTCATCATTGGAGAAAACTTCATCCATCAGCTGCTCAAATATTTTTATCATGGTCATTATGCATGACCTTGTAATTTGCTGGTTCTAGGATGTCTTCTATCACCACTAATTATGCTTCAATTTTAAATATGTTGATCAGTTCATAAGAGATATATAGATATTGCTCAATATACGAGAGACTCTGCTTTATTTGTGATTGTGAATCAATGTGGTTTGTTTTTAGATAAATAGTATAAAAGATATTTGCATACATTAATCAAACCATGAGGAAGTATAGTCATGTTTTACTCGTTTCTACTTTCAAAATTTTAATTTCTTGTGTTTGACGTGTGCTTGTTTCAGGCTGTTGCTATGAAATATATGTTAAAGCGGTAATGCGGGACGAAGCTCACAAACAAGCAAGGGCTGCAGGCGGGAGTGATTAAGGAAAGTGTAATAACTCTGAAGTACTTATTTTCCATGGAACAAAATCAGGAAAAAAAATTTAGCCAGGGAAAAAATTTTCCATGGAAGAAACCCAATTGAGCTGCCTTCAAGCCAAGGTAACGTTAGTCTTGGTGGTGGATAATTAATTAGAAACTTTTTAGTACCGATACTACTACTAGGAGAGGCGGGGTTTATTTGATTGGGTGGAGGAGAATTTCAATGCAGTGAATAAATATTTTTTAGTATTCGGTTGCCTTTTATTGATCGATATATCGGTTTGTTTTCATGGGCCAAAGATTACTAATTATGAACCTTTCAAAAACCTAATAGTTTACATTCCTAAATTACCAATGTTTTTTTCAATTTGCATCATAAATTATGAAAAGTTTCATTTTACATATTAAACCATCAAGGTTTGACAATTTATACTTATCAATCAATATCTAACCATTAGGATTGACTAAAATAAGATGTGGTATGATCAAAATTTGATGATTTAGAGTGTAAACTGAAAAAATATTGGGAGGACGTACATGGAGAATTGTCACAGATTGATTTAGAGGGGAGATGAAGATTGAGAAATGGAGGATAAAGGGAGAGAAGACGAAATAAGGGATGAAAGATTCTTAAATGGTGGTCAACGAGTCAAAGAGGGATAGTGTTAAGTTTAGTCTAGTTCACAGCCATTGGATTGCGCAGCTAAGGAGAATCTGAAGATGACACATGACCTGGAATGTAATTAGCTTGTTTAGCTTTATCGTATTGTCTTTTTATGAGCAGATATTAATTTTACTATTCTAATGTCCAATTTATTTATATTTTCGGTTGTATCCCGTTAATTGTCAAAGTTTGTATTGGTTGGGACCACACCAGTCAGGGGTCGGTCAAATGTTACTGCTGTGGTGAAAATATAGCCAAGACGGAAAGCATTATGGTTTTTTTATGAAAAAAATAATAGGCAATTATTTTATCTCTTCTATCATCTTCTTCTTCCCTTCGCACATTCTAAAGGTTCTCACCCTCAAAGTGAGAAAATTACCCTTATTCCAATACTAGTATCCATAGTGTTACAAGTGGTATCCAGAGTAATCGTTCCTTGGTTTCAACAATATGGGTGAAGGGACACGCCTTGAAAAATGCCACTGACTCACAATTCAAATGTCTGGAAACAGAAATGTTGGGTTTAAAGAAAGGCATCGAGTCTCAGTTCAGAAACCTCGTATATGAGATGTCTGTCTTGCTAAAAGAGAATTGGGGAACCAGCTGGTTGCCTTAACCCTGGAGTTGCAAAAGAAAAACCAAAATCAGTGGCAAGAAGAATCATCAACTGGCGTTACAATGTACTCAGAGAATCGTCAGGAGCAGTACGAAGAGGAGATGACCAGATCAATGAGAGTGGAGTTTCCTTCCTTCCACGGAGAGGATCCCAATAGCTAGATCTATAAGGTAAACTACTTATTTACCTTCCATAATAAACTACCACAACACCGATTAAGATTAGCATCCTTCCACATAGAATGGAAGACCCTTGCTTGGTTTCACGATATGGAGGAAATGGGGATGTTCCTGGTTTGGACTCACTTGTCCATGTCTTACTAGTACATTTTGAGTCAAGTGCTAACGACGATCCGATGGAAGCACTAACTAGGCTACGACAAACAGGCACTGTAGAAGACAATAAGGCCAATTTTGAAAATCTGTTGAATAGATTGAAAAGGTTCTCTGAAGAAAACAAACAAAGTTGTTTCCTAAGTGGCCTTAAGAATTAAATACATCTAACTATAAAAATGTTTAATCCTCCTAATCTGATTGCGGCCTACAACTTAGCAAAGATTCAAGAGGAAAATGTGGCACTGTCTAAAAGATATCATACAATACTACCATCTAATGAACCAGGGATTTTTAAAACCCCTTTGGCCCCTGCAACTGAGCAAACTAAAAAATGGCTAAGCCCCAACTAAAATAGGAAAGAGCGAGAGTTGAGCTATTATTGCGACTCTAAATGTAACCCGAGCCACATATGCCAAAAACCTAAACTATACATTTTGGAAGAGGTGCTAGAAGACGACGTGGAGGCAGAAAATGGGGAGGTACAGAACCAAGAAGCAGTTCCTAAGGCCTTAAACTTCATATATGTGGATGCTAACCCAGGAATTTCACTTCATGCCATCACAGGCTCCCTCAATCGTGTACAATGAGAGTTAAAGGGAAAATGGGTTCCCAATGAATCATCATTCTCATCAACACAGGGAGCACACACAATTTTGGGGACAACTACCTTTTAACCAAGCAAACAGGGTCGGAGTTAAGAAGGCTAGCAGGGAACAACTTTGTACTAAAGGGGAATGCATATCTACCAAATTCCGCATTCAGGGGTGACCTTTACAAACAGCTGCATGTTCTAGTGTTGGCTGGTTGCGACATGGTGTTGGACATACAATGGTTAAGAAGTTTGGGGTCAATACTTTGGAACTTCAAGCAACTCATCATGCATTTCACTTACCACGATCAGCACGTGCAGATAGAGGGGTTGGCAGCTTCTCAATTAATCGAGGAAGGGTCTACTCATAAGGACCCCAAGCTGGAGACTAGGGCTGTGGTGCTACAATTAATGGAGGAACCAAGGCTTGTGGACCAAGGGAAAACAATGAGACCAATACACAATTTGATGCAAGTTTATGTTGATGTTTTTGCTGAACCTCAGGGGCTACCCCTTCCAAGGTCCCATGGCCATGCTATAAACTTACTACCTCAAACTAAACTTGTTTTAGAGAGGCCCTATTTCTACCCTTACTTCAAAAAAAATGAGATCGAGAAGATAGTTAAGGAGCTGTTCAACTTAGGAGTCATTCAACCAAGTCAGAGCCCTTACTCATCCCCTGTACTGCTGGTCAGAAAAGTAGATGGAATGTGGTGCTTATGCATGGACTACCAGGCCCTTAATCAGGTTACAATTAAAGATAAATTTTTCATTCCTGTAATGGAGGAACTTATGGATGAATTACATGGTTCTAACATTTTTTCTAAGTTGGATCTTTGATCTGGATACTACCAGATCCATGTTAGACCCAACGATATTCACAAAACAGCTTTCCAAACACATGAGGGCTACTACAAATTTTTAGTCATGTCCTTTGGACTGACTAATGCGCCCTCAACCTTCCAAAGCCTCATGAACGAGGTATTTAAACCCTTTCTTAGAAAATTTATCTTAGTTTTTTTTTACGATATGTTAATCTACAATAAAAGTGAAATGGAGTATGTAGAGCACCTAAGGACTACCCTGGAAACACTGAGACAACATCAGTTTTTTGCCAAGCTCTCTAAACGTCGAAGGGGTTCAGGCAGATACTTGATTTCAAGACTACCCATCACTGAAATCACCTATTAGGACACTTGATTTCAACCCAAGGGGTTCAGGCAGATCCTGAGAAGTTGCAAGCCATGTTAAAATTGCTTCTTCCCAAGTCAATAAAGGGGTTAAGAGGGTTCTTGGGCTTAACTAGCTATTACAGAAGGTTTATTAGAGGGTATGGAGGCATAACAGCTCCCCTCACTTAGATGTTGAAGAAAAACAACTTTGTTTGGACACCAAAGGCAAAAATGGCCATTGAGAAATTATAAGAGGCTGTAACATAGCCTCCAGTCCTGACCCAACGAGACTTCTCACAACCGTTCACCATAGAGTGTGATGCCTCCGTGGAGGCAGTGGGTGTAATGCTTATGCAAGGGGATAGACCCATCACATTTTTTTAGTCAAAAGCTGAAGGGGAGAGCACTACAACTCTCAACTTATGAAAACGAATTATTCTCATTAGTCTTAGCAATCCACAAGTGGCACTCATATTTACTAGGTTAGTCCTTCATTATCAAAACTGACCAAGAGAGCCTAAAGTATTTACTAGACCAAAAGGTAGGTACATCTATGCAATAACAATGTGTGACCAAATTATTAGAGTATGAATTTGTCATAGACTACAAGAGGGGAAAGGAAAACAGAGTGGCTGATACACTCTCGAGGAAAGCAAATTATGAAGAAGCAACTATTTGCCTCATTTTGTTTCCTTCAGTGGACTGGGTTAATGAATTGAAAAGTGCCTATGCTGTTAACAACCACATACAGACACTCCTATCCAGCACCTTACCCGCCCACTATTCCAACTGAGAGGGCTTACTATTTTACAAAAAGCACTTACATATACCTAAGAATAAAACCTTTAAGGCTATAAGTTGTTGGAACTGGTCCACAATAGTGCTTTGGGTGGTCATGCAGGTTTTGATAAAACTATGGACAAGGCTAATAAAGAATTCTATTGGCCATGCCTCACAGTAGATGTGAAAAAACACATTAGGGAATGTGATGTATGTCAAAAGGTCAAGGGAGAAACCAGCTGCCTGGTGAGACTCCTACAGCCACTACAATACCCTCTCAACCATGGTCTCATATAACCATGGACTTCATAGAAGGCCTACTCCCTTCATAGGGTTACAATTGCCTCTAGGTTGTCGTGGACCGCTTAACCATGTACAGTCATTTCACACCATTGTCCCACCCTTGCACAACTAAGACCATAGCCCAATTATTCCTTAAACATGTGTTTAAACTTCATGGCCTTCCACTCTCCATAATCTCAAACCGTGACCAAACTTTCACCAGTAATTTTTGGCAAGAATTTTTTAAAATCCAAGGGACCCAGATGGCTTACTCCACTGCATACCACCCACAATCCGACGGTCAATCCGAAGCAGTAAACAAAAGTATAGAGAACTATCTGCGGTGTTTTGCTGGAGATCGACCAAGGGACTGGTCCAAGTGGATTCCCTTGGCTAAATGGTGGTATAACACAAATATCCATGCCTCCAAGAAGATGACCCATTTCGAGGCAATATATGGCTATGCATCCCCCTGCATTCTTAGCTATATCCCTAGCACAACACGAGTAGAGTCAATGGGGGAGGAACTCAAGTTAAGGGATCAGATTTTACAGGGGTTAAAACACAATCTCCATAGTGCCCAAGAAAGGATGAAGAAGTATGCGGACATGAAAAGAACAGAGAGGGAATTTACCATCATCAACTAGGTCTATCTTCGACCGCAGCCCTACAAGTAGATATCGGTGGCCTAGAGAAGAGACCTTAAACTTGCTCCAAGATACTACGAACCCTTTCAGGTGTTATAAAGGGTGGGATCTATAGCCTATTGCTTGGATTTACCTCCATCGTCCAAGATACATGCCACCTTCCATGTGTCTCAGTTAAAGAAGAAATTAGGAGCAAAGGTGACACCTCTAACCACTATGTCATTGGTGGACGCAGCGGGGACCTTAAAGCCCAAACCTGAAGAAGCCTTAGCTAGCCGTATGGTCAAGCGCCACAGCAGACCAGAGGTAGAAGTGCTTACCCGTTGGTAGGGACAAAGACCTGAGAACACCATTTGGGAGTTATACAACAGGTTGAAGGAGGTGTATCCCCAAATTGTGGGCAAGGTGTTCTAACAGGGAGGTATTGTCATAGGTTGATTTAGAGGGGAGATGAAGATTGAGAAATAGAGGACAAAGGGGTACGAGAGAAGACAAAAAAAAATGGATGAAGGATTTTGAAATGGTGGTCAACGAGTCAAGGAGGGATAGTGTTAAGCTTAGTCCAGTTCACAGCCGTTGGATTGCGTAGCTAAGGAGAATCTGGAGGTGACACGTGACTTGGAATGTAATTAACTTGTTTACCTTTATCGTATTGTCTTTTTATGAGTAGATGTTAATTTTACTATTTTAATGTCCAGTATATTTCTATTTTCGGTTCTATCCCGTTAGTTACCAAGTTTGTATTGGTTAGGACCACACTGGTCAAGGGTCGGTTAATTGTCACTGTTGTGGTGAATAATATAGCCAAGATGGAAAGCATTATGGTTTTTTTATGTAAAAAATAATAGACAATTATTTTCTCTCTTCTATCATCTTCTTCTTCACCGCTTCACACATTCTAGAGATCCTCACTCTCTAACTGAGAAAATTACCCTTATTCTCATACTAATATTCGTAGTGTTACAAAAATACAGCATTTTCTATTATTTTTCCAGTTGCACATGGTCAAATGATTCAACCTTTTATTTTACAAGTTTAGTAATTAGAAGAGCCCAAGTACAGGCTACCTACCACTTGTTTACTTCTGACTTTTTAAAATTTTTTTTTTCTTTTTCCATCATGCTATTTTATTTGCTAATCGGATAACAATATTCGTACTTCATTAATAGCTAACCAGAAAATAAAATAACTGCAACTTGAAAGCGTTTATAATATCTACTTTAGCTCTACATGATCTGCCATCTTACTGCCTTCTTAAATTTAGAAGCTGATATAACTTTGTACTTAGAAAAAGGAGTTGATAGAGGGATTCATCATCACCCCCAAAAACCAGTCGGTGGTTTCTTCCCGCCATAACCCATAAGCCGCATCCTTATTTACTTTTTAGCCCTCGACATGAAAGTCACTCAAAACTTTTCAAAGGAAGAGTTGATGTTTCACGACAATGCTTTACACGATGGATCATGAACTCCCATCAGTTTCTCTTGCTATAAGATTAACGGCCTGTCTCCTTTATTCAAGGATCAAGAAAAAGATCAGGAGGTGGGTCTTTTAAGCAACCACTCCATTAGTAGTAAAGTGCATTGCTGCCTAACCTTACACAGCTCGTAGCAATGGATCCACTGTCCACAAATATATATATATATATATATATATATATATATATATATCAAAACCACATTTTTATGTAATTTTCCTCTTGGTTTATTTCGAAATAATGGAAAAGGGTGGGCATTAATCCTTTTGTTATTTTTTTCTTTCTTTTTGTTAGTGTTGTACTAACTATCATGGAGTGTTTGTCACCCCTTACTCATGAATTTGCTTCTTTATTGTATGAGCCTAATTTGGGTACTGAGGTATCTCGAGAATACCGTATTAATATCTATTATTTTATTATTACTTCTCATATATTTTTTATTATTATTTATTATTATTTAATATTTTATCATTATTTTTTACTACAATTTACAAAATACATCATTATCTAAACGCAACGATAAACATGCATGCCCTTAAGAAGGGAAAAAAAAAAAAAAAAAAGAAGAGTAAATGTTATGTTACTTTTTGGCAAGGTCTAAGATTATACAAAAAGGCTAAAAAAAAAAAAAAAAAGAAGAGTAAATGTTATGTTACTTTTTGGCAAGGTCTAAGATTATACAAAAAGGCTCCCAACTACTGCCCAACTAAATATGAGCACTTCTTTGTCTTCTGAAATTGATTGATTCATTGTGGGGTTAGGAGAAAGGAAATAATTCAATGTGGGAGATGATTGGGTGCAGAGAGTTATATCTTTCGCCCAAAAAGTCTGAGATCCATAAAAGATAATATAAGACAGAAAAAAATGTTACTATCAATTGGAGAAAGTTCCTTCAAATTTCAATACAACTATGTGTGGTTACCCTTTTTTTTTTTTAATATGCAAAAATAAGAGGCGGGAAAAAATATTTGTAGATTAGTTCTATCTATTTGAGATAATTATACTAACTCATTATATACTGCATATATATATATATATATATATATATATATTTTAAAAGTTACAAAAGAAAATAAGGAGTACAAATACTTTTCAAGCGGGTTGAATCATAATTATATCTCATTTTAGATACGAATATTCATATATCTCAACTATAATTAAATAGAGAAAATGGAATTTTCAAAATTGTTTATCCAGCATATAATAATTGGATTCAAGATCTTGATTAAGTTTAATTTTCACATTTTAATTATAAAAATGATACACGTGCAACTCTTTTAATAATTATTCACATAATTCTATTTTAAATTAGGAATATTTTTATAAAATAATTTATAAAAATAAATAATCTTAATTTAAAATATAATTATATAAAAAATTACATGTATATCATTATTTATTTTAGAAAAAATGACAGTTTTTTTTTCCTATTTATTTGTTCGGTTTTTTGAAGTTTGGAATGAAAAGAAATGATTGAGTTGAGCTGTAGATGGTGCATGGAATCCAACCGGTCTCAGAGATGTTATAATAATGACAAAAAAATTCGAAAAAAAAGGGAAGATTGATTGTGAACTCATCATCATGAGTTTTAATATTTATTTTACCTTAGAAAGCCGAAAGGTATATTTGCGTCACCCCTCTCTCCACCATATCTTAAGCGCGTTTAAGACACCCGCTTTACCTTCGTTCAAATATGTCGTCTTAAAAAAATAAAAAAACTGAGTTTTCCCTACTTTCCTTAAAAAATTATTTTAATTTGTAGTGTAATATTCATTTGTATTTATAAAATTCAAAATCTAATTTTTCATTTGAATTAGAGAAATATCTTAATTAAAAATTTTATAAAATTAAATTTATGTCTATAAATTGATATAATTTTATATAATATATTAATTTTTATTTATAATAAAATAATTTTACAATATAACGTACCATATTAATTTATTTTAAGTTATAAATCTATTTTTATAATCAAAATTTAATGCGACGAATTATGATCTCGTTTAAATTTAAAGATGAGTTGAGATAATTTTATATGAATTGAATAAAATATTATTTTTAATAATATTATTAATTTAAAATTTAAAAATTTAAATTATTTATTATATTTTATTTTAAAATTTAAAAAAATTATAATAATAAAATAAATTGAAATGAATTTCGAATCAAACAATTAAAAGAAGTTCATAGATAAATTTTTTTGCAATGCAAATATAACTCACGCGTTTGCTCAGGAGAGTCGTATAAAACTACAGGCACGTAAAAACCGCGGTGTGTTCGAATATGTGTACCATTATTACTCTCACGACCGTAGGAAGGCACGAATTTCACAGTTGAGCTGTAAGCGATACACGTGTCTTCTTTAAGGGTAATATCGTAATAAGATCCTTAGGTGTCAGTCAAAGCCATCATTATTTAGACCAAACTATCCCTGGTGTGCACCACTAGCAATTTCTTTCTGAGTAGTTTTTTCCTTTCTATATTGCCTAAAGTCTAAACAAAGGCCAGTTTCTAGCTAGTTGGTTGGTTTATCTGACAACCTCTGAGCTGTCTATCTGAGAGTTGGGAGTTTGAAACAGATACTGAAAGTGTGTTTGGGGAGAGAGAAAAAGTCTTCTCCCTAGGAAAGTGCCTGAAGTCGTTCATTTTATCGGGTCTGGGTTTTTTTTTTCTGTTTCTGGTGGTGAAAGATCTTTTGGGATGGCAAAATTTGCAGGGACTACCCAGAAGTGCAAGGCATGTGAGAAGACAGTATACTTAGTTGAACAGCTTACTACTGATAACAAGGTGTACCACAAGGCCTGCTTCAGATGCCACCATTGCAAGGGTACCCTTAAGGTGACAACCTAAAAAATAGACTTTTTATGGTAGATAGACACATGGGCACACTTCTTTACATTGAGTTTCATGGTCTGTAGAGAGCTCTTAGGCTTCATTTATATGATCCCATCACATCATATCATATATGTTCCCAGGTCTCTGTTTTATCGCTTTTGTACTTGATTATGGATCTTTTTAATCTTGTTTTTGTTTGGAGATCACGATCAGGGAGCTTATATGGAGTATTGGAAATAAATATTATGATAATGGATTGCATACTCTGTTTGGTCGATGATGGGCTCATGAGTCATGATGATCATTGGGCTGATTTTTAATGTTGGAATGATCCTTTTAACAATAGTTTCTTTGAGCAAAGCCTCGACTTATTCACGATTTTGTTCTTTAAGAAGCTGACACTAGGTCTGTGTTGCATCAAGAGCCCAATTGAGCTGTACTTTGATGTAGAGTTTTGGATCAATTGGGATTTATGAAATCCTGAAAAGTACTCGGAAATATGCAAATAATCCTTGCCAGTATAAGCGGTAAAGCGGATAGGGAATTTCTTCTTAAAAAAATTTTGGATGAAATTGCAGAATAATATAAAAAAACAGAGAACTTTGTCGGATTTTTGTTTTTTGAAAAGTAGAACTTAGTCAGAATGCTGAGAAGTAGCCCCAGGAACTCATGCTTTAGGCAATTTGAAAGAAATAGTTTTATTTCGCATTATTTGTGTTAGTTTCCTGTGTAGAGAACATGACTGACTAAGGGCTTATCAGCCAAGATGGCAGCCTCGGGTTTGATCTCTTAAGCTATTCTCATAAGGTTTCTTTCACAATCTATTCACAATGTACCATCTCCACCATTGATTTGTTAATTATCAAGTACTGATCTGACAACTGTGATATGTGTGGAAGGATCAAGATGATACATTGTGATTATCTGTTGTATAATTGGATTTCCATGACAGCCAAAATAACATAAAAAAATGAATTGTTGAGAGTAGAATCACCGGCAATGTCGCAAGATTTCTCTGTTGTATAATTGCATTTCAGACATGTAAGTTGAAACTTAACTGTGGCATAAAAATTTGTTAAAGTGGTACTCCGAGTTCATGACATTAATTGCTACATAATATTGAAGTGCTTGAATCTAGGTGGTCAATTATTGGCTTTTTGTTCAAATGAAGAGGGATCATGTAAAACATTTTTAGCTGTTTACATCAATTAATGGAAATTAAAATTAGGGATTTCCTTCTTATCTCGTGATTGAGAGAAGCATGAGATTGGTTCTAACTAGCCACCAGACAATGCCTTGGGCCATTGACAACCTATCCTTTTCATCTTTTGCTGTCTTTAACTTCTAGAATTTTTGCAATCATTACGTGAGTACCACTTTAATCTTCTCCAGATTCTTCTACCTTCTTAGCTGGTCAACAGTTGGAGCACTGATGAGCGTATTTTGTATCTAATCTTAAATTTAATTACTATTAACCTGTTTGCCTCAAAATTTGGATGTTGGTCATTACATTATCTGCTTTACGTTGATAGGTCACAATGCACATTTATTTACTTCTCTTTATTTTTTATCTTTGCTTTTTATTGTTAATGATATAGAGGTCTTGAAATTCTGGTCTATACTGTTTCTTAAAAGGTTTTAAAGTACATCGAAATCATTTTTTGCTGTTTCTACTTTGCTGATATATTTCATTTTCTTCAATATCTTTGCAGCTAAGTAATTATTCCTCCTTTGAGGGTGTTTTATATTGCAAGCCTCACTTTGATCAACTGTTTAAGATGACTGGCAGCTTGGATAAAAGTTTTGAAGGTGATTGGCTGTCATTGAGCATCCATATTCACTTCTGCTTGATGAGCATATTCATAGTTTCTTTTTTGTTTTCCCTTCTATAGGTACCCCAAAAACTGTTAGAGTTGACAGATCTGCTAATCAGGTAGCTGAAGCCTTATTTTGCTAATTTTACTTTTCTAGTCATAGAAAATCCAGTTGAGTGGAGGGAAATGCTCCTTATAACTGATACTGAGTCCTTAATGTTTACTGAAGCTTTCTTTTACTGGGATGGAACTGTGCAGGTCCAGACTAACAGCAGAGTTTCAAGTTTGTTTGGTGGAACTAAAGAAAAGTGCATTGCATGCAATAAAACTGTATACCCAATTGAAAAGGTAAATTTTGGCAATTCGATATCTAATTATGAGCCCTATATAAGGTGATGCATTTCATTAATGTCATAAGATTTTTGGGTGTCTACTCAGCACTAGAGTTTATTCTCCTCAGTCAAATACCTATCATGTTCTCATTTAACCATTACATTGTGCACGGCAAATGTGTATAGAGATCCATTATTACTTACTTTTTGACCAGTCCGATGGATCTTTTTTGTCAATTAAAGGATTTTAACAAGACTTACTTTAAGCAGTATAACATTGTGGCACCTGCTGCTCTCTAACCAGAGTCCCAGAAACCATTAGGTGATTGTGGGAAAAAAAAGAAAAAGAAAAACAAGAGCCTGTATAAAAACTAAGAAAAAGATTTGAAACTTGTACATGATGTGAAATTGTATGAATAAGCTTGTTTGAAAATTTTTAAATCTGAGAATCCATAATAACATTATTGACGTGTGAAGTATAAAAGTTGTACATTAATCACAATCCCTATTGCTGGAGGGAAAATCTCACAGTAATCTTGGAAAATCTCAGTTCAAGAAAATTAGAAGTGTATATATGAAGCACTGCACATATGCTCAGAATGATTAATAAAAATGGAGGTACTGCCAGGGGCCAAACGATGCTTTGTGTTGGTGCTTGAAGAAGGTGGCATGCATTTCAGCACATTTTGAGTTGCTGAGAGAGAGAGAGATGGTGCATTACCCTGACGCCTTTCTCTTTTCTCATTTTTCTCACTTTTCTTTCAGGTGGCAGTTGATGGTTCAGCATACCATAAGGCTTGTTTCAGGTGCACTCATGGAGGCTGTGTGATCAGCCCATCAAACTACGTAGCCCACGAGCATCGTCTCTATTGCAAGCACCACCACGCCCAACTATTCAAGGCGAAAGGCAACTTCAGCCAATTTGATAGGCGTGAAGAAGTTACAGTGGTCAGTGAGAAACTCCCCCAACTTGATACGCAAGAAGAAAAAGTGGTAGCCGAAAATGCAGCGGCAGAATAGTAATATGAAAATTTCATGGTATAATATGATATCACTCGGATGGTGGATTTCTCAGCAAGAGTTGGGAAGCAACTGTTATGGCATACGAGAATCTTTGGTATTCGTTTTGATATATATAAATATATATATATATATATAACTGTTAATCCGGTATAGATATTTATTTGGCAGAAGAGTGAGCTGTGAGCATGTTGCTGATTTTTTGAGTGTGAGATTGAAAGGGATAAATATATTAGAGTTGGTGTTCATTTCTTTTAATAAACAATGTGGCAAGCCCAGTTTTCCTGTTTTCCATCTTTGATTGAACCTTGATGTGATTTCACGTTCTATAGTTACAGTGTCTCTTCTCATTGCTAATGACTGCATTTTTGTGTTTGTTATCTTTGGTACTGCTCTACAAAACGCTGACGGGCTTTCCCCTTTATGATCTTTCACGCACACAGGAGCACAACACAAACTTCCTGAAAATCATGCTTGATATGTTGGCATATTAATGTGTACAAAATGTGCTTATAGTCCTGGTCTGACCTTTTTCAGCCGTTTTCCAAATGGCTGGATGCTAAATGCTATGATCCTTACTTTAGATTGAAACTGGTGCAGATCTTCAAAGAAGTAATGCTAGCCATCATCCTTTTTACAACCGTACTCTCACAATCCCATGGTTGTTGCAAAAATGATGACAATAAAGCAAAAGTAAACAAGCAATAATCAAACAATCAATCACACGACATAGATTTATGTGATTTAGCAACATGCCTACGTCTACAGAGCTGTAAATGATTTTATTATGTTGAGGAATCACAAGGTACACTTTTGAGACGATTTTCATTGTTCAAAACGGTCATACTATACAAAATAAGCATATTTATAGGGGGAAATCCTAATTTTTATTTTTTTGCAACATTTGCTCGAGCGGAGTGTCGAGCGCGCATCGAGCGAACTCTCTGTCTGACCTTCATTCGAGCCCATTGTTGAGCGAACTCTCTGCCTGGGTTTCGCTCGAGCCCACTGTTGAACGAGACTCGAGCGAACTTTCTGTCTGATCTTCATTCAAGCTAAAAGTCGAGTGAACTTTCTATTTTGATGCTTCTTGAGTGAAAAACAAGGCCAAGCCTCCTTGAAAATCCACTCAAAAATCATAACGAATTATTGTCGGGTCGGATCATCAAGTAAGGCCATCATAACAATAAACCTTAAAGACAATGTGCACACAAAGTGTTTGTAAAAAACCTCAGTAACCGTGATTATCTAAGAGTCTTCTAGTTGTCTATTTTATAGTAGAGTATAATATTACAAGATGTATATTGCCGTTAGACACGTTGATTTATATATACATGGAAAGTGTAAATGCAGGAATATGAATATTGAACCAAAAAGGGAATTGTCTAGCCGTTGCATGTGATGGACTTTCCTTTGAGAATTTGGGCAGCTGCTGCAGGAGATGATAAGTCTTCCAATTGTGTGGATTCTATAGCCGTTGCATGTGCTTTACTTGGTAGCTCCTGTGATTGTGTAATTTGAGTTGATGATTGTTGACTATTGTTAATAAACCTGACTCCACAAACCCAACAACAATGTGGTATTTAATTATTAGAGACTATTATGTTTTAGGCCAACCATTTGATGCCACATCAAGGAATTATTAGAGGATGGTAACTAGAATTTTTCTTTCCAAAGTGGTCTTTGATGGGTATGACGGACACACCCAATACATTTTCTGCCACCATTCTTGAAACTGGGATATCCTAGTCTTCTAATCTGACAGTGGAAGCTAAGAAGTGAAAAAGCAGTCAATGAAGCTGAATTTGGAAGCTCCAAAAAATAAAATAAAGGATCCAAATTTTATGCAGAAGTACATGCATTTTAAATTACTTGGCTCCTGTTAATGGCGAATAGCCAATAACATCATGGTTTAAGAAGAGGTAACGATCCAACCAACGCACCGATGAGCAGCATCAACAAAAATTTGTGTTTCGATCATAGTCCCCTTTACCGATCTCCCCTTTGAAATCACAGTTGCTTAGACCACAAATGCTTGTGATCAGAAGGTCCATAGCTACATACCTTTTCATTTGATCCATTTCCATTTAGAAACTTGTACCTCGATCTTTCATGTTTAACCACCACACGCAGGGCCTAAAACTCTGCCACCCCAAGCAAAGTCATGCCCAGGTTGTCTCTCGCTCTCATCTCATGCTTCCTTAACCATCTTTCTCAATTAAGTGGAACCTCTTCGCCAACAACCCCCATCAGTCTAAGAATCTTATTTGATCAAAGTTGTTGGTCCTCATAATTAATGCCTATTCCAAGCACAAGAACTCCGAAGAATCTATCTATCTTGTCATCAAATGCTAGTGTTAAGTGGGCCAGTAATGAAGCACACATTCACCATCGTGATGGACTTTGTGTTGGGGGTCAATAATTGCTGGTATATGGAAATTATTCAGGGGTTTAGATCAGATTTGTTTGTGGCTGAACAAGAAGGGTTTTGGTCAAGATTACTACCAAAGTCTGTATACATAAGAGTTCTTGACATGATCTTATCAGATTACAATGAATATGTTGATTACAATAACAAAAGTACAAGTTACGTTAACAACATGATAAGATACGATATGTTTCATAGTGTCATCTGGCCGAGCTCTGATTACGATACTTGATCTGTTGCTCAGTTCCATGACCTTGTTCAATTTCAGAGACGCATGGAGCTGAAGAGTCTTTACTAGTTGCAGTTGAAGTGGTTAGGAGGTGCAAGCCTCGTGTAATCTCTTAAAAAAAATATAATCGATTGTATAAAAAAGTAAATTTTTTCACGTGAATCTTATTTTCTTTCAAATGACTTGCACATCCTAAACTTTCACATCACAATAAGGTACTTACCATTTATGCTGTACTTGGGAAAATGGAAATGCCTGGGAAGTTTCAATAGAATGCCTGAATGTATTCGCGTGGACTAGTGCTCTGATTGTCATTCAACTTCGAAAGCCATCTCCCAAGTTATAAGTAATGGCTGCCCAGGAAAAAATAAATAAAACATTGAAAGTCAGCAACACATGCAGTAGAATATGCACTCTGCAGTACCTTTTTAGACGGAATATGCGCTTGTGATGACTATTGATCGTTATCTTTCTTCCACTGTCGGCAACACATGCAGTAGAAAGTTGCTTTCAAACAATACGATCGTATCCAAACTGCTGTTAGGGACAATTTACATACCAAAGCGGATTTGAAAAGATACTGTTTGTGATGAAAAAATGAGCTATTATTTGCGCTGTATTAAGATTTTTTTTTACTTAAACAATTTTATCAAAAGAAGAAGCTTCTCCACAACTTAAAGAATCTGATGGCATTTTCTTTGATTGTTCAAAATAGAGCCAAATTTCTATGTATGATGCTATATATTTGCTAAACAAAGGCTAGCAATTGATGGCCCGCACGGAAGAAATTCTATGAACTTTACAGGATTTGAAGGAGTGCAATGCACCTGGATTCTAACTCAAAACAAAAACGCAAGCTGGATTCAATTGTCCTACTCAAATTGTAGCAATATCTCCAAGTGTTAAAGAAGGGAAAGTCGGAAAGAAAAAGAAGGGAAAAAAAAAGGGCCATCTTTTGCTTTACTAGATTTGGCGTGTCATGCTCTAGGCTCCAAAGAGAAATTAATCATGCAAAGCGTAGTGAGGAAGATTCGCTTCTTCTCGTGCACTAAAAAAATGTCAAAATTTGATGGCGAGCTCTCTCTAGGTCAAAAATGGACAGTCATGATTATTGCAGGTATTACGTAAAGCTTACTGCTTCTGCCAAGGAAGAAACTTCTGAAACCAGATGCTGATGTTTTCTTCTTATAAAGCTCTTTTGTATCTTAGCGTGTTCTAGTTATGTTGCCGAGAGCTGCGCGCATGCAGAACTTGTTTTTCCTTTGCCTTTTTGGACTAGGCGCTTAGAGGATGAGCATTTGCAGAAAAACTACAGCAATTAATCTTCTTGCATTATAGTTTATGAGATAACATGAGAATGAACATGAAAATGTGCAAGTATGTATAGAGTATACCAATCTTTTAACTTTTCTTGGTTAACCAGAATGAGTGACAATTACTGACATTCGGCTGGTAGGCTTAAAGGGTCCATTGGGTATGTAGTAATATTTTGATCACTTTACAATGCCTAGAATTTATACTTCGTCTTCATAGAAGAAGATCAACTTTAAAAGGACATATATATATATATATACACACATATATATTGCTCAGCCAACGTCTAATATACATAAACACGGACATATTGTTGATAATTCTTTCAGGCACACAACTACAGAATCTATTTTGTCATAAATGAGAAGAGAATTTGGTGAAAATCAGTTGTCTTCAGCTGTCCTGTTTCCAATTTATATTCAGTTAGACTTCCAAAGCAATGATTAGAACTTTTGGTCCTCATATTATCGGTTATCTGTTTGTTCTTCGCTCGATTCTATATATCAGAATTATTGTACACTGGTATCGAAAAGCTGACCTTTCTGCAACTCTAAAACTATTTGTCTCTCAACTGTTTTCTGTTCTTAGGATGCATGGCTGCCCAAATGCTGGAGATAGTTAGCCAGACATGACATATGAAAAGACCATAGCAGAAACAACGCTTGATATCTGGCTGCTTTTACCCTCAGAAGATTTTAGTTTAACCATCATGGTGGATTCAGCTAACTAAAAATGATTTCTTCTTGTTTTTTTTTTTTTTTTTTCTTCTAAATTCTGGCCTTCTTTAATATATATTCATGGGGTGAATTACTCAATTTTCGTTGTTTAGAAAATATGTGAAAGATGTTGTGAAATTTATTCTCAGGCGTTTGGCTAGTTTGAAAAGTATTTATACACAACCACACTTGATTCATCCGACGTTGCACTAGAGCAATTATCTATAACATGGAGTCTAATCTCATTTCAGAAAAACACTCAATTACACTAATGTTGGATATGTGCCTCTTTGCTATACACAGCTATGCATTACATTACCCAGATCAGCAATTCAAAAAAGAAGTCTTTGATCTCTCAAGATCACAATTGGCCTCCCAGAATCCCCCAAAATTATTTGTCGAGGTTTTAGATGTCATGCAGTAAAGCCCACTGCTCTTCTCTCCTTAACATGTTAAAAGCATGGTCAACTTGCAGCCTCTGAGATGCTTTGTAAAGATGGTTGCCATGTTCTTGGCCTGGCTGTTGCAGAGTTATTTGATGCTGCTGTCCTCGATCGTTGTCTCTCATGTGTTGTCACCTGATGTGCACTCATAATAATTAATGAACATATTTACGAATTATAGCCAATAATCATCTAGTTAGCCTCTGTAAGGGAGCTCAAGCATATCATATTATATACTCATCCAGTTCCAAGAGTTCCTAATCTTTTAAATTAGTCAGTAAATATAATATGATTAGTTTAATGTAAGTTGTCTGGGTGACATTGTACTCAAGAACTTTAATTAAACCATAAAATAAGTTAAGATACTTGACAATCAGAACCAAAGCTGACTCGAAGGATCTGATCAGGTATCTCTGCTTCAACTTGTCTTTAAAAGGGAAAAATAAAATCTAAAAAAACTAAACAAAAATTGTACAGAGATTATTGAAAAAAAAAAAAAGAAACGAAAAAGAAAAAAGACTTCTGTTTAATGAAGTTTTACATGGTTGTCCGTCTCCAGTTCAGATGTTCTAGCTGCTGCTGTGTCTGGTCGAGAATCCGGCTTCTCTTTCACCACCCTCTCTGGCTTCTCTGCTGATTCTGGATAGTTTTTCTTCATCTTTGCCTGCTTCTTTGCCCGCAAACCTTTCATGACCTCTGCAACCCACAAAGAAAATTGGATTTCCATGTCAGATTAAGCACTAAACTAAGCACATACCTCAAAACTCTCTTCCCCAACAAATTTAAAAAAAAAAAAAAATGAAGTAAAACAAACCTTGAGTGGTGATGAGTCTATAAACTTGGCCAAGAACAAGAGTGTCTGTCGGCCGGAGAAGCTTAATCCTAGTCAAACGAACCTGCTGGTTTTTGCTGTTGTGGTTGTTGTCATTATTCTTAACCTGGCATTCTTCCTTGTCATTATTAGGACATAAGGTGGTGGAGATGAGAAGAGCAACATAGTGACCAGGATTCATCTTCATGATCTCATTAGCACTCACTGGCCAATAATATTTGTCCACTTTCCCACTTGGATGTTGTACCACTAATGTTGCTGCATCAATGGCTTGACAATTCCCCATCTCTCTCTCTCTCTCTCTCTCTCTCTCAAAGAATAAGAAGAAGAAGAAGAAACCTCTGAGAAAACAAGGAAGAAGACGAGATATGCACTGCCCTTCTTTATAGCCACTACCCACCAAGCTTTGCTATATGGGTAAATGCCCAGATGACATCCAGATTCTAAAGTCCAGGCCTTTTTAAGCTGCAACTTCTAAGCCAATTACAACCTGATCCCAAAAATAAAAAACATTAATAATTTGTGCTAATCACGGTTAAACAAACAAACAGTATGGTAAGGAGGGGTAGTTTGGGGATTAAGCTATATAGAGAGTGAGACGTGTTGGTCCCACGTGAGATGATGTGGTAAGCTTTGGTTGGTGGGCTGAAGAGACAAAAGGAAGTGGGGCCAGAAGTGATCATCGTCTCTGCCCTTCCAAATTTCGGATACGTTTTTACATTCTTTTGATCTATCAATCACCCTTCTGTAACGCTGTTCCGTTCCATCTAGCCTGCGAGACTGCCACGTCATCAGATTGCAAACATGGGAAAAAATTTTAAAAGAAAAAAATATATTCATAACCGCTAATCATTATGTAATCGTTTTAAAAAAATAATAAAATATAAAATTTATATGAAAAAAAATTAATTTTCTAATAATAAAATTTATTTTTTTTAAAACGATTATATAACGTTTATACGCTTTATAATTATACGTAGAATTATTCCTTTTAAACAAAAATAAGTTTTAAATCCATTCATTTTAAATAAAGAATTTTTTTAAAAAAATAAAAAAGGCAACGTAGAAGTAAATAAGAAAGAGGAGGTGGAAGAAGAAGAAAAAATAAATAAAATAAAAAGTTGAGGGGGGCGTAAAAGGGTGGTAAAAGGCGAATTGGAGAGACGTTTGATAAGCCTCACCGAATGACCGAGCCAACCACAATGAGCAGAAAAAGAGAAGAAAGCATGAAATTTGTGTGTAGAAAAGGGAAAGAAAGGAAGAAAGAAAGGTGAGACAGTGGCATTGGGTATTATGGTTAGGGGTGGGGCCCAATGCATGCATACATACGAAGAGCTTCCCTCGACACGTAATGAGTGCGTGTCGCGTGTGAATTCCTTTTGGGGTCCAAATGGCAAATGGCAAATGGCATTTATATTATATTATATAGATCAATTTGAATACAATTATATAAATTTATCGTGTTAAAATTTCAAATCTTAATATAATTCATTAATATAACAGATCGTATTGTGTTAATCCGTTTTGACTCGTTAGTAAATATTACGAAATAAGTTAACATGACCCGATTCGTTTCAATCTATTTATGTAAATAAGTTGAACAGATCCGAAATTAATCCGTTTAACCTAATTAAGTTTAGCATAATTTTATATATATTTTAAAATCATAATATCTATAAAAAAAATAAAAATAAAACTAACTACAAGTCTAAAATTACAATCCAAATAATAAAAATATCCAAATTAAAATCTCAACAATTTTACTTTTAGGTAAAAGAATATAATTATAATTTTAACTTTCTTAACGGGTTGATAACGAGCTAGCAATCGTGTCTTAACAGGTTAACTCGTTTTGACATAATTAAGTCTAAATCCATTATTGTCGTGTCATATTCATGTTGGGTTAACAAGTTATGATTATTGCCACTCCTAGCAAATGCAAAAGCCTCTTCTTTTTTAATAAAAAAAACTATTAAATTAAATTAGAGATGTGAATTAAAAGAAGATTTTATTTATAAAATTTAAAATTTTTATTTTTAAAATTAAATTATATATCAGCAATGTGGAATACAAAGGCCTTAACTTAAAAGAGCACTACTCATAAAAGAATGCGCTGGAATGGGATGGGATGTACGAAAATTTCTTTGCAAGTCTTGAAGGGAAATGGGGGCAAAAAAAATAAAGAAACGGACAACCAACCATAGATTCAAGCCCACGTTCCTTGCCTTAAAGCCGAGGAAGAGACTGCAAAAAGTAATTTAATTTGATCCAACAAATAGATGGATTGATTGTGGCATTAAGACACAACTAGTAGAAAGATTGCCTCCTAAAAGATGTCTTGATAGATTTTTATGAAAAAATAAATTCTAAATATTTCATTCTAAAAATAATAATAGATAAATATTATTCATAGAAATATTATCATCATAAATCTGAAACTAATATTAAATTGTGTTTTTAGAATTTTATTTTTACGTGCATGTAGCAAAGTATCATGATCTAGTTTTATATATAGTTATGTTTTCTGAATTCTTAAACCTTTTGTTTATTTTACATAAATGTGTTACGCGATAGAAAAATTGGCCCTCTAAAAAGAAATTGTTTATTCTGCAACTAAATAGAGTAATGTTTTCTAATTAAAACCTGATAGAAAGTTGTTCCGCCTCGTTCACTTTCACAAAAGAAATCATTACTATTTTTTCAAATTTTCATACAAAATAAAATAAATAATTTAATTTTTTTAAATTTTAAAACAAAAATAATATTAAAAAATATGGTGTATGGAATGATGAGTAGTAAATCTCAATTAAAAATGATAGGATAACAAAATCCTATAATTTTTTTTTATAAAGGGGATGGAGGGTTCGAATCCAAGTTTTCCATTTGGAGAACCGAACTATCTTGGCAAAATCCTATCATTTTAACTAACTTATACTTGCAAAATATATTATTTATTTGGGAAGAAAATTTAATTCCATTTTGGCATCATATCAGTTTATTCCTAGCTTTTATATTGAGTCAACAACGTTGGAAGATATTTAATACAATCCCAAAAATTAAAATAATTCAGTTAGAGCAGCACTATTTTGCTCAGAAAAAAAAATATAAAAAAAATTATCGATATGCAAACATAAATTCAAGTAGTATTACAGTCACACAAATATTTTATAAAAATAAACTTACAATTTGTCGTAGATTCATGTCTACTTTATAATCTAATGTATAACATAAATTCAAGTAGTATTACAGTCACACAAATATTTTATAAAAATAAACTTACAATTTGTCGTAGATTCATGTCTACTTTATAATTTATCGTATAACATCAAACCACGTCAGTTAACGAGTTTACTTTTATAAAAATTTTTTTATAGTTAAATCATTTCTCTATAAATTAGATATCGATGGCTTTTCCAAAAACTAACTTAATTTAGTCATGGTCCCCCAACTCTTTAAATTCCTATTATCTCATCCCTCCCCAATACAGAAGTTCCATATTAAGTGGTTCAAACTGAGAACACACAAATTGATACCAGATCAAGTGGTGGAGCCACCACATGCACTGTCCCATTTTCTAAGTTTGAATTTTCTTACTTAGGTCTTTGACATTTTATGACTGGAAAATAATTTGGTCCCACTTTTATCTGTGTCACACCACATGTCCAATCACACTAACTTAAGATCTTAGGTTGTATCAAAAAATAAATAAATGAAATCATAAATTTCTGAAACAATATCTTCCCCCTTTATATTTTATTTATTTTGAATTTGATCTCCCCAATTAAACCTTTTCATTTTAGTTTTTTTTTATTATTATTATTGATTATTTTACTTTATGTTCTGAAACAAAAGGACCTCCTAGATTTAACAAAAGAATGGCCAGCACATCCTTGCCCCATGTGAAATCAATCTAACCACATGCCAAATTGTACTTTTCAATATCTTGAAAGATTTGTCAGACTTTAATTTATTTTTCCCCTTAGCTGCAAGAAGTCATTTTGAAGTGGCTACCAGCATAAAGTAAGAGTTGTAAGCAACCAAATCCAGTGAGCATGGAAAGTTTCAATATCTATCTGGGAAACAGAGAGATGGATTCTGCTTCAACTGGAAGACAACAGCAGTAATTATTCAAGATCAATCAACTTTGACTCTTGTAGATCTTTCAATCTCGTAATGTATAAAGCTGGAATCTTTGATTAATCTTATTTTGAGGGAAGAGAGAAGGTATTATATTGAGAAAAATTTTAGATATAAATCTTACACTCCTGTAGATCTGTACATAACTTAAAAATATATAATTTTATGAAATATGAAAGTAAAACAATAAAATCACATGTTTTTAAGTGGTGTGTAAAAGTGTGAGACTTCTGTATAACATGACTCTTATATTGAAGGGAGCGTCTATGCATTGGAGTCATTAAGAAGTAAACCCTAATTAATGAGATTTGAGTAGTTTCATGAGAGAAAAGTTGGAAAATCAATAATAAGAGCACAGAAAATAGAACACTTTGGCCACTAAATGCTAAACCAATTTGATCAGCCAAAATCCCAGAAAGCATTTCTTAATACTCAAGTGTATCTACTAGCCATGTGAAAGGGCTTCCAAGTTCCAACCTTAAATGATGCACTTTTTCCATACCCAAAATGTTACTGACGGTGGTGGGCTACAGACATTAAATTTTTCAAGAAAGATCTTAACCTTCTTTTGCATAGCATCTCCACAGCCATATATTTTATAAGAAAAGTTCAACCTTTCCATTATTTGTGCTTTGATTTGGGTATAAAACTAGTGGGTAGCATTTAGTTCCTCCTCCTTCTCATGAATTGAATTAGTTGGGTGCAACATTTGTGGGTCCCATTGTCATTACTTTGGCATTTAAAATTCTGATCAGAACTTCCTCACCAAACAGCATGGAGAGAGTATTTTTGTGAGTAGATTATTTTTGTCTCTTTCACCTTATGTACTTAGAAAACTTGAAACAAGCCAAGAAGTTAGCCCAGTATGCAACATTTATATATATATATATATATATATATATATATATATATGTGTGTGCTTGAGTCCTTGGAGAAAAAACAAACACAGATGCAAACAAATAACAGAATGTTTTGTCAGATTAGAGTTTCAGATTTAGGTTCAGATTCATCTTAACTTGAAGAACAGCAATCAATCTGGTGGTTAACATCTCACTAAAAAACTATCATGTTTTGACATGATTATAGCAAGTAATGACAACTATAATAATGATGTTGTTTGCTCTTCCATGAGCATTCTTTGATCATTTGACCTGTACTAACCATCTAATTAGTGGATAGTTAAATAAACTATCTAGAAGTTCTGCTAACAAAATGGTTGAGCAATGAGCACTGAGCTTATTTTCTGGAAAGGTAGAAAAGGAGGATAGATAGATTTTTCAATAAGTTAGTATTGTCCTTTTCACATTTCTAAAATGGGACACAAAAAAGATTTTCACCATACCACCAGTTGCAGGAGCAGCATCGGCTTCAGCTATTCTAATCAACTTCTTGTTTTCCACTTTTCTAGCCACTACTATTGGGGTCCTCCTCAGCAAGGAGAAACGGTGTTTACAAGACACAGCAAACTTATTTAGTAGATTCTATAGATAATTCGAAATCTGCTTTTTTTCCATGTTTACTCAAAATGGACTTAAAAACCTATGAATGCAGATTATTCTATTGGCCATTAGAAATTACTCTAAACATGGGATAAAAAAATTTTAAAAAAAAATCCCATCTTTATTAAGATCGGGCGTTTTTAAAGATTATAAATTGTTTCAGCGATTGATGTGATACATTTTAAATAGTTTTATAAATCAATCAATTAAATAAAAAATTACTTAAAATGTGGCAAATTAACAGATGTGATTGGAAAAGATAAATTTCAAAATGAAAAACAGCATTTCTTTTTGAAAATTACTCCTTATATTTTTCAAGACACATTACTCAACTTCAGAACATTTTTCTGTGCTTATGGTCCATAGAGAGACCTTTCTTTCTTTGAATGAAAGGTCCCAATAATTAGGAGAATCTGTCGTAATAAGACAATTATTAAAGTAGGGTGGTCAAGTTCTTGTGGATTGTATAGTTTGTTTCCACGTACTCATTTCAACCATTTAAAATAAAGCCCAAAAAAAAAAAAAAAAGACTTTAATATGGTAATTCCAGCCTCCAGGCACAGAAATGTCCCCCTTGGCTGCTGCATCACAATTCCCTTGTCATTGGGTCGATTGGACTTTTAAAAGGCAAGGAAGGAGGTAGTTGATCTGTCACAATTCATGCAGATTAGGAGGACTCTCTCGCCATATTTAAATAAGAAGTGACTCTCATCAGTTGTAGGGTACTCCCCAGTTCTCTGATTTGTTGAGAAATGGCATGCCAAATAATACCAATTCCATTCTCAAACCTGACACGCTGCATATTTGTAGCCACACCAGAGTCATACAGCTCTCAAGATTCGTGTTCATCCTCTATATCTCGCTACTTAAATTTGGTCACATCGCCATTTTTAACTTTAAAAAAACGTGACACAATAACATAAATAATGATAAATGTTTAAACTCAGAGAAATATTGATACAGTAACTTTTTCATTAGAAAATGGTTGGAACTTTTTTTTTCATGAAACTCATCCCTTGGAAAATAATAATGATCTATTTGCAACCATGGCTGTCATCCTCGTCCATTATGCTTATTAGTTTTTGTTTTTTTTTTAATAATCGAAAGTGTCCGGGCCAACTTGCGCGCACTTCAACTAATCTCATGAGACATAAAGTTGACGACCAGGTAAACGAGATTAACACATTTTAAAGCATTTTACTACAACATTGCAAGGACACATCAACATAATTTTCACGCGGCAGCTTTCAAATCATGCAGCTGAAATATGATTCAAAATCAAATTATAGCTCGTTTGTATTTTCAGAGATGAGATGAAATGAGATGAATTGAGATTAAAGTTAAAAAGTTTAATAAAATATTATTATAATATATTTTTTAATATTATTTTTATTTTGAGATTTGAAAAAATTGAATTGTTTATTTTATTTTGTGTGGGGATTTAAAAAAATTGTAATAATGAGGTGAGATGAAATGAGATGAGATGTTTCCTAAAAACAAACGAGGCCTAAATTTTAACTGCTGGGCAGAGAGCAACTGATGATTGTAAAAATCAGGACAGAGCATAGAGGAATGGAGAGAAATAAAACTGCTTCATAACTAGTTCAAACCAGGTTGGTTCTGCCATTGGATTTACAGAAAAGAGAACGATCAAATAAATGTTCTAAGGCATCCTATGAAGGAAAACACTATCTTATACTGCTGTAGCATGTAACAAGATTCACAGGTAATGGAAATAACACCAATTTATAACATGATCACTGAACTGACAAAGTGCTTTAGAGAACTTTCAATAGAGTAATTTATGACAAGAAGATCTTATAACTTAGCGATGCTTGTCTCACACAGATGGGAAATACTTGTTCAGATTGAAGGGTAGCGAATAAAACTCATCGGTCCTTGGATCACTCTTGTAGGTTCTGAACTTGTCCCACCAATGCTTACCTCTGTCTTTCCTGATTCCGCTATCCCTCCGATGCAGAGTGTTGTCTAGGAAATACGCCAAGCAGGCCGCAACGAAAGCTTCTGATGATAGAGGGACATTCACAATATCGTTGAACTGCCAATACAAGGAAAATGCTCGTTAGTGGAGCTCAAAACCTACGACTTGATTTTAAGAAAAGCTAGCTAGATCAGGATGGATTCAGGGTTGACATATGTCTTCCATACCCATCTTGCGCCAGTGTGGACTGGACCATAGCCATTGACGGCAGTGTACTCATTGAAGTACTGTGGCACAGACAAGCCCATGAAGACAGAGAAACCCAAGATGAACTTTGTTCTGAAGCTGTTTAGGTTGCAGAACTGAAGAAAGCTAAGGCCTCCCGCACCTGCGGATGCACAAGAAGCATAACTAAGAATGATGATAATAAATCAGGTGTCAGCATCTCTGATTGTTAACCTGTTAAATTTGGGAGACATACCCACGTAAGCAAAGAAAAGGCAGTACAGGGCAGCAACAATGGGTCCTGGGATTGAAGCAAAGACTGCTCCAAATTTCCCTGTCCAATGATGAGAAGTTGACTGGTTAACAGGTGCAAAATTTTTGGAAAGACGCGCCAATTGAAAAATTATTTTCAATTTTCATACATTTTAGACTATCTTGTACATCAACAACTTACCAAGAATGGAAAAGAAAATCATGAATCCAGCAGCTATTTGCACTACCCTTCGGCTACCCACACGAGTCAAGGCCAAAAGACCAGCGTTCTCTCTGTACATAAGCCAAGCAAAGTTTTCAGATCTTGTTTTCACTAGATTAGAATAGAATAGTCAACAGCATAGATGCTCCCTATTTCGAGTCTTACACAGATACTGAGGACCCATTCACAGTTCCAAACAACCCAGAAATTAGGATGCCAACTCCCTGAGAGCAAAAAAATTAACACCCGATAAGATTCCCATTTTCACTTGAAACCAAACCTTAGGAAACTTGCAGAATGGTATTTGGCCATTTTGTTTGACCTAGAGGAGTATTAATAAAAAAGTCACATAGCCCAAGTACCAGAATTAATTGTGGCCTTCAGCAACCAACCCCAAATAGTGGATGAAGGGGAAGCGTGTTACTTCTTATAAATGATTATATTTTTTTTTACACCAATAGAGAATTTGCAATTCTGTTTCTTCTTTATGTGGATGTGATATGCCCGTGTGAGATCAGGAATCGTCTGCTTGGGGGGGGGGGGGGGGGGGGGGGGGGGGGGGGGGGGGGTTTTGCATTTTCAAGCATGTCAAATGGCACAAAAATAAGGGACAATCCTTTCTAATTACCTGCCAACCAACTCCACGGCTGAGAATGGAAGGTGGCAACATAGTCGCACTTCCAAACCTTGATACCGCAATGAAAGCACCGGTGGACTGCTCAAATCATCCGACATATATCAGAAATGACTAAACCTCAAGAGATCAAATAGCACAAACATCATTAGAGATAATGACGTTCAGGTAATGCAATATTTTTCTTGATTGGTAGATAATGAAATATTAGTGTGCAATAAGAATTTCTGACTCTGCAACATTGTAATGCTTGATTTAAGGTTAAAAGGTTAATATTCAATTTAAAGATATCATGGATCCCGACTGATGAGGAATATATAGTCTTTCGTAAACGAGTTCAAATGAAAGGCAAAAGAAAAAATTTCAAGAGTACAAATAAAATAAGTGCCAGAAAAAAAAAAAAAAAAAAAAAAAAAAAAAAAAAAACCTATTATGCATTTTGGTACCGAGTTTGAAGCACTCTATAGAAGAAGAATAAAAAGAAAGAAATCACACCTCTACAAGAGCAACAAAAGAAGCCATCATCATGGCAAAGGCTTCACCAGCATCAAATGAAGGAGTTCCCCATTGAAAGGGATATGGAACTCGTATCCTGCAAACCCAAACTCCAAAATTGAGTCCATCAAATGGAAACACTAATTTATGTTTGTAAAGCAATCCTGAGGTTGTAATCAAAAGATAATTAAATAAATACCACCTATATGCTAGATTACAGTTCAATTCAATAACTTTGCGTCCAGCAATACAAGTTAAAGATAATAACTAAACTGAAATTAATTGTATACCAACTAATTTTTTTCAGCTCTATGAATTTTTCTAAACTAATAGGGGTTGGTAACTTAAGCCATAATTTTCTAAAAGTACTTCTGAAAGATAGTTCACAGTTTACAATGCAGAAATACAATGTTTGGCTATTTGTTTGAACGAGGCAACCGTTTTGAACAAATCATCTATGCAGAAACTCAAATAACACCCCCCCCCCCCCCCCCAACCCACTACCAAATGAAAAAGGAGGAATTTCTCCTCATGGTCCATGTAACAAATGCCCAAAATTTAGCTTTGGTTTACGAATAAAAGAAATTACCGAACCCGTTTCCTACAAGCACCAGAGAGTAACAATTGAACAACTAAGTTTAATTGAAAGAGTTTTGGTGCATACTTCATCGAACAAATTGAAAGTTGTGTAAATAGAGGACTAAGATCCATAACCAGCTTGAGTTAAGGGATTTCCATGAACCATTAAATAGATCCATCACATAGAGCCAAATGTCAAGGCCTCGTACTTCATGATTCAATAATCAAACTATCAGTTTTCACAGAATAAATTCTTAAACGAGCAATTTCTTTAATGAAACAACCCCCTCACCATGGAGCACCACTTATAAGTCCAGCACGATCAGTACGACAGCTTGCTTGTGTTTTTGGTGCTGCTCCATTATACGCCCCACCTACAGTGAGTAGGTGAGCATAGATCCAAACAATCACCACAGAGAAAATGACCGCAAACCGGTCAAAGTAGTGTCTTCCAGAATGTAGCACATGGGGCATGTACTGCATAAAAAGGCATTAAAATAACAATAACCATTACTCTGAAGGTTCCAGACAAAGTTCACAGAAACGCAAGAGATCAAAATACATAAGAAATTTAAAACCATGAGAACTGAGTGTCTGAAACGTATGAGATCGGTACCTGTGAAATAAAAACTAATATAATAAGCTCTGGCAACCCAATCTCCACACATTTTGCAACCTAGAGATTCATGACAAGAGTCAGCATCCAAGAGTAACTCACGATCTAGCATATTCGTGAGTGTACATTGCAGCAGAAGCAAACTTACCCCAGGAAAACCTAACTCAAAAAGCCCAAATCCAACTAATGCTACCAAAGGAACAGCTGAAAGTGGACTTAAGAACCTGATGAACAGAGATGTCAAACAAAATAACTTTACAGATAGCAGTAAGAACATAGTCACAACCGAGTATTCAGTTATCTTGCTTGAGCAGACTCTTTTGGAGAAAATGTTTAAGTGCATCTGTGTGAAGCTGACAAGATAAATAAATCTCTGTTCCAGAGATCGGTTTGATTCAGAGAACTGAAGTGAAATTAATATTAACCATAAAAATCAATGCATTAGACATAACATATAGTTGCATTTTACACAATGTCCAACCAAACAGAATCCAGCCAACTAAAATCATACACAATGTCTAAGAATTTTTCATATAATGTAATTGTGTAGGCTCTGAACTAACCTTGTAACATTGCGCCACAGGCCACTGAAGCCTAGGACAATCTGAAGAGTAGAAGCAACAATAAGAGCACCCTGGATTGCTCGCATTGTCCTCTTAAATTTCTGTATGGGCAAGGAGAGTTAAGGTGACATGGTTACAACTAAGCTGGTGCAACATCAAAAAGATTTATTCCATGTTTGACTGCATGATTTTTATCTTCCTCTTTACTTTTCCAAACGGATTATAATTAGAACATTTAAACTATTTAATATGTAAATATGCTCGAATGCATGAAATCCCTCTTCCTCTTTACATTTCAGCCAATTACAATAAGAATCTTTTCACCATATAGATTTCTGGCAGTGATTGTACGCCTATCCAATTTAGGGGAAATAAAGACAATTATTTCTAGCAATTTCATGTGCTGCATACTAGTCATGTACCACACTTGCACTAATCATGTACGCGACATTAACAAGCAATTCAGCAACTTATACAAACACCATCAACTATTATGAGATGGGTTTGAGATCACAAAACCTCTATAGGATCTGCGACATTGCTGAATCGACCAGAAAGGATGATAGAAATTGTGGTCGGGACAAAGGTATATGACCCTCCAATGACCGCAGGCAGTCGACTCCCAAACAATGACTGCAGCAACGTGTTCAAACCAGCAACAAAGAGTAGGGTTTGGATCACCTTTGCCTTCTCCTCCTACAATAAGGGCATGTAACAATTATTTGAGAAACCTAGAATAAAGTACCAATATTTAATTGAAATCAACAACTGTTCAAATGTTTTTTGGAGGCTTACATTTCCACCTCCCATTTGGGGAACCAGAGCAGTGGGGATAAGAACCGTAGTGCCAAGCATCACAAGATAGTGTTGAAACCCAAGAAGGATAGCTTCAGCTGCATCATTTCCCATATTAGTAAAATCTTTAATGGTTTGCAGTTGAAAGCAATGGAGAAACTTTGGAACTAGAGGTACTGATGTAATTTGAAAATAAGAAATCATCCAATCTCTGAATTGTGACAACGTATTTGAAATATAACTTTTTTAAGCAGATGAAAATGGCAAAACGCAGATTAGGATAGCCATCCCCAAATGGTCAGAAAGAGGCATTCTTGCATTGAACCGTGTAAACCGTAGTCTAATGAACCAGAGAAAAAGAAAGAGAGAAAAATCCGAACATAAAATCTAGAGAAAATCTCTTAACAGGATAGTTTTTTATAAGTAAACGAAATGGAACTAAAATGGCTGCAACCAACTCAGAATTAGGCATACAGCATGCAATCTAGTGACTGAAAGCCAAATACAAGATCCCGTAACAGTACAGAAAAGCACCAACAATTAAAAAATAAATAAATCACTAAAAACTTCCCAGCAAATAAAAAGTACACAAGTTCAGCGGAAAGCAGTTCTTCAAAAGGCGGGGGGAAACAGAATCAGAATTTTTCAGTACAAGGATGAGGTTTATTTAAAATTAATGGAACTTTACTTTTTCGAAAAGAGGGTGTATCGGCCAGAGAAAAAGAGAGAACTCAGAAAAGATACTTTTGAACGGTTAAACATAGAGATGGCGTATTCGTAATCAGACTAACTTATAACAAAGCCTACCTTAGATATACCAGATAGATTCAGAAGAATCAGATTTAGAAACTACGACCCACCATGACTAATCTAACACTTAACTTCCCAAAATGAAACAGTAATTCAGAATCCAAGTTAGAAAGTATGAACCCAGAAAGAAAAAGGAACTCGTGTGTGGATGTCAGAGAGAGAGAGAAAGAGAGACTCACGCCATGGAGGTGGACTGGTAATGCAGTAATAAATGTTGGGTAGCTGATCCTTCGGTGGGTGTGGCTGTGGCTCCTCTGCTTTTCCACCCCCACCACCTCCTCCTCCTCCTCCTGCCATTGATCTCTTTCTTACTCGAACTTTCTCTCTCTACAAAGCTCTCTAAAGAACAGAGAACTTACAAGCACAAGTTACTCTATAAAGGAGCTCCACAAAACCCAAATCTAACCACAACCCAGATCTTAAATATAGCGGAAACCACTAAAATGAGCTACGAATCCAGAAAAGTAAACAGTCAATAACATGAGGGAGAGGACCCATGAGATTGAACACACACGGAAACCCACTAAAAATAGAGAAGAATTAAATAACAGAGGTGTACAACCGTTACAAGAAAAGGGAATGGGAGTGGAAAATGATAGTGTAAGTTTGTAACTAGAGGGTTCTGATAGAGTTATTATAATAGTAAAGACTAGAGACATAATGGACTTACAGTAATTGAAGGAAAATAATACTGTTCAATAAAAGAAAAATGAAAGAGAAATAATAATAAAATCGGACCAAGAAAGGCAAAGACAAGCTACCTTTTAACAATCTTTCTGAAGCAAAATCAAGTGGGCAAAAGGCCTTTTAGAAAGTAAATAATTCCTATATGTACTTCCCCCACACCTAAAATGTCACTGGGAAGTGATTTTTATTTTTATTTTTTTAAAGAGTCTCTCTCTCTAAATTCAAATATGAGTTTAGATGATTTTTATTAAGTTGAATAAAATATTATTAAAATATTATTATTATTTTAAAATTTAAAAAAATTAAATTATTTATTATATTTTATATGAAAATTTAAAAAATTTCTAATGATGAATTGAAATGAATTAATGTGAGTTTTCACTCCAAACATGGGCTTAAAATACCGTTGAGTAATATTTTTAATTTTTCTTAATCTTATTTATGTTATCTTTAGTCAAGTTGAATTATGTGATATATTTTAAATAATTTTATTAATTAATTATTTGAATAAAAAAAAGCAATGTTTTAAATAAATTTAACCTTAGAAAGAAAAAAAAAAGTTAATAAAATAAAATATACTTTTTCTCTTTGTTTTATTCACTCTTTTTTTTTTTTTTTTCTTTTTTTATTTAGCACAGCGACTCAGTTACACAAAAGACAGAATAGGGGTCTATCAACACAGTGGGGGGAAGGCGATAACTACAGACTGGTACATACGTACAAGTGAGGGATGAAAAACGACGCCGTTTGATCGGCGACATTACTTCCCTACTACCAACCATTCTTCCTTCTGTGAATGCAGTCAAATGTCAATCCCACAATATTTTTTTTCCGTTAAAAAAGAGAAAAATTTTTATTATCAGTTATTATTTATTATCTCATACTTTATATCCTATAAAAAATATCTCATATTTTATAAAAAAAAAATATTAAATATGAGATATTAAAATAAATAGTAATTAATGTATAACATTCTTTTAAAAAAATATTCATACAGTATTGAGTATTTAAACGTCACAATATTAAACATTTTTCATAAAAATTAATTTTGTGTTGTTGAACACAACGTGATGTTTTCACCTTTTGAGAATTATGAAAAATATTTGAAATGAAAAACTGGAATTATATCCTTCGTCAATCGTGATTTTATGATTTTTTTTTTTTATATATAGTTCACATCAAGATAGATATTATATAAAATCTCACAATATTAAATGTTGTTCATAAATAATATGAGTCTCGACATTGAATGCGGGAAATTTTAAATATTGCATCTATATTCCTTCAAAACATTAAAAAAAAAATTAATTTAGAAAACTGTAAAAGTCTTGATCTAAAAGATAATAGAGAAATTTGATAATTTAACATCAATAATATTTTTATAACCATTTATTTAAAATGATAAATATTTTTATAAACTAACATTATTTTATATAAATACTTTTATTTTAAAACATGATGGTATACAAATGTAAAAGTATTTGTGTGTACACCATTCACGTAACATTTAAACTCATCTCAATTTATTTCATACGTTTAGATATATATATATTTTAATATATTTACATTTAAACGTATCTTAATGGGACCCATAAAACATCATATTTAGAGATTATCCAGTTTGAAACTTGAATTGAACTAAGATCAACAATCTAATTTTAAATCGACTCTAACATGTAAACACTCAACTCTCAAATCATTAAACTCATAATCTCTTTACAGGTGGGATCCACATTATTTTTCAACTTAACACATCTTTACATATGGGACTCAGACCATTTTGCAACTTCTCACAAATACATATAAACCAGTGATGGCTCTTCCATTAGGCAAGTTAGGCAATTGCCTAAGACCCTTAATGGAAGAAGGTCCAAAAAAAAAAATTATACAAAGTAGAATTTTTAAAAAATATATATATATCCAATAAAAAATTTTAATTAACTCAATGAGAATGAGAATAGAAACAATATCAAATAGGTATTATGTCATTATTAGTTTCTAAAAGTATCATAGATAATAATTATTTTATCTATTCTCCTTCTAAGAATACACTTCTCTTTTGTCATTATTAGTTTAATATATAATTAATATGAAAATTATAAACAATAAAATCTAATTTTTCAGTGTTCATAAAAAGGTTTTTGTATAATCCTTTGAAGATGCAAGGGCTCATTTTTTCAAATGTATAAGTTGTTAATAGAATTTTATTGACAATAATTATTAGAGTAATTTTACATGCAATCGTGAAATGTGTAACTGCCGAATAATCGTTTAGAAAAATAGTGGAGTCCACTATAAAAAAAATTAATTTTTTTCATATGGATCTTATATTTTATTCACTTTTTTCAAAACGATTACGCGACAGTTATACAATTTACGGTTGTAAATATCTTTTCTCTAATAATTATAATTGTGTCTAAGAGTCTAAAGTACTTGTAAAACTAGATTTGATAAAATTTTCTCTAAATTAAAAATTTTCAAATAAAGATTAAGTCAGGTATTAGTTGAAAATGTGGTATAAAATCTTAATCAATAATTTTACTTACAAAAAGATAGGAGTTATTTTTAAATAAAAATATAATATAAAAATAAAAATAAATTTATTTAATTTTACTTTAAACCAAAAAAAAAATCAAAACAAAACAAAACAAAAAGTCTTATTCAAAATTTTAGCTTTAGGCCCGTAATCTATTGAGCCAGCCATTTAAATTTAACTTAATATCTAAATATATTTAAACTTATCTTAAATAGATTTTATAAAACTCATTCTACCATTTCAATTCATTATTATTTATAAAAAATTTAATTCATCTTAATTTAATTTGACATGTAAATAGAATCTAATTCAGATCATCTTACACTTCATATTTCAAAATCAGCCTTAGAGGAGGGGGGGTTATTTTGGAGATTGGGGATGATGATCAGGTGCACATTGGAACTTGGAGGAGAATTGCGAGTGTCCAAAGGAGGGAGGGCCCACCAAAGGCATAGGCAATGGAAAGGAGGAGGGGCGAGAGAGAGTAGTTGTTCATTTATCCCTACTAAAGCCTAATTCAGCAAAGTCCAGTCCCCACCAATCATCGGTCCGGACTGTCATTGTTCGTACTAAGAATAAAGCAGCTAATTCAGGAACACGGTCTGCAATAAGGGCTGGTTGTCAGTTTTTTCTATCAAGATAATTGCATTACTTAATAAAAGAAGATTCATAAAGAAAGAGTAGAAATTCTCGACAATCACCTCAAATTAATCGATACTATTCGGGAAATAAATTATTCTTATATGACAGTAGTTAGAGCAATCTATTGGTTGGATTGTTTTTAATCATATCTATCAAAATTATTATTATATGATAGTTGTTGATTTAGTCTCGATTGGTTTTTATAGATAATATGAGATGTGTTGAAATTAAAATAAAAAATTAAATAAAAAATTATTAAAATATATATATTTTAATATTATTTTTATTTTAATATTTAAAAAATTTGAATTGTTTTCTTTTTATAAGAATTTATAAAATTTATAATAATTAGATAAAATGATATGAAATAAGTTGAAAGAAGTTGAGAATAATTGCAAATTTGAAGAAGATTTCGAATAGATTTTCTTATATAACCTCTCCTTTCATTCATGCCCATCAAAGGCGTTAATCATTGGTAGCTTAAACTATTCCTTTATTTTTTTGCCCAACTATTCTTATAGGTCCGTTTAGTTTATAAACTCAATTGAGAGCAATTCAATTCAATCTAATTTTAAATTAAGTCTAATATTTAAATTTTTAAATTTTAAATTATTAAATTCATCTCAATTTAAAATTTTTTAACACGTGAGACTCATAATTTTTTTCAATTCAACACATATTTACACGCAAGACCTATAATATTTTTTAACTTCTTATAAATATATAAATTTATCTTAAGATCTAAACATATTTAAACTCATTTTAGATGAATTACACAAAACTCATTCTACCATCTCAACTCATCACTATTCATAAAGAACTAAATTCAATTCAATTCAGCTCAACATCTAAACGCAACTTTAGGTATCGTTTGGATTCGAAGATGAGTTGAGATGAGTTGAGATGGGCTGTGAATAGTAGTGAGATGAGTTGTGAATAGTAGTGAGATTTGTGAGTTAAAGTTGATGAATAATAATGAATAGTAGTGAGATGAGTTGAAATAAGTTGAGATGACTTGCGAATACAAACCGAGCCATGTGCATGCAATTATGTTGATATTTAAGAAGTTTTAGACTCTATTTGGATAGTAAAAGTATTTTATTCCATATTTTCTCATTATTACAAATTTTTAAAATTTTCACATAAATATAATAAACAATTTAACTTTTTTAATTTTTAAAATAATAATAATAATATTAAAAATAATATTTTATCTAACTTTTAACTTTTATTTCAATTATCTCAAGTCATAATCCAAACGTTAATCTTAATAATCGAATGAATACCTTTGGCTTTGACACCCTTGTTGAAGAAGAAAAAAGAAACCAAGTTTCACAAGTTCTTTTTAATTATTATTTTTTGGAAGTTATCCAAAGATACAAATTATTTTTGGCATGCAAGCACGATTTGACTGAAATCATGTTGTAGGTTCCTTACTCAACAAGCTTTTCTTTTTCTTTTTTTTTCTTTATTTATTGTAGTGCTAGATCGTGGCAAATTCCATTACAATTATAAAATTATTTTCAATCACTTTCTGATTAAATCTGATGACGAAGTTGATCGTCACCTGCAAAATGTGATAACGGATGGAAGGAAATTTACTCCAGCCAAAAATAGAAAATATTAAATTTCCAATAAATTTTATTATATAGACATTTTTCTATCATATTATATAAATCTTTTATACTATATTTAGATATTAAACTGAGTTGAAATGATAAAATATTATTAAAATATTATTTTTTAATATTATTATTATTTTATAATTTAAAAAAATTGAATTATTTATTATATTTTGTATTAAAATTTGAAAAAGATATAATAATAAGTTAAGATGAATTGAATTTAACTTAGTTTCCAAACTTACCATAAACTTTAGCGATAGGTGGTGGATCACTAATATAATAAAATATCAACTTATTTTTTCAGTTTTTAGTCTTTAATTGGTAATAAACGAATTTGTTAAAAGACTATATATGAAAACTTATCTATGAAAACTTATATTGCACTCCTAGCATTACTAAAACATATATATATATATATATATTTAGAAGTCTAATAAATGGGTTATCATATATATTTTTACAAACGATGTTAGATACAATTATAGATTATATAAACGTTACATATTTCTTTTAAAAAATAGTAGAGTCTACTATTAAAAAATTATTATTATTTTATTATGTCTCGTATTTACTCAATTTTATCAAAAGAAATGCATGGTGCTTGTGTATTCTATAATTGTAAATATAATTTCTCTATTTTATAATCGCTAGTTCAAAATTTTCTTTAAGCATGATCGATCGTAGTTTATTTATAAGCCCGGCTCAAGTGATAAATATCTTGAACTTAAGAGTATGCTCCATTTAGATTTAAGGTTCAAATTTATTCAAATGTAAATAATCTTTAAAAGTCACCAGATTGAGAGATTTTTTTCTTTAAATTACCTGAGGTATACTTATTGCGGAAAACTCATATGACATGGGTACTGAAGACAATGCACTCGAGAATTTTCATGGACCCCAATCTTTAATGGTGTCCAAAATAATTCTTATCTAGTACCATCAAAATCAATCCTAATACAGTAATACTCCTTTATCTTAGAGATTTTGGTAAGATTCTTTATTTCTATCCGTATATAGTCAACATTCAAACCTTCGTTTTTCTCACGTGAAATAGAATTACTATTAATAATAAAGCGCATCAAATTTACGAACAGGAGGAGGCCATATAGTCGGTGGAAGAGTCTTGGAAATTATAAGAAGAAATAAGTCGGTGAGAGTTTGCCAAGAAAACTCATTTATGGCAATCTGAAATTTAAATTTGTTAAGGTATACAGTATACTGTCGGATTTGAATGCGTCCAGACGTCAAGACTAGTAAGTGGACAAGCTTTTTGTCATTTTTAACGTATATAAAGCGTAAGATTCCCCAAATCATGCCGCACCTGAGTTACTTTGAATAAGTTTCATTGAGAGTGTATGTGGATGTTGAAGTCAGTTGAGTTGTGATAATAAAATATTATTAAAATATTATTTTTTAATATTATTATTATTTTAAAATTTAAAAGAATTGAATTGTTTATTATATTTTATATTGAGATTTGAAAAAGTTGTAATGATGAGTTGAGATGAGTTAAGATAAGTTTGGTAACCATCTCAAACACATCTCATATTCTTGTTATTATTATAATTTTTTTTAAATTTTTACATAAATATAATAAATAATTTGATTTTTTTAAATTTTAAAATAATAATAATATTTTAATAATATTTTATTTAATTTTTATCTCAATATTCTTTCCTCATTAATGGAAAGTAAGTCCACCGTATCTTTACATAAAAAAATAATAGACGTACATCACTTTTTACAAAATATTACATAGTCATGTTTTAAAATAAAATGTATTTTTATAAAATATTTTATAAAAATAATATTAATTTATAAAAATAATCTCATTTTAAAATATATATTATAAAATGTATTACGTGTGTATCGTCACTCTATTAACGTATCAAGATTCCAAATAAGAAAGTACGACGTTGTACCAATGCATGCAATTCAATGATAAACGCATCAAAATGATTGCTTACAGTGCTTTGGTTGTAGCCATTACCTACAATCTATCACTTCACTTATTAGATAATATTAACCTGCACCTGTTATAAGAAAATTATTTATTATTATTAGTTATTTTTTATTAAAATTAATTTATTTTTATTATAAATAATTTTTCACAAATATTCTTTTTTATTTCCCCCTCTTATTTAACTTTTTAACAAGGGCCCAAATCATTGGTCGACTACTATAATGAGCTTTTTTTTTTTCATGGCCTCAACCTACCTCTATTCTTAATTTAATACAACTTGTTTATAAAAAATAAAAAATAAAAAAAGCAAATAAGGCATATGGGTTCTTTTAAAAACGAGTCTTATATATATATATATATATATATATATATATATAGTCATACGCGCTTATTTAGTGCATTATTAGTACTACTAAAATAGCGAATTATTTAAAATGCATCATATTAATCAATATAATTGAAATGACAAATTTCAAAATGAAGAACAATATTTCTCTTTTATAAGATTATATCTAAGATAAATACTACAGCTACAAAAGATCACACAACAGTAAATGTACAAAATGACATGATTTTATTTGATATGTTAGATATATTTTATAATAAAAATAGTTTTACAATTTAACCTACCACGTCATGTCATGTCATGTCAACTTATAGATTTAATTTTATGGAATCTATTTATGACTAAAATATTTATCTATATCTAGTTATCAGTGTTTAACTAATGCTGAAAAAATGGGCTATCAACTTCCAATCACTGCTTGATTGTCCAAGTCATTTTCGGGTAATGGTCAATCAAAAACAATTAATAGCAGGTTGCAAGTGTTAGTGAAATCCAAAGGAATATCAATATTTGAGCTTGAGAAAAAACAAAATATAAATAAAAAACAAACTCACAAATGGCAGTTGGTGATTCATTGGGACAGGTTAGTTTGAATTGCAAGTTTAATGATTAAAAAAGGTCATTTGTTTTTGCCACTAAAAGGTGAGATGAGGACAAGAATAAAGTAATTATGCATTGGAGACATTTAAAAAAAAGATAGATATCATGATGTACCCATATATATATATATATATATATGTATATAATTTCTTGCACCCACATGATAGTTCAATTATGTCACGTTGAAAGCTTGGTTGCGGCATATTGATTGGCCCAATGGACAACTTTTTCAAACTCTCTAATGTTAAAGCAATGTGATTTGAACCTTTGGGAAATATAATATGATTAATTCAAGATAGGAGCTGCCCTACTTTGTCATTTTCTGGGTAATCCCTTATATTTCCCTGTCGGGCACATGTCAATGTCATATTGGTGGATGCCAAAATATATTAAATTAACTCACCTAACCTTAGTCAATAGATGATGAGTAACCATGAAGTTATTCGGATTGAATGGTTTAATTTTGGTGAATGATAGATACATAATACATTACGTGATTCTTATAACATACTTTCATACGATTTTTAGATAGAATAAATAATGGAATATTCAATCTAAATACTATCTATAGTTAAGAGAGAAATTGATAGTACAGCTCGTGAATCTCATTATATTCAATGTAATAAAATCTATACGTTGTATCTATCTCTTTTCGAATTGTAGGAAGTATCGTTTTAATGAATCTTATATGATCATATAATATTTATCTATTTATTTTTGCGGTAGATCATTCGATCCGATTCAGGAAATCGAAAGGAATGTAAAGAAGAAGGATTGAGAAAAGGTGTTAAAAAGAGGAGAAAAAACCAAGGGAGAGAACGTGGGGGTTGCTTTCAGTGCTTTTAGGGGATACTCTACCACGAAACCCTTCACCATGAATTAATGGGACCACAGTTTGGGACATTTATGGAAATGGGTGTTTGGTGTTGCCTAGCCTTGTTAAATTTTTGGAGATATGGTAGCTAAGGTTCTCCCACTACTTTTACGTACACATACTCTAAGAGTATGATTGGACATATAGAGCTGGTGCTCTATCTATTCATCACCAGCCTGTAATTATTATAATTTATGTGCACCCGAAATTCTAGATAAAACAGCCCCTTCTACCTTTTTTTTTTTTTTTTTTTTTTTTTTTTTTTTTTTTTTAAGATTCCAAATTTTAATTTAGTTATTCTGATTTTTATTTCAAATTATTGCTTGATATGTCTTATATTGCATCTAATAAAGACAAAAATAAAAGAGTGTGACAAAAAATGAAAAAGAGAAGGAGAGATGGCATTATTATATTAAGAAAAATGATAGTTACAGTCATGAGTTTGTAAGTGCCGCACAATCACTTTTAAAAAAATAAATAAATACAGAACTTATATGAAAAGAAAAAATTAATTTTTAATAGTAGACTTCATTCTTTTTTAAAATGACTGTACGACGCTTGTACACTTCACGATTGTATATAGTATTATTCTTATACCAATATAGAATATAGTAAAAGAAGTAATATATGGATATAGATTCTTTTATTTCTGATTTTTTATTTATTGAAATAAGTAATATACACATATAAAAACTTATATTTTTAGTTTTTCATTTATTATTTTATAACATGAACTGAACCAAAACGAATTCCATACCCTATATATTTTGTTCGGATTTTTGTAATTATGATACGTGGGATAAGAGTAAATGGCACCTAGATTTATACTCGTGGTTTTAGTTACCAGGCTTGGGTAGCTATAGGGCTCGTTTGGACATTTAAAATATTTTAGAATATCTGTTAATAATACTAAAATATTTTGTGAATAATAATTAAATGATTTGAGTTAAGATGTTTTATTGAGTTTTGAGAAATAAAAGAAAAAAATTTGAATAAAAATATTATAAAGCTAAAAGAATTATTTGAATATAATTTTTAAATATAATTTTTGTTTTGAGATTAGAAAAAATTATATTATTTTTTTATTTTATTTGAGAGTTAAAGAAAAGTTGTAATGATTAGGTAATGATTAAATAAAAAATTTGAAAATTTGAAATTGAAAAGTATTTTATGTTTAAGAAATATTTGGAAAGGAAATATTTGAAAATATTTGAGAATATTTGTGTTACCAAACAAGGCTTAATCCCCGAGCTTTAACAAAGAAAATTCTAAAATATTTAATTATCAAGGCTTTTTTATAAGGTAAATTTTATAAAACTTAATTCCATCCCTCCAAAAGATTTTTTTAGTTTTGCCTCCATGTTAATTTTTTTCAAAGTGTCTGGTCTACACACAAATCTTATATAAAAAAAATTTCTCGATGATTAGTCACATTAAATTATATCAGCATATAAATTTATTTGTATAATATTTGCATATAGACCAAACATTTCTCTAATTTTGTTAGTTCTGCCATGACCATCTCCTATTTGTATCTTAATTACTCTATAGGTGCCTTGTCACAACATTTAATTATTTTTAGAATATTTAACCTACAACGATATGAATTATACTCTTATCAATATTTATGATTTTCAAATTTAAATATATATCATGGGCCTTAAAAGAGATAGGGATCTTGAATAGTATGAGGTTTGGCCCATTGGGTTTGGAGTTAAAGGTAATTGGGCTTCAAACAGATGGAATTTGGTTTTATGCCGATTGGGCTTCAAGCACAAGCCCCCTTACCCTGAAACATGAATAGGCGAGTCTCTAAAGACTAAAACCCCCTAAGCACTAGCTTTCCAATAAATCCAAACCCTGACTAGGCTGAGTAAAAATTTGAAAATTCAGCTTGAATTTTGACTCTGACAAATTGGAATCTGAGTTTTTTTTAGTTGGAAAGTCGGATTCAGAGGTTGGGTCGAACTGACTTCGACTTTAGCTTCCAACTCTAACTCGACTATGATATTATACATATTTTATAAAAATATATGTGTTTTTCTATATATTAATCATATAAATTTTATATATCTTATATAGTTAGTTAAACTCAATACTATACTACCATGAGCTAATTATTATAAAATAATATATTTATACTATATAGACTAATAGCTCATTTGTTTTCAAGAAATATCTCAACTCATCTTATCTAATTATTACAATTTTATCAAATTCTAATACAAAATAAAATAAACAATTCAACTTTTTCAAATCTCAAAACAAAAATAATATTAAAAAATATATTTAACAATATTTTATTCAAATTTTTAACTTTAATTTTAACTATTTTCATTTCATCTGCGAAAAAAAACGAAGCCTAAATTGACTAATATTTTTTTAATACATGTAAACATTATATTATTACAATATTACTATCATGTAATACTAAACAACTAATAGATATAAACACTAAAATGCATAATAACATGTAATAGTAATGTAATACTATTAAAATTAAGTGATAAAAAATTATAAAAACCATAAATAAAAAACTTAGGATTAAAACAATGATTAAAATTTATTTAGAGTTTAGATTAGGCTTTTAGGGTTTGAATTAGGGTTTAGAAACAAAATAACCCAACAGCCCTGTCCAAAATGGCCAAAAGTCAAGCCCGCAGTCCAAGTAAAACGGCGACAGCCCAGTACAAAATGGCCGAAACGGCAGTCAAGCCAGCAGTCCAAGTAAAAGGGCGCCGTTTTACGTGGTAAACCTCACGGCCGTTTTACATCGTTTCTTCTTCCGAGTTCTGATCAAGTTCCAACCCTAGGAGCGGCTTCCCCCCCGGCGCGGCACGGCCTCTCTCTCAAAACCCCACACGCGACCGCACGGCCCCTCTTAGAATCCCACCGCTCGGCCTATCTCTCTCTTCTGGTAACCCCCTATCTCTCTCTCCTCTCCCTTCGTCTTCTCTATCCCTTCTCCCGTCGTGTTCTCTCTCTATCTCTTTCGAGTGCATTTGATCTGTTCATTTCCTTCCTTTTTTTTGAAAAAATATTCTGGGTCAGCCATTTTTCGTGTTTGTAAGATAACTATAGGAGCACATGTGGGCTTGTTCGTGTTTTGCGGGAGACTATGGCTGTGAGGATTTTCTCTGATTCTTTTTCGCCCTACTCTAATCTACTGTTGCATTGTTTTGCAGCAATCTGGTCACTATCATGTTTTTGTCAAGAATTTTTGGGAGAACTCTATTTGCTGCAGCTAAATCAGAAACATCTGCTGCAACAGCTGCAGCTGCGTCTGCGGCTAGGAACCCTCTGGAAGAGTTCTTTGAGGCAGATAGAAGCGTAGATGACGACAAACCTGTTGTCTATGGTACAGGCCTTTCATTTTCCTTGTTTCTGGTTAACCAATGCCTTTATTTGATGCGGTAATTTATTGTTCATGGCCTTGTGCTATATGATATAGCCGGTTTCTTTATCTAACTAAGAAATATACGGGTGGAAGATTAATAATTTAGTGAGACCTGACAGTTCATTGACGTTGTAAACTATCAAAACAATGTGATAATGCTTGATGTTCATTGAAGTTGAAAAGGGGGAAGACAATTTAAATTGATGTAAGAGGTTAGCCAGATACAGCTAAAAATATCTAATAATGATTAATCTTTGTTTAAACAAACCCAATATGCATTAGATTATATATAGTGGTTCACGGCTGGTAGTCACATGTCATGTGCTTCATCTAGTTCTCTCATTTACCAAGTGTATGTTTTACACTGTGGCTTTCATCATATCAAATCCTCCTGTCAAACAAGTACCTCTAAAACAATCTCAAGTCATTTTGGAAATAAATTTAGATAATGATTTATATTTTCAATCTTTTTTGGAAATAAAATTTGATGCAATCTCAAGTCATTTTGCACTTGAAGTTATTCTTCTTTAAACAATTCCAAGTCTGATAACTATCTATTTTCCCAATGTATATATTGAAAATCGTTTCCCCATTGATTCTTTATTGCCGTCAGGTCGAAGTTGGAAGGCTTCTGAACTGCGACTGAAGTCATGGGACGATCTTCATAAGCTATGGTATGTTTTATTAAAGGAGAAAAACATGCTAATGACTCAACGCCAGATGCTTCATGCGCAGAATCTACGGTTTCCTAATCCTGAGCGCGTTCCCAAGGTATAACCCCATTATTTTGCATCTGCCTTTATGCATGATATCTAGCTCGTTGAATGCTTGGGTAACTGTGTGGGGGCTTAGGGCTTGTTTGGACACTTGAAGTATCTTAGAATTCTGTGAATAGTAGTGAAATGGTTTGAGTTAAGATGTTTTGTTGGATTTTGGGAAATGAGAGAAAAAATGAGAATAAAAATATTATAAAGTTAAATAGTTGTTTGAATATTTATAAAAAAAAAATTGTTTGAATATAATTTTTTAATATTATTTTTGTTTTGAATTTTGAAAAAATTGTATTGATTTTTGTGTTTTGTTTTGAAGTTTATAAAATTTGTAATGATTATGTAATAATTAGGTGAAAAAGTTGAATATTTGAAATTGAAAAGTGTTTTGTGTTTGAGTGATGTTTGGGAAGGAAATTGTGAGAAGTTTTGAGAATTTCTTATCTCATCTCATACTCCAAACGTACCCTAGTGTCATTGAGATAAAATTCCCATTTGCTCTCCAAACCCGTGACATCACTAAAACTCGTGCTACTAGTATGACAGCTCTTGAAACATTGATATTAAATGAAAATGAAATTGATACTAGTATGAGAGCTAAACAGAACGACTTTGTTATCATATGAAATGAAAATTGATATTAAAAGTTCTGCACCAGTATGCACAATATTCTTGTTTTCTTGGTTCCCCATGTACGTGCCATGATGAAAGGGTGGTATTCAAATCATTATTTATAAGAAGAGCCCCTTTTAATGGGCAGAATATGACCTTTACACCCCCCCCCCAAAAAAAATTAAACTCAATTGCTTCGCAAACTGAAATTTTGGTTATGCAAAACATAATGGCTTAATGCTACATACAATATTTGACTATGGAAGGTGCCTGCATGATGAAGAACAACATTCTCCTTGAGATCTTCATATCCCCCCTTCATTAAACATTGCTGATGTCAATAGCTAAAGTACCCACAACCCTGTTGTTCCATGCTTTGAATTGCTTTGCCTAAATATACCTATAAAAAAAAAAAAAAATTGCTTTGCCTAAATATGCTAATAAGTTCATCTTGGCATTAAATTCTGCTGTCCATGCTTGGTGTGGAGTTGATACGAAATATATAACAGAATGGGATATCTGCCAGCTTTTATTTATTTTTTAGATGTGAAACAGTTTTTTTTTTTTGGATATATTCTGTATATACAGAAGAGTAAATTACTTTCACCATGAAGGGTAACAAGATGGACGTAGGAAGAGATTGTGTTCTGATCCAAGTAGCTAACACAACTTATAACCGTGGGTTCTGTGCTTTGATAGCCAGCTTAAGAAATTTCTGAGTCAATATTGGCTTTACCTTTGGCATTGCAAACTTAGCACGGAAACAGCCCAGTGAATGCCCCAGAAAAACCCCTACTTTTATTTCACCCCTCTTAGTTCTAAGTCATTTGAAACTAGCACCAACTAGCTTTTAAGTGATCCAATTACATATCCTAGTAAACTAAGAAGGTTACTGGCTGGCTATATCTATTGTCACCCATTAAACTCTTGGTAAGCCCATCTGGATGTTGTAAACCCATTATGGACACCTCTACCACCAACCTTCTCTACCTCACTCTTTTGTGTTGGCCTTGGCATATTTCTTACTTTGGTTTTTGGCACGTGTTCAACCATTGACACCACATCTTAATCTCCTTGATGATCATTGCACAGGAAATCAAGATTCAAATCACTTGTAGCTCGATATACCAACTTCAACTGCGTTAGTTTTTGTATTGTGTAAATATTTTTTTTCCTTGCATGGTGTGAGCTGTAATCCAATTGGTAATGAATGTTATCAAGTAATTTTTCATGCAGTTTCTACTCCCAAAGATAGCCTCAGTATTGTTGGTCTGAAACTTAGTGTGAACTGTTTAAAACTGATATGCAAAAGATTTTCCATCAGCTTTTTTAAGTGCTTGTGTCAGAAAGCAAATTTCAAGCCTGCTCGGAGATATAGCGCCTTTGCATACGTTAGGCATTCTGTTCAACATGATATGAGAAGGAAAGACCTTCAGAAAATGGAATTGATTTTTAAAGTAAAAAATAATTGTTTGTTGTTGCTAATCAGCGAAAAAAAAAATTGTTTGGTGTTTCTTAACGCTTCTTGAGTTGATCACCTACTCTAAGAATGTGAATTTTCCTCTAAGATAATGAAGAATATTCCCTTAATCAAGAATGCTTTCTGACTTGATTCTCTGGACTTATGTTGAGGGGAAGAATATTCCGTTGTTAAAATGGAACCCAAGCTATAGCTCTGCACATATTAGAGGCCAACCCGGATGCCATAGGGGCCAGAGGCTGGGAGCCATTTGACTTATTGGTGCACTAGTACGTTAAACGAAGAACTTGGTCCTTTGATTACTTTTAAGTTTGTCGGGCTGATGATAGAGGCAATAACCTTTCCCTGGCCGTGGATCTTTGGAGAATCCTCTTCTTCTTGTTCTTTACTCTCTGAGGTAGAACATAACTGCCAAAGTCTTTTTTGGCGGTCGAGTGACACAACTATGTCAGCTAGATTAATTCTGAGCCATTGACTGTTTTGATAGATGGGCCTAATTTGTTGTGACGAAGATACATCTGTTCCTTCTTTTCTTTTATCTTCCTGGAACCCCAATTGCTAATTGGTATTGTGGTGATTCTCGTTTGTAAATAAAAAATCATAACATGCAGGTGAGGAAGTCAATGTGCCGTATCAAGCAAGTCCTCACTGAGAGAGCGATTGAAGACCCAGATCCCAGGAGATCTGCTGAGATGAAGAGAATGATAAATGCTCTGTGATGACTTCTAAGGATGTTTTGTTCTCAGAACAGTGTGTTAATGATGTTGACTGCTATACGGCCTTATTTTTCCTGTAAGTCTGCAGCTTCTGGTGATTTAGTTGAGTATCACTGTTGTGGAGAAAACGGACAAAGTTCAATATACATGGGAATTTACATATTACTTGGTTCTTTTATCTACGACCAGACTAATTTGTTTGTGCCTGTGATGTTTGAGTATATCCTAGTGTTTTACGGTCTCGTTTGTTTTCACGGATCAGATGAGATGAATTGAAATTAAAGTTAAAAAATTAAATAAAATATTATTAAAATATATTTTTTAATATTATTTTTGTTTTGAAATTTAAAAAAGTTGAATTGTTTATTTTATTTTATATAAAAATTTGATTAATTAAAAAAATTATAATGAATTGAGATGGATTGTGAAAACAAGCGAGGTCTTAATTTTTTAACTTTATTCACTTTCTTCTTTCGTGCGCCTTGTTGGCTTGGAAGACAAGAACATATAGATGAGCAGATTTGTCATAAATGACAACATTATATTGAAATTATTCTGGGTTTTAACGCGTGGGGACTGTCGACAAAAGGCATCATCTACACCACTCTCCAACTACCTACCGATCTATCGATTAGAGGTAGAATTGCAATAAAGAGACTGGTGCCTCATGACTATACCGCACATGTGGGCTTCATGCACTGCCACGCATGAAGCTAGTAGAATTCGCATTCTACCTATAAATAAATAAATTATGTTTACTGCTTCCCTAATCTCAAGCCAACCTCCTTAAGATTTCTCATCAGCCAGTCCAACACAACAAAACAAAATGTGGTGTCTGTGTTGCACATCTCATCATGATAGTTTTCAACTGTGTTACAGCAATCTGCCAATCGAATTGTTTAAAATTGACATTTAAGATGGTTCTTCCAATAATTGTGGGGATGGGTAGGGACCAATTTGCTTGTCGGGACCCATTTTTTAATTAATTTTCTTGAACATTGTAGTAGTTATAACTCCACCTCCTCATGTGCATTGACTTTGTCTACCTCCTCAAATCTTTCATCTTTTGGACTTTTGAGTGTTTTCTTCCCACTAGTTGTTTGAATTTTGTTACTTATAAGTAGGTGGTGTATAAAATATATTATGAAATCAATTAAAATTAATAAGATAAATGAAAATCGTAATATCTTTTATGTTATCTTCTACGTCATAACTTCGAGGGATTGGCCCAAATAGTGAAAATCTTGATCTTGGAGTATCACTCCCTTTAAGGTCTAAGATTCAACATATCATGGATATAAACAATCTTTTGAGACCATACTTCCTAGTTAAAAGTCAACTATTTAATCAGTTCTGTGTAAGAAATCTTTCAAGGGTGCGGTACACGGAATTAAGATTTACTCTGCAGGCGTTGGTCTGAAAGGCCCTGCCTTAGAGAGATTCCCGACATAAAAAAAAAACCAATATTCCACGTTGATAGTGCATTTAATATGTAAAAGATGGAGCTTACAAATCGATATTTTTATTTAGTTTTTTAGGATTGTGCCAAATACACAAACTTTGTGTTATGCATACATTACGTACGAGGTACTTTCGATGACTTGAACGAAAATTATCAAAGTTGATATCTTTTTTTTTTTTAAGGGTTGGGAATGGTATCATAACAAAAGATATCAGACATGCCAAATTAGGTCATCATCTTATTGACTTCAAGCTCTTTCCTTTTAGAAAAATGATAAACACACAACACTTTATACAATATTTTATACAACAATATTTAAAAAAGATGAGTATTTTTGTAAAATATCTTATAAAACTAACATTATTTTACAAAAATACTCTTATTTTATAATGTATTGTAAAAAGTATTATATAAAGTGTTGTGTGTTTATCACTACTCATTCATTTATAGAATTTTCACCACAGGGTGATCCTGTTCCCGCTGATTGAGACATATCCACAGCCTGCTAAAATAAATAAAAAAATAAAAAACTGTTTGTCCATGGGAAAAAAATACCATAAATCTGAAGTTTAGGAATTGATTTCCTGTCATCTTTCAATTATTCTGCTTCTAAAACTGGAAAGCAATGGATAGATGATGCGGAACATTTGCTCTGTTTTCATTGCTTTAGATGGCAAAACTCTAAAGCATATGATTTATTTCAAACTTTAGAATGCAAAACTCAAACGGATACAGCAGGAATAGGGAAATGGTACAAATGGGAAATGCAATTTGGTTGCCAAGTTTGGATATACGTGCACGCACACACCAAGACAAGAATAACAAGTTGCAGATTAAAGACAGACACAGCCAAGAATTTGTAATTTTCCCATCCCTGTGGGTCTCAAACCTTTGTGACCTGACTGACAGCAACAAAAGCTCTAGACTTTCTTTGCTGTCACGTTTCTGTGTTCTTTTGGGAAAATGATGGGCCCAGAAATGGACAAACTCAGACTTACCATCAGAAACACCAAGCGCACCCCACATGCCTGAAATGAAATGAGAGAGAAATTTAAAAAAAAAAAAAAATGATCTGTAAATATATGAGATATTGGAAAATGATGTTTACATCTGATTTGTAGACCTTCACTAAACCCTTAATCTTGTCATCATGATGTCTTCTCCTGTTTCTTCGTTTTATTTGATTTTCCACCGTTATAATAATTTACATGTGCAAAAGAACGACAAAATTGAATCATTATTGAGAAGAAAACATGTGAGAGGTAAAAAAATGTACCACTTTTATGATATTATCTCTTGCCAATAGTCTTATTAACCATTATGATTATCTAAAGAGTTCTACTATTTATGAGTTAAAAACATATTATTTATTAATGTATTTATTGTATTTATAGAAAAAATAAAAAATTTAATATTTTTATATTAGTTGATTTGACAAACCTTTTAGATAATAAAAAATGAGATATATATAAGAAAAGTTAAACTTCATCAACAAATATTTCATTACAACAACCACGATACTAGAGTGAAGAAAAAAGCGGGTCTTATGACCAAATATTTGGTTTCCACCCATACCTTGCAATGAGGGTGCCGTTTTAAATGATGGTTATTTTTTTTCAATCTGCACACGAACTATAGAGCCACTGCAGGAGGCGGTGGAAGCTGAAGGTGTATTGTGATTTGTTATCTTGAGATGTTTCTTTAATAGACTCGTATTCTCTTTTTCAAGATCATTAGTTAGAAAAGGTAGAAATGAATATGTTTGCAACTATACTTTTTTCTCATATGAAATCACGTTTATATATATTATGGAGATTAAAACAATCGCCTATAAAAATAATTGGGATATGAAATTGAAATGTGACCAATTAAGATGCATGTGAATTGCACCACAATACATGTTAACATGAAAAGAATCATCAAAGTTATTTCACAAAGAACTACCTTAATAATTTAAGAAAAAAATGAGTAAGCAGATTAGGAGAGTACAAATGTACAATGCACCAATTAATGTGAAAGTGTTTGGACAGTGAAAGTGTTTCGTCTCATCTCATCATTACAACTTTATTAAATTTCTATACAAAATATAATAAATCATTTAACTTTTTTAAATCTTAAAATAATAATAATATTAAAAAATAATATTTTAACAATATTTTATTCAACTTTCAACTTTTATTTAAAATCATCTCATCTCATCTCACTATCCAAACCGCACCTTAAATATTGTATACACAGTATTCAAGAAAGATGAATTGCTCGGAAAATAAATTTACTTGTTTCTTTTCCCAATTGATTGACTATGGATTATTGGTATAAACCCATGATAAGCCAATGCAAGAAAAATCATATTTATTTGTTCAATATTTTTTAATGTGACATTAAATAATTGACTCATAAGTAAGATATAATAAATAGTCTTTAAGAGAAATGTTATTCAAAGACATGTACACCACAAACCATCCATAGGACATAATTTGATTTGTAAAATTCAAATTTTAAAATTTATCTTCTAAATCAAGTTATATCACGTGGTTAATGTTTGGTGTAAATGCATTTGAATAAAGTTATTTACTAATCATCAAATACCACATCATGAGATGATAATTGTAAAGAGGATGATGAGTAGCATTACTCATAAATTTGAATGGAGTTATTCATTAATCATTAAATGTCATATCATGAAATGATGAGATGATGATAATAAAAATGATGGTGAGTAGCATTACTCATAAAAGAATGAGAAATGTTATAAGGAAGTCTTACACTATACATATCCATTTAATCAATATATAATTTGTCATTTTTATCCTTATATTTAAACAAACATATATTTAAGCTCAAAGAATAAAAATGACAAATCACATATTGATTATGTGAATGTGTGTGATATAAGTCTTTCACGTAGAATTTCTGTAAAATAATAGATACAAATCAGTTTAAATATAAATCTAATAACAACTAAATCCATCTCTTCGTCATGTGTTTCATATCTTATTATTAGGAAATAGAAATACACATGCTAATCTTCCAATTGTTTCAAACTAATTTTAAAAAGAAATGGGGAAAGATAAAAAAAAAAAAAGAAAAAGAAAAAGAAGAGAAAATGTCCATTTTTTTTAAATTTTATTTTGAGTTTTTAAGAATAGGAAAGGCACATGAAGTTTGAATGTCATGATGAGGTAAGCAAGAACATCAGAAAATGATTTAGATGTCAGAAAAAACAGAACAAAAAATTAACATCAAAAGCAAGCAGGGGTTGGTTTTTGCTTTGTTTAACACAGTTTGCAGTTCATAGTAATGTGTGTTGGAGCAACGCCAGACAACCTTAACACCATTCATCATCTAAAAATCCCCGGCCCGGTCCTCAACTCATGATGTCATGGGATTCATGTTGCATGTCCCCCTCCCTGAAATTACCATCTTACCCTCCCTCCCTTCTCTCCTTCCATCACCGTTGGATCCACATCCACCCAGAAAATGAAAAGTCAATTGCGTGCTCCTCTCCTCTCAGATTGGTCAACATTTCTGGGTTCTCTTTCAATCTTTAAATAAAAATAAATAAATTAATTAAGTAATGCAGAAAAAAAGGTCATGTCTGTCAGTCTGTCTGCCGGTCAGTCTCATTCCCCTATTTTAATATTTAATATAATAATAATAATAATAATAATAATAATAATTTGTTCACGTCATCTCACCCGCCTCACCCGCCTGTTACTCTTATCATTCTCCTGCCCGCCCTGCCCGATCTGCCCCTCCCTTCTCTACCAAGTACCAAGCAGTACGCCTCTCCTTTTTCTGACTTCTCGTTTTCTCTCTCCTCTTCTCACCTCTACTCTCTAGATCGACGGCCGGCTCGATTTCGCTCTGTTTCTTATTTCCTGGATCTGAGGTTTGATTCGATCGATAGGCCCGGACGGGAAAACTCTGTAATCGGGATCGAATTGAGGTGCGGATGAATTAGGGATTGGAGTTTTTTCGCGGATGAAATTTTGGGGGCTGGGGTTTCGGATCGATCTAGGGCTTTCTGGGACTGTGAATTTGCGAGGAATTGATGTACGTGGAACTGGTGGCGTGCGATTAGAGGTCTGGAATTGATGGTACTCGTGGTAAGGGTTGAAGGTGGGATCGAAGGAGGGATTGGGGAAAATGCAAGGCTATGCATGGGCAGGTTGGTGACGAAAGGAAACGGAGTCGGCACATGTGGACAGTCCCCACGCGTGTAATCGTAGCTGCCACGGCCGATGGTTCTTCTTCGTCGACTTTGTCTTCAGCTAATTCGTTTACCAAGGTTTAGTTTTTTCCTTTTTTCTGGGGCTTTTTATTTTTCTTTCAACTTTTATGTTGGATTTGATTTTTGGCTCTGATCCTTTGGTGGCTGTAAATTTGTGCTGTTCGGGACTTGAGGAGTAGAATTTTTAGCAGTCGAGAAGATGGAGTGATATTTCGTGAATTGTGGGGCATTTTGGTTTCGCCCATTTGGAAAGAATCTGATTTTATGAGGGATTTTTCCTTTTTGTTTGGGTAATGGAGAAATTGAGGAGCAGAGGAAAATATGTGAATTTTATGAAATTTTATTGATGTTAAAGCGAGGAATCGAGCCCAATTTTTGTGGAATCATGGGTATGGCTTGATTGATATGGAATCGAGGTGAACCTTTTAATACATACATACATATATATATATATATATATATATGTTGGATTGAGGTGAGCGGAAAAGAATTTTCATATTGGCTTGCATGATGGAGGCTGAAGGCTAGGAGTATGTATCCATTTTATGATTGGACTGATTGACGTAGTGGAAAACTAAACTTGGTTTTGTGAAATTAAATGAGAATCTTAGGAGGAGTAGTGAGAGCAAGATATATAGGCTAATCGCTGAGCTATAAAGGCACTGAAAAGTGAAAGCATCTGCGTTTGCACAGCTTTCATATTTTTATTGGTATAAAACTGTTTTAATGCTGTAGCAAAAGAGGTTGGTTTCAGGATGACCCTTAGATTTATTTATTTTTCTTAGACAGAATACAAGTAGATGGGAAATTAGACAAGCTTTAGACAATCATTGTGTGTCTACAAAGTTTGGAAATCTTCTAGTATAGTTGCAGAAGTGCATCGCAAATGCTTAAATGGTCTTTATATATTGGCTTGTGGGTTTAGACAAAAAAAAAAAAAGGTATTGTTGCTTGGTATTATTTCCATAATGCCAATTGTTGGACTTCATGGCTCCTCAGCATGGAGTTTAAGGCCTCAAAAAGCATCACCGAGTTCAAATCCTTCAATTTAAACCTTTGATGGCCATCCCTTGGGATTAATAGTGGTAATTTCCCAGTATGTGCGATTCAGGGGCCTAGACGTGCTTGGGGGTGCTCAAAGAGCCTTGGCATCTGGCCAGACCCAAAAATAAAAAATGGTAATGTCATGTTGCAGTGTAGTGGCTAAAATTATAATCTGATATAATTTGAATTGTTGTTATAAGTAATGTCCAATTTTCTGACTTGATGAAAATAGGGATTGAATTTATTGGCCCTTTACATATTAAAGTGTTCTACCAAGATGGATTATTCTTATATGATTTTTTGTATACTTGGTTGTACACAACGGGCACTAGCTGTTTGTAATCTACTTTGATTGTGGATGTGCATTTATTTTCTCAAGAACACTTAATTTAAAATTACCCTATTCTTTTTTAACTTCTTAGGATGGACGCAAGATCAGAGTTGGTGACTGTGCTCTTTTCAAACCACCTCAGGATTCCCCACCTTTCATCGGAATAATTCGTTGGTTGATTGTGGGTAAAGAGAACAAGATAAAGTTAGGTGTGAATTGGCTATATCGGCCTGCTGAAGTAAAGCTTGGCAAAGGCGTGCTGTTGGAGGCCACGCCAAACGAACTCTTTTATTCCTTTCATAAGGATGAGATTCCTGCTGAATCGTTACTGCATCCTTGTAAAGTTGCATTCCTTCCCAAGGGCGTTGAACTTCCACCAGGGATTTCTTCATTTGTCTGTCGGCGGGTTTATGACATTACAAACAAGTGTTTATGGTGGCTAACTGATCAAGATTATATTAATGTTGGTTTTTAACACTTTTACATACATCTATTTGTTTCTGTTTGTTGATTATTTGTGGCATTAATGCATTTTCGTCTTAAACAAAATATAATTTTTGTTTGCAGGAACGACAGGAAGAGGTAGATCAGCTGTTATATAAGACGCAGATGCAAATGCATGCAACATTGCAACCAAGTGGCAGATCTCCAAAGCCAATGAGTGGTCCAACATCAACATCACAGTTGAAAGCTGGTTCAGATAGTGTTCAGAACAGTGCCTCTTCTGTTCCTGCTCAAGCTAAGGGGAAAAAAAGGGAGCGTGGAGATCAGGTATCTGAACCTGTCAAACGAGAGCGTGCTACAAAAACTGATGATGGGGATTCTGGTCATGGTAGATCAGAAAACAATCTAAAATCAGAGATTTTAAAAATTACAGAAAAAGGAGGGCTTATAGACTCTGAAGGTGTTGAGAGATTGGTGCAACTCATGCAATCTGAAAGAAATGAGAAAAAAATAGATTTAAATTGCCGGTCAATGCTTGCTGGTGTTATAGCAGCCACAGATAAGTTCGATTGCCTTAGTAGGTTTGTGCAGCTCAGGGGTCTGCTTGTATTTGATGAATGGCTCCAAGAAGTTCATAAAGGGAAGACTGGTGATGGTAGTAGCCCCAAGGATGGTGATAAAACTGTTGAGGAGTTTCTCCTGGTCTTGCTTCGTGCTCTTGAAAAGCTGCCTGTAAATCTTCATGCCTTACAAATGTGCAACATTGGAAAGTCTGTGAATCATTTGCGCACTCAGAAGAACTTGGAAATCCAGAAGAAAGCAAGGAGTTTGGTTGACACGTGGAAAAAACGTGTGGAGGCTGAAATGAACATCAATGATGCAAGGTCCGGTTCAAATCAGGCTGTTACCTGGCCTTCAAGACCGCGACTTTCTGAAGTTTCCCATATTGGGAACAGACACTCAGGTGCCTCCACTGATGCTGCAATGAAGAGCTCGGTTACGCAGCTCTCTGCATCCAAAACTACTTCAGTAAAGCTTGCCCATGGGGAGAGTGCAATCAGGTCTCCATCTGCATCTCCAGGTTCTTTGAAATCAGTGCCATCTCCTGCACCTGCAAATACTAATGTAAGAGATGGCCAGGCTCGAAATGCTGTTGGTGTCAACTCTGATCTCCCTATGACAACTGCGAGGGATGAGAAAAGCAGCAGTTCTAGTCAGTCTCACAACAACAGTCAATCATGTTCTAGTGATCATGCTAAAACTGGGGGGCTTTCAGTGAAGGAGGATGCTAGGAGTTCTACTGCCGGTTCAATGAGTGGAAATAAGATCTCAGGTGGTTCTTCACGGTATCGGAAATCAGTCAATGGATTCCCTGGCTCTGCCGTATCTGGGGTTCAAAAGGAAATTACTTCAAGCAAAACTTCCTTGCATAAAAATCCAGCTTCTGAGAAGGTAACACAATCTTCATTGTCATCTGAGAAGACACTCGATGGTCCTGCTGCTGACGGTAGCAGTCACAAATTGATTGTTAAGATTACAAATCGAAGCCGCAGTCCAGCACAAAGTGCCAGTGGAGGATCAATTGACGACCCTTCAATCATGAATAGCAGAGCTTCTTCTCCTGTACTTTCTGAAAAACATGATCAGTCTGATCGTAATCTGAAAGAGAAGAGTGATGCTTATCGAGCTAATATTACCTCAGACGTGAATACTGAATCCTGGCAAAGTAACGACTTTAAGGATGTACTGACTGGGTCTGATGAGGGTGATGGATCCCCTGCAGCCATTACTGATGAAGAGCGTTGCAGGACTGGTGAAGACTGTAAAAAAATTGCAGAAACTAAAGCTGCTTTCTCTCCTTCAGGGGAACATGAATTAGGGAATTTGCAGGAAGCTTCTTTGCGTTCTATTAATGCTTTAATTGAAAGTTGTGTGAAGTACTCGGAAACTAATGGCTCTATGTCCATTGGTGATGATGTTGGAATGAACCTACTTGCTAGTGTGGCAGCCGGTGAGATGTCCAAGTCGGATTTGGTTTCACCCTCTGATTCTCCACAAAGAAACACAATTGCAGCTGAGCACTGCTGCACAGGCAGTGATCCCATGGTTAAATCATCCGAAGCAGATGACCTTGCTAGAGAAGAAAGCCAGTCCAATGATGGTGCTGATGATGAGCATGAGAAGCAGGGTGTTAATTCCAGTAATCTTGAGCCTAAGGCTGGAGAAGGTAATTCTGCCTATTTGGTTTGTGAGGAGAAGCCTGTAAGAGACTACCATGGGCATCTAAATTCTTCTGGTAGGCATATGCAGCAAACTGCAGAGCCATGTGTAGAAATTGATGAAAAATCTACTGAAATAACTGTAGCTACTTCAATGGATTCCTCCCCTGTAAGCTCAACAGAGAAAGGTGTGGACATTGAAGGAGGCCAACCACTTCAGGAGAAAAAGGCGGTTGGTGGGGTGGTTTTAGATGCGACTTTAGATATTGTAGAAAAGACTAGTTGCACTTTGCTGAAGGAAGAAAAGTTGAATGATGAAGTTGTGCGTCTTGAGGTTGAGATGGAAGCTGTTGAAGGGTTGGATGGTGATGTCCAGGCAAAGCAGAAACCTTCTGCATCCACAATGTATTCTGAAGATGTGAAAGGACGCAATCAAGAAGTGATGCTTCCTTCTGGTGGTGGGAAAGACTTGCTTTCAGAAAATGTCAGTGAACTGAAGGCTGAAAAGATTGATGAAACAGATGTGAGGAGTTTTGCGAGTCAGACTGACAAAGAAAGAAATGAGTGGGACAGTAATGCTCCTACAAGTCCTGAGAATCGAATTTCAGTCGGTTTGGCTGCCACTCATACTGATCAAAATGGAGAGCAGCTGGGGGAGAATTTGGAAAGCAAGGACGATCTTGCGCAACGAGGGATACCAGCTCCTCACATAGTTTCGTCTGCACCGACTGTGCAAGAAACAGAACAGCCTGAAAGCTCTCGGGGACCCAAGCGGGCTGGCACAGAAGCAGAGGCATGCACAACAACCAATGGCAATACTACTTCTCTCTCTGTTGCCGGGGTGTCAGACATGGATGCAAAAGTGGAATTTGATTTGAACGAAGGCTTCACTGTAGATGATGGGAAATTTGCGGAACAGAATGACTCACCGGCACCGGGATGTTCCACTGCCATTCGTTTGGTCAGCCCATTACCTTTTTCTGTTTCTTCTGTGTCTAGTGGCCTTCCTGCTTCAATTACCATCACTGCTGCTGCAAAGGGCCCCTTTGTTCCGCCAGAGGACCTACTGAAGAGTAAAGGGGAACTTGGTTGGAAGGGATCAGCGGCCACCAGTGCCTTTCGGCCAGCTGAACCCAGGAAGGGCCCGGAACTGTCACAGGGCATTGCAAGCATCTCCCTTCCTGATGCCACAGCTTGCAAGCAGAGTCGTCCTCCTTTGGATATTGACTTGAATGTACCGGATGAGAGAATCCTTGAGGATTTGGCTTCACGAAATTGCACTCAGGAGCCTGATTCTTTATCTAGGCATCCATATAGTCATGAAATGGCACACAAACTACTGATAGGTTCCAATACTGTTCGTTGTTCTGGAGGACTTGATCTTGATTTGAACCGAGTTGATGATGCTTCTGATATAGGGAATTACACAACAAGTAATAGTTGTAGAGTTGATGTTACACTTTTTCCAATGAAATCATCATCAGGCAGTGCTCTTAATGGTGCAGTAAGTGGTCACAGGGACTTCGATTTGAACAATGGACCTGTATCTGATGAAGTGTGTGCTGAACCTTCACCATTTAGCCAACAAGCGAGGAGTAGTTTGCCATCCCAAACGTCGCTTTCTGGCCTCAGAATGAACAATTCAGAGATGGGGAACTTCTCACCCTGGTTTCCTTCAGGAAGCACATATTCTGCTGTCGCTATTCCATCAATTATGCCTGATAGAGGGGAGCAGCCTTTCCCAATTGTTGCAGCTGGTGGGCCACAGAGGATGTTGGGTCCCACTGGTGGCAGCAGTCCATTTAGTCCTGATGTCTACAGGGGGCCAGTGTTGTCATCCTCTCCTGCGGTGCCCTTCCCCTCCAGTCATTTTCAGTACCCTGTTTTCTCTTTTGGTACCAGCTTTCCACTGCCATCGGCCACTTTTCCAGGTGGTTCAACAGCATACATGGACTCATCATCTGGAGGGAAGGTTTGCTTTCCTGCAGTCCGTACACAGTTTTTAGGACCTGCTGGTGCCGTTTCATCCCAATTCCCTAGGCCTTATGTTGTTAGCTTCCCTGATGGTAGCAGTAACAGTAGTGGTGAGAGCAGTAGGAAATGGGGAAGGCGGCAGGGTTTTGACCTTAATGCTGGGCCTGGAGGCCTAGATGTGGAAGGGAGAGATGATATGAATTTTCCACCGAGGCAACTCTCTGTTTCCAGTACACAGGCTCTAGCAGACGAGCAAGCAAGGATGCTCCAAATGACAGGTGGTGTTTTGAAGAGAAAGGAACCTGATGGATCTTGGGATGGGTATAAGCAATCCTCGTGGCAGTAGGAATGAGTAATGGAACAATCTAGTGATCCATGACAAGCTTGTAAGTTTTATTTTATGTATATAGCACCTCCATGTGCGAGTCAAGTCACCTAGAAGCGCAATAAAGGATCTCTCTTATTTCCTTTAGCATGCTTTGGTGAAATATTTTGTAGAACTTAAGTTTTTCTCATCCTATTCACACATTTTTTCTCCATACCTGTTGTCATGCTCTTTTTTTTTTGTTTTTTCCTGTTTCTTTTATTTTATATTTACATGAGAGCTCTCGTATTCTAAATTTGTTTCTTTTTCTAAGTCACATTCTAAATTTGTTATTACTTATGTTTTAATTTTAATTATGTTGTGATTTCTCTTCAGTGCTATGAGGATGGGTGTTGGCTAATCCCCAGAGGTCGCCACCTGATTTGTGTGCTTTTCGAGGATGGGTGAGAAGTGAGTTATCTGATGTTGTTCATAGTCTCCTACCCCCATCCTTTCACTTTATCAAATTGTATTTTAAAGGAATCTATCTGGGGTCCACCAGCTATTTTTTCCTTGAATTTGTTCTGGGTGGTTGCAGATCAGTTCTCCTTTGTAGATATTTTAACTGTTGGAAAGCATGCTGTCTGTGTTACCCAGACATTCGAAATTGGTGCATTTCTGGTATTCTTTGCATCACCGATATATGCCATTGGACTGGAGGCATCCCTTCTTTTTTACCCTCCCATATGGAGGTTGGGTTGCTGAACTACTTTTAAACCAACACCTTGTGATTTTTTTGTTTAATTTCTTTCTCTTTGCCTTTACTCTCTTCCTTCCAATCACATATATATAAAATTGACTGGTCACCGAATTTTGGAAACTGAGCTTTTCTTGTTTTGGCATGGTTTAGTTGCTGTGCTTGATGTTGTATTATAACTCTTATTATTTTGTTTATTGACACTAATATGAGACAGTTCGATTTTCAGTCACATCTGGTTATCAATGTTTATTACTCATCATTCAATTACATTGAGGGGCCACGCTTAGAGCTGTTTGGTTTTCCATTATTAAGATTTTGAGGTCCTTTTTTGTTTCAATTTGAAGTGTCTGTTGCTTATGCGCACCCAAAAAAAGGTTTTTTTTTGTTAATGTTTAATTGTGGTGCTAGAGTTCTCACATAATGTTTAGATAGTGAATGCAATTATCATTATCGATGTCTTAAAGCAGATAGTGGAATTAAAGAGTGCTTTGTTCGACTTGGTACGAAGCTCTATTGCTGTAAATGTATGTGGAGCATTTGTTATAAAGATTATAGATATATGACATCTGATTTTTCATTTTTTCGCCTCCCGTCTGTCTCTAGTTTCTGTTTTTATTAATATGGACGGGTAAGATTGGGGCCTATGGCATATTTGGAAAAAGAGTTTGAATTGATCTATCTGGATTAGCAGGCATGCCAATGGGTTTGAAGAAAAATTGTAGAAACACCCACACATGGAACTCCCAAATTAGAGAGCCAATCTAATGAATTATTTCACCATGGTAGGAGGTGGCCCCTTTGAAAGCATTGAAAAGTGGTGAAAGAGAACACCTCCAATGTACATCTTCAAGAGTTACACACAAAGTGTGTTTAACTGCACGCATAGTTGCTCGAGTGTATTTTTTAACCAGTATTAAATGTTCAATAAATACTCTTGAGGCTCATTTTATGTGTTTAGATATTTCAAACTCAACTTTTAAGTTTTATAACCCTCTTACTGGCATAAGAGAAGATGGCTTTGATTCTAGGAGAGGTTGGATGTAAATCTCTAGTGCTTGGATCTACATACCCACACTTTGAATTTGTTGGCAAGCCATGATAGTTGTTGTGGTGGCGGCAAAAATGGTAGCACAATAGAAGAAGAGGCTAAGGAAGAAAAGATTTGGAATGAAGGTGAAGGGAAATGGGAATAGATATGGGAAAATGAAGAGCAAGATGAAAAAGTGGGGGGAGTAGGAGTCTATCAACAAAAAATTTGATATAGATAGGACATATAGGCTACGTTTGGAACATGAAAGTAGCTGAGTTTATATGAGTTAACTTCAAATTTAAGTCTAGCTCAATATTAAAAAATACAATTCCCAAATCACTAAACTTAAAACTTCTATACACGTGAGATTCATAACTTGTTTTAACTCAACACCTCTTTACATGCAGAGTTCACAATCTTTTTCAACTTTTCATAAATATATTTAAACTCATCTTAACATCTAAACATAATTAAACTCATCTTAAATGGGTCTTACAAAACTTACTCTACTATTTCAACTTATTACTATTCATAAAGAACTTGACTCATCTCAACTTTCAAAAGCAAACAACTTTTGTCAACTTTTTAATAAAATATTAATTTTTAAAACTTTATTTGAATTTTGGTGGCTTTGAAATTAAAAAATAATATAATATTTTATTGAAGAGTTATGTAATAGTTATCTTTATATTAATTTTCAAGAGGTGGAAGAAGGCACGTAGGGAGAGGGAGGCTCTGCACTTTGCAGCATTTTAAAGGTTATTTGCCATATAATCCAGGCCAACATGTATTTCAATTTTCTTTTTTTGATATTATTTTATTTCTTAAAATGCAAAAAAAATTTTTGCATTCAAGATTAGTACAAAGCAGACCATCATATAAACATTTTGATAAGGATAAAAATGAAAACATTATACGAAGATGCACAAAAATACATTGTCCCATGTAAATTTCAACATTTTCCATATCAAATTTGCCCGCACTATAAAACAACAACAATGTCGATTTGTATCCATCAATCACATATTGTGGCATTGTGCTATTGTTTGTGGTCCACTATAAAATACAGACCATACTATAAAATACTATATTTTTTGGAAAATTATCCCTATCAACGCCAAACTGACTACCTTCATTTCTTCCATCGAAGGAAACTCACTTGATTGTCTGCTATGCAATTCCCTCCACCATGCTGCTGCAAATCATTCATTACTAAAATATTGATTTTTTTACGTGAAATCTCATATTTGTTTTCTTTTTTTTTTTAAATAGAGTATGCGGTATGTGTACACTCTAAAACTTTGTAAATAATTTCTCTATTTTATATATATTTTTTATATGCTATTATTTTTTAAATTATAAAATAGATTTGAATCATAAGTGAGATTTTATAGTTTTATATACAAAAGTCTATTCTCAAGACAGTATACATAATAAATTATTTACGTTATATAGTTTGATTTAAAAGATAAATTTTAAAATTTTAATCTTGTAAATTAAATTTTACTATTTAAATAATATATATGATAATATAGTATATTCTATATGCCGATTTGAGAATATATATACACATACGTTACTATATATATATATATATACACACACGTGGTAACGTGAGTTAGAATTTCTCATTATTAGACGGGTCGAATAGTGTCGAAAAACCGGGTACAAAGATCCGATTTGGATGATGATTTGATTTCAACCAATTTCACGCGGATTTCGAAACCGACCCTACCCGGCCCCCGGCCTCAGCCCCGTTGCCAAGTCTAACTACACCTTTCCTTCACCCTTTCTTTCTGCCTTCTCTCCTTCCTTGTCTCGCTCTCTCTCTAGATTCCCGCACTTCCTCTCTCTAGCCCCAAAAAAGCGCACTATTACGGTGGATCTGAGCTTCAATTAGGCCGATTAATCCGGACAGAATCCGACTCGAATTGAAGGTATTAGAGTTTCTGTTTTGTTCGTGGAATAAATATCGATCTAGGGTTTTGTGGGGCTTGAATTGGTGAAAAATTTGAGGTAGGGAAGTTCCTGGCGTGGTGAAGGAGGTTGGGAATTGATGGTACTCGTGGAAGGGATTGAAGGAGGGATCGAAGGAGGAGGGATTGGGGAAAATGCAAGGCTATGCATGGGATTGGGCGGGCTTTTGAGGAGAGGAAACGGATTCGGCACATGTGGACAGTCTCCACTCGTGCGATCGTAGCTGCCACAGTCGATGGTTCTTCTTCGCCTTCAGCTAACTCGTTCTCTAAGGTTTGGTTTTTTGGTTTTTTTCCCCCCTCAAATTTTCTGTTTGACTTTTGCTAGATTTTATTATATTTTGTATGAGATGTTGTGGGTGTTGCGTTTAGGGGGTGGCTTGGGTTTAGTTGATATAAAAAGTAGGAAATGAAACTGATTGCCCGAGAAAAGAAATGCTTAATTGGTTTTGGTGATGGGGATTCGAGGAAATGAATGATAATTTTTTTTTTTTGTGAATTATTTAAATTGTACTGAGCGGTACAAATTGAGGAAATAAACCTTATTTTGTAGTAAAAATTCGTGGTATTTGTTTGGGGGAATGAGGATTTCAGGAAATGAATCGTGGATTATGTGGAGTCGAGTGATGGGTTGTAACACCCCGTTCCCATAGGATAGAAATGTTACTAACATTCATAACATAATGCCCAGTAAAGAGATTCATATCCTGAAATACCTCATTTATTGAAAAACGGTAAAATGTTAAAACTGATTTAAACATAATTGTCTCGAAAACTGAACGTAAAGTAAAAGAACATAAACTAATCCTATGAATGACGTAAAAGAGATCTAATTCTTGTGTGAATATCACTTATTCCTTCCTAATTCTTTATACTAAATCTACTCCTGGCCATCCAGCTCTACATCGTCATAAACATCATCTATAAAAATTAGACATGAAAGAAAACAGGAAGACAAATAAAAATAAGTCGAATACTCAGTAAATAGCACATCATACTGTAAAACATAATCTGGCCTAGCATGTATTTAGTTTCTGAAGACTCTTAACAAAATACATATAGCATCACAAATTCCCAATCATACACGTAATATAACTTTCTGAAAAACTTCACATATATACATATACCGTCATATATCCACATAGCACATATATATTCATCATCATGAGTGGATGCATACATAATTAGGGCAAACATGTAATGTGAATGCATAATAACTTGTTTATCTTGTCTTAACATGGAGGGAAACACGCTTGAGTCCGCGTTCCCCCTTAATTGAGTAACATGGAGTGAAACACGCTTGAGTTTGTGTTTCACTTAACTGAGTAACATGGAGTGAAACACGCTTGAGTCCGTGTTTTACTTAACTGAAATACATGGAGTGAAATACGCTTGAGTCTGTGTTTCACTTAACTTGTGGTTAACCACACTTGAGTCCGTGGCACCGTAACATTTCTTATCTTTCTTAATGCATGAGAATTTATTAGACTTCATGACCATTTCTAACATGGCATATTCTTGTACATGACATAGCATAACATGGCGTATTCTTGTACATGGTATAGCATGACATATCATAACATGGCATTTTCTTATACATGGCATAGCATAACATGACCTGACATAACACGCTCTGAACGTTTTATGACATTTCATGGCATACATGATCTAAGTACTACATGAACATGACATACATGATCTAAGTACTATATGAACATGGCATACATAATCTATGTATTATATGGCTTGTATAATCTGATTATTCCATTACATGGCATACTTGAATTACTACATGAACATCTCATGGCTTTCATATGATTTTAGTAACATTCAATCAATTGAACAACAAATTCATTCATTCAAGCATAATCTCATATTTCATCAAAGATCGTAAGAGGAATCTAACCTTGACTTGCCTCTTAGCGTAGCGTAGTCAACCATCATAAGCACATCATATTTTCATACAAAACAATAATAATCACAGTATGCATGCATTTATATGATCATACTATTTACCTCTTAGCGCTGCTTCCTGATTTCCAACTTGTAGCGCGTTACCTATACGAGGTACTAATCGTCACTAACCTTTCTAGAAAGATGTGTCATAGCATTCTAAATACTTAAAATCATATATTATAATATTATTCAAAACTCATAACATGTTCCTTAACTTCTATTTAAAATATAACTTAATAATTTTATAAAAATCTTAGTTAAAAGTCGATTGGAATATTACCTAAATAATGGACTCAAAAGATACTTTAAAAAATTATACTTTAAAATTATGCTTTAAAATCCCTTAAATATACTTATTATAAAAATAAGTCTATGACTAATATATTTATTCAATTAAAAGCTTCGGCCTACTTAAATATCAGCCTAGTTTAAACCTCAAACCCGCATGAAATCAACCCACTTAACCTAATACTATAGTTTCTGAAATAATTCAAGTCCAACCAGATTTATAAACCAGTCAAGTTACAACTAAGCCCAGCCACAATAAAACTCAGCCTAGTAGAAAGGTTATTTTGGGAAAACTGAAGCAAAAGAAATAAAAAGAAAACAGGTTTACGGGAGAGGGGGCTGTGCGATGCTCACCGAGAGAGAGCTGAGTGCAACGGCGGCTCTGGGTGGTTGGGAGTGACCGGCGACGTGACTGGGGATCCCTATGGTGGTGCGACACCGAGATAGAGAGAGAGAGAGAGAGAGAGAGAGAGAGAGAGAGAGAGAGAGAGAGTTTAGAGAGAGAACCAACAAGCCAAAAAACACTAGGGAAAGAAGTTAGTGGCCGACGATGATGGGCTTACCGGAAGGGAGTGGGTGCGACGGGACTAGGTTGGCCGGCGTTTTCTGTGGTGGTGTGGGAGGTGGTCTGTCGAGGTGACTCTTGGTTGCCGAGAGGGGCTACGGTGGTGCTTGCGGGAGTAAGTTTATTTTCTCTGCGTGAACGAGTTTTCTCTAGGAATTTTTGTGTGTAATTCAGAGGCTTTGTGGGTTACTTATAGGCGATGGGAGGGAACAACTTGAACCTTCAGGAGATTGGCTGAAATTTGAAGTTGCCTAGACTTTAGGAACCTATTCTTACGAGGATACAGATTCTGAGAGGATTTGAAGAGTTTGAGTTGGAGTTAATCTCAAACTGGAAACCGAATCTAATACGGGAACTTAATGGATAAAGTATACGAAGGTTTTGGATAGGGAAGGAATCACTAATTTAATCTATCTGTTAGCACATTTTCTAAAATGATAATAAAAATATAAAGACAATAAAAATAAATAAATAAATAAAATACTAGTTTTAAGCCCTAAATTTGGACCCGTATGTTACATGGGTGTAATGTGAAAATGTATCCAGTTTTCTGAAGTTAAATGGGCTTGAATTTGCTAAAGGCCTCTGCCTGTTTTGGGATTTTTTGTGTTGGAGGAAATAAAGGTTCTTTTTATTGCATTCTTCTTCTTCTTCTGTTTTCTTCTCTCTCTTTTTCTGGATTTTCCTCTTCCCATGGAACATGTTAGTTGTAACGTGCCTTCCCTCCTTCTCTCACTTCGGAAAGATTTAGCAGTATTTTTTTTTAAATGGGTTTAGTGAGAATTGCTGGTTTATCTCGGTACTGAAGGTTTGTGTATTGTCAGTTAGATGCGGTTTATAGTCCCTTAAGTCTAGGAAAACTTATTACCTATCAAAAAAGTCTAGGAAAACTTATGAAATAGTGGGTTCCCGGCGGTCTACTCATCCTCTACTTGATGGATGTTTTATGATGTCAGTTTTCTGGCCTTTGTTTACAGTCAGGATGGCGTATGGTTCTTACCACTACGCAAAAGAACCACTACTTTATTTTGCTTGACTTATATGTTCGATGTTGTTAATATGCTAGTTGAGTGGAACTGGATTTAGAACTATCTGCATGTAGTGATCTAGAGAATATCAGCTCCAGTCTTCACAAATTAGATGTGGACCAAACATTTCCATCAGTTCCTTTCCCCATACCAGAATATGGAGCAGACATGCGGGTTCTAGATGATGGATAATGCACCAAACATGAATTGTATGCTGCCACCTATGGGTGAGCAACTGAAAGTGATTTCTAGGCTTGGAGCCGCACGTTTATTGGACTAAGAAAACCAGGAATTTATTTCTTGGAGTATTGAGTTTCTTATTGATCAAGTAAAAACAGTTTTGATTAACTTTTTAGAAACTGAAATAAGGATAGACTCTTTTAAGACTGAAATAAGGATAGACTTTTTTCAACACAGATGGTGTTAAAACAGGAACAGGCTTTTCTGATCATGGAAACAGATAAAAATTCATCTGCTTGGTTATTCTGGATATTTGATTACGTACGAAAGGAGGTGTCTTAAGTATTTTTAAATTTATCAGAATGTTGAACTTGGGAATCCTGAAATTTTTATGTTGTATCAATACATTTTCCCATAAGACAGTGTGGATATACCTTCTGCAAATCTAATTTTTAGAACAGTAAAATTGTTTAATTGCATGCAATAACCATCAAGGTGGAGCTGTTTACATACAACCTGTGTCGATAAAAATTTATAAATCTTGTACCAATCTTTCTGACTTGCTTCATAACTGCATAAATGGTCTTTACAGTTTACATAGTCAGCTTGCATAAATTTCTAGGTTCGCCTGGTGCCTGTGCACCTTGGAGAGATCAAGAAAAACTTCTATGTATCAAGAAAAAAATTCAATATATTAGTGAGTCAATTTAAACAATTTGACTTCTCTTTGAGATGTTATACGCATCGGTGCCTCGTATAGGATTCATGGATGGGAATTTAGTAGTAATTCCAAGGGGTTAAGATTTCCATCTCTTCAACTTGGGGCTAAGGCAGCTCAAGAAGTTTCATCCGGATTGAAATACTTTCCTCTTTGCTGGTCAGTCATTGGGAAATTGGAATATATTTGTTTTTTTTATAGGCAATCAAGAAATTTTATTCATAGGAATAGACAAAGCCCAGGTACACAGGTAGTATACATGAGAAGCACCTAGTTAGAGGTTACAATCGAAAATAGAAAGTCAGGGACACTTAGTCCGTTACAAACTATGGCCCCCGCCCATAAGAACAATGACTTAAAAAAGAAAACTTTTAGCTCAGCTCATCTGTTGTTCTCTTGCAATCTTTGAAGCTTCTAGCACTTCTCTCCCTCCAAATAGTCCAACACATACATTGGGACTATATTTGTAATAGCTTGGTACCTGTGGTACAGGGGACTAGACATTATCTGGGATTAGTTTGCTACCAGAAGAGCCCTTGTTATCCTTGTAAGAAGTTTTGTAATGTTTCCATTTCAATGAGGTGGCTATTTTAACATTTTTATTTGAACTCTTATAGTTATTCAAAAAATGCTTTTTCTCAATCTAATTTTGACTGCTCGATTCCAATCCTGATCTTATCCCAAAACAAAGATTCCTAATTATGATACTAAAACATACTTGAATTTCTATGGTTTAGACTAGGATCACTAATCAATGATAATCCTCTTTATTGCATTAACAATAATTCTACTCTCTGTCATATGTTATTCAACTTAGGAATAATAATTTGTTATGGGGTATAGCTGGAAGGTCAACTTAAGAATAATGACGAAAATTCTCTTTTTTTAGTGACACCAGCTGTTTGTAATCTATATATTCTGTTAAGTGTGTGTGTGTGTGTTTTCTTCTCCTCAGGATCACTTTTTTCTTGATTAACTGAAGTTGTCTTATTTCCCCCCTGATATACATGTAGGATGGACGCAAGATCAGTGTTGGTGACTGTGCTCTTTTTAAACCACCTCAGGATTCCCCACCTTTCATTGGAATAATTCGTTGGTTGGCTGTGAGTAAAGAAGATAAATTGAAGTTAGGTGTGAACTGGCTATATCGTCCAGGTGAAGTAAAGCTTGGCAAAGGCATCCTGTTGGAAGCTGCGCCAAACGAAATATTCTATTCCTTTCATAAGGATGAGATTCCTGCTGCATCGCTACTCCATCCGTGTAAAGTTGCATTCCTTCCTAAAGGTGTTGAGCTTCCATCAGGGATTTCATCATTTGTGTGTCGGCAGGTTTATGATGTTACAAACAAGTGTTTATGGTGGCTAACTGATCAGGATTATATTAATGTGAGCTTTTTATGTTTTTATGCTTTTGGACATCTTTCATTTTGCTCTCATATGATGAAGTTTAGCATAGTGATACCTTCATTTTACAGGAACATCAGGAAGAAGTAGATCAGCTATTACGTAAGACGCGAAGTGAAATGCATGCAACATTGCAGTCAGGCGGTCGATCTCCTAAGCCGATGAGTGGTCCGACATCAACATCGCAGTTGAAAGGTGCCTCAGATAGTGTTCAGAATAGTGCCTCGTCTGTTCCTTCTCTAGTAAAGGGGAAGAAAAGGGAAAGGGGAGATCAGGCCTCTGAGCCTGTCAAACGAGAGCGTACCACAAAAACAGATGATGGGGATTCCTGCCACAGTAGAACGGAAAGCAGTTTAAAATCTGAGACTGCCAAAATCACCGAGAAAGGAGGGCTTATAGACTCTCAAGGGGTCGAGAGACTGGTGCAGCTCATGCAGCCTGACAGAACTGAGAAGAAAATAGATCTGGCTGGGCGGTCTATGCTTGTTGGTGTTATAGCAGTCACAGATAAGTTCGATTGCCTTACTCGGTTTGTGCAGCTCAGGGGCTTGCCTGTATTAGACGAATGGCTCCAAGAAATACATAAAGGGAAGATTGGTGATGGTAGTGGCTCCAAGGATGGTGATAAATCTGTTGAGGAGTTTCTCTTGGTTTTACTTCGTGCACTTGATAAGCTCCCCATAAATCTTCAGGCCTTACAAATGTGCAACATCGGGAAATCTGTGAATCATTTGCGTACTCATAAGAACTTGGAAATCCAGAAGAAAGCAAGAAGTTTAGTTGACACCTGGAAGAAGCGTGTTGAGGCTGAGATGAACATCAATGATGCAAGGTCTGGTTCAAATCAGTCTGTTCCCTGGCCAAGAACACGTCTTCATGAAGTTTCCCACGGTGGGAACAGACACTCAGGAGCATCCACTGATGTTGCTATAAAGAGCTCAGTTCCACAGCTCTCTGCATCTAAAACTGCTTCAGTTAAGGTTGTCCAGGGGGAGAGCACTTCTCGGACTGTATCTGCATCTCCAGGGTCCATGAAACCAGTGCCACTGCATGCACACTCAATTACTAACTTGAAAGATGGCCAGCCTCAACGTGCTGCTGGTGTTGCCTCTGATTTCCCTCTGAGTACTGTGAGGGATGAGAAAAGCAGCAGTTCCAGTCAGTCTCACAACAGTCAATCTTGTTCTAGTGACCATACTAAAACAGGAGGACTTTCAGGGAAGGAGGACACAAGGAGCCCTACTGCTGGTTCAGTGAGTGGAAATAGGAAATCGGGTGGTTCTTCACGGCATCGGAAACCAATAAATGGCCACCCTGGCTCCACACACTCTGGAGCTCAAAAGGAAAGTGGTTCTAGCAGAAGTTCCTTGCACAAAAATCCAGCCTCAGAAAAACAATCACAATCTGGTTTGTCATGTGAAAAGGCACTTGATGGGCCTGGCATTGAGGGTAACAGTCATAAATTGATTGTTAAGATTCCTAATCGAGTTCGCAGTCCTGCACAAAGTGTCAGTGGAGCATCATTTGAAGACCCTTCAATTGTGAATAGCAGAGCTTCTTCTCCTGTGGTTTCAGAGAAGCATGATCAGTATGATCGTAGCTTGAAGGATAAGAGTGATGGTTATCGAGCTAATAATACGTCAGATATGAATACTGAATCGTGGCAGAGTAATGATTGCAAAGATGTGCTGACTGGTTCTGATGAGGGTGATGGATCACCTGCTGCTGTTACAGATGAAGAGCGCCCTAGGACTGGCGACGAGGGTAAAAAATTGGCAAAAGCTAAAGCTGCTTCATCATCATCAGGAAACAAACTTAAACCATGGAATTCACACGAGGCTTCTTTGCGCTCTATAAATGCTTTGATTGAAAGTTGTGTCAACTACTCAGAATCTAATATATCTATGTCCATTGGAGATGATGTTGGAATGAACCTGCTTGCTAGTGTTGCTGCTGGAGAGATGTCCAAGTCTGATTTGCTTCCACCCACTGATTCTCTGCTAAGAGACGCACCTGCAGTTGAGCCCTCCTGTACAAGTAGTGATTTGAAAGTCAAATCATCTCCCATTGATGACCTTGTTCCAAATAATAGCCAGTCTAACGATGGTGCTCATGTTGAGGATGAGAAGCAGGTCATAATTTTCAGTAATGTTGGGCCAAAAAATGGAGAAAGTGATCCTGCGTCTTTGTCTGTTGAGAGAGCTGTCGGAGGGGATAGTGGGCAATTTAATTCCTCTAGGATGGACTTGCAGTCAACTGCATACCCATGCATAGAAAGCAGGGGAAAATCAAATGAAATAACTGTAGCTGCTGTAGTGGCTTCGTCCCCTGCAAGCACAATGGAAGAAACCATGGATATTGAAGGAGGCAAACCTCTTCATAATGAAAAGGCAGTTGATGGGGTGACTGTAAATGCCATTCTAGATGCTAAAGAAATAGCAGGTGGTTCTATGTTGGAAAAAGAGAAGTTCAGTGGTATGGTTTCAAGTCTAAAAGTCCAAATGGAAGCCATTGAAGGCTCCTCGTCATACCCATGTCTAGAGATTGATGGCACGGACAAGAAGGCTAGGAATGAAGGGTTGAACGGTGGTGTGAAGACAGAAGAGAAGCCTCCTGCTTTGATAATCCATTCTGAGGTTCTGAAAGGAAACGATGAAGAGGTGCTGCGTCCTTCTGGCGGTGAAAAAGGTTTGGTTCCTGAAAATGTCATTGAAATGAAGGTTGAAAAGTATGAGGAAAGAGTTGCAAGGAGTCATTTTAAGCATACTGAGATAGAGAATAATGAGTCTGAAGGTAATGCTCCTGCAAGCCCTAAGAATCGGATTTTAGTCGGTTTAGGTTCAGTTCATCCTAATCATGATGAGGAGTGTCTGGAGGAGAAGTTGGAAAGCAAAGGAGTCAATGAGCAAAATGGTAGAGCAGCTTCTGACAAGGTGTCACTTGCATTTCCTGTGCAAGAAACGGAACAGCGTGAGAGGTCCAGAGCGTCCAAGTTGACTGGTACAGAAGCAGATGATGCTGAGGAATGTACATCAACCACTGCAGATGCTTGTTGTATATCTGCTGCCGGGGTGTCAGCCATGGATGCCAAAGTGGAATTTGATTTGAACGAAGGCTTTGCTGTTGATGATGGAAAACTTGGGGAGAGAAATAACTTGACAGCAGCAGGATGTTTAGCTGCTACTCATCGGGTTAACCCATTACCTTTTCCTGTTTCTTCTGTGTCTGGTGGTCTTCCTGGTTCAATTACAGTGACTGCAGCTGCCAAAGGGCCCTTTGTTCCACCAGATGACCTATTGAAGAGTAAAGGAGAACTTGGTTGGAAGGGATCAGCAGCCACTAGTGCCTTTCGGCCAGCTGAACCTCGGAAAGCTCCTGAGATGCCACGGGGCACCACATCCATTCCTCTTCCTGATGCTACAGCTGGCAAGCGTGGTCGCCTCCCTTTGGATATTGACTTGAATGTCCCCGATGAAAGAATGCTTGAGGACTTGTTTTCTCAAGATTCTGCACAGGAGCTGGGTAATTTACCTGGCCTGACAAGCAATCGCGGAATGGCACGTGAGGAACTGATGGGCTCTGCACCTGTTCGATTCTCTGGAGGTCTTGATCTTGATTTGAACCGTGTTGTTGATACTACTGATATGGGCTATCACTCAACCAGCAGTGGTCATAAAATGGATGTCTCACTTGTCCCAGTCAAATCACCATCAGGTGGTCCGCTTAATGATGCAGCGAGTGCTTGCCGGGATTTTGATTTAAACAATGGGCCCATTGTTGATGAGGGGAGCGCTGAAACTTCACCTTTTGTTCATCTTGCCGGGAGCAGTTTGGCGGTCCAATCTCCTGTTTCCAGCCTTCGAATGAGCAATGCCGAACTGGGAAACTTCTCACCGTGGTTTCCTTCAGGAGGCACTTATTCAGCAGTATCAATTATGCCTGACAGAGGGGAAAATCATTTCCCAATTGTTGCGACTGGTGGGGCGCAAAGGTTGTTGGGTCCTACTGCTGGCAGCAACCCATTCAGTCCCGACGTCTATAGGGGGCCAGTGTTGTCATCCGCTCCTGCAGTGCCCTTCCCTTCTAGCCCTTTTCAGTACCCCCCCGTCTTCCCTTTTGGCACCAGCTTTCTTTTGCCTTCAGCCAGTTTTTCCGGTGGTTCAACAGCATATGTGGATTCGTCATCTGCTGGGAAGGTTTGCTACCCTGCAGTCCATACACAGTTTTTAGGACCTGCTGGTGCAGTTTCATCTCATTTTCCCAGACCTTATGTTGTTAGTTATCCTGACAGTAGCAATAACAGTAGTGGTGAGAGCAGTTGGAAACGGGGAAGGCATGCTTTAGACCTTAATTCGGGTCCGGGAGGCCAAGATATTGAAGGGAGAGAGGAGACTTCTCTTCCACCAAGGCAACTGTCTGTTGCTAGCTCACAGGTTATTGCAAACGAGCAAGCAAGGATGTACCAGGTGGCTGGTGGCGTTTTGAAGAGGAAGGAGCCAGAGGGAGGTTGGGATGGGTACAAGCAATCGCCTTGGCAATAAAAAAAAGAAAAAAGAAAAAGCAAAAATTAGATTCTCACAATCTGGTGATTCATTAAAGCTTTTACAACAGTTCTTGATTCTGTGTTTGTCACTTGTAATGTGCATAGTCCAAGTCACCAGAGAGGGAAAGAGGGTCTCTGTAAAGTTTCTCGGATTGTGCAAAGGGGAAAGAAGATGGGAAAGGGTTTTGTTTAAGAGTAAATTTCTAAATGACGAGAAATTTTTGTGTCTTCTCCATCCATGTATGCAACTTTTTCCTTTCCTCGTTAGCTAAATAAGAAAGGTAATATGTTGCATATTGCACTAATTGTGATTCATGAGAAAGGTTGCTTTCTTTTCCGCCAAAAAGAATTTTTCTGAGGTGAGGAAATTTCAACTTAAAATACACAATCTCCTCATTGATTCTTAGAGCAATTTTAATAAACTGTTCACAATCCATTTTAGTAATGGTTGACGCTATTTTTGGTAGATGGTAGTGTTGATAGTGTGAAATAAATAAATTGCATATAATGAAATAAAGACCAATATTTAAGTCTCGTTTGGATTCAGAAAACATTTTAACTCATGTCATTTAATTATTACAATTTTTTTAAATTTCTAAACAAAATAAATAAACAATTCAACTTTTTCAAATCATAAAATAAAAATAATATTAAAAAATAATATTCTAATAGTATTTTATTCAACTTTCATTTCATCTTATCTCTTCTCAACTCACTATCCAAATCTCTCTTAATGAGATTTGATATGGTAGTCCACGTCCACGAGGTTTGGAGGTTAAACCCACTGATCTCCAATTAGCTAGGATGTCGGTATAAAGTCTCTTTTTTGAAAGACGAGGTTGTTTGGAGAGTGAGATAAGATGCGAATTTTGTGAATAATAATGAGATACTTTGAGTTGAATATTTTTTGGGTTTTGAGAAAGGAGAGAAAAAATTGAATAAAAAAATTATAAAGTTAAAATATTGTAATAATAAAGTTTTATAATATTATTTTTGTTTGAGAATTTAAAAAAGTTGAATTTTTTTTTTTGAAAGTTTGAAAAAGTTGTAATAATTAGTTTGAAAATTTTGTATTTGAATTATATTTGAGAATAAGATGGGATGAGATAAAATGAAATCAAATAAGAATTTTGTGTTTCATCTAAAGTCCCAAACCTGCCATCAATGTACAGCCCTAGGGGTTGGCTCAAGCGATAAAAGTATTGTCTTGGTGGTATTCTCTCTCCAAAGTCCAAGGTTCGAATCCTATTGGGTGCAAACAATTTGTAGGGATCATTAGGTTAGAGAATTTTTTCCTTCCCCTTGAATTATTAGAAGTGCACTTGCGAAAAATTCCTTGCCAAATCCTTGTGCACCCCTGGGATTAGTCGGGACGCAATTCCCAAACACCCGGTCCAATAAAAAAAAAAAAAACCAATGTACACCCACTTATGACCTATACTTATGTTTCTAAAATTTTTTGCTTCATAGTAAGTGGTATGTTTACGTGTTGACCGGCAAACATACGACATAAATCCTGTGAATTTGAACTCTTTGAATGCATGCATAACTTATCAATGAAACCTGTACTCAAATTTATTCATACTGTATGGGGGAAGCAACTACATACCATTTGCCAACAAGCGTATTACTGATTACAACGAATTTTTATTTTTCATTTTGTTGATAAGCAACAAAGTTCGTAATCAGTTCATGGTGCATTTGCGATTTTTTCTTCATAAAATCAACAATAAATATATGAGACGAGAAAGCAAGTGAACTCAAACAAGTTCATGTTGATGGAAGTAAATGCATCATTTCTTACTCTTGCAGCTAATTTGAAACATGACTACATCGTGAATAGAATCAATTAAGCAGACCAGTATTGTTCAAGACGAAAAGGAAAGAAAGAAAGAAAAAGAAGGAAAAGCTTTGATCTTCAATTCTTTACAATGAAAAATAAGTAAATCCAACATTAGTGTGGACGGGTATACCATTTTCCAGATAATTATAGCAAAACAGTAGAATAAAATAGTCACAGATACAGAGCAGTTGACCTTTGGAGATAGCAATCTAAGGTATATTTCAAAAACTAGGAGGAAAATCAAACTAACACGATCCTTACAGCCTCACTGCAATGAAAAGCTTCTGGATGAGATGGCCAACGCTGAAATTCCAGAGTAGATGGTTTCATTTGAGACACACAAGACTCCTCCCACGAAAGAGATTTCTGCAGTATTAAGTAACAAATTAAGCCCAAGAAACTGAAGAATCAGGGAACCAGAGGTACAAGAATCAGAATAGTTAAAAGATGACTTTTTTTCCTCAGCATACTCAGCTAGCCAGGCACTAATCAGGTAGTATCAATTCGACGATGCATATTATAGTAAAATCTACAGCAGTTGTAATGTGAGAAAATGATGCAGAATCAAAGCAATTTTGCTAGGGCTTAATTTTGAGATTGGGAAAGATAAATATGAAGAACAAATATTTAAGAGGAAAGCTAATAATAGTGCAATGCATGTAATGCCAGAAATACATTCCCTTAGCTGAGCACATCAGCCATCCATAATCCCCAAAAACATAATGGAATATAGTGGCCAAAACATTGAATAAGTGAAGAATGGTAAGCAAGCCTTTTAATTGTGAGAAAAGAAGGTACTGACAATAGGCATCCGCGACTTGGCTTGTTCTTCTCTTTTTGCTTCTGTTGTGGCTTGATAACCACCTTGATTGCAGCATCAAAAACAGCTTTCACATTCTGCAATTGCAATGTAGACAGACAATTACAGCATGAGGACAGATACAAAGTAAGGTGCCCATAAGAGTGAACAGTGAAGATATGTCTCCCTAGCAACCAAAATACATACAAGTCGAGAGGTCCGCAGGATTCTTTAAAAGTGATATAATGAACCACCCAAAGGCATCAATGGCAATGCAAATATCCACTCTAAATGAGTATTAGAAGGTCGATAAGGTATCTAAACAGCTCATTCCGGATAGGGATTTCATAACAGGTCTTTAGCATACATTCTTGGAGAGACCCAAGCAATGCTGCAAGAATATCATTTGGGGGAAACTGGCATCTTAAATTTCTTTTCGATAGGTGAAAACTGGCATACTAACTATTTATCATTAGGCAATCATTGTGGTGACAAGTTAGTAGCTTCTCCATTTTGTCTCAAGAGAATTTTCTTTGCAGAACAAACTACCTGTGTCCCTAAAATATGGCCGCAATTGAAAAATATAAAAATTAAGAACCTAAATTTTAAAGGCTTCCCAGCCACTCCCATGTAATCAATATCCACTATTACCCACTTCTTTTGACTTTTGGCAATGGAAAAACATCATGAGATAGCCAAAAACTAAATCCCAGACTATTGGTGTGGGAAAGAGTCAAATCATTATGGCAAAGCATAATATAAGTGAGTCAGTGACGCGCATTCCTTTTTGTGTCATTGGCCTGCTACCATATTTTTTAAAATAGTATCTGCAGAACCTGCACATCTGATTTGGAAATAAAATATATTCACTGGTCAAGGTCTTTTGGGAAAAATACATTCTTCACCCTCTGAATCAAAGGAGTCTTAAACTTCGCACCCCCAGCTATCAAAACTAACACATTGCACCCTCAAACTATCAAACATTTGTTAGTTGGAGGGTGAAAAATGGATTTTCCCTGGTTTTTCAATAATACATCAGACATATTTAAAGCATTTGCTGGACTATGGAACTTTTGTTCCATTGTAAAGTCTTGAATGGTAATTGATCCCTTTGTATTTCTAGGATCCCACTAAACCAAAACAATGGAAAATGGTAAGTTTATATATTTTTTCTAAGATAAGTTCATGATGATTCTAAACTTTTTAAGCTGGGAAAGCAGGTCCCATACACCAAGTGCTTTAAGTCGGTCACATTCTAAGACCCAAGTTTTCAATTTTATGATATCATAACACAATGCCATTTCCATTCATCCTGCATCCCAAGGTGGAGATGGGGTGTAGGGCAGGGGATCCCTTCCCTTACCACCCATGGGATGGGGTCACTAGAAGGGGGGATTGTGGAAAGTGGACCCACCCCAGGGGGTGGCATATGGGGGTGCCCTCATTTTTCTTTTTATTTTTTTATTTTTTATTTCTTCGCTCCACGAATGAAAGAGAAACCCAGAGGGAAAAACTTGTTCTCTCTTTTCGAGGTCTTGCATTTTGGGACTTTTTTTCTTTTCTTGGCCATGTGGTAATGAGTGATTGGTCTAACGTGTACATTTTGATACTTGACATTCCTTCATTTAAAACTGAACAGAATTAATTATTTGACAGAAGGCTAATATCTTAGACCTTTAATTATTAAAATTAAAAACTCAAAAGTCCTAATTTGGGCATTTGGCAAAGGGTGAAAACTTGCAGGGATTTTGGTCAAATTTCCCTCATATCTCTAGTCAATAGAGTTTATTCCAGTTGAACGAGCATGCTACATTTCTGTTTTTTGCAACTGAAAATGTACTTCTGCATTATTTACATTTTGAGAAATGCCTAGTTCATTCGTACCTGCTGAGTTTTTGAGCTGCATTCTATATAATATGTTGCACCAATCTGATTACGGAGTTCCTCACCCTGATTACACGAAACCATTACCATAAATGGCACAAACCATAACCATCAAGATGTAGAAAGCAACTGATGGAAAAAATCACACCTGTGCAGTTGTCACAGGCATCAATCCAGGATGATCTGCCAAATAGTGCTTATCCTCACGAAGATCTGCAAATTAAAAACCAGATATTAACTACAGAAATCATAAGTGCACATGACTAGGCACCAAGTTAATTGACAGTTGAATAACAATACACTCTGTGTAAGTTCTAACTTGCAAATTTTATATTCTAGCTGTTACCAGAATATGAATTAAAAGTGTTACAATAGTTAAATTCTACGTACTTCCTGCTTATTATAGAGACCTAAATAATGACTTCAAGTATATGTCATTTGAAGATAAGGTTCAGTGATAGGAGACCCATTACAATGGACAATTGCAACACCAATTCTATTGAGGTTATTAAAATGTTAAACTTGCACTCTCTTTATATCAAATAAAGCAGGATGTCAAAGGTAATAAGACCTTAGGAAAAAAAAAAAAAAAAGGTTAGATTGCTTAAATCAATGACCAAGGGTGTGATCCATCCATGGTTTCATGAATATGTAAGAGAAAAATAAAGATATTTGACAAATATTAGGTTTGCAGCAATGTTAAATATACATTGGATTAATGGCATACAAAGAACACATTGAGAGCAGTATGTTAATAGAGAATGAATACGGAATGTTCCCTACCATGATATTTACCCCCTAGTTACTTTCAAGAATGAGACCAGGCTTATTCCATCCACCCAAATGAAATTCAAGAGTCAACATAACAGGGTTCCTATCAAAGGTTCTTGCTCTTCCAACTATATTACAATTATTACTGATTGAAAATCATAAATGTGTAAAATTTGTGAACTATTCGAAATGTGCATGTCTCCATGTTTTAACAAAGCATACTTCTTCTCATATTAGGGTCAGTTTTGATTGATAGAGGTCACGCCTACTATATCAATTTTCCAACACAGCTACAGTAACTGCATCTATAAATTTTTTGTAACTTACCCGATTTGGTGCCAACAAGCACCACGGGAGCTCCAGGGGCATAATGATGAAGTTCAGGGATCCACTGATCAAGAAATTAGATTTACAAATAGCTGATTCATGTACAGAACAAAGATCGGCAAAAAACCAAAGACAATGAAATTTAAAGATATCAAAGACAACTCCCTCAAGAATTAAAAGATTTTTTGTCAAACCTTTTTCAGTATATTTTCATAGCTTGCACGACTAACTAATGAGAAAGCTAAGACAAAGACATCTGCCCCTCTGTAGCTCAATGGCCTCAATCTATTGTAATCCTCTTGCCCTATACAAGTACAATGAAAACAGATGTTAAATTACAAACTAATTTTATTTGGAAAACCTTTTTTATGGTAGAAACAAAATCTAAGTGAAAACTTCTTGGATCAGTTTAAGAAAGCAAATAAAAGATGAAGCTGAAAGTGTGATTATAGGCATCGAAGAAAGTATACCAGCTGTGTCCCAGAGGCCTAAGTTGACAGTGGTGCCTTCAACTACCACATTTGCACTGAAGTTATCAAAAACAGTGGGTATATAATCCTGATAGAGAAAACTTCCATGAATTCAGAAAAAAACTAAGAATTACAGAGTCTAAGATGACAAGAAGAACAGTAGAATAATCTTTTCCCCATTTTAGCCTGAAACAACATGAGTTGAAACCAAAATAACATTTCATAAAACCCACATAATTATTAGAAGAAATGAAATAGAATGTAAAAGCCACAGGGAGGTTTTGGCGCGAGAAGAGAGGGGGGGGGGGGGGGGGGTGAGCAGTTTTTCTATAAAAAGCACAAATATTGAACAACGAAACTGATTAAAATGATGATAAAAACAATCCAAAAGAGAAAGATCCAGTTGGATCTTTGAAAAAGGCCAGAACATACAGTAGGGAATTTGTTACTTGTATAGCAAATAAGCATGCATGTCTTCCCTACAGCCCCATCTCCCACTGTCACACATTTAATGAACCTAGAGGCGCTTGAAGCCATTGAAACCAAGAAGAAGAAGTAGAAGTAAGCTCTCAGCGCTCAAAACATAGAGTAAAAGTGTTTCTTGGGTTAAACAAGTTTGTTGCTTTTGATTCAAATTGAGTTAGAGAGAGAGAGAGAGAGAGAGTGGCAACTCACATGATTCTCACTCATTCACCATCTCTGTAGCAATTCTTTCTACCTCTTCGTTGGTTTTTAATCTTTTATTTTGCAAATTAAAATATGGTTTGGTCATGATAATTGATTTACTACTTGGTGGTGGTTCTGCATACACAATCATTTTTATATGTTTTGCCAACATACAAAAATAAATATTCCCATCTTCAGATTTTTTAGATAAAACCTACCATTTAAAAAATAAATAAATAAACTTGAGTAAGGAACACCATTTCATATATTGAATTTTGATGACCTAAAAATATTTATACCTCTTCATCTGATTTTGAAAAAAACCTTTTAATTAAAGCAAATATCAGTATTAGTTCGAATAATACGAGAATGTAATGTTTCACGTGTGTTTGTAGCAAAGCAGAGAAAACATTTGGTTTGTAGTTGGTACACTTGTATCGCCACCCACAGGTATGGATAATGTTTGGATAATACTTTTGTTATCTTTTTACCGTAAAGGGAGTTATAAAATGATATATTTACAAATTCACCTATGTTCTAACTTATAATTAAAAATAATGTTATAACGTGACTATCATGTTCAAGTTATCGCAATTTGTAGAGCAAGTCTTGTAATTTATTGAATTTAAAAGAAAAATTCAATGAATATAATACCTTATATAAGAAGTTTGACATGATTAAATCCCATCAAACAAACACAAATTATTAATGGTTTTCCTTCATATCTATCATATAATGTATGCAGTTATTGCTATAGATACTTACTTCCCTTGGAATCAAAACAAGTTGGAAATGACACCTTGCTATATTAATTGGAGGACAAGATGGGAATGGTGGAGATACAGATACCTCAAGCATTAATAAGGACGTAGACTTTAATTAATTCATGAAAAAAAGGATGAGTCAATGTTGACTGAAGTCAAGCCAATCTAAATATGAGAGATGTCGTACCGAAAACTCTTTAATTGTTCTTAAGGACCATTCAAATTAAACTATATTGTTTTCCTTCCCATGCACCTTAGACACAAAAATCTAAATATCCACCCATGTAACTTTGTCGAAGAAAAAGGAAATTATATTTTTTATCTACAAATTTTCACTTATTTCTTTATTTTGTAATCCAAACTATCAACAATTTTAATTGACACCTTAAACTATATATATTTTCAATCTCTACTATTAGTATATATAGATTTGAACGTTAAAATTTTGTTTATCTTGATGAATATATTTTAATCGATGGTGTAAATTAGAAAAAAAAAAAAAGAAAAGACATTGTATAGATAATTTAAGATGTGAATTGAAACTTGTTCAAAAAAATGACATTCAGGTTGCGTTTGAGTAGTGAGATATTCTGCGAATAATAATGAAAAAGTAATGATAGAATATTAAATAGTAATAAAAAATATATGAAAAATAATAAAAAAATAATGAATAGTAGTAAGGTAATACCTGAGAATACCTCAGTATCTAAACTAGCCTCAAAGGCTGGATGACAGAAAAAAGGATAATATTTAAAGATAATAATTGGTGGCATTTGTGAGTTTATAAGAGAGAAAATAATAGAAAATAAATGAAGATGAAGCTATTAAGTTAATGGATATTGGCTCATCAGATGAGAATAAACAAATGGGATAAAATTTGGATGGAAAGGGGAGCCATAAAGAAATTAAGGAAGAAAAACGCCAAGTCTTAAAGCCTAAAAGACAACCCTAAAGTTAGAAAATGGTAAGGCAGGTGGTAGAATTATCAAAAGGTTTGAAATGGGTTGGTCGGAGGCATAAGTAAACATTAAGCAACATAGTCAAAAGAGGGGTTGCCCACATTTGAAGAAATATAATGAAAAAGACAAAGAATGGCATCCATGGCTGTTTAACGAAAATAGAACTAAAAATAAAAAAATAAAGCCACCTAGGAGATTAATTTTGTAAAAGAAATGCTTCATGTGTTGGGTCTGCAAAAAGAAATTTACAATAATATATTTTTTAGGTTGATATGACTTGATAAACAATATATATGACTCGTTTAGATAATGAGATGAGATAAGATGAGATTGTACTTTTAGATGAGTTGAATAAAATATTGTTATAATATTATTATTCTTTTGTGATTTGAAAAAATTGAATTGTTTATTATATTTTATACGAAAATTTGAAAAATTTATAATAATGAGATAAGATGGATTGAAAGTATTTTTGTATCCAAATGAGACCTAAAACTTCTCGAACCATAATGACTTGTAATGATACTTTGAATAATGCTTGTGCTATTGAATTGTTTATTATATTTTATACGAAAATTTGAAAAATTTATAATAATGAAATAAGATGGATTGAAAGTATTTTTGTATCCAAATGAGACCTAAAACTTCTCGAACCATAATGACTTGTAATGATACTTTGAATAATGCTTGTGCTTTGTTATTTTTCATTAAATACCAAACATAAGTGGATCTACGTTTTCATGGATTAGCTTGCATCAAAAGTGAACCTTGATGAGGCAGCAAAGTTTTCTTTGGGTTCTAAAAAAATTTGTACTCATTTAGACTTGGGTGCACAGCCAACTCATGGTTAAAGACTCGACACTCCCTTTATGTAATCAGTGGATAAAACCAACTAATTAATAAAAATCTTAATAGCATAAAATTGAGACCTATAATCTCAAAGACAGATCCTCATATTTTATTTGAAATAAGTAGTACTATATGTTGCATTAAATGGACATTCTCCATTATTTCATCCAAGTATATGCTAAGTTTTTTGTCCTCATTATGTTTGGAACTTTATTAATAGAGAAATGATATTTACAGTCTTAAGATGTGTAAGTTCTACACACTCATTTCAAAAAAAGAGAGTAAATATAGAATCCACATAAAAAATTATTTTTTATTAGTAGATCTCATTCATTTTTAAATCAAGTATGGAGAGCTTGCACACTCTAGAACTATATCTAACATTACTCTTAATAATATCATTATCAATTATACTAGGCTACAAAATTGGGTCAATCCTCTTATTTTCAATTTTACTCTAATTTATACGAAAAATTACATTTTACCACTTCAAGTTATCACTTCCAAAATACCATTTCTTTAAGATCTTCGCATGTTAACTATTTCTCATTCATCTTATCGGTCAGAAACTATAACTTATGTTGTAAATTGCAGAGCTAATTAAAAACACTTTAGAAGTCATTTGGATAGTGAATTGAGATGAGATGAGTTAAGATAAAAATTAAAAGTTAAATAAAATATTATTAGAATATTAGTTTTTAATATTATTATTATTCTGAAATTTGAAAAAATTGAATTGTTTATTATATTTTATATGAAAATTTTAAAAAAATTATAATGATGAGATGAGATGAGATGAAATACTTTGTTAATGCCCAAAAATGCGCAATCCCAAAGGGAAGAAAGATCCATTCTCGGGATGCACTGAGGTGGGCTGGGTCACGATCGGTGTCGTTTGGAGCCCCTGGCAAAGGTCTGGTGTGGCTGTACAGTATCGGTGCATACATCCATGGTAGTGAATAGTACTTAAATGAAGAGAAAATATGGAGAGATGAACATACAAATTTACGTGGTTCGGCACTAGCCTTACATCCACAAGGGTTTGGAGAGGAGAAATTCTATTATAATAAACTTGTTTACCGTCTCTCATAGCCTCTCATTTCTCACTGTATAATTGGAGATGTAGATCTACTTGCTGGAGAAGAGGTTCTCTCTAGAGCTTTCAAGTTGAAGAAGAAGTCGAAGCTAAAAGATAAGTCCATGAAACCGTAGGCACCATGTCCCTTTTATCTGACCCTCTGCTTGTGTGCACCTCGGTAGTGGTGAGGGTGTTTGCTTGGCATGTTTGACCCTTTCTCCCTTTCCCACTTTTTCCTGACACCCTCACCTCCTAGTCCTTTCTTGTCCCCTCTTATTCTTTCATATCTTTGTTTTCTAGTGATGGCCCTCTGATGAGCTGAATCTTTAAAATCACTTTGAGGGGCAGATATGTATGTCAAGCATCTTGCAATGATACTTTTAATCATCAAATCATTATTATCGACCCTTAAAATTCAGAAATGAAGAAGAATATAAAGAAATGAAATATATAGGTAAATTACCTAAATCACATAATTAACTAATATAAATGCATTAATATGTAATTGTTAATTTGCGAGCATTACCATTGCTTCATTGTAGCTGCCTCAGGAAGAAGAGGATTGGTTGTAAAGGTACTTGACGGATGTGATGACAGAGACAATCTTTTGTTGAAATTGAGATCAATATTAATGCAAGCATATACAATATTGAAAAATATCTAAGCTGTTTAATTATTATAAATACCGTTATTTGATCGAACATATATTTTTGTTCCAAGTATTATTGGTTTATCTTCAATAAGTTTTGATATTTTCTGACATTCGTCTTGGACAAATCGACCTCACATAGTCAAATATATTGGGTTCAAGCTACAAAATTGAAATAATTAAAAGAATTAACAGAATTTTCCTAAATTAATATTAGAATTCAATTTTAAAAGAAGTGAGAAGTTATAAGAATTTTTTACTTTTCATCAATAACATATATCTCTTAGATTGTTGTTAGTCCAAATATTGTCGTTACCTCTTTAGTTGGCTTAATTTTGATTGCAACATCTAAAATATCTAAATATTCAAATATGAAATGTTAATTTATTGATAATTAATTTATAATAAAATTAAAATTAAATTACCTATTTCTCCAATCGACCATTTGTAAGCCTCTAAATCCATGAATGGAACGATTTCATATTTTGGTGTCTCTATTTGCTCTTCATTTTGTGAAACATTTTCTATTATTGTTATTGAGTTCAGAGTCCATTAATATTGATATTTCTCTAATTTTCTATTATTGCTTATATAATACGACTAAAAAATATTTAAAGTCTCGTCCTTAGGGTTAATATCAGTTCCAAAACATTGCTGCCTGCACTCGATTTCCCTGGACCAACAATAAAAATAATTGTGATTAATAGTGTATTATATAAAATTATGAGGATTATTTTACTATAATATTTTTTTTAATAATTTTTGTATTTTTTATTTTCTTAAACAAAATATGTTGTAAAAAGATAAATAAATAAATGCAACATCATTAATATTTTGATATAATATGATAAAATTTAAGAACCTCAAATTTCAAAGAATATAAAAAATTGGAAACATAATATATGCTAACAAATATTATACCTCTTGATCAATAATGTCAGATTTTGGTACTTCACTGTTGTGCGTTAGCTTATTCACTTAGGTGACTTATCTGCAATGATCATCTTAATTTTTCAGTTATTTATATTTAGAGTGATATCCTTTATTGATGTATACACCGTCAGCATTTTTTTCCCTTTTCAGTTACAAAAATATCATATGCATTATGCATAAGTATAGCAAATCTTAATTTAAATTCATGAACTACCAAAACAATTGACAAGGACATCTAATTAAATGACTGAATATTAGTCATATAGAAATTAATATTATAATAGACAATAAATTGAAATTATACAATTAAATCTAGTTACCTGTATAACATTAATTCAAACATGATAACGTTAGTAATTCTATGAACACAATATTTTTTGTGCAGTTATTTTTGTTCAGTGAATACTGGTCGTATTAGAATTCTCACTCTAAATGCTATCTTCGCCCTTGATAAAGCCACGTATAATTGACCATATGAAAAAACTGGTTAAGGTAAATAAATCTCAACATAATCCAATGTCTGCCCTTGTGACTTATTTATAGTCATTGTGAAACTTAATCTTATAGAGAACTGAGTTCGTTTGAATGGAAAACTACTATTTTCATCAACATTTAGTAAGAATGATATCCTTAGAATGAACACTCTTTTTCTGATATAATGTCCAACTGCAATTTCTGCATATATGATATTTCGATCAAAAGCTCGACAAATTAAATTGATTCCATTGCATAGCCCTTCTGAATGATTAATGTTTCTAAGGAGCATGATGATACAATTTTTCTTGAGTAATAATTTATGAGGTGGAAGTGCGTTTGGGGTTAGAGTATCTAAGAAATCTTTCATAACTGATTGTTCAGATGAATAGATTGTCTCATTAAAACTGTAATATCGCTGAACTTCACCTGGGAACCTATGAATTAATAATGCATCTATTTCATCAACATAACCATTCTTGGTGCTAATATGGCCTGATTTATCATAGTTGAAATATTTATTGAATATTCAATATTGTGGAAAACATCTCCTATTAAATGATCTAAATAAGTGTTGTCATCATCATAGGGAACAAGCATCCCATTCGTAATTTTTATAGTTTCATCAACTGTGTTTGGTGGCATTCCGTTGCCTACTTCTAACACATAATCTGAAAAAACTGGATCCAATCTTGCTCACATATTTTCAGTTAATCGGAACTTGGTCAATGTAGATCACAAATAGAAATAAACAAAACTGAAATTAACATATTCTTGTCTTGTTTCTTTACGAACCATGGGTAAAACCTATAGAAAATCTCCGCCGAAAATAACAACCTTTCCACCAAATGTTATATCTGAATCATTGATGTCTCATAGCATTTTATCTAATGCTTTTATGTGTTATTTTCTTGTCACTGGAGTCTCATCCCATATTATTAATTTTGTTGCACGAAATAGGTATGCCAGGGCACTTTGTTGGCTAACACAACCTGTGCTTCTTCATCAATATTAAGTGGAAGCATAAAACGTGAGTGTGTTGTTCGACCTCCTGGAAAAATAGATGCAGCAACACTTGATGAAATAGTTGCAAGTGCTACTAATTTTCTTGGTCATACTGTTGCGAGAAGTGTCTTGTATAAGAATGTTTTCCCTGTCCCACCTGGGCTATCTATAAAGAATGCAGCTTTTTGATTTGCAAATACCTTTTTCAGCACTGTATTATAGACATGTTGTTGTTTACTATTAAGAGATTCTGATGCGGCATTATCTTGTTCTGAAATTTTAACAACTAATTCATCATTGATTTCTTTAAATTGAAATTCTTCTTCACCAAAGTAGATGTCATCATTAAGAAGATGGTAGGAATTAATGTCTTTTCCCATTGATTCAATTGTAAAAGAGATTTAACTCAATACTTGGGTTCTTACATTGATATAAAATCTTCTGTTGATTTGAAATTAACTAACATATCTTGCTCAAAACGTTCCCAAAGCTCCATCGGATTGGTTGGATTACAATAAACTAATATTGTTGCAAATAACCATCTCAAACTGGATGACATTGGATATAGAAATGCTTCATATAAACAATCTTTTAAGCTACTGTCAGCAAACCATGCATTGTTGCTGTCTCGCGAAATGTTAGGTCCACAACATCATCAACTGTCCTAAGATCTTCAAAGGACAAAGGTCTTTTTACATGATTTAGCAATATCTGCAGATAATACCTCTCACCTTCAAATGGATTTACTGTAACAATACGACCTATAACAATTTTCTTTTTTCTATGAGTCCACTCTTTATACAGTAATCTTTTTGCATTCTCATCTACTCGATTTAATGCAAAGAATTATGTTAACATCGATTTTCTAGAACGATCTAAATTGACAACATTGATTAAATCGTCAAATGCTCGGAAAGTCACTGGGTGTTGATCCTCTAAATGTAAATGTAAACTATACACTGTTGGGTATATTTTATTAATAATGAAGAAATATATTCTCCACATAGCTTCGAGAGAGCAATTCATCGAGCCGATTGGAATTATTGGATTTCATCAACTTGTTGATTGTTTTGTTCAAAAATCAAGTTGAAGGCAACACGATCATGCCCTTTATAAATGCACTTATAAAAATATTTGGTTGCTTTTATTGTAGAACAAATCTCGACATTAATGTGACAATCAAATGTTGCAAGCAGATATAGATTATATGGAACAACCCAACAATTATCTAAATTTTGGCCTCTAACTTTGACAATTATTCCATTGTTTGAACACCTATATATTGGGAAGCAATCATTTCCAACTGTTGTAGCAGATGCATAATTCTTTAGATAATTACTTTTGCATCAACAATTTTTTTTCATGTAAACATTTGATGGGTTTAAGACTCCACATGGTCCATACATCATATGCTTGACAACAGTGTTATGAAAGTGCAAGTTTGTATTTTTATCAAGTATCTCTGCTGATATGATCTCATCAAAAGATTTAGGCGCATAAACTTTCTAATCATTCTGCAAGATAATTAAAAAATGCGCATCTGGAAGACTACTTTTTTGATGTTCAATAACGTATACATACGCAGAGACTTTAACAAATATTTGCCTCTTGAATAATTGATTATTTAATTCTTCTAATTTTGCATGAAAGACTCGAGCAACCAAATCAGGTCGATTTTGGCTCTCCTCGTGCAGACTTAGTTCATTTGCAATTTCTTGCCAGTTTGGATTGCACGTCATTGTTAAGAAAATGTCTGGTTTGCCATAACGCTGACCTAAAGTCATTGCTTCCATATATCTTTTCTCATGTCTCTTGAACCTCCAATAAATGATAAAGGCAGTATAATCCGTTTTTCAACATTAGAAGCGTTTGTTTCTCCAAGCATAATGATATCAACAATACCTTGATATTACTATAATCGAATATGTTGTTGTTTGTTTTTAAAATAATATAATATTGACGTCTCGATCTTAACATATATATCTACTACAAATTGTTGCAATAGTCGACTAGAAAGTAGCAAAATTGATTTGATATTTTCTCTTATTTGTAATTTGTAGCAATAATATTCACGGCATGAAACAATTGGATCATTCATTTCTCTGTTTAATGCTACAAAAGTAGAATGTGAATGAAATTTTGCTAAATTGGACATAAGTACTAAATAAAATTTTTGAATATTAATACTACAATCTAACCTCGTTGTTCTTTTACAAGTAATTCTTATGCAGTCACTAATTGTTGAGGATTTATTGATCTGTTTGTTTCGTTATATGTAGATCTGCTTCCTCTACTAACCCTTTCAATCCCTTGATGTCAACCAATATAGCCAAAAAGAAATAACAACGGATATTGCAATGAATCATAACACCCAAAATAGTACTGAACAATATGACTTCCACCAGAATGGTTAAAGACAAAAATGTCAAGTCCTCTTAGTTATCTCTATCATCGTTTTCTACCCATATTGCTGTAACTTGTGAGGATGTGGGGGCATTGAATACACGTTGATCTAAGTCAGCATCTGATCTTATATGAATTATTTGATTTTCCAAATCTAGCAAATCACCAAGAGAACAGAAAAAATAGAATATGGATTGATGCTAAGAATATTAATGAGTTAAGTTACAATTGATGGATCCATTTTGTTTGAATAAAAAATATGATTTTCCAATTCATGCTCTGTATCATAGAAATAAACTGGAGATAAGAAGGACGACCATTTGAAAGAAGCAAATCATTGATATAGTGATAGATTTGTCCCTGAGTTCTGAAAGTATAAATTATATTTCTTCTGCAAAGATCTTTATCAAATTTCACTCCAAATGATGTAAAAGCGAACTTGTTATTATAAATTCGAATGCATGTCCTAAAATGTGTAGATTTATCTGTATTGGAGGTAAACAACACATAAAACTGATCAAGAACATCATTTATGACTAAAGAAATTTTTCCATCATCACATCAAAAACTAGTTGTTTCATGACAGAATTGATTTGCTTTACAATGTATGCAGTTAGGTACTAATGACAGAGAATATGCTTCAGACGACATTACCTTCAACAATTGTCTAAATTCAGTAGAACCGTGATGTGACTGACTTATTTTGTTGAAAAATTAAAATAAGGCAACAGATGCAAACTCTTAATATTAATTTGATGACTGAATTAAAAGAACTAACTAATTTTATATTTCTTTCTTATCCCAACAAGGTGTCGGTATATTTGTTTCGTAGCTTGATTTCTCTTGAACAATATATATATACTATTTGTATAATATATTCTGAAATATCAGAGAAAAAGAACAAAATGATGGTTGAATAAGAAATATCGAAAAATAATTAGAGGAGAACCTCTTGGATAAAGATTTGATTAGAAGATTCAGAGAATTGTTTATGGATGAATTTGTCTTTGAATTAATGACACAGACATCAACACTAGGAAGAACACATAGTTCACGAGACGATTTCTCTTCAATGATATCAATATGAATATCAGAATTCCCTTATCTCTTTGATACTCTTTCAACAAGACTAAAGTCTTGAATGTTGTCTGTATATCCAATCATTGTTTGTGTTGAATACGTGTCAAGGTTTTATGTGGATGGATGTACACTTGTAAATATGGTAATGGTAATGGCACTTTTGAAATATGCGATTAATGGCATTTTTGTAATATCTCAGTAATGGCAACTTGTAATTATATATATTTGTATATAAAGGCAATTGTGCTTACGAGAATCAATAGAAGCAGAAAAGAAAAAGTCACTTTACTTTTATGAGCCGCGATCCTGGGAGAGAAACGGAAGGGGTTTTCAAACCCTAGTTTTACCAAGATCAAATTAGAACTTGAAGAGATGATCAAATGTGTTTTATGGTGTGGTTTCGTTAAATGATAATATGAGGAAGCTAATCCATATTTTGTGCGGTGATCAACGGTTGTAAGTGATTGTAAAATCAAGTTTTGATGCATTCTTCAATAATAAAAACTCCTAGACTGTTCTTGCCGTGGATGTAGACTATTAGAGTTGAACCACGTAATTTCGTTGAACCACGTAATTTCTTGTGTTGATTACGCATTTCTTTTATTAATCTTGCATGAATATATACTGTGATTTTGAGTTTCTAATGTGTTTAAAGTAGTGAACTAAACCAATCCCTTTAATCATATAATTTCTTGGTGATTTGGTTGTTTGATATTCAATATTAATTGTATATTACAACCAATTACATTAATTTGATTCTTTGAGTATTTGTTTGTGAGAGACTGAAATTATAACAAGTGGTGGTATCAGAGCTTTGGTTCGATGAGGACTGCGAGGTTCGATATTGAAAAGTTTGATGGAAAAAATGACTTTGGGCTATGGAAGATCAAGATGAAAGCTCTTCTAACTCAACAGGGTCTCCAAGAAGCTCTTCTTGGAGAAAAGAAAATGGAATTTGTTGAAGAGAATGATAAGAAAGAAATCTTGAGAAAGACTCACAGTGTACTCATTCTTTCTCTCGGAGATAAAGTTCTAAGGGAGGTAGCCAATGAAGACACCGCTACTGGAATTTGGCTGAAATTAGAGAGCTTCTACATGACAAAATCTCTGGCCAACCGACTGTACAAGAAAACAAAGCTCTACACATTCAAGATGTCCGCAGGTATATCGATTTCTAACCATCTTGATGCTTTTAATAAAATTATTTTAGATTTAGCTAATATTGATATTAAAATTGACGATGAAGATGAAACAATTTTATTGTTGAGTTGTTTGGATAATTCTTATGCTAGTTTAAAAGAGACTATGATGTATGGGAGGGAAACACTGACCTTAGATGAGGTTCAGGTCGTATTACATTCTAGGGCATTACAAGCCATGTCTGAAATAAAATCTGAAGCTGAGAAGGGCTTGATTGTGAAAGGGAGAGCTGAAAAAGGAGGTCAAAAGGGAAAGAACAGTAAAACCAATGTAAGGGGTAGGTCTAAGTCTAGAGGGAAGCAATTAAAATGCTTCCTGTGTCACAAAGATGGGCATTTCAAAAAAGATTGTCCTAATAAGAGATCTAACACATGAAATGGATCTAAGGAGGTGAGGGATGCCTTGGTTGTGAGTGATGGGTATGAGAGTGCCAAGGTTCTAAATGTATCCGAGGTTGATTCAGGAAAAGAATGGATCCTTGATTCAGGATGTTCATTTCACATGTGTCATAATAAAACATGGTTTGGAACTTTCATTAGTTTAGATGGGGGATTTGTGATGCTTGGCAACAATAATTCTTGTAAAATCTAAAGTATAGGGTCAGTGAGGCTAAGGCTCTATGATGGTATTAAAAAACTCTTAACTGAGATTAGATACATACCTAAATTAAAAAGGAACCTAATCTCACTAGGTGTGTTAGACCTATTAGGGTACACCTTTAAATCTGAATCTGGATTTTTTAGGGTTGCTAAGGGTTCACTTATCTTGATAAAATGAGTCATTAAAAATGGCTTATATACCCTCATTGGAAAAACTGTTATAAGTGAGGTTTATTCTATCCTAGATAAAGGTGATGATAGGGTTGTTTAATGGCACAAAATGTTAGGTTATGTGAATCACAAAAGACTTTTAGAACTCAATAAGCAGTGGTTGCTAGGTGAAAAAAAAGCTGAAAATTTTACCTTTTGTGAGGATTACATTATTGGGAAAGCAAAAAGGGTAAGTTTTAAAACAGCCACTCACACTATAAAACAAACTCGGGACTATGTGCACTCGGACCTTTGGGGTCCAGCTAAGGTCAACTCACGTGGAGGGGGAAGCTATTTCCTCTCTATAATTGATGCTATTCCAGAAAAGTGTGGTTGTACATTCTTAAAAATAAGAGTGACACTTTCAAGAAATTTAAGGAATTGAAGAAATTGGTAAAAACTCAAATAGGAAAAAAGGTTAAGAAATTAAGAACTGATAATGGGCTTGAGTATCTCTCAAGTGAATTCAATCAGTTTTGTAAGAATGAGGGTATGACTAGGCATAAAACAGTAAGGGAAACCCTTCAATCGAATGGTCTAGCGGAGATGATGAATAGGACCATATTGGAGAGGGTTAGATACTTACTGTCAAACTTGGGACTTTTTAAGTCTTTTTGGGCTGAAGCTGTCACAACTACAGTCCATTTAATTAATAGGAGTCATTCTTTAGCCATAAGGTTTAAGACTCCTCCAGAAATGTGGATTGGAAAACCTTTTAACTATGACTACTTGAGAGTGTTTAGGTGTGTTGCGTATGCTCACACCAGAACTGACAAACTGGAACCAAGGGCTATGAAATGTATTTTTGTGAGGTACCCTGAGAGAGTAAAAAGGTACAAGTTATGGATTGATAACCCAGGGATACAAAAATGTATTATTAGTAGAGATATGGTCTTTAATGAACATGACATGGCTTGAGTTAAAACTAAAAGACTTGAACCTATCCAGGATACTAACCCTGAGAAGATACATCTTGAGGTGGAGCAACCTGACAATAATTTGAGAAAATTAGAAGGCCAGGATGCTGAGACTCAAACTTCCACTTTAGGTGATGAGGACCAAGGTGGAGTTATTTCTTACAACTTGGTCAGGGATAGAAAAAGGAGGTTTATAAAACCCCCAAAGAGGTATGGTCAAGTTGAGATGACTATTTTTGCTTTGACCGTAGAAGATGAAGTTGTAGAAATGGATCCTAGATTCTACAAGGAAGCCATGGAAAATATTGAGTTTCATCAATAGGTATAGGCTATGGATGAGGAAATGGATTCTTTGAAAAAGAATCATACTTGGAAAATGGTTGTTAAGCCTGAAAAGGTTAAGCTTGCAGGGTTTAAATGGATCTACAAAATGAAAGATGGCATACTAGGAGTTGATGGTCCTAGGTATAAGGCTAGACTGGTAGCAAAGGAATTCACTCAAAGAGAAAGAATAGATTTTAATGAAATTTTTTCACCTGTTGTTAAACATATTTCAGTAAGGTTTATTCTATCCTATACCGCATATGAAGATTTACACTTGGAGCAATTAGATGTAAAAACAAATTTCTTGCATGGTGAACTAGATAAGACTATTTACATGTAATCCCTCAGGGTTATGTAAATGAGTCCAACATTAATCATGTCTGTTTACTTAAAAAATCATTATATGAACTTAAACAGTCCCCAAGACAATGATACAAAAAATTTGACTCTCATATATTAGACAATGGATTTAAAAGGAGTAATTATGATAGTTGTGTGTACTTTAGGCATTACAGAGACCACATTATTTACCTACTCTTGTATGTAGATGACATGCTTATAGCATGTAGGGATGCCGATCTAATTGATGAAGTAAAGTGTATACTGAAAATAGAATTTGAGATGAAGGAACTTGGGCCAGTTAAGATGATATTAGATATGAAAATAGTTAGAGATAGGAAAAAAAGACTTCTCTATCTATCTTATTAGATTTATGCAAGGTATACCTTATGCAAGCATGGTGGGAAGCATCATGTATGCTATGGTGTGTGTTCTCTAGACCTAACTTAACCTATGTTGTTAGCATGGTAAGTAGGTTTATGAGTAACTCTGGGAAGCCACAGTGACATTCTATAAAGTGGGTATTACAGTACTTAATTGAAACTCAGTGTCTAGGTTTGAGGTTTGGAGGGGAAGTGCAACAGGGGAGTGAGTTAGAGGAATTTATGGATTCTGACTCTACTGCTAATTTGGATTCTAGAAAGTCTTTGATTGGGTATGTATTTACAACATTTGGAAAGGCTATTAGTTGGAAAGCTAATTTATAATCTGTAATTACTTTATCAACAACTGAAGCTGAATATATTGCTATGACAGAAGCAATATAGGAGATATGTGGTTAAATGATTTTTTACATGAGTTAGGCATATTTAAAGTGGTTATCACAGTTCAGTATACCATGAAAGGTTTAAACACATAGACATTCGACTTTATTTTGTGATAGATGTAATAGCATTTGGAGATGTTAAAGTAGAAAAGGTTCTAACTGAAGAAAACGTTTTTAATATGATGACAAAATCCTTACCAGCTACCAAGTTTAGGCATTGCCTAAATTTGATTAGTATGAGAAGCTATTAGAGCTCAGATTACTTTGCAGGAACAATCTAGAGGAAGAAGAAGATCATTTTGCAAGGATAAAAGACTCGTCAAGATGGAGATTTGTTGAAGACATGTCAAGTTTTTACGCGGATGGATGTACACTTGTAAATATGGTAATGGTAATGGCACTTTTGTAATATGTGATTAATGACATTTTTGTAATATCTCAATAATGACAAACTTGTAATTAGATATATTTGTATATAAAGGCAATTGTGCTTACGAGAATTGATAGAAGCAAAAAAGAAAAAGTCACTTTACCTTTATGAGCCGCGATCTTGGGAGAGAAACGGAAGGGGTCTTAAAACCCTAGTTTTACTAAGATCAAATTGGAGCTTGAGGAGATGATCAAGTGTGTTTTATGGTGTGGTTTCGTTAGAGGATAATACGAGGAAGCTAATCTATATTTTGTGCGGTGATCAACGGTTGTAAGTGATTGTAAACTCAAGTTTTGATGCATTCTTCAATAATAAAGACTCATAAACTGTTCCTGCCATGAATGTAAACTATTAGAGTCGAACCATGCAATTTCTTGTGTTGATTTCGCATTTCTTTTATTATTCTTACTTATATTTTGATCTTGCATGAGTATATACTCTGATTTCGGGTTTCTAACGTGTTTAAAGTAGAGAACTAAATCAATCACGTTAATCATATAATTTCTTGGTAATTTGGTTATTTGATATTCAATATTAATTGCATATTACAACCAATGACGTTAAATTGGTTCTTTGAGTATTTGTTTGTGAGGCTGAAATTATAACAATTTGAATATCGAGCAATCGACGTAGTCATTTGATCACTAGCAGATGTATTGAAATCATCATCATCAAATGATCTGGAATCATTTATACAAATCGAGTTGCTTTTAAATACTCTTTATTTAGCATATCTTTCTTTTTATTTTCCAAGGATCTCTTTATTTTTCTTTTCTGGTAAGTCTCTATACATGATTCTTTTTGCAGGTTGTTTTCTATAATTTTCAAAAATAATTCACAGACATCAACACTAGGAAGAACACATACTTCACTATACGAATCCCCTTTAATGATATCAATATGAATATTAGAATTCCGTTGTCTCTTTGATACTCTTTGAACAAGACTAAAGTCTTGAATGCCGTCTATATATTGGACATCATTGTTTGAATATAGAGCAATTGACGTAGTCGTTTCATCACCAACAGATGTATCGAAATCATCATCACCAAATGATCTGGAATCATTTATACGAATAAAGTTGCTTTTGGATGCTCTTTGTTTCGCATATCTTTCTCTTTGTTTTCTGCATTTCTCTTCCTTTTTCTCTTCTGATAAATCTATATACAGGATTCTTTTTGTAGGTTATTTTCCATGATCTTAAAAAAATAGTTTACAAACTTAAATTTTATAGAAATTTATATTTTCGTTTCTCAATTTTTTTAAAAAATTATTTACAGAATCTTATCACTTCTCATTATGTTAATGAAAGAAATAATTGTTTCAATTGTTGGATACCGTTCTACACAAGCAAGATGAAATAAATAAATAAAAATTATTTCCAACACTCAATTAAATAAATAATCAAATAATAAAATACTATGAAACTGGAATCTAACAAAATCATATTTCAACATCACATACAAAAAATGTTTTAGAAACTATTTGTCAAACTTAATTCCCTATTCCAAGCAACTACCAACTATTTCTCTACTAATTATTTTAAAATATTTCTCTACTAATTTTTTATTTGGATGTTATGATTTTTTAGTTTTTTTCTTATTGTTGATTTTTGGGAAAAAAGGGATGGTTTAAGTCTTGAGGATGAGAGATCGATCAATGTGGCATGTGATTTGTGTTAGTCGGTTTCTTATTGTATCTAAATCATTAAGATTGACATATTTTTTTAATGTTTAATTATTATCTTTTAAAATTGTGTATCTTCCGATTTATATAGGTTGAGTGTTTGGGTTTATATGTCAATGTGTCAAGTTGTGTGTTAGTAGGTTTAATATGATTTTTGTTGTATTATTTTGTGATAACTAAATTGTGAAATTTATTTTGATGTGCTTTTTTTATATTAATTATTGTTTAGTATTTATCACTAAGATTGCACATTTTTTTTATTTTTTAATTATTATTTTTTAAAATTTTGTATCTTTTGATTTATATAGGTTGAGTGTTTGAGTTTATATGTTAGCGTGTCAAGTTGTGTGTTAGTAGGTTTAATGTGATTTTCGTTGTATTATTTTGTGATAACTAAGTTGTGAAATTTATTTTGACTTGCTTTTTTTTATATTAATTATTGTTTAGTATTTAAATTTCTCTTTATTTTAATTTATTTTAATGTAGCGACAATTATTGATATATGGCTTGAGCTTTGAAAAGAATATATGCTTAATTTATTAGCCACTCTTAAATGCCATGACATTTAAAGCAAGCAAGAAAGAAGCATTCAAATGATAAAGTAACTCTATTTATTGCCCCAACACGTAGAAAGCATCTTAGTATCTGAATTAATACATAAACAAAAGAAAACACGGTGCCGTTTTGGGCACAACATTTATAAACCTAAGATTTTTTTCTTCCGTTTACTTCTTTTCTTCTCTATGCATACACATTCATTTCTTCTCGACTATTTTTATTTTCTTCTTTCCTCTCTCCTCGCACTCTCTTCTCTAATCTTCTTCTTCGCTCTCTATCTTTCTCGTTTTCTCTGCATATTCTCCCTCTGAAACCAAACTTTTTTCTCTCTGTCTTCTTTCTTTTTTTCATTTTGTATGTTGTTTTTATCTTCATCTTTGACACTTCTCTCTTCAGGTTTGTTACTTGTAGCATTGGGTTTGTTTTTGTTAATTTTTTTCCTGTAGATTTGCATGTCGTGAGTTCTTTGCTTTTATTATTTAAACGTTTTTGAAAAAATATAAATTTTTTTTCGGTTGATGGATTGGTTTAAAGTTTTTTTTTTTGTTCACATTTTTGTATACGGTTTTGGTGTTTTCGTTTCATTGACGGTTTTTTTTTCTCATTTTGCTATTTAAATATTTTTTAAAAGATCTATTTTTTCTGGTTTTTTTCCTGTGGGTTTGCATGTCGTGAGTTCTTTGCTTTTCTTATTTAAATGTTTTTGAAAAAAAAATATTTTTTTATGTTCAATGAGTTTTTTCTCTTGTGGGTTTGCATATTGTGAGTTCTGTCTTTGAGGTTTTTTCACATTTTTCTTTTGATTGACTGGATTTTTCAGGTTCTCTTTTTGGTTTTTTTTTTTTTTCGATTGATGGATTGAGTTAAAGTTTTTTTTTTTTGGTGTTCACATTTTTGTATACGGTTTTAGTGTTTTCGTTTCATTGACGGTTTTTTTTCCTCATTTCACTATTTACAGATTTTTTAAAAGATCTATTTTTTTTTGGTTGTTTGATTTTTTTTCCTTTAGATTTGCATATCGTGAGTTGTCTGTTTTCTATTCTTTACTTTTGTTATTTAAAATTTTTTTGAAAAAATATAAATTTTTTATGTTTGATGGGGTTTTTTTCCTTGTGGGTTTGTATGTTGTGAGTTTTATCTTTGGGTTTTATATATGGTTTTCATTTTTATTTTTTTGGAACAAAGTAAATGGGTTTTTTTTTTTGGAACAAAGTAGATGGGTTTTTGTTTTTTCGGTTTGCATGTTGTTAGTTAGTTTGTTCTTTGCTTTAGTGATGTATAGATTTTTGAAAGAATACAAATTTTTACGTTGTTTCAATGGTTTTTCTTTTCCGTTGATATTTTTTATCAAATAACTTGTACCTTAATTGGGTTATTTGATTTACAGATTTGTTAGAAAATATTTATTTTTTTGAGTTTTGTAATTTGTAGATTTGTGAAAAAATATAAATTTTCCTTCTGTATGTTATTTACTTTTATCTTGTGGGTTTGTTTTAACATCAGGTGTTTATACATATTAATGACGCTCATTACTACTTAGTTGTCACGGTCTTTAGTTTCTCCTAGAAACAGTGCACTTTTTCTCTAAAAAAAATTTGATTAACACTTAAAAACTAATGTAGACCTGCAATGCTCATGGACTCTGTTGTGTTCCTTTATATGATACTCTAGGTATTGTTTTTCGTTAACATCCAATTAATTACACCAAAACACAGACCCATCTACTCTCTTGGTACTGAGGTTTTTTATAATTAGAAAATATAACATATTCTGTTATATAAGACGTTCAACTTTCTTTCCAAAACTCAAACATTTATATGCATTGACCTTAAACCTTAAATCTTGAGCATCTTGTGAAATGTAATATTTATTGCTGTTTGATCTGGTCTAGTTTGCTGGTTAGGTGCTGGTGCTGTGGAATTTTCTAACAATCATTCATGAACCAGCATGAAATTATACATGTGAAATGATTATATTGCAAGAGATGTTAAAAGATGTTGTTTGGCAAGTGAGAGTATCTCAAGTACTCTCACTACTATTCTTTACTTTATTATTAATTTTCACCTACTTTTCTACTATTTATTACTTTTCACCTACTTTTTACTACTATTTAATATTTTATTATTACTTTTTCACTACTATTCACAAATAATCTCAACATTTCAGGTATTCTCACAAACATTATCAAGAATAAAGTTGGGGCAGAACACGTTTATGCGGTGTATTTTCAGGATTTTTTGGCTTAAGTTTATTTGTACATTTTGTTTAATAAATCTGTAAAATATGTTGTCTATATTTATTTCATCATGTAATTTGGTCACAACTGCTAAATGTCTGACAAATTTTTCATTTCCAGGTTGAGAGCTCCCCTTCTCCAGGTACTTTCTGACCTTTTTTCCCCTCAGTTTTTTTGCTTAATTTTCTAATTATTTCTGCTATATTTTTCTTAGAAATATGAACAAACATGTGTAATGTATAGATAGACTATATATATATACTATAAACACACAAAACATAGATAGACTATATATATACTATAAACACACAAAAAGCATTTAGACTGACCTTTTAAATGTTTCTTAAAACCTTAGGACGACTGCACTGCTTACACACACCTGATTTGAAAGAAACAGAGCTTAGAAGAAACTGAAAGAAATAGAAGATAAACTGAATATATAGTTGCATAAGTTTTCTGAATTGAGTTTTCAACTTTGTAAGTATATGTTTTATTAAGTATTTTGTTTCTTTGTTTTGTTGTGATTTCATGTCTTAATTTATTCATTTATAGTTTAATTGTGTATAATTTTATACCCATTCAACTCAAAAGCTCCCTATACCTAAAAAAAGAAGTTTACAATAGCATAAAGAACACAACATAGTAAGCATATGGTAGTTTAGGATATTTTAAACTAAAAAAACTTATGGGTTTCAGATTCTTCCTTTCAAAATTATGAAATGTTAGTTATATGCACCAGATGTTTACTTAGATTTCTTTATTAATCTTTAGTAACTTATTGATAGAAAAATGGTATGAAATATAAAGATCTTGAAGGCAAAACAGGATTTGTTTTCTCTAATAGTTAACATAAAACAGATTAATAAAGATACAAATGATTACCTTAAACTCGGCAAAATTTGAATACCTCCCAACAACAGAAATATCAATATAATCTGAAACTAAAATAGAGGAAAATTTTGATTTTCAGATTTAGAAGAGAAGATAAACATAAACCATATATTTGAAGAACTAAAAAATGCTGATTAATATAGATCAATAATTTCAACCAGAGTAAATCCCTAATAGCTTCCAACAACACAAAGATGAATACAAACTCAAGGAGAAATAAAGGGATTTCTTCGGCTGTGAATGTGTACTTGATGTGTTTGTGTGAGTTATTCTTTAAATTTTATTTATTTGTATTTGTTTTTTTAATATGTAATTGGACAATTGTAATAACCAATAAATAATTGTTTTGAAATTATCAATCAAAATGCAGTATTTAACGAAGCTGCAGTGTCTTCTTTGTATTACATTCACAATGTAATTGTCAATTACAGAATTGTAACATCTAATAAATAATTGGAGAATTGTAATAGCCAATAAATAATTGTTTTGAAATTATCAATCAAAATGCAGTATTAAGAGAAATAGAGGGGATTTCTTCAACTGTGAATGTGTACTTGATGCGTTTGTATGAGTTATGTTTTAAATTTTATTCATTTGTATTTGGTTTTTTAATATGTAATTGGAGAATTGTAACAACCAATAAATAATTGTTTCGAGATTATCAATCAAAATGTAGTATTTAATGAAGCTGCATTGTCTTCTTTGTGACCGTTACATTCACAGTATAATTGTCAATTGCAGAATTGTAACGTCTAATAAATGATTGGAGAATTGTAACAGCCAATAAATAATTGTTTTGAAATTATCAATCAAAATATAGTATTTAATGAAGCTGCAATGTCTTCTTTGTAACCGTTACATTCATAGTACACGGACGGGATGAACAACGTTAACTTTAACGGGAAAACAACAAAAACCGTTAAAACAATATTTGCAGTTTGATAACCACTTTATATATATAAAGATATATTTATACGTGTATATATATTTATGAATGCTATTCTTTATCTTCATTTTTATTATCTTCAGTTACATCAATTGGTGTTTCACATTTTAACTGGCTTTATGAGTTAGTCAGGGAAATAAATGTTACTAAAAATCTGACATATCATCTGGCATGATTGGGAATAACCAAGTCTATAATAAAGAACAATATTTCTTGTCTTTTTAATATTTCTTAGCAAAAAATAATTATATGATTTTTTTAGAAATGCGAGTGACTTTTTTTTTCGCAATTTATAGCCATTTAAAGATAATGCTAAAAACCACCATGAAAATTTTAAAAGCGCTTCAAAAATATGTTTAACAAATAATAAACAAGTTTTTTATTACAAAAATTTCTAGCAAAGCTTTTCATTTAAAAGCACTATAATTGATCAGCACTATAATTTAAAGCAAATAATTACACCATGTGGCAATGAGATTAGAAACAAGTTAAAGGAAGAAAAAGTGGAGAGTAGGGAAAGTAAGAAGCCTTTTACCACCAAGAGCTACTGCAAAAGTCCTGAAAATCATTTTAGTACCAAGGGATCGAGAAGATAAACTAATCTGGGAGCATGAAAATGATGGTCAATACATTGTGAAAAGTGCCTATAGATTTTTTCATGCCATTGAAAAAAATCAGAGATGAAGGTGAGAGCTCAAATGCAGAAATTCAAAAAAGTATATGGTGGAGACAATGGAAGTTAAAATTAAAAAATAATGTCAAGGTATTTGTATGACGAGCTTGTAAAAATGGTTTGCCAACTTTGCACAATTTAAAAACCAAGAAAGTGGTTATGGAGGATGATTGCATTTTCTGTAGGGAGGAAGTGGAAGATACTGGACATGCCCTTTATTCCTGCCCATCCATTAGAGAGTGCTAGAAGAAACATCTAAACTATTTGCCCCCACTTGGATTTAGAGGAAAGTTTGAGGATTTAGTGTAGGGAGTGATGAAAACAAGTACATAGGAGGAGTTAGAACATTTTTTTCTCATTCCATGGGAATGTGGTACAAAAGAAATCAGAAGGTTCATAAAAAGAAAGACCTCTTTCTTGAGTAAGTGGTAGAATATGCACTATCTCTACAGAACGATTATAAGGAGTTTCAAGGTCGACAAAAGCATCTGACTCACCTGCAACAATGTTGTTAGGCTCCTCCACCTTTAGGAGCAATGAAGCTAAATGTCGATGGGGTTGTTTTCATGATCAGTGTAGAGCAAGGGTCGGCATTATCCTTAGAGATGCCAATGGTGATGTTGTGATGGCTGCTAGTAAAAAAGAGAATGAAGTTAAAATCTTACAGAAATTGAACTTCGAGATATGCTTAAAGGGCTTTAGCTGTGTATTCCTATGGGTTTACATGAATTGATTGTGAGAAGTGACTCTTTACTTGTAGTGAAAGAGATACAAGCTAGTGGGGAATTTTTGTCACTACTGAATAACTTGATTCAAGAAGTTAAAGACCTGGTGAAGAAGATCCCACTCTGCATTGTGCAACATGTTAGATGCATAGGAAATGAGGTTGCTCATAGACTTGCAAAACATGCTCGGAATGTAGTTGACATTACTGTGTGGAGGAATTTTAGTCCAGATTTCATTTCCCAGGTTATCTGGATAGATATGCAGTTGTAATGTGTTTTTCTCATTGACTGAAATTGAGTTGCTATAAAAAGCACTATAATTAAAAGCTCTATATATTACCTATAACAACTCCAAACAAGCATTTACCAGCTTGTAGAAAACTTGATTTTGAAGTTGAGTTATTACAATGATCCATAATCTGAGGGTGTGCTAGAATTTGTGGATTGATTGTGAATTTTTTGTTATTATTTTTGAGTAATTAATCCTTTAGCCGATATTTTTGTGGGGAGTGAGACTACCATGTTTGAGGGGTAGAAAGTGTGGCATGTAAGTGGACAAGTAATCGCAGTGAATAGTTCCTAAGGTAACCATACACATGCCACTCATATACAACCATTTTACAAATTATTCTGCATCAATCAATGTCATCGTACCACCTTATTAAAAATAGTTGCAAATTAAATAACCATATTTTATTTAAAATAAAGTTATATAATAATTATAAGTTTGTTATTGTTGATCTAATTTTTATTAGTTTGATGTGTGACTCTCAATTCAAACTTGTTTTAGGCTATACAAAAATATTTTCAACTCATTTTATCTTATCTCATTTTATTATTATAATTTTTTCAAATTTCTATGTAAAATATAATAGAGAATTCAACTTTTTTTCAAATCTCAAAACAATAATAATATTAAAAAATAATAATCTAACAATATTTTATTCAACTTATCTAAAATCATTTCATCTCACTATTCAAACGAACCCTTAATATAAATCTGATCCTTGTTCTTGTATGGTTTTTTCCCTATCAATTGCTAGCAAAGACAATTATGATAGAAAATCGAGAAGCAAGAATGCGAGTTGCACAAATTACAGTATACCAAATGTATTTCCTTTGAGAAAAGATAAGATTAATGATAAATATCTGTATAATTTAATTATTTATTGTATAACTTATTTTTAGAGAAATGTCACAAACTATATCACCAATTTATTATGTAAAATTTAATATTTTTATTATTTTTAGATTATATATTTTTTTTTTAAAAAATTGAAAGTTGATAAACAATGTCAATTTATTATGGTGGAATGAAAATGTAGCCTGCAAAATTTATTTTTATAAAAATATTATTGATTTAAAGTAAAATTATAAAAAAAAGTATAAAAAGAGTGTGTACTTATTGTTTAAAGAATAATTCTACGCCCATTTTAAACTTTTCCTCGAAGTTACGAATTCAATTGAAACAAAACCGTAGAATAGCAGATTTAACGGCTACGGGTCGTTAAGAACGATACGACGGACCGTTTTATGTTTGGCAAGAAACAGAAGCAACTGTAGAACAAAAAAGGAGCAAGAGAAGTAGGAAACACCCGTGACCCGACGCTACGTAAATTCTTTTGCGTTCCGAACCTCATTTCCCCTCCCGAACTGCGTATCTTTGAAGCTCGCTCTCTCTCTGAAGTTCGGCATTTTTCTCTCTGTCAATGAAAATGATTGGCGAGTCCAACAAGCGCAAAAGAGGCCGCAAGCCAAGAACCCCTCCTCCACCGAAACCCTAGATCTCCCTTCTACCACCACCGCCGCAGCCGCCGCAGACGCCGCCGCATTGGACGATGTCTTCTCCGTCTCCAACGTCGAGCTCATCGACCCTCCCACCACATCATCCAACGCCAACGCTGGCGCCCACCGCCGCGGCCGTCCCAAGAAGCGCCCCATGCCCGAGAAGCCCCAGCCCCTCCTCTCCCCAGCCGGGCGGAGGGCCACACTTCGCCCTTTCGAAAACGGGGACTTCTTCGACGTGGCGGTGGGTCCCATGGCGGTGGAGGGCACGCCGGCCAGGGTGGTCCCGGCGATGGACGCGGTGGTGAAGGTTTTCTGCGTGCACACGGAGCCGAATTTCTCCCTGCCGTGGCAGCGGAAGAGGCAATACAGCTCCAGCAGCAGCGGCTTCGTCATCGGAGGGAGGAGGGTGCTCACCAACGCCCATTCCGTCGAGCATTACACCCAGGTCAAGCTCAAGAAGCGCGGGTCCGACACCAAGTACCTCGCCACCGTGCTGGCTATCGGGACTGAATGCGATATCGGTAATTAACTTTCCTTCTCTGGTTTCGCATATTCGTGCTGGAAAATTAATATAAAATACAGAATAGACAGCAGTGGAAATAATAAATTGCATACCTCCTGCCATGGTGATTCAAGAACGAGCAAAAACCCACTTAAGAGAAAGAAATATTTGAGTAGGAAGAGAATCTTTTGCCCTATGTCTTTTGATTACCGTACTGATGGTTTACCCAGGCCCTTTATTTATAGGCTAGGCTAGGGACTTCTAACAGAGTTAGACTTGAACTATTCCTCCCATCAAGAATAGGATAGGGCTTATCCATTACTAGTTGTTCAAAATGAAACTCTTACCGAACTTCCCATATTCTTTTCTACTCTTTTCTTGTACTTGTAAAAAAAAAAAAAGTCGTTCAAAATGAAACTCTTAAAACCTAAGTTTAAATTAAATTAAACTTCTTAATAGATAAAATCTTAACAAACTTGATAGGCAAGATAGTCTCTAAATAGAACTCTAACATGCTTTGCTTAGCTTAGCACTACGATTCATTGCGAACACCGAAACCTTGAATAGATATGTGCCTAGTTGAAGAGTCGAGTGGTTGTGAATGGTTTATTATGTTGGCAAACATTACCAAGTCTGATATTTTTTGTGACAGTAGTTATTCAAGTATGTTAGTACCTAATTTGTGTCGGACCTCATATGAACTGAGGTGGCTCCTAATGTTAACTGATAACGTTACATAGAGGGATTTTGATCATTCTACATTTGTTAGGATTGAGACCAGAGTTTTGCCCCTGTTATTCTGAACTGGGGAAAATATCCATGGGCAAAATGCATTAGCTATTCTGCATAAAACAAATGAAACCATCAAGTCAACTAATGTATGGGGAATCCAAAATTGAAGCAAAATAAATTCAACAATTAACAGGAGCCAATTATGAACTTTTAGAAAAGGTGAAGAAATAAGGGTTACAAGTAACTCAAGGTTGAAGAAAGTCGAAGGGTTGAATTATCATTGCCCATTAAACTTCAATTTTGATGCAGATGGAGACAGAAAAGTTGTGAAGTAAGGTGCATGCGTTACAGTCATCTTTTTTTTTTTTTTTTTTTTTTTTTTTTATAAGTAAACAAATTTTATTGATCAAAGAATTAGGCATAGCCCAATACAAATACATGAACAACTATATGCCCTAATTAAGAAGGTGCAAAAGAGACAAGAAAATCATGTCGGTCCATGCCGTTGAAATCAACAGCAATGGCCCAAGTACATAGAGTGCTGTAAAATAAAGCTATAAGTTCCTCTAGTGATCTCTCCTTGTCTTCAAACGTCCGCGCATTGCGCTCCTGCCACAAACACAACATGATGCATATAGGGATCATCTTCCAAACCGCTTTAATCTACTGCATGCCTCCTATATTTATCCAGCTGGCCAGCACTGCCACCGCAGTCTCCGGCATAACCCAAGTCAGCTCTACTCTACCGAACACCTCATTCCACAAAACCCTTGCTGTCTCACAATGTAGGAGGCATCTAAGTTGTATTAACTATTGCATGAAGTAAATATTGGTAGCCTTTTTGAATTGTACTTAATTGACTCAAGTTATACTGATCGTAAATTTTGTTTTATGTGACGCTGCAGCAATGCTCACTGTCGATGATAATGAATTTTGGCAAGGAGTGTCACCAGTAGAATTTGGGGATTTACCTGCACTTCAAGATGCCGTTACTGTTGTGGGTTACCCAATTGGGGGAGACACAATTTCTGTCACAAGTGGCGTTGTTTCACGATTAGAGATCCTATCTTATGTCCATGGTTCCACTGAGCTTCTTGGTTTGCAGGTTATGATGTTGCAGTAGCATTTTGTTGTGTATGTAGTTTGCCGATTGACTATTTGTCCTGATAACTTTTTCATGATTGTCTTTGCAGATAGATGCTGCTATAAACTCTGGAAATTCTGGTGGGCCTGCTTTTAATGATAAAGGAAATTGTGTGGGCATTGCATTTCAATCCCTTAAACATGAAGATGCAGAGAATATAGGTTACGTGATACCCACACCAGTCATCATGCACTTCATCCAGGATTATGAGAAGAATGGAGCTTATACAGGTAGTTATTTACATCTTTGAGTTGTTAAGTTGCGGTACTAACTTCTTCAAGTGTGATCCACCTTGTGATATTTCTGCATGGATACTTGCATTTCTGGGATTTTTTGAGTCACAGCTACTTTTTTTTTTTTTTCCCCCCTTCCTGTTGCTTTGATTCACATTTCTGTCTTTATATGCCAGGATTTCCAATTCTTGGAGTTGAGTGGCAGAAGATGGAGAACCCTGATTTGCGGACAGCAATGGGTATGAAACCTGATCAGAAGGGTGTTCGTATTAGAAGAATTGATCCAACTGCCCCAGAATCTAAGGTGTTAGAACCATCGGATATTATTCTCAGCTTTGATGGGGTTGATATTGCCAACGATGGAACAGGCAAGCAGGACTTCTTGATTACAGCTTTTTCTTGACTACGTATGCAAATTTTGCATTAGGGTTTTAAATGTAAAAGTGAAAAGTCCTACTAATCTAGTCTTTGTAATTGTATTGTTCCTGAATTTTGATGTGGCACTTCACTCTAATTCTTTTGGAATGTTTCAGTTCCTTTTCGTCATGGTGAGCGCATAGGCTTTAGTTACCTTGTCTCCCAGAAGTACACTGGGGATGATGCAGCCATTAAAGTACTTCGCAATTATGAGATTCTTGACTTTGACATCAAACTTGCAACTCACAAAAGGCTCATTCCCGCACACATCAAAGGGAGACCACCCTCATATTATATTATTGCTGGATTTGTTTTTACGACTGTATCTGTTCCATACCTTCGTTCTGAGGTTTGTTGTTCAACTTTGGAATCCCCCTGGCTTGTCCGCTTTCATGTGTTTTCTGGGTCTGAAATAGACGATAATAATAGTTGCTTCTAGTTTTTTTTCTCTGTTGTTTTGATGCTGTGGCTAATCTTTTGGACTTGCAAAGAACTTTAGCATAGTGGAGGCTGGACAACTTGTATGACTAGTAAAGTCTGATTATAGTGGGAGACTAAAGGGATGCTTGGGAAATGAAATGATATGAGAAATCTGTGAATAGTAGTAAAATGATTTGTGAATAGTAATGAAATTGTTTTGAGTTATGATGTTTTATGGGGTTTTGGAAAAGGAGAGGGAAAAGGTTGAATAAAAATATTATCAAGTTAAAATATTGTTAGAATATAATTTTTAAATATAATTTTTGTTTTGGGATTTGAAAAAGTTGAATTGTTTTATGTGTTTTGTTTAGAAGTTTGGGAAAATTGTAATGATTAGATGAAAAAATTGAAAAATTGAAAAATTGAAATTGAAAAGTGTTTGCATTTGAGTGATGTTTGGGAAGTAAATGAGATGAGATGAAACCTTCCCATCTTCCAAACAACTCCTAAGGTCTCATTTGGATGTTGAGATGAGATGAGAAATCTGTCAATAGTAATGAAATAGTTTGGGAATAGTAGTGAAATGTTTTGAGTTAAATTGTTTTATAGGATTTTGGGAAAGGAGAGAGAAAAAGTTGAATAAAAAATTATAAAATTAAAATATTGTTAGAATATAATTTTTTAATATTATTTTGTTTTGAGATTTGAAAAAGTTGAATCGTTTTTTGTGTTTTGTTTGAAAGTTTTGAAAAGTTATAATGATTAGGCAATGATTACTTTTGTGTACTTGGGCTATGCCTATCTTTCATTCATATCAATGAAACTTACTTCTTACTTATCAAAAAAAAAAAAAATTGATTAGATAAAAAAAGTTGAAAATTTGAAATTGAAAAGTGTGTGTTTGGGTGTTGAGATGAGATGGGTTGAGACCATCTCAACATCCAAACAGGGCCTTAGTATCATCGTATTTTGGTAATCAAAAGAGGTAGCTTTTGGTTTTTGAAAGTCTGAGGAATGAGAGGGTTGCCTCAATACTATTTCTCCTACTCTCTTCATATTTTGGAATTACATACATGTTGTTCATAAAAAAAAATCTACTTTGATGCCTGGGTCTATGACTATCATGTTTAAAACCTACAACCCATCACAATGGCCTTAAGCACTATCAAAAGGATGTGGTTTTTGTCTGGTGGTCTCGTGAACTTTTATCCAACAAAGGTTCAATTGTTTACTCCTAGTCTTTCATAGTACACATGTGCTGGTCTGTGTATCCTCTATATCTTGGTGGTTTCTTATTCAAAGAAAATTGTTTTTCGTTCCAAACATTAAATGCAATTGGTTGCTTCAATTCGTCATCAACCGCTTGTGTTTAGTAATTTGCCTTTGGCAGCCTACTCTATTTGATCTCCAACATCTTATTAACAAATTTATCAGTCATATTTGACTTTGCAAAGATTTTGCATGGTATCCTATAATACCGTCTTCTTTCTGCAGTATGGAAAGGATTATGAATATGAAGCTCCAGTGAAGCTTTTGGATAAACTGTTGCATTCAATGCCACAATCACCAGATGAGCAGCTTGTTGTTGTTTCTCAGGTAGTCTCTCTCTCTCTCTCTCTCTCTCTTATATATATATATATTTCCATTCTTGTTCTTTACCTTTTAATGATATGTTTTGTTGAAGGTGCTTGTCGCTGATATCAATATTGGCTATGAGGACATTGTTAACACCCAGGTCTGGAATTAGTAGCTTTTTGTAGTGCCCTTGATTTTTGCTGTGGATACTTTAATTACCAAGCCGTTTCATTGTATAATGTGTAGGTGCATGCTTTCAATGGTAAGCCTGTGAAGAATCTGAAGAGCTTGGCCACCATGGTAGAGAGCTGCGAAGATGAATTTTTGAAGTTTGATTTAGAGTATCAACAGGTTCTTCCTCTCTCTCTGGTGGAGTGCGATACACATTGAACGCACACCTTGCCTGGTTGCCCTCTTTATTTATTCATAAAAAATGATTGAGCCAAGGGGTTTTGACATGGAAAGGAAACATGAACAGTGTAGAAAATTTGCTCCCCGTGTTCCCTTTCTGTGCAAAATTCCCATATGAGTATCACGGTTCTTTATTGATAAGTTTTACATCTGTACAGATAGTGGTCCTTCGGACAAAGACTGCCAAAGCAGCTACTTTAGATATTCTTGCAACACACTGCATACCATCAGCCATATCGGATGATCTAAAGTTGTGAGGTTTGATCATAGATTTCTTAGCCTGCACTGCCTTGCCTCTGTTTTTCTTTTCTAAAACATCTGAAGAAGAGAATATGTCACATTCTGGAGACCGGACTTGCTAGCCATATATTTGTAGTTTGTTAGACATTGTTTCCCCATGTGGGACTGTCTCTGGAGAGCAGTGAGGTGCAGGTACTTCAGCGGTGATTGATAGTTTTCTGCTCTTTGCAAGTAATTGAGGAGACCATACAGGCTGTAGAATTGAGGTTGGTCTTAAGATTCTTTTTTCTTTTTTCTTCTATAAATTTTGGAGCGATATATGAGGCATATATTTTGTGTAATAGCTCCCGTAGAATATCTAGATGTGAATGGGATCTTAATTGTCAGAAACTCCTATCTAGAGGAAAAGAAAAAGTAAAATACCAAGTTACTAACCTTTTCTTACCATGAGACATCTTCTCTAGCAGTGGCATGTTTGAATGGCTTGAGACGGGTTGTGCACCAAACAACTACACAAGGGGGAAATTTGAAGTAAATTCAGCATGTAGATAGTGGCATGTGGAACATATCACCCTTAATTTTGTTAACAGGAGTCTCTATGCACAAGCCCCCATGCATAAGCCACCAAATGTCCGTCCGATGATCACTTTACTGGTGAAGCACGAACAACCCAAAATGCTGCTGTCCTTGGTTTGGAGATGGCTCTCTGGATGTAGTCATCGCAATCACAAATTGCTTTCCTACTTAAAAGACCTTTGGTCCCTCTTAAGTAAATCACCCTATCTAGTACGAAGAGCAAGGGATTCTTGACCACCATATACAGAACCTACAAGCCATCCCACGATATATGTGCTTCATTCTAGGAGATGGGAACCCAAATCATAGAGAGACATATGTTTTGCATGCTATAATCCACCTACATTAACATATTCCAAAAGGGAGATAAAGAAAAAACATAAACTAGATCAGCTTGTAAGGCTAGATTGCCTTGAGTATGTTCTAAAGATGATAAAGCAAGTGATGATTCAACCGCTTTCTATTCATCTGCCTCCCTCTCCAAGAGAGGACTCTTCTGCGTGAGTGGTAGTAAGCCTTCCATCTTCAAGGGTTTTACCCTTTTCCTCTTCTTGGGGTTATGTTGTGTCCATTCTACAGCGTGAAAACCTTCAACCATCACAGTTGCTTCAATGACACTGCAAAAGGCAGTAAAAGCTCAATCATTCCAAGTAAGTCCATCACTACATCTGGGTACTCTCGAGGGAGTTTCTAATTTTTTACGCTGCAACATCTGTGCATTACGTATAATGTAATACAATCGCTATACTTGATGTAAGTCAGTACCTCAACATTAAATGTTTAACAAATATGATGCGGTCCACTTTGTGTAACTCTCTCTCCCAAACTCCATTCTTCATTGTAGAATTTGAAAAAAATAGTTTGAATCTTTGTGAGAAATGATTAAAATATTAATGAAATGTTTACTATATAACATCGTCAACTGCACAATTATAATCTGTCTCGAAAAAGAAAAACGAAAAGCATATGTATGTTTTCGCTATTGGACTAGTAATAGGGTGAAGGGCCGAATCCTAACCCGGACAGCCCCAAAATCTGAGTTAGGACTATCCAACCTGACCTACAACCGTTCCAAATTAGAACAATTACATATATCTATTTTATTATAATAAGTGACTATCTAACTGTAAATAGTAACTATTATTATTTTTCTGTTAACTTTTCTTGTTTTTCTGTTAAATCTTGTTTTACCAAAAAGCTTTTAAAACCCTTGACCTTTTGACGTGTAGCTCTCTTGTAGAATTTATTGAAGGATCATATTTTACCAAAAGACCTTTAATAGCCCTGCAATTAGATACTTTGTTCAAGTTTAGATTTTTTTTAATCTTATTTTTTGTCTTTCTTTAACCTGTATTTTCTTTTTTCAAATAAATAAATTATTGATTTTTTTATTTTTTTTATTTAAATCATTATGTCAAGTGCATCCCAGGATTAATACACCCGGACCTTCCCCAGTGTGTATATATATATATATATATATATTTTTTCAATGCCTGCCAAATGTGCCTTGAGGCTAGAGTGTAATGGTATTTTTTTTTTTCCTTTTTGTAAACATTTTTAAATATTTAAAAAAATATAAATTTATTAGTAATAATTTCTTGACCATTAAAAAAGAAAAAGTAAAATGGGCAGGGAGACATACAAGAATTTTCCTTCAAAATATCCCGACGCTCCATTGCTCAGAAACTTAAAAAGCCAACGCTCGCAAGTCGCACCTGCAGCGCTATTCTATATAGCCTATATAACAATTGGGCATTTGGTTTCCCTGCTCTTCGACGATCTCTGTGCTTGTTTTTCTGGGTCTAATACTTGCTTGTAAAATAATTTGATAGATATTAAATATACTACGTAGAAGATGGGTACTGCGGAGCCCAACTTGGAAAATTTTTTTGAGGAGAAGAAGCGCGTCAGGAACCCTCTTGTTCCTATTGGTAAACCTCTCATTCTCAGTTTCCATTAGTCATTTTTTAAAATTTAATTTTCGTATTTATACCTCCATTTGGTTTTTTTTATTGTTCTTTAATGTCAGATTTATGTTTGTTTCTGTCAATTTGGGACTTTTCTTATATTGGGTTAGGTTATGTACGTCATTTTTCTTAATCAAGAGGAAAAAGAAAAGCTTTGTATGAGATATTTGCCTCAGCTAAATATTAACATCATATTTTGGTGGGAATTGAGTTTGTGGTTCTAGTAGAAAGTGGCCCAGGTTGATGAAATTTCATCTGGGTATGGCATTGTTTGTCTTGTTTTGGCTGTATTTATGAGATTTGTATCAATATTAGAAATGGTCCTGGTCATTTTTTTATAAAAACTTATTGGTAGTTTTATGTATTATTGGTGGTGTTCTATATAATCTGGCTATGTTTTTCATTTGTGTTACCAATTTCCCTGTTGTTTTTTCTTCTAATTTGTATATATTTGTTGAGAGACAATCAGTTTTTATTTCTCTTTGGGGAATTTCTGGGTCTCACGTTTAGAATGCAAGAATGTTTATTCTTCGATGTTGTCACTGGCATTCAGTGTTGGTAATAGCATTGCACATAGCCAAGGCTGAAGCGCTTTGCTTACGAAAAGCCAAAAGCAAAGAACAAATAAGAAAACACATGAAGTGCGCTCTTTATGGAGCTTTATCAAGTGAGCTTAAAAAGCATGGCACTTTGTATCTTTTTTTTTTTTTTAAAAAATTAGTTCTCACTATTTTTTATTTTATTTTAGGGCCCTTTCGGACCCATCCCTGCAGAGTAAATCCTGGTCCCGTGCACCGCACTCTCGGAAGTTTCCCTATATGGAATTGGTTAAATCGCTGGCTTTTCACCAAGGGGTGTGGCCCCAAAGGATTGTTTGCACCCATGAGGTGTTGAACCTTGGACCTTGAAGGGAGTGATACCCCAAGACCAAGGCCTTCACCACTTGGGCCAACCCTTGGGGTTTAGTTCTCACTATTATTGTTTGAGAACTCCCAGTGTATTGGCTTAGGGATGATTATATACTTTAGGCTTGCGTTCTTTGCTTTTGATAGCATAGAAGTCAGTGCCTGCAATTCTTGTGTTTTTATGGTCATTGTCTTCCACTTAAATCGTAGTTTGATCTTAGGGGGAATCAAACTTGTGACATGGGGCACATGCACACCAGTCCACCCTTACCACTTGGGCTACCCACGGGTGGGTAACACTCTCGGCAACTTAAGGTTCTCTTCGCATTAAGGCTCCATTTCTTTGCCTAAGAAGAGTGGCAACTGTCTGGAAGACTTGTTCTCTGTGACTCAAAACTTTCAATGAAATGCTTTGGAGATTGGTTAATGATATTGTGATGATAGAGAGGTTGTAGTGTGGAAACATAGTTATTTGGAGAGAAATTGTGTCTTAAGGAGCTTCGAGGAAGCTGTGGGGCTTGTCTTTTGAAAGCAACAGCAAAAGGCTTTAATCTGTTTCATTAATGCTAGAATTTCAAAGTGGTCTGAAAGGTGAATTATAGAAAGATATTTGGTATGGTAATGGTACCTTAATGAAAGACTTCGGAATTTTTCAGGACTACCAATGTTACATAGCCTAGGTGGAAACGTTACGTTTTTTTTTTTTTTTTTAATGCAGTTTTAGTTGGTCATGAAAACGTAACAATGTAACTGTTGCTTTCATCTATTCTTTAAGTTCCTCTTGGTATCTAGCATGGAAAGGCGCCAAACTATTCCATCCCCAACTAGACCTGCTACCCACCCCCAGTGGGCGGGCAGCCGGCCATCCTGCCCCCGCACTCACATGGGCAGGGGGATGAGTTTGGTCCCCGGCCCCATTCCACTTGGGCGAGTGACCCCACCTGGATGCCGGGTGGACGGATTGGCCTATAGGCCGTCCGCCGTTTAGGACAACTCCACCGAGGATTCGAGATACTCACTTGGAGTGGATAGTGGGAGATAGCGATGACGACTGCCATGGCAACATCGATGTGAGAGACCGATAGAGACGACGCAGCGGCTGAAGAGAGAATGAGGGCGATTCAGGAGATGGGGGAGAGAGAGGGGAGGGGGGGTTGGTTTAGGTTTTACTTTGCCTAAATGGTGTTGTTTAGGAAGTTTTTTAACTCCCTAAGTGACCTCGTTTTGATATATATATATATAATTTTTTTTAAATGAAATATAACATATATTATATGATATTTATATATATGCCGGCAGGCGGGTGCGGAATCCGCACCTGCCTGCATGTGAATGTTTTTACAAAAATTCTCCCGTGTGCCCGCTTGATGCTGGGGTCAGGTGGGCCAGTGTGGGTGCCCGCCCAGCACCCGTACCCCTAACCTGTGATCCCCATAATATGTTGGCATGGAACTGAAAGAATTTGCAGGAAACCTCATATATGGGCCCATTGTCACAGCCTTGTTCAGTGATCAATCCACTGTAAATGGGAGGATGTTGTCTGTGAGAATTTGAGGGTAATATTTCAGCTGTAATAGTGTGACTGAGTTTTTTCTCTCCAAAATGGGTCTCAAAGGGACAGTATGACACCCTTGTGTTGATTGGACCAGCTTAAATTGCTTGATCTTTGAAGCAATCATCTCAATATTGGTGAATTGCCTTCTGACCTTTCAGACTCGAAGTAGCTGGAAGTTCTTGATTTGAGCTATAACATTATTTCGGACCAGTTTCAATGGCACTTGGGCAAGCAATTTGTTTTGTTAGATTTTGAATTAGGAAAAAAAACCGAGTTATCATAGATAAAAAAAATTAATTATTTGCTGTCATGTCAGTTGATTTGGCCTGCCATGTCAGATGGTCGTAAAATGGTTGTATGCCTATCATTACTCTTTTGCAAGGTTGATCATTAACTTTCTGAACATCAAGATTTATTGTCGCCACCTTCAATATTTTTAGCTGTTTATTTCTATCTTATGGATACTTGGTATATTTGTTTGGTTGACGGATATGCAAATACCGCAGGTGCCCTTCTGACAGCCGGGGTGCTCACGGCTGGCTTGATCAGTTTCAAACAAGGCAATTCTCATTTGGGTCAGGTGTTAATGAGAGCTCGTGTGGTTGCCCAAGGTGCTACGGTAGCCCTAATGGTTGGTACTGCTTACTACTATGGGGATAATCCCTGGCGATCAACATAAATTCTGTACACTGCTTTGGATCTTTTCTTCTAACATGTTATGTTATTGATTTTGGTGACCGGATCAGGACGATCGTCCTTTTCAGCTCCATGCACCTTTGCAAGTTTGCTTATACAATCATATATATATATATATGTATGCCAATCATGTTACGGCTATTCTGAATAAATTAAAGTTTCTTAGATATCAAGAAAGAGTGTTATTTGTCACAATAATGGTTGATTTGAATAATTTTTGAGGAAGTTGGAATGTATCATTTTTGTTTGGTTATTTCACAAAGAAATATTTGAGCCGAATTAACCAGAAATATTAATATCTCTGCATTATTTTATTATACAAAGGCCACTATATGAAATATATAGTTGGGTTAATTGAGCATGGGCAACACCAAAAATTCATTGAACTCATTGCTTGCTCCAAATAGGTTCCGAGTACGAACGAATGCATTGATCATCTAAACCTCATAAACAGACAACAAATCGACGGACAGCTTTGTCCAATGTGTGTTACAAAGCAGTTTAATTGGCCATGCAATTAGTCAAACAAACAACGTATAGTCATATAACAGGCTGCAGTATGATCAGCATGCAGCAGCTGCAGAACTGAATATCTTCACGCATGGAAAAACCACAGAGCTTATCCACACAAAAAAAATGGATTAAAAGTTATCACTGGGAGACAAATCCCAGCACGTGATCAGGGTAGGGCAGCTCTTAGGATCCGAGGATTACGAGGACAGATATTGTCCTGATCCCTCCCCAAGAAAACTAGTGGCTATAAACATTCGTATGATCATGTTCTAACTTCTAATCCAAAGAAACCGATTCACAACTAGCTCGGCCCCAGCCCCCTCCCATGCACATAGGTACAGAAAACTGGGCTGTCTTGCTTGCATGTCTTATTTCTCTCCACAAAAGCAAACCCTACCGCCAGATAGACTTCACATGGCCACTCTCACATCTCAATCTCACTACTTGTATATATAAAAACTCTATACACGTACATTTCTACGTACGCCTCGATATAATAATCCCTCTCCACCTCTATCTCTCTGCCATTGTTGAGCTACTTGAGAGTTTATGCCTGATCATCATCATGGCTTTAGGTCCATCATGCAGACATTTATGTAACCAGCAACTTAAGGTTAAGGCCGATGGTAAAATGTTTGGAGTGAAACTGAGGAGGAGGAGAAGAAGAAGAAGAAGAAGAAGGCAAGGGGAGGTTGGAAAGAAGGTCCAAAAGCTGCAGAGGATTGTGCCTGGTGGGCCAGGTCTGCAACCGGACAACCTTTTGCTTCAGACAGCTAATTACATTCTGAATTTGAGGCTGCAAGTTTATGTTTTAGAATCTGTTCTCAGCTTGCATGAGGAGCCATGACTTGATCTCAGCTTTCTGTATATTATCTCGCTGATCACTAGTTGTGTTTACTATCCAATGCCGCTTGAATTTTATTTTATGTATCGATCAGGCTGATCGAATATTTGAAATATTTTTTTTATTGGTACATTACTCTTTTATTGTCTTTTGTTTTTAATAGGAGTCGTTCGCTCTCTGATCTGCTGTATTATCAGCTAGCTTGTTGATCATTCATGTGTTGATATAACCATGCAGTACAGTCACGTGTAATTAATCATCAAATTGTAATAATATTTCGATTTTGCGAATTTTCTGTATTTCCTAGCTTGGGATTGCTATCTTAATTTCTGTCTTAGTTTATTATAATGCATGCGAGTAATCCATTATGAAGACCTTTATTGGAAGAGTCATTCTTGGCCCACTGGTCGACTTGGGCCTTGGTCGGTATTGTTTGGGGCCCCCAACAGTGTTCTGGAGTAGCTGTACAATATTGATGTATACGTCTATGGAGGGTAAATGAAAAATAAGTCCAGAAAAAATAAGATAAATGAACACACAGATTTATATGGTTCGGCATGTTACTTATGTCCACGAGCGTTTGGAGAGGAAAAATTCACTATAATTTACTTGTTTACAGTCTCCTATGGCCTCTCATTTCTCACTGTACAAATTAGAAAGTTGGAGCTCTTCCTCGAGAGGTTGAAGAAGAAGAAGAAGATCCCATCCCCATTGGTCATCTGAGTCTTTGCTTTTATCTGACTCTCCATTGCACGTACCTGGGTAGGAGGTGACTGGTCCCTTTGCGTGTCTGTCAGCAGAGGTCAGGTCTGACCCTTGGCGTGTATGAGCATCCCTTCCATTTCTCACTTCCTTCTTACACCCTCCTCTTGCACCTATGATCACTTCTTATCTCCCATCATTTCCTCTCCATTTTGTCCTCTAGTGTGGTTTGATAGGCTGGATCTAACTTTCAGTAGGCCGGATATTTTATCCTCCACAGTTTCAATATTATATGTAGGTAAGAATTGAGAATCCTATCAGATTCGTGTAAGATGGGATGGATTATGATTTTTTAAAGTTAATTGTAGTGACTTTAGGTTGTTGGGTGGGATAGAGATAAATATGCAAAATAAACCATAAATATATATAATAATACATTTGTACAAAATAAATATCAAGCGTTTAAATGCTGATTTTCTTTTTCAAACGACAATAATTCTCTATCAAATTAAGTGAGAATTTTGAAAAATAAAACGATACGGTGCACCATCACTCAGGTGAGGTACTGTCTACCTCGAGTGTAGCGAATTTAAGTTGTAATTCTCGCTTAATCAAGCCTCAAGTGACATTGAGCTAACTCTTTGCTTGATATTTTGATAGATTAAAGTCTTGAATGAGTGTCGAATGAACTCATGAGCCAAGTTGTCAATCCACCAAAATTCTAGTGAAATTTTCAATGCACTACTTGTCAGAGTGGCATTTTTCTCTTACCTCGTGTGATTTTCTCCCTTTTAAAACCCTTCCAGTCTCCTTCATGCCTTTGATATGTTGTGACAATGTGACATACATCATTAATCTTCCTCCCATGTATTTTCTTGAAGTTGATGAAGCCTACCAAAGTTTCGATCTTTAAAGATATTACTTCGTTTGGAAGTTAAGGACAGATTTGAAGGATGAGATGAGAATTTTATATTTTATTTGAGAGTTTAAAATATTATGTTTTAATATTATTATTGTTTTGAGATTTGAAAATATTGAATTGTTCATCATTACAATTTTTTTAAATTCCAATATAAAATATAATAAACATTTCAACTTTTTCAAATCTCAAAATAATAATAATAATAATAAATAATATTCTAATAATATTTTATCATCTCAACTCAATTCAGTTCAACATCCAAACGCACTTTTAATTGCTTTGGAATGATTAAGATCATATATATATATATATATATAGAACATATATAGATCGTTTTGTCAATAATATATAACCTATTGTTTATATTAATTCTTTTAGGTCAATCATAATTTAATCAACTAATAATTTAATTTAGCCTTCTCATTATGTATTCCCACAAGTACATGAACACTGAATAGAAAAATATTATAAATGAATCAGTCTATTTGATAATTCATTCGGTATACGTCTGGTTAACGCATACTCAATCTTTTGCTATTATATATGCATGTGACATTAATTACACAATTTATGAATTGATTAAAAAATAAACTTAGAACTTCATCAAAAGAAAACTAAATTAGAAAGAAAAAGAAAGCAAAAATCTATACACACATGATTAGCCCATAACATAAGTAGAAACAAGATTGATGTGAAATAAAAACGTAAAAAGAAATTAAAATTCAGAAATCATTATCTTTTATAATTAATCCTATTTTATCGAAAAAATTATTTTCTAATTGAGTCTATAATTATTTATATTATATTTTATAAAAAATGTACAAATTAAGTTACTCTCTTACACTCGGTTAACGTATAATTTATCATCCACAAATTTAACTTCTTACTATTTCTCTTTATGTTGGTTTCTCGGGGCTTCTCCTCTTCGGACAGAAACACAAGCTCAACCCGTAAAAGGGTCATTGAAATTTTCTCTCGGCAATTTGAGTGGAAACTGTAAGACACCAAGGTTTCATTTGTGTTTTCTCACATTCTCTAAGAAATCAGTCAGACGGAGCGCAATTTATGTATTATTTACTCTCTGTTTACCGGTACTGCATAGATCTTGTATGTGCAGTGTGAACTTCGTCGAGCTTTTGGCTTTGAAAATTCACTTTTGTTTATTCATTTTTTGCTTAATTTAGCGTATAACTCATTATCCGCTATTTGTTTCTGGAAGAAAGTGATGGAGCGTGAGAATCAACTGTGAATATGGGGTTGAACTGGTTTTTATAAAAGGATTCAATATCTTGCTGTTTGTCCATCAGATTCCTATCGGTGACAAAAATAGTTTGTGAATTAAGTGGTTGCATTGTTGATTTGCCTCTCTATGCATTGCTTTTTCTGATCATTTCTCCGTGGCCCAGGAGATCCTATCATTTTTTTTATTGGGAACTCGAGCAAGTTACGGCAATTTCAACTTATTGGATTGAAAATGATCGTATATGGCATAAAATTATTGGAATATCTTTTAATATTTCTTATGATCGCCCTATGGGAGTGATCTTAACTTGATATCAAAGGAGTAATACATTTGATTCATGAAGTCTGTTGTAGGGATCCGTGAAGATTATGATGCTAGGGATCCGTGAAGATTATGTATGCTAATGCATCAGTTTGCTGCTTAGGTAGTAAATTTCTGTTTGTTGAAATGGACAACTAAATAGGCTAATAGATATTGTGCTATGACCAGAGCATACTATCAGTGCGTGCTTTTATAAAGGAAGGTGCCTAGTTTGAGCTTGATATAGAGGCATTTGAACGACAATGTGTTTAGCTTTTATATTTTACATATATTCGTCTTTTTGACACATTGTGCAAATGCTTTCAACTTTATGATCAGGCTCATAGAAGGTGAGGAGTCATAGGTTTAGGAGTGTTTTTCTATAAAACTGCAACCTAAAAACACTCAAAGTTGAAATCAGTCATTAAAATCCACAGATCTTATTCATTAAAGAGCTTGTGGTGGAGAAGGTGATAGTCATAGGATTAGGAGTGTTTTTAGGCTGCAAGCAAACGGTTTGAAGAAATCTGAGTTCTACTTGGTTTGCTATGTTGGTTAGATAGTTTTAGACACTTTCTAATTGACCCATAATTTGTCCTTTAGCTTATGCAAAAGATCCATTTTTGGAAACAAACTCCAGGTAGAATTGGCTAATGTTGCTTTTCAGTCTTATTGTGCGATTGCTTGGTCTCTTTTTCTTACTCTTCTTCACCTTCTGCATGTTATCTCTTCTAAAGGGTCAAAGATATTGCTTGGAATTGCATGCCTATGCTTTACGTGTCCATCACTGACACTGTAACGGTTTTATTCCCATCATCTTGTATCATCTTTCAGTTTTAGTGTTGGGTTATGTTATTTTTTATGTTACATCTTAGACGTCATTTACCTTTACTGCAGTGCTTTAGCTGTGTTTTTCTTTAAGATTTCCTTTAATTTACTTTCTTTGTGTGGCCTGTCCTACCTTGAAAGTTTAACAAAGTGAAGATGTTAATGGAGGAAGTTTAAATATTGACAAGTGGGCCCTGTTTTGTGATATCATGGTCTGTTGAATCAAATTTCTGTTTTTAGTAGATTTAAGTAATCTTGTTATAAGATGTCTTCATTTACTGTTTTTTTTCCTTTGGGTCAACAGATATGTGTCTCCCTTATTCTTAGTTCAATTGCTAAGGAAAATTTGGGGTTTCTGATTCTTTTGCTTCCATCTTCTCTATCTCATATAACATCTTGTGAGGCTCTGGAAAAGAAGGTAGGCACCTATCCTCGTACATCAAACTATTTATCTTCAACCATGTTGTGTCCATAAATATTCCTGAACAGAAAAGTGTATGTGTTATTCTGTTGAAGTTAATTCAATTTCTTTGATGGACTATAACAGGTTGTGGAGTTTTAGTTTATAATAATTAATATGTCTTCTCCAAGCAAGAGGAGAGAGATGGATGTGATGAAGTTGTAAGTTGCTTGCCATTGTTAAATCTCTGTGTGTGTATGCACTTCAGTTTGACAAAGTCGGCCTTCTATCATGAGTTCTGCTTAAGGCTTGCAGTTCCAATTTCACATGCTAAAGTTATGAGTGATAATCTTCTTTCTGGCACCTCTCACATGTGCTAATGTTGTCCAGGATGATGAGTGATTACACAGTGGAGACAATAAACGATGGACTCAATGATTTCAATGTAGAGTTCCATGGTCCAAAAGAAAGTATTTTCCTTACTTACGCTCTTATTTAAAACCCCTTTGGTTGTTTAGAATCTCCTCCTTTAATGATGTATTCTTTATGTGATATGACTTTTGGTTTCAGGCCTTTATGAAGGCGGGGTTTGGAAAATCCATGTTGAGCTTCCTGATGCTTATCCATACAAGTCTCCTTCTATTGGGTTTGTGAACAAGATATACCACCCAAATGTTGATGAACTGTGAGAACTTGTACCTCAAAGCAATCTCGTCACTTATTTTTCCAACAGAACTCTTCGGCTCTAGGAATATATAGCTGCAATGAACAAAGCATTTGGGAGACTTGGTCATATAAAAGGTTTAGTTTCATTAGAATTTAAAAACACTTGGGCTGCCTACTGCTTCTTTGAGAAGCATAAATGAATGGAAATATGATTGCTTTTCTGACATCAGCAGTTGCAAAATTGACTGCAGGTAATATCCTTCTGAGTTTGTTGTCAAGGAAGCTGACTTTGGTTTTTATTTCACTAATTGCAGATCTGGTTCTGTGTGCTTGGATGTTATTAATCAATCTTGGAGTCCAATGTTTGGTAATTATTAATTAACGGTTCTTGTTTCTTTTAATAAAAGCTTAAACTATTGTGTAGTTTATACATGTCTCTGTTCATGTTTCAAATGTTAATACCAATTTATCCCGCCCTGATCCAAACTTGTTACTCTCTCTCTCTCTCTCTCTCTCTCTCTCTCTCTCTCTCTCTCCTGAATTGTGTGGATTCACTTCTATTCGTCTCATAATATACCCATGTTTTCTGTTGCCGCAGATCTGTTAAATGTGTTTGAAGTGTTCCTTCCACAGCTTTTGCTTTATCCAAATCCTTCTGACCCACTTAATGGTGATGCTGCATCATTGATGATGAAGGACCGAAAGCAGTATGATCAGAAAGTAAAAGGTGAAGCTTTATTACAATGTGAATTCTCTTTCTTTTTGCAATATTGGCAAGTGTTCTATCAAATCAACATCAAGGAAGAATCAGAACTGAATGAAATTTTGCAATTTGGGAACTCACATTGGCAGTGACATGGTTTGTTTTGAGCATGCGTTTGGCATTTATTTCTGAAATGAAATTTAGGTAGATAAGATGATTTATGACTATCTAATATATATTGTTTATTTAAATGGTGGTGTAGGAGGAAGAACCTAGAAAATAAAACAAACATAAAAATTCTGATGATTTGGCCACAAATCTCCTCAGAAATGCCTGCAAAATTCAAGAAGTGTGTCTTCAGCTTCTTAGTGGGGCTTGGTTACTAGATTTATTCTTTTATATAGTCTTTCCCATCTTATTTCAACATTCAAACACTTAGATATCGAATTTATTTCCCAATATAAGTCAGTACCACTTACTTCAAGGGTATGGTACTGGGAAGTACGTTAGTCACTTGAGTCTAATTATAATATATTCTTCATTGATATTGTTTCTTGACTTATCAGAAAAAAGATATTGTTTCTTGACACATTCACTAAAAATGATATAAATATCAGGGGAAGCTTGTTGTGTCTCTTGTTGCTAAAGGGACAGAATTGAATGTCATATCTGGAGTTAGAAATATAAGTTTTTCCACTTTTATCTGTGGACACAGAGTACTGTGAACAATATGCAAAGAAGGAGAATATCACCAATTCCATATCTGAAGTGGACAGTGGCAATGAGGACACAAGTGATGAAGAAAGTGGTGGTTTTAGTGATGATGATGTTGCAGGACATGCCGACCCATGATGAACTGCTGCATCTTTGTTCTTGATCTTAATCCACCCCCAAAACTCAAATAGCAGCAGCAATGAAACTCTATAGTGTGTTTACATGTTCGATTGTTACTAGTTGTATGATGATGTTTTTATTGGTTGTAGAATCATAATGGCACCAGACACTTCAATTGTAACACCCCTGGACTGATATTTAAAGGTACGGGGGATGAAATGGAAAACAAACAAACAGAAGAAATTGACAAGTTAAGTCAATGTTTTTAACTTACGTTCCATTTCAAGTTTTATTATTTCAGTTTAATTTTTTTCATTGGCCAGCTTATCTGATTACTATTCTGGACTCGATGCAGGCGATATTTAAGGATAGTTGATGTAGTATCCTTCTTATTTATGGATAGGATTGGCAGAATTATCTTTTATGCTTTTGTTAAGGTCATATTGGTTTTATGTCTTGGGGCTTGGACCTATTTTTCCATGGTTCTCTGATCAAGACTGGCTTGGATTCTTTTCATACCTCTATGAATATATATCATAAAGAGTAGGTTCTATTCTAATGTCATAGGGAGTTGATATTAACATTGGGTAATTACCTAAATTCTAATTTCATATAATTTTATATTTATGTGAGGTTGAAAACTATCAACTTAATTTTGTCTTTCATTGGTTCTTAGGTCTTTTTTTTGGGGGTAGTAGTTCTTAGGTCTTTTCCTTGGCTCTTAAAATGTTAAAAAAAAAAATGTTATGGTCTAAATTGTAGTTTGAGCTGTTATTGTGCTTGTGGGTACACAGTTGTGACATTTATGACAATCTTTGAAGTCATTGAAATGTACACATTGGTAATGAATATATTGCATGTCAATATACTCGTGGTTTCCATGGGACCGGGGTTTATTTTGCAGTGGTGGGTCCGAAGGGCCCTGCCTTGGAGAGGTTCCCCGACATAATATATATATATATATGCACTCGTGGTTAACAGTTCAGATACACAGAATTTGCAATTCTAAGGAGAGTATATCTTCAATTATTTGTATTAACCTTTGGTTAAGTGAATCAGGCTTGTCTTTAGTATTTACCTTTTATAATCTTTTACAAGAAAAGAGTTAACAAATCCAAAAAAAGCTGCTCTGTTTACCACCCATTTAGATAGATAAACAAGTTACCTCTTGTGTACTGGTTTACATAATCGTTGGCAAGTCTCCATAAATAAAAACTCTTCTTGCAACCTTGTTTTGCATGTAAAAGTTTTTACCTTTTATGACATGATTGTGGGATTTTTATCATGAGTGTTGGTATCCTTCAATCAATAAATGTAAAAATGAGATACAGAGGAAAGAATACGAGACTTTTAAAATTTCTAATTGTCTAATATTTATTGACACAACATTTTCAACTATTTTAAACTTAAACAACTAAATTTTTAATCATTTAATGAAAGATTGGATGATGTGGCTCAATGAGAGCAAAGCTCTTACTTCAAAAATTATATATAGCCATAGGAAAATATTAAATGTACTTAAAAAAAACTTACAAAAAATTTATTTTTCCACGATGTGTCAATTATTGATATGCTGAAAATTATGAAATTTGCAATTCAAAATTTGAATTTCAAAAGAAAACTAATAAAATAAATATTGTAAGTAAAAATGTAAGTACATGTAGCACTACTCGTATCCATAATGTATACCGATTACATCATTGTTGGCAAGTCTGCATCATAGATAAAAACACGATAATTAATAAGTAAATCTTAGTGGTACCAGCAAATATATAGTTTAATGGGAAGCCGACTGAGAAGGGCATGAATCACTATGCATGGCATTAAAAAGCATTGACTGTTTCAAAAGGCCGGCTCTTGGTTTATTTGAAATGTCAGTTTATGCCTTCTGGCTCATTTTTAACAGGTCCTTGTTGGCAGTCACATTACATAGATGCTACTTCAAGCTATCTTGGTAATATCAGCCAATTGGCAATCATAAGTGGTTTAAGCAGAATATGGCTTGTTACTTTCTACTTGTTTCTCAATTCCAAATAGCCAAACCAGCTTATAACAGAAACAAGGAAAGCAAAGCATTAGAGCAATTTGCATAAAAAAAACCCAACTGGTTTATCAAAAAGATGGATCGGATTCCCATCTGGGTACTCCTCATTTTGATCTTTCTCATCTGTCCAATGGCAGTTTCAGAAGAAGGGGAAGTGAAGCAGGCACTAGTTCAATTCATGGAGAATCTCTCACCAGAAAATGCACAAAAAGGTGGCAACTGGGGCTGGAACTTGACCTCCGATCCTTGTAATGACAAATGGGTCGGAGTGACCTGTCTTCAGAACTCTGTGTCGAGAATAGTTCTTGAAGGTCTCAATCTCACTGGAATTCTGAATGCCAGTTCTATTTGCATGGTAAAGTCTCTTACTGTCTTCAGCCTGAAAAATAACCAAATCCATGGATTAATACCAGGAGAGATAGGAAAATGTAAGACTCTGACTGGCTTGTATTTAAGTGGGAACAGATTCTCTGGTGGCCTTCCTGACTCTCTCTCACAGTTGGGTAATTTGAAGAGGCTGGATATATCTGACAATAACCTCTCTGGTGAGCTTCCTGATCTGCCCCGGATTTCAGGCCTTTTGACTTTCTTAGCTCAGAACAATCATCTGAGTGGAAAAATACCAAATTTTGATTTCTACATCTTGAAAGAGTTCAACCTCTCCAACAACAATTTCAGCGGTCCAATTCCTAATCTCCAAGACCGTTTCTCTGCAGATATCTTTTCAGGTAATCCTGGACTATGTGGAAAACCCTTATCAACTGCCTGTCCACCTGAGGCTGCACCTCCACCATCTAAAACGAAACCAAAAAAATCTTCATCTAACGATTTTCTTATATACTTGGGCTATACAATTCTTGGTATGCTCATTGTCCTCTTCTTTTCCATCAAATTAATCCGTAAAAGCATGACTAAAGAAGAAAAGCTAGATGTTGCAAAGAAGGGAGTGGCAGGGGATAGTAATAGCAACAAGCCTAGTGAAACTTCCAATGAGCTCAAGTTCGGCCTAAGCACATCAGAGTATTCAATGACATCTGTTGAGAGTTCAACGGCTACATCAACCCTTGTAGTTCTCACGAATCCATCGATGAGGGAACTAAGATTTGAGGACTTGCTTAGTGCTCCAGCTGAATTGCTCGGGAGAGGAAAGCACGGGAGCCTCTACAAAGTCATGCTAAATAGTGGGGATATTTTGGCTGTAAAGAGAATCAACAATTTGGAGTTATCTGAAGAAGATTTCCGTAGGAGGATGCAGAAGATAAACTTAGTGAGGCATCCACATGTATTGCCACCGGTTGCATTTTATTGCACCAAGCAAGAGAGGCTTTTGGTCTATGAATATCAGCCAAATGGCAGTCTATTCCAGCTTCTCCACGGTACTTTCTCATTCTCAGTATACTACTATATTTAGAATGTCAGCTTACATAGTTTCTGGGTGCCTTTTCCCCTCCCCCAAACAGAAAAGGAAAACTCATAGCTGTAGTTTAAAATGTGACACATGCAAGAGATTAGTAGAATAAAATAAAGAAACATGCTCTGGTAAATCCTATGCCCGTGGGCATGAATGACTGGGAGGTGGTTTTGTACTAGGAGATGTTGCATTATCAGACCGTACCCAATCTGTGAGCTACCATAACTGTAAGACTCAACGATAGATTGACTACAAAACCCGTTTTAATTTCTAAGCTGCTTGAGAATCCTGGTACAAAATTAGCACAAAACTCTACTCCATGCCTTGTCAGTGGAATCGTGGTATTCTGCATCCATCCCCTTTTCTGGTAGCAACTTTTTTCTTTCGTGTATTCTCCATAATTTCAGACGAGAAAATGCAAAAATATTTTTCGAGTCTTTTTTTTTTTCCTTTCATTTTCAGGGTCACATGATGACCATACATTTGACTGGGGAAGCAGGTTAAGTGTTGCAGCTAGCATTGCTGAGGGTTTGGCATACATGCACAAGGAGCTGCATCAGTATGGGATTGCTCATGGGAACCTAAAATCCACAAACATAATGTTTGACAGAAATAAACATATGCACATCAGTGAATATGGTCTAATGGTTGTTGACAATCAAAAGGAATCATTTCTTCCCCTAACCAAAGGTTTTAAGAACAACAATCCGAGTGGAGACCGTCCATATAGCACCTTCAAGATTGACGTTTTTGCCTTTGGTGTGATTCTCCTGGAGCTGCTTACTGGGAAGCTGGTCCAGAACAATGGGTTTGATTTAGCTACTTGGGTGCATTCAGTAGTTAGAGAGGAATGGACTGTAGAAGTCTTTGACAGGGCACTGCAATCAGAAGGTGCTAGTGAAGAGAGGATGGTGAACTTGTTGCAGATAGCTCTGAAGTGCATAAATCCTTCTCCAAATGAAAGGCCTAGCATGGCTCAAGTTGCTGCAATGATTATGACAATAAAAGAGGAAGAAGAAGTGGGATCAGTATCTTTTGATGCTGGTTCTCTAATATTTTTGTGAGCAAAGAGTCAACCGTGAAATTAAGCACTTGATGTAAGAGATTTGTCTATTTATCCCAATACCCAAGTTGTTCCAAGCAGATCAGCACCATCCATTTACATGGAGAAAATTTCTCTCTATCACATAGATGACGGTATGGATGTACTTTGTTACACATGGGTTAGGATTGGTGCCTTAAAACCTATTAAGAACCGGACATTAAATTGAATAAAAGTTATTTTTATTTTGAGATTAATGATGTTTGAGCATTATTAATTCATAACTTGCTTTCACCATTATTAGTAGTCGATCTGGTTGTATATCAAACTAGATTCTTCCATACTAGAACAATTTTCAATTGCCAATACAGAAACCAAAACAAAAAATCCCTTGGTTTTTAAAACCTTCTCCCTTTAACAGACGTCTGCCTAGATCGACATCCACACAGGATTACTGCTGATCACACCAAATTCTTCAGCATCTAGACCTCAACTTAGCTAATCTGAAAAATTGTGAATAGCATTTTCTTTCTATCAAGCACTTTTAACATAGCAATAGTATGCATGAGACCCAACTTGTCATGCATGAAGACTCTTAACGCTGGCTTTAGAGATTGGGCCTTGTGCTCAGAAACGAAAATGCCTCCAACCAAACAAAACTTCCTCCCTTCCAGCAATGGCACTAAAGAAGAAACTAAAGTCTCACAAAACTGCCGGGCTGCTACATACGACACCTTTAATCCGCTTCTGTCATATTCTTTCTTAGTTGGATCTATTTTTTTTACAAAAGGCCTACACGAAATTTGTCTATTTAAAACTTGTATCTAGCATTACTCAATCATGATCTATTTTGAGTGCATGCGCTGCTCAATCATGAATGAGATGAAATGGCATTAGTGCAAGAAAAAGCACTGTGGGTTCCCTACTCCTCCCACCTAATTTTGTCCCCCTTTGAAATTTATGTTCATGCTCATGCCTATGATCATACATATATATATATATATATATATATATATATATATATATCCACGCGTTATATGTTTATTTTAATAGATACTCAAAATGCTCGAAGCAATCTTTTTAAGGAGGGTGTTTGCATTATAGTGTATAGCAAGCCAATCAATGCATAGGACCACACCACTACGCATATTTGCATGTAATGTATCAATTGTGCCGTATAGCTTATAAATTGGTATTGTCCGTCTCTTTTCAGAGACAAAGGAACACGTAAAAGTGATTGTATGTAATATGCAAATTAATTATCACGAGAATGTAGATGCCATATGGTAAATTAAAAAAATAAAAGTAATAAAATCCAATGGCCTATTAATGTGCATGCATGCAAAAATTTATAAATATTTCCTTTAAATTTTCACCATAAAAGCTTGGCTTCTTTTCTGTCTTGAATTTCTTTTATCGTTCTGATCTCCATCAATGGAAGTTTGAGTCTCAAACAGAAGATATATAAGCATCTACATGACATGATCTCTCGCATCTTTTCAAGAATAATAATTATAATTTTGCACTTTGTTAAACCATTATAAACATGAAAACCTGCACATATGAAACAACTAATTTGTAACCATTATTGAACATGTGATCTTGTGCCTTAACCGATCCATCATGATCACTCATTATTAGTCATGTAGTACTGATCATCTTTGTATGTGTGAGGGAGAATTAATCAAACCTCACGGATGGTCAAATAGAAATGCTTTTTGCTTTGGTGGAGTCAAAATATAATATTATTGCCTTTACCTTTCCCTGTTTGAAGATTTATTTAAGTCCAAAAATGGCTAATTCACTGCAGTAGTCAAGCCAAGATTGAAGGGAAATTGCTTGGATAATTGGCAAGAAATGACACAGGAAATTAATCATCATCATCATTGCAGGCAGGCCAATTATTTAGGTCATAATTTCTGATTAATAAAGAAGACACAAAGACTACTGTGGACAATCAATTGTGTGTAATGGTGGACCTTTAATCATTCCTCATGTTCATTAATGTCATGACGTGGTTAACCTTATTTTGCTTTTTAGTTATAAATGCATATTTATCTAGTTTTTTTTTTTTTTTTTTTATTTTGAAGAAATTCATCTAGTTCTTTAAGACCAAAGGGTAGAACAAAAAAAGTTAAAGAAAGGTAACTCCAAAGGGGTTGGTCTAAGTGGTGAAAGTTTTGATCTTAAAATATCACTTTTTTTAAAGTTTAAGGTATAATATCTCATGCGTATAAACAATTCCCGACAACGGCGTCAAAAACTTGACTCACTCAAAAATGAGTAACACAAAGGTTATCCCAAGTACAAAAAGGTATCGCATAATAATTAGGAATAAATTCATAAATCGTCTCTTCAGGAAAAGTTACTTAAAATCAAACTCGTTTAAAATAGTGAAAATATTCAAAAAGAGAAAATCAAAGTGGTGATATGTGTAATGAGTGGAAGAGTACAACGGGAATGAAAAGGGTACTAGTCATGGACTAGATTCATATTTTTAGATTTTTTAGTGTCGAAATGAAATGTAAAAAACTAACAAATTGAAATTAACAATCAAATAATCAACTAAACTGAACAATCTTAATTAATCTGAAAATTAAACAATAAAATTGAAATTATTTAAGTCCTAATTAAACTTTAATCAATCTAATATACAATGGAACTAAGAGATTAATAAAATTAATTTAAGAATTAAACTAGATTAGAAATTAATTGACAAAATATGAACTGAGAATTGAAAAGTCCCAAAAATCAAGATTTTAGAAATCATCTTTGTACTTAAATCATAAATTCTTAAAATCAATCCATAGCAATTGTAATCACTGTTAAATGAAAACTTACAGAAATAATAAAAATAAATAACATAAAGTAAATAAACAGTAAATAAAATACTTAAAAGTCTAAACCAAATATCTTAAAAATATATCATAAATTTTAAATTAAAATTAAATAAATAATAAAAGTGAAAAGAATAAATTAAATAAATAAAAATAGAGATGATAAGCAATAGAAGAGAAGGCTGGATGTTGGACCCAAAGAAGCTCTTCAACAGCGGCGCTCGAGAGTGTTCAAAAAGTCTCCGTCCGTCCGTTTCAAAAAGAAAGAAAAAATAATCCCCTTCTTGCGTGCGTCTTTTGCAGTTAAGGAGCCGTGTGCATTTTTTTCTCCTCTTACGTTTGCGCGTGAGTTTCCTCCTCTTTTCTTTTTTTTCGCGTGTCTTGCAGGTCTTGAGTAAAATTTTTTTTTTTTTTTTTTTTTTTTTTTTTTTTTTTTTTTTTTTTACTTCTTTTTTACTTTTTGACTTGCCTTTTTTTTTTTTTAACTTTTCTCATGCATTTTTTTGCCTATGTAAAATAAATAAAAATTAAAAAAGAAATAAAATAAAATACAAGAATAGAATATATAAAAAAAATATGTTGTGCATGTAAATGAACATTATCTAATTAAATCATAAGTTATAAAATTAAACATAAATTATACTATTAACTAATTTAAATCACAATTCGGATTTATTCATCTTAACTATTTTTCTATCTAAAACTAATGATAATATAATAAAATAAATAATATATAATGGTTCTAAATATATAAAATATGCAATAATTCAACTCAATCAGAAAGGAAACTCCAAAGGGGTTAGCCTAAGTGGTAAAAGCTTTAGTCTTGGGGTATCACTCCCTTCAAGGTATAAGATTCAATACTTCATAGGTGCAAATAATCCTTGAGAGACACACCTCTGTGAAAAGCTAGTGATTTAACTAGTTCTGTATATAAAAACTTCTGAACGTGCAATGCACGGAACCAGGATTTACTCTATAGGAGTGGGTTCGAAGATACAGTGTATGGGATCAGGGTTTACTCTGCAAGGGTGGGTTCAAAGGGCTCTGCCTTGGAGAGGTTCCCTGACATAAAAAAAATAAAAAAAAAGTTAAGCAAGGGCATACAAATTTTATTGATATAAAAAATCCTATTCGTCATTCTTTAATTTATTATGCACTCAACATTAATTTATTCAGTGTAATAGATAAGTTTAATACTACATCTATTAAATAATAATTCTATTATTTAATGACATGATATATTATGATAGAAAAGTATAATTTTCACGCTGCATGCCAAAGAAATTTATACAGATAGACAATATATATGGTAAGACCTATTGTAAATTTGTGTGTATCCATTTCTTTCAAACTCAGAATCTAAAGTTCTAACAAGAACTTGAATCCTCGAGTTTGGACAAAAACTCTGAGGAGGCCTCGATATTAGTTTTTGTATGCAATGAAGAAATGAGACAAAACTCCCTCCCCTCCTATCTTAATCCTCGAAGCATATGCAGTAGTCAATGAATAGTTTAGACAGCTTCCTGGATATGTGCCTCGTGAACTACCGGTAGCGGTGGTGAGCCTGCAGATTTGGGTTCAAGGGTGGACCATTTATTTTTGTCAAATTGAAATAACAAAATGGATATATATATATATATATATATATATATATATATATATATATTTAAAAATAAAAAAGTTATATAATTATATATTATTTTTTAAATTTAATATATTAAACTATTCCCCTCCTAAAAGGATTATTTATTACTTTAATTTCAAACAGTTTATCCAATATCTTTCTATTTAACAAATAAAAAAGAATAATGCTACATACAATCGTAAAATGGGCAAGCGTCGTACAGTCATTTTGAAAAAATTAAGATTTACTATTAAGAAATTAATTTTTTTATGTAGGTTCTGTATTTATTCATTTTTTTAAAAATGATTGTTCGACGTTTGTGCACTCATAACTGTAACTATTATTTTTCTAAAATCAATGTGTCCAACTTTTATGTAATATTTCTTTCTCAAAAATTTAGGGAAGATCCTCTGCATCCTTATCAAGAAAAAGAAAGTGTTTTGATTTGAACATAAAATATGAGGGGAGGGAAAAAGAGAGCAGAAAATAAGAAAAAATGGAGTTTTGGGCATGCTTTTTTTTGTTTTTTTCAAAGCTAGTTTAGGGCATGCTTGTTATAATCACCATGGCCTCTTAGCTCTGTTCCCCACTCTCCATTGCCACTATCTCCCTCACCCACCTTGTCCCTTCCATCATTTTAGGATATAATCATATAAACCTAACTATTAAAAACTAAAATTCTTTGCTCTTGGGATTTCTGTGACGCATACAGAATTCAAAACAAAGAAAATCCCATCTTCACCAACCAGAGAGACTGCAGTTCTATCAATGGATTCATAAGTAGTATGCAACCTTCATGAACGGCCTCCTCGCTTCTCCGAAAAACCATCTTCTTCTTCTTCTTCTTCTGTTTAATATTGAAAATCTATTCACTGAGCTTTCATTTAACAGCAGGAAAATCCCTATCGAAAAGCATTCATTTCCCTTCATGCCTATGGTTGTCGACTGCATAGCATAGTTCTACCCAGATAATATTTTCTAGCTTGCACACCCATTTTTCTCCTGTGACCCAATGCAAGAAAGAATGCCTCTTGCAGAACTTTTCAAAGATTCAATTGCCTAAGCTCGAGAAACTTACTAGAAAAAAGTCTGGTTGTGGGCATTCCCATCTCTCAAAATGTTTAGACTTCTATACGAAACCAAGGAAAAAGATGGTATTTTGGTATACCCACCTCCGCAATCATCTCTCCCTTCATCATTCTCTGCTTCTTATCATAGCGGTAACTATGAGGAAGAAGCGACCCCCACCTCATCTCTTAGCAGAATCAGTCCAGTACTCCTTTTGCTTATAGTAATTCTGGCAGTAATTTTCTTTATTTACGGCCTTCTCCATTTACTTGTAAGATTTTTCATGAAAAGGCCATCTTCTTCAGCTATTTATCAATCAAATAGATTCCCAGACACCTCCGGTTCTTTTACTTTCCAAAGGCAGCTTCAACAGCTCTTCCGCTTACACGAGTCAGGCCTAGACCAAGCTTTCATAGATGCTCTACCTGTCTTCTACTACAAAGATATAATGGGTTTGAAGGAGCCATTTGATTGTGCCGTTTGTCTCTGTGAGTTTTCTGAACAGGACAAGCTGAGGTTGCTTCCTACGTGTAGTCATGCTTTCCACATTGAATGTATAGACACATGGCTTCTGTCGAACTCAACATGTCCTCTCTGTAGAAGGACACTTTTGGGGCCAGGTAATCATATAGAGATTCCAGTATTTAACTTCGATGTTTCCAGGGAGCTATCAAATAGGTTTCTTGGTGATGGAGAGAGTGGATTTTCTACTAGTCAGAAGCCAATTATTGAGGAAACTGTTGGTGAAAGGAGGGTCTTTTCTGTGAGACTTGGGAAGTTCAGAAGCTTTAATGATGGAGTAGAAAGAGGAGAGACAAGCAGTTGTAATTTGGATGCTAGAAGGTGCTATTCAATGGGAACATCACAGTATGTGGTTGATGATTCAAATCTGCAAGTGGCATTTTCTGATGATGGTGGTGGTGGTGATGGAGATGGTAATGTGAGGCTTGTCAAAGAGAGAGGGTACCTTTCAAATTTTTCAGTTAATGGGGATGTGGAGGGGAAGAAAATCAGTGGCCGGACTAGGGGTGAGAGCTTCTCCATATCTAAGATCTGGCTCTGGTCAAAGCACAGCAGATTCCCAAGTTCTTCAAACAATCCTATGGATATGTCGCCTTCTCTCAATGTACGTGTCCCAAATAATAATGAAATTCGTGTTGTTTCTTGACAAATCAATCTGTACACATAACAGCTGGTTATCGTGTTCTGCTTTTTCTTATTTCTAGTTGTTGCTGCTGATGCATACATCTCTTGTTTCAAAATGTTCTCATCTATTGCTTGATGTTTCAAGCACAATTTCCACTAGGTTTGCATGCCTCATGTGCAGCAAAACTTCAAGACTATTGGAGAAGCTGTCTATTGTAATTTTTGTTGAGGGGGACATGTAGAAAAGAAAAAGAGCTTGAATTGTAAATTTCATATAAAGATTGAGCTTCCTTGTTTAAAATTTCAGAACTAACATATCATCTTTTGAAAACGAGAATCTCTTTGCGTTGGTTCACAAAACTATGATTTCTTTCCTCCACTCTGTTGTAGTCTTATTAAGCATAGCTCGGTGAAAGAAAATCCCAAGAATCAGATTAATTTAGCTGATATCAATTGTAAATTGTTCCTATGTTAAGCTAATCTTTTTCCTTTCAGGAAGTCATCAGTTAAGGAAGTCAGTGGAAAACACTAAACAGGCTTGATTACTGTCCATCACCCACAACTTTATATGCATTGCCAATAAATTTTTCAAAGAATTGCTATATAGAAGCCGGGTGCGTAAACACTTCATTTATTGTGCAAAAATAAAATAAAATCAAGAGAAATAATATTTGCAATCTTAGAGTGTGCAAGCCTAGCGTACTCTTTTTGAAAAAACTGTTTAAATCTGGGAACCACATTAAAAAATTATTTTTTTAATGATCGACTCTATTTTTTTCCAAAAAGAGTGCATAAGGCTTGCACATCATAAGATTGTATATAGCATTACTCAATTACCATCAATACTAGCTTTTCTATGCTAGTTAATGTAGAATGCCTTTCACATCATCAACGATATGTTGAGTTGTGAAGAAGCAGACTTGCAAATAGATTTTCTCAATCTTTCATTATCTTCTTGCTTAGATATAAATATAATGTACCAAGAAGTTTTTTTTTAAAAAAAAAAAAGAAAAGAAATAATTGTGGGTAGACATAAGCCACACACCTTATATACTCATTTAAAAATATGTCATTTTATCTTTTTATCCACGTAATTAAAATGATTCCAGACATGTTTGTAAGTAAAATATGATAAAAATATAAGAAAAATTCTAAACATTAGCCCCACACTCCTGCACACCATTTAAAAATATGTGATTTTATCATTTTATCCTCATATTTTATATTTGAGAATAAAAAAGTAAAATCACATATTTTTAAGTGGTGTGTAGAGTGTGAGACTTCTATGTAGCATCGCTCAAAAGATAAAATGATATGTTTTTAACTAGATGTGCGGGGTGTGAGGCTTATGGGTAGCACCGCTCAGTATGGTTCATAATACAAGAATGGCAGCCTCATTTTAGTATCAGTGCGTTTAAAGTGGTTGTTTAAAATGAAATGAATGAAAGAATGCATGATTTACGGAGCTTTTGGATCTTGCTTTTAAGGCTTGGAGTTCATTTTCTAATTGTTTTTTTCAGTCATAAAAGCTCTTTCCTTTCACCTAAAGTAGTCGTTTTAGTAAGTATTTGATATGGAAGTGGGAGATCGTGAAAGTGGTAAGGAGCGTTTTGGTTATGATATCTTTCGTTTCAATGTTGGCGTAATGGGTCTCTCCCTCTCTGTTATCTTGTACCTCGTGACTTTAATTCCTATAGAATATACAGAGAGAGAGAGAGAGAGAGAGAGAGAAGAGAGAGATGATGGCCCAAGAAGTTTGTCCAAGTTGAAGGAAGGAATGCATTATTATCATTATCATCGTGATTGTGAGAATAATCAGTGTGAGGAGAGCAAACCTTTGTTAGAATGTCAGTATTTCAATGCTTTACAGAGAAGTTTGATCTCTTTTTTGTAATGAAAATGGCTGTCATAAGAGAATTGAGTTGACTTCGAAATCTCAAAGGTTATTCCTGGAAGAAGATCCTTGGCATTAGACTTTCTTTTACCACTTTTTGGAGCATATTCTTCCGCTCTCTTCAACTTTAGATGAAGTCAAAAGTTTTTATGTCGGCTGAATTAGAATTCTAACGCTGAGTTAATAGCACTAAACTCAAATGACACAGAAAAAAATAAATAGAAGTTCTACAATATATAGTCATTTTTGTATATTTTTTATGTACTTTACTGATGTAATTAGCCAAAATAATTATTTTATATCAAAAAAAAGTGACGCAACCGATCACATTAGTATAATGCGCAAAAATTACGTAAAAATGACTGCACATCAAATTTTTGAAACTTTAGACATTACAAGGAAATAAAGAAATCTTAAATTATGTAAAAAGTACTTAAAAATTTGAATTGATTAAGCTATTAGGAAGATTTTGCCCACAAAGGCAAAATTTCAATTGGTACATTAAATTAAAATACATAGTTAAATAGGTATCTAGCTCAAAATTTGACTTGATTTGAAGATAAAATCACCACCAAGAAGGGAAAGTAAATATATCCCAAAACAGAAACAATAACCTCAAATAAAGATTCATGAAGGAAAGTGGCTGACTTTAGGGTAAAACTTTCGCCCATCGAGCATATTTTGGGGATCATAATACCTACGTCGAAAAGAACATTCTCAAACGGAGGCTTATATCTGATTTTGATACTCAGTAACAAAAGTTGTCAAAATATTACTATATAATATATACCAACTCCAATCAATATAATTTTATTTGAAATATAAATTTGAAAACTTAAATTTTATAAATATATCACGAGATAATAAGAAAATGATGAAAATTAAGATGATAAATAGATTTTTTCTTATTGTTTGTTATCCTAAGCCCCTTGCAGGGTTCGTTTTCAAGGCTCATGGAGAAAAAACAAACCAACTAAAGAGAAGAGGAAGTGAAATGAAAGGCATTGAAGGGCCGCACATATATTGGAGAAAACTAGGGTTTGTAAAAGAGGTTTCCATAAAAAGTAACCCAAATGGGGTTTCCACCAAGATTTAACCAGAAAGTTCTATATATAGAGAGATAGAAGCATTAGCGGTGGAAAGCAGGATTAGTTTTTCGAGTGGTTTGAAGAAGGGTAAGAGAAATTTGAGAGGCGAATTCTTCAAAACGTGAAATGGGTTTCTTTTCGAGCGATGTGTGTGAATGAAAATCGACATTGCGTTTTTCTTTGTCTATCCTCTGTTTACATCTTTTTTTAAATAATACAAGTACTGACGTGATAGAACACCAAGGCATGTACAGTGTCTTCGGAATTGCATCATTTAAGTAACGTAAATAATGTATTTTACACATCCACTTAATTTGAGAATAGAAAAATACTACATTTTAATTAAGAAAAATAATAATTTTCGATTTTTTTTTTTTTTTTTAAATGAGATTCAATCCCAACACCAACAAAATGACAAAGTTCACACTCTATTGTCTCTGAAGAAGGTGTGCTTGTGGGACTCCCAGAAGAATTCTTCTGATTACAGTCTCTGAGGACAAAGCTTTTGTTCAATCTCTCTGCTCCGGATCTCTCCTTTGATTCTCTCTCTCTCTCTCGCTGTGGAATAACAATGGGTGTGGCGGAGAGACCCACAGTTCGGGTCTCAAACATCCCTCAAAACGTTACGGCCCACGACCTCCTTCACTTCCTCGAGTCCACTCTCGGCCCCGACTCTGTCTTCGCCGTCGATATATTCACCGAGCGTAAGAACTGGAAATCCCGGGGCTTCGGCCGCGTCCAGTTCACCACCCTCGAGGTCAAGTCCAAGGCTCAGTCACTTGCACTAACCTTCAACTCCCACACCCTCAGGTTCTCAGAGACGTTCGACGACATCGTTGTCCGCCCCGTGCAACCCAATCATCGCCTCGAGAACTGCGTTCTGCACGTGGGTTTCATGGTGAAAGAGGATCGCATGAGTGTTCTAGAGTCGTGGGAGGGCGTGAGGGTTTGGGTCATGCCTGAGAGGGGGCGGGTGGAGTTCTGGGTGTGGCAGGGTGGAGAGTGTTATAAAATGGATGTTTTGCTTCCGGAGGTTTTAGAGGCAGTTGGGTGTGGTTTTGAAGGAGAAGATGTCAATGCACTTCTTTTGAAGGTATACCTTTTTTCTATTTTTGCGATTGTTGTTATTTTGTTGTTTGAATGTGTTTGTTTTTTCATGAGGGAAGCGACTTGTGCTTCATTTTGTTTGAAATTCCCTTCTTAATTTCCGTCATCATAGTTCAGGAAATAAAACAAGCTTTGATTGTTATTTTCTCTGTTGGATTGTTTAACGGGTAAAAAAGAATTGAGCTAACAGGAAAGATGACGTTTGTAAAAGGAAGCAACTATTTTAGGATTTTTCATTTTGAGTTGTCTCCATTGGCGGATTTTTCTGTGTTTTTTACTTCTATACTACAGTTAGGTGTGCAATTGTGGAGGAATGAGGGTTTAATGACCAAGAGGCGCAACAAGCACTTGTCCTTTTATTTCTATATAATTTTTCTTTTTAGCTTCTTCCTTTACAAAAATCTTGTCTGTTCTTGTCAGATTGATACTCAAATGACTGCTTAAGATTGTGGCTTGTTTTAGATAACCTAGTATCATAATTGTTATTGGGTTGGGTTGTTGGCATTCCTTCTTGGCCTTCTGATACCGTGTATGTGGTTTGATTAAATGTTGACCCAATTTGGAATCTTGCAGTTACCTCCAAAAGGTTGTGCCACAATTTGGCACCGAGTGAACTATAAGATGAATTCATATAAACAGACCTTATCCCTCTGCCCTTTTGCTGTGAAACATATAACAGATCAAGGTTGGTTAGAATGGACATGATGACATATTATCTAACTCGTTTTGGCCCTATATAGATAGAAGGTGGACCTAATTGAAACAATTGATGTTAATGCCATCAAAATGTGTAGCTTTTGATTATTTGACTATAGAAGTTAGACTTGAAGTTACCTATCAAAAAAAGTTAGACTTGAACTTCTATTTATTCCTTTTTAATATAGGGGTTTGTCAAACTTTTTTGAATTATTTTTCTAGATAAGAATTTATTCATTACTTCTATTCTTTTTTCTTTTCTTTTTTTTCTTTTTTTATTTTTTATAATTTCATCACTTCTATTCTATTACCTGCAAGAAAAAGTGATAACCTATTTTGAAGCCTCTCTATTTTTTTTTATTTTTTATAAGTAACTTATCAAAAAAAAAAATTTATTTTTTGATAAGTAAGAGAGAAATTTTATTGATACCAATGAAATAGGCATAGCCTGTGTACACAAAAATGAAGCCTCTCTATTTAACTTGATAGCTCCCACGAGTTAGATTCAATAGTGAGTTCAACTTGAATAATTAGTTGATGAGGATTCAAAGACAGCTATACCGAATTCTCTATTTATATTCAAAATAAAGCATGCTTCATTATGTAGAAGAGCATGCATCTCCTGAAATTCTAACATCGCATTATTACCAAGGGGCAAACCCCCAATCTTTTCCTGACTTTCAGTGAGAATATGAAACTCTCCTCCCCATAAACCATGAGATCGCTATAGTTTTTCACTCACCCCAGAAAAAGGGAAATTAATGATTCTGCAATTTATACAGGTAAAAGATAGCATAGTAAGAGTAAATCTCAGTTTAGATCATCTGTGAAGTGTGGTTCGAATGTTCTTCTGGCGAGTAATTGAAGAGTTTTTTGAAAAACACAAAAGAAATAGCCCAAGTTAGGATGTATGCAAGACAAACACCTAAGTAGAAAATAAAAATATACAAGGAAATCATGAAAACTCAGCCTATTAAATCCTGTAGCAGCTGCACAAAGAAACAATTGAAATAGAAAACTTATGCTCCCTTAAAATTTCTTCCATTTGTTTATCTCTATATACACCATACTAGACAAGATAGGAGTCATCTCACACATTGCTACATTTTATGAGTTGCCTTATAACTCTCTCCAATTTGCAAATAGGTCTACTACTATCCTTTGAATAATTTTTACCTGCATGTCATCACTCGAACCAGATTTTCTACCTCTCTGCTCTTGTTGCTGGTATTAAAAAAGACTGGCAGATTATCAGCCATTTTGGAGGAGCAGCTGATTGAGCAGTTTCCAATCTTCGTCTATCTGGTTTTTCATCCATTTTAGGTTCTTTCAATTTTATAACAACATCTCTGACATGTATGGACCTAGAATGACTGCATAGACCAACCCTAGTGGTGTGGTCTGTTCTAATGACAACATTCTCATTTTTATCATCACCACTCTGGCAGGGACAATTTTTTTACAAGTAATATTCACAGGGAAAATTACCATGTTGCTATTCCATTGAAACATTAATTCCTATTTTCATATGCTGGAATGATGAATGTTGTAGATTTTTTTAACAAATAGAGTAAATTTGGATCACGTCACAACTTGAAAGAAAACAAGTGAAATGTACAACAATAAAAGCTTTCACATAGAAACGTGAGTGGCTGGAGATCATTTTTTAGGAGTTTCTCATCCCTATTAAGAAATAGCAAGGATTGGGCTATCAACTTACTCCAAGGACAGGAAGGGCCGTAATAACAAAATTAGAGAGAGAGAGAGAGAGGTAAGCTATGAAAGCGGGCAAAATAGGCCACTAGCACTTGGTGAGCTTAGAGCACTAAAAAGCATTTTTCAAGGGAAGGCTACAAGGTTCTCAAGAAAAGAAGGCATTTTATTGTTTTATTTGAGCGTCACTAGTTGCATTGGAAGTGATGGGGCTTGAGCTGGAATTGTTCCTTAAGAGAAGCTAGTGTTGAGACAAACCTTTTTTTTTATGGGTAAATTAAAGTTTTTATTGAATCAAATAGAAAATAAAGTTTTATTGAGACAAATCTAAGGAGATATACCTTCTCCCTCAACCCGAAGTGATATTTCTTCGACACACGGCACTGAGTTTTGTTTTGTATTAATCCTTCTAATGCCATTTGCTTGAGTTGTAAAAATGGAATGTGAAGGTTCTAGCATACAACACTTGGATGAAAGTACCAATTTCTAATTATTTTAACCCTCTTTTGATGTTGGTTTAATTGTTGAATGGTTTCTAGATTTAGAGTGCTATTTCTATTTTAATCATAATCTTAAGTCGATATGTGCTAATCTTTTTTCCCAGCTCAAACACGGGCCGAAGATCTATAAAAGAATTTCTGGACCCAATATATTTTCAAAATTTAGTGCCGACCGTTACCATATATGCAAGGAAGATTTTGACTATCTTTGGGTTCGCACAACAGACTTTTCTGTTACGAAGTCAATTGGACAATCAACTTCATTTTATTGGGAAATTGAAGGATTATCCGCTTCGGATATTTTTAAATGTTTCCCACGCTATAGAGAAGATATGAAAGATCTGATTTTAGAGGATGGGGAACAATTCCGTTCTACATCTACGATTGTTCCTCTTGTGAAGTGCGAATCGAGCTGTAACTTAGCATATGAAATCCTTTTCCAACTCAACTCCCTTGTCCATACCCAAAAAATCTGTCTTGCTGGAGCAGGTGCTGATCTGATTGAGATACTTAGCGGATTAAACATTGAAACTGCTCTCATGATTCTTCAGAAGTTGCACAAGCTCAATTTCACTTGTTACGAGCCTGTATCATTTGTAAAAATGCAATTGCATGTCCTAGGAAGAAACTGTAAAAGGGTTCCCCCATCTTCCTACAAAAGTTTAGATCCTAATGTGATGAGTTGTCATAGAGCTCTAGTTACCCCATCAAAGATTTATTGCTTGGGTCCTGAGCTTGAAAGTTCTAATTATGTCGTGAAGAATTTTGCACCATATGCTTCAGACTTTATGAGAGTGAGTTTTGTTGAAGAGGATTGGGGTAAGCTTCCAGCAAATGCCATCTCCACAAGTATCGAGCGAGGTATTTTTGCCAAACCCTTTAGAACGGGAATATATCATAGGATATTGTCTGTTCTTCGTGACGGGATTGTGATTGGGGCAAAAAGATTTGAGTTTTTGGCTTTTTCAGCTAGTCAACTCCGATCAAATTCTGTTTGGATGTTTGCTTCTAATGAAAAAGTAAAAGCAGAAGATATCAGAGAATGGATGGGGTGCTTCAACAAGATTCGCAGTGTGTCTAAATGTGCAGCAAGGATGGGTCAGTTGTTCAGTTCCTCTTTCCAAACTCTGGTTGTCCCCATACAAGATGTAGAGATTATTCCTGATGTTGAAGTAACCTCTGATGGTATTGACTACTGCTTCTCAGATGGCATTGGAAAAATTTCTCTGTCTTTCGCTGGCCAAGTTGCTCAGAAGTGTGGATTGAATCAAACCCCTTCAGCATTTCAAATTCGATATGGTGGATATAAAGGTGTTGTGGCTGTTGACCGAAATTCCTATATGAAGCTATCTCTGCGTGGTAGTATGCTTAAATTTGAATCAAAAACTAGGATGCTTAATGTCACTAAATGGAGTGAGTCCATGCCTTGCTATCTGAATAGGGAAATTATTTCCCTCTTGTCTACCTTGGGAGTGGAGGACCAAGTATTTGAGAAACTGCAAGAGGAACAATTGTGTCTGCTGGGAAAAATGCTATCAAATAGAGAGGCAGCTTTAAATGTCTTACAGAGCTTGAATGGCTCAGATTCTAGAAACATTCTGGTAAAAATGCTGCTACAGGGTTATGAGCCAAATCAGGAACCTTATCTCTCAATGATGCTTCAAGCGCACTATGAGAACCTCTTGTCTGATTTGAAAAGTAGATGTCGAATATTTGTTCCAAAGGGCCGGATCCTGGTTGGTTGCCTTGATGAAACTGGTATTTTAAACTATGGCCAAGTATATGTTCGTGTTACCATGACAAAAGCTGAACTGCAATCTTGGGATCAGAGTTTCTTCCGGAAGTTGGATGACGCAACATGTGTAATTGTAGGTAGTGTGGTTGTAACAAAAAATCCTTGTCTTCACCCAGGAGACATCAGAGTCCTTGAGGCCATCTATGAAGTGGATTTAGAGGAGAGAGGTCTGGTGGATTGCCTCGTCTTCCCTCAGAAAGGAGAACGGTAAAAATCTCATCTCTAGACTTGCTTATTTTTGTTTACATTGTTGGATTGGAACTAGCAAATATGTCTTCACCAGATATGGAACGTGGTGTGCACTTGAGATTTTTTATTTTTTTTTTATTTTTTTATTTTTTTATTTTTTGTATTTATTTTTGGAGTCAGCAATTATGTCTTGACCAGATATAGTATGTGAGAGCAACTGTGAGAACCATTGTGCTGCTCTTCATATCTTTCCCCATAGCAATTTGATGGTGACATGAAAATACTCGTTCATTTTACCATGTTAGTACACAATTTTTAACTACTTGGATTATAGTTCCGGCTTAAAAATTGTTCTTGGGGCACATCTGCATCTTGTTTCTTGAGACAGAATTTAAACTATGGGTGTGTTATTAATGACTCATAGTTTTTTTCAAGGAAATCTTTGTTTCCCTTTTGCATTTCTCCACTGGTTGTAATTGGTATCCAAACCAAATTGTTTGTTGAAAGGCCTTGCTGGGTTGAGCTGAGTATTTATTCTTTCTTTGTCCTCAGTGATGTGTTTGCACCTGATGTCATCAGTCATTGCAACAACTACGTTGCATCTGATGCCTTTTAACAGCAGCAGTTTACCTGGTAACCTGGTCGTCAGCAGCTTACTCATGAAGCCCTTCCAAAAAAAGCAAATTTTTTATGTTGTTTCTAATCATCTACCTGCACTTGACATCTTATTCTATTTAGTCTCCTACCTGCAGTAGACATCATTTCCCACAATGGTTTGAGCTATGTGGTATTGGAGCAATGCATAATAGAGCTAGAAGAGATGGTCAATTCTTTTAGCTTTTTTAAACAGATACCAAGTAAGGCTAATAATTTGTGTTTGCAGACCTCATCCAAATGAATGCTCTGGTGGAGATCTTGACGGAGACCAATTTTTCATTAGCTGGGACAAAGATCTCATCCCATCTCAAATTGAGCGTCCCATGGACTACACAGGGCGAAGACCACGTGTAATGGATCATGATGTGACGTTAGAGGTAGATTTTCTAGACTATGTTATAACCTATGGAGGTAAAATTGAACTTTCAACATATTTTCTTCGTTATTTCTAAATTTTTTCTTGTAAAAAAATGCAGGAAATTCAAAAATTTTTTGTCGATTACATGATCAATGATACTTTGGGTGCCATCTCTACTGCACATTTAGTTCTCGCTGACCGTGAGCCAGATAAAGCCCGAAGTCAAAAATGTCTAGAGTTGGCAAACCTTCACTCGATAGCTGTTGACTTTGCAAAGACTGGCGCACCAGCTGAAATGCCAAGGGTTTTAAAACCAAAGGAATTCCCTGATTTCATGGAGAGGATTGAAAAACCCATGTATACCTCCAATGGAGTATTGGGGAAACTGTATCATGCCATTCTTGGCTCAGCAACGCGTGAAAGGTCAAACTTGGTCTCGGAGAAAATTGGTCAAGCAATTTATGATCATAACCTTGAAGTAGATGGTTTCGAGGCCTTCCTTGAAATTGCAGAAAGTCATAAGGAGCAGTATATAGAGAAACTGAGTACCTTAATGAAGTACTACGGAGCTGAGAATGAAGATGAGATCCTAACGGGTAACCTGCGGAACCGTGCTGCATATTTGCAGCGTGATAACAGGAAATATGGTGATATGAAGGATCGGATTTTGCACTCAGTAAAAAGATTACAGAATGAAGCCAAAGACTGGGTTGAAAGCAGCTGCAAAAAGCATGAACATCAGCAGCTGGCCTCTGCATGGTATCACGTGAGTTTTCACCCAAGTTATTGCCGGGAAGGCTTTAATTGCCTAAGCTTTCCGTGGATCTTAGGGGACATTTTGCTGAACATAAAATCTGTAAATAGCAGAAAAGTTGATGGATAAAACATGTATTCATATTCTGGATTTTATCAGGAAGACCCCCATCATATTTGTACCTGTTTTGCAAAATATTCAGTGATTAGGAAAGTTTTCTGTCCCTGAAGCCATTGATTCAAACTACGGACTTTCAGAAGTTCTGCAGAGGTGTAATCCAAGAAAAATTCTTCTCATCAATCAACTATTCACCGTTCCACACCCCACACTCTATGTAAAAAAAAAAAAATCAAATTTTCACGTCATGTGTGGGGTGTATGATGTGAAATTTGTAACAAAACTCTTAACCCAATATTCTCAAGAATTATCTCGTGCACTTATGTTTTATGTCGAGTATATATTATACAAGATAGAAAAATGCTATTCGTAATCATATTCAGATTGAAACGATTCCCAGATAATAAATAGTTTTTTAATCATGTTGGGGCAAGGCAGCAATTGAGCTGGTGGGTACTAGCAATTAAGATGCTTGAACAAGGTCCCAACAGAATAGATCCTTTTGATTAGATGGCAAATATAATAATCAGGCACCCAAAAAAAAAAAAAAAAAAGCTAGAGATAATCGTAAAGATGATGTGTTTGTTCTGTTTGCGTTCACTGCCATATACGTCACTTGAAAATTACATTGCTTGAAACTGAAAGCACCATTTGGAAGCATCCAAAACATCCACATCCAGAAAGTCACTGTAACCCAATTCCATGTGTTATCAACGATAATAAGCAAACTTTAATTAAACAAAGAGTAATTCGACGTTCAATCATGAAATGCGTAAACGTCTTGTAATCGTTTTGAAAAAGAATGAAGTCTATTATTAAAAAATTAATTTTTTTTCATGTGGATCTCATATTTTATTTATTTTTTTCAAAATAATTACACAATAATTATATAATTCACAATTATAAATATCTTTTTTTGTAAATAAATAATAATAATAATAATAATAGTAATAACAGTAATAATAATAATAATGTCCTGAGACATTAGACACTTGTCCCTACATCTTTATCACCAAACAAGGAATCCAAGAACGATTATTTTTTAAAATGCTGAAACTCCGTCAACTTACAGCTGAAAATTCTATTTTTATTTTTTATTTTTTTCTTTTCTCTCGATAATTACAGAGTTGGAACCTGAAAACAGCTATGTTCTACTCACATCTTCATCATTCACCATTTTTTTAAAAAGATCACCATGCATTATCGTCGATAACAACAGAGAATAAAGTTTCAATAAACATATCAACAAGAATAAAAAAAATATCATTAAAAAGTTGGTTTGGTAGGAAGCAAAAATAAGTGGTGGAATGTGTTCGTCCCTTGTTTGGTAAGAATGGAAAGGAAATTGGGATTGGAGGGAGGGAAAGATGGTGATATTTTACCTGGACCCCCCTCCATACTTTTTTGATCCATCCTCGTCCTAACTCCTCCTAACTTTTTTTTAAAAAAATTCTTTTCATCAGTCACTATTCACTGCACACACTTTACACTCTATAAAAAAATAAAAAATAAAAAAATTATCAAGTATGAAGTGTGTCGATAAATGATGACTGATATATAGCAAAACTCTTCTTAAAATAATTATTTTTCTCAAAAAAAAAAATTACTATGATAAAACTAAATTTATAAATTTGCTTTCTTTCATTTAATTCTTTTATTTGTAAATAAGGCAAGATACATAAAAGATTCATCTTCTTCTTCTTTCTTCTTTTTTGACCATTTTCCCTCTTAATAAATATATAGGATGCAAAACTATTATCATTTTTTTTTTATTCATTGAATATGTTGGGCTGTTTCCATGGAGCACACAAAAAATATTCTTAAAAACACTATGACTTGTTATTTATAAGCGCCGTATCATGAGCTCAAGTTTATAAGCGGGCTAAGCCGCGTCTTCTTTAAATGGTTTAGTTGAAATAAAGATTTAGAAAGAATATAAAATAAGATGAATCTTCAACCATTCACTTTCACACTCTATATTTATAATTTTTTTTTATAAGATATGAAATGTGTAACAATAAATAGTAACTAATGAGAAGAATTTTTTACATCATCGTACTTCCGGGTTAGAATATGACATGTAGATCTTTGAAAAATCCTTATATTTGAAGAGAAATATTATTGTTATAAAAAAATTTCATAAAAATAATCTTGCAAACTGACGTAATTTAATATAGTATGTTGTGTCAGTTTGTGGAATGATCCATAATTAATAATGTAACGTAGTATATAGATTGGACGGACGAAGATATGCACGTAATGGCAGAAAACAACCTTTTTCTTACTTTATTTATACAAACACAACTATCTAATATATTATATATTATACACCACCATCCTCACAAATATTATTTTAAAAATAAAAACAAATATAATTAAATTATCTACTAATTATACTATCCAAACATTTGGAAAGAAATAAAACGTGAAAGCGATTTGTCACCGCCATGTTAACGTCAAGCAGTCAACTCTCCAGCTCATCCAGCGGCGCAACTTAGCCCATGCCGCGTATCTTTACGAAAACACCGCCGCATCCTTACTGCTATCCAACGCCGACGACGATTTTTGGCTTGGGACCGAAGCATACCGTGTCGAGAAATTCTGGTACAAGGGGTAATCGTAGTCGCCGTCGATATCGTCCTTCTTCCCCGGCCCCTCGTCGAAATTCAGAGCGTAACTCAAAGGGTCGTATTGAAATTTCCCTGCGTGCCTACTTCCACTGCCCCCGGCGCCGCTCCGGCTCCGGTTGAATCTCCGGATGAAGGTCTTCCATCTCGGGCCGGCGACAATCTCCGACCACTCTCTGATTTTCTTGAATGCGAGAAAGCCACTGAACCACCACTTATCCTCGTCGATATGCACAGACCGTATCCGTTCCCACCAGGCAATTCCAACAGCCGACGATCGGCGGGTACCAAAGCAAGGGAAACAAAAACTGCAGCGGGTGTTGGCCACGAGAGTATTGTTAACATCTTCGCCGTTTGATTCAGGATCTCTGTGTGCCATCTCTGGGACAGAATAATTGAGGGTAAGCAGGAATTCGCACTCCTACAAACCCTAAATCTCTATCGTCGTCTATCTCTTTGAGAGATATAGAATTGTGATATATACGGTGGGAGGCGACGAGAAGTGGAGGGTTGTAACGGAAAATAGAGTGACCGGGAAGTACCGGTAGAGGGGTAGTAGAGCCACCTGGAGTAGCCGGTGATTCGAGTTTATTTATCTGTAATAAGAGTAATTAAATAGTGTAGTGTGGGGGGAGGAATAGAGCCGTTGTGGAGTGTGGCGATTGGTGAATTGCAAGTAGACCAGGTCAACAGGAATTACAGAGAGTGAGAAACAAACGTGGCTCCCGGTGCTTAGGTGTAATCGAGTGGAAAGTCGGTGGGGTCTACTTCAAAAACACATTTCACTAACGTGACAACCAATGAGACGCGCCTGTGACTGTGAGCATTGTCCTTTCTATTCTCTATTTGACTTAAGCAAGGATTAAATTAGCAGCTCATAATCAAAACTTCTATCCACAAGCGAGTGCGGTGGATTCATATTCCATATAATTCAAATAAAATAATTTTTTTTTTCATGCATAAGGAATAAGAAAAAAAAAAATTAACTTCAGGTGTAATTTGAAAAAAAGATGATTTTTTTCACGTAAATTTCGTTTTTTTTTTTTTTTTTTTTTTTTTTTTTTTTTTTTTTTTTTTTTTTTTGTAAAGAATGCGTATGATTTGCTAATCCTAAACCTAGTCTCTGACCATGTTAAAGAAATCTTTATATAATCTACTTCAAGCAAACAATCCTCAATTGTCACTTGAAATGTGTACCATTATTTAGATCAAAGTTGTTTACCCTTGTCACTAGCACTCTGGGGACCTCAAACCTCACCCCCCCCCCCCCCCCCCCCCCCAAAAAAAAATACATTAATTTTCTTTTTTTTAATGTTAGGAAACCTCTCAAAGACAGCGCCTTTCGGATTCACCTCTGCAGAGTAAATTCCGATCTCGTGCACCACACTTTTGAAAGTTTTCTTACATGAAATTAGTTAAATCGCTGATTTTTCACTAAGAGGTATGGCTCCAAAGGATTGTTTGAGAGCCATAAGGTGTTGAACCTTAGATATTGAAGTGAGTGATACTTTTAGACCAAGGCCTTCACCACTTAAGCCAACCCCTTGGGATTAATAAAAAATTAATAAATAAATAAAATTAATAATGTTCAGCTTTGGTGTTTCAATTGTTTGAAACAGAAGAAGGAGGCAAGAGATATGCATGTAAGATCTGGCTTTGTCGTGTGCATGAGGTCAGCTGCCGATGATATTTACTTGTTTATATAATAATATACCAATATCAACCTCATCCTGCACGAAATCAGCTTACTTGTCTTGTGAAGGTACTTAGGAATCAAGACATCATCAAAGATGAATTCATGGACAAGCATAGGCTGTTTTATCTAGAGGGGAAAGCCAAACAACTTTTATCACATTCTTGCGAAGTTTCCAAGTAAAAGTCTTCAAAATTCATCCTCATCAAAGAAAAAAAAAAGGTTGAAAAAGAAGTTCACAAATAAAAAAAGTATGAAGTCATTCTCATCACAACCTAAGATGCCTTAACCTCAGTTGTACAGTATCCTGTGGAGACCAAAGTTATGCAATAGTGCCCAAATGTCACATGGTTTTACAATGCATTATTCAATTCAAGCAAACTCATAGCATCACAATTAATCTTAATTTGACACATCTTTAAACCGGCATCATGATCCCGACCCAAACAAATATGTCAACTTCAATGTATATAATATGAAGACCATGAATTCCTACATTTTTATCTCGGTCTCGGTCTCCTATGTGTTTTCTACAAGTCCAATTCTATCAAATACGAATTTCCACAGAAGTATACATTTTCACTCAGTTATGCAATAAGAAATGGTGGCTTGCCTGCAGTGGGAAATATTCTCCGCTGTCATGAAGCATGACAGATGAAGTTCTTCACTGAGCATTCAAGACCATTTGGCATACATTTCCTGACTTCAGGACCCGTTTGGGACAACTATTCTCAAATATTTCCTTTCCAGATACATTAAAACACAAAACACTTTTTTAATTTTAAATACAACTTTCCCAAACTCCCAAACAAAACACAAAATCTTATACAACTTTTCCAAACTTCCAAACAAAAATTATATTCAAATAATTTTTTAAATTTATAATATTTTTATTCAACTTTTTCTCTCCTTTCTCAAAACCCAATAAAACATCTTAACTCAAACTATTTCATTACTATTCACAAACCATTTCACTACTATTCACAAATATTATGAAATATTCTTAGCATCCAAAACACAAGCTCCAGTAGATCTCAGAAGTCACTGAGAGAAGATCCATTTTCAAAGAAAAATAACCCAACCGGCCAAAACATAAAATAATTCATACATAAGATAAAAGAGGCTGAAACCAAAATTAAAATGCATTGTGACTTGACAAATTTACATTCTGCCACAAACTCAAGTATACAAGTACACCATATAGACCCAGGGTTAGTTTTTAGAAAACACAATAATAAGCAGTTTAACAAAGATGCAAACAACATGCTAACAAGTTCTTTCCACCAAGACCAACGTCATAACTAGCTAATAGTAGTTTAGAATCCATACTTTTTTATTACCACACTACCAGAAAGCTCAATTTACAATACAAGAACTCCTCCGGCATCACCACGATGAACACTCCAGAAAATGTTTCCAGCATCATCAGACTTCCCAACATCAATAGCAACGGCACCAAAGATTGCTCGGAAAGCACCACAAACCACTGCAGGAGTTGAAGAGTTTGTCTTGGAAGAAACCCTGACCACCTTCTGCAACCCCAACCGCATCCCATCCATCATACAAGAAGATTCCACTTGGGAGATCTCTGATATGCGCTGGTTCAGATTTTTGCCCGACATCTCAATATCTTTTCCAAGAAATCGGAGGGCAGCTGATGTTTCAATCACACTGGCACCTAGAATACCCAATGCTCGGTTGTTCTCTTCAGAAAAGGAGGCATGTGTCATGGCACGGCGAAGAAGACCGTTGCTCTGGAAAGTATAGCTGAAGATAGAGAAACCAACAATTCTTTAAAAAATAAAAGAAACTTTTGTGGTAATATCTACAAGAACTAAGAAATTAAGAACCCAATTATTTGAGAAAATATAGGAAAATAGATGTAAAACGAATCTTTTGGCCAAAAGTGTAAACCAAATTCCAAATGTTAGTCACTATGGATTCATTTTTCCAACGTTCTGGAAAGTACTAAAGCTTAAAACTGTTAGTAAATGGACAATAGTGTACAATCAAGTCTCTGATATTATAACATCCCTAGGAAATTATAGGAAAGTCAGAAAACGGAACAACAATGAATACAAGAGCTTACCATTAATAAATAAAGAAGAGAAATTGGATACAGAATGTACTTTAAGCCCAGACATTAACAAGTATGAGAAAGAAAAAATGAATGAAAATCAAAGAAAAAAAAATTGTCAATGTTTTGGTTTATGAACGTATGGCTTAACATGTTAATCATGCGCCATTATGGGACAAAATTGATGAGATTGAACATGTCACTGGGTGTCAACAAAGCAAAGGAAATCAGCGTGCTGCCCATACCTCACAATCAGACGCGTGATATGCGGGATATGGATTCTGCTTTCCCTTGCTTGCTGTGTTGAGACCCCGTGACATGCTCAATTTTCGTCCCATAATGCCGCAAGATTAACATTAAAAAAAAAAAAAAAAAACCACGTAGTTTTTCTTGTCATACATAATCCGAGCAACCAAGCGAAGATAATAAATTAGAAGTCGGAAAAAGCAAGAATCAGGGAAAGAAAAAGGCAAACCCAATTTGCTTCTGAAGGGCTTCGAGCGCAATCGAAAACGGCGATGAGGGTTCGAAGCTCAGCTCATTCACTTCATTTTCTGCGTAGCACTTCTGCACATTTACACAGACAAATTCGGTTTCCAAGAAAAGAGAGAACGAGGAAGGAAAAAAAAATACATACAAAAAAAAAAAAAAAAAAAAAAACCTGAAAATAGGGGACGATCGTGAAGGAGAGAATGGCCAAGAGAACGAAGACGAAGCTAGGAGAATACATTTTGTTCAGGTTGTTCGTTTGCTTGCTTGTTATGCTTCGACAGTTGACAACCTCAGTGATCGGTGAAATCTGGTTCTACCCCCTCTGCGCAGAAAGTGAGAAAACCTAGTATTTATTTGTCTGGGACAAAAAATTAAAAAATAAAAATAAAAACAATTAGACAGCCTTATTTAGATTTGAAAATGAGTTGAGATGAGTTGTAAATAGTAATGAGATAGATTATAAATAGTAATAGAATTTGTGAGTTAAAATTGATAAATGATAGTGAATAGCAGTGAGATAAGTTGAGATAGATTGTGAATCCAAACCTAGACACTTATTTTTATTTATTTTTTATTTTTTATTTGTATTCTTTCTAAAGTAATTGATTTCTTTTACTCTTTACCCATACACTAAATATTTGATAAGAGAAAAAAAATAAAAAAATTATGTATGACGTATGATGATTAGAATCTTTCAGATTATAGCCTAACTCAAAAAATATTTATTTTTATTTTTACAATGAAATTTCTTTTATTAGGTCTTATTAATGGAATGATGTTATTAAATTAAAATAAAGTTTTACTGTAAATGAAGCAATATTTAGAATAATTTTATTATCTATCCAATTATTGAGAAACATATTTTAATTTTATCAACTTGATCGTGGATCTTTTGAAAAAAAAATAGAAACACAAATTCATTCTAATATGAAATAAAAGAAAAAAGTTCCATTCTATTAGGCCATGATAGGAAACTAATAACATTATACCATATTTATAGGTCAAGATGTTTATATCCAGATCCATATTATCTATAGTTCTTAACAACTTGTAGATTTTAAGATTTAGAATAGGAAAAAGATAAACACATAAACGAAATTTACGACATGTATATTACGGAGTTTTAATTTGTCAAAATCTATCAGATATGGCAGATTTTAAGTGACTACATATATCTACCACGCACACGCACGTAGACAACTACTTAAAATGTGTTGCATCGACAAATGTAATTGGAGATAAACAAAATCTAGGATAAGAAATGACATTTCTTCACATTTTTAGTTGTTTTTCACTTCAATGAGTTTCGGTTTGGGTAGGAGTAGTCTGGGTAGAAGTCCTTGATTCTTGATCTTCTGGATTTCTTTTCTTTGATATGATTGCAAGGCTGCCGATAACAGATCAGACCATTTTTTTTTTTTTTTCTAGAGAATAATGAGATTGGTTTCGTAATGATATCTTTAAAATGTTTAAACCATGTAGTGCCCTTGCATGGCTTTTGGTTACCCTGTAGAATGTATAAAGAGTGCAAAGAAGAGAGTAAAATCGTGGATAGGTCAAAAGAAAAATAGGATTATCTTACATTCTGTGAAGTATGAAGTTCTCTATACATCGTCTGGGTCAAGAAACCTGTTCAGTTTTAAGGGGTGAAGGTGAAAAGTACCATCCTCATTGGGATCTCCGGCCAGAAAGCATAGCCCTAGGAGGAACACGTCCATAGTAGAATGACTTTCCATGTATCGGTAACTATACCTGTAATTAACATCTGATGAATGGTGCCTAATATGCGCGGATAGATACGCAGACCGGCCCACCTTTCAAAGTAAACAAAAAATGCTATGTCAGTCAGTCGGTGACGATTCCAGACAACCATATTCCCAGGTGCTCATCTGCCTCTCTAAAGGAACCATGAGCTGCATCAAGCAGCCCCCCCACCTTGCAACAAATAAGTTAAATGTCAAAAGCAAAGACCAATCCCAAATTGCTGTAGTATGTCGGTCTATATCACATGAAAGGGAAACACCATTTAATAGAGCAATCCTTTTCAACACGTCCATATCCACACCATTGCTTCTCAACCTGTGTGCATTTCAAGCAGAATTTTGGAAGGAAACTTGAGTTTCTGAACTACACCTTAGCTTGATATTTGAAGCAGTGGCCAGACCTTGAAGCAATCTCACAACATCCACAGTATCATCAAGATAGTACCTAGCTTTGCTTGGTTTTTGGCCAACAGTGCATGCAAAGATCTCCAGAGCTGCCGGTAAACATAAGCTATAAGACGTGGTTGATATGCTTTCAAACATGTCCTCGTCGGATCTATCATCCCCAATGCACATAACAAAATCCGGTGGTTTGCTATTACTGATCATTGTTGAGAGAACTTTCTCTGCAACCAATCCTTTAGTAACTCCCTGCAACGTAGATGGCAATGTTAGACCCTATGAGAAACAACAGATGCATGGAAGAGAGAGAGAGAGAGAGAACGTGTATACCTGTGGTTTTACTTCAACAATATGCTGTCCCCTCTTAACAACTACAGGCTCATTTGCAAGGACATTTTCAAGATGATCCAAAAGCTCCTTGGCCTGGCAAGATCCAAAGTCGGGATCAGCATCTTGATGGTGCCACACCAAGGCACTCTCCTTGGCCTCTATATAGGAGCCATCAGTTGTCTCGGTATATGATGTCATTACAGGTTCAGCAATTCTTTTCCAATCAAAATCTGTGGCAATGGGATTGGTTTCCCAATTGGATGTCCTACTCCACCTATGAGAAGAATCACAGCAACTGTGATATTAATAAAAGTTGTTGCCAATTATCTGAAGACTATTATGTTGATTTGATGAAGGGGACAACTTCAAATATGCACTTAAAATTAACCTTCATTATACGGAAGAAAACAACAACTTAGAAAAAGATTATATGATCTTCAAACCATTGAGGAACTTCCATTTCTTTTAGAAAAACATGTTTAAAAGTTTGACAAACAAGTAGCTACGGTTATTAAACAACATTCATCATATGACACCAATTTTTAAAAAGAATAAGAGAGAGAGAGAGAGAGGACACGACACAGGTACCTTATGAAGTATCCATGCTCAGCCGCAATACCCAGATTCTCACATTGATCAAACCATTCACCAAGTGAGCTTTTCCCCCTACCACTAACTATAAAAACAGTGTTCTCAGGGTCATTACACAGGTTGTTCAGAACAGAGATGACTTCAGGTGTTGGGGTTTTAATAATTGAAGCTTGAGACACAACTGTTCCATCATAATCCAAAAAAATTGCCCTTCTTTTCGTCCTCTTATATGCAGAGACAATATGGTCAACCGAAAGCTTCCGAAAACTGGGAGATAGAGACAAAATTCTGAAACTAAGACCAAAACCAATGCCCCAGGATCGTTTACTATAGTGATCTTTGCAGGCCCTCTCCAGATCCTGCAGGAAGCTGCAAGACCAGTAAGCCACATCATGAGAGCTAATGTAGCGAAAGTGCTTCTCATGCCGCAACTGCTTCTCTAAATCAGGCATCGTGATGGCCAAATTTAGCGCATCGGCCACAGCATCAATATCCCATGGGTTCACCCTAATTGCCCCACTTAGGGATGGGGAGCATCCTATGAACTCAGAAACAACAAGTGTACTAGCACGAGGAGATGAAGAGGTGATTCCCAAAGCTTCATCCATTTTTGCAGTCCCTTGCCTACAAACAATGTACTTGTATGGGACTAGGTTCATACCATCCCTCACAGCATTGACAATGCAACATTCTGCCAAAGCATAATAGGCAGTCTTCTCATATGTAGGCACCTTACGATCAATAAGGACAACTGGTTCATAACCTGGAAAACCAAAAACCTTATTTATCCTTCTGGTAGTCATATATGTCTCCCTTTTTGCCTCCTGAACATCCTTTCCTGTGCTCCTTGCAGGATTTACAATTTGCACCAGAACAAGTTTCCCCCTTAACTCTTGATTCTGCTGCAAAAGCTGCTCCATGGCTAATAATTTTAGACTAATGCCTTTGAAAATGTCCATGTCATCAGCACCAATAATAAGCTTTTTCCCCTTGAATTGCTCTGCGATCTCTTTGGCCTTGATGGAAGAAGTAGGGTGATTCAATGCAGATTCAAGTCGACCCATATGAATGCCCACGGGCAAAATTTTGATATAAACTGTGCGTCCAAAATATTCAAGTCCAATGTGGCCCCGCTTAGATTTATACTCCAAGCCCAGCATTCTACTGCAACAAGAGAGAAAGTGGCGAGCATAGTCGAACGTATGAAAACCAATCAAATCTGAATTAAGCAGTGCTTTCAGAATCTCATCTCTGACAGGCAGAGTCCTGTAGATTTCTGATGACGGAAATGGGCTATGAAGGAAGAAGCCAAGCCTAACTCGATTGAAACGCTTTCTCAAAAATGTAGGGAGAACCATGAGATGATAGTCATGAATCCACACATAATCATCTTCAGGATTGATGACCTCCATAACCTTATCAGCAAATATTTTATTCGCAGAAACATAGGCCTGCCAAAGCATCCGGTCAAAGCGATTACCGTGGTCTGGGGACAGGGGCAGCATGTAGTGAAAAAGGGTCCACAAATATTGCTTGCAGAACCCATGATAGAACTTTTTCTGGAGGTCAGGAGGGAGGAATGTGGGCACACAATTAAACTCCTCCAGCAGTCTTTGGGAAACTTCTTCTTGCTCTCTGGCATCAATGTCAACCTTCAGAGATCCCACATAAACAACATCACTATCAGATGAGAAACCATCCTTCAGTTGCAATAAAAGTGCATCCTCGTCAAAACTAAAGCACCATCTGCCAGATTCTGGGTCCTTTTGAGCATTTAGAGGGAGAAAATTTGCCACTATAATTATCTTTTCACGGATTTTAGAGGGAACATCTAAATCTTCATTACTACTTGCACCACTGTCTACATCAGAAATGATTCCGGGAACAGTCATCACCCTTGGAAGGATTCTAGGAGTCTGAGGGAAATTTAACATGTCCCCAGATGCAAATTCCAACAAACTCATGTAAGACCTTGACACCATGATTGCCTGTAGGAGTTCATAAATCTGTTTATTGAATAAAAAGTTTTAGGATAATAAAAGACAGACCTTTCCACCAAAAGGATTGTGAAATGGTAACCCAATTACAGAGAACCTAATACGCACAGGAATGCAGGTAAATACTGTTATAACTATCCTGCACAATACAATGCTGACCAAACAATGCAATCAAATAAACTTTATAAACAAAACATTCGATTAATTGTAATGGAAAAATAAACATTTTACAGATGATCAGCTAGGGCCCAAAATCTATATCAGGACTTTTTGTTCCAAAATATGTCGCATCCTACTTTTTGCAAAAAAGTTTCTCCACCAGCATAAGTCACAAACAGCCAAACTCACACTAGAAAAATCTTTCGCATGTTTCTAATATGGCATATATAACAAATATCCAATTTATTTGCTACCATAACGAATTGAGCTCTCAATCTGGCACATGCTCAGCTAGGAACTCATCAGATTTATAGTGCAATCATAAAGAATTTAACACTTATGAATGAAAAATGCAGGTGCCGGGGAAACTTGTGGTTGTTTCAACCTAGGAAGCAAGAAAAACAAACTGAGTCCCAAAACATAGTGATAATAGAAGCAAGGCATGCTTAGCTGCTATTAAAATTTGATAACCAAACGGAACCATGCCAAACTAACCTGAAAATGGGAAAGAGATAATGAAGAATGAAAGCAAGGCAAAGACAGAACCTTGGATGCTTTCTAAATTATAGAAAACGAAGACAAAAAGGCATGGATGATCTTGCTTGTGATACCATCAAAATATCAAGCCTTTTTCTTTTATCGCCGATAAAAAATTTCTATTCAGAACAAATATAACAGCATCTCCAATTTGACATGAAATGTACTCTTTTTTTATGCTTGATTGTATATCAAGATTTTCAAAAGGCAAAGAAGCCAAATGCTCTTACACTTCATATCTTCAAATTGCATGGTTATAAAGTCCACCTCATTTGTTAAGATAATTGTGGCATATAGAAAGTGCACAAGTCAAAATATGGATAAAGATGTGAAGAGCAAAGGACAAAATTTTTAGTTTCAGAATAAATATAAATAAGCAGATTAAAACAGTAACTACCACAAACATAGTTTCAATATCATCAAACTTGCAATGATTGAAATGTTTTATCTTATTTTCCATTGAAGTCTTTTTTTTTTTTTTTTTTTTGATAAAGTATTATTTTCCATTGAAGTCTTGACTAAAAGAAGTTGCATTCATTTCTCCATGATAAGATAACTTCAAACCAGTGAATGGTCAGAGACTCGACCAAGAGGTGACTATCCATGCCAACCCAAAAAATTTACATCATCCGTGGTTTAAGCAACAACAAAAAAAGGAGTCAGTACGGTATAAATTTATTCACAGTAAACACAGATGATCATGTATGTATGTACATACCTAGCTTTTAGGTCAGACACAACTGATGGGATTGTTTCATCGGTTTCTATGGTTCATAGTCTTTTTGAAGGGAAGTGCCACTTTACTCTTGCACACGTCTGAATTGGTTTTCTATAAATTTAGGATCAGGTCAAGATTTATGGAAGGAGTGGAATGGACAAGAATATTTTTTTCAACTGAAAAAGAAATGTCAGTAAATTCCATCAATATAATACTTAAAAAGCATCCCCTGGCTGCCACCAAAAGCTGTAAATCACCTTATCCGACTTCTAATCATAGATAAGGGAATATATTCAATTCAACGAATGAGATTTGATATATGTGATTAATGATTAGATTTAGCCAATGATCTGGTTATTAGTATTCAATATGGATCGGAATATGCCATCAACCAGCCTACAAATAGAAAGAAGGATCTTTTCTATGGAGAAGTTTTATTTCACTGATCTCGTCACGAGGCCTCTCGTTTTTAGCAGAAAATAACTCCTTGAAAAAAATCAATGAATCATCATTAAATAGGCTTATCCGTCTGCTAATTATGGACAAAAGGAATAATCTTCAATCACAGCAATAGATAGTGTCAAAAAAAAATTACAGCAATAGATAAGCATTCTTGGCTCCACCCTTATCTTCAACAGTAATTGAAATCTTTACTGAGCATGCCACAAAAAGCAAAATGCAGAAGAAAAACCATCACCCTAACCACGGCTTAATCGATGTTTAAATTTAATATTCCAAAGAATTTACGTGCAATATGTTTGTTTCGGTGGAAAATAGTTCGTTGACATTTTCTCGATATGTTTTTCCCTTCAAGGCTGCAATTATTTCGACCCCGTATTTTCTGTGCAGAAGAATATCTCTCGTGTCCCTTCAGCTACCCTTAAGAGACATTCATATATGTTCAACATAGGTACAAACATTCTTGGTGTAATACCCAGAGGACCGTACGAACAGAGAGAGAGAGAGAGAGTCACCTGAACCGAGATCAAAATGATCCAACAATGGAGCTTCAAGTAAGCAACGCGATGACAGTAACGATCAATTTTCTGAGAAGAAATCACACAAAAATCAGATAACAATGCGAGTTCCGTTTAGTCACCAAGAAATCAGAGAAACAACACACAAAAAAAAAATAAAAAAATGCATCATCTCCCAGAAGCAAATTCAACGGAGCTGTAGCTATACCCATACCTACAAAAAAAAGAATCCCGAGCACCCCAAACAGACCCTTCGTTGCAGCAATGAGAAGGAGCTTACAAAGAGAGAAAAAAAAAAAAAGGAAAAAGTAGGAAAAAGAATCACATGAGCGTGAAAGAAAAGAAATGGTGAGAGAGTAGATTAGGTTCGAAACTGGTGAGATTTGTGAGGAGCTTTAATGTATGGGTTCGAAACGGACTGAGAAAAAGTATGTGAAAATATATATTATTTATTAAAAATGTATGTATGGATAGAGGTTCCGTTCGGGTCGGTGTGTGCTTACTTTGTCATTGATAATGGTTGGTTCAACAAAGGAAGCTCCTGCTCTGCGACAGATAAAAACGTACAAAGTCAAGAAAATAAAATAAATAAATAAAAGATATATCCGAAAGAGAGATAGAGCGTGATACAGTTGGATTGCAACTCTGGTTGGTCTTACGTTATAGTCTTGTGGATTTGGTCACCCACAAATGCCCCTGGACTTCAACTTTATTTGGTGTGGTACCCTTTCTTCTTTCTTTTTTCTTTTTTCTTTTTTCTTTTTTAATTATTAAAGTCCCCCACGTGATTTGTGGTATTTTGAAAAAAAAAAAAAAAAAAATTCCAATGGAGAGCAAATATCACTGAGGAAAATATTTTTTTTTCTAAAAAAAAACGACTAAAAAAATAATTTTAAAAGATAAACAAAATGGTTGTGAAATTAGATAACAATCTCGTTTCAATTGTATGTATAGAAAGAGAGAAAATATATTGGAGTAGATGAGAAAAAATAGAGAAATTATATTTTCAAACTAGTGTATAACATTTAGTAAAGTGTTTATATAACATAATTTAATTTAAATTTTATAAATTAAATCTTATGGCTTAAATAATGTAAATAGTATGTTTTACACGTCGACTTGTTTAAAAAAGGTATAAATATGGAGCCAACAAGAAGGGGCTAAATAGGTATTTGGGTATAATAAAATGCCAAAACAATGCTATAAAAAAATTGAGTTTAATGTAAATCTACCTAAAACCTAATTCCTAAGGTGAAAAATACAAGTCTTCAGCATTATCATTAACAATATTAGCCTATGGATAAACATACATTAACGGGCCCACAAAATATCTCCCTGTGGCCTTATTTTTTTAAAATTTATTTTGTTTTATTTTATTTTGCTTTTGGTCGGTCCAAAATCAAATTTCTTAGTTTTAGCTCTTGTGGTTTGGTAAGCATCACAACATGAGTATAATATTCCATGAGAGTACACATCCCACATAAATGCTTTCCCTAGTATCAAGTATGGATCTAAAAGCTAGTAAAATTTCAGTGTTTGTAAATCAATGGAATATCCAAAAGTGAATTCAATAAGCTTGATTTAATTTCTTATAGTAGATAGACTCAAAATGCTTGAGTTATAATTTTTCTTATTATTTCTTGAAATTGTGATATTCCCGTTGGATATAGAGATGGTTCATCTCATCTCATCTCATCATTATAACTTTTCTAAATTTTCATATAAAATATAATAAACAATTCAATTTTTTCAAATCTCAAAATAATAATAATAATAATATTAAAAAATAATATTCTAACAATATTTTATTCAACTTATCTAAAACTATATCGGCTCATCTCACTATCCAAACCAGCCTTTATAATTTTGTTTATATTTCCTTAAAACACATTTAAACGAGAGATAATTCAAATGTTCAGTATTTATATTTAAGTAGAGTATAGAGCCAAATATATTGATACTCTTTAACAAATGTCCACTCTTATAAAATTATATTTTTATCGGTCTTTAGGCTAAGATCAAGTGTAGTATTTGTTCTTATCGGTTTAGTAAAAAAAACAAATACCCACTTGCATCCATCATGGATGGATAGAATTAGGAAAATTCAACTAACTAATAACACATATTTTTTAAGCTGTGTTTTGCTATCCACTGAATGAAACGTTCAAAGGTTTGGTGAAGTGGAAGAAAAGGCCACCAATTTCTAGATTGTCCAAATCATACTTATCTTCAAAATTGGAGTAGAAATTAATTGAAAAGAGAAATACTAATTGTATTTAAAAAAAATTATTTCTCTATATATCAGTTATTGATATCCTGAAAATCTTGAAAATTTAAATTTAAAAAAAAATTATAAAATAAATTTTTATGTAAAATTATAAATAAAATTGCAAGTAATTGTTGTGTTTTATCAACAATTAAGAAATGAGGAGTATTGGGAACGAAAATAGGCATAAAAGGGCAACAAAGTAAAAAGATTGGGGACAATGTGGATTAAAGAGAATTAATTAATGGGGGAATGGGGTAAAAAGGTCAAGATGCGAGCTGTAAAGCCAATGATGAACAGATAAGGAGAGGGGGAGGTGAAAGTAGAAACCCAACAAACTGGCACTTTAACGCTCATTGCCATAAGTCGTGTAAAGAGAGACATACAAAAATGATGAGTTTTGATGTAAACCACTACGTAATTTTATTTCAAATAATTGTATTCTTTTGTGATTTAATAATAATAATAATAACAATAACAATTTAATTTTTTTAAAATTTTAAAATAAAAATAATATTACAAAATATATTTTAATAATATTTTATTTAACTTTAACTCTTCTACGAAAATAAACGAGCAATTTGAGATCTGAGCCCTCAAGTAATGGATTATTATTATTTTTTTAAAATTTAGCTTTATTTTTTATTAAATTACGTTGAACGATAATAATGACGTATAAAAATTTAATATACCATGTCAAATAACTCATGAATAAAATTTTTTTAATATTAAAATAGTGAAAATTTAGATGTTAAATTTAAAAAATAAAATTATAATATCATATTATATTTATATATCTAAATTAAAAAAACAAAAATACTTGGAAGAAGTATGATAAAAAAGCGTGTGACCAACTTTGAAATAGAGTAGGAGTCCGGGAGAGCGCGAAGTTAAAAGTGGATTGACGCGGCAGCTCGACCACGCTAGCTGTTTCATGTCTGTCATCCATTTTCTGTATTGGATAAGACCGCAGCACCATTTTTACTACTTTCCCCTTTGTTCCCTTCTTCCGCTCCCGTAACGTTTTTCACTCCTTTCCCTTTTTTCAAAAAATTATATTTGTGCTGATTTAGATATTGAGATAAAATGAGATGATATGATTTTAAATAAAATTATAAATAAATTAGTTTGTTCAATAGTCTATTCGGTACTCGCTGGTTAAACTCAAATTGAACTCAACTCATAAAAAAAAATTCATTCTTAAAAGTAGATACCAACTCGATTTGTAAATAATACATACTTAACAAAACTTTATTCGACTGGGCTAAGGGTGCGTTTGGTTACCAAACTCACCTCAACTCATCATTACAACTTTTTCAAATCCCAATACAAAATATAATAAACAATTCAATTTTTTCAAATTTCAAAATAATAATAATATTAAAAAATAATATTCTAACAATATTTTATCATCACAACTCAACTCAACTCAACTCACTTCAACATCCATACACACCCTAAGACTCTTTAAGGCCAGCTCGAGTTGACTCGTTAGCTTGATTCGATTAAAACTCATTTATATATTAATAAATATATACATACACTTACGCATACATAAATTAATACTATAAATATAGCACTTTTATAATTAAATATATAATATGTAATCTAATTACCTATGTCTATATAATGATATACTTCATAGGTATATTTTATAATTTGTATAATAATTAGTCGATAAAATTTAATAATTTCATATACTAGTATATAAAAACCATATATGAAATAGATATATGTTATATATTAAGTGTATGTATTAATAATAAGGTAATGATAGGGTTATTACTCTTTTACTACCTATTTATTATTTATAGTGTATTTATTTTTTTACTTTTTTAGCATCCTTAATCATTAAGAAAAAATTAAAAAAATATATATATTTTTACTACTATTCACTTCCTTAACTATTAAGTAAAATAAAAAATTTTAAAAAAATAAAATACAAAAAGTGTAGTAAATAGGCAGTAGGAATGTAGTACCCCTATCATTTTCCTTAATAATATATGTTGACATATAATATATTTTTATTTTAGATAAATATCAACTAGTTAGATATTAATTATTTATAAATTTTTTAAAATTTTATAATTCAATAGAGATTATACTTGTTAATTATGTAAATACAATATTAGATCTTTTATTTTTGTATTTAATTTATTAATTATTAAATCTTATTCAAAAAATAAACAATTCGAGTTCGAACGGCTCGACTCGAACTCATTTGTGGGATGAATTCAAGCTCGAGTTCAAATTGAGAGTTTAACTTATCAAGTCGAGCTCAAATAAAGAATAAAAAAAATCTCGAGCTCGAGCTCGAATATTTTGAGTCGAGCCGAGCTCGACAAGCCAAAGACTGGCTTAGTTCTGCTCGATTACAACCCTAATTTTAGATAAGTTGAATTATACATTATTATAATATTATTTATTATTATTTTGATATTTAAAAAAATTAAATTTTTATTATATTTTGTATGAAAATTTAAAAAAATTGTAATGATAATATGAGATAGGTTGAGAGTGATTTTGTATCCAAACAGGACTAAGCTATGCAATTTTTTATATTTTAAAAAAAATAGATAAATTTAAATTTTATATAAAAAATTTACCTTTTAATAATAAATCTTATTCTTTTTTTAAACTATATCTAACATTACTTTTTTTTTTTTTATTTATAGTCCTTCCCCTTTATTTATTTATTTGTTTATTAAAATTGTGCCGTTAAAATCCTTACTACAGTCTCAAATAAATATATGTTTATTAGCATATTAAATTCTGTAAGTCGTAACTGAAACTGATTGACAGTCACGCAAATGAGCAGCACAAGTTAATGCGTTTCATTGCTCAATCCTATCCAACTCCAATTTCATCATAGTCTATTTCATTAAAAAAAATAGTATTAAATATTAAAAAATTAATATACTATTTTTTTCCTTTTTTATGATTATGAAAAAAATGTTTAAAAGGAATAATTATAGAGAACATCAATCGTAATGCTCGATTGTATTTCTTTTGAATTTTATATGACCATAATTTGTTTAAATTAAAATAATAATATTTCATTAAAAATTTCCGACTTTTATTTACGGTGAACACAAGTTTAAGATTGACTTATCAAAATCAAAGTATCGATAAATTTAGTATTTATATTATGTTTGTTTAGAAGTTTAATAGTCACATATCAAAATCAACCCATCAATTTTTATTTTTATATTAATTTAGAAGGTAGAATAAAATATTATAGTTTTATATTTAGGGAAATGATTTGTTCATGATATAGAAGTGTCGCACATTATCTAATATTATTTTAATTTTATCTATTGTAAAAAAAAATAAAAATAAAAATATTATGAGCAATAGGAGGATGGCAAGAAAGGTAAAATTGTGAAGAAAACAAGGTCGTAAAATGAGAAGCGGAGTACGATGTGGATAAAATAGAGGAGGGGGGACAAGGATCTTTTGATGCCTTTTTAAAATTTCCTAGTCAGCCAGTCTACTTCTTCCATTCTCCTCATCCTCCCTGCATTAGCCTTTTTCCGTTCTCGTACGGACTTTTCCATCTTTCGCATTTTGAAATTTCTTCCTTCCTCCTTTCCTTCTTGAAATGCTATTACAAATTTACAAACCAACCCTTCCCACTTTTACATCCAACAATCTTCATCTATATTATAAAATGAGATTTATGCTGATTTAAATAATGACATGAGATAATATAATTTTAGATAAAAATTAAATAAAATATTATTAAAATATTATTTTTTAATATTATTATTATTTTATAATTTGAAAAAGTTAAATTGTTTATAATATTTTATGTTAAAATTTAAAAAAATTATAATAATAAGATGAAATCATTTATATATGTAAACGAGATCAGTTAAAAACGGAGAATGATTGTAGTTTTCTCATTCTATATGATATCATATGAATCATAATATATTCTTTAAAAAAAATAGTAAAAGTGAGATTTGGAGCTCTTGACTTGCATTAGACGAAATGTTAATTATCGAGATCGACGGCAGTCCGAAAAAATAAATTTCTTTTTAAAGGTTAATTTCTTTAAGAGTTAAAGATGATAGAAAATTAATAGTGTACGTGAACTTATCTACGCGTACAAAAAGTCAATGCACGCAGGAAACTTTGAAGAAAGAAGGGAAATTGAATTTTGACTAGCGCTTGTTTTATTTGCGGATGATATAAGATGAGTTGAGATTAAAATTAAAAAGTTGAATAAAATATTATTATAATATATTTTTTAATATTATTTTTATTTTAAAATTTTAAAAAATTGAATTGTTTATTTTATTTTATATAAAAATTTAAAAAAATTATAATAATTATATAAGATAAATTAAAAAATTTTTTAAAAATAAACAAGATGGAGGCAGTACTTCTTATCGTGATACATGGCATGTTCAAACAAAATTAAATACCACGTGAATTTGTGAAGAAAAAGTCATTTATGGTAGTATTTATTTCTTATACGTTAATTAATCATTAATATATTAGTACTGCATGTCTTCTAGTTTCTTCGAATGCGTTACACGCTTTCATGGCCTTTTTTAAAAAGTAAGTGACAACAAAGATTGTCATTAGCTTTATGGATTTTTCAACATGAAAATAACAAGTGGTGCAATACATGAAACCTCAATAGGTTTTTTGCGTACAAAATGGAAATGCCATAGACTACTTGATGCATGATACAATTCCCACAATTTCCATTTACTCATTTTGGTATTCTTTTGAGCTTTCAAAGAGAAATTGTTGTTTTGACTTACATTTGGAAATCAAACCAAACTTAATTTATTATTACAAATTTTTCAAATTTTAATATAAAATATAATAAAAATCCAACTTTTTCAAATCTTAAAATAATAATAATATTAAAAAATAATATTCTAACAATATTTTATCATATCAACTCAGCTCAGTTCAACATCCAAATGCAGCCTTAATAATTGGAACTTGAAAGAGGCCCTTAAAATCCCTTCATGTTTGCATTATCTTTATGTCATATGATACGATGAAAAATCACATTTACAAATCGATTAGTAAAATATTTATATGACATAATTTGATTTGAAAGATAAATTTTAAAATTTGAATTTTATTAATCAAATATGATTATTTAAATGATGTGAATGATATACTTTACTATAATAAAATTGTTCATAATACAATATGTCAACATTTTTCAAATGCGATTAGACCAATGATAATATAGTTTTTAATATAAAAGCAAAAGAAGGAGTTGGGTTGTTTTTCAAAACTTGAATAAAAAAGAAAAGGAACTCTTTTAATCACAAATTCAAGGACAAAGAGGTCCACGTCATTGACAAAAACGGAGGGTCATTGGTCAGGTGGAGCCACGTAGGATGGTGGAAGAGAATGATTCCTTACTTTTGAAAGAAAAATCTTTCGGGCATGAGAAATGAGAAAAGTGTGGGGACCGCGTTATCCGGAGAATGGCCATGTTACACGGCAGGGTGTCGTGGGGGCCAGTGATTGCGTGTGGGAGAGGGGGGGAGGGTAAGTGGGGTCCAAAAAGTCTTATCCAGTAAGAAGATCTAGAAACACCAGAACAGTAGTGTGGGTCCCATCTCGTCGCACGTTGATGGAATGTTCCAACACTCTTATCCCAAGTTTTTGTTTTTTTAATATGAAAAAAATGACCTTTGACGTTTGCTTGATGGTTACCAAATTTCTCGTGAAGTTGGTGAAGTCACCCTCATTACACTTCTATGCTCCTAATACGGTAACATGGGCTGGGCTGCTAGGCCTAGAGCATTGGCAATAAAGTCAGTTTTGGTTAGAGCTCGAAGGAGTGATTTGACTTTAAAGATGAATTGAGATAGTTTGTAAATAATAAAATAAAAATTAAATTATTTATTATAATTTATGTAAAAATTTGAGAAAATTATTTTGAATTTTGAAAAAATTGAATTGTTTATTATATTTTGTGTGAAAATTTAAAAAAATTGTAATAATAAGATGAGATTAGTTAAGGTGGATTTTGAATTCAAACGAAATCAGTTTTGACTATAGCATTAACATTTAATTAGGTAAATTTACATTGAATTAGTCATATTAAAGTTAAAATAATAATATAATATTATATATTTTAATAATATTTTATAAAATTTTTTTTGTAATATTTTACAAATACACTTATTATATTAATTAATAATTTAATTTTTACTTAAAATAAGATAGAAAATAGAATTATATATTAATTAATAATTTAATTTTAATTTCATAATTTAATTTAATTAATGAAATAGAATAAGGTAGAAAATAACGGACTATTTATCAAAATTAAAATGAATAATATAGACATTAAAATATAATGGTTGTTGGAAATGATTAAAATATTACTTTAGTGAATGAATAGTGTCTAGCCAAAGATGACTAGGGAGCTTAATTTACTGTAGCTCATATATTGAGTTTTAGTGTTTGGCTATTCATGCCTAGCCAAAATACGAAGATGCATTGGCATTTGGCTAGTCAATGCTAATGCTCTTACTCATATAGGATGTGTAGAGAGAGAGAGAGAGAGAGAGAGAGGGGTAAGTCTTTCTATTTTGAATTCAATTTTTGGTTTGAATTAGGAAATAAAAGTAATAATATTGAGAAGTGAAAGGGTACATATGATTCATTGAAAATGATCTACATATAATTTTGCTTACAATCCTAATTTATGCAATCATATTTAAAATGACGGGTATTGTGATAAAATAAATAAATAACATAATTTTAAAACATTGTTGTATAAGAGAGTTGTACAAAAAGTTACACGTCAAGTGGTAGAATCATGCATTGGCAAGGCATGTTTTTATTCCTGTTGAGGCTAACGAGAGATCTCAATTTTCTCCTCAAACTGAAAGCTATTGTATCCAGTTCTAGTGCTATCGCCTTGGACACCCTTCACCTCCTTATCCTCACAATTAGATCCAGAAGACCTATCTTAGTCAAATTGATTCGTCCTTCCCTTGGTATGTTTAAGTTAAACATAGATGGCACCTTCGAAGGCATCCTTGGTCCTGCATGCTATGAGGGCATTTTGCATTCCCATGTTGGTGCTTTTATTGTTGGTTTTTCCTTTTTTTTTGGGTGTTGGTATTAATACTTTTGCTGAACTTTCTACTATGAAATTAGGTCTTATTTTATGTTATCAACTGAGTATTGTCGATCTTATTATGGAGTCAAACTCTCTTCTTATTGTTAATTGGTTCAAGAATAATTTGCTATCCCATTGGTCTTATTTCAATATATGGGATGACATTCTTCATTTTAAAAGTGTTGTATATAGAGAAGACAACGCGCAATATAATAAATTTTTCCTCCCTTTATGAATTATCTAAACACATGATTGATATATATTTTTTTAGATTATGCAGGAACTTCCACGTTGCGTTATTAATTTTCTTTTCTCTCGTTTTCAATTGTCACTAGATCTTATTCAGGATTATAATTTTTTATAGGAGCCCGATTTTGAAATTTTTGTAATCTCTTACTCTTCTTTGTATAAGGCATTCTTCTGCTATAAGTAAGGGCTAATGAGACTATAGAAATCTCATTAAATTCACATAGGATTGCAAATCAATTAGTATGAGATTGTACTAAAAATGGTTTGTTTACTGTAAAAATAGCTTATCATATTGCCCTACTATACATCAAAATTGGGTAGATTGTTTTGATCATGGTAACCAATTTGGATTTGATTTTCCTGATTTGGATTCAGAGATGAGATGAGATGGTTTTAGATAAAAGATGAAAGTTGAAAAAAAATATTGTTAGAATATCATTTTTTAATATTATTATTATTTTGAAATTTGACAAATTTGAATTGAGAATTGAAAAAGTTAAATTGTTTATTATATTTTCTGTGAAAATATGAAAAAAGTTGTAATGATGAGATGGGATGAAACACTTCTTAAATCCAAACAGAGCTTGGTCTGGAAAGTTATGCAACATGATGATTGGTTCTTACTTTCCAAGTTTTTGACAATTGCTTGGAAATATGGAAATGTAGAAATTTGAGACTATTTTAATTAGGATGCTGAAATTGTACCAAATGACATAGTTGATAATATGTAAAACTTACCAGCGTGTTAAAGAATATCAGTTGGTTCATAAGAGGGAACCATTCCTGTATTGGCAACTCACCCACCAACCAAATGTAAACTCAATTTCCATGGGCTGTTTTTCATTTGTTGAATAAGTCTAGTGTGGATGCTATTCTACGGAATGTCGCTAATTCAAAGCATGATTACGTAAACAGTTGTGAAAAAGATTGCATGCGTATGCTTTTAACTCATCATCTTATTCATACAACTATTTTACAATTAATTTTATAATGACTTGTGCGATAATGAAACTTATTAAAAGAAACTTATATTTTCACGATGCATCTAATATTTTTGCAAATTACTTCTACGAAACTTGGACACCTTATGCCCCCGTTTGGACATATGAGATATTTTAGATGAGTTGAATAAAATATTATTTTTTAATATTATTATTATTTTTAGATTTGAAAAAATTAAATTATTTATTATATTTTATATAAAAATTTAAAAAAATTATAATTATGAGATGAGATAGTTTCTATATTTGTACTAACCTTAATCTGTTAGAGAGAGAGAGAGAAAGTTGTGTTGTCTTATTTGCATTTAAAATTTATCTCAATTCATCTCAATTCATCATTACAATTTTTTTAAATTTTCACACAAAATATAATAAATAATTCAAAATTTTTAAATTTTAAAATAACCTTTTTAAATTTTTATATAAAATATAATAAATAATTTAATTTTTATTTTATTATTTATAAACTATCTCAATCCATATCTACTAATCTCTCAAACGCGTTCAAGGTTGGAGCTCTTTTGACGATTCGTTAGGCTGACGACAGTTTGTAAAGAATCGATGTTACAAAAATCGAAGTCAAAATAGAAATCCAAGCCCAAACCCAAATCGAAGGCCTACACCTAACTGCCAATTACCATCAACTCCTTGTCCCTCTCTACTCTCTAGCATCTCAAACGTTGCAGTGGTGCGCGCTGCGGCGCGCAGGAAGGAACTAGCTGCCCCAGCCATGCCAGGCCCAGGTCCTCACATGATGTACGCCATGGGTTCCGGTCTGGCCCTCACATCCCTAACCGACGGCCGTTTCAGCCCTCACCACACTCTGACCTACGCCCTCAACGCCTTCTTCGGCCCCGACATCGGCTCCTTCTCCGAGTGGCTCAGCTCCACCCTCGGATTCGGCAAGACCTTCGCCTCCGCGCTGGCCGATGCGGTCCACCACCCCTTTTATTACGTTCTCATTCTTGGGCTCCCTCTGTGTATGCTGTACTCTTGGGTCTCCAGGTTCTTGCTTCAAAAAGGGGTTCTCGATTCAGTGTCTGGGGTGAGTTATTTGCTGAGCATGAAAATCTTTGTGTTTTCATTGTTTGGCTGCTGAGAAAATGTAGGAAACATGAACACTGTGTAGATAATTTGATTAGGATTTTGAATTCAGTAACTGGGATTTGTTATTGTGGTTTTAAGTTTTTGAATTTAAGTTGTGACGACTTGGTCGATTGATTCTCTTAACAATCGCCGGGAATTGCGAAGAAGTTGTATTTGGTAAATAGTTTTGTAAGGTGGGCTGCTGCTAAATGCAATAACATAATCTTGTTGGGTTTTATGCTGCAGGTGCCGCTTACTAAGAAGCAATGCTTATTGTTGGTCTCAGCAGGTTCTTTAACGCACTTTTTCCTAGACCACTTGTTTGAGGTATATGGAAGAAGCTAATATGCCATGTTGCTTTCCACCTTTTTTTTTTTTTGAAGTGTATTTCTGTTAAATGTAACTAATGTTGGAGATTTTTTAGATTAAGTTATTTGCAGTTAAAAAAACCTCGAGAATAGTGAATCATTTCTTACCGATAAAAAAGAAAAGAAAAGAAGAATAATGAAGCATGAAAGGCTTTTGGTTATGTTATAGTCAAGCGGAGGCCTTGATATGTGATGCAGTTATAACCTGTTGTTCAAATGAGCCGTCTAGTTAGGTTTAGCAGAAAGACTTTTGATGATGGAAAATGCTACATACTACATCCCCATCCCACCATGATGTACCGTGATGAGGAGGCATTGTCCATCAACCTTTGTTTTTTTTTAGATGATCCAAGGTTGATGGAATTAAGCTTTGGTATTCTTGTCTTGGACCTCCGTAAGGAGATAGAGATTGAAGTAGAGTTGCCACACTGATCGCTTTTACTTGTTTGATTGGCATATATGGCCATGAGGACCAGCCATGTTTGATAGCACTGGTTGGAAAGCAGTTCACTGACATGTAAAGAAAATGAGCATGGACATGTTCATTGGATGAAATAACATGGTGAAAATTGGATACGATTGTTATCATTTAAATTTCTTAGAAGTTAGAAGCAGCACCATTCGGATAATATGGACAGAAGTTCCCCTAAATCACCATCAATACAGAATCGTGATGACATATAGTTCTGTTAACTGACTTCAATTAGTTGTGGTGAGCTGCTAATATGTGGCATTTGCTTGAGTTGGACTTGCACAAGTTATATTGAGGCGTTGATGCACTTGTAATATTAGATTTAGCAGAGACTTGCATCCTTTAGCCTTAAAAGTTAAAAGTTAACAAATCATTATGGTAGACTGGGAAATTGTCTTTAACCAAATTATGTTGTGCCGTATAACACAAGCAAATTATGTTATTGAAGTCTCATATCAAGGACACCAACATTTTAATTACCATTATTTGTGGTGTGCTGGCCAGTTAAACAGTTCGGGTATTCAAACATTATGAGGACCACATTGCAATTGCAGCCACAAGAAGACAAACTCATGTTCTTTGGCTGGAAAGAAAAATTCCTTTTTATGCTTAACAAAAGAAAGAACCTCGTTTATTTCTTTTTCTTTTTTGTGCATGCTAAAATTTTATTTTTACTTTGGAGTCATGTTCAGTTCAAATTGATGGGGATCATCATTTTCTAAATGTTCAGGAAAATGGACATTCCACAATGTATACTTGGGTATTGAGCACTGGTTGGTGGGAGAGCCGAGCTCCTATAAACCCAGATGCCGTTGTAATAGTTGGTTTCTTATGCATTTGCTTGATTGGAGGCTTTTTTCACATCAACAGGTATTTTCCTTGTTTTTAATCCAAAGTTTCGTTTAAATTATACCAGGCAAAGCTTTACTTATTGGTATAATCATATTGCTGATTCTTTTGGTGTACAGAGTGAAGCCCTTAAAGTCCAGAAGAAAACAATCATATCAATCAATGATACTTATACTGATCATAGCAAGCCTATACTGCTTATGGTGTGCAAGCCAAATATACTGGGTAAATCCTCGTCGGCCGGCAGTTGGTGAAGAGGCTGATCTTGGAGTTCTTGTATTCTTAGCTACCTATTTTTTTCTCCCCCACGGTTTGTGTATCATGTCCATGTACCCAAAAGATCTTGACACAAATCAAATTCCCCCTTAACGATATTTACACATATGCTATATATCCTAATGTAGCTGAACAAATGCTTTGAGTTTGGACAGCACAAAGTTTCGGTTTTTGCATTCTGTCATGAATCAAGAAGCCTCTATACTTGCTGGAATCTGTTTTCATGGAGTTGTTAACGAACTCTCCATTCCTAATTGTAAACACCTCCATTTCTTTTGTTTCTTTAAGCTTTCATTCAAATAAACTCCGGCATTGCCACTGTCATTATAAACGCAGTATGAAACTAGATGTTGGATTTGCATGCTTAATTAGGGTAGTTAGTTCATCATGGGAAGATAGGAACAGAGTAAACTCTTAAAATTCTCAGTATTCCAATATTTCTTGCCAATCTTAAATAAAGCGAAATCAAAGTCCCAAGTCAGTTTACATGGTTTATTCTAAAAGAAAACTTCTTCGATCGAGTAAAGAGTTTTGATGGCCGGTTGCAATTTTTTAATACTGTTGCAGTTTTCATCAGACTTTGGAACTTAGAACCTTTGTGATAGGAAACTGAAAGTTCCCCTTCCCCCTTGATTGCCACGTCAACTATATAACATCTGCAATGACATGATTACTGAGCCAAAAGCTCTCTGCTGGGCAAATTAAGTTCTCCATTGGTTACACAAATGATATGAGATGAGATCATAAATTTATGAATAGTAATAAAATAATTTAAGTTAAGATTTTTATGAGGTTTTGAGAAATGAGAAAAAGTTGAATAAAAAAATTATAAAGTTAAAAAAGGATTAAATTATAACTTTTTAATATTATTTTTATTTTGAGATTTAAAAAAGTTGAATTATTCTTTGTGTTTTAGAAGTTTGAAAAAATTGTAATGATTAAACGATAAAGTTGAAAACTTGAAATTGAAAAATATTTATATTTAAATAATGTTTGGAAGTTGATATGAGATGAGATTAGGCTGTTTCAAAGGTTTTAGAAACCAAACTAGACCCTATTTCTACATTGCTGACATGACAAGAACTTGGTTGCAAGACCAACCTAGATGAATCTTAAAATTCTTCTATCTTACAAGATAGATGTAATCAAGGCTAGGTACGTATGTCCTCCACATGGCTTGCAAATGGAATCTATTTACCTGTATATTTTGGATCTTCTATGATTTCTTTTAAGCCATCTCACCATTATTCTTTTAATTAATTTTATCATTTAACATTGCCTTAAAAGCATTAATTTTTTTATTTTTTTAGTTGCAAGCAATTTATCAATTACTTTTTACTCTTGGATTTCCAAGTGAAACTTCCATATATCCTCTTGCTCTTCTCCTCCCTAGCTCCCATGTATTTCATCTCTGTTCACGTCTGAATTTTTCATCTCCTATTTAGTTTCTATTTATTATTTATATATACAAATTTCGAAACATTTCCTTTGCTCATAATTTCCATGTCAACTACTATTACCCTAATTAATTTTGTTACAATTAGTTAAATAATTCTCATTCCTTACAAGTATTTCTTATTTCTCATTTAATTTTTATTTAAAGAGAAATGATAGTTGCAGTCGTGACTGTACAAGTAACGCGCAATCACTTTGAAAAAAATTAATAAATATGGAACCCACATTAAAATAAAATTAATTTTTTAATAGTGGACCTAATTTTTTTTCAAAGCGATTACACGACACTTACGCACTCTACAACTATATATAGCATTACTCATATTGCATGCATGCCTTCTCTCGATTGAACACATCATCCATAAAACTAAAATAATTGAAATGACATGGAATTTTAAAGGTCAAAACACCTCTTAATAGTTATACCGAAGAATATTCATGCATGCAGGCATGCTTGTCACCACCTTCCCTTGTAACCAGTACGTATATACTCTTTATCTTTATATTTCTCACCACTACCACACGCAATCAGTCGTACTTATACTGTCATCTCCAACAGTATATATACCCTTGCAATCAGATGATCTAGATATATATTTCAGTCTTCAGAGACGACATTACGTAGCTAGAGATCTATCATCAACGGCCAAGTTTCAGTGATCAGCAGAAAAATCTCTAATCACGCTTTCCAGCAGGGAAACAGTGGATTCAATGATCTCTATATATGCTCGATCCATGTCGTCTCCATGAGGGACAGAGACACCAACGTTAGTGGAGTACTTTGATCTGCTGCAAATATATATATATATATATATATATATATATATGTATATGTTGCCGCTTCAGCCACCTTGATCAGAAGAATATATATAATTGACATATTCATGAGCCACCGAATTCTAAACTATGACACAAACCCACCCACCTACCCACCGGCACCCACCAAGAAAAAGGGTCCAAAATAAACTTCGAATTCTAACCGAGATGATCAGCAATGGTAGGTATCCAGCTTGGCTGGCCATGCATAGTTTGACAGCATTGCTTCATGAGTTAAGATGCCCAAAATTTCACTGCAAGAAAAACGGATTTTTGTGATCAATTTATTGCAACCAAAAGACTATTTGTAACCAATTTTAGTTTCAAATAGTTATTTCGCTGGAATTAACTGGTCGTAAATAATCAGTTTTCTTGTAGTGTTTTCTTTTTCTTCGATGATCATCTCTTCATTTCTCATATTATAAAATCATTATTGTTGCATGTTTTAGTTTATAACTCTGTCATAGATATTATTATTAATATATAACACATTATAGAACCGTGGTTTTGGACATGGCGAAGTTATTAACAACACTAAAAGCCCATCGGTTATAATATAGTATGTAGCAAAATTTGGAATATCATTTATTTCAAAAGTTTAAGATCGATCCTTGGTGGAAAAACGTAAATAATTTTATATTATTTATATCTTTAACACGACTCTCTTTTGTGTGTAAGCTAGACTTCCCCTTAATAAATCATGGGCCCAATATATAGAATATTTATTTAATTAGGTGAAGCTAGCCCATGTAAAGTCAAGATTTGAATTCAAGACATTTATTTTGATACTATGTAAAATCACTATTTGTTCTAATAAGTTAATTTAGTTGATGAGAATAAATAGATTTTATATTATTTACATATTTAACTAAAACAAAACTTAATAACAAATTAAAGTATACTATCTATATATGAAAAGAAAAGGCCGGAATGCCATTATCACAACATTATGCTTGTTTGCTTGGCAAAGTTATAATACAATCCGCCATGTGGAGTGGATCGACTACATGCATGGATGGATTCATATATACTAGCATGCAAATTATATATATATATATATATAATTTGAATTTGGTAATTTCAAGCCCACCAAATTGATTCATACTAGCTAGCTAGCAATTTAAAATGATCTAACAGCTTTATGGTCAATACAATCTAAACACAATTATGATGTCCGAGTTGGGTGAGATAATTGTCGGAGTGTGTATAAATCATGGCAAACAATGCTAATCAAATTGCCTCGATCGGTATATATAGTAGCAGCTGCATGCTGCATGCTGGATATTGATATTGAACTTTCACTACTTGTTTGATCATATCTTTTTGTAGTTGTACCAACCCCATTCATGATCATCATCACGATCATGGTGCTAGCTACCAACTTTTGAGACGTCCTCGATCATCACCACCTTCTTCTTGGAAAAAGATGGCAAGCAAAATGAAGCTGAATGTATCTGCAATATCATGTAGTACATGAATTTATAATTAGTACTTAAAAATTAGGAAATCATTCAATATATATATTATTATCGAACAATTTATTATAAGAAGAACTACTACTACTTGCAGACAATTAGTGTATGTAATATCCATGGAATAACTATTAAGTAGTACCTCTGAGTTGTAAAACTTCAAGGGTGCTTTTGCTACTCCAAAACTCTCATTTAGATGATGATCAATTGGATTAATCGGACTTTTGAAGTTGACAGATGGCCCCTCCGAGGAGCACAGCAAGAATCCAATAACTCCACTGAAAAATAAATCTTTTATTAGTAATAAATTAAACAAAAAAGCTGACAAAACAAACCCTAGATAGCTATATATAGAAACTTGCTATAGTACAAGTACTGATGATGATGATGATGATGAGAGCTATATAGGGAGGATGATATATATCATGTATATATAACCTTGGATAAGCAGGAACAATAGTCCATGCATACTCCACAGCGCCTTTAAATATTTGGCGACATTTAGTGGCAATCTGTTCAATGTCAAGGGAATCAAACCAGATGCTCTCTGCTTGGATGCACAATACTCCTCCGGGGCGGAGTGCTTTCACCACCATTTCAAAGAACGTCGTTTTGAAAAGATCATGATCAGGCCCTGATCATCATCATCAATTGTATCAGCCTATTATCTATCAGATCACATGACTAATTAATTTGTCAAATACTTTATTCGAAATTAAGGATTAATTATTGCAGAAAAGTGATCAGACTCAGAAAGAGAGATCAGACTTAGTGGGTCGAACGCGTCCACTATTATTGCATCATAATTTCCTCCCGAACTAGACTCCAAAAATGCAATTCCTGTAGAAAAACAAAGGGCGCCGCTGGCTCATGTGTCATATATAAAAGGAACCTCCGACAATGAAGATATTGCTAAGACAGACAGCAGTACATATATATATACCGTCTGTAATATGCAATGAGACACGAGGGTCCTCGTATCCAACTGCAATATCTGGGAAGAATTCCTTATACACCTGAAAAATCAAACCAAAACCATGTATTAATATAGTACTCAAAAGTTCTTGCCCAAATCGAAATTTCCTGCTAGCTAGCTAGTTGTTTATACACCTTTTTTTAGTAACTTTAGTTTTTTAGATCTGAGACAAGATTTTTTGCTGCATGCATGCAGCATGCGTTGATCAGAACTTCAGACAATATATATCCATATATATATATATATATATATATACTGTATGTAATATTTAAATTCTAGAATAAGATCAGGTTTACAATATTATCTATATATTAATGTACTCACATCAATCAACATTGAATCTATTTCACAAATATCAATCTGCTCAACAGAAGAGTGGCGAGAGATTTCTCGTAGGATACCTCCATCTCCACCCCCAAGGAGCAATACCTGAGATCAGGAAAAGTGATGGATCATTAAAACAGGTGGGGCAAATGATTAACTTGGAATTTTTGGTGGAAAAACATGAAGTTTTAATTAATTTGATACCCGACAAGTCATGTAGTAGAATATCTAGGTAGAGATGGAGGAGCTAGGAGTTAATTACCTTCTTTGGGTTGGGAATTGAGCAAAGTGGAAGGTGGGTAATCATTTCTTGGTAAGAACATTCATCCTTCTCGGTAAGTTGTAGTGCTCCATCAAGGACAAAAACCCTACCATATGCTGATGACTGCAATATATAAATATATATATTATATATATATATATATATATATATATATTGTATTTAAGTACTACTAGTCGCATTAAACACATGCTAGCTAGCTTTCGCTTTGCATTAAGTTCAAAGGAAAACTCAGCAGGGACAAGGTATTGCATACCTGAAACACCATCATGCTCTGGTACTTGGAAGATCCTTGAAACAGAATTTTCTCGACTTTTAAAAAGTGTGCTTGTCCTACAAGATATAATATTCATGATATCATGCAAGTTGTTATATATGGTCCATTAGTGCAAGTGGAATATTACGAAAATTTCAAAGCAAAATTATATATATGCAGTATGTATAGGTACTACCCAACTACTTTAAACGATATATATTCATGAACTGGATACGCATGCGCGCAAGATCGTTGTCGATCGACTTATCTTCTTCACCAATTAATTATACACGATCGATTGATCACTCCAAAAATTAAAGAATGTGATGATATTTTGAATAAGTAGTTTTGTCCGTTGTTATATATTGTTGCATGTTTTTGATCATGATCATGAGTTTGTCTCAAGAAAATTAAATTAGGATAAGATAATGGCATAATTAATTGGTAATGCGTTTTTATAATATAAGATCATCCATCATATATAATAATGCATGTGATCTTTAATTTATATTCAAGAAAGTAGTGGAATAGTCATGAGTTTTTCAAGTAATTAAGAAGAGCCACATGTACTGCAATTTCTTATCAAAGCATGCACGCACAAAAAGCACACACCCACAAGTACTCAACGTGTGACACGTGCTAGCTGTTGGATGCATGGCCTTGTGCGCACATTTTAATTTTTGAGGAGTACTGTTTGTAGACTAGCTCCTTTTTTTTTTTTTTTTTTTTAATTTAATATTCTAAGGACAATTATAAGATCAAAACCTAGCTAGGCAGGCCTGTATAGTACTACTGCAAGAGCTAGCTAGGAAGAACACCACCAAAAAAGGAAGAAGAAACTACTAAATTAATTATTAAAGACCCAGTTAGTGGATCATGCACGCGATGAAAATGGTTTAAATTAAACCATCCCATAACTACAAATATTTTCGGAAAAATTAAGGTTCATTCTCATCATGCATATATGGTCAGTAACTTTAATATTACCTGGAAATTAAAGCCTAAATATATATATAAGAAGTTCTGAAGAGAGAGATAAGAGAGAGAGAGAGAGAGAGAGAGAGAGAGATCGAACTCGAAGTGATGATAAAGTAAGGAAACAATTAATATTAACTTATTCTGATCATGTATTAATGCGCTGAGATTGATCAGAAACAGAACTTATATATAAATGTATCTAAATTAACAAAGGGATATATATCAATCCAATGTATAGATCATTATAAGAAAGTCTAATAGATTTTGATCATCGAGGACATCATTGAAAAGTTCATTAAAAAGTAGTCCTGAAACTCACCTGGCCAAATTGGAGAATACTCAGCAAACCAACCAGGAATACTTGGATGTTTGAGATCATGATCATGATCATCACCAGAATAATAAATATCTTTGTTGTCTGCTAATATTTCAGCAGAACTGATCACCGGTTTATGAGCAGAGACTGATCCTTTTTCACCATTACTGACCACAAAAACTTCATGATCTTCTTTTCGCAATATTTTTGCGTATGAATTCATAGAGATTGCAGAAGAAACAACGCTAGTCGTTCCCATCATGAGCTTCTTCGTTCTCACCACCTTGTTCTTCAATATGTTATGATCTGCCATTTCATGATATGTATATATATACTTTTGTGGTTTGCCTATTTATATATGGCATCTAGCCTCGGCAGCTTGAATATCCTTACTTTTTTTCTTTTTTTGGTTCGGTACCGATAAAAGGTACTGACCGATAAAAGGTAAAAAATACTTATTTTGTGTTTTTTGTTTTATTTTTTTTGTTAAAATATCAATTCACTAATAAACAATTCTTTAGCTATTCTATTTTTTTTAAAACAAAAAAAACTAAGTATCGTGGATTTGGGGTCCAATTCATCGGTCCTTAATTAGCTTTTTTTCCCCCCCGCTATCCGAGTGTCCCAAGCTGTCATTCTCTGAAACTAGATATGGAAATCTATGTTGACTATAAATATGCCACAGTATTTTGTTTTCCGTGTGTCTATGATAAGGTCCGGCCAATTCTTAAAAGTTAAGATCTCTTGAGAGAGAGAGAGAGAGAGAGAGAGAGAGAGAGAGAGAGAGAGAGAGAGAGAGAGAGAGAGAGAGAGAGAGAGAGTATAACTTTGTCACAATGTGACATGGCAATATGTAGCTTAGATTGAAAAGCATGTAAATTGAAAAGCATGACATGTCAATATATTTGGGTGTCAACTTTTCTAATTAATGTGTAATGTTTATATAAAATAAAATAAAATAACTCTTATGTTTAATTCCACCATAAAAGTAAAATAATAACTATATATAGAAGAGAGTTGAGTTGGGTTTTATAAGAGAGTTGAGTTTTCATTTTGAAGATAAAAAATATAACTTACTATATACATGTAAAAATAAAATTATAAAAAACATAACATATCACTCCTTATAATTTTTTTATGACAGTCTTTCATGAAATAATATTCATTCATTATATATCAATTTTTGTAATGATATTTTTAGAATTTTTTTTTCAATAAAAAGTATCATGTGATTTTTTATAAACTCAGATTTCATTCTAGTATGCAAGATAGTTTATACAAGTTTCATGTAAAATCTGGATATTTTGGTGCCACATTAAGTAGATAATGCTACAATTGAGACCTTAAAATAAATTTCTTCTTACTTAATGAATTCTAAAGGATAAAAGTTCTCAACTATTTTTTCATACAAAAATGAACCTTAAATGATTTTTCTAGTGTTTATTTCACTTTGGGTTTCATATTAAGAAGTTTAATATTGTATAATCAAGAACCTTGGGCTCCATTTTAGTTTTAAGCTTTTTTAGAATTTACCCATCAAATTAAAAGAATTGTTGGGTGCAAAGAAATTAATTTTGAAGGGAACGGACCACCTCATAATAAATCATGATATATAGAAATTAAATAAGACTTTGGGCCATGTAGAAAAAAATGGTGACATTTCTATGTATATAGAGATTTTAAAAAATTTTGAAGAGTACATAAGGGTTATAATTTTAGGGGAGGGTAATTTCTTTCTGAGTAATGTTATACACTACACTCTCATCCTGTTTTCATTTTACTATGTAAGATGTGACCTTACATAATGAGATAAAAGTAAGATAGTAGTGTAGTGTATAGAATTTTTCTTTCTATATATACATGAAATTTTGATAAAAAAAATAAAATTGGGGGAGATTTTGAATTTTAAAGATCATTTTTTTGGGGGGAGAGGGGGGGGATTCATCTCTTTTAATAAATATTTAAAAAAAAATGTCTTAGTCAACTGTCATTTTATAAGTTTGGTATTTTGGCGCGGAATTGTCGTTGGACATATCAACTGTCCTTCTGGAACTGGAAGCAAACCGAAAACACTGCGACTTCCAATGGCTCTCCACGACTCTCTCTCTCTCTCTCTCAAACCTCTCTGAGATTCTCCAGCTCTCTTTCTCTGCAACTCTCACTCTCTCTCTTCCTCCATGGAAAATGCATAGCAGCATCCACCCCCTCTACGCTACCTCCTCTCGCTTCCGCCGCTTCCCCAAGTCCTTCTCCCTTCGCCGCAAGGTCCCCTGGTGGGGCCAGATCCTCGACCCTGGCTCCGAGCTCGTCACCCGATGGAATCACTTCTTCCTCGTTACCTCCCTCCTCACCTTGTTCCTCGACCCTCTCTACCTCTTCGTCCCTGTCATCGGCGGCCCCGCCTGCATGCAGATCGACCTTGGACTCGGCATCGTTGTCACCTTCTTGCGAACCGCCGCTGACCTCTTCCATGTCCTCCACATGATCATGAAGTTCCGCACCGCCTTTGTGGCGCCCAGCTCCCGAGTCTTCGGTAGGGGCGAGCTCGTCATGGACCCGTCCGCCATCGCCATGCGGTATTTGAAAACTGATTTCGTGGTTGATCTCGCCGCCACGCTGCCGCTGCCACAGGTGAATCAATCAAGACTTATTTCTTTTTATTAAAACATTACTTTGGAAAATTTTTTGATTCTGCACATGTTTGGATTATTAGGCCTTAGTTATGCCAATGGAATCTCGATGCTAGTTTTCTAATTGTTGCATTCGTTACTTTTGTTTTTGCTTTGGCAGATTGTCATATGGCTTATAATTAATCCAGCAATGAAAATCCCAACAGCTGCTTACACGAATCACACTCTTTCTCTGATTGTCCTCGTTCAGTATGTTCCACGATTTTTTGTTATTTTTCCTTTGCACAGGCGGATAATCAAGACTTCCGGATCTATAGCCAAGACTGCTTGGGCAGGGGCAGCTTACAATCTCCTTCTATACATCTTAGCTAGCCATGTAAGGCACTTAATTTCGTCATTTTCCCCCCCTACAACGCCTATTGGGAGGACCTCACTATTTACCATTACTGTTTTGTAAAATGTCAGTACAGATTTTCGGAGCTTCGTGGTATGTGTTGTCGATTCAGAGACAGCATCAGTGCTGGAGTCTACAATGCAGAGAGGAGATGAATGCCACTCACTCTCCGTCTTGTAATCCATTGTTTCTTGATTGCAATAGTCTGGACAAGCCCGAACGTCGTTCTTGGCTGAATGTCACTAAAGTGCTCTCTAGTTGTGATGCTCAGAACGATTACTATTTCCAGTTTGGAATATTTGCCGACGCCTTTACAAATGAGGTCGCTTCCTCGAATTTCATTGAGAAGTACTTTTATTGCCTCTGGTGGGGTTTGAGGAATTTAAGGTATTGTTTGTTTAACCACACGTTCAATTACTGGTATTCCATAAATATGCCAATTAAACTATGTATTAAAGTAGATGGTTTTTTTCTTCAAAGTGCATTGGTACTGGTAACACGAAGATCATCTTAATGTTCATTTAAGAAGATTGTTGGATTGTGATATGTAGAAGTAATCTAGTCAATATATTTTGACGGATTTGTGGTCTGTAACAAGTCCTTAATTCATTGGTGGTTCTTGCATTGGGATCTTGTTTCATCTTATTTTATCATCAATTAATTGATGGAATCATTCTCCCACATTCAAGATGTTGGGAATCGCCATATATTTCCTTTGGCAGCCTATGGGCCCTAGGATTGGATTCTCTAGGATCTCAGCTTGGTTTAGGGATTAAGGTTTCATGAAAAGTCACAAGCTTCTATATTTTCATATGATTTAATAATTCTGGAAAGGTTATGAAATCTGCCGACGGTATTGCTTACATTTCTATACCCATTAGTGAAATCTCTGGAAAGGCATATGGATTGTCCATGTCTTGAAGTTAATAGCCGACACCATGTGAATTTCTTCCCTACAGTAGACGATATCTGGGTTTTCTCAATTTTGTAAGATCTAGTGTGTAGAAAGTTGACTCATGCCTGACAATTTTACATCAACATAGTTGGAATACTACTTTTGAAGATTGTGCTAATAGTTTGCTCAATAATGCTTTCATATGCAGTTCGTATGGGCAAAATCTTGTTACAAGCACCTTTAGCGGTGAGATTTTGTTCAGCATGCTTATCTGCATAGCTGGCCTTGTTCTGTTCTCCCACCTCATAGGCAACATGCAGGTATTTTTTGCCCCTTGCCAAATACTTCATCTACATCCATGTTTTTGTTTACATGCTATCTCCTGATCCGCCTTCATCTTGTAAATAGGTTCAGTATGAAGGCCTACCGGTTCATAATTCATAGTTAACTGCATGGGAGAACTATCTACAATCTACAACATTATTGTGAGTTTTGATAAACTAGTTTTATATTTCTGACTCGTTTTTGTTTTCTTGAAGAACTATCTACAATCTACAACAGCAAGACTAGAAGAATGGAGGGTCAAACGAAGGGATACAGAGGAGTGGATGAGGCACCGTCAACTACCTCCAGAGTTGCAAGAACGTGTTCGTCGGTTTGTTCAGTACAAATGGCTTGCCACAAGAGGTGTAGATGAAGAATCCATTTTGCGCTCTTTGCCTTTGGACCTCCGTCGTCAAATTCAAAGACATCTCTGTCTGGCCCTTGTTCGCCGTGTATGTCCTTTTTGCATCATATCCTTTATATTTTCAAATAATAATTTTGAGAATTAAAGATATAACTAGTCATGTTGGGATAGTTTCTGAAATGTCAGCCTCTTCACAATCAACAGCTCATGTTTTGGGTCTTGACCATTGAAGATTCTCTGTAAAACTCATTCTCTGATACCCTCAAAGATAAATAGCTGCAAAAGAATGTCTTACTCAAATCGTGTATCGGTATCTTCTTTATTATCCTACTTGAAATATGCCGATTACTAATTTTGTGAGTAAGAGCCAACTAGTCATATATAATTCTTGGAATGGACAGAAATCTCATGTGATGCAGAATCTAAACTTCAGTCTTCAAGGCTGCAATTTTAGCAACTTCATGGAAGCTACTGGTAACAATATCCTATTTATAAGCAACTAGGGTATATGATCTTAGAACCGAAGTCCTTAATCTACAGCCTTCATGAATCTCATGTTGTATAGATATTTCAAAGTAGGTAAGAGTGTGTATGATCAGGAACTTGATACATGGTAAGTGGCTATTTAAGATATGCCAATGTCGCCTACTGTAATCCAGAAATGAAAATATTGCCTATTGTTGTCTACTTACCCAATTGGCAAGCCCTGCAAAGGAGGAGAAACACTAGCTTCCTAACTGCACGTTGCCTGAGATTCTTGTTCTTAATAACATGGATTTCCTTGACTATAAGTCAACATAGGCGATTCTAGCCAAGTATATGGAAGGACAAAGGAAGGGCTTTCATACCCTTAGATTAGGGGGTCAGATGGTGGCATCAACTGCAGATTGGGGGAGTATATAAAGCCTATAGTGGATTTTTATAAGCCTGGACTACAAATCCAAGGAGAAGGCAAAGCTTCCTTTTATCAGATACTCGAGAACTAACAAGTCTTGTTCTTGACTGTCATTTATACTGTCTTGGGGTATGGCCAATACGATGGTTTACAAGTGGATAAACTGGTGCATCATCTTTCATTCAGACAACCACATGAATTGAAATAAGATCAAAGGCCTATTACTGCAGAAAACTTTTTGAGACAACAAATTCTCTATTTGTGTTTTCTGATATTTTAATTTGCTATAATAACGCATGTGTTGATATTTCAACTTATAAATTCCATTCTTATTATGCCTGACAAAATTTCCTGATCTGGATCCACTGAATTAAACAATTGTTCTATTTGCAGGTTCCCTTTTTTGCACAAATGGACCAGCAGCTCTTAGATGCCATATGCGAACGCCTTGTCTCATCTTTGAATACCAAGGACACGTATATCATCCGGGAGGGTGATCCAGTGAACGAGATGCTATTCATCATTCGAGGCCAACTAGAGAGCTCCACAACCGATGGTGGTAGGTTAGGATTTTTCAATTCTATTACCCTCAGGGCCGGTGACTTTTGTGGAGAAGAGCTACTGACATGGGCTTTAATGCCCACCTCTAATCTCAACCATCCATTATCAACTCGAACTGTCAAGTCCCTTACTGAAGTCGAGGCATTTGCACTTCGAGCTGAAGACCTCAAGTTTGTTTCCAGTCAGTTTAAGCGCCTCCATAGCAAGAAACTCCAGCATGCTTTCAGGTACTACTCCCACCAGTGGAGGACTTGGGGAGCTTGCTTTTTACAAGTTGCATGGAGACGGCACATGAAAAGAAAGAAAGAAATGGAGTTAGCAAGACAAGAGGGCTTATACGATACACATGTTTTGGACCATGAGTATAATTATAGGGATGGATCAGGTGCAGATTATGAGAATAGTGGTGCCGCTAACTTGTCTGGTGAGAATGCACATAATGCCCAGCACTTAGGAGCTACAGTTCTGGTTTCCAAATTTGCTGCAAACACCAGAAGAGGGATTCAACACAAGTCTGATCCAACCAGCTTACAGATGCCCAAGCTGTTTAAGCCAGAGGAGCCAGATTTCTCATCAGACACTGAAGATAGTTGAGCTATCTATAACAGAGCAGTTCACAAAATAGGGTATAGCCAAAATGTTTGCAATACTCATGTAAGTCTGCATGGCGTGTAGAATAGCTAAATTTATTAAATGCATATTATTGTATATAACTAATTAAGCATATCTTGAGCCATTATACGATAAACAAAACCTTTAAAAAGATAGTGTCATAAGTACTTTCTGATCTACAAAATTTGGTTGAGCACACTGATATCACCTCCCTTCCCCATACTCTTTTTGGTTTGTATCTAAGTGATGAGAAACCTTACAAATTTTGTTTCAGTCAGAGAGTGGGACCAATACACTATAGAGAGAAATGATAGTTGAAGTTATGAGTATACAAGTGTCGTGCAATCACTTTGAAAAAGATAAATAAATACGGGATTTACATAAAAAAAAATTAATTTTTTAATTGTGAACTCTATTATATTTCAAAGCGACTATACAGCACTTGCATATTTCACGTCGACTGTATGTAACATTACTTCACTTTAGATGGTATGCAAAATTACCATTGGCTGTCAAGAATAATACTTATAAGCTCTCAAATTTCTTTTATAAAAAACAATCTATCATTTTTTTAGCATCCTCTATCGATGGAGTGAAAAGCTCTGTTATTTTTTACTTCTCTATCGCATCATAAAATAATGAAATAGTCATGATTAAGAGGAAGATAAATAACATGAATTTTCATATAACTATAACAAACTATTACCAGAGTTAAAAGTGGATTGACCATTTAAAGCTCCCACTCCAACTCTGAAAAATGGATTGACTCGTGAATGTGTATGTGTCGTACATTTTTTTAAAAAAAGAAAGGAGAGTTATTATTAAAAAATTAATTATTTTATATAGACCTTATACTTTTTTCAAAAGTAATAACTATAAATATTGTTTCTCTATTTATATATCATATTACCAATTTTATATTTATCTATTCCTTGCCACCATGACCTTATCCCAATTAAGACACATTTGTACTTTCTGTCACCTTTGCTGCTTATTTTATTTAATTTCATCTCATCGTTACAATTTTTTCAAATTTTCATACAAAATATAATAAATAATTCAACTTTTTCAAATTTTAAAATAATAATAATATTAAAAAATCTTTTTGCAAGCGATTTCACAAATCAAACCGTGCACCAATGCTAAATGTAAGGTATTCGTTTAATGAAACAATACGAATTGAAGACAAAAATGATTTTCGTGAGACAGATGACCTCATTCTTCTTTCAAAAATTTATTTTTTTTGGTAAAAAAAAAATTATATGAGTGTTGATACGCGGTTTGGTGTGCCAAATTGCTTGTACCTAGTAATTCTCATTCTAATAATATTTTATTCAACTTATCTAAATTTATCTCATCTGATTTTATCTCAACATTCAAACAAACCTTAAAACTACCTGCCCTAGCTAAAACCCTTGCAATTGTTCAAGACTTTTGACGTTAATTACCATGCACCCCATATTTTAGCAAATATTTCAAGACTTTTGAGTTATAGTCTACCCAGGTACGTGTATTCCTTCCTTTATTGAATTCAAGCTTTTCGCCGATCGATTTGTTTATATAATTTTAATTCTCTATATATAAAAGAATAATCTTTCTAGTTTTTTGTTTCTCCTCGTGCAACTCGATCTTGATCGACTAGTCCTACGTACGTAAACGTTTCTCTACCCAGTGGTTATATCATCTTATTTTTTAGTCCCCTTTAATTTTCTTCAAAATACTTAGGATTAGGGTCTAAATTAAAGTACCATATATAGTTGCAACATATTATAATTCGAAGAGATAGTTATATAGGGTCTTGTACAAATCCCGTATATTTAATTTGAACAAAAATGAAATCTATTGCTAAAAAATGGTTTTAATTAAGTAGAGTGCACGAGGCTCGTACACGTTAAAATTATACAAATTATTTCTTTAATTCGAAATTATTAGAGGAATTACGTATCTGTCTTGCAACATGTACAACATTCTTTGTTCCAAATGAATTTTCATAAAGGTAAAAGATAAATTTGGATGCATGATTTACTTAAAAAAATTTAAAATTTGATATAAATTAAACTTTTGGGGAATATTTGATTTTATGGAAGTGGTTTGATTCATTTGAACCAAAAGCAATTGTCATATTATTAAAAAAACTGATCACATGATAATATTAATTATATGAATTTGTATTGTCAGAAAATTGTATATATATATATATATATATATATATATATATATTAGTAAAAAATATGAATTTATGTTTTTGATAAAATCCTTACATAGGTAGCCAATATATTCAGTCAAACCCATCTGCTAAGAAAATGAAGTAGCATTGAAACTGAAATATAAAATCGAATCCAATCTGAGAGATTTACAAGAGACACAAAAGAGAAAACAACTGAAACTAAAGGAGGACAACAGAGGATGAGACCATAAAACCATAGATCAAGATCAAGAACCCAAAATGCCCGGGAGGGAGGGAGGGAGGGAGTGGCTGGGTGGGGCTCGAGGTCGACGGGAGGGAGGGAGTGGGTGGAGCTACACAGGAGGGAGGGAGTGAGTTTTATGAGAGCGAGGAGAGAGAAGGAGGAAGGGAGGGAGTGATGGGTCGACGGGAGTCTCCCGTCTGAAAATTTGTTCCTCTGCAGTGCGGCCATACGGTTGGAAATATAGTGTTTATGTGGCAGACCTCCATTGGAGGGCGTTTTTATGAGGAGATTAGGTATACCTGCGGAAAGTTATTCTCAACACACACAATATATATATATATATATAAAGTGATTATCTAACAGAAATTATTGTTTTAATGGTTTTTATTATTTTTCCGTTAAAAATTAACGTCGTTTGACCTACTAAAAATGCCTGTAACCAATAATATTATATTGACGATGACAACGAGTTTGTTTTGTTTTGATACCCAACCTCATGCATTAATTGAGGTTTTAGGGATCAGTACATAGTCATGTAAATATTATTCTCAATCTATTATTATTATTATTATTATTATTTTGATCATTATTATTAGAATAAATATAGAAAGAAACTACTATTGAGAGTAACTATTTTGCACACATGATGTGACATCATCTAGACCACACATATCTTAAGTCTAAAAAAAAAAAAGTAGAGAACTAGAAGCAGCCATGTAATGAGTGCAAAGTGTACACTGCTACAATAATTTCTCTCTAGCATTACTCTTATTATTATATGTCCAACAAGCCCTTAAGATAAATTTTTAATACTAATCTGCATAAACATTAACAGTCTTATATACTTAATTAATAATGCTCAAATTATGAATTAAAAAAAAATAATAAAAGAACTATATATCATGTATATATTGTCAATATTTATACGTTGTACGTACATTATTTGATTTGTTTATGACTAATGATCTTATATATGTATATATATTATATACTTAATTAATAATGCTCAAAGCCTCAAATTATGAAGAAAAAATAATTATAAAAGAACTATATATCATGAATATATTGTCAATATTTATATGTTGTACGTACAATATTTGATTTGTTTATTACTTTGCTGAAATATAGATTTTTTTTTATTTAAATTATTATATCAGGTACACCTCATGACTAACGCACCAAAGCCGTTCTACAGTGTGTATATATATATATATATATATATATATATATATATATATATATATATATCAAGCATTAAGGGGATTTTCGTAAGGGTCATTCCGGCCATTAACTCAATTGATTCAAAACTACAAGGCATACATGCAATATGTCAACTATGGATATATAGATATTGTTGTAATTGTCTAACCTATCTAACAGTCTAACTACGTACCTTTAATTATAACTGAAGACAAATAGCTAGCAATATTATATCTACTATGATTTTATATATGTTGACTCTTGATTTGTAACATTTGTTGATGAAATAACATTTTTATTTATTTATTTATTTTACAAAGGTACCTCAAATCCTTTTTTATCCCTATTTTAAACACCTGATCTTGGGATTAATTAATATTAATTAAGATTTCATTTAATGTTTTATCAAGATTTGGAATACTTTTTTTGCGATAAAGAAGGTAATTATAGGGCAGATATAGTGGGTGGGAAAATTATCCCACTACCCTCTATTATTATCCCTTAAACTCCACTCTAATTGACTTGATCTTTGGCTTTTCTCCATATATATATGTATATATATATATATATTCATTGCAACAACGATTTTTTCCCAATAAAGAAATACGTGAAAGAAACACGCATGAGAGACAATGGCACCAGAGATTAGGGCCAAAACTTTGAATAGACCACACACACATCTTAAACATGATGATCACTCTCCAATAACTATAAATGTACAAATATTGTGATAGATAGGTAGATAGATAGATCACGCCATTCGCAAAGCAATTGATGTTATCATAATATGAATAATGCTACAGCTACCGACATTATTCTCACCGAGAATGCTTATGAGAAGGCAAAATGAATTATTATTATTATTATTATTATTCTTCGTAGTCATCGTTATTATAAACAAAGTAAAGAAAAATAAAGCCTTACTTTGACCTTAAGGAAAAAAGGAAAAAGGGTACTCGAAATCATAAGGACAAAATTTAGGTATAAAATTTTTTTCATAAAGTTTTAAATTTAAGAAAAATCATTCCTTTACCACATACATATTTTTATTTATTTTTATCTTTAATAATTATGTGATGCATGTAAAGATAAAGAATAGAAAGAAATCTTTTCATCTGAAACTTAAACATATCTCAACTCATCATTATAATTTTTTTAAATCTTAACATAAAATATAATAAAAAATTTAATTTTTTCAAATCCTAAAATAATAATAATATTAAAAAATAATATTTTATTATCTCAACTCAACTCAACTCAATTTAATATCTAAACGTAACCTAGAAATGATGTGATTCATTTAAGAATAAGATGGGGCCAAACATCCCATCTTATTCTTATTTGATCTCATTCCATCTTATTCTTTGAAATCTCAAGTAAGACACGAAATTCTTATTTGATCTCATCCCATTTTATTCTTAAACATAATCCAAAAATAAAATTTTTAAACTAATCATTACAACTTTTTTAAACTAATCATTACAATTTTTTCAAATTTTTTAATAAAAAATAAAAAACAATTCCAACTTTTTCAAATATTCAAATAAAAATAATATTATAAAATTATATTCTTAGAATATTTTAATTTTATAATATTTTTTATTTAATTTTTTCTTTTTTATTTTCTAAAATCTAAAAAATACTCAATTAAAATTATTTTATTATTATTTACAAAATTTTCATTTGATCTAACTTTCTAAATCAATCAATTACTTATTTACGTGATTGGAAATTTTTTTCTTCATAGAACAGGTTTACCAGCTTTTAGGCATTAGCTTTTTCTGTACAGTTATCCTTTTTAGCAGTTAAAAACATATACAGGATATACATAGACAAGTAGAGAAAGGCTATTATCCATCTTTATTTTGTCCAAACGATCGCTTATATATTTAATTTTTTAATAATTAAAAAAATGACTATTAATATAGATATATTTTTTTAATTTTTAAAAATATTTAAATATGCTTAAAGAAATAAAAAATATAAATTATACTGGACATCACATAAAATGAGCATGTTTTGACAGAATAACACCACTAATACAAGTAACATACATAGCTCTATAAATGATTGTATTTATTTTGAATAAATTATATAGTTATAAATTATATAGCTCTATAAGAGGTATTGTTTTTCACCAAAAAAAAAAAAAAAAAAAAAGTTTATGAGACATATCGTTCTAAAATTTGAATCTTATAAATCAAATTATGTTATTTAAATATCGTTTTAGAAAACATTGCCTCATTTGGTTACTCAGTTCAGATGAGATGATATAAAATATTTTAAATGATAGCGAGATTTTTAAGTTAAGATGAGATGAGATGGTTTGTAAAAAAGTATGTGTTTGGATAGTGAGATGAAATAAAATATTTTGTAAAAAAGTATTTGGATAGTAAGATGAGATGTGATAGTTTTAACTTTGTGGAGATTTGATAAAATGATGGATCTCACCGATGATTGAAAATTATTTTTAATTATTGGGTGAAAAATATTATGAATATATTAAAAATAAATAATATCTCTTATTAATTTAAAAACTCATAAATGTTTTGACTTTCCCAAAATATATTTTTTGTAGTTGGCAGTGATTATTTTAACATTTCCAAATATGAACACATTTATTTGTTAAACGAAATTATTCTAATTATGACCTATTTATTATACTATATTTTATAAAATTTGAAATATATTTTTCTAATTATATATTACAATAAAATAAAAAATTCTAATAGATAATTATATATATTAAAAATGTGGTAATTAGTGTTACTGTAGCAATATTACAGCAGTATTGTAGAGGCAAATGAAACTTTGTAATAGATCAACTATATCGGTACCGTATTGTTACTATAACAATGGTTGAAAAATCAGAAATGAGATAAAATTTTATATTCTACTATTTGAATAGACAGATAAAAGATGAAGTACAACTCAGATAAAATAGTTTGTATCTCATATGGACAACCAAACCGCGCTATTTTTGTAAAGTCGCCGGCTTAACACCTAATAGGATTTTCTTAGACAGGAATGCTATGGACATTTTAATAGGATTTTATTCCTTTTACTAGTCAAAGCTACAAGGCAATATGTCAACAACTGTGGATGCCGTAATTTTCTAGCTGAAGACAAATAGCAATGTGCTATGATTTTATGTTGACTCTTGATATTTATTTAGTTATTTACAAAGGTACCTTAAAGCCTTTTTTTTCCCCTTGACCAATCCTTCGAGCAAATACCTTATTCGCACTAAATATTACAAGGTTATATTGAATCTTGTGCAAGGGATATGCATATATATATATATATATATATATATATTGAATAATGTTAGATATAGTATTTAGTGTGTAAATTTTATGTATTTTATTTGAAAAAAAATGAGACACATCATAAAAAAAAAAAATTTTTTTCATATGTATGTCAGATTTGTTTACTTTTTTCAAATGAAATGTGCGAGACTTGCACGTTATAAAATTATACAAATCACTTTCCATATATTTTTACTCTACCTTGTACAACAATGTTGTTTTATGAAGATTTATGAGTGATTTAGATTTAGAGATGAGTTGAGATGGGTTGAGATGATCTGTGAATAGTAGAATAAAAATTGAATTATTTGCTATATTTTGTGTAGAAATTTAAAAAAGTTGTAATAATGAGATGAGATGAGTTGAGATAGATTGTGAATCCAAACCATCCCGATCTTAGGACTACTAATTAAAATGTCATGTAATGTTTTTATCAAGATTTGGATTTTTTTTTTTTTTTTTTTTTTTTGTGATAAAGAAGATAATGGAGATAGTGGGTAGAAAAATCTCACCCTCTATTATCATCCTCGTTGGATTAGGTATAGCTAAAGTAAAAGTTCGGTTACTACGTTACTTTTTAGTTTTTTACTAAGCTTTCAAAACTTAAACTTCACGTTGAATTAGTTAGGGTACTCTCTATCATAATAAAATAATTATTATTTTTTAATATAATTTATTATTTGTTTAAATATCTTTTTATTTACTTTTTAGCATATCTAGTTTTTTTTTTTTCTTTTTTTAACATATTAGCATATCTAGTACTTGAGCAACAAATTGTATTACTTTCTGTTCAGACTCATACAACTCAGCAATTGCCAGCGGTCCATACATACTCATATAATAAGCATGACTATAACAACACATAACAGCACATTCACAAGATTCCAGCTTTATACAATCCCATGTATGAAGTCCCACCATCACCACATTACCATAAAATATAGAAAAATTCTAAACATAAGTCTCACACTCTACACATCATTTAAAAATATAATTTTACTCTTTTATCCTCATATTTCATGTTCTACAAAAATAAAATCATATATTTTTTAAATGATGTATAGAATGTGAGACTTCTGTATAACAAGATTCCAAAATATAACATCAATTTATATGCAGTCCCCAATTTCACTCAACACAAAACATTGCTCAAGGTAGAGTAAAATACTTTTAAAAATGCTTTTTAAAGCCATTTTTCATTTCCTACGGGCATTTCAATCCAACAAACCATAGTACTAAACAAACATGTCTCCCATTATTTTTAGTATTATTGACTTCTTGGACTTTGCAACAACGTTTTTTTTTCCAATAAAGAAATACGTGAAAGAAAAGTGGTAGACATTGGTAAAGAGAGATTAGGCCAAAAACATCGAATACACCGAACACTTTGATCATGATCACTCTCCAATAGCTATAAGTGCACAATAAACAAATGCAAAGCAATTTGCTTTTAAAAGTAAAGTGACAGTCACGTTCATACCAGTTTCCTAGAATTACATTCGTGTCAATTTGTTCTTTTGCCTTGCAAACCGAAACACTCTGCTTTGTTTTTCCAGAAATGATATAAGAACAGATGGGATAAAAAAGCTTTGGTGGGAAAAAAAAGGAAGAGGATAAGAAGGCAAGATTGGACAAAATAGCATGCACGTGTCCAAGATAGCGAGGGAATACGGTATTGCCCGGCAAGAATAGCTATGGTATGCAAACAATGGAAGTAACATGTTCTTTCATATAGGGAAGAAAAGATTAAAAAAAAACTAAACTTGTTTGGTGTAGAGAGACGCCGTTCTCTATTTTTTTTTCATAAAAAAAGTTTCTGTGATAGAGGGCCTCGAGGCTGTCACTTCTGGGTGCCCATGCTTGATCATATTGAAAGGTCCAGATGATAATGATATCTAATCTTATTTTAATCACTTTCTTTTAATTTAAGTTATTTCTACCCCAATTATCACGGATGCTATGGCACCTTAAAGTCATGATCACATCTCAAACGCAGACAGAGAGTGCGTGTGCGAACGTGCTTACTCTCCAGCTTTAGCCTCAGACAGGGCAGTGGGCACTCTGTTTTGTCATAAAAAAAAGAAAGAAGCACTTCCGAGATAATTTCTGGCCATGGCTGCTCGCAGGCTCTCCTCGCTTCTGTCTCGCTCTCTGTCTGTTTCTGGGTCTGCTTCTCTGCTTTTGTCTCGAGGTGACGGCTCATACCATGCTCTTCTTGATGGGGGTTTCCTCTTTTTAACTGCTGATGAGGATGGAGATGATGTGTTTACTATGATTCTGCTGGGTTTTTTTTTTTTTTTTTTTGTTTCCCCCCCGTTTCATTTGGTTTTACTTGCACGAGTGATACCATCTTTTCGTCTTCATGATTTGTGTTTGGAGTCTAGATTTTTGTTCATTCTTCATAAAGTTTTGCTTTGAATTTTGACAGTTACAGCTTTACTGTATATACTCTGTATATACGTGTCAGTGTGAAAATACAGGCAAAAAGAAGAATATACAGATTTTGAATCAGATGCTCCTGTTTGCCCTTTTAAACCCCTTTTCATTTTTAAGGACTGAGAGAAACAGATTTACAACTGTGACCTGGCATAAATATCTGTTGTAGTTGGGGTGATGATGATGAAGGAAGATCCATGGAGGAGTAGACTCGAAAAGCCTGATGTTTTTAGTGATGAGGTCCTTATTTGGAGGTTATTTAGAATCAGTGAAGAAATCCAATTACCATTCAACTGGTAAAATGCGCCTTCTAGAAGCAGGAAAAGATTTAAGGAAATATGCAGCTTTGTGCTGACTTGAAATGATTACATTCAACTTGCCCAAAAGAAGAAATAATCAGATTCCACAATTTTAGGCCAAACTGTGAAATGATCCTGTTCCATGCTATTTCTTTTTATTGCCTGTATTTTAGTTTCAATTCTTACATCTCTTACGAAACGTAGATGATGAAGTTATTTTGTAAATATGATCTCCAGGAACAACTTCTTGCCATGGGAGAAGCATCAGCAGGTTTAGCACTGCTTCAGTCGCCGAGGAATTAATCACTCCCCCTGTTCAAATAACTTATACCCAGAATCTGATTAATGGGCAATTTGTTGATGCTGCATCAGGTAACTTTTTCTCCATCAAACAAGACCAATAGATTTCTCTCGCCCTCTCTCTCTCTCTCTCATGGAGCACTCTTACCAATTGATATCTTTCAATATGTCTGTTATTGATGATGTATATAATGGAGCTTACCGAACTTTCTGTTGGTCTCAGGAAGAAACTTTCCAACATATGACCCTCGTACTGGGGAAGTGATTGCCCATGTCGCTGAAGGTGATGCTGAAGATATCAACCGTGCTGTAGCTGCTGCGCGGAAGGCATTTGATGAGGGACCGTGGCCAAAGATGACAGCTTATGTAAAAAGAATTTTCCTCCTCCTGCTTTGCTGTTTCTACTCAATTAGTGTGTGCACGATCCGAATACAGGCGAATTCTATCAAATTTTGACACGTTTGCACAAATATGTTCTTTTCAGGAAAGATCACGGATATTGTTGCGATTTGCTGATTTGGTTGAGAAAAACACTGAAGAGCTTGCAGCTCTAGAGACATGGAACAATGGGAAGCCTTATGAACAGGCTGCACAAGCTGAATTGCCAATGCTTGCTCGTCTATTTCGCTACTATGCTGGTGAGACTACTAAAGTTAATTGAATGCTATCTACTGTTTGTGGTGTAGCATGCATCGTGTTGTTCTAATGCTTTGCTGTACAAATTATTCAGGCTGGGCAGATAAAATCCATGGACTAACAGTTCCGGCTGATGGAGATTATCATGTGCAAACATTGCATGAACCAATTGGAGTTGCAGGACAAATCATTCCCTGGAATTTTCCTCTTCTCATGTTTGCTTGGAAAGTTGGGCCTGCTCTAGCATGTGGTAATACTATAGTCCTGAAGACAGCAGAGCAAACACCTTTGACTGCTCTCTATGCGGCAAAGCTGTTCCATGATGTATGTTTATTGAGAGCAAATGCGTTTCGTTCCTTTACATTTCCTTGGTAATAAGCTTGGTATTTATTATGCATCCTTTGTGACAGGCCGGTCTTCCTCCAGGCGTATTAAATATTGTTTCTGGCTTTGGTCCGACTGCTGGTGCAGCTCTTGCCAGCCATATGGATGTGGACAAGGTAAGTTGGGAGCAACAGTGTTCTACATGTTATAACTCACAGCCAGATCAATTTATATCTGATGAATCAATTATATTGAGACTAGACTCACAAGTTCTTTGGAATAATTTTTTTATTCCTGCTGGCATCCATTATTTTTAGTCTGTCAATTATAATAATAATAAAAAATATTGCCAGTCTACAAGGATGCTATCCCGCATGTCTTGTACTACTTGTCATGGTCTTAAATTCTGCTGATTTGGCAATACTAAGGACTTGTTTGGACACTAAGAGTATCTTAGAATTTTGCAAATAGTAGTGAAATAGTTTGTGACAAGTAGTGAAATGGTTCGGGTTAAGATGTTTTATTGAATTTTAGGAAATGAGAGAGAAAAAGTTGAATAAAAATATTATAAAGTTCAAAAGTTGTTTGAATATAATTTTTTAATATTATTTTTGTTTTGAAATTTGAAAAAAATGTATTGATTTTTGTGTTTTGTTTGGAAGTTTGAAAAAGTTGTATTGGTTGTGTTTGGATAATGATTAGATAATAATTAGATGAAAAAGTTGAATATTTGAAATTGAAAGGTGTTTTGTGTTTGGGTGATGTTTGGGAAGGAAATTATGATAAGTATTAAGAATTTCTCATCTCATCTCATAATCCAAACATGCCATAAACCATTAATCTTGCTTTGTACATGTCCACCGCTTGAAACCATTAACAATGCTTTTGCAGCTAGCTTTCACGGGATCAACCGATACTGGAAAAGTTGTACTTGAATTGGCTGCAAGAAGCAATCTTAAGCCTGTAACACTAGAGCTGGGAGGGAAGTCACCTTTCATAGTATGCGAGGATGCTGATATTGATAGGGCTGTGGAGCTTGCACACTTTGCTCTTTTCTTTAATCAGGTTTGTTCAAGCTATTTTCCAAGAGTTGGATTTGTTGAATGTGAACACTTTAATTAATAGATAAATGCTATATTGTTTCCAGGGGCAATGTTGCTGTGCTGGTTCTCGTACATATGTACATGAACGAATCTATGATGAGTTCATAGAGAAATCAAAGGCACGTGCTACAAGACGTGTTGTAGGCGATCCCTTCAAGAAGGGTGTGGAACAAGGTCCTCAGGTACTGAGACATAAGGATCAACTCCAACAGATTCTGGTTTATCTATCTTAAACTGTCCTGTCTTTGACAGTTTAAAGTAAGACTAGTAAATTTCTTAAGCACCTTATTTATAGTTCAATTTGGCTTACAGTAAAGTACAACAGAGCTAGGGTGGAGAGGGGAGCATTTTTTAGGGTATCACTTAAAATTCCCGAAAACAAAAGTAACATAGAACTTATAGAATTAAATAAGACTAGTAAACTTCTTAAGCACCTTATTTATAGTTCAATATGGTTTAAAGTATAAGTACAACAGAGCTAGGGTGGAGAGGGGAGTAATTTTTAGAGTATCGCTTTAACATTTTCCGAAAACAGAAGTAACATAGAACTCATAGAATTAAATAAATCTCTGGCTTTCCAATGAGATGTCAGATTTTTTTCTACCTATGTTCTTTCAGCTTTTGAGATTGTGCACATAACAGAACTTGAAGGACTTATGAAACTGGTGGACTATGAGTCCATGTGACTAACACAGTTTTTTAAATGGATTTGAGACCATGATCAGTTTCATCTTGCTCATAGTACCTAAAAAATATTTTCATGTGAAAAATATTTTGTTGGCATATTCGTGTAGGGAAACTTCCGAGGGTGCGGTGCATGGGACCGGGGTTTAATCTGCAGGGGTGGGTTTGAAGGGTCCTTTTTTGGAGAGGTTCCCTGACATAAAAAAAAAAAAAAAAATTGTTGGCATATTTTGATGACAAAACTTAGTTCATTTGAGTTGTAATTATGTTGAGTTAAGTTGGGTTCAAAGTTGGATTAAAATTTTAAGAACAAGAGATTTCACTAAACTCTTATGCGCCACATGGTCGAGTTAAGCTTGTATAGAGATCTCGCTAGACAACTTATGAGATGTTTGGTTGAGAAAAGGCTACATTTTGTTGTTTGCTAGACTCGTATAGGTTGTATGGTCAAGCGAACTTCCATGAGGCAGTTCGCTAGATGCTTGTGAGACATCCTAATTGAGCGAACTTACCTGGGTTTGGATTCTAAAAGGTTTCTGAGTCATGATTCACCTCTGATCGGAACCATATAAATATAAGGTAGGTCTGACACGATTTTGGAGGTTGAAGAGTATTTTTTCAGAAATTCATATTTGCTTTATGTGAGAGAAAGCACTTTGTGAGATATAGAGCCTTAAATCTAAAATGGTTCTCTCTTCTTTACACAAACTACCACCCAGTTATTGTTTGATCATTGTGTTCTTGGAGATTTCCGGTGAGTTTATGCTGAAGTTCCAGTGGTGCATACAAGTTCGTTCGTGTAGTGGTGCTGCAGAAAAAATATAGAGTTCTGCATCTGCTGTGGGCAAAGATTGAGCAGGTCACTTGCTGGGATTAGTTTGGTGGTTGAGTTTACAAAGGTCTTGTGAGAACTTAAAGTGATTGTCATGTCTTTCTTCAATAAATAATGGTTTTATACGTGGTGGTTGAGCACCTGGAGTGGTATTTCTTTTGAAGAACTCTTCAAAAGTTTTCCTTTTATCTTTAAAGTTTTCGTGTTCTGTACTTTTCAGGTTTATTACTTTTGATCCTTGTTGATTTGTGGTTGCTTAGATATTTAGATCTGTTGATTATCAAAGTTTTTTTTTGATAATTAAAGTTGATTATCAAAGTTAGTTATTATTTTGTTGTGTTTCGTTCAAACACCTATCAAGTAGTCCCACTAGGTGTGTATTTGGGACCTGTTCCACTGATTTTCAAACTCAAGTAATGCTGTTTCTGGATCTTGTGAAATTCACAGATTGATGTGGAGCAATTTGATAAAGTCCTTAGGTACATAAGATCTGGAATCCAAAGCAATGCCACCCTTGAATGTGGAGGTGACAGATTAGGCTCCAAAGGCTACTTTATTCAGCCCACTGTCTTCTCCAATGTCCAGGTACCAACAATTCGACTCCAGTAATGGCTTTAACCATTATATGTGAAGTATTATATGTGTAACATGAATTTGATATTTCTATCTTTCAGGATGATATGTTGATAGCAAAGGATGAGATCTTTGGCCCTGTGCAATCCATCTTGAAATTCAAGTGAGTTAAACCTTCCTTCGATTTACGCACTTCCATTTTCCTGAAATTATTTTATCCTATTTTAGTGGATGCTTTCGAAGAAAGATATGTCCAACTGCTAGTGCTACATAATTACATTTTGAACACCATGTAAAAGAAGACCAATAACCAGTCGCTTCATGCACATAGCAACTGAAAAGAATAACTGTCTTTATTTGTGCTCGTACCCGAAAGTCTCCTCAATGTTTTGGGTTCTTAACCAGGGATATCGATGACGTAATACGAAGGGCAAATACAACGCGCTATGGTCTAGCTGCAGGAGTATTTACAAGAAGCTTGGACACTGCTAACACCTTGACCCGAGCACTAAGAGCTGGTACGATATGGGTTAATTGCTTCGACGTGTTTGATGCTGCAATTCCTTTTGGTGGGTACAAGATGAGTGGTATAGGCAGGGAGAAGGGAATCTACAGCCTTCACAACTACCTGCAAGTCAAGGCTGTTGTTACTCCTTTGAAGAAGGCAGCATGGTTGTAAGTAGTGTCTCAGTTCCACCATATTGTTGGTCTCACTTTTGGTGTTCTAAATAAGGACAGCATACAAGGTAGGCTTGTGGTTTAAGATGGACAGAAAGTAATAGCTTCCTCAAGAAAGCTTCTTGATGGTACTTAACTGCCCCAAAGTTACCTTTGCATCTTACTGATACCTTTGTAGTGCTGCATTACAGTTTTGAGTGATGATGTGTTTTGTTCTCTACATGGTGTTGCACCTCTTTTCCGAATGAAATTTATGAAAAGGTAAAAACCTTTTTACCACGGCGGCCATTGAATTGTGGCTATCAGCCATCTTCAAGGCAATTTAGCTCTCTAAATTTCGGATTCCATTGGTCACTTCTGTGCTTTTTTCTTGGGTGGGCTTGCTTAACTAAGAAAAGACCTGCCCGCTGTTTTTCAACCTTACCATTGGCATGGCTACAAAAGCTAGAGTTAAAGATGCCAACATTCCCTTGCTCGCCCAAAGAACTGCTAGAATGAGCTGGATGAGAGGGCCCGTTGCGCTAGATATAAGAAACGCCGAAGGCCTTTAGTCTGAATGTCCACAATCGTGTACATATATATATATATATATATATATATATATATATATATATATATATATGTGTGTGTGTGTGTGTGTGTGTGTGTACATATATATATGTGTGTGTGCGTGTGTATAAAGAGTAAAAGAAAATGCAAACCAGAAGCTTCTTACATGAAGAACGAGAATATAACAAAGCCGCTAACAAAAACCTAAGACATTCAATTCAGAACTTCCGAACATTTGGAATTTTTACAAGAAACAAGTGGGAAAAAGAGAGTCATGGCTCTAACTCTATAGGACTTCTCATTTTCTGAGAGCCAATCTCATTTTCTAAGGGTCTATAGATAAAGTGAGAATCTCATCTCATTTTGTAACTTATCAAATTGTCATTTGTCTTAAAAGTTTAAGCTGATAGAAATATATAGGTTTTATTATTTATTTTATATCTTAACACACACTCTCACGTATGGACTAGACTTTTTTAATAAGTGACTCAATACGTGAAATATTTAATTAAATAGTATAGAGTGTAGAATCAAAGTTTAAATTCATGACCTTTGCTATGATATATAAAATTATCAATTATTTCAAAAATTTAAACTGATATAAAAAGATAAATTTTATTATTTTATTTTATATCTTAACACAACTATGGAAAAAAAAAAAGGGAGAATCTTCTTTTGCTCATCATGTATAGAAAGAACGAAAATGCAAAGCCCTTTCATCTGGATATTGGTGTTATGGTTGGAGCAGGCTTGTTTTGTAAATTAGACTGCCTGACCATCTCAATCATCAAACAGTGACTGCTGAACTACTCCATGAATATGTGAAGTATGAACCTATTTCCCATTCATATTGACTCCAAGCAATGATATTTAGCAAGAACAAGCGCTTTCTATTTGTCATCAAATGGTTGGTCCACGTCAGAAATGTCCTTCCCTCCGGTACTCAAAGTCGTGCTTTAATGGTAAAGGTTGGCAGCCCTTAGGAAGGATTTGGATGATATGAATTTGAAAAGCTAAGTATTAATTTAGCATTTCTTAACGTTTGGTTACGTAAAATTAAATTATTTTATCTCATCTCATATAATTATTATAATTTTTTTAAATTTTTATATAATATAATAAATAATTTAATTTTTTCAAATCCTAAAATCAAAATAATATTAAAAAATAATATTATAATAATATTTTATTCATCTTTTCACAAAATATCTTGTCTCATTTCATCTGAATTATGTAACCAAAAGAAGTGCTCACTAATATAAGTTATATAATATCATATCATGAAAGTTGTAAGCAAAATTTTAAGTATTTATTTTAAATATATCTTCATATATCTTAAAAGTATGTATAACGTGAATAATAATGAACAATGATTACTATTCATGAACAATAATTACTGTTCACGTTATATATATATATATATATATATATATATATATATATATATATATATATATATACACGTTCTCACTTACAAGACACCAATCATAAATGCTTGTACGTTCAAACTAAATTATTTGTTGTAAGACGATCAGATGATCCCACCATCACTTATTCAAGTCCTATATATTTCATGTACTTTCTTTTGTTTTTTAAGTACTGCTATGAGTCCCGAATTTAGGACCCAAAAAATATTCCGAATAGTATAATTTTTTTTCTTTTTTTTTCATGTATTTTTTTAATCATTATAAACATTTTTTAAAAAAATAAAAAATTCACAACATCATTAAAAAATATTTTCTTAATCATTCAGTAAAAAAAATAAAAAAAATCCCATTCGGGACATTTTTTGGGTCCTGAATTCAGGACCCAAAGTATTTCTCTTATTTTTTATGCTTTAATCTGTATATATGTTGGGTAGATCTTTATAGTTAATTTTTCCTTTAACTTAAAGGTGTCTATAACGTGAACAGTAATAAACAATGATTATTATTCATGTTGAAGTGTAATGAACAGTGATTACTGTTCATGATAAAAGTAACAGTATTAAACAGTTATTACTATTTGCGTTAAAAGCAAATAATGAACAGTGATTGAAAAAATTAAGATTTGAAACTTTAAATCTCAATCATTCATCTTGAATCTCCAGAATTGATCCAACAGTAGAGTTTAAAACATTAAAAATAAACAAACTTAAAATAGATAATTAAAATATAAATTCAACTTTAATTTATAAATATTAATTTTTTATCATTAAATAAAAAATAGAGTTTTGTTAAATATTTTTAAGAGAATAAAATCATATAAATAATTAGAGTTTTTAATATAATTTAAACCTCATAATATTTTTAATTAACTAAAATTATTTAGATAAAATGATTTTTTTAGTGCTCCCTGAGTCATTGAGTAGTGTGATTAAATTCTACAATTCATATATTTTGTTAAGAAAACTATTGCTAGAATATCCAAAATCTTTTAATTTTCATATTACTCATATTACTGTAATATTTTATTATCATTATGATGCTTGTTAAAATTTATTTTTCTACTCATATACATTAAATTATTGACTAATTAATTTTATTTAAAAAAATACATTATTTTTACATTTTGTGGATATTACTCACTAGGAAAACGTGCATTGCACGTCACAGCTGAAGGAAGATGGGGCGTGGGGGAAGAATCGGGCCAGAGGAGAGAGAAAGAAAGTGAGGAAAAAAAATCATTATAATATTTATCACTATTATATATAAATAAAAAATAAAATCACTATAATATTTATCACAATTATATATAAAAATAAAATAAAATCATTAAAATATTTATCACTATTATGTAGAAAGTAGATTCTTTAAAGTAGATCTCAAATATATCAATTTTTTTAAAGATATTGTGCAGATTTTACACACTTTAAAATTATATAAATAATTTCTCTTGTTAAAATTTATATATAAATAATTTCTCTTATTAAAACTAATTTAAAATTTAAATAATTTAAATATAAATAACATATTATACATAAACTATCAAATTTAATTTATAAAATACTAATCTTTCATCATTAAATAAATGATGAAATTTTATTAAATATTTTTAAGAAATTAATCTCAACCATTCATTTTAAGTCCTTAGATTTGATCTAACAATAAAAATTTAAACACTGATTTAAACTAATTTAAAATTTAAATAATTAATATATAACTAGCATATCATACATAAACTATCAAATTTAATTTATAAAATACTAATATTTCATCATTAAATAAATGATGAAATTTTATTAAATATTTTTAAGAAATTAAAACCATATAAATAATTATAGTTTTAACATAATTTAAGTATGATAATATCCTTAATTAACTAAATAAATAGCATATCATACATAAATTATCAAATTTAATTTATAAAATACTAATCTTCCATCATTAAATAAATGATGAAATGTCGAGAAAAAAAATAAATGATGAAATTTTATTAAATATTTTTAAGAAATTAAAACTATATAAATAATTAGAGTTTTAATTAACTAAATTAGGCAAACGTGCGTGAGGAAAGAGAGAGAAGGAGAAAGGAAAAGTGGGAGAAAATGTTGATTTTTGAGTTTTAAATTCCAACCTTTCATTTTGAATCTTTTAAAAGAATAATATTATATCATACACTTAAAATCAACTTTAATTTATAAATTACTAATCTTTCATCATTAAATAAATGATGAAGTTTTATTGAACATTTTTAAGAGAAAAAAACTATCTAATTAATTTGAATTTTTAATATAATTTAAATTTTATAATAAATGATGAACATAAATAAATAATAATTTTACTCATATATATTAGACTATTTTAATATTTGAAGTTACATTTTATTTTTTTTCTTCAATTTGGCAGATGTTGCACGTTTAAGCCACGTCATGGTTGTAATAGATTATTAATGACAAGTTATTATTCTTTATATAACAGAAAAATCATATGTTTGTTTGTGGTTTTAGAAAATCACATTTTCTTTTCACTTTTAGAAACTGTTTTGGATCAAACCTTTAAATTAGAAAGATCAAGATTTGATAAAAGACTTTAGGCTAGATTTTTTAGTTTTATAAAAAAAAAAAAAAAAAAAAAAAACCACTTTGTATTTCCTAGTCATATTTTAATTAGGTTTTTCAAAGGAATTCGTGTGTTTTTTCAAACTTATTAGAGTTCGAAAATTATTTTGAATTTTTTGTAAATTAAAAAAAACTTTTTGACCTTTTTTAAGATAGAAAATGGGTTTTAGACCTTTTTAAAAAAACTTTTGATCGAAAATTCTTCCCAATATTGATTTGCCCGTTTGATTAGTCCTAAATAAAACCAGCTAATATCCATTCACTTTGGGTTGGGCTTATGGGCCCTATTGGGCCTACCATTCATCATGTAAATTCGGGATTTCAGAATGATTTTGAGTGACCGACTTGCCTTTACTCTTTGGTGGACTGTGGGAAGGTGATAAACGAGTCAACGACATCCAGCACCCAGTCGATTCAAATCCAACGGTGTAAAACGAAAAGGCCTTTTCTCAACCAAAACGACACCGCCTCACCGACTTCGTCTTCTTTAAATTCCTTGCTCTCTACGTTGGCTCTGGTGCGCTCTCTCTGTCTCTCTCTCTCGATTCGAAATATTAGGGCTTTTCTCAGGTTTCTCATTAACTCCCTCGGAATTGCGGCAAATTTCTGATTTCTTCTTTGTTTTGTGTAAACCTGTATGTGTGTAAGCATTTGTTTTTATTTATTTTTTTTATGAGAAACTGGTTTTTGCCGCAGGCACTAGTGTGTGCTTTTTGCAATGGCGACGGAGCCCAAGGAAGCAACTGAGGACGCGAAGATCGATTTGTTCGAGGACGACGATGAGTTCGAAGAGTTCGAGATCAATGAAGGTAAAATTAGAAGCAAAATAATTTAATACCTTTTTTCCCACTAAAAAGGTATTAGTTCTGGATGCTAGTTGTGTTTTAATTCTGGATGTGTTTATATATGATGTTTATTAAAATCATTAATTCTGTTGCATGCTTGATGTTTAGATCAAATAGGTATCAAGGGCGGAGAAGTGGATTGTTCTTTGATTTTTCTGTGGTCTATTGAATTGATTTTTGGTTAGCAATTGATAGAAAGTATAAGCTATAAAAGAGGCTGAGATAGAAAAGAGAGGAGGATAATGAGGGAGAGAGACTTTGAGGGAAACATACATCTTTACTGTTCAGAATCGTAATTGAATACAAAGTATATGTCCCTATTTATAAGGAAATTACATGGACATTAGGTAAGGTAAATGTTCTGATTTTCATAATGATAAGAACTTTTACCTTACCTCATGTCTATGAATTTCCCTACCTCACCCACCTGTGGGTAGCCCAAGTGGTAAGGGCAAACTTGTGTGTATGTGCCACATGTCATAGGTTCGATTCCCCCTGGGATCAAACTGCGATTTAAGTGTGAGGTCATGGCAGTGGGTTGCTGTGTTAGTCTCCCCGGAGATTTAGGTTCCATGGCCGAGTCCTAAGTGCTCTGCTGTGGGGTGGTTCCCCCGTCATAAAAAAAACAAAAAACAAATAGGGAGATACGCTTTGTATTCAATCATAATTGAGAATAGTAAAGATGTAGTCCTCAAAGGTTCTTTCCCTCATTCTCCTTCTCTCTTCTCTATCTCAATTTATGTTGTATTTTATATTTTCGATCATGGTATCAGATTCCTTGGCTAACGTCAAGCTAGATTTTGTGAAATATTTCACTTTTTGTTCAGTCCTTCCACTACCTTTACCTCTTTCATCGTCATTCAACCATATTTTTTCTCAAATCGACACTTTAGAGCATATTTATTAGCTATGGGCCTTTAACATTGGGTTCTTAGTTAGTCTAATTATTCTTTAAGGTCTGTTGTGACCATTGTTTGAAGCCCTAGACATGTTTTGGCCTTTTGTTTTTTGTCCTATAGTTGAACGAGGCTATCTTTAGCCCATTGTTGGCTCAATCAATCGGCTTACTGTTAGCCCTTTGTTGGCTTTGGCCAATTATCAACATATTATTGGTCACAACTCCAGATTTAATGTTCTAGCTGTGGTCGCTTCATCACCATCACCACTTTCTTCAACAATCAATGAACATATGTGAAAGGTACACTCAAACTTTAAAGTCAAGATTTCAAAATTCTTGACCTTGAGTTTGAGGGGATGTTAGAGATAATATCATATTATCCTAATAAAGTGATTTTATTTTCATAATATCAAATTATGTGATTTGATTTTCGACGTTTCGTAATCCTTGTCTTGTGTAAAGCTGAAGCCACATTTGTCCTTGTCAGGAAATTCCATTTTAGGTGGCATGGGTCAAGTCCCATTTTGATTGGACTGGTGCTGATACTATTTGTAACTATCCAAGGAAAGCTCAAGCCACATTTGGGCTTGCACTTTAAAAGACTATTCAAGGACAATTGGAGCCCCTTGGAATCATTATAAAGAGTGGGAATTTTGCCCTCCACTAATGTGGGATCCCATTTACTACCTTATACCAGTGTTGTTAAAAGCGCTAGGCGCACTTAAGCACACAAGCCACCTAGAGCCTAGGTGCAAAGCAAGCGCAAGCTTTGAGCAAAGTAAAGCACACATAATATAAAAAAAATGATAAAATACAATAAAAATGGTTTTAAAGCAGCAATATAATAATATATTTAGTATATTAACTCCTTTTTTTAGAGTATTATGCAACATAACAAAAACTTATCAACTAATTATATAAAATTCGAACATAAACGTTTATATACTTCTCTTGTGGCTAACAAAGGAACAAAGCAAGCTGTTACATTTGTGGGTATGATCTCTTAGAGCTAAGATTCTACTCTATTTTTTTAAATGAGATGGAGCCTGTTGGGACTTGAGAGTTTAACAACAATCTGTAAACTAGTTAGAATTGTGATTTCATTGTAATCCTTACATAATGTTCGGCCCACCACTAGATAAAAGAAAATAATATATTAGAATCTCATCTTTTTCAGTTTTTAAGTAATGAAGGAGAGGAAAATATGTCATTGTTCCACTTGGATTCCCTGGAACTTCCTACTTGTGTTCACAAATGTGTTCTGTTTAGTTCACTGCTGGCATGATGCATGTGCTACGTTTCTTGACACCCACAAAAATAGGAGAGTGAGAGATCTTGGGTTGGTTTTTGTGGGTCAAAGAGAACTCACCACAAAAGATGCATTTTTTGGTAACCTCGCAAACTTTGTGAGAAAGAGGATATGGGCATTTGACGGTCGGTACTTATTTCAGGGATAATAGGTACCAAACTACAATTTTAAGCAGGTTGATGATTTGCAAAGCTTGATGTACATAGGTGCAATAAGGGGCTGTCTTAATATAATTTAGATTACGGTTTTGGTAGATACAGATGGATACAATCCTTTTCAAAATTTTGCTTGGATTGCTGACAAAGCACAAATAACAATGCTCGAAATGACTTGCATTATCCTATATGAACATCTTGGTAACATTCTTCTCTTCTCACGTATTGTATGGTGTTACAAAGAACAGGAGTGTAGCTGGGGTAAGGGGGTCCAAGACCACCCTAGATCTAACATATAGTGGTGCCTTTTGGAATTTTCTTGTTCTTGGTTGGTTCAGTTGATGGAGTGGTTTTTGTTGATAAAATTTAGGGACCTGAGATTATGATTATTGGTGAAAAGTGAAAACTCCTGGCTTTGAGATGAATTATATGTTATATGCACCGGACTAACAGATTATTGCATCTGCCAATTCTGCCCCCTCACCCGGGTACAGCCCAGTCTCACCCCTGATTACTAGACTTTGACAATGCTCTACTTCTTTTGTTCTGCTACTTAAAATTTGCAACATTTGTGTTGAATTTACTATAGGCACCTCTACTTCTTTAGATCTCGTACAAGCATTGAATTTTGTGGTGCATATTTTGTTTTCAATATATTCATTCTGGATTTTCCTTGTCCTGGTATTCTATTTGGATCACTGCGTTCTTCGGCCTGTGTACCACTAGCAGATGAGAATATTATTTTGATGAGTACTAGCGGATGAGAACTTGTCAGCTTGTGAAAATTAAAGAAAATTTAGTTCTTTTTCCTTCTGCTGTGACACTTCTTTTCCCTTTGTTAATTTTTTTTCTCCGGTCATTACTAGCATTTAAAATTTATTAGATTGTTTTTAGTTGCCTACTTAACATAAAAATGTAATGATCTTCGGTAAAACCTAAAATAGGAACATAAGGTTTGCCTCCTTTCTGGCTTACTTTTTCTCGGTATTTTCTCTCCTAACTACACCATGACACATAACAGAGTGGGAAGACAAGGAGGAAGGGAAAGACGTGACACAGCAGTGGGAAGATGATTGGGATGATGATGATGTCAATGATGACTTCTCTCTGCAGCTGAGGAGGGAACTGGAGAACAATACGGAGAAGAAGAACTAAGCTAAAAAAATTTTAGATTCATCATTTTCTCGTCTGTATTCTCTGCTCTGGCGCTTGCGCTTTTTTATGAGCTCTACATGCTGTATGAAGTTTAATCAGTGAACTTTTGTATGAGATCATTTGCTTTGATATAAATAGGGATTTTAATTCTCCCAATGTCGGTCCAACTAATATCCATGCAAGTTGCAGAAACCGTGCATCCCCTTTCGAGGAATATAATGATAGTATAGTGCAGAGGCTTACCATAATTACAAGAATAGAGATTCTCTGCAATTATTTTATTAAATTGGATGATCTAATTCTGGAAAAAATAAATGTGAAATTTTACAATATTTTCTACTTTTAATATTCTCGTTTAGGATTTAAAAGAAAGACATGAATAGTAACGATCAATGGGGCCATTATCGATGGTGACTTAAATTGATTTATCTGTGGTTTCCTACATGTCTAGGGGTGGGCCCCACCCTGCAGAGCAAAACACTTTGCGGCGCGGGGCGGGGCGGGGCGGGGCGGGTGCTCATCCCCCATCCCGTATTCAATTTTATTTTATTTTTTTATATATTTATACATATTTACAAATATTTATTATTTGAGAATTATTTTGTTTTATAGGAAATAAATTTTATTTCATCCATGAAAGAAGTTATAATTGTGACTAATCAATACAAAGAAAAATTCTAAATACAAGCTAAACTGCACATCGATTGTACGCCTCCATGTACACAATTTTTTTATAACAGACATTGTCTAAATTTCTAAAAACTCTCATAAGAGTGATTCACGTTGAGTATTTGGAGTCTGGTTCATGCCGCTCGAGCGAAGAGACGCTTCGCTCGAGCGAATACAAGTCAGAGAGCTTCGCTCGAAGAGAGCTCGACAGACTGCTCGAGCAGAAGCAAGTCAGAGAGGTTCGCTCGATTACCGCTCGACTCTCGGCTCGAGCGGAGGGAAGTCAGAGAGCTTCGCTTAAGGAGCCGCTCGACTCACGGCTCGAGCGATTGCGGGAAACAGGTTCGCTCGACGCGGGCTCGACACGCCGCTCGAGCGAACGTCATTAATTCTGCAATTTTAGGGTTTCCGCCTTACAACATATAAATAGTGTTGTTGTTTGACTTGTACTGTATGACTGTGAACAGTAGCCGTTCTACACTATTGTATTGTGATTCCTCAAGTAATACAAATCCTCTGCAACTCCCGTGGACGTAGGCAATTTGCCGAACCACATCAATACTGTGTCGTGTGTGATTGCTTGTTTTCTCGTGTCAATATTCACTTTATTGTCATCGTTTTCACAACAATTGGTATCAAGAGCCAAGGTTCGGGTCTGAGAAATACGATGGCTGGAGAAGAAGTGAAAGTATCGGGGATCGAGAAGTTTGATGGCACGGATTATGGGTATTGGAGGATGTAGATAGAGGATTACCTCTATGGGAAGAAACTCCATCTTCCATTGTTGGGGAAGAAGCCGGATAGCATGTCAGTTGCTGATTGGACTCTGTTGGATCGACAGGTCCTGGGGGTCATTCGTCTAACCCTGTCGAGATCCGTTGCACACAACGTCATCAAGGAGAAGACGACTGCGGATCTCATAGCGGCTTTATCAGGTATGTATGAAAAGCTGTCAGCAAATAATAAGATACATCTGATGAAAAAGTTATTTAACTTAAAGATGTCGGATGGTACGTCTGTTGCACAACATCTGAATGATTTCAATACTATCACAAATCAATTGTCGTCTGTTGAAATTGAATTTGATGATGAGATACGTGCACTGATACTATTGGCATCACTGCCAAACAGTTGGGAAGCCATGAGGATGGCTGTTAGTAATTCTGCTGGTAAGTCAAAGTTGAAATATGATGACATCCGTGACTTGATTTTGGCTGAGGAGGTGCGTAGGAGAGATTCAGGCGAGACCTCAGGTTCGAGTTCAGCTCTGAATGTCGACTCTCGGGGGAGAGCACAAGACAGGAACTCAAACAGAGGTAGATCAAAATCAAAGAATAGGGGCAAGAGCAAGTCAAGAACTGGTCAGCAGGCAATTTGTTGGAATTGTGGCAAAGCTGGCCACATAAAGAGGAATTGCAGAAATCCCAAGAAGACAGAGAATGATAGTGCTAATGTGGTAACTGAAGAATTACAGGATGCACTATTGCTTGCAGTCATAGTCCAGTTGATGACTGGATACTTGATTCAGGGGCATCCTTCCATACATCTTCCCATCGGGAGATAATGCAAAACTATGTTGCAGGTGACTTTGGAAAGGTGTATTTGGCTGATGGAGAAGCTTTGAACGTAATTGGAATGGGAGATATCGACATTGCACTCCCTAACAAGAACAAATGGACCTTGCAAAAGGTCAGACACATTCCTGAGTTAAAGAAGAACCTCATCTCTGTCGGGCAACTTGATGATTGTGGTCACTCAGTGGTGTTCTCAGATAGCACCTGGAAGGTCACCAAAGGGGCATTGGTACTGGCTCGGGGTAAGAAAACTGGTACACTCTATATGACTACTGGTTTGAATAACACTATTGCCACTACCGTTGTAGAGAACACAGCAGACTTGTGGCATTGCAGGCTTGGTCATATGAGTCAGAAGGGCATGAAGGAACTTCTGTCTAGAGGCAAGCTACCAGAACTGAAGTCAGTTGATCTCAGTATGTGTGAGAGCTGTATTATGGGGAAACAGAAGAAGGTCAGTTTCTTGAGGAGTGGTAGAACACTGAAGTCAGAGAGACTGGATCTTGTGCACACTGATGTGTGGGGACCTTCCCCAGTGGCATCCCTTGGAGGTTCTCGCTACTATGTTACATTTATTGATGATCACAGCAGGAAGGTATGGGTCTATTTTTTGAAACATAAATCTGATGTATTTAATGTGTTCAAAAATTGGAAAGCCATGATTGAGACTGAAACAGATTTGAAGTTGAAATGCTTGAGGTCTGATAATGGTGGTGAGTATATTGATGGTGGGTTCAAAGAGTACTGCGCAACTCAGGGTATCAGAATGGAGAAGACCATTCCTGGGACACCACAGCAAAATGGAGTTGCTGAACGTATGAACAGAACCATAAATGAGCGTGCTAGAAGCATGAGGCTGCACGCTGGGCTACCACCTACTTTCTGGGCAGATGCAGTTAACACTGCAGTATACTTGATAAACAGAGGGCCATCAGTTCCTTTGGATTGTGGGTTGCCTGAGGAGACTTGGAGCGGGAAAGATGTCAAATTTTCTCATCTTAAAATATTTGGCTGTCTTTCTTATGTTCTTATTGATTCTGATGCTCGTAATAAGCTTGAGGCCAAGTCAAGGAAATGTTATTTCATTGGCTATGGAGACGAGGCATTTGGCTATCGTTTCTGGGATGATCAGGGTCGGAAGATTATAAGAAGCAGAAATGTGATCTTCAATGAGAAGATTGTGTACAAAGACAAGTCTAGTACAGTTGCTGAAGCAGCTCCTCAGGAGTTTGAGTTTGTGAGTTTGGATGATCTACCAAAGATCACAGTGCAGTGCAGAGATGTGAGTGACGGGGAGAGTGGGTCCAGCACACCCATTCCCATTATTCCGCAGTCAGATCCAGAGCCGTCCACTCCAATAGCTGCAGTTCGCAAGTCAGGTAGGACTATTCGTCCTCCACAGCGTTTTTCACCTTCTTTGAATTACATTTTGTTGACAGATGGTGGAGAACCACAGAGTTACCAAGAAACCTTGCAAGATGAAAATTCTAGCAAGTGAGAGTTGGCCATGAAGGATGAGATGGATTCCTTGTTAGGGAATCAAACATGGGAGTTGACAAAACTTCCATCAGGGAAGGAGGCATTACACAACAAGTGGGTGTACTGGGTAAAAACTGAGCATGATGGCAGTAAGAGGTACAAGGCCAGACTTGTTGTAAAAGGCTTTCAACAGAAACAGGGCATTGACTATTCTGAGATTTTTTCTCCTGTGGTAAAAATCACAACCATCAGGCTAGTCTTGGCTATGGTTGCTGCTGAAGATCTATTTCTTGAGCAGTTAGATGTGAAGACAGCTTTTCTTCATGGAGATCTTGAAGAAGACATCTACATGCACTAACCTGAGGGGTTTGTGGTACAGTGAAAGGAAGGTTCAGTTTGCAGATTAAAGAAAAGCCTGTATGGCCTGAAACAAGCTCCCAGATAGTGGTACAAGAAATTTGATGGTTTCATGTGTAGTACAGGGTACAGCAGATGTCAGGCATATCATTGTTGCTATGTCAGACAGTTTAACAATTCTTACATTATTTTGCTGCTATATGTGGATGACATGCTCATTGCAGGGGCCAGTATTGATGAGATCAACAGTCTGAAGAAGCAGATGTCAGAGCATTTTGCAATGAAGGATTTGGGAGCTGCAAAGCAAATCCTTGGCATGAGAATTGTTAGAGACAGAGTCAGAGGCACTTTGAGACTCTCACAGGCTGAGTATGTGAAAAAGGTACTCAACCGGTTTAGTATGGACAAGGCCAAGCCAGTTGGCACACCCTTAGGGAGTCATTTCAGACTCAGCAAGGATCAGGCACCAAAGTCAGAAGAGGAACAAGACTATATGAGTAAGGTTCCTTATGCCTCAGCTATTGGGTCACTTATGTATGCTATGGTTTGCACTAGACCAGATATTGCCCATGCAGTGGGAGTTGTGAGTAGATACATGAGTAATCCTGGAAAACAACATTGGGAAGCAGTGAAGTGGATTTTGAGGTACTTAAAAGGCTCCTCAGAAACGTGCTTGTGTTTCTCAGGAGAGAGCTTAGAGGTGCAAGGCTATGTTGATGCTGATTTAGCTGGAGATATTGATAGCAGAAAAAGTACCACAGGGTTTGTTTACACTCTGGGTGGTACTGCAGTTTCATGGGGTTCTAATCTACAGAAGACAGTTTCTTTATCTACTACAGAAGCTGAATATATTGCAGTTTCAGAAGCTGCAAAAGAGATGGTTTGGATACAGGGCTTCTTGGAGGAATTGGGTAAAAAGAATCAGAATAGCACTCTCTACAGTGACAGTCAGAGTGCCATATTCCTTGCCAAGAACCCAGCATTTCATTCCAGGACTAAACACATTCAGATCAGGTATCACTTCATACGATCTTTGTTGGATGATGGACAGTTTCTACTTGAGAAAATTTGTGGAAGTAAGAACCCTGCTGATATGTTGACAAATGGTGTTACACTTGAGAAACTGAAGTTGTGCGCAACTTCAGTTGGTCTTCTAACGTGAAGACAGGAGCTGTGAGTTGCAGAGGTGGAGGATATCATGTTTGAGGCAGGGGCGACAATGTGAGTGTACCAGTCTCCAAGTGGGAGAATTGTTGAGTATTTGGAGTCTGGTTCACGCCGCTCGAGCGAAGCGTCTAGCCGCTCGAGCGAATACAAGTTAGAGAGCTTCGCTCGAAGAGAGCTCGACAGACTGCTCGAGCAGAAGCAAGTCAGAGAGGTTCGCTCGATTACCGCTCGACTCTCGGCTCGAGCGGAGGGAAGTCAGAGAGCTTCGCTTAAGGAGCCGCTCGACTCACGGCTCGAGCGATTGCGGGAAACAGGTTCGCTCGACGGGGGCTCGACACGCCGCTCGAGCGAACGTCATTAATTCTGCAATTTTAGGGTTTCCGCCGTACAACATATAAATAGTGTTGTTGTTTGACTTGTACTGTATGACTGTGAACAGTAGCCGTTCTACACTATTGTATTGTGATTCCTCAAGTAATATAAATCTTCTGCAACTCCCGTGGACGTAGGCAATTTGCCGAACCACGTAAATACTGTGTCGTGTGTGATTGCTTGTTTTCTCGTGTCAATATTCACTTTATTGTCATCGTTTTCACAACAATTCACTCTCTGTATAAAACAGAAATAAAAACCATCACCATCTCCAAAGGAGGAGGATATCTCAGACCACCCCATCCTCCAAGGAGGAGGGGTATCCAAACTACTCCATCCTCCAAATGGGGAGGGGTATCCAATTAACCTACCATAGACATAAATTTAATAGCTTATTTTTTTTTATTCACCCCATTCTCAAAGGAGGAGTATCCAAACCAATATTGCTATGGACATAAGTTCAATGGCATTACATTTATTAAAATCTTGCAAAAAGCAGGAGACACTACACAACAAACAAAAGCCCTACAAACACCAATAAAACCCTGCAAAAAGCATAGGGACACTACATACAAAGAGATTATATAAAAGTAAATTTATAAATTGATATAATTTGATGTGATGTGTTAGATCTATTTTACATTAAAGTAACTTTACAGTCTGACGTATTACATCAATCCACATCAATTTGTGAATTTATTTTTATGTAATCGTTTTGTGGCTAAAATATTTCTCTTATTATTTTTACTATATATAAATATAGTAAATATAAATATAGTAATATGTATTAAGTAGAACTTTTACTTAATACTTTGTATAAATTATAGTGTAGTAAGGTGACTATTTTATAAGTTGCTTTGACAATACAAGTCTCACACTTAAGTAATATGAGACTCTTGTATTGCCTTGATATGCACTAATAAATTTAAAATTACATAGTTTTAAATTATAGTTATATATATAAATTTAAATTTACAATTTGTCAAAATATGTTTTTGATCACTTTTAAACTTAGGAATAATTTTTGAGCCTATTGGATTATAATCTATTATTAAAGTGGGCGAAGAGCAGGATGGATTGAGAGTTTGCTCCCACCCCGGGATGCGGAGGATGAGGTCCAAGAGTGAAAACCCACCCCCCGCCCATTGGGAGGTATCTCGTCCCGTAGGGTATAGGTAGCACCACTAATTTTAGATAGGGAAGGGGACTTTTGCAAGTGGTTTCTGTATATTCACATAGATATGGATCTTCTTTATAGACAAGCTTCTGTTTAAATCAACTAGACAGCGACTTAGAATTTGTGTACTCTCAAGATTAGTCGAAATTTTGTCCCGTATACTCGGTGCCGATAAGAAAGAAAATCATCTAGAAGCCAGAGCTAGAACAGTAAAAAAGTTGGAAAAAATTGACAGGGGCTTAAGTTTTGTGCTGGTTCTATGATGATTGTTGCTTTTTGGAGTTTATCAACAACGTGTTTCTGCTTATGGATAAGCCCTGGTTTACGAAAACGCGTTTCTAGAGCCCTTCACATATTTACTTCCGCTTCTCTTCAAACAGGTCATACGAGTTTCACGTTCGGTATTGCCAACTTCCTCTACTTTTTTATATGCCAAAAACTCACTCTCACAGGTGACTTTTCTTGTGATAGCGAAATGTATTAAGAATTAATTAAGACTCTTACGTCATCCATTTTGTACTCAGTTGTCAATTCTCATTTATTGTTTTCAAATTGATATATCTTTTCTGTCATGAACGTGTTTCATCACCATCACCTTATGATCACCTGTAACTAAAGAGTAGAGAGTTTGGAGGTTCGAGGAAATATAAATCCGACACCAAATTAGCGAGTTAGGATTCGGAGTTTGATTCGTTTAGTTTAACAGATTGTCGTTTTAGGCTTATTTGTATAAGACTCGACTCGACTCGACTCGATTCAAAATTGATTCAATATATTTAGAGATAACTTTTATCTAACATGAATTATTAGATGAGAGTTGAGAGGTTTGATCTATCTAATTAAATGGATTGAATTACAGTTAGACTCATATACAAGTTGAATCTAACTGTAGATTCATAAAAGGATGAAAATATGCTAAATATGGAGACAAAAAGCCAGAAACTGAAGTTGGTCTTGATTCTGCTTCAGACAATGATAAAGCAAATTCTGTAAAATGACTTGTATTAGTAAAAAAAAATAAAAGGAAAGAAGAGCAGGGGGCTAAGTAGACCACATGACCTGTTCTATGTATTCTGTTTGAATGGGCAAATATAAACAATAATCCCACTTTCATAGATTTTGAAACATAAGAGGGACAATAAACTCAGTAGCTGCAGAAGTAGATAAACGCACTTGAGCTGTACAAAGGGCCTTGCATTTGTTTTCTTTAAACAAAAAACCTTTCTTCTATGTCAATTCAACTCGAAATGCTGCTTTCCTCTCTTCAAACCACTTCATCTTGAGGTAGGATTGGCACAAGTTCGACAGATTGGACAAACTGGTGTCTTCAACACCCATGAATCTATGCACTGAACATGGAAGCTGTGTCTGCAATTTGGCAGTAATCTGCACTGATCACCCATCTTGAAGTTCTCCAGGCACACAGCACAATCAACTGAGCTAGTATTCCCTTTTTCTGCTACCTTGTACTCAAAGCAAGGAAGCCTTTTCAGATCATCGTTGGACATTGTTTTCTTGTCATTGCCGATTGTAACCATAGTATGATTATGGTCATGATCACCTTGATTATTCCCTCTCCTACGAACTCTCCCAGCAATACAAACGTGTATTACTATCAATACAACAATACCACCAAACAATAGCATCACAGAGATGAATATCTCCATTACCTTTAATATCTTTCCACAGAAGCAGAACAAGTTTGATTCTTCTCAGAACAGTTGAGCTAGACGTCTAGCTCTCATGCCAAACACTTCCAAGATCCCAATACCAAACTGGATTCTGTACTTTTCAAACACAGGGACCCAGAAACGCAGACTTGTCATGCATCAAAAAACACTGTTTCAATTGCGGCCCGGCTACTATAAACTCCTCCACTTATCACGAGAAAAGCTGAAAACAGATATTTTGGAGGGTAAGAGTTGGTAAAGTAAGCAGAAACCGAAGTGGCATTTGGCTACAGGTAAATATCATACGGAAAGTAAGGTGAGACGAGGTGATTTTAGATGAGTTGAATAAAATATTATTTTTTAATATTATTATTATTTTGTGATTTGAAAAAGTTGAATTATTTATTATATTTTGTGTAAAAATTTAAAAAAATTATAATGATAAGATGAGATGTAATCGTTTTTCTATCCAAACAAACTTAAGTTTGTCATGATCAAGTAAGTTTATTCCATTTGTTTGGATGTTTATGTGGAAAATTTAATCACTAAACTACAGAACTTGGAGTATTAGGAGTTTACTGTACCTTAGGCAGTCCACACAGTTTGTGGTTAAAATGATTTTAAAGAGTTCAATTCATTAAATGCCTTTTTCATTTAGTAATTTAGGTCAACCACTGAGAGACCCAATGTTGTACTATCAGCCTACCTTTCAATAGACCTAAAAATTGGTTTGTTACCAATAAAAGTAAATTATTTAGGTGGCAATACTAGTTTACTATTTTCTTTTCATTTGATGGAAATTACTATTTTTTCACATATATATATATATATATATATATTTATTAAAGGAGAGAGATGATATATATATTATATTCTTATTTCACTTTCATCATATTTTTTTTTTAATGTGATCCTTTTTTTATTATTTTTGGATATTAAAAAAAAAACCTCAAAGATTAGTAAATGGTGCCACCTCGTCGTGATAAAATAAATGGAATGATAGCGCAATATGTAGAATTTGTGGTTTGTTTTTGGAATATCTGTGACTGAGTTGGGCAATTGGTACCAGAAAAGTTGGTAATGCGTCAATCTCAATAGTCATGAATATGTTTGAAAATACAGGCCTCATAGCACTATTAATTTGGGTCACTGTCTCACTTTATAGGAAAAATTTTTCCACCACAAATGATATTTAGAGTCGTGGATGCGTAAGCATTGTATAATCTTTTAAAAATAATAATAAGTAAATACAAAACTCATATGAAAAGAAATCTAATTTTTTAATAGTGAATTCTAATTTTTTTCAAAACGATTGTATGACGTTTGCGCATCCCATAACTGTATTTAATATTACTAGTTTCCCTTTACTAATTTGACAATTAATAATGTCGGTTTAAGGTCTCGTTTGGAATTTGGACTGAACTAAGATCAACTCAGTTCAGTCTAATTTTAAGCTGAATCTAATATCCAAACACTCAACTCACTAAACTCATCTCAATTTAAAACCTCTTTACATACGAGATTCACAACCTTTTTCAACTTCTTATAAATACATCTAAACTCATATTAACATTCAAACATATCTAAACTTATCTTAGATGGGTCCTACTAAACTCACTCCACCATCTTAACTCATCATTATTAATAAAGAATTTAATAATATCTCAATTCAATTCAACATCCAAACAGGCCTTAACCCAATAAAACTCTAATTCCTTTACCTTTTATCTCGAGATAAGGTCCAACCCATTACGCCCTTGGCCCAATAAATCCTACTTACGAGTGGGAATTCAATTCAATGGGACATTTCAATTTTGGAGGACGTAAGTTATAATTAATTATTTTTATTTTTAAATCTTATTGTTCTCAATCACATCAATTAACATGATACATTTTAACCTCTTAAGTACTAATTTCATTATTTAAAAAATCCGTTTATAATATTAGTGTGATTGAAGGATGACTAAATTCAAGATAAAGAATAATATATTTATGTGAAAGGAGAAAATCCTTTGAATTGGACTAAAGACAGGGCCCAAGTTAAAACCCAGATATAAGGTCTGGGCTGGATCGGGTTGAAGACAAGGCCCGAATTAAGGCCTAGATGCATAATATGGATTGGGTCAAACGGTAGCACCTGGGTTAAGGCTCGGGTATAAGACCTGGATCGAATCATGCTTACATCAGGAAACAATACTAGAAATGCAGGTAAGGCTTAAAAGGGAAGGAATATAGCATTCAATGCCAGATGAGAAAACTTGCGGCAGTTCACACCCAACATTAATGAGATGGAAAGGGCCCAAGACAGAATATACACCGCATTCAATGCGGCCTAAGGCTCCAATAACACTTAGTAGCACTAAGCACTTCATAGCTTGGCGAACTGACAGCAAAAAGATAACTCGGCGAGTAGAAATCATGAATATATGATCTCTTACTATGCAACACTCCATTACTATTGAGACCAGGTTGGCAAGTATAAATAACACAACTTGCAGCACACAGGTAGGTAATCTAATACTATCATCGTCAACATACTTAATCTTCATCCTCAATACCATACTGACTTAAGTATTGGAGAGTCAACGGACACCGAGGTCTCCCTTTGTTACTGTGCAAGTGATCACAAGAATTATGTCCGAGTGTAATTGCTCTGACTCCGAAACACAACATCAACAATTTCAATCACAAAAAAATAAATCTTGGAATTAACTATTCCAAATGGATTAGAACACCCCATGGGTATGGCTAATGTTGAAGTGCCAAACCAAATATATTCTGCATTTAAACTAAATCTTGATTCCATATAATAAATTAGGACTAGTTTAGTAATTCAGTGCGTTTTTTATTGTTATCTTTATGAAAATACAGGAACAAGATTAATAGATTTAGAACCATGATGAATAGAAAATTCTAATAAGTTAAAAATATAACCATGATTTTTTCTTTAAAAATAATTTCTTCTAACTTAAACTATTAAGTTGCCATGTATCCTTTGAGAATTATTGAGCTAGAGACTTAAAAAAAAAAGAATAATTATATTAGTCCTTTTTCCTTTATATTTAAAAACTCTCATTTTTTATCTGACATTGCTAATCTCATTAAAAAAGATGAAAAATTCTTCTTATCAATCACTATTCACTACTCCACACTCCACACCTTATGAAAAACATCCACATACCCTATGATAGAAAAAAAAAAAATTCTACGTCATGTATGAGGTGTGTGATGTGAATAGTTGCTGATTTGTAACAAAACTCAAAAAAGATAAGTGTCTCTCATGTGCTTAAAGCCACACAACACTTATTTCCTTTAATCCAATTTGGAAGAAATTAACTTGCATTATAAATTATAAACACAAGATTTTAAACTCATAAAAAAAGGAAAAAAAAAAAAAGGTGAATTTCTAATTAGTAATCATTAATTCTAATTAGTTTGTGACAATCAGATCAGAATAATTAATTCAAGGATAAATCGAAAATAAAGGATCAAGTTACAAGTGTGGAAATAGTGGCTATATATACTAATTCAAGCACGCAGACACAGCAATGGATGACACATTTTTGTTCACTAATTACTAATGAGTAGTATTCAGTGGAACGTGGCATTTTGTTAATTTTCTAGGACAGTTATCATCATCCGTGTTATATTGCTACAAAAAATGAATTTAGGAAGATTTTGTTTTTGTGGGTTTTTCGATAAATATAAATAAATAAATAAAATATAAACTATACTAATTTATTCTTCTATTTTCTTAATAAATTCGTTTTCTTGTTCAAAGTATCTCTTATCTTTTTCCTGGACAATATTGCAGCAAGTATGGTTGACACTGAGACAACTAGAACCATTGTGGGTGTCCTCGGTTAGTAATGCTTCAAACCTTCTTCATTAATATATATGCTTTATATATATATATATATATATATATATGTTTTAATTTCATGTTTTGATCATCAGAGCATTCATTTTGTCGTGTAATTTCAATCACAGAATTTGAGGTAATTTAATGAAATTACCTGAGAAAATTTAAGGGATGTTAGCTTTCATTTTATCAAAGGATTTTCTTTTTCTTATCTTTGATGATAATGAAATGAAAATAATTAGAGGAATTGCCAGTTTTTCTGGATATATAAGAATGATCTCAATGCATGTAGAACACGATCAAGCTGATGAATAGAATGATATATAGCTAGCTACTCATTTATTACTTCATTGTATCATTGCTACATCATGTCTTTCTTGGCCATGACCATTTTTCTGGGTAAGCAAAGTATAATGGAATTGGTGGTAAATTAAAGGAATCAAAGAGACTCTCAGAACTAGTTATATATGTTAGGTAGAATTATATATATATATATATATATATATATATATATTTATATGCATATTCATTAAAACTTCAAAGATGAAATTAAAAGCATCGATAATTCGAGGATGCAGATGGAAGATAATCTATAATCCAATACACAAAGCTAAGCCATATGATATATAATTTGTGAGTAATTCTACATATATAACCATGAAGTGCATAAACGCAGCGTAATCACTTTAAAAAAAAAGTAGGGTCTACTATTAAAAATTAATTTTTTTTTATATGAGTCTCATATTTTATTTATTTTTCTCAAAACAATTACGCGACAGTTGCATTGCAACTATCTTTCCTCGTAATTTAATATTCCTCAAGTTTCTCCTTTTTGTTTGCAGGGAATATTCTCGCTCTTGGTTTATTTGCCTCCCCAATGTAATCTCTCTCGCTCTAACTCAAATATGCATGGAAAACGATTCATTCAAGTTCAATGTAAGGGTTTCAAGTGGGATAATTAATAAAGACAGACACATGAAGTAAGCTATACAGTATTTATGAGTACTACTGTCACATCAAATGCTCGATAAATATTAAAGAGCTCACTCACTTGATCATGTCTCTGTAATTTCCCGCTTAAGCCACCCGAACTTGAGGGGAATTTGATTCCAAACATACACATGATGATTTTTTACATATACTAATTACCCGTAGGCTGATTTTTATATGCTCCTAATAGTCATAGTAAAATGGTGAATATTAAAAATGGCAGCCCAACATTCATAAAAATATACAAGGCAAAATCAGTGGAAGACTTCAAGCCTGATCCATACTTAGCAACAGTACTCAACTGCGCAATGTGGTGCATCTACGGTCTTCCCTTTGTGCATCCAGACAGTTATCTTGTCATCTCAATCAATAGCGCTGGCCTTATAATCGAGCTCATCTATCTCGTCATCTTCTTCATATATTCTCCCTTCTCTAAGCGTGTAAGTAAATCAAACCACATAAACATCTATATATATATATATGTACGTACGTTGGTTTTGCTGCATGTTCTTCATTATCTTAAAATTAACATGTTTTTAGTTTTGTTATGTTTATCTTTCAGAGGAAGATCATCATTGCTCTTGTGATTGAAACCATCTTCTTTGTCTGCGTAGTCGTCATCACCCTGCAAGTTTTCCATACCACCAAAGACAGATCCATGATAATTGGGATATTATGTATTATCTTCAATATCGTGATGTATGCTTCACCCTTGACAGTCATGGTATGTATGTATGTATGTATGTCTCCTCCGATGCCATGTATCCACAGGAAATTTATTTACTACTTTACTTTAACTTGGATCTCTCTTTTTTATTTTATTTTTTTCGCTTTCTTTGTGTTGGCAGCGCATGGTCATTAGAACAAAGAGTGTGAAGTACATGCCATTCGCTCTCTCACTGGTCAACTTCTGCGATACTATTGTTTGGATGATTTATTCCCTCCTAAAGTTCGATGTCTACATCTTGGTAACTCCATGGATCGTTTTATTGTTTTCCTGCTATTTAACTTGAAGCCTACAGCTAGTACATGCCTCGCAATAGAAAAATTATATTTAGAAGTTGTATGTATGACACGTTCTCCATATATCTAACACGACAAGATTTAAGTTGTAAAATGATATAATTTTAAACTTGTCTTGCAAATCAAATTATGTTGCCTTGGCGGTATGGAAGGTGTGGCTTGCAACTCAAAAAACTCTAATGGCACATCACATTCTTTTGTCAGTCGAGTCGAGTCGAGTTGATTACTTTGTGCGGACACAAAACTAGTTTAGTTTTGTTTTCAATTCAAATTAGGGGATTTAGATACAATTAACGTGCCAAAGGTTCTTTGGTGGCTTCGAGGATTAGTAGGCAAACTTAACATATTCTTAATTGTTTTTGATTTGGTGCTAGATTCCCAATGTTTTGGGAGCGTTTTCGGGTTTGGTGCAGCTCATTCTGTATGCCATCTACTACAGGCCGACCCAATGGGACACAACAGCTCGTGAGACCCAACTCTTTTATGCATAAGAATCTTAATGCTATTCCCAGTTCAATTTTGTAGCCGTATTCACTTTTTTCATGTGTCTGCATAAGGTTTTACACTTCTTCAAAACACAGAACAGTTCCCACATACCAAAATAGAAGAGAGATAAAAGTGATTTGATTAGAAATGTCAAGTCATCATGAAATTACTGTACATGGATCAGCAAGCAGGTCGTCTTCTTCTTCTTCTTTTTCATTGCAGATTTTGTAACAAACGACAGGCATGACTTCGTCAGGACATGTTTGTCATCATCTGGCAGGTTTTAAAAACTGGGGCTGGTAAACAATACCCTTGATTTTAGCATATTCTTCCTTAAATTAAAAATAAAAGAGCAAAGGTGGTAAAATGTGCTGGAGAGGCATTACAGGTAATTTAAGCTTATTTCATTATACTGATCCAATCATAATCTAAACTGTCAAGCTTGCCACTGAACTGTTTATGGAGCAAGCTAGAGGTGATTTGAGATAAAGAACACCTCAGGAATGACTTTGTTTTTTCCTAGAGATAAAGAGACGGGTTTGGGAAGATTTGAACTATAACAACAATTGATTTCACTCCATCATCCCAATGCATATAGTGGATTCAAATAACAGTGAGGTTCAACTTTATATATTCAATGATAATTGATCAAACTATATTAATGGGACATCCATCTTACAAAGAGGTTGCAGGGCCAGTCCAACAACCAGAGTATAATACACATTGGGGAAATTCAAAACTTATTTTGACAAAAGAAATATACATCTTGAAAGGGAAGCAAAAACTTTGCAACATCCAACAAAGTGAGATGTAGCACAGCTCCGCCATCACCGTCTGTTTTCTCGCATCAAGATATCCCAAGTTTTGTTATCTTCTGTGTAACTACAGTTGGATCTCTCCAGTCTTTGAAATAATTACATAAAGTTGTTTATGAGGACCAAAGAATTTAAGGTCCACGATACTTGCGGAAGCAAACACAACCTTGGGACTGATCGAGTGGGATCATACCTCCGCCTTTAGATGTATCAATGGCCTCTATCATGGAAACTACCTCTTCCATCTCTGGCCGCTTGTCGGGATTGGCATCCCAGCAGCGCTTCATTACATTTGCCAGGGAACTTGGGCAGCATCTTGGTATCTCTGGCCTCAGATTCTGGGATTTCATTATGAGAACATCGCCCAAGTAAATAATTAACTATAATGAATTAGACTTCCTTAAAAAAAGAAAAAAGAAAAAAGAAAAAAAGACTCCTGAAGAAAGACTCGACACGTATAGGGTAGAATGAATTCCGATAAGAGCTGATGACTTACCTGCCGAACCACAGCTGAAGTCACTTCTGCGAAACTAAGGTCAGGATACGGCATGTCACAGCAATATATCTCCCACAAACAGATGCCAAAACTGTACACATCACATTTCCTGTTATATGGATTGCCATTGAGAACCTGTAAACCGCATACAAGTCAATGATTAGCTCTAAGTTACCTAGAACACAGATAATTGTGTTAGGCAGAAAAAAATGGGAATGTGGTGTGCTCCTTAGTTCTTATAATGAGGTAATTCACCTCGATAGTTTCATGAGTTAAAGGTGACAGGTAATCTTGAGACAAATCATTAACTGTATCTTGGTTTTGCTGGAAATTTTTCTTATGTAAGATCTACCATTTCTTTTAAGTCATCCTTCAAAACATGATAAATAAAGAAGAAAATTTTACCTCCGCAATTAGAGGATTAAATAAAAACAAGCTCTGTGTTTTCGATCAAACAATCCCAAAGCTGCTCGCTAAGGTATAGTAGCTTGGTTTTGCTAGAAATTGTAGCTTGGTTTTGGTGAAAAGCTTATTATGTATGATCTAGTATTTCTTTAAGCCATCCTTCAAAACATAATAAATAAGAAGAAATCTTTATCTCCGAAATTATTGCATTTGAAAATAAATTCCCCGTGTTTTGGATCAAACAACCCCCAAGCTGCTCACAATGTAATAGTGAGTTAAGGTAATTCTGAGTAAGGTCTTAGCTAAAACAATAGGGCCAGTAATTCAACACCTCCATTGTACTCACAGTGATGGAACCAGGAGTTTATGTTAGAGGGGCCAAGCCAGATAATTCATTCTACTATGTAGAAAAATATGATAAAAATTTAACATATAAATAATGCACTTTTATACAATTTATGTATCTTAAAAAGTTTACACATTAAAGTTCACCAATATGTGTCTTAATGTGTCAAGAATGATATATCATTGAGATAACATTTAGTTACCCATTAGTCATACAAAAGGAAAAAAAAGGAAGATTCTAAGTATCTAAAATAGAAGTTTGCAGTCTTTCACAGAAATAAAATCATCAAGTATTAAATCTAAATCAAACTTCTTAGCAATTTGGGGTTTACATAGAACAAGTGTTTTTATTAATTATTCAGCCATGAAAAATCTGAAAATGGAAGGTTGCTTTTAGCATAATTTGTTTTTAAAGAAGACTTTTTTCAATAAAAAAAAAATTGAGTAGCTGAGCAGCTCAATTGTTTGATAATTGAGGATAGAAAACATGACAATTGCTTAATAAAGCCAGAAAAAAAAAATCTTTTGTTTGTTTCTTTTATAGGGTAGGTGAAAAGTTGTGTGATTCGTGCCATTTTCTCTTTGATGTAATCTGATTGTTTTTTCAATAACCTTTTGGGACAAGTGGTGATTTCACATGTTATCAGAGAAGAGGTCCTGAGTTTGAACCCTGACTATACACTCTATCTCATTTAATTAAATATTCCAAGTGTTGGGCCCACTTATTGAGAGAGAGTCTGGTCCACACGTGATGGAGAGTGTTAAGAATATAATACAAATATTAAATCTACATTTTCCTATCAACTTAAACTTTTGGACTTCATAGTTGGTCTGGATTTTTTTAGTGAATTTGGGCCTATAAATGACAGATGACTTAGTAGAAAGTAAAAAGGAGATGCCATTACTCTTTTTCTTTGGGGAGGGGAGGTGCTTGGCCGCCCCCAGTCCAAATGTGGGTCTGCAACTGTGTACTTATTAAAATAACCATCATCGTGCTAACTGCTATCGGAAGAACTCCTCTTTGCAGAGACAACATAGAGCCAGAAGTGCCTATTTTTTAAAGTTAGATAAAACTGAGATTGATAGCTTTGCCCTAAGAGAGGCATCCACTTCATAATAAAGGAATGTTTTTTTATAATAAAGGAATGTTATGGATGTATATGCTCTCTATTTGTTCCCTAAGCACAAATAGACAAAGAATCAACTAGAAGTTGTTTGCATAGTTTTGAAGTCTTAATTTGAAAATTAGCACTTAAATAAATAGACTATACCTCAGGAGCCATATAACCAAGTGTCCCTGTCTCCCCAGTCATGTCATTAGGATTTGAAGCCTCAACACGAGCAACTCCAAAGTCAGCGATTTTTACTGTACGTGTCTTGTCCAATAGCATGTTCTCTGTCTTTACATCTCTGTGAACAATTTTCTGCGAGTGAAGGTAACTCAACCTACGAGATAAGTGCATATTAAGCTTTCAAGTGCCTTGTTAGAAAAAATTACAAGTCATGTGTCATTTTTGAACTGGAAACCACAGTATTATGAAGAACAAAAGAATTGCAAACACTGAGCAAGATACAAATGGTGGGTACCCCCTAGCAAGATCTAGTGCAAGCTGGATGACGACCTTAAAAGCTAGCTTCCTTCTCCTGTTTTTTATGAGGTAAGATTTCAGAGCACCCCCAGGCAGATATTCCACAACAACACAACAGATATTACTTGGCATGCCAATTTGACCATTATCAGTTTGTATCTGTAATTCTGATGAGCCCATTGTTGCCCCTATAAACTGGATAGTAAAAAGACCAAAATGTCAAATAAGACAGAAACTACATTGAAGGATGACAGAAATATTAATAATTTCGTCTATTTTCCACGAAAACAGAAAAAAAAAACCAATTGAGAAAGGGGGAAAGAAAAAGAATTAACCTGAACTGTATGTACTGCACAGTCATAATAGCTAAAGCATCCAAATGCACCAACTCTTTTTAATCGTCAGACAGCAATAGTACTTGAATTGCTACTATGACATCGGGAGATGAGAAATGCAGCCCAGAATATCAAATTAACGAAAATGAAATTCCAAAGGGAAAAAACATGTTTTGAGGCTTCCTTGGTCGATAACATTAGCAGCCCTATACCCTGCCTTTTCTTTGTCCCACAAGAAGCAAGGCTTCCCGCCATGGTCAAAACTTCAAGGTTTGTGCTATTAGATCCAATGGCCAAATATTATATAAAGGAAACACAAAGGGAACTCTGGATCACGAGGATTATATAAATACACATAAGGCATTGCCTCTCCTATATCTAGACATGGACACCCAAGTTACATGATATAGAATGGCATCAAACATTTTCAACAATAATTGAAATTCGTTTTCTTCCCTTAATTGTTCTTTTAGCACTGGTAGTGGTTACGTTCTTGGGAACCATTTCTCAATTTGTGTTAGCTTCAGATGCTGACTCCAACATGCCTTTCCAAGTCTCTCACTTCCATGGAGATCAATATAAGGAGCAATTTAGGTAGCTCAAACACGTTAACCACTTTTTCCAGCACTTTTTTGAGCTTTGAAGGAGTAAATTACAACAATTTTAAAGAAATGGAGCAGCATTTTCGATTGTAGCCTGCATGTTTGATACAGATATTTGGACTAGGCAGCAATACTTGAGTTTGTTTGATTCAACTTAACCAATTCAAGTTGGTCTAATTCACTCAACAGTTTCAAAATGAAAACAATATAGGAGATTGCTTATAAGAAAGGCAGAGGTGCCTCCCATCTATCTGAAAAGATCTATTATGCAACAAGATTAGCTATCCATAAAGCCTGTACTCCTCAGTTCCATGTCCAGAGTGGTTTATCTGGAGAAACAGGGCTCCTCCCAAAGTGGCTTTCTCCATGGGGACAGCAGCACCAGAGAAAATCCTCACATTGAACAACGTGAGGAGATGTGGCATCATGGTGGTATATCAGTATTGGAGGTGTAGGAAAAGTGAGGAAATGTGGACCATCTACTTCTACATTGTGAGATAGCTAGCACCCTTGTGCTTTCCTTGTGTTGTTGAGTGGGTTCAGCCATACTTCCTGTGTACTGGGAGAACATCTGTCTCCATTATTAATAAAATTTTATCTTACTCATCGAAAAAAAAGTTCCATGTCGACCTAAAGTCCTCAACCATCTTGATCTAGTCAAATCAAGAGAAGAAAGCATCCTTGGTCCCACATGGTATTTATATGACAACACACAGTTGGCTGATTGGTTTCATGTATCGCTCAATAATGCTTAAGAGTTGCACGACATTTTGCCATGATGCATACCAAATCCCAAATTAGATTAACCTTTTTGAAGAGTTTATCATGAAACATCCATTAGTTTAATTTGTTCCAAGTGACATTGGGTGTTTATAATAAAAAAACCAGCCTACTTGAGATGTATCATGAACCTCAAGGAAAACAAAACTTTTGCGAATGAAGAGGTTCCTAATCCTGGAAAAGAATCACTCCTAAGCAATTACCGCAACTAGATTGAATTGCTGGAATCTAGTGTTTATTTCTTGACTTGATAATAGCTTTGGAATACCACTAAGGAACATATGAACCTCATACTCTTAGATATTCATTTAAATCTGAAGATTGAGGGAAGACAGTGGAAAAGCTTAAATCCCCTGTGCCAAAAAAGCTTTATGTCCAGATTTTGGCTCAGAACAGTTTTTGGCTTCCCTAGTTATGGTGAGTTTACGTCTTTTTGTGTTTCTTTTCCCCCCTAGACGGGTGTTTTCTCTTGTATACACCTTGTGTATCGGGTGGGTTGTGCCCATCTGAGCCCATAATAATTTTCTTACTAAGTAGCCCAAAAATGTGATAGAAGAGCCAACAAAGGAAAAAAGAATATGAAAATCATGAAAATGAATCATTCAATGAACTAACAGAAAGATAATGAAACCAAAAGAGACAACAGATTCACAGTCCATAATTTTATAAAAAGATAACACTAAAATTTTATATATATATATATATATATGTATAGAAGACAGAAAAGATGCAGAACTAGAGAGCAAACCTTAGTAACATTTGGATGATCTAGCTTATGCCACACAGCAACTTCTTGTGTAAAAGCTGCCCTTAATGAAGCAATCTCAGCTTCTGTCCTATGACCCTCCTCACCCCAATCGAGCAATTTAACTAAATATCAAGAAAGAATACAGAACACAGAAAACCACTGTTAACAGCTTCTTGGTACTACCGTTAAGGATATATAACAAATGTAACCCACTTAGCATAACATATTCAAAAGAGGCTAACATAATCTTAAAAAGAAACTCAATAGCTTTATTAAATTGTGATGACGATGAGAGGAGAAAACTAATCGTAATATTTAGATACCACACTAGATTAATTACCATTTTTCTTAGCTGATAAGACCATTTTTTCTAATAAGACCTCAACTGTAGGCAGAGATCACATGAAAGTTCAGAAATACAATAGCATCAAACAAGTATGTACTATTATCAGCAAATTCACTCCGAACCAGTGTACAAGTTACAGATTTCATAAGAGTACAGAATCCCCAATCCCTTCTAGCTTGTAATTAGGTTCATCTCCTGTATACTTCCCGTGGCCTTACCTAATTACGTGGTTTTAATAAATTCTTTTTACTTGTCAAAAAAAAAAATCCCCAATCCCTTCATAAGACTAAATCAAGTTTCTGTTATAAGGATTAAAAATTTTTAATAGTTATTAAAAAGACAAAAAGTAGAAAAAGTACCAAGAGATTGTGTCAGCTAGCCAGTCAGAATGGTCCCTCAATTCGCTATAGGACCGACCAAATTAAAGTATCATATCAAAATCAACCAAATTGATCGAAGACCAGTGTATGCATGTATGCAAAACCAACTGGGTATCATTTGAATTGTCCAATCGTTAAGAAAAGATTAGATTAATCCAAAGAAAAAAACACAAATACTACAAGTAACAACTTTCCATACATAACAAGCTCCTTCAAGAAATGACAATTATGAAAACTATATTAACGGCAGCCCCAGCCACAAGAAGGGAAAAACTACTAGTAAAAAAGGAGAATGGGTTCTGAGGGAAACAAAAATAGGAACGGCGTGAATCGAGATTTCAAGCCAAAAACTAAGAACAAAATTAAAAAGAAACAACAAAATTTGTGTAAAATATAAAATTTGGCAGATTATAATCAACCGAAAAGGAGAAGTAGATATAGAAGAAGAGAAAATAATAATAATAAAAAATTACAAGTCGGGAGAGCGAGGAAGGGAGACAGACCGGCGACATCCTGGCCGTCGTAGATGCCACGGTGAACGGTGCCGAACGTGCCACAGGCAATGACGGCCTTGATGACGAGCTTGGAGGGATCGATCTCCCACTCCTGCCTCTCCTTCTTCACAGTCCTGGAGGTGGTCCTGACGTCAATATGAATACTATTGCTACGAGTATGGTTAAAAGTGCCATCCTCCTTCTTCTTGTTCTTCTCCATGATCCATGCCCTGTTGAGGTGCTCGTCCAAGCTCTTCAGATCAATCTGATCGGCCCTCACAAACCCATCGCTGCTTTTCTCCATCTCTTGGCTTTCTCTGAATCGGGTATGCTTAAAGATCAGAGAGAACAGTGAGAGAGTGCTAAAGGTTGGGTTTTAACCATGTGGGTGTAGATATGGTGGATCGTCTTTCTCTGTGTTTCCACTAAATGTGTAGTTTTTGCTGTGTATGAGTGTTTCTTCCTTCCCCAATTATCACCCATGTGTGCACATGGAACTGCCTGTTCATAACGCGTGCTTCTGACCCACTCTGGTCTACCCCTCTCCTCCCCTACTCCCCGGTACTCTTCTTCCTCTTCCCCATCCCTCTACTATTTAATCATTTTTCTTTTCATTTTTACATGTCTTCTTCTATTTTATTCATTAATTCCATCATTTATATTGCTGAATAAATGGTTATTCCAAAGTTTTCAGTAATCTATCTAGAATATTTTTTTTTTTTTTTTTTTAGTTGGTGGTGTTGTAGCGAGAGCATATCTGAGGCTATATTCGGAAGGAAAATGATAGGGGACCGAAAGTGATATTTTTTGTATTTTTTTATTAGTTAAAAAAAGTAATTATTAGTGAATGTATGCATTTTTTTTAATATTTTAAAAATATATTTTTAAAAAAATACAATTACAGTGATTGGTACAATGAGACATTATTTTCGATCCTCTAACATTGTCGTCCTATTTTAAAAATAGTGGACACTCATAAATGATATAATTAGAGTTTTCTTGAAATAATTATAAATTATAAAAATAATTTCTTCCTCTTTGATAATGCAAGATCTCATTCATCAACCTCTTATTCAATCGAAGGAAGTAATATAGTTATGATTTTTTTGTATAGATCTTATCTCTTAAGCATAACTGAAAGCTTTCTAGATTTAATCTTGTGCAAAATATCACTAATTAAAAAAAAAATAGTATTTTTTATTTTAGATTTTTTCATATAGTCACGCAGACTGATTTACTAAATTTAAGTAGATTTTTTCGTTGAAATAGTAATCTGCTTAAACCGTGTCATATTTGCGGGTGTAAATAGATCAGTAACAAACCTGCTTTACCTCATTCAAGTGGAGTAGTACTTTATATATCTTCAACTCAAGGTTTCAAATGTACATTTAAAGCTTCAATTGAAGGGGGGAAAGAATAGTCTGTGTATTAATACAGAGTCCCGATTTGAACCAGTCAGGCTATTGTTGAGGCCTTAACAAACACCAATATAATTTTGCCACGTCACACATTTCACATAAAACCAAAAGAGGTGCCTCACACTGAAATATGAATTCTGCAGAGCAAAACTTGTAAGCCCCATTGTTCCTCGCATCACATACCTTGAACTCAAGCCGCAACTACATCAGCTCACTCTCCTCTTGCCGTCGTCGTCCATCGCCGCTCCGTCACCCTCTAGTAATTTCGTCGTCACCCACCATCCTCTCCGTCATCCAACACAAACCCACAATCAAACTTCAATCCATTCAAAATCACAATGAAACCTACTCTCAAACTCGCCGCCCACCATCCTCTCCATTGCCCACCACAAACCCATAATCAAACCACAATCCATTCAAAATCACAATGAAACCCACACTCAAACCTGCAATCTCATATCAAGTATCTGTCGTTGGTGACATTGGGTTGACGCCAGAAAGACGTCAACAGCAACACTAGGTAGAGAATCTTGTCGACGGAACTGGGAGGGTCGCGATTAGGGGCTGGCAGTGAGGAGAGTGGCGGTGGAGGGGGCTTCCATGCAAGAATCAACAAAGAGGGAGGGGAGAGAGGCTAAGGGAGGGGAAAGTGGCGGAGAGGGGCCATCGTTGTGGTGGAGGGGGCTGTCATCTGGGTTTCGTGGGAGAGATTGGAGCCTTGGTTCCGTGGGAGTGAGTTGGGGAGAGAAGGAGAGGGCAGCGTGCGTAATACCCTGCAGTGGGGGCACATAGTAGTTAAAGTGAGTTGTCTACGTGAAAGTCACCCATTGGAGGGTTCTTGGTTGGGAAAAAACAGTTGGATCGATTATAAGATTAACTTATTAATATATCTTCAAATCGGTTTTAATTATGAAAAATATTGTGTCCATCGAGAGTGGTCAACGGAGAGTGTCCACCAATTTGTTTTTTTTTTTTTTTTTTACTTAATGATTAAGAAAATATTTTTTAATGAGTTTGTATTTTTGTTTTTTTAATGTTTAAGGGAATTTAAAAAATATTTAGAAAAAAAAATACACATTTGGTGGCCACCCTCTGCGGATTTAGCATCATCCTTTAATTATTTAGTACTGTTTTCATGTCCACAATTTTCTTACACTCAAAATTGAGCAAAGTCTACCAAAAAAAGAAAAAGAAAAAGAAAGGAATTAGCAAGTAAATGAGCCTTTGAATTTGAAAGGAAAAACAAGAGAAAACAAATTGGTTTGATACTAATTATTTTTGGGAAATGCTAAAGGTTTATGGAAGGGCTTTAATACCACCATAATGGCTCGCAGGGTGCTACTATGGGTCTGGGTCATGGTGGCCCGATGACCCACTTCACTCAAGACTCAAACCCCTTTAGCCTGGTAGGGCTCATGTTAGTTTGTTAAGGATATGAATGTTTGTCCACTTATCCTGGGACGGTTGGGATGTTTACTCATTCAAAGTGAGTAAATAGTCTGAATGTTTCGAGGTTTAAATTTTAAATAGTGGGCGAATCAATTAGTTTGGATGATTCTAAGAGGTCAAAAACTTTATTTAAAGAATCTAGGCATGCTAATGAAAGGTATAGAATAATTTGGTTTTAAAAAGATTCTTATTACTGACTTAGGTATTAGATGCACTTCATCAAAACCCTCAAGCCACCTTATTCTTTAGTTGTAGGAGATCAGGAGTGCGTAGTAGTGAAAGGTCCTCAACAAGTCATGTGGATGTTAATTAGTACTTCAATTTCGGATGGACAATCTTATTAATTATTTGCAATAAAATATGTTTTTTGATTTAATAAACAAAGAAGGAGGCTAGCTAGCGACTCATGATCATATATTTATTTATTTTATAAGCTAGCTTGAATTGGAGTGAAAGGAAAAGTAGTTTTCAAGGTCAATGCATTTTTATTATACAACCAAATCAATCTCTTTCAAGATCAGTGGCAGTACTCGTTGAAAAAAAAAAAACATGAAGTAAAGGTGAACCCCCGCGAAGGGCCTTAATTTTTTGGACGGCATGCATCTCTCAAGTAAACATCGTTGAAAAACACACCATTTCATTGTACTATATATCTCTTATTTAACAATATCTTTTACTTAATTTTCTTCAAATAATAATACATCCATCCGTCACAACTCCCCTCGTGAACTTAACGTACAACCTTTCGGCGGCCTAATGGCATGATTTGCCAAACTCGGAAAATTTGATAATTATATATGCATATTTAAGTGCTAAAAAGTTTAAATTAAAGGTTGATGATGAGGAGCTAGCATGTTTGATGATCACGGCACAGGGGATTATTGGGATTTGGCCGGGAGAAGACTATATATATCATATTGTACGTGATCAGCCATTATTTATATATATATATATATATATATATATATATATATATATATATTTATATGTAGGGTTTGAGTGTGATGGAAATAGATTAATAGAAAATTAATTAATGTGAGTATATTATATGGTATGTATATGTGGAAAAATTTTATTCATCATCCCCACACATCATATTCTTTTTTATTTTTATTTTTCTATTCACATTTTTTTAATATATTTAAATATTTTAAAAAAATAAAAAAATACACCAATATATTTAAAATTACTTTCTTAATTATTAAGTAAAAATAAAAATAAAAATAAAATTGCAGAGCAGTCAAGTAGAGTGGTAAGAATTGGTGGGCAACATAGTTTTTTCCTAATTTATATCACGAAATGCATCGCACATCCGATCGAAACAATGCCCGGCCATCTGTTAAGCATGAATCCCTTTGTATGTGCAGTATACTTTATATTTTATATTGTTTGATCATGATCATCAATTTATTATTATTATTATTATTACTAGCTAATTATAAGATCAAATTAAGGTACTCCCTTTGTGTAGTAGTACTATTTTATAAGCAAAACCTCCATTAAGCTACGTGCCTGCATACATGCATCCTGCATGATCCAAATATCAATAGTTCTCTAGCTATCGTCCGATATTGAAACATAATATATAGTTGTTGGTATAGATAACTGTTAGGGCGGCCATGCACATGCATGAGTGCAACCTGTCGGAATGCATGCCCTGCAAATGGGAACAGAAGAAGTACTTGGGCTGGGCGATCCCAGTGATCAGAGAGAGCTCCAACGCTAAAGCGATCAACTATTAATTTCTTATTAGTAAAAGATGATATAATTATGATCATATATAACCCTTTACGTACGTACCTTCGGCATATTTTGGATTCCAGCTTGCCTTTGAAGTCATGGGTTATATATATATATATATTATATATATATCCAACAATTAATAATTTACTCTAGTCGATCCATATATAGGCCTCACCTAATAAAAATTAATATCACCATCAAAGTACGTACATATTTTCTTCTACAGATTCATGTATATTTATTATTAGAATAAATAATATTGGAATTTAACAATTAATCTCCTACAAGATATATAGCGTTTAATTAATCCAAGGGCCTCCAATATGCTTAAGTGCCACTTGAAAACGACGTACGTAGACATGAAAGTGGTTTATGTTAGATATGCTTAGATATATATGAGTTAGCTAGGGTTGTCACAATTTCATTTTCTCTAGAGATCTATTTGTTTAGGGGACCAAACTCTTTTGCATGCCTGTTTGGTTAAGGCTCATCTAGAAACCTCTTTCAATTTTAATTAGTTGAAGTACCTCAAAATTAAATTGAACAAACTTCTTTAAAGTTAATTAATTTGAACCATCGTTTCATTTATGTTGGTAAATGGGTACCCCAAGATCCACGCAGTGTCCACATAGGTAGAAAAGTTACAAGCAACGTTAATTAACTCCCCACCACAAGTAGTTAATTAACTCTTCACCACTAGTAGTTAACTAATTAACCACTTCATCAAGAGACTTTTTAAATAGGAGTCTTACATACGTTAGTTTTTTGTGTGTATGGAAAAAATAAGTGAATGTACAAACAAAGGCCTTCCTCTCTCGCTACAATTTTTTAGAGCAACCATCTTAAACTCTTGATCTTTATGCATGGAGTCATTTTGGGAGAATGTAGTAGCGCCCTCTTAAGTGACGCAGATGTACAATCACAACAATTTGACGTGGGCTGTAAGACAAATAAAGATTCAGGCTTTTGGAAATTCCGCTTTGATTGAGTTAATTCAGATTAACCTTATCTAACATTGGCATCAGAGACTATATTGCTTGTTTTCATCCATATGAATATGATTATATGTTATTTGATGCTTTAAAATGAGTTTAAAAGTATCTAATTGATGATATGCCATAATTGTTTGAGTTTTGGACTTTTCATTAGAGGTTATGCTATGACATGTTTAAGATTAAATTTTTCTAAAGTTTTGTTGCATATAAAGGGGGAAATCCAAAATCCTAATTCTAAAGTTAATGTTTGGATCAAAGTTTTTTATCATAATTTTAACCAACCGTATGTTATCTTCTGACATATCATAAGCTTGTTTTGGACTTAAAATGAGTAAGTTATGGCCAATTGAAATCAAGTGGTCAAAATGAAAAAAAAAAAAAAATAGAAAAATAGGTTGAGAAAGAAGACGATGAACACTAAATTTTTACCAATTCCACTCTTGGCCTTAGAGAGTGCACTCCACCCATGCACTTTTAGCATATCGATGTAGTTTATAAGGTGTAGCTTACAAGTATATCGATGACGTGGCTTCCCTATTTATTTATTTATTTATATTCTTATAAGAATTGTAGTATGATTTTGTTTAGAAATGTGATATTGGGTATGTAATTTTATTATAGAGACCATGTAAAGGGATGTGTTTCACGTATATCAATATACTTTAAGTTTACCTTAACATGATGCATCAAATTACCAATAAAACTTTGAGTGGAGCCTATGTACAATGTGTTTAACGAAACAATTATGAGTTTTTTTTATACTTGATGAATAAATAATATATGCATTAGTTATGAGTTTTTAAGACTTCTCTGTAAATTTTATTCGAAATTAGTTAGATATGGTATTTTAACTTATATAGTGGGAGATGAGTACTAGTTTTTTGTGAAATTTTTTTTCTCACTAGATAGTTTATGTTATTCTTATTCCTATATGTATACATATCAAATTAATGGAAATCAACTTGAATTTTCTTCTTAGATCTGATTGGCTGAACCTTTTTTTTCATTATTAAGATCATTAATTAACAAATTTTTGTTAGCTGGCTTATATATTGCATGTATTGGCCGTAGGACATAACTAGCTAGCACCAAATGCAAGGCTGAAACTAAAGATGCTACCCACACCCTCCAGACGGGATATCCCCTGGTATGGGCGGGGGGGAGGTTTTGCCTCCCAGACTCCGGCCGTCTACTTCGCCCACCAGACAAAAAACCACTAACCGGCAACCTAGATTCATAATCAACCACCAAAAACCACCACCCAGACAAAAACCAAGATCATAATCAACCACAAACTAGACAAAAACAATCAGCCATGGCATAATGAACCAAACCAGTGAACAAAAACCAACTAGAGAGAGAGATACTGGCTAGGGCGACAGAGAGATGGGGAGAGAGATCACTAGGACAACGAGGCCATAAAATACTAAACCAGCAGCATAAAGACTAAGAGAGTAGAGAGAGAGAGATACAAGGATAACTTGAGGAATTAAGGAAGGTCTGGAGAGATTTTATTTAGAACTCTATATCAAAACAACATTGACGTTTTTTTAAAGAAAATATCTTTCTTAATATATATATATATATATATATATATATTTAAATATATTTAGACGGGACCCAATGCGGGCAAACCTGATCCTAGCCTGGGCAGGGTTTGTGCTCAGGTGCAGGTGGGGGCCCGAACCCCGGCATCTAACGGTCGGGATCGCCCGGCCACCCAAGCAATAAGAAGTGTATCATGGAATGTTAATTCCATGAAACGAAATAAGAAATGTTTAACTTGTGTTGACATATGCCTGCTGCTATTTCAAATTATTTCCATTGGAGAGGTTGAGCTAGCCAGATGGCTGGCATGTCCCCGTTGTGGTGAATACATGGTTATGGCTACTTATTGGATCAGTTGGGTGTCTAAATACATCTGCTACTTTGGCTGTTTGATAATACTTACTAAAAACCCACACTTAACCCTCATTTTCTTATTTCTTTTCATGTTGTAGGTGATAATTCTTGCTCGAGAGTCTGGTCTAAGGCTAGAACTATCTAATATTCCCATTGAAAACCTTGTGCCTGAGCCACTAAGAGTAAGCACTAATATTGACAGAGTTTATTTACTGAGCAAAATTTGCCATTGATATGGATATCCCTATGATTGGTTGCAGGCTAGTGCTTCTGCTGAGGAATTTATGCAAAAACTACCTCAATTCGATCAGGATATGGCTAAAAACCAACAGGATGCTGAGGATGCGGGGGAAGTGAGTATCTTTAAGACACTATTTCTTGTTTTAACCTATTTGAAAGAGTAGACTAGGTGAATTAATGGGTAGGTAAATACGTATCCTTGTTAGTGGGACGTGTGGAAGGTATGCCATAGATCTCTAGATTTACCATGGTTAATTGTGTGAGTGTCTCTGTAAGTTCATGAGAGTTCTTTAGGCAGGGTTTGTTCACCGGGTTTGCTGTAGCAGCCTTGGTCATATATGGAGACCTAAGGAATTTTTCTTTTGATTTTATCTTTTGAAATTCTACTTCGGTATTTACCCTGTTTCTGACGAGCTTATAATATATTTGAAGGTATTGAGAGACGTCAGGGTTGTTGTTATGGTTAATGTGAAAGGTGTGGTGGAGTTGCGAAGATACAAGAAAGATCATCCATTTGCACAACCCTCTGGATCAGATAATATAATTGCCTTTTCGACAACAAGATACAAAAACTAGCTTTTGATAGTCCGAGGACCAGGTGCTGGGGCTGAAGTCACTGCTGGTGGAGTATTCAGTGACATATTGCAACTCGCCTCTTACCTTGGCGCTCCATCGGTCCATCTGTAGCACCTCTGTCCTTCAGGCCTTTTTGCCTGCCGGGCAATGTGTTGGTAGCTAATAACTTCATAGTTAGATTGTAGGGTTACTGTCTTGTTATATGGTGCTAATAGTAGATTCATCAACTAAGCGGCTTTAAGAGTCAAAGACCAGAGAGGTTGTAACTGTACGAAACATTTTCCCAATTGAAAAGTGTAGCTTTTAACTCTCAGAACAGCTTCCCAGCGGTCGGGCCGAGAATCCCACTAAATCAACCCTCTACTCAACTGAAGCCACATAGGAAAATACACGGTAATTTGAATACACTTACCCATAGAGAATCAAATAGTCGTACTCTCAGCCCTTTCCCTTCGAGACTGACCCTCTCTGCCCCTCTCTTCCTCGCTGCCTCTTGTTGCACCGCCTCTGTCCAACGCTGAAGTCGACGTCGACGCAAGTGCCCCTCAGTAAATCGCACCTCCCATCTTTTCCTCGCTGCCCCTCTCTTCGTCACTGCCTCTCTTTGCACTGCCCCAATCTCAATCCAAAGCCGACACAACCAGTTGCCCACACAGATTTCATGGCTAACACTTAGATTTCAGATTTCATGGCCAACTAGCATAAGAAGTCTTAGGTTGCATATCCTAAAGTCAGATATGTAGGTTGGGTGCTTAAACTGAACAGGGAACAATGAGGAAGAGACTGTTTTACAAATAAAGTAGAATCCAAACAATACTATAGGAAAAAAAATGAAATGGACTTTTCAGCATCAATACCTTTTCACCGGTTGTCACCAAAATGAATTTCCAAGAAATAAACTAGGCAGATATCAGTAACAAGATGAATGTCATTCATAGGGAGAACTCACTTCTTTACTTTTTAATTTATGACCTAAGATTAAAAGACGTACACAAGTATGTTCAGGCCTAGCAGCTAAAGTTATCATGCAACATAAATTACGTTCATTCCTACATCTTATTCCACACTCTCTGTTTAATACATTTGCAAATTCACTACAAACAAACCATACATTGCAGGGCTCTTGATTGTAATTATGAAGAATACTATGCAGCTATTACAAATTTTCTTCATAAATTGTCATCCAGAATGGTTGACAACAACAACCCATGAACAAACTCGCATCTTTTTGCCTTCTCTTCCTGATCCTTAATAGAGAGCGGAGATGACTGAACATTTCTGTCACAAAAAAAAAAGCAATTCAGATAAGGCCAGAAAAAATAATTATTTCAGGCCAATAAGGAAATGGTTCAACATAAACTTATTTTTTTTACAAGTATGTTTCAACATATAAGCTATGATGAATCGGCAAAAGAGTAAAAAGGTAGAATCTCTCTATAACATGCCTTCTGCAGTTGTGTAGGATCGCCTAAGTTTTACAGCCACAATCAATTTCATTTCTTACATACATGTGTCAATTTCTTACTGCCAAAATCAATTTGCCAAGAAACCAGAAATGCTGGTCAGAGGGCATACCAGAAATCAAAAGGCAACGGAAAGGGCTTCGAGTTGAGCTTCAGGGGGGTGCGAAGGGGCTAAGAGGCGATGTAAACAGCTTCAGGTTGAGCTTTGAGGGGATGCAAGGGGATTGAGACGCGACAAAAATGGCTTCTAGGGGGTGCGATTCGTAGGGCTCAAATCAGCTTCGAGAATTCGTGAAGAAGAGATTGTAGGCGTGCGAGGGCTCTGAAGCCTAAAATCGAGAAGAGAGATAGATAATTTCTGATGTAGTGTTGGTCTAGAATAAGTGTGGTGGAAGTCCTAGGTGTTCTATGTGATGGGGAGGCTGTTATTTGACTAAAACCAGCCCGACCGGTCCTATGAAATACTTTGCATAGACAACGGGGAGAAACGAACATGTGATGGACTCAACTATCAGCTGTTGCTTAGGCTTGGAGATCGTAAGGGAACGAATGGATATATTGAAGCTTCCATAGTTGAAAGAATTCACCTTCCATAGTTGATCGTGAAATCACAGTTTGCTTGGAAGATCTCCAAGCCACAACTGCTCCACCGAGAGTGAAAATATATCCACTCATTCCCTTACGATCTATTGTGTTAGTTATCTAACTAGCATCATTGTATGCTTCTAATACAGTGAGATACCTAGAATAATGGATACCATATGTCATGGTTCCTTTCAAATATTTAAGAATTCTTTCCAATGCCTTCCAATGAGAATCATCAGGCCTACTAGTATATCAGCTAAGTCTACTCACAACATATGAAATATCAGGTCTAATAGAATTAGCAATATACAGTAACATACCAATAATCTGAGAATATCTTAGTTGTGACATAGGATCTCCAAGATTCTTACTTAAATGCAAACAATGATCAAGAGGTGTACTGACAGGTTTACATTCGAATCTCTCAAACTTTTTAAGAATCTTTTCAATATAATGAGATTGATTTATGCTAATACCATCAAGAGATCTCATTAATTTAATACCAAGAATTACATGTGCCTCTCCCATGTCTTTCATGTCAAAATTCTTAGATAAGAAATTTTTAACATCAAGAACAAGATTTATATTGGTACCAAAGATGAAAATATCATCAATGTAAAGACATAGCATTACGCATGCACTATCAACTATTTTAGTGTATAAACACTTATTAGATTCATTTATCTTGAAATCATAAGATAAAATTATTTCATCAAACTTTTGGTGCCATTGTTTAGGAGCTTGCTTCAAACTATAGAAAGATTTAATAAATTTACAAACTTTCATTTCCTGTCCTGGAAACACAAACCTCTCTGGTTGATCCATATATATCTCTTCTTCTAGATCGCTATTAAGAAATGCGGTCTTTACGTCTATTTGGTAGACCTCAAGTTTATGGATCGCTGCTAGAGCAATTAGAACACGAATTGTGGTTATTCTAGTAACAGAAGAATATGTATCAAAATAATCGATACTCTCTCTTTGTGTAAAGCCCTTTGCAACCAGCCTAGTTTTAAATTTATCAATAATACCATCAGATCTTAATTTTTTTAAAAAAATTCACTTACATCCAATGGTTTTACATCTAGGAGGAAGATCACATAAGTTCTAAGTGCCATTAGTCTTAAGAGAATCTCACTATTTACTGCTTCTTTCTAGAAAGTAGAATCAATGGAAAGCATGGCATCCTTGAAAGTCAATGGGTCTTCCTCCATAGAATAAGTATAAAAATAATGTCCAAAATCATTTTCCTTTCTAAGTCGTTTTCCTCTTCCAAGTTCATGTTCTAATCCTGATACACTATCAAGATTAGATACAATGGTAGGTTGACTACTGGTGGAAGGAAAACTTACTGTAGGTAAAGATCTTTCTAACTTATTTTTGAAAGGAAATAGATCTTCAATGAATGTTGCATTCCTAGACTCCATGATGGTGTCGGGATCAATACCTTGGACTTCTAATTTGATAATCAAAAACCTATATGCAGAACTATGTCTAGCATACCCAATAAATACTGCATCTACTGTGTTGGGACCTAATTTCCTTTTCTTAATTTATGGATCATGCAAGACAACCCTAAACTCTAAAAAAATTAATATTGGGTATTCTACCCTTCCATAGTTCATATGGTGTATTGTCAAATCTCTTAAATGGTACTCTATTCAAGATTAAATAAGATGCAAGTATTGCTTCCCCCCAATATTGCTCAGGTAGGCCGAAACTAGAGAGCATGCATTTGACTATATCTACAAATGTTCTATTTTTTCTTTCAGAAACACCATTGAATTGAGGAGAATATGGAGCGGTATCCTCATGTATAATATCATTCTCCTCACAGTATTGAACCAATTGATTAGAGAAGTATTCACCTCCTCTATTAGACCTGACAATTTTAATCTTTCTCTCCAATTGGTTTTCAACTTTAGTTTTATAAACGAAAAATTTACTAAATGATTCATCTTTTGTTTTCATCAAGTAAACATAACAAAATTTGGACATATCATCTATAAGAGTGATGAAGTATTTATTACTACCTTTAGAGGAGACACCATTTAAATAACAACCATCACTATGAATTAATTCAAGTAGCGATGAATTTCTTATAACCGATTTAAATGGCTTTCTAGGTTGTTTTGATTGAACACAAATTAAACATGTTTCATCCAAATCAACAAGAACTTTAGGAATAATCTCTAAATCCATCATTCCTATAACATTATGATAATTAACATTGCCTAATCTAGCAGGCCATATTGAAGAGAAACATGTAGTAAATGCAAATTTATTATTAGAATCAAATTTGTCTACTACATTATTTTGAATATTTATTACAAACAAACCACCACTCACATAACCTTTCCCCACAAATGACCTATATTTAGTTACAATAACTTTATTGGATTGAAATAATGATGTGTAGCTTGCCCCACTGAGTAAAGATCCACTAATTAGGTTTCTCCTTGCCTTTGGTATGTAAAATACTTTTTCTAAAGCAAGAGTATTTGCAGATGTTAATTTGAGTACAATTTTTCCTACTCCAAATACTTGTGCAGAGGTAGAGTTACCCATTGTTACTTTCATATCGTTTGTATCCTGATATGTTGAAAAAATATTACGGTTAGAAGTGACATATACATTGGCTCATGTGCCTACTATCCAATCAGTAGCACCACAAGCCAGAAAAACTTGGAGACTTATGGTTACATACCGTTCATCGGTTCCAATACAGTCGGTCCCGGAAAGCACCATATGAGATTGTGGGTTAGGAGATCTTGGTTGTTCATTGCCTTGATATTTCCTCTTCTTATAGCGACAATTTTTTGCCAAGTGACCTGGTTTGTTACAGTTAAAACAAATGGGTCTTTTATCATCTTTGTTAATATAGGACTTTGGTTTCAAATTATTCCTATAATTAGTTTTACCCTTATTGAATTTGGATTTCTGATGTATTAGATTCTTATGTGTTTTATGGTCTTCTACAATATTTACTTTAGACTGAAAATCAGAAACCAATGGTGGGATGGGATCATTTTTCAAGTGTTGTTCTTGGATCCTAATGGCAGAGATCAAGGTTTCCATAGTCATATCTTCAGTCTTATGTTTAAGAGATAGGCCAAAATTCTTCCATGAATGAGGCAACTTGTCTATTGTACAAGCAACTTGGAGATGCTCGGTAATACCCATTCCACGTTGGGCCAATTCATGGTAAAGAATAGTTAACTCATGTGTTTGCTCTACCACAGATTTTTGAATCATCCATCTTGAAACCAAGAAATTGGTTTGCGGTGTATTTATCCATTCTGGCATCTTGTACACCATATTTCTTATCAAGAGCATTCCAAATATTTTTGGCAGATTTAATGTGTAGATAAACATCAAAAAGTGTATCACTTAAATGATTTAAAATCCTACATCTACTCAAATTATCTTTTTCTGCATATGTTTGCAATTCAATAGTACTTGCGGGCTCATATAAATCATCAGAAGGAGGATCATTTTCAATAACAAAATATAATCCAAACATTAGAAGAAAGATTTTCATATTTTCTTGCCAACGCTTAAAATTGACTCCTCCAAATTTCTCAGGTGCAATTGGTTCGTTTGAAGTCATGGTGGCAACAAACAATTAAAACACACATCTAGTTTAACAAAGAGGATCTACTCTAAAATTGTTGGAAAATATTTTGAAATGCTTTATAAACTAAAGAATATGTAAAATAACAAGAACAAATTAGAAAGAGAGAACCCAGTGTTGAGGCATGTTGTGATGGACACTTTCCTTAGAGTAGATTATGCCGCCACCAATTATAAATATGCACTAGGCTTCTTGATAGTTTACTCCCAAGATACAACAATGTCAGTTCCCGTTAATCTCCTCGTCGGTGCACACAAAAAGAGATCCTTAAACCCGATATAAAATAGCCAAAATCCAAAGAAAGAAAGACAAAAAGAATGAGGAAGTGTTTCTCTAACTTTTTTAGAGAATTTGGAGATGATGAATTTGTAGATGGGTTTCCCTATTTATAGAGAATGAAAGGACACTTGTGAAAAGTCACAACTTATTTAAATGAAATAGTACTTGTGAAAAGTTATATCATATAAATGAAATGGTATATGTGAAAAATCACATCACATAAATGAAATGGTACTTGTGAAAAGTCACAACTTATATAAATGAAAGGGTATTTGTGAAAAGCCACAACTAAAATGAAGGAGCACTTTTGAGAAGTCACAACTTCTCAAATATTAAAGAATACATTGAAAATGTTTCTAATTCATCAAAGGACACAACCTTTTGTTTGGTTGGGAAGCGGTTAAGGCTCATATCCCCAAGAGGCATATATTAGTTCAAGTACCAAGATACATTTTCAGTTAAATCTAGACAACCGAACTGATACATTGAACAAAGAAAATGGCTCACATTATTTTTACTTTACATAAAATATTTTAATCATTTCTAAATTTAAAAACCAACAGTAAAAAGCGTGAAAATCCAATGTCTCTCACAGTAACCAAAACAATTTTCTTCTTATGGAACCTCTAAAACGAAACCCCACATTCTCTCACTCACCCCAAATCTAATCTAAACCAACCCATGGACGTAAAACTAAACACACGTTTCTCATCACTCATAGCACTACTTCTTCAATTCCTTCTATTGGAGCGTTCATCTCATATCCTACGCCACACACACTCCTTAAAATGCGCACCCTCCTCACTCTTAGGCCACCACCGCCAACATGCCTCTTCAGCTTCTCTTCTCCTGCTGCATCTTCTTCTTCTTCTTCTTCTTCCTCATTCCTCTTTAGTTTCAGACCAAACAAGCGCCTCCACTTCCTCACTCCATGCTCTTCTTTGAAACAGACCAAGAAGTAGAGGAGCAGGACTGCACTGCCCCACAAAGCCTCAGGTGGTTCTTTAGCAATCCAAAGAGTGAAGAAGAAGCGGGGGAGGTGGAGGTGGTGATAAGCGAGGAAGTGATGGCGATGAGGGTGGGTTGGAGATGGATGGTGACACTGCGTTTAAGGGTACACTTTTGGCTGGTGTGTTGTTGGTGGGTTTTGTTGGTGGCTTTACCGCTATTGGGTATGTCTATAAGGACCAGATCAATGCTTTCTTGAGTCAATTCTCGACTTTTATTGACGGTAATTTTGCTAAAATTTTGTACCCTTTGAGAATTATTGTCAATTTAGGTTGGATTTTGTTAGTTTCTGGTGGAATTATCCATGTGATTTTCTCATGATTCTGCCACTCTTTTGAGGTTTTGCTGGAGTTTGATGTGGATTCTGTTGATTGATTAAAGCTCCACGTCTTCTTAAGGCTTTATGTGAAATTGGCGTTAATTTTATTGTTTAATGTTGGAGTTCTGGTGGTTTTGGAGTGCCTTCTTTTCTCTGGGGAGAAAGAGTGAGGTTCCAATGCCTTGGGTTTACTCTCAAAGGTTTTTGTCTCACTTCATGTGAGTTTCGTGGTTTGGATTGTTGTGTTTAGTTTCTCAATGGAGGCAGAAGACTTGGCAATGCAATGGGAAAGGCTACATCTCTCCAAGGAAGAAAGTTCTTTTTTCCACGTCAGTCCAAAAAACTACACAGAGGAAGATGCACGAGGCAAAAACTGTCTTGTGGGGAAGGCTCTAACTGAGAAGAGTGTTAACAGTGAGGGTTTTAGGGTCACAATGTCTCAAATATGGAAGATAGAGGGGTGGGTTATTTTCAAGGAGTTGGGAAAGCAATGTTTTCTGATTGAATTCCAAAAGTTGGTAGATAAAGAGAGAGTCTTAAGTGGACGTCCATGGTTTTTCGATAGACACCTTCTGACCATGATGGAAGTGGATGAAACAATATCTATCCATGCTTTACAGTTTCGTTTTGAACCCTTTTGGGTGCAGCTGCATAACCTCCAGTTAGCAACCATGACAGAAGAGTTTGGGCAGCAGTTAGGGGTGTAACCAGTCCGGTCCGGTCCAGTTTTGGACAAAATCTAGGACCGAACCAGTATGTACCGGTTTTGTATTTTTTAAAACCGATTATGCACCGGTTATCGTCCTAAACCGGTACTTCTAGTTTTACCGGTTTTCGGTCCGGTTCGATTTTTCGATTTTTTTAAAATCTAAGTTTCACAATTTGTCATTAAAAATTTTTTTATAAAAAAGAAAAAAAACTGATTTAAAAAAAACTGTTTTATACTTTTATTAATATATTAGACTATATAATAGTATTAATATTAGACTATTGGTATAGTTATAAGTTATATATTAGTATTATTTATAAACTATATATTTAATATTAGTATTAGTTATAAACTTTTAGTAAAAACTTGTAGTATTAATTATAAGTATAACTATAGTCATTAGTCTATATTAGGTTTACATGGTCACTTTGACATTCCATTTTTCTTTCCATAAAAGAACAATACCACCACTTAGTCCCACACAGTCTACTGCAAAACAACCATCCATATTCAAATTTCTCCTGATCTCTTCCATCCTTTTATTCCTACTTTTAGTTTCCACTAGGATAAACTAAACAGGGACACTTTTCCTTAGATAAATCTCTAAGGACACTAACTGACCAGGGTTCCCAAGCTCTCAGCAGTTCCACACCAAGATACTCATTGATTATGGCAGGGCTGGAAACCAGCCTCTGCCTGAACAAAATAATTTTCATTTGTGCCATCATGCTCCTTAAACTTCTTTGAAACAGAGTTAATATGTGTCTTCCTTCTCTTGCATCCCCTCTGGTAAAGAACTCTAACTGACCTGTTGGAGATATCAGCCAGTGGTGTACCACCATTGCCTTCCTCATGGATGGCCCTTTCACGAGCCTTCCTTTTCCACCTTCTGACAGTGCTTACCAAGTCAACCCTACTAGGATTCACATGATCTTCTGTGCTAGCCAGCCTACCTGTCCCCATACTCTTTCCAGAGCCCTGGTGCCTAGAAGCATCAGGCCTCCTAGTAGGTGCCACCACACTCCTTTTTAAACCTTTCTGCTTTTCAGGATCAGATGCGGGGGGCCAGCTTCCTTCTCTGCACTCATGTGCCTTTTTTGGTATGTCAGACCCATATTCCATGCTCTTATGGGTCCCTTGTATGTCCGTGACTTCAGTGGCTCCCTCGAAACTAAAACACTCATGCACGTGCATTGACTGCAAGGCTTCTGGGAGATGATCTCCTATCTGATGTTTTAACTAGTTCCCAAGATAATCACCCTGAACAAACCCTTTGCCCACTATTTCTACTTCTATTGGTGGTTGAGATTGGACCCCTTAATTTCTTTTTTCCCCATTTTCCGCTGGGGACGTTTCCTGTTTTCCCGCCAAGACTTCCACTTCGACAAATTTGTTATTGTACTTTGAGTCCTCTCGGTCAACACGATCCCTATCTCCTTGTCGTTCACCATTGCAGTGGTTGCCACCTCCGCTACCACCATATCTATGACTGTAAAAAATGTTTGTGTTCCTGGGTTGCCCTCGTAACTAGGGGCCAAACTGGTATGAAGTCTGTTCATCTCCTTGTTGATCAGTTCTTAGTCGTGTACAGTTTCTTCCTTTGTGAGAAAGCACCCCACACTTGAAGCAGAAACTTTGTAAACGTTCATATTTAAAGGAAATCCAATGCTGTTTTTCACCTAGCATCAGCTATTTCCCTCTCAACAAAGGTTTATGGAGATCCACCGCTACCCTCACTTTGAGGCACCTCCCTCAATCACGTCCATCGACCTCAGCTTCTACTATGATTACGTGACTAATGGAACTTGCAAACTGCTGCTATGGGTGTAAATTCAAACTGAAAAATCGAAAAACCGGTCCGAACTGGACCGGACCGGTTCTTAGAATGTTTTATCAAAGAGAAATGACATGGTCAAATAATAGGTTTGGAAGGGATTTCACAAAGGAAAAAATAGATAGAGCACTTGGCAATAAGGAATGGAATGACCTCTTCAATCATGGCTTGTGCACTGCCCTTGCAGCTGTAAAATTTGACCACTCCCCTCTTCTCATTGAAACATGCAGAACAAGTTATAAGAGAAGGAGAAGAAGAATGTGTTTCAGATATTAGATGGCATGGGAGCTAAAGGAAGATTGCCAAAAGGCTATTAGTGAGGCATGGAAGAAGGATAATGGAACAGGCTGTGAGGCTAGTGCTTTGAGGAAACAACTTGATGCCTGCCAACAGGAGTTGCTAGTCTAGAAACAGAAAACAAAAAGGCAGCAGAAAATGACCATCACACAAGGGCTACAAAGAATTGGTCACCTCCAAGAAACTGGCTCAGGCAGTCATTTAGCTTCCATGAAATAGGCTCAGGAGGATGTGGTGTCTGCTATGACTAAAAATGATCTAAAGTGGCGCCAAAGGGCAAAGCAACACTGGCTCAAACATGGAGATAGGAACACCCACTATTTTCATATGTAGGCAAGTCAAAAAATGAAGACCAATACTTTAAAAGGGTCGAGGCCTCACAAGGAAGGATTGTAACTGAGCAAGAAGAGATTGGAGGTGTCTTCACAGGTTACTTCTCTTCATTATTTGCTTCTACACATCCTTCTAATATTGAAAACTGTTTATTTGCTCTGGGAACAAAACTGGATTTGGAGATGCAGGCTTGGTTGATGAACCCTTTCAATAGAGAACATATAACAGAGGCCATTTTTCAGATGAATCCATTGGGGTCACCTGGCCCTGATGGATTCCCAGCTCAGTTTTACCAAAAACATTGGGAGGTGGTGGGTGAGCAAGTGTGTAATTTTGCACTCAAAGTCTTAAACCAAGGTGGTTCTCTCAATGAGGTTAATGACACTTTCATTACCCTCATACCCAAAGTTAAAAACCCCAAGAGAGTTACTAGCTACAGACCACATCCTCAATGAGGAACCCCTTTTGATGCTAAAGCCTATGGTATGCTCTTAGCAGCAGTTTTTTGCAAAGAGGTTGGCATAACACATTTCTGTCTTGAGGGTGATTCAAAGCAAGTGGTGGATTTATTGCAACACTACACAAAGAATTGGACCTTGGGTGGCTGCCTGGTAGAAGATGCAAGAGAAATACTTAATTCTTATGCTTGTTAGTCAGTGGCACATAAATACCGAGAAGCTAATATGGCAGCATATCACCTAGCAAAAACTGCCCTTGAATGCACAGAGGATACCTATGATCTTGAAACATGTCCCTCATGTATTTTACCTATAGTCACAAAAGAAATTATGTAACTATATCACTCGGTTTCACTTTGAGTCGATGTAAGTGACAATTATGATTAATGAGATCAGTTCTTTTATAAAAAAAAAAAAAAATGTTGGAGTTCTGGCTAATCGATTGCAGTATTATATATTATATATTCGTTAAATTAATTAGGATTAATTAACGGTAATGTTAATTCCATGAAACGAAATAAGAAGTGTATCATGGAACCGTTTTGGTTCTCAATACAAATGTTATCATTTACAATTTAAATCTATTTGAACTGATGTTATCTATACACAATATTTAAATTTGAATACTGTTGTATATCATATTTCTGTTGTAGAAGATCTTTATCTGCTAAAGAATCGGGCTTGTATGCTGAGTTATGAGGAGTAACTCCAACATAATGTAGGAAAAATATTATATTTTATATATATAAGCTAGCTAGCTCTACTTTTATAATTTCTTCATGTTAAATTATGATGTGTTAATTAGTGCCTCAAAAATATTGCTGCATGCAGGCCGAAGATCTAAGTAGTTTAATTAATTAATTATATGTATATATATTAATATGTGTGTGTACAGCCTTAATTGAAAACATTCGGTGATTTATATAAATTCAGATAATGAAAATGAATTAATAAGAAATTCATGATCAGTACTAGTACTAGTGCTACTAGGAAAAAAAAAAAAAACCATTGATTGGTTGGGATCGTGCATCGACCACATGTAATTAATAGCTTGATAAAACATATTGACAGCTAGTTGATAAAACCTTTTATTCTTCTTGGTATATATACAAGATTAATAGAATACAAATGTCATTTCTCTTTGGTAGTTAATTCAGTATCAGTATCTCGCTTCTCAAGATCATTAGTTGATTATTATTTTTTAATTTTTATATATTTTGATTTAGTTAAGAAAGTAAAATTTAATCAACAACTAGTACGTACTAATAATTGGATTGACATATTATTATTTAGAAGTTAATTAGAATTAAGAAGAATCAGATAATATCTAGGGGACCTTTTCATAGGTTTTTTTTGAACTATTTTTCTTGATTTCAGATTATATTAAATAAATACAATTAACAATATCAAGTCCGTTTGGATTGAGAGTTGAAATGGTTATAGATGAGTTGAATAAAATATTGTTATAATTTTATTTTTTTTAATATTATTATTGTTTAGGATTTGAAAAAATTGAATTATTTATTATATTTTGTGTGGAAATTTAAAAAAGTTATAATGATGAGATAAAATGAGTTGAAATCACTTCCCAATCCAAATGTAGCAATAGATTCGAGATGTGACTTAATAATTTGTCTTGAATTAATTTATGCTCGCACAAGACGGAGGTCAAGAACTTAAATAAGATCATATACGGACCTTAAATATCTAGCTAGCACATATATACATACACACATATATATATATATATGACAAACATATAACTTGCACACAAATAGTGAACAAACAGGCTTAATTAAGTACTGTTGTTGAATGCTAGCAGCTAGCTCTGATGAGAAACTAGTAAGATTTGCATGCAGAAACCCACTCAGTTTTTTAGTTCTTGCAATCTTTGCCATACCCTTGAAGTCTCAACCCCAATTCTAGAAATCTTCGGCTGGAAAAATCATCAAACAGAAATGATGATTGGGATCGAAGAATGCCAATAATTATCACGAAAGAATTACTAGCATTTAATTAAGATCATGTTGTATATGTAGATATATACCTGAGCATGAACTGTATGGAAAATTTTATCACCCACAGTATAAAAGCTACTGCTGACAACTTCAGCACCTTCTTCCTGAAGAATACAAGTAACTTCATACATGAAGTTCTTCTGCAACCCACTTATCAAAATCACTTCTATACTGGAACCCAAGTCTCTTAAATCAACAACAGGAAGCCATGAGCCATTCCCCGTGCCATCAATCATATTACAGCTACCAGTACCTAAACTCACTGCAACTTGTTCCTTCTTACGCTTTAACTTTTCTATTCTTTCTCTCAGCTGGGTGATATAGCGGGTGGCGTAATCAAGCTTATCTTGCTGCGAAACCATGTCCTAAAACATATAATATAGAAAATAAATAATTAGTACTTAACCAAATTAAACTAGCTAGCTAGCTGTACTGAAATTAACAGATCATCTGGGTACTTGAATATGATCTCTTCTAAGTTATAATTAACTAAAGAAAAAGAAAGCTGGAATATGAGGTAATACTAATATATTTATATATATAGTTTGTTTATAAATATATATAAGCTGAATGTATACATGTGTATGGATGGATTCTGGAATTTATCGTATCGGATTATTAATTTAGACTCTTAATAAGTAAGCATGTATCACGTCATTGAAAAGAAAAATTCTTTTTATCAGCCACTATAATTAATTACCACACATCTCACACCTTATAAAAAACAGTACCCCATATCTTATATATGAAAAACATCCTTACACTCTAAAAAAAAAAAAAAAAACTATAGGTGTGGGATGTGAATGTGAATAGTGGCTGATGTATAGAATTCCTCCATTGAAAATAGCTATAAAGCCGGCTAGTTTTATGATATTTTCTTGTGATTTTGTTTTTAGGTTACGTTTAGATGTTGAGTTGTGAATAGTAATATTTTGTTAATTTCATTGAGATTAGTTTAATTTTTTTAGGTTGAGATGTGTTTAAATTTTTAAGTTAAATATATGAAATAAGTTGAGATGAATTTAATATTTTTATATAAATTTAAAAAAATAATTAATTTTATCAATAATTAATTTAAAATGAAATGAGTTTGATTTAATAACTCAACACAACCTTAATGTTTCGGTGACAGTACGTGATGCCAATAATTTCAAAGAAACAGTATAACGAATAAATCAAGCTGATATAATTATTTACGCCAATAATTTAGAAGAAACAGGACGAATTAATAGAGGACAGTGGCATTTTTTTCAAGCATTTTTGTTTTTTCAATGGTGCAGGCGAGAATATTTCTACGCCATATCATGAACATGACGTACGTACGACCGACAGAGGACTACCGCAATCAATAAATTGCAAGAAACAGGAAGAAAGGTCATGTATCAGCAAGCTTCTTGGCACAGAAAAAGTTACTGAGATTAGCTCACGATCTCTGAAACCAAAAAAGAAACAAAGCTTAATTTCCAATGGAGGGGTTTCCATGAATTCGAGAGAGCAAATAAAAAAAAAAACAAAAGTTAATGCGTTTAGTCTGCAAGCATGAAAATCATATCTTCAACTAAAGAGAGATAGTGAATAATTAGATGTGAGTACCCTGGAGGGTTTGATGTTTTGGAGATTAGGAATAAGAGAAGCAAGCTTAAAGCATAGCCCTTTCATATGAATTCTTCTGTTCCTCTCCACTGTCTTTCTATCAGGCTTCGTTGCATCATCATTACTGCCTGTCTTCTTCATTTTCAACCCTCCAATATATATGATCACTATGATCTCTAGCTCTCTCTCTCTCTCTCTATTCTTTTCTTTCTTTTAAGCTCGATCTGTAAACTGATGGTTTTGAGTTCGAAGTGTGACTAGTTTATATAGAAGTCAGGCAGCCTTCATGGGCATGGAGAAATAATACAAAAGATTTGAATTTTGCAATTACGGGAAATTAAAGAAACGTGGGAAGCACAAAAGCAAGTGAGTGGAACTTCACAGGAAAGATCCGTTGTGAAATTAAGCCGAATGGTAAATTAGATTTTGTCATATACACATTCGATCGAGTTTGTTCTGGTGTGAATGGGCATGCAGGCTAAAAGGTTTTTTTTGGGGGGGCGGGGGGATTTTTATTGAGACTTTTTTTATAAAAAAAAAGTAAAATTAAATTAAATTATTTTAATTTTAATTTTTACATTCTATTTTTATTTAAAAATAATTCCAATAGTTTGTCAAATAAAATTACTGATTTTATACTACCTTTTCAACTAATTTAGGTACTTAATCTTTATTAGATATTTGTCGATCCACGCCTCTTTTATAGGAAGAATTTTTGTTCTTATCAAAAAATAAAAATAAAAAATTGTCGATTTAGAGGATTTTATCGAATCTAATTTTATAAGACGTGCTTTATATTATCTCCGCACCGTTTGGGAATAGAATTGTTCTTAGGTATATATTCTCAAATTCAATTTTTCTTTTCATTTCTCAAAATTTAATAAAACATCTTAACTTAAATTATTTCACTACTATTTACAAATATTTTAAGATATTCTTAATATATAAAAGAGCCCTGAAAGCAATTATAATCATTATTAACAATAAAATTCTATAAATAACCTACACATTTAAAAAAAAAAATAGGCTCTTGTCTTTTCAAAGATCATGCAAAAAAATTTTATGAAAATTTGAAAATTAAATTTTAATATTGGGGGGGGGGGGGGGGGGGGATTTTTATTGAGACTTTTTTTATAAAAAAAAAGTAAAATTAAATTAAATTATTTTAATTTTAATTTTTACATTCTATTTTTATTTAAAAATAATTCCAATAGTTTGTCAAATAAAATTACTGATTTTATACTACCTTTTCAACTAATTTAGGTCCTTAATCTTTATTAGATATTTGTCGATCCACGCCTCTTTTATAGGAAGAATTTTTGTTCTTATCAAAAAATAAAAATAAAAAATTGTCGATTTAGAAGATTTTATCAAATCTAATTTTATAAGACGTGCTTTATATTATCTCCGCACCGTTTGGGAATAGAATTGTTCTTAGGTATATATTCTCAAATTCAATTTTTCTTTTCATTTATCAAAATTTAATAAAACATCTTAACTTAAATTATTTCACTACTATTTACAGATATTCTAAAATATTCTTAATATATAAAAGAGCCCTGAAAGCAATTATAATCATTATTAACAATAAAATTCTATAAATAACCTACACATTTAAAAAAAAAATAGGCTCTTGTCTTTTCAAAGATCATGCAAAAAAATTTTATGAAAATTTGAAAATCAAATTTTAATATTTATAATTTTTACATTATATATTAAACTAATAAAGACGAAAGAGAAGTGTATTCTTAGAAAGAAAGTATTTGAAAATAATTATTATATGAAAAAATTTTGAAATTAATAATAACATAATATCTATTTAATACTTTTGAAGTTATTGGGTTAATTAATTTTCTCAATTAAGTATATAATCTTTTTAAAAAAAATTATACTCTTTAGACTTTTTATTTTGGGACCTTCTTCCAATAGGGCATTAGTCAATTACCTAATTCACGAAGAGCCGGCCTGCATAGTTCATGCAGCTGGTCCCCGATCCCACTGCAAGAAAGCTGATTGATCTTGACCTCTTGACTCCGTCTTCCGCCCTTCTATCTGTCTACAGCTATCGATTTGAAACAGTGATAAACAGTAACTTGTGTTCATCGTTTTTCGCCGTTTTCATTTTTTGTTTTACCGGTTTTGTCGCAGCCCATGTGCACATGCTTTTGTCCTTATTGTCCTCTAATTCATGTTTAAAAATACAATTAGATTTTTTGTTCTTCTAATATTAATTAGAATATAATAATAATAATAAAATATTAATATCGCACAAATAATCTCAATTGAAGATTTTTGTTTATTAAACTTTTGTGGAACAAATTAATAACATAGGATTTTTTTATATATTTCTTATTAGATTTTAAAATAATAGTATATTTTGCATATAATATTATTTGAAAAATTAACAATTATATTCATATTATTTTTCGTAGTAATTCATAAAAATAAATCATAGTCATTGGATTAATAATATTTTCATTTTACAAAATGTATTTTTTTATTTTTAGGTTTCAATCTAAGCATCAACTTATAATTGGTTTTTAATTTATCATTTTCACTATTTTATTTTTTATGATAATGCATTCCATATTAATCTATTTTTAATGCATTTTTAAAATTATTATTAAAAGAATTAATAATAGTTTTATCCTTTGAAAATTATTTTGGTAAGAACATGCTTTTATTTTCTAAGGTCGATATTGCAATTCCAAATTTAAAAAGAATAATAATATTATATTTAAGTTAAAAAATAAAAATAATGTCTTTAAATTTAAAGAATAATATTTTATTACTATAGGATATCATTTCAAAAAAATAATAATTGTCTTCATATTATTTCTCATAATAATGAATCATAATAAATCACTTTCTAAATTAATAATCTTTTCATTTGAAAAAAAAAATTATACTTTTTTAAATTTCAAATTAATACTCTCATTTTACATTTTATCATTCCAATAACGCTTACATCTATGTAGTTTTCTAAAAAAATTAAAAATATTATTATCTAATTTTATTTTCATTTATTATTGTTGTTGTTGTTGTTATTATTATTATTATGTACATGTCTAAGTAGTCTTATAACGAGTGGAGAAATGCATGTCCTATAATGATTTCAATATAATTAGTTAATTTTAGATATTAGATTTGTTATGTATTCAATAATTTTACATTTTTTGTTTTCTTTATTTTTTTTAAATATATTTATAATAAATTGTAAAAAATTTTGCATAAATTTATGATTATTTATACATCTTAAAATTCATATCTATCATATTAGAAATGTAGTAGCACTATCAATTGGGAAATACGTCATACTTGTGATGCATGGAAAAGATATAATAAATTAATATTATTATATATATAGGCCGAAGACAGATATGTTCAACTATGATCGGTGGTAGCAATCAATATAAGATCTTGCATGTGTTGGAGATGCCGACACAAATCAGCCACAATTTTTTGAGAGTTTCTACTTTCCAATTGCATTGACTGGCAGGCTGGCTTGTTCAAAATATACAGGAGATGAAGGACACAAATCACCCCGCAAATTGAGAATTACTTAATTTCAAGATTATTGCATGTTAGGTGTGTTTAATCGTGTTAATAGATCGTGTTTGTGTCATATTAAGATATATATATATATATTATATCATATGAATCAATCTTAATTCGACCTGTTAATTTTATCGTGTCAAAATCTCAAATCTTAATATGATCTATTAACATAACAGGTCGTGTCATGTCAATCCATTTTGATCAATTTATATAAATAGGTTGAACAGATCTAAAATTAACCCGTTTGATCTAGTTAAGTTTAGCATAATTTTATATAAATATTAAAACTACAATATCTATAAACAAAATATAAAACTAACTATAAGTCTAAAATTACAATCCAAGCAATAAAAATATCGAAATTAAAATTTCAATAATTTTATTTTTAAATATAAAGATATAAGTGTAACTTTAACTTTCTTAATGAGTCAAAACGGGTTGACCCGTTAAGCAATCGTATCTTAAATAGTCAACTTATTTTGACCTAAATCCCGTTAAGACTTAGGGTTCGTTTGTTTTCAGAGATAAGATGAAATGAGTTGAGATTAAAGTTAAAAAGTTGAATAAAATATTATTAGAATATATTTTTTAATATTATTTTTATTTTAAGATTTGAAAAAGTTGAATTATTTATTTTATTTTGTGTAGGAATTTAAAAAAATTATAATGATGAGATGAGATGAGATGTTTCTTGAAAATAAACGAGACCTTAATCCTAATTCACTTTTATCATATTTCGTATTTATGTTAGATTAATAAATCGTATCACATATTAACATATGTAGCTAATAATCTAATGGGACACAATTTCTTTGACAAGTCGTGTTACAAGTCTGTACATGAGTCTGTGCATCACGTGTTACTGTTACTAACTTCTTAAAAGAGTGCTTTCGATTAGTTAAAATTATATGATATTCTTTTTTATAGATATAAGAGAAATTTGATTTTTAATTATTTTATTCATGTAAATTTTTATATTGGAATAGTTATTTTTTTATTATATAATAATAAAATAATATAAGATAAATTTAATTTTAGTTATTCATATTAAATCTTCACATTAAATTATACATTTATTCATTATATAGTAATGAATAATTAATAATTTCAAAAATATTTAATTTTTTTAATTATTAATTTATTTTATTTTATCATATTTTACTATTCTACCTATTATATATTAATTAATAATCATATTCTTGTTAAATTAATATATCACTAACTCAAACTAATATATTAATTGTGATAAAATATATGATAAAAAGAAAGGGATAGAGAAATAATTAATAAAATATGTATTTAATGTATGTACAATAACCTTCAAATTTAGAAAAACTTTTGAAAGTCACTATAGCTAAATTCTAAATATTTGAAATTTGGCTAATTTAATATGATCATATTTTACTTTCTAATAGTTAAATATTCATTAGATTTAACTTTTAACTAATTTAATGAGAGTGTTTCAAGACAGTCATATTTTGGCTAATTTTTTTTTATTTTTTAATTATTTTACCCACTGAGAATTAAAAACTGTGGGCACAAAAATGAATAATGTCAGTTGCATCCATAAGAAGATTAATGAGGTCAAACCTTCTAGAATTTTAACCTTTAAAATTTTGTTTTCTTTAATTTTTATTTTATTTTAATTGAAGTGTTCTTTAATTGATCACAAGATAAAATTAAATTTATCTAATTAAAATTATGTACTGTTTACTTTTTTTTTATGATTATTTATATGTGACATGATTTGGATCAGTTTTTTATTAACTTTTCTCCATATATGCTACTGATCAACTACCTTTTTTTTTTATTTCTCTTTTTTTTCCTTGAAGCAATAAGAGGCCGAAAAGAGAGAAAGATATAAAAAGGAATTGGAGAAAAAAAAAAAAAAAAAGGAGACAAGAGGTAAGAAAAAACTTGGACCCTAAATACTTAATTGGATTGGAATTATTTATTTAAGGAAAAATTAAATGTTTTGTGGTTTTTAAAAATTGATGAGTTAATACCGATCATCTTGATCATCATGATGTCAATCTTTCTTTTATTTAGTTATAATTTTAGACGTTACATTCGCATATCTACTTTATTATAATAAGTGACTATCTAATTATGAATAGTAATTTTTATTATTTTTCTGTTAACTTTTCTTGTTTTTCCGTTAAGTCCATGAAGTCATATTTTACCAAAAGGCTCTTAAAATTTTTAATCATTTGACGTATAGCTTCCTTATAAAATTTAATAAAAGATTCTGTTTTACTAAAAGATCCTTAAGACCTTGACCATTTGACATGTAGCTTTCTTTGTAGAATTTAATGAATGATCATGCTTTAACAAAAGATCCTTAATAGTCCCGTGGCGCACATGAATTGATGTCTCTTCTTTATGTCTTTTTTGTTCTGACAATTTACTAATTTTCCTTTCTTTTTGTTTCAATTTTTTTAAAATAAAAAATTAATAATATTTTATTATTATATAGAGTAAATAGATAATCTAATATGGATGCAGATCAATACTCATACTTTACTGAAGTTTAAATTTTTTTTTTAATTTTTATTTTTTGTCTTTCTTTAACCTTATATTTTATTTTTCTAGACAAATAAGCCACTGACTTTTTCAATTTTTTATTTAAATTATTATGTCAGGTGTGCTCTAGGACTAACGCACTTGGGATAGTTTCCTAGTATGTATGTATGTATATATTTATATATATATATATATATATGCCAATTATTGCCACGTGATAAAGGATAATGGAATCTATATATATATAACGCTATCTAGTATCTTAATTATTGACTTTGATAATAACAAGCTTTCCATGTATACTTGCTCGAGATATATATATATATATATATATATATGTTCTACTTGGCTTATCACTCATCAAATGGCAAAAGCTCTATATATACATATATATATATATATATATTATATATATATATATATATAGGATTCAAATATTCATTTGGACTCGATTTCTCAATGTTTATACGCTACTGAAAATTTTTTTAGTTTGAATTTGTGGAGCGAGACCCGAGAGAGAGAGAGAAAAATTGTTGGAAAAGTATCGAAGATAAGAAAAATATAAATGCATAAGCTTTGTAAAATGGAGAATAAATAAAATAACAATATCGAACAATTTAAAAAAAGAGAATCCAGTATTGAAACATTTTGTGATGGACACCTTTTTTAGAATATAAGATTATGTCGCCTCCAAAACTTAAGATGCATTAGAATTCTTGATAATCTACTCCTAAGATACAATATTAACGTCACTTCCCGTTAATCTCTTTTTTAATGCATACAAAATGAGATTTTTGAATCTGAAATAAAAGAGAAATATTTTAATCACAAAGGAATTTCATAAATTGACGTGATTTGATGTGCTGCGTCATATTGTAATATTATTTTTATTATAAAGTAAATTTAACTTGTCATAAAAATCCGCGTCAATTTTTTAATTCACTTTTATAAAATCTTTTTGTAGATATAATACTTTTCAATATAAAATTACCAAAAAAAAAAAAAAAAAGACACAAAATGAAGGAGGAAGTTATTCTCTAAACTTCTAGAGAATTTGCATTGTTTAAATTCATGTATGAGGTCCCTTATTTATAAACAATAAAGTGACACTTGTGAAAAAACATCACTTTTCAATTCCAATGAAAGCATTTAAAATGTTTTTAATTCATTAAACATTTTAACACTTCATGCAATAGCCCAGCGGTGAAGCCTCTCTTTCTCAAGTGGTCTCTACTATTAATTCAAGTCACCATGCATGGCACCACCCTTTCATTTATAATTTTTCACCACATTGAACCATGGTTCACATTAATTTCTAGTAAAATATTTTAATCATCTTTAAGTCTAAAACCAACAAAAAAAAAATTAATAAATTAGGTGAAATCATATATATATATATATATTCTATTATAATAAGTGACTATCTAATTGCTACATTAAATTTTCTTGTTTTTCTGTTAAATTTTCTTATTTTCTGTTAAGCTTCGTTGTTTTTCTCATTAACTTTTGACCCAACACTGCAGTTGTTATCATTCAACCCTCCCAAAAGCTTATTTTAATTATCTGTTCATGTAGATCTCCAACACCACCAACTTCCTGAAAATGGGGGTCGCAATGTCGCACACGGCATAGTAAAGGTGAAGAAAACCAATGATCTCCTCTCATTTTCCCTGGTCAACATTGCCCTATGCAGGCAACTCTTATACCTAATATTTTGAATACCGTACCGGACGCCGTACCGGTCAAGGCACTGAAACGAAATATTTCGATACCAGTACAATTTCGAAATAACGTTTAGGGATAACGTTTCGGGGATAGTCGATATATGAATAAATTATATATATAAATATATATAAAAATTATATTCCAAAATAATAGTTTATATATAAATAAATTATATATAAATACATATATATATAAATTATAAATAGTCTAGTCTGAATTGGAGGTTAAAAAATAAGTTTGTAGTTTGAAAAAATAAAAAAAAAAAAAAAGCCAAAATATCGGCTGGTACCGGCTGAAATATAGGCCGGTACAGACCGAAATTCAGGCTGGTACGACCGGTACCGGCCGGACGGCTGAAACGAAAAATTTCAGCTGTACCAGCCGGTACGGTACGAAATTTAAAACACTGCTTATACCTCCCATTGGATAATGCCTACATACGTACATTTATCAAAACAAACAAAAATCAAATTATCATAATATCTTTTATTGGCCTGCTATAGCTTGCTTGGCGACGACACTGGTCGCAACAATGATGGATTCGGCAATGATGGTCTTAGAATCGGCGAAGATTTTGAAGGGGTGGTGGAGAAATTGACCTTGTTGACGGTCTCGGTCATAATCTGGGTGTTGAAACGGTGGGGTTGACTGCCGCTGAGGGTGATGCCATTGGCCATCCTACCCTCGGAGAGGATGGGCTTCAACTTTGCCCGTGACGTGTATATGGCGGTGATGTGGGCTGCTAGGCTGCCTTCGATGATGCATACCTTCGTTTTCAAAGTCTGAAGATCATCCATGGCAGAGACCGTAGTTGAGGCCGAAGTCGAAGAAGATGAGGATTGGGACTTCGGAAGCTACTGGATTTCAAAACGGTGCCGTTTAGAGAGAAAAAGAGGACTGAGCTACAAGCTACGGGCTTGGCTTCAAATCATAATAGGCTAGGCCCGAAAGAGAATAAAACACACTAAAACAAGCCTAGTCCAAAAAAGAAGGGCCAATAAAAAAAAAAAAGTACATTAAAATAAGAAAATAAATTTCACAACTTAGTAATCATAAATACCAAAATTTTATAAACAGAACCACAACAGTTAAATGTCCTCAAAGAGGTTATACAATTATCAAGCAAAATATAATATAAAGTCAAAATACATAGACAAAAGGGGAAATAAATGGCCCAAAATGCGCCATTAAATACTATCATCTTGATGATGTAAACTTAATCATCTTATTAAAGTACTGATCGTAATAGTTAATTTGTTTGTTAAAGTTCCTTTGTAATATTCTATTAATTATATTACTTGTATAAAAGTTGAAGCAATGTCTTCTAAGCTAGATATGGCATCAACTATTTTTACAAGTTTTGTAAAAAAACATATTATTTTGTAAAACAACTGTTTGAACTAACTAGACAAACGTGTTTTCAAATTGCTTTGACCTAGTATATATTTATATATATATATATGTATGTATATGTATATAATACCTAGGTACGGCCACCCTAAACAATAAACACACCAGTAGTCATGGAGAAGGTCAAGCTATCTCAAAACCATATGGCATATCCTTAAAGAGAGACCCTTGCAGTCGTCGGGTGTTATACCTATTTTTACACCCACAAATGAGGAGCTGCCAAGTATGGATTTCAGCAAAGTAGTCATTAGGCTTGCATACAGCTGATCACATTTTTGTATTATGTGCCGCATCTCCCCCACCCCTTGGCCCTTCGGATCTCCCCCTTCTTTCTCCTTCCCTCTCCTCCGATTGTTGCCCCCCAACCAAACTCCGTGGCCATAAAATTCTACCTCTTTGCTTGAAGAAATTTGTAGCTCTCTCTGAAGTTAGAAACACAACTTTTTTTTTACTTTGATTTTGTTGCCTTTTAATTTCTGTTTGGTTGCTAAGAAAATATGGGAAATCGTGAGCATTTTGTTCTCTACCATTTTCGTAACTCTTTCCAGTAGACTCTACAAACTTCTTAGGATAAAAGTGACCTAAATTACAGGGCAAGTTCCTTAAACAACTAGTAGTTGTTGTACACGATTTTTGTTATGCATTTTCATGCGATTCACAGGACACAGTTTGGGAGCATATTTTCTTCAAAATCACTGAAAATGGAGGATCCTTATAATCAGAAATTCTTAACATAGTAACATAATAATGGCCATAATCGAATTTGAAATTCCAAGTACTTGAAAGCTTTGAGAGAAAAGAATGGAATGAATTATCGAAATAGAAGAAGCGTAGGAGAGTGTCCAAGTGAATATCTACTTGATATGGCCTTGATGCATTACACTCATGATTATGTTTTTGTCTAATCTCTTTGACATCATGATCAACAAGTACTGGAGTAAAAGGAATGCTGGTTGTTAGATCAAGGTTTAAATCCGGCAAGCTACATGAATTATCATCTTTCAACAAGCAACTTCCAACATCAGATAGTTGAGGGAGAGCTTTAGGAGAAGGGGGAAGAGAGAAGGGAAAAGGGCGAGGGGAGAACGAAAGTGCACCCACCGTAAGTTCAATAAATTTATTACGTGTTGCAATCTTACTTGCAAGTGTAAAAGGAGAATGGACACGACCTGTTTCTAGCTTTTCTCATCCTTAAATTGACAATTACCGAAAATAATTGCAAAAAATACGGATTCCTGTCGGCATCCATGCTGCAATTTGAGACTTTTTCACCGTACTTGGCTTCTAGATGCACGTATGATACTTACCAGGCCAAGATTCATGCACTTAGTTTACATTAATTCCATTTTTCAGAAAATGAATGACATCATTGATCTATCACCATGAATATTTCTATAACTTTAATTTTATTTCTAGTTTTTTTTCCCTATTTTACTTACTTTATTTATAATTTTTTAATATTTTACTGTCCATGCTGATATGGCATGTTGATTATGCATTTTTAAAGACTTAAATTCTAACTTTACATAATAGAGATGATTTGATGCTTCATTAGTTAAGAGCGGTAATATATGACATGATGCATAAATTCAATATAAATACGATACAAAATTAACGTGTTTAGGCTTGATATAAATTGGTTCAATTCAAAATAGATTGATCCGTTAAGATATGATTAATAAATGGGTTAATAACGGATTAATCTGTTTAATCCGAAATCAACCTGTAATAACTCATTTAAATTTTATTTCAAAATTATAATTTTATTATTACTGAGTTGTAATATTGGTATTTTTTAATATGTTCATATTTTTATTGTTAGAATTGTAATTCTCGACTTATGCTCATATTTGTTATTATTGGGATTGTAATATTGGTTTTATTATAGGTTAAAATATGAAAAATATTGATATTTGTTATTAGTATGTAGTCTTATTGTATTTTCTAGATATTGGGCTACTAATAAATAAATGTTTTAACTTTTATGTGAAATTATTTTAATCATATCAAATAGCTTATGCGGGCTAGTTCAACTCATTTATATGAAACGGGTTGAAATGAGTCGTGTCATATTGATACATTTCACATTAATTATTAAACGGATCAAAACAAGTGATACGATAATATCTATTATTTAAATCGGTTGTGTTGAGACTTGAAGGTCTGGTTAATTTACACTGTGTTTAGGAACACAACTGTTCTTAGACCTGCTTAGACTACATCACACTTATTCACAAATAGTTTATTACTATTTATAAACTATTTTACTACTGCTCACAAATAATCTAAGATACTATTAACTTTTAAACAGACTTTTAGCTTAATGGGTTGTGTTATAATTTGCAATAAATGCTGCGACACTGTAGATTATGTAGCGTTGGATCATCATGGCACTGCGACCTACATTAAAGCCTCATTTGTTTTCACAACACATATCATCTTATCTAATAATTACAATTTTTATCAAATTTCTATACATAATAAAATAAACAATTGAACTTTTTTAAATCTCAAAATAATAATAATAATATTAAAAAAATATATTCTAAAAATATTTGATTTAATTTTTAACTTTTATCTCAACTCATCTCGTCTCATCTCATCTCATCTCACATCATCTAAAAAAACAAACAAAGCCTAAATACAACTACTCAAAAATAGCATGACCGGACTATCCTCAGCCCGATAACTAGAGCACTAGTATAACTAGTACAACTATTCCAAAAAGACGAACTTTAGAGCACTTAGAGCACCCTCATTGGAGAGCGAAATATGTTCATAATGGATTAGCCAAATTTTAAATATTTAGAATTTGGCTATAATGACTTTCAAAAGTTTTTTCAAATTTGAAGGTTACTGTACATACATCAAATATATATTTTATTAATTATTTCTCTCTCACTTTCTTTCTATCACATATTTTATCACAATTGGTATATTATTTTGAGTTAGTGATGTATTAATTTAATAAGATATGATTATTAATTAATATATAATAGGTAGAATAGTAAAATATGATAAAATAAAATAAATTAATAATTAAAAAAATTAAATATTTTTGAAATTATTAGTTATTCATTACTATATAATGACTAAATGTATAATCTAATATGAAGATTTGATGTGAATAATCAAAATCAAATTCATCTAATATTATTTTATTATTATATAATAAAAAAATAATTATTTTAATATGAAGATTTATGTGAATAAAATAATTAAAAGTTAAATTTCTCTTATATTCATAAAAAAAAAAAAATTCTTTAACTTTGACTATTTAATAAAAATATTCTTGTAAAGCTAGATAAAATAAATTTGACTAGCCAGCTCAAAAAACACTCTAGAACAACTTACTTAAAAATGTACAGTAAATTTATCCATTGTTATTTCGGTCGGCCAAATCTATCCAATGAAACTAGCTAGCTATTGACTTTTCTACCGTTATTTAATTTTTGGGTTCTACCATCAACGTCTACATCAACGTTTGCGTCAGATATTTCATTTCGCATTTCACACGACTTCATCTCTTACGAAGCTTAACAAGAAAATAGAAAAGATCGCAATTTCGATTTCTTCCCCAACTTTTTCTCCAATATTTGCATAAGTTTTGTATTTTTATTTTTATTTTTATTTTTATTTTTTTCCCCACTTGGTAGCTCTGTTTTTCGTTAGAATTTCCTACTTCGTTTTATTTTTTTTTCTCACTTATTCATCTTAACCGTCAGTTAAACAGAGGGTGCTATTTTGAAGAGTCTGTGAGTTTTGATAACTTTGATAAGGAATAAATTATCATGAGAATAAATAGAAAATAAATATTCTAATCACTATGAGAATAAAAAACATTTGAAATGAATATTAAATATGAATATTTTAATAAAATAAAGATAAATTTAAAGAGTTTATTATTTGATGTCTATAAAAAGTGGCCAACTAAAATAAAAAAAGGTCAAATTTTAAGTCAAATTTTGATTAAATAATCAAATTCACCTCCATAATAGCTAGTATATGAAAATATGTGTAATAGTAATGAGTTAAAAGTATCTACATCCACCTCCATAATTACTCCTTAGCCAAATTATAGGAAAACACGTGAGAAATGAAGAAAAGTGGCTACATCCCACTCCCGCTCCCCAAGCTACAGTTGCTCCCTAAATTTAGGGAGCAACTATAGCAAGTCTAAAACAGTTTTGAATTTTTTGATTTCGAATTTGATAATATATTTAGATATATTTTTTATTCCCACTCTTTCTTCAAAACTAAAAAAAAATATCATAAAAATCAAATTTTTTATATTTCAATAATATTAAATAAAGTCATTTTTACTAAAAATTTAAGTAATTTTTATTACCTAACACAAATTTCTGCAGTGCTATATACCATTTCAATTTCCTCATAATTATATATTTCTAGATTTTTTATTCTGATTTTAATTATATGTTTCAATTCCCTACTAGTTTATAAAATTTACAAGACAGTAATATTCAAAACAAAAGGAAAAATATAAAAGAATAAATAGTTAAGATTGTAAAATAAAGTGACAGAAAAATAATAATAATGAAATAATATATAAAGATTATTTTAATATAATAGAGAATAAAGAGTGCGATGCATGATCATGAGGTTTTAAAAATATGAATATAATTTAGAAAAAATTAAAAAAAAAAGATGATTTTTGACTAAGATATAAAGAAAAATCTGCTCATCCGGACAGGGATATTCTTAGATGTTCGAGTGCATTTTATTTTGGAATGTGTGTTTTGTTGAAATATATTTAAATATATAAAATAAATTAAAATCAGAAATATACTTAACTTTTTATAAAAAAATTAAAAAAGTATTTGAATCATTAATGGAAAAAGGGCGGAGAAGGAGAAGGACGCTTAACACGTGAAACGTGAATGAGATTACGTTTAAAATACAAATTGTTAAATAAATGGCAGAGTTTTTAATGGGATGTCGGGTGTTGTCGGGTACGGATATAATCAAAGGTCTCAAAAAGGTCGGCGTGATGGACGTTTCTCGGCCGCAATTGAGATTAGGTTTAGGCATGGTTTGGATTTCGTGATCTCAACAAATCTAATTATCATTTATTATTATTTATAAATTTTCTTAATTTATTTCATTATTATTAATAAAAAAATTTTAATTGCATGAAATCCTATTTCTCGGTTTCATTTATACGCCTGAGCTTCGATGGTTTATAAATAATAATAATAATATAATTTATAAATAATAATAAATAATATGTAAATATTGACAAATTATTTATGAGTAATAATAAAGTAGTTTGTGAATATTAAAAAGTAATTATGTATTCAAACAGATCATAATATTTGAAATAATTTTTTTCTTTTAATATCTAAATAAAATAATATACGTTTTTTCTCTAAAATAATGAGACCTATAATTAAAAAAAAATGAATTTTCTCACCTCATCTCGTATGCACTTCACTTTTTTTAAGAAATTTTATTGAGCTTGAATATTTTAAAATGGTACAATTATCGAATATTTGATGTTGTTAAAAAAATAAATATAAGACTATCTTCATTGTTTATTTTTCTTTCACTTAATATTGAAAAAATCAGACAATAACTTGAGAAGTTTTTGTTCTCTCTCTTTTATGCGCGCATTTGTAAAAGTGATATTTGGTTCTCCAAATTCCAGTAATTGAAGTGGAAGAGATAGAGACGTAAAGTAGGATATTTCGCATTTATAACTATTTAAGTGAATTTCACAAATAATATTAAATATTCAACAAACACTATATAATCTTTTTTATCTATGCATCTCTCTTCCACTCTAAACTCTAGAATAAAGAGTTTTAGGATATTTAAATCCAAATAACTGAGCCTCTGAAGGATTAAGTATCAGATATTCCAAAAAAATGGATGACATGTCATTAATATTACTTATATAAGTACTACTTATCTTATAATAAGATAGGAGTACGTATCATGTATTCATACTACAAGACTATCTACGAAATGCTATTACATAGGTGGGTCAAAACCAGTGTCCCCCTTTTACATTATTAGTTAAGCATGCACGTGCTTGATTCAAATTAAGGAAAAAAAAAAAAAAAAGCCCAAACCTACAAATTAATAATATTAAGTTGAAAAAAGATGAGTTTGATCAACATATGCCAAATCCAAAACCAATAATTCGGGTTGTAAATCAATCCGGTCCAGGTGAAGGATCGAAATTACATCATTTTCCTGTATCGGACAGGACCAAACACCTTAAGGGACCAGACCTATAACAACCGGGCCCAACACTAAACTGCTTTCTAAAATTTTTTGAATTTATACGTATGGAAAGCCAGTTGTCAAATATTTTTATGGGCCGATATTTTTTTTTTTAAAAGACAAGTTGAAATATTGCAGAGTTTGGTTGGTGGCCCAAAATCTAAGAGAAGAGCCCTTTTTATTTATTTATTCACTACTAATCTTGGACCCAAATTTTTTAAAGTGGGCTTTACCCGATCACCCCAAGACCCACGCCCGTTTTTATTAAACTGAGAAACCAACGGCTGTTGTTTGTAAAAACTCCCCACCTTTTTCACGTCTCTTTCCGTTAGTCATAAGCATGCACGTCTCTTTCCTCTCTTTTATCTAGGGTTTTATCATCACCTCTATATATATACGCGTATTCCTCTACTGCATGGAGAAACTGCCCAAACCTTGTTGCTATCGCCAGCCACAGCACAACCCCCATCGTGTTGCACTCCATTGTCGTGACCCAAAAACATCCACCGCAACTCGGTTTTCATCCAACCACCCTGTAATAGCCCACTGCCCTGCCCCATGTGAAACCGGCAACCACCTAGATTCCCTTCTATAAATCGCAACCACCCACACACACGGCAACACCACTGCAAGTCATTGCTGTGGATGCTGCACGTCCTTTCCATCACTCGATTAGCCCCTATATTTGCTCATCAAAACAAAGCACTCCGTTTTTCCCCACCATGAGCCGAGTTTTACCACCAAGCCGCTACCACCCCTCCTTTTGAGTTCCAGCATGTTCGCACTGCCGTCCATCATGAATCAACCACTGGCCAATGGGTAGCATCCTCTCTCGCTCTCTATACGTTAAAGGGTTCATCCCCGAAAACTTCGCATGACACAGCTCCTCCCTACGCAACCACCAACAACCAACAGTGAGGCCACGCCACTGCAGACAATTGCAACAGAGGGCGTTGGAGAACCTTTCATCACCACCAAACACCCCCAGCCCACGCGTTGCCCGTATGTGAGATTTCTCTCTATCCCTTGGTCTCCATCTCTACCTCCCTTTAGCTCTCTCTCTCTCTCTCTCTCTCTCTCTCTCTCTCTCTCTCTCTCTCTCTCAGTGCATTGCTGTCGGGACAGCCACCGCCCACCGCAACCCAGCTCTGCCACGATCTCCTTCCCTCATGGTGAGCTTCTGTCGCACGTCTTCCCTCTCTTGTGAGTTTTAGAAATGTATGTGTGTTTCTAAGTGCTGCAATTATGTGAAGTTATAGGGTAGGGGGAGATTATAGATTTATGAGATTACTATTTTTCCCTTAAGCCAAGTAAGATTTGAATGTATATTTTAAATGGGTTTTGAATGGGCCATGTTTTTAGGTTGGGTTTGGTTTTATGTTCAGCTTGTATTTTACAAAAGTTTTTGTAGTTTAGACTTGGTCTTTAATTGAAGTTGAGATTTGAGATGGATTTTTGTTTATTAAGTGGATATTGAGGATTTTGGAAAGTGATGGTATTTTAGGGTTATGAGAATTCTAGATTTTTTTTAGGAATTAGAATAGGTTGATTTGGTATTTAACATTAAATATTGAAATATGTGTTCAATTGAAAATTTACGGGGGTTACGTGATAATTTTATAGTTGATGAGCAATTTCTGTACGACATTATTAAGGAAAAATTTTTGAAAAGCTAAGAAGTCCAGGTAAGCGGGGTTCCTATGCTAGATTTTACATAAAATAAAAATGAATTGAGTTTGATTTATGAAAATGTGCATTATATGTTTTGAAAAGAAATTTGAAACGACCTCAGCTATTTGTTCTGCATTACTCATGAAATTCTGTATAAGAATAAAGTATTTTCTGGCATGATTGGTGTAGACATGAGCTGATTTTTAGAATTCTGTTATTGAACTGAGAAAAATGAGCGCATATGAAAATTTGATAATTTTTGCATATGACGTGAAGATGTTCTAAAATTGTTTTGGAAAATGTGAAATGATCTGAATTTCAGTTTCTGTTTTGATATGATGTGACTTTTCAAAAACCTTTGGTATGACTTTCTGATTCAGGTTCTGATATGGTGATTCTGATTCTGTTTTGCTCTGATCTCTGCCCTGTCACGGGATACAATAGTGAACTCTGGCCCTGTCACAGGATATAATAGTGACCTCTGGCCCTGTCACATGATATAATAGTGACATTTGACCCTGTCACGGGATACAATAGTGACCTTTGGCCTTGTCATGGGATACAATAGTGACCGCTGGCCCTACCACGAGATATAATAGTGGTCTCTGGCCCTACAACGGGATATAATAGTAGTCTCTGCTCTGAGTGCAATCGCTTTGATAACATGGTGATTTATGTTTTGGTTGGCTTTCCATAGAATGAACAACCCTACCACGGGAGTTAAACACGACTTCTGTTCTGATATGATGATCTGATATGATAAGATGAAAATATTTAGTCATGTTGTGCCAAATGAGTCTTTGAATATGAAAAGTTGGTTTCTGAATATGAAATGTTTGAAATGTCACTTTGATTTTTTGATAATATGTATTTTTGAGATTTGCATATTGAAATTGAAATGTTTTGTTGCTGCATTCTAAACTCTACGAAAATGCTCATGTTTACATACTAGCATATGTTCTCTACTTACTAAGTTGTTGATAACTCCCTGTTATCTTCCTAACATTTTTCAAATATTTTTATGGTTCAGCTGGAGATCAAGAGTAGGAAGTATTGGAAAAGTTTGATGATCATAGATGAATGAGTGCTAAGAGTACAAATATTTTGGAGGATCATATTTAGGAGTTTCATCTCTAACGGTTATTTTGGTACGTTAAGTTATGAATAATTTGAATCTTTGTGGGGGATATTATTTTATTTTATTGACATTTTTGTTTGATATGGACACAGATTTTTGGATCGAATAAATAAGTTGAGTATTTTGTGGAGTTTCTGTTTATTTATTATTGATTGTTAGAGATGTTCTTAAGTGATAGAAGTTAACTCTTCGAACCTCCGGGAATAGGGCATTACAATACCGGTAACTATTAGTTCGGTCTGGTTCGTTTGGTCTTGCCAAATTATTTTGTTATTTTGTTTCATCTTGTTTTGCAATTAAATTAATAATTTTGTTAAAATTACTAAAATTAAAATTAAGTGAATTATTAATGTGGATTATGTAACTAACTCGTTAAAAAAATATTTAACTATAATTATATTTATAATGTTGATAGTTACTACTTACTAACTGAGACTTTACTCTTTAGTATACGTAATTATTAATAATGTCATACATTTTATATATGGTTAATGAAGATCAAATAATTTTATTGTACATTGATTATTCATGCTTGCTTGCAAATTAGGTATTTTAAAAAAATACTTAATTACTTTAATTAAGTATAAGTAGTAGAGTATATATGAACGTTTGATGTATTAACTATTTACATATAATGACGTATATAAATTATCACATGATTTATGATTTATTATTAATTGATAGCATATATTATTTTATATTTTATATTTTATATATTCAATAATAATAAATTAGATGAAAATTATATCATTAACTCATATAATTACTATAAAAAATAATATATTAAATTATTAATAATATTTTAAATATATATAGTTAGGTCCAGTCTAAAATTTATAGACCCTAAGACCAAACCAAATTTTTTCGGTCCACAATTTGTTGGACCAAAATCGACCGGTACAATTTTTGGTTTGGTTCGGTCTAGATCGAAAATTTCGTTCCAGATAATTTTTTCGATCCTGACTGAAAGTTGTATACCCCTAGCAATAATGTTAAGCGAAATAAGTTGACGTGCATGCTTTTGCGAGCATACAAAATACGATAACGGTTCCTTGGTGCTCATCCCCCCACCCCCAAAGCACTTTTACTCTCCTGTGAGCACTTTGCTTTTCCATGATGCTTGCTGAGGTCGTGAGCTACATACTCCTTTATGTTAGGGGTAAGCACGTTCGTTTTCGTGGCGCTTGCATGTGGGCGAGCACTTTTGCTCTCCTCGGGGGCGGCACTTTTGCACTCCATGATGCTTGTCTAGCATACGGACACTTATCTTTCCCTTGTTCTTGTCAGGGGCAAACATTTTTTCTCTCCCTAGAAGTCGTATGGTGGGTGAACACCTTGTTTTCCTGATGCTCGCCTGGGGGGCTAGCAGTTTTGTGCTCCACACTTTTGGGGATTGCCAAAAGGCCAAGTTCTAGCTTGCTATTACCGAGGAGGAAAAAAAAAATAGGCCTTTGCCTAGGATTACTGAGGAGGAAGGGAACTTAGCCTTTACTCAAGATCAGCAAGAAAGACCAGTTTCTACAAGGCACTGGTCATGATTATTGAGCTGAGAAAAATAACTTGCTTGGCATTATCGAGCAAGGTCAATCTCTACAAGATCTCCTCGCGACTACTGATGAGGATTCAAACTAAGCCTTGCTCGGAATCATCGAGTAAGACTAATCTCTACTAGACTTTTTTGCGATTATCTAGGAGGAAAGAAGAAGACCTACACAGAAGCACCAAAAAAGCCTTTATGGTGACATTGAAAATACTTCCATGGAGGCGACATAAAGAACTCATTGGAGGAACCAAAAAAAGATCTCATTCGAGATCAATGAGTAGGGCAACGAATTAGGGTAGAATTCTCTGGTAAACCGCATCCTGAACCATCAAGCCCTAAAATTCACAACCGAATGGTCCCCCTAAACCATCAACCCTAAAATCCATACCAGACAAATTGGAGAACACAACACAACAATTTCATAGAAGGGAAAAATAAGAAGAAACACAACATCAGGCAACATGAAAGCCTGAAATGAAAATAGATATGAGAAAGGAGGAACTCGAGGAAGAAAACCATATAAATGGATGGTGTTGTAAAGCTAAAATGGGGGGTTGAGTTCTGAGGGCAGAAGTGAAAAGGAGTGGCCAACTCTAGAATGGTGAATGCCTATGCCTGTCAATATGAACCATGCATAGTACCTTTACCATGGAACTAAGTGCACCCAAACTTAATTTGGTTGGAGGTGATCGAAGAACGACTAGGCAAAGTAAGGGTACAGAGACAAAAAGAAGGAAGTTGGGGACTAAATGACCTAGAACCATTCGAGAAGGAATGTGCAAAAGGGAAGAGGAGTGGGCCCAAACCTGTCAATATGAATCGTATAGGGCACCTTCTCCTTGGAACCAATTGCACATAGACCTGATTTGGTTGGAGGTGATAGGAACTAGAAATAAAAAGAAGGAAATTGGGGACCCAATGACCAAGAACCACTGGAGAAGAATGGGCAAAAGAGAAGAGGAGTGGATGCTTGAGAGCGATGAATGCATGAGCCTGTCAATATAAACCATGTGTTGAGAGGTGACTTGATTCCTATTGAAAAAGAGTACCTACAGATTGTTAGCTCAAGTGAAGTTTCAGATAGAGAGTTCGCTCGTCACCCGCTCAACACTCAACTCGAGCGAGAAGCCAACCCATGAGTTCGCTCAACACTCACTTGACAATCAGCTCGAGCCCAACGCCAATCCTAATTTTCGCTCGAGCACTACTCGATATACCGCTCGAGCAAATGTTCAGTTTAGGGATTCTCGCGCTGTGGAGTATATATACATAATATTGTTTATGTATTTTCCTTTTGAAGCAGCCGTATTATGCACACACACACACACACACAGAGTCATTTTATAAAGAATCTTAAGAGTTTATTGGGTTTATTGGAGCTCTAGGATTGAAGATTCTGTGATTGATCTCTTATACTCTACCTTTGTTAATAGTGAATTCATTGAGACCGATCTCGCCAGTGGACGTAGGCTCACATTGAGTCAAACCACTTAAATCTTGGTGTCCTTTTTGTGATTGTTGAATTATCTTTTTGATTTGCTTCCGCTAATTCACTTTAATTTAGTCGCTGATAACCAGTTAATCCCAAAAAATGGCATCAAAGAGGTAGGATTTGTGCGAGATCTTGAAGGATGGCTATGACAAAGTTTTAAGTGGAGAAATTTGACGGTTAGAACGGTTTCAATTTATGGCACATCAAGATGAAGGCTTTGCTGCGACAATAAGGTTTGTCAAAAGTATTGGATGGAAATGTGTCTGATGATTCTCTTGCACCTTCAAGAGAAGAAGAAGAGAAAGCACATAATGCTATCTTGTTGTCACTATCAGATGGAGTTTTGAGGGAGATTGCTAATGAGGAGACCACTGTTGGTCTTTGGACTAAACTTGAGAGCCTGTATATGAAGAAATTGCTAACCAACCGTTTGTATCTGAAGCAACGGTTATATACACTCAAAATGAAGGAAGGTACTCCTATCTTTGAACACTTAGATGATTTAATAAGATTATTACGGATCTAAAGAATATTGACATTAAGCTTGAAGAAGAAGATCAAGCCTTAACTGTTTTGTGTTCGTTCTTGTGTTGTTTGATAATTTTGTGAATTCCATGTTGTATGGTAGATATACTATTTCCTTGGCAGATGTGAAATCTGCTTTGAATTATGATGAATTTAGAATTAAATTGAATGTATATGGCACGGATAATCAAGCCAATGGCTTGTTTGTTAAGGGTTTCTTTAGCAGGGGTAGATGCAGTGAAAGGGGTTCAGAGAAGAACATGGGTAAATTCAGGGGCAGTTTATAGTCAAAATTTAATAAGAAAAATGTTAAATGTCTTTACTGTCATAAGTCTGATCATTACAAGAATGAGTGGCCTAAACTGAAAAATAAGGAGGAATGAACTAGTTTCTGTAATACCGTTAGTGTTACTGATGAAAATTCTAACAACTATAATATTGTCTTAGCAATTTGTGGCTCTAATAGTCGTTTTGGTGACAAGTGGGTCATTGACTCAGTTTGTACTTTTCATGTGTCCCAAGAGGAATTGGTTCACTACCTATGAGGCAGTCAACAGTGGTTCCATTATGATGGGAAATGATATGGCTTACAAAATTGTTGGGATTAGTTCAATTAGGATTAAGATGTTTGATGGGATTGTTAGAACATTGTCTAATGTCAGACATATCCTAGAGTTGAAAAAAAATCTTATTTCATTAGGCACTCTTGATTCTCTGGGTTTCTGGTACACCAATGAAAGTAGAGCTATTAGAGTCAATAAAGGCTCCATGATTGTAATGAAAGGAGATAAGACAGAAGGTCTTTATTTCCTTCAAGGTAGTACAATGATAAGTGTACCTGCAATGTCTATTTCATATGATCCAGACTCAAATAATATCCGCTTGTGACACATGCATTTGGGTCATATGAGTGAAAATTGGATGTCTATTCTGAGTAAGCAGAGTTAGTTGTGTGATAAGAAAATAGGAAAACTTGAGTTTTGTTAACATTGTGTGTTTGAAAAACAGTGCAAGGTTCAGTTTACTATAGGGGTTCACAAAACTAAAAATATTATAGACTATATTCATTCCGATCTTTGGGGTTTATCTTCGGTTCCATCAAAAGGTGGAGCTCAGTATTTATTCATATTCATTGATGATTACTCAAAAAAGTCTTGGGTCTATTTTTTGAAACAAAAGAGCGATGTATTTGCTAACTTTAAACAATGGAAGGCTTTGATTGACAATCAGATAGGTAAGAAGGTAAAACGATTTCAAACAAACAATGATATGAAATTTTGCAGATATGAGTTTGATGAATTTTGTAAACATGAAGGTATTGTCAAGCAACACATAGTTAGACACACTCCACAGAAAAATGGAGTGGCTGAATGGATGAATAGGATTCTCTTAGAGAGAGCCCACAGTATTCTTTCAAATGCCGGCTTGTCTAAAGGTTTTTGGATTGAAGTAGTCAACACAACTTGCTATTTGGTTAAGCGCTCTCTAGCTACAACTATTGAATTGAAAACTCCACATGAGGTACGGTCTGGTACTCCCGCTGATTATTTAAATTTAAAATTTTTTTTATTGTCCTGCCTATTTTCATGTTAATGAAGGAAAACTTGAGCCAAGGGCAAAGTAGGGCATATTCATTGGATATGCTAGTAGGGCAAAAGGATTCAGGTTGTGGTATACTAATTCTAAATCACCCAAGTTTGTAATTAGCAAGGATTTGTATTTGATGAACAATCCATGCTTAATCCGAGAAAGGAGTTTACTGTGTTTAAAAGTGAAGAGTAAGGTAATGGCAAGAAGGTGGAGTTGCATGTTGAAGTTTCACAAGGGGTGCCAGGATGAGCAAGACTACATTATAGCTATTAGTAGATAGATGAGATAGATCAGGCTACCTCAAAGATATGCTTATGCAGACATGGTGATGTATGCACTTACAACAACATATGACAATGTTGGTCTAGAACCTTTCAATTATTCAGAAGTTGTTAAGAGTAAAAAGTCTGCACAATGGTGCGCAACGATGACTAAAGATATTACGTCTCTTCACAAGAACCAAACCGGAGATTTGGTTAAGTTTCCTAAGAAGACAAAGACTGTTGTTTCAAATGGGTCTTCAAGAGAAAAGAAAGAATCCAGGGTATTGTAGATGCAAGGTACAAGGCACACTTAGTTGCAAAAGGCTATAGTCAGAGAAAAGATGTGGACTTCATTAAAGTTTTCTCTCTAGTTGTGAAACATAGTTCAATCAGAGTGTTACTTGCTATGGTGACATTGTATGACCTAGAGCTACAACAACTTAATGTTAAAACAACGTTCTTACATGGAGAGATTGAAAAAACCATTTACATGCATCAACCAGAGGGATTCATTGTTGAAGGTAAAGAGGATCATGTATGCAGATTAAAAGAATCATTGTATGGTTTGAAGCAGTCTTCGAGGCAATGGTATAAGCATTCTGATTTTTTTACGATTGATCATGGTTATTTGAGGAGTAGCAATGATAGTTTTGTTTCTCACATGCAGTTGTCTGATGAGTCTTTCATTTACTTACTACTTTATGTTCATGATATGCTTATTGCTACCAAAGGCATGTATGATGTTAGATTGTTGAAAACTCAACTCAGTAATGAGTTTTAAATGAAAAACTTAGGTGCTACAAATAAGATTTTGGGGTGAAGATCCACAGAGATAGGAAATCTGGAAAGTTGTATTTGTCCTAGGGAAAATACATTGAGAATGTTCTTGAGAGATTTGGAATGTCTAATTCCAAACTAGTAAATACACCCCTTGCTACACATTTTAAACTTTTAGCATCTTCATCTCCCCAGACAAACGAGGAGGAACAATTCATGACTAGTGTCTCATATTCAAATGCAGTGGACAATATTATGTATGTAATGGTTTGTACTCATCCAGACATTTCACAGGAAGTGAGCGTTGTTAGTATTTACATGGCTAATCCGGGTAAGGTTCATTAGCAGGCTGTAAAATGGATACTCAGTAATTTGAAAGGGATTTAGAATTTTAGCTTAGTCTTTGTTAGAGAAACATATTTTTGTTCCAAGGTTGTTGGTTATGTTGATTCTGATTATGTTGGAGACTTAAATAAGAGAAGATCATTTATAGTGTATGTATTCACTTTGTGTGGTTCTGCTATTAGTAGGAAAGCAATGCTACAATCCACTGTTGTTTTATCAACTACAGAAGCAGGATATATAGCAGCAACAAAAGCTCTAAAGGAAACCATTTGGTTGAAATGTCTAATCAGTGATTTGGGACTACAACAAGATGAAATTTCAGTGTTTTGTTACAACCAGATTGAAATAAATTTGACCAAAAATCAAATGTATCATGAGAGAACTAAGCACATTGATATCAGGTATCATTTTTCTTCAGAAGGTTGTTACAGAGGGTGTGATAGAAATTTAGAAGATTGCTACTATTGAAAATCCAGTAGATATAATGACAAAACCAGTTCCAGTGTACAAGTTCAAACTCTGTTTGAGCTTGATTGGTGTTCGAGATTTGTGATTCCTTTAGGGGATTTGGTGGAGGGGTCGATTCTTTGTTTGATGGATTTTTGTTAGGCTTGATGGAATCCAAGGTGGAGATTTATTGAGAGATGGCTTGATTCCTGTGGAAAAAGCACTTCTACAGATTCTTCGCTCGAGCGAAAAACACTGCTCGAGCCCAACGCTAATGTTCGCTCGAAAATTGCTTGCACGCCGCTCAAGTGAATGTTCAGTTTAAGGCTTTTCGCGCCGTGGAGATATATACATGCTATTCTGTATGTATTTTACTTTTGAAGCAACCGTATTATATATATATATATATATATATATATAGAGAGAGAGAGAGAGAGAGAGAGAGAGAGAGAGAGAGAGAGAGAGAAGTAGAGAGAAGCAGTAAGAGATTTCGCGTCGCGGAGTATATATAGCAGCTTGGCTATAAGTCGACAATTCCAAGTCCTAAAATATATTTCATCAGTCAAATATCAGACATTGTGGTCTCGAAGCATACCACAAACTCAGTCCCTATTGCACATGAAGCAATAAGAGATTTGTCTCGTACTTTTCCATAAAATAACTCTACTAGATAGCAAAATACATAACCATAACTGTATTTTTCATCATTAGAATAATCCCACAAAATAAGATCTGAATATCCAGCCACCTTAAGAGTATTAGTTCTTCTTAAGGCAACAATATAATCTTTAATTTCTTACAAATAACGTTGCACTTTTTTCATAGCTTTTGGGTCAAACATCCTTGGGTTACTTTGACAACGACCAAGAATGCCAACTGAAAAACTGATATTCAACCTTATATAAATTTGTGCAATCATCAGATTTATTATAACAATTATATACAAGATTTCCTTAACAACCTATTCAATTTGAGGATACTGTATAATACTGAGCATGTTACTTTTTATTTTTAAAGCATTTATTGAAATTCAATCTCAATTACGAATGATGTCTCGTTCATAAATTTCATTTTTAAAGTTCTTTAGAGACATAACTTTAATATCATACTACAAACCATAATTCATACTTGCCAAAAGTCATATACATGCATGACCATAAATACAAATATACTCTCACAGACTCACGGATATATATATTAACAATATTTTTCTTAATTCCAAAACAGTATTGGTATTATCAAATTCAGATAACAAATTTTTTAAGATAACAATTTTTTAAAAAATCTGTTACCTTTTCTAAGTAATCATTTTATTCAATTCTTGTAGATTTCAGACTTTCACTTTACAATTATTTTCACATCTATTCAATATAATTCTAAATCATAATGAGTTACTAATGTCTTAGTGATCCTTAATGAGTTCTTTCAGGTTTAATAGAAAATTTCTCTGATTAATGCTCATTTTTTAATAAAATCCTTAATTATAAGTCTAACTTTATATCGTTCAACATTGCCCTTAAAGTCCGGATTTTGTCTCCAAGACCCATTTACATTCGACTTTTCATACATTTCAGATAAAATTACAGAATTTACACTGATCCATTGATTTCAATCACTCTTTTATGGATCGATCTGTTATAGAATCATTTATTTCTATCATTTGTAAAAACATATGTAAACATTTATTTGTTTTTATATTACATTCAAACTTTGAAAATACACCACGTAGTCTAACCAAATAGCAAATTAAGAAGATTACAAGATTTATTTTTATATCACATTCAAACTTTTATCTTCTGATTTCTCTATGACCAATTAGTTATTTTTGATTCACGACAATCACATCTTTAGTTTTTATACTCTCACTGATTTTGCCAACCATAAGAAATTTGACATTTCAATTTTCTCAAAATTAAAACCATAAATAGAAACAAAACAACCTAGATCATTTAAATCTCTCTAAGTAATCAATAATGATAATGTGCTCAATAACAATTATAGGATTCAACTTTCATTCATTTGGGTTATAAAGTATTACTTTAATTTGATTATCCATACTTTAATTTAATTGTAATTCCTCCCCATGAGAAGTACTTCAAGAATTACCAATGGCTTGAGACTTCTCATGCACCAGATAGATACATTCACATTGTGAAAATTATCTATAAAAATAATAAAATACTTATATGAAATATTATAGAGAAAAAGATTTACATGCGTTATATGCATTATCTCAAGAAACTCTCTATTCCTTGTACCATATTTTCTTGATATGTTTAATTTGCTTTCCTTTTATATAAATCAACACATATCATGAGATTAGAAAATCTAAATGCAAAAACTATTTTATTTACTAATCTCTATAACTTTTCTTGGAGATATTCTCCAACCTTTTATGTCACAAATTATGTTTCAAATTCTATGCCAAAAATTGTAAAATTTTTCATAAACCATTTTTCATTTGGTTCCAATAGATGCCTCATGAGTGAATAGGAAAAACTTTTAACAAAAACACTATTATAAAGGTAGATAACTATTTTATTGGAAGGAAAAATGGAATAAAGATAATTGGCATTTTGAAACAATTTAAATATTTGAACGTTTGTGCCTAAGTTCAACCACTAAAATAAGTATCAACATTTATAGAGTTTGATTTGAAACTTATACAGACAAAATAAATATGAACATTTGCACTCAAGTTTAACTACTAAAATAAGTATCAATATTTATAGAGTTTGATTTGAAACTTATACAGACAGAATACATATGAACATTTGCACTCGAGTTCAATCTAAAAAAAATGTATAAACATGTATAAGATCTGATTCGAAACTTATATAGAAAAAAGGTTTACCTTTCCCTGCGAATCATGTCTTATGCTTAGGGCACCTAAACCTTCATGTATCATTGTTTCTTTCAAAATTCAATTGATACAATTCTTTATATTTTCATTACCATCGTTTTATTCCTTTCCCAAAAGATACAATTGCTTTTCAATACAAATTAACAAAATAAATCTAACAGCCATGCTACCAACTCGTTCATATCTTGTTACTTTAATGAAGTAATAACGCGTTTGAAGTAAACCATTATGTACAAAACAAGAAGATTTCATCATTTCCATTCCTAAAGTTCAATGTTTGATATGTAATAACTAATTTCATCTTCTTAAACATTATACATTTCTGACCCTTACCACTATTATTAATAATAATTGATTTTAGACTTAAAATAAGTGAAAGAGGGTCTAGAACTTCCAACTTTGTTTTGATGGATGAACTAAGTAATGTCATCAAAATTTTCATTTGGGAGTAGATCTTGACATACAAATTATTCACTCTACCATATTCACGTTACTATGGGGTTTAATGATTTGTCACAAAAAATTAAGAAAATCTTGTACCTTTGGGCAACTAATCTTTTCTTTAATTTTGATATAAATCATTTGCCCCATATTGGATAAGCAAATATATACATGTCATGATAATAAGAGCCAAGATAAACAATTCATACATGTATTTAATAATAACGTGTACATAGGATTTAATACATGTATTTAACAATAATAACAAGAATATGACATTTAATAAAATTTAATACATGTATTTATCAATAATAACATGCATATAAATAAACCTTAATACAAGTATATACCAATAATAACATGTATAGAAAATTTAATAAAATTTAATACATGTATTTAACAATAATAACATGCATAAAAATAACATTTAATAAATTATATACCAATAATAACATGTATAAAAAAAATTTAACAAAATTTAATACATGTATTTAACAATACTAACATGCATAAAAATTAATTTTTTTTAATATTCTCTTATTGAAAATATTAAAAAACAATATAATTTAATTGGATCCGGGTCAGAACTGGATCCCGTCGACCAATACAAACACATTGCGTGATGCAATTCAATACTCGGGTTGATCCATGGGTTTGGCATTAGTGATTCAATCATTTTTTTTTTAAAGTCAGTTCGGGTAGGGGTGTTCACCCGGGTATACCTGGACCGGAACCCGGGTTTCAAACTCGGGTCGGAACCCAGACCGGGTTGGTCTGGGTCAGACCCGGGCTGGAACTCGGGTGGATCTGGGTTCCGGGTTGTACCCAGATTTTTTTTTTTAAAGTAAAAGCCTTTATTTTATTAAAATTTTTTTCTAAGCCAAGTTCATGAAACGTTTTAAAAATACTAAATGCATGTAAAACAATAAAACAAATCCAATATTCATCTATGCATGCATCACAATGCAATCCACTACATATGACACTATTGGTATTTATAAATTACATTACCAAACACAAAATTAAAAGAAATGAGTTGCAAAATCAGAAGCACAGTCTTTCCATCAATGATTTAATCTCACACCAAAAAATAGTCCATTATCAATTCCTGCAGCTAAGAAATCAAAAAGCTCATTAACTAGTTTTGCATATCATATTCAAATAGAACATTAAAAGAGAGTATAGAAAATTAGTATAAAAATTGATGGTTTTATGGCCATGAGATCTGACATTGTTTTAAAAGCTTCAATTGGGTTAATTATGATTTTCCTTCTTGAAGGACAGAAAATGGCACATGCAGATTTCAAGAATTTTGTGCACAAGCTGGAATAGATTTGAAAAAGCAGAAGGCAAAAGTAGCAGAGTAACTGCACTGTGAACAAAACAAAAAGGAGAGTTTCATAATAAAAACGACGTTTTTTAGAAAATGCAGGCATGGACTCGAATTAGCAGACATATAGATAAGTAAAAAAATTAAACATAACCAAAACATAAATGATAAAGAAAAAAAAAATGAAAAAAACAGAGTTCTTGGACAAACATCGTTGAACCCTTGAATCTACACATAACTCATAAGTATCATAAACAAAATGTGGCAACACAGAACATGTAATAAAACTTGAACCTCTCTTTTTATTTTACTTAAACATGTAATAATAATAATAAAAAAGTCTATAACACCTGTCCAAAGAAACAAAGTATTGAAGAAATAAGTTTTTCTTCCATTGTTCTCAAAACTTCTATCATTCTTTTTCCTCCAAATCACCAAACCAGGTAGAGAGGCACAGTTCTAAAAGCTCTAAAATTAAATACTCTCTTCACTACCTTATTAATATGATCTACGCTATCTCCAAAAATCCAGACTTTAAACTTAAAAGCAACTTATAATCAAGTAAGATGAGAGGGTCCAGAACAGTGCACACATTAGCCTCAGGAAACGTATGCACTTTAACTAAACATCAGACTAACCTTCGTCTCTTTCCTTTCTATGCTTACCTTTTCAAAACTATTATATAAGACTCATATGCAGTCTGGGCACAGAGAATAAGAAGCAAGCACACAAAATCCATCTAAACAAACATAGAATGACACCAATATCTCTCGTGTGTAGGTATAATTTCTCCAAAAACGCCCAATTCACACTGAGAAATAAAAATAACAAGATACACATGTGCAATAGCGCAAGGATAAAAACTAACCAATTTAGTCATAGACCAAGCAAAATAACACGCAATAATATGAGGGCAGGAAATGGGGAGTACCCTTTCTTTGCGTGCAGCTTTCTTTTGCTCCAACTCTTCGAGGGCGAGGGCGAGGGCAGGGCAGGCTTCGAGGCCCATGAGCTTCTGTTGTGCTTAAGGGAGAGCTTCTTGGCTTCCTTGGCCCTCTTCTTGTCGTGCTCCTTCACCTTCCTTACAATATTGTATTCAACAGTACCATTTTGCTCGTGCTCTCTCTCACAAACAAAAATAAAACCATCTCTATAGATGATAGTGGTACCATTTTACCAGGTCTAGAAGGCTCGGATGGATGTCAGTGAGAGATGGGTTTGAGAGCTTGATGGGTATGAGTGTGTTGGTGGGCGAAGAGGTGTACTGTGACCTTAGGTTGGCTAGTTTGGCCGAGGAAGAGATGATTCTCAAAGCTGAGCTTCCACAAGCCATTTGTACTCGAATCAGCTACTTCTCTCCATCAAGTAACCATCAAGATCATCACGACGACGGCTAGGGTTTCGTAGCTTGGGTTGAGAGAGAGATAGAGAAGGGGGTTCCGGGGTCACGGGCTGAAGGAAATGTATTTTTTTTTTTTACCTTTTATACAAATCCGGTTATACCGAGTTATGAATATGGAACCCGGGTTTCATACCTAGATCCAGACTGGATATATCTAGTTTTTATAATACAGGTTCTGATTATCCCACTTCCGAACCCGGTCAGGAAAAAATCCAGTTCGGATGAACAGTTCTAAGTTCGGACTGGGCCAACTTCAGCCCACTATTTTAATTGTTGTGTCACTCAATACTTCAAACAAGGTCTCCTTGGACTTGGACTAGATCTTGTAATTATAATCACTTGTAATTATATCGAATTGAAGGTACTAGCTAGGGCATAATTTGTACACACACAAAAAAAAAAAAAAGGTGGTACGTACCCACTAGAGGAATACGTCAAAGCTGTATTAATATTCCTAGCAATAATCCGTACGATTGTTCAGCATTAATGCTGATAATTAAAGTTCTCTTTAATTTCAGTTTAATCTAATCTATATGAGATACCGAGAAAGAGAAATATTAATTATTACAATAAAAATTAAGAAATTAAACTTTATGAGATCAGATCGATCAATATTAATAATTAATGGTTGTCAGCTTTGGAAAGATGCAGTGCGAAAGACTTTTCTAACGATCGATCGATATTTTAAGTCTCAGAAACGTCATTGTTCCATGAATCTCTATCATGGTAGAATATCTTTAACGTGAATATACGATAACACATATTAAATATTTTAACATATTTTAACATGGATATTAATAATCGAATTTTTAATTTTTTTTGATTCGTAATAATAAATAATAATTAATAAAATATGTATCTTTCTCTATTTATTTGAAAAAGAAATTAATCTAACTATGAAAGTATGATTGTCTTAATAACTTTGTCTTCTAAGTATCTTTTGATAGCTAGAGGCACAATGATATTGTAAGTGAGAACCCTTAACCCCTCAGATTTATTTATAGACTTTTAAATATCAAGAAATCTAAACTTTGTGTTTGATTATAATTAGAGATATAAAGTTAATCTTATCTCTTAAGAGTTTTCTTATCCCATTATAACTCATTTATTAACAGATAAATTTTAAACTATTTCAAATTGATGGATGTGTGAGACCTAAAGGTTAAATAAAACTCTTATGGTTAATCCCAACAGCATTCACAATACCTTTTCCTTGGCACCAGGTGCGCCCAATTTTGATTGGAGGTGATAGAAGGAACGACGGAAGTGAAAACGCCAATGAAGCCTACACGGATCATGGAAGTCAAAGTGCATAAATAGGGGCAACCAAATCGCTGCAGTGCCAAGACTCCGCTCTGTAGGACATTCTCATCTATTCAAGTGCAAAGAGAAACGTAACATGAACTCTCTCTTTATCTATAGAGAATCTACACTCTATGGACAACCATCATCAGACATCAAGTTCTAGCACTACAAGAGTCAGCACTTTGATGCAGTCAAACCTTCTCCTTTTCTGTATTGATTTCTGTCTTCCTCTTATAGTCAAACCTTCCCTAATTTCTGTTTTGATTTCTACCTTGTTTTGTAATTCCCTCGTGTGCAAGACAAATTGCACATCCTCCAAGGTTAATGTTTCTCTACCATACATCATGGTTTCCTTCAAGTTTGTATATGAAGTGTCTAAAGAACTTAATAGAAGAATATCTTGATCTTCATCTTCTATGTTGATGTCTATGTTTGCAAGATCTAAAATAATCTTGTTAAACTCATCAAGATGTTCTTTCATAGACATACTTGGGGTTATTTTGAAAGTGTAGAGTTTGGTTTTCTTGTGTATGCGATTTGCCAAGGACTTGGTTATATAGTGATTTCAGCCATATACCTGATGTTGTCTCCTCCTTGGCAACCTTTCTCAAAACCTTATCACCAAGAGACAAAATTATGGTGCTGTGAGCCTTTTGCAAGATCTTAGTCTTCTCCTTGTTGGATAAAGATCCCATATTCTTTTTATCCAAGAAATGCATCCTACAGACTTTGTTGAACAAGAAGAGCTCGCATCTTGATTCTCCATAAGCCAAAATCATTTTTTTCAGTGAACTTCTCCACATCAAACTTGGTTGTCCCCATCAACATGGCTCTTATACCACTTGTTATAATTTTGAGTCTTCTTTATGATCAAACTCAGTACTTGAATGCCAAGAATGAATCATGAAGAGTGCAGGAACTTAAGAAAGCAATGTAAAACAATGTAAAGAACACCAAGAGATTACGTGGTTCGATACTATTGATCTACATCCATGGCCGGAACCATCTAAGAGCTTTATTGAAGATTGAAAACTCACAAAACCGGATTACAAGATCATCATCTCTCTCATTTGGTTTACACAATTCTTGAACAGAACTGTCAACCTCTCTCTTAGACTCGATCTCCCTTTCTCTATTTTATTCTATGTGATTTTTTCTCAACTTCTCATTCACGTGTCTTACAGTACAAAAAATAACACTCATATTTATAGTTCTCATTTGAACTAACTTTAACACTGAAAACAAAAACCTTTTCTTGCCACCTCAACACATGCTGCATGAGTATATTTGGCTGCCAGCTTCTTATGGTTGAGCTAAAGAAAAGGTTGACATCACAACATAGAAGCTATCTATCCCATGTTAACTAGAAGATTAAGTCCACTTTCGTAAAGATTTCTGAACTAGATTCTTCATCACCAAATTCAAATTCTGCAACAATCATCTCAGCTGACACTTGATCTTATCCATTGTATTTATTCCGTTTCATCCTTTTTATCTTCCTTCCGCACTTATTGTATTTTTTGTATTTCAAAACTCATGTAATCTTATCAATTCAAGATATATATAAATATAGCAATAAAGGAACAGTTTTGGCATTGAGGCCAGAACACTTTTATTATTTCTTTCATGGTACCACAACCACTCTACTCACGCATCTAATCGATCCTCCCTCTTTTTTTTTTTTTTTTTTTAAATGGCTGCCTCATCCTCTACCTTTGTTGTTCCCAATCTTAGTCAGCTTGGTTCGGCTAAGTTGGATGAGACTAACTATTGGTTGTCTCAACTTGTCTCGATTCTTAAGAGCCATGACTTAATGGGCTTCGTGGATGGTTCTCAACTGTGCCCTTTCCAGTTTCTCACTGATGACCATGGGAAACAAACTACTAATCTGAATCCAGAATACATTCTCTGGAACCGAAAGGATCAGTTTGTTTCAGGATGGATTAATGCCACCCTCTCTGATAAGGTAGCACCTTCTGTGTATGGTATTACCTTTGCCCGACCTGCTTGGCTTGTCTTGGCCAACAAATTTGCTTCCCCATCCAGATCTCGCATCAACCATTTAAAAAGACTTCTTCAAACCTTGCATCAAGGTTCCATGAAGTGTGCAACTTACCTTGATTCTGTAAAGCAACTAGCAGCACAGTTAGGGGTTGTTGATAAGCCTATTGATGATGATGATTTAATTTCTTATATTGTCAATGGTTTGAACCATTCTTATCACCCTTTTGTTACCTCTCTATCCCTTGCTACCTGAGAGAAGCCTCTTTCTTTTGAAGATTTTCAAGCTGAACTGTTGTCCTATGAATTACTCTTAGAAAACCAGTTGCATACCATACCACATGAAACCAACAATTTTGCCTTGTTTGCTCCAAAACCTTCCCAACAATACTTCAACCGCAAGCTAAAATATCCTACCAAACAACATCAGCAACCTTTCCACTCTCAACATTACTCCAAACAATCAACCCCTTCCCCACCAAATAATCATTCTTATCACTCTCCTAGACCAAACTAACACCAGCAACCCTTCACTACTCCCAAATCTCCTTGACAGATCTGTAGCAAATCAAACCATAGGGCTCTTGATTGTTTTCACCGCATGGACTATGCCTATCAAGATCGCTATCCTCCGTCACAGTTGGCAGCTATGATTGCTCAAACCAATGCTCTTTAGATTGCAGATGAACCCTAGTTTGCTGACAGTGGTGCCAATAAGCACATCACATCCAATCTTGAGCAGCTAACTCTTCAACAACCATACACTGGTCAGGGGCATGTTGCTATTGGTAATGGACAAGGTTTGCATATCAAAAATACTGGTTCAATGACTCTCCATACTCCCACTTCTAAACTTAAACTCAATCATGTTCTTCACTGTCCTCAAGCATTTGCAAATTTACTATCCATTAATCAATTTTGTCTTAAGAATCATTGTTTCTTTATTCTATCTGAAACTCATTATTTTGTCAAGGACAACCACACAGGGCAGACACTGTTGGAAGGACGGAGTAGTGGTGGACTCTATCCTATTAATTTGCAGTCATTAGTTCTCAATAAACCACTTGCTATGGCAGCAATTGTAGGGGTCAAAGCTTGTGTTTCAGTTTGGCATTCTAGATTAGGACATGCTTCAAATTCAGTTGTAACTCACTTGTTGAGTAAACATTCACTACCATATGTCAGTTCCTTGAATAAATATGAAATATGTGAGCCGTGCCAACTTGGTAAAGGCAAACAACTTCCCTTTTTAAATTCTAATCGAATAACAAGTTCTCCTTTGGAGCTTATACATTCAGATGTTTGGTCTTGTTCGACTAAATCTCTTAATGGTTGTCATTACTATGTTATCTTTATTGATGATTTTTCTCGATTTTCTTGGCTCTATCCACTCCAAAATAAATATGATGTCTATGTATGTTTTATCAAATTCAAAGTTCTCATTGAAAGTCAATTCTCTTGCAAGATAAAGCACTTCCAAACCGATGGGGGTGGGGAGTACATTTCTAAACAATTTCAATCTTTTTTTGAAACCAATGGAATTAGCCATCGCATAACATGTTCTCACACTCCTTGGAAAAATGGAATTGCTGAGAGAAAACACAGACACATCACTAAAATGGGATTATCTTTACTAGCCCAATCTCATTTACCTACCACCTACTGGGTTGATGCCTTTTTAACTGCCATATACATCATCAATCGTTTGCCTACACAGGTTCTTAACAATGAAACATTATTCTTTAAACTATTTGGTACTCATCTAGATTATACATCTCTTCGAACTTTCGGATGTGCTTGTTATCCTCTTTGGCGCCCATATGCCTCTCACAAACTCATGTTTCGTACGAAGATATGTATTGTCCTTGGTTATAGTTCAAATCAGCGTGGTTATCGGTGTTTAGATCCTACCTCCCATAAAATTTTTATTTCTAGGCACGTGGTTTTTTATGAGCATGCGTTTCCTGCAAAGGAAGGCTTGCAGTCCTCACACCCTTCCACAGTGGCCTCATCTAATGGTAATCCTTTCTCTATCCCTTTTCCTTCAAATTTTGATTATGATTTATCTCTAACAAATATTGATTCTAGTTTATCCCTTAGTAATCCCGCTGTTTCAAATCCCTCTCAACCTTATCTTGAACCTCCCTCCATGTCACCACATACTCAATCTCCTTCATCTACTCATTTTCCCTAATCCAACTTTACTTCTCCTATTTTATCTTCTTCTAAACACTCACCCTCTTCCGCTCCAACACAATCACTTCCCTTGACCATGCCTAGTGACCCTCCCTTATCCCATGCCTCTTCATGTACAATACCTCATCCCAATCCTCTTAGAACTCATCCTATGACCACTCGTTCCCAAACAGGACACCTCAAACCTCATGATTTTTCAGAGTATCAAACTTTTTATTCCACTAAACATCATCTTCAAGCTCTAACTAGTCTTACCATGCCACTTGAACCTCGTTCTTACAAGCAAGCTTCATTGCTTCCTGAATGGCGTACGGCTATGCAAGAGGAATATGATGCCTTAATTGCAAATCAAACTTGGACTCTCTATCCTAGGCCCTTGGATCACAGCGTGATTGACAATAAATGGGTGTACAAGGTTAAATAAACCTCTACTGGTGCAGTTGATCGACTTAAGTCCAGATTAATGGCCAAAGGATTTGAGCAAGAATGTGGTATAGATTTCACTGAGACTTTTAGTCCTGTTATTAAACCTTCCACCATTCGGATTATTCTTGCTCTTGTTGTTCATTTTGATTGGAGTATACGCCAATTGGATGTCTCTAATACCTTTTTACATGGAGTTTTACAAGAGGAGGAATATATGAAGCAGCCTCAAGGTTTTGTTCATCCAGATTTTCCTTCTTATGTTTGCAAGCTCCAAACGTCCCTGTATGGCCTTAAACAAGCCCCAAGGGCTTGGTTTTTGCGACTCTCAATCTCTCCTTGAGTTTGGATTTACCTCTTCACCAGTGGACTCTTCGCTGTTTGTTTATCATCAAGATAATTTTCATTTGTTCTTTCTTATCTATGTTGATGACATACTTGTGACAGGCACACATCAGTCTCTCATCTTCTCTCTAATTGGCAAGTTGCAAACTGAATTCAAAATGAAGGACCTGGGTTCCTTAATTTTTTTTCTTGGTATTCAAGCTCATCGAGATTCTACTGGGCTTCATCTTAGGCAGTCCAAATATATTGGAGATATTCTACATCGTATTAAGATGATTGGGGCTAAACCTTATCCTTCTCCATGTTCTTTGGGTCTTAAACTTTCTGCACATGATGGAGAACCTCTAACACCAGCCCAAATTACTGAGTATCGACAAACTGTAGGTGTTTTAAAATATTGCACTTTGACTCATCCTGACATTGCCTTCTCTGTCAACTAGCTTTGCCAACATATGCATTGCCCAAGTTCCTCTCACTGGTCTGTAGTTAAGCGTTCTCTGCCATCTCAAGGGGACCATTGATCTTGGTCTATGGTATCTGAAAGGTTCAATCACTCTTCAAGCTTACTGTGATTCCGACTACTGGTTATAGTTGGAATCCTGTAGGTGCTTTAAAATATTGCACTTGGACTGCTAAGAAATAAAATGTTGTGGCGATCTAGTACTGAAGCTGAATATCGTGCCTTAGCCATCACTACGGCAAAAATATATTGGGTCTGAATGCTTCTCAAAGACTCGTGTATACCTCTCTCTACTCCTCCCACTATTTGGTGTGATAACATCGGTGCCTTGGCCTTAGCCTCCAATCTTGTATTTCATGCTCGAACCAAACACATCAAAGTGGATTTTCACTTTATCTGTGAGAAAGTTGTTAATAAAGATATTGCTCTCCAGTTTACTTGCTCCCAAGATCAAATAGCTAATGTATTTACCAAAGGTTTAAGTATAGTTCGATTTTGTGAGCTCATGAACAAGCTACAGGTGTGCCTACCCCCCTTTAGCTTGCAGGGGATGTTAACCAGAAGATTAAGTCCACTTCCGTAAAGATCTTTGAACTAGATTCTTCATCACCAAATTCAAATTATACAAGAATCATCTCAGCTGGCACTTGATCTTATACATTGTATTTATTTTGTTTCATCCTTCTTATCTTCCTTCCGCACTTCTTGTATTTTTTATATTTCAAAACTCATGTAATCTTATCAATTCAAGATATATATATAAATATAGCAACAGAGGAACAGTTTTGGCATTGAGGCAAGAACACTTTTATTATTTCTTTCATCCTAGAGTTTCCTCCCATGCCATAGCTTTTGAAATTGTTGTGTGGGTTATTCCCTGATTGACCGTACTCTCTGAATGAGTCATTTGCACCATTACCCAACTCGCCATAGCTAGTGAAACCCGAAGCAATTATGTTGGAGTTGTTGTCTGTTGAACTCTCTAGGGCCACTGTTTGCATTCTTGCAGTAGGCTGTAAATGCTTCGGGACCCGAGTTCGTATCGTCGTTGTAGCTTGAGAAACAAAGTTTATGGTTGTTAGCATCGGAGTCTTAGTTTGTGAATTGGGGATTCAGAACGTTGACGAGTTTGTTGTAGTTCTTAAACTCCCCGGAGCTGCCGGTGGCTCCTGAGCCGTAGCTGGTGAAGTTGGAGTCAGCAACGTTTGCGTAATTGGTGAATGCTTCGCTATGGGCGGTGGAGGCTCCGTTGTACTTCTTGAACTAGTCGCCGGGGTTGTTCAGCCCGTCAGAGTAGTTCTTGAAAGAGTAGATGCCACCTCGACGGGAAGAGCCGTAGTTGGCGAAGCCTTTGTTGGAGTAGACGTACGACGAAGTTGGCTTTGTCATGCTTATTGTCCAGCATTGTGCTCGAGGAGTCGAAGGAACAGTACAAGTTGGCTAAGGAGTAGAAGGAATCGAGGTGTGCAGAGAGGGAGTTTTGGGTGGCTAGTTTGGTAAGAATGGCGGAGTTGATTGCATTGAGTGGGGAGGATTTAGACAAAAGGAAGAGTGGTTTCGGGAGGTTGTTGGAGATGCGCTTGCTCCAGTAGCGGATCAGGGAGGCTCTAGGCGTGAATGGGTTTATTAAGAAAGATGCAGCAGCGAGAGGAAGATGCAGAAGCAAGGAAAGAGATGATGCCACTCACTCATACACACGCAGATGGAATGCGAATAATAGAACGCATGGATACACAACAGAGACGCACAGAGTGTTGGAAGAATGATATTCCGTGTATTCATCTGTCATATACAATGGCTATTTATAGATACATAGGATTGGTAAATGAAATATAAAAAAAAAAACAATGTGTATTTACAGCTCATCAATTAAAATTAATCTCTTCATGACTCATCAATCTGGTGGTCTTTTATGTGTTTGAAAATATTCCTCTTCTAACTTCAATAGCCCCCACAAAATGGAGAGTAAATATTGTTGACTCTTATCTTGAGCATTAATCGATTGAATGTAGGAGAGTGTAATGGCTTGGTAAGTAAATCTGCTAACTAGAAGGAGAAGAAAACATGAGCAGTTTTTACTTGACCTTCGGAGATTTTATCGCGAACTACATGGCAGTCAAGTTCAATATGCTTTGTGCGTTCATGAAAGATGGGGTGTGCGGCAATATGCAAAGCAGCTTTATTGTCATAGTAGAGTGTAGATGGAGTGCCAATGGTGAGGCGCAGATCACTGAGTAGGTAGCGAATCCAAGTGAGTTCACATACGATGGTAGCCATTGCTCTATATTCCGACTCGGCGGAGGATCTGGAAATGGTGTTCTGTTTTTTTTATTTCCATGAAACCAAAGAGGTTCTAATGAAGACACAAAATCCGGTGGTTGATCGTCGCGTGTCTGGGCAATTTGCCCAATTGGCATCAGCATATGCTATAACTTCCACATTCGAACTAGCAGGAAGAAAAATACCCTGGCCAGGGGTTCCTTTAATGTATTTAAGAACTTTGATCACAGCATCATAATGTGGAATACGTGGATTTTCCGTAAATTGACTTAGCAAGTTGACACTATAACTCAAATCCGGTCATGTGTTGGTCAAATAAAGCAGTTTGCCAACTAATTTTCGATAAAGTGTAGGATCATGAAAAAGGTTACCTTCGTCTTTCCTTAGTTTGCTATTTGGTTCCATTGGCAATGGGGAGGGTTTTGCTGCAAGAAGGCCTGTCTCCGAGAGTACATCCAGTGCATATTTGCGCTGGCAAATTTGAATTCCTGCTTTGGAACGTCCAATCGCCATGCCGAGAAAGTAACGCAATGTCCCCAACCGTTTGATGCGGAATTTAGTTTCCAAGAAGTGTATGACAGCAAGGCTTGAGCTGGAATTTGAACTCATGAGGATGATATCATCAACATACATGAGGAGGGCAAGAAATGAATTATCTGTGCATCTGGTGAATAAGCTGTAATCCACCTTTCATTGGGTGAAGCCAAACTCAGCTAATGTGGAGGTCAGCTTTGTATTCCATTGGCAAGAAGCTTGGCGAAGGCCATACAAACTTTTCTGTAAACGGCAGACTTGTTTGGATTTTGCTGCATAGTGACGAGGAGGTGGTCGCATATAAATTTCCTCATCGAGATCGCCATAAAGAAAGACGTTGTTGACATCGAGTTGTTAGAGATCCCAACCTTTGATGGCAGCAATTGCTAGTAGACAACGGATTGAAACTAATTTAGCAATATGGGAGAATGTATCGTGAAAGTCAATGTGATTCAAGATAAAACAGACGAGATGGGAAAAGGAACATTACCTAAAGAATCATGTGATTCAGGACGCGTCATCATGGATGCTTAATGGTGTACAGTAGGTGTGGAGGCTTGTTGGCAATGATAGTCACGGCGGTATGCAGGGGCTTTGCGAGTGCGTGGTGTTCTGCGAGGTGGAGGGAGTGTTGAGGTGGAATCTTCTGGATGTTGGCTAGGCGTAGTTGTGGTAGGAGGTAACGAGAGTGAATTGTTGGTGGGGTTGGATTCGTCAGTGTGTATTGGGAGAGGAGGCCACATTATCGTTATTCTGGGTGGTGGGAAATGAGGTCACGTGTTCATTGTTATGAATGGGAGAATTGAGAGAATGGAGAGGGATAGAAGGGGTGTCGGTGGAAGGAGAATTAGTGGGTGTTGATGAAATGGTGTTAGTGAGAAAAAATGTTTGATTTTTTAGTGGAAAAATCTCTTCATGGAAGATGACGTCTCGAGAGATAAAAATTTGTTTGGTGGTGAGATCAAGCAATTTATATCCTTTGACACCGTATGGGTATCCAAGGAAGAGACATATTTTGGCGCGAGGGTCGAATTTAGTTCGAGAATGTGATAGAGTGGAGGCAAAGCATAAGCACCCGAAAACTTTTAGATGTGAGTAAGAAGGCTTGGTTTGATAAAGGATTTCAAATGGGGTTTTATTATGAAGGATTGGTGTTGGTGTTCTATGAATTAGGTAGACCGCGGTTGTGATAAAATCAGACCAATATTGTAGGGGTAAACCGGATTGAAATTTGAGTGCACGTGCCACGTTGAGAATGTGTTGGTGCTTACGTTTGGCAAGAGCGTTTTGTTGAGGTGTGGCGACACATGTTAATTGGTGGATGACGCCTTTGGAATTGTAAAAATGTGGCATGTTAAATTCGGCGCCATTATCGGATCGAAGAGTTTTAATATGGCTGCCGAATTGGGTCTCAGTGAGTGCAAAAAAAATTGATTAGAGAGGTTCAAGCTTCAACTTTGTTTTTGAGAAGATAAATCCAAGTGCATCTTGTGAATTTATCAACAAGGGTGAGAAAATATTTTGCACCATTGTAAGCTTGTGTTGAGTTGGGTCCCTAAATGTCAACCGAAACAATATCAAAGGGTTTGGTGGCTTTGGATTCTGATTCGGGAAAATAAATTTTGTGTTGTTTTGCTAGTGGACAAACAGTACAGGGAAGTTGAGAATGATCTGAGCAGTTGAGATTAAGATTAACATCATGTAATATTTGCTTAGTCATGGAACTATGTCCAAGCCTATAATGCCATAACATAAACTGAGTAAATTTTGAAGCAAAGGTATGATTGACAGATATTGAAGGAAATAAATTGTGAAAAAAAGATTGCAAGCGAGAAGGCTCTGGTCTGGACAATATCAGGTGATACAAGCCGTTACACACCATCCCCACTCCAATCGTCATCCAGGATGAAAGGCCCTGAATATAGCAAGAATTGAAGAAAACAATTAGATAGCAATTAGAATGTTGGGTTAAGGATTTGGTAGAGATTAAATTGAAGGTAAAATCAGGAACACATAAAACATGACGAAGGATTAAATGGGGCGGTAAATGAAAATCACCAATATGAGAAGCAGTTGTAGTGGATCCATTTGGCAGCTTGATGATGCAAGATGTAAGAGTGATATTGTGTGTGAAAAATTTTGGGCTACAGATCATTTGATCTGTAGCACCGGTGTCTATGATCCAAGGTGTTTGAGTGGTTATGGTGCAAGCTAGTGTGTGTGTATAAAAGGAGGAAGAGATACCGGACACGGGAAGGGAGTTGGCATTAACGTTGTTCGCAGCAGGAGTGTTGGCGTTGTTGGAAGTAGGATTTAGTAAGGCAATGAGTTGCGAGTACTGCTCTGGAGTGAGAGATGGACCATGATTAATTTCTTCCTGCACAAGAGAGGATTGATTAGCATTGGATTTGTATTTGGAACTGTTCTTGTGTCTGGAGGAAATCCATTCAACTTGTAGCATTTTTCCCGCGTGTGTCCAGGTTTGTGACAATGGGAGCAGACTGGTAAATTCGGATTTTCTTTGAAGCAACGCTCCAACGAATGGCCAGGAATATTGCAGTGAGAGTAGAACAGACGTTCACGGCATTGGTTCTGGATTTCTAAGGTCTTGGTGGCCATGGCAAGTGGAGTTGGAATAGAGTGCAGTTTCCGTCACCTCTCCTCTTGTTGGACAAGTGATAGAACCTGAATGAGAGGTGGAAGAGGATCCTGAAGTAAAATTTGTGCATGAATAGAGTCATAAGAATCATCTAAACCAATAAGAAATTGCATCACCTTATGAGTATGGGTATAGTCCAGCAAGTTTTTGACCGCACCACAAGTGCAGGTGGGCATAGGCTCATAAAATTCAAGTTCATCCCAAAATGTTTTGAGTTTGTTGTGGTATTGGCTGATGGAATCGGAGTCTTGTGTGGAGGAGGAAATAGATTTACCAAGTTGAAAAATCCGAGGAGCATTTTGTATGGAGAAACGCTCCTTAAGATCATTCTAAACACTCTCAGCTGTATCGGCATGTGCAATGCTCGATCTAAGGTCTGAGCTAACTGAATGTTGTATCCATGCTATTATCATGTCGTTGCAGCGCTCCCATGGAGCATAGAGGGGATCAGAAGTGTTTGGTGGCTTGGTGATGGTTCCATCGATGAAGCCAAGTTTGTTTTTGATGTTGAGAGCTCGGCACATCGTTCTCGCCCATGTGACATAGCTTTCGGTAATCAACAGATCATGGACTAAGAAATAAGACGCACCTTCGCCTGGTTGAATAAAAAATGGACTAGATGGATTTTGGGGGTTATTTTGAGCTCGGGATGTCATGTTGGCGTCAGAATCTTCGGTCATTGCTCTGGTACCATATTAAGAACGATGCAGCAGCGAAAGGAAGATGCAGAAGCAAGGAAAGAGATGATGCCACTCACTCGTACACATGCAGATGGAATGCGAATAACAGAACGCATGGATACGCAACAGAGACGCACAGAGTATTGGAAGAATGATATTCCGTGTATTCATCTGTCATATACAATGGCTATTTATAGATACATAGGATTGGTAAATGAAATATAAAAGTAAACAATGTGTATTTACAGCTCATCAATTAAAATTAATCTCTTCATGACTCATCAATCTGGTGGTCTTGTATGTGTTTGACAATATTCCTCTTCTAACTTCAATAGAGTTAGCTTGGAATACTTCTGAAAAGTTTGGTATGATTTCAATACTAGTTTCTGTGATCTCGGCTTGAAAAACCTACAAAGATAGCAAAAAAGCCCAAGAAGGTAGAAGAGAGTGTTATAAAAGAGATTTGTGTGATGTTAAGCCAAAACAAGGAGAGATCAGAAAGTAGAGATGGCATAAATAGAGATGGCAGCCTGTCTTTTTCCGAATCTTTGTTTTCTTTTGCTTGTGGGAACTGTTTAGCCTAAGAAAGTAAGCAGGAGTTGTTAATTCTTTTTCCCCAAATGCCAGTATATATTAATATTGTTTGTAAGCTTTGGACAGTATGAGTTAACATAAAAGCAAGAAAGAAGAAGCCAAGATATCATGCTTTTGATCAAGTCTGCCTTCAGGTAGAGATTTCAAACATTAATATATTATGCTTTGGTTCAGATGGAACACAGGCATTCTTGTAAAGAACTCAGATATGGTGCAATATTATATAGAACAAGTATCAAGGATTCTCCCTCTGTACTAGTAAAGATATTAATACAATAATCATGGCCAAAATGATAAGATAGTAATCTTTAAGCATTGAAATAGAAAAACCGGGAAACTAATAGCATAGATTAGGTAGTGGCCAGTGGGAAGACAGCTGTTGTTTTGCAGTGAACCAGAGCATCATCTCAGAAGTCGAGTTTTTGTACATGTTTCAAAGGGCTGGACACGAATACCCAAAAGAGTAGACTCTTGTAGAAGTCCAAAATAATGTGGGGGAATTCGAATTCTTGGTGTTTTGATAATATTTAGAGCTTCGATTTATAATAATCCCAAACTCAGAAATGCTTCGCTTTTGACTCAAGTGCCCCACCCACATTGAGTACTAGTGCGCAGAATGCAGCAGTGTACAGTTATAAGTCTAGGCTATCAAGGAGGGATCCCACCGGCTCTGGCAAGAAACCAAATGCTTGCTTGTTAAACCAGCAAGAGGCAATTGCTTTGGGAACAAAAAGAAAATAATATGGCTCGGAACTTGGAAGAATTGATAAAAAGTAAAAGAACCGCTGTTAAAGAGAGGCAAAAGATGCACGCACATATAACCACACTCCACAGTATATGGTAAGCAAATTCACATCCCTTGTCCCTGGGTTGCCCTAGGTGGGAGATGATGGTTAATCTTGCTAATATAGGCAAAGTTGGGATTGTGCTTTATGGCATTAATATGTGGGCAAGAATGCTACTGTTAGAAATGAAGTTGGAACTTCAATTCTGATTGCTTAGGCTAAAGTAAGTGATCTGGTTTGCTATAGTAGAAGATGAGCGAATTGATACTTGACTATGTACTGATGGCATCACAATGTGCAAAGGAATCCTCCAAGTGTGGTTCACAATTACAGCATCTTTGTATTTTTGCTTTTCCCTCTCTCTCCTCTTAATGTTCTCTCCCAAAATCCATAAGACCCTTCCACCACCATCCGTCCCTGGGGGAGAGCTTCGGCTCCTCCTTCCCTCCTACTCTTAGGAGATGTCCAACTTTTGTTTTTCAAGTTTTCCAAGAAATAACACTGAGATGGGCGTATCTACTGCCCTCTGGCCATCCAAGACTGCCACGTGCTGCACCACTAGACTCCTCAGCTACTAATCTTTCGGCTCCTAGAAAAATTTCGATCTTATGAGTAGCTCGTGAGTCCCACTGACGGACTATGCCGTGCAAGAGATTCACACGCCGCCACGTCACAGTGTGCATTGTGCCACTATGCATGATAGAAATGAGATCAGCTGGCTCAGATCTTGCAATTCTAACCATCATCCTTTCACCAGTGGTGGCACATGATCCCCACGCGCCTCCACAACCACCAACGGTTGTCCGTTGACGTATCGGACCATTTTTTGAATGTTATTTTCCTATGTTTCCACTTCTTCTAACCAAAGATCAGAAGAAAGAGGAAGTGAGAGTTTATTTCAAATAAACCGAACGAGCAATGTGCAGCACAAAACAATCTACTACGGCTTTGGTCATAGTGTTGCAGTCTGAGAATCGGACTGCAATAAAACCGCTTCAGATGGCTTCCTCTTGTGGGACATGGGTGGGAGCAAGTCATTGGAATAATTGTTGAGACCTCCCACCATTTTGAATCTTGTATCTTATAACTATGTAATATATATATATATATATATATATATATCTATATATTTATATGATATGCTTGGTTAGGAAAAAAAGTTACAACATCTTTGTAAGTGAGAAGATGAAGAAGACTAAAAAATATCCTTTTAAGTTCTTATTTGAATTAGTTGAGAGCCTCAAGTTGGAGAGAGATAAGCACATAAAGTGAGCCCAACATCATTTATTTTTAATATTATTTGAAGAATAATGCTAGATATAGTCCTAGAGTGTGCAAGCCCCGAACACTCCATTTGAAAAAAGTGGATAAATCTTGGACACTCGAAAAAAATTATTTCTAATTTTTTTCAAAATGAGTGCGCAAGACTTGTATACTTTAGGACTGCAAATATCATTTCTTTTACTTGAAATATTTATACAGACAACAATATATATTATATGGCTCACTTTATCCATATATCTTTCTTTTTTCATTTAAAACGCTTGAGTTCAGATAAGAACTTGAGGAGGCTTTAATCTTAGAAGATTCAATATTTTTGCTAATACGAAAGAGACTCATCCGAATCAGGAGCCAACATTAGTCTCCCCTTCTTTATAATTAAACCTTGTTGTAAGGAGTGACCCTTTGGAATTCCTTGGTTAGTATGCAGCTGCTTGCACAAGTCAGCAAGTTCTGAGGAGGTTTGGTAACTCCTTTTTAATTTTTCTATCCAAGTAGCTGTTGGGAATGAAATCATACCCAAGCGCACAACCCCTTTTAACTCCTCCTCCCTTCTAGAAAGAGCGTCAGCCACCTTATTCTCCTTCCCTTTTTTGTACTCAATCGAGAAGTCGTAACCCATCAAATTGGTGATCCAATTCTGTTGGGCCTCTGTGCCAACTCGTTGCTCCAGCAAAAATTTAAGAGCTTGCTAGTCAATTTTAACAATAAAGGGTTGCCTTAAGAGATATGGCCTCTATTTTTGCACCGCTGTGATTGGAGCCAGCAGCTCCTTCTCATAGGTCGATGGTAATAGTGCTTTTCCCTTAAGGGCCTGACTTAGGAAGCAAATGGGCCAGCCGCACTGGATTAACATAGCCCTGATCCCCTCCCACTAGCATCACATTCGATAACATAAGGCTTGCTAAAATCAGGCATTTTCAACACTGGTGGGTGAGAAACTACTTGCTTTAGCGCTGTAAAAGCCTCGTTGATTTCTGAACTCCACAAGAAAGAGTTCTTTTTTAGTAATGAGGTAAGAGGGGCTGCAATCAGCTTGTAATTACGGATAAATTTTCTGTAATACCCTGTGAGCCCTAGGAACCCTCTTAAGGCCTTCACATTCTTAGGCTCTGGCCACTCCAACATTGTGGCAATTTTAGAAGCATCTGCCATCACCCCCTTATCATTGACACATGGCCCAAATAATCCACTTCATTCACTGCAAACCTGCACTTGGATTTTTTTGCAAACAAATAGTGTTGTTTTAGCACCTATAGGACTTCCCTTAAATTTACTAAGTGCTCCTCTCGAGATTTACTATAAATTAGAATGTCGTCAAAAACACAAGGACAAATTTCCTCAAATAGGGTCTGAAAACATCATTCATTAACCCTTGGAAGGTGGCTGGAGCATTGATGAGGCTAGGATGCATAACCAAAAACTCATAATGACCCTCATAGGTCTGAAATGCGGTCTTGGGAATGTCACTAGGAACCACACGTACTTGGTGATAACCCGACCTTAAATCAAGCTTAGAGAAAATTATCGAACCAAAGAGCTCGTCCAGTAGCTCATCTATGACTGGAATAGGAAACTTTGACTTCACCGTTTCCTTATTAAGGGACCTATAATCCACACAAAGCCTCCAACTTCCATCGACTTTTCGAACCAGCAAAACATGTGAGGAAAATGGGCTAGAACTGGGCCTCACCACTCCTGACTTTAATAATTCAGCAACAATCTTCTCTATTTCAGTTTTTTGGTAGTAGGGGTATCGGTAGGGTTAATTGGTTATAGGTTGGGTGCCCTCCTTAAGGATTATTTGGTGGTCATGGGTACGAGGTAAGGGTAATCCTTTAGGCTCATTAAATGCCTCTTTGAATTCTTCCAATAGTTCAGAAATTTTCCCATCCAACTTCTCATCTCTCGGTTCCGTTCTGCCCTCACACACAATTTGTAAAAGAATACCCTTCCCTTTAGCCATAGTGGCCCTTAACAATTTTTCACTGTCTTCCACAATTGAAGAATTCAATTTCAGCCCCCTTAATTCTATTGGCTTTCCTTCCCACACAAAACTCATCAATAGCTTCGCAAAATCCCACGTTATAGGGCCCAAGGTCTCTAACTATTGGACTCTAAGAACAATATCACAGCTAGCTAGATCTCATAAATGGAGAGGAGGTTGAAGTAAATTACCTTGGACCTTTAAATGTACAAATCTGCATATTCCTTCATTGTTTAAGCCTTGCCCATTAGCTACTCTCACCCTCAATTTAATGGAGTAATCGACAGCCAGCTACAACTTCGTGGCTAAAGTAGAGTCAATAAAATTGTGTGAACTGCCCGAGTCCACTAATATCACCACTTGTTCCCCCTTTACACTACCCAATAGGTGCATGGTCCTCACTGTGGGGGTTCTTGAAATGGCAGCCAAGGAAATCTCTAGCTCTTCTTTGTTGTTGGGCAGTATCTCACTCATTTGATGCTCTTCTTTGTGCTGACGTGTCTCCTCCTTTTCTTCACAGGCCAACTCTATATCTCCATCACTCTCATCTTCATCTCCTTGCAACAAATAGATTTTAAGACTTTTACATTTATGCAGTGGGTTCCACTTCTCATTGCAATGGTAACACAGCCCTTACGACATTTTTCATCCATTTGTGTTGAATAAACAGGATTAGTGCCCCCATAGGTTTTTTCCATGAATTTCTAGAGTAAGAACCTTGTAAAAAATTTCCCCCTCCCACAGCAGTGGTCTTTTCTCCCATAGGTTTAGTAACTTTTTTTGGTACTACAAAGATATTCCTCTTGCATTTTTGCTAACCCATATGCTTCATTTAAATTTACAGGGTTAAGCGTGCAGATTGGAATGTGAACCTCATCTTTTAAGCCGCTAATGAAGCAACTCAGCTTGTGAGAATCTGAGAGACCTCTCATGCAATTGGATAGTGCTTCAAATTGACTCATGTAGACAGCAACAGTACCTAACTATTTCAACCTTGTCAATGCCTCCATTGGATCGTCATACGCCGTGGGCCCAAAGCAAAGAAGTAACGACCTGGAGAACATCTCTCAATCACGAAATAAACCACCATCTGCAGTCTCTTGGAACCAGACAAGGACCTCTCCTTCCATGTGGTAAGAGGTCATCAATAAACAATGAGGGAGTGGGGTTTGGTGGAAATCAAAGTAGTGGTTGACTTTAAAAAGCCAAGCAGCTAGGTTGGACCCTTGAAAATGAGGAAATTCCAATTTTACACCGTTGTAATTAAATCTTGTTGGTTCCTGGTTTTCAAATTCCAATTAGAATTGATGGTGTGGGGGTGGAGGTGGAGGAGGAGGGGGAGCAGGGTTGTTTTATTGGGTGAAAAAGGTACGTAGTATGCACTTAATTTCCTAGACATCAGCCTTGACCTCACTAAGTTCCTGTTTAATCTGGTCCACTTGAGCCTGTAGAGTATCATTTTGTTGTGTTGTTGATGTTTAGAATGGGTGTTGTCAGCTATGGTTTAATGAGATAGATTTTCTGGATAGAATTTGTGGTTTGGTGGTTTTGTATTTGTGTATTAGTTATTATTAGTGAATATATGTATTTTTTAATATTTAAAAATATTATTTTCATATTGATACAATGAGACACCATTTGCGATCCTTTAGCATTGACGTCCTATTTTTAAAATAGTGGACACTCATAAATGATATAATTAGAGTCTTGGAATAATTATAAATTATAAAAATAATTTTTTCCTATTTGATAATGCAAGATCTCATTCATCAACCAATCCAAGGAAGTAATATTGCTAACGTCATGTTTTGCACGCCCTTGGGCCAAGCTCCAACAAGTCAGGTCTTCTATAACGAGTCATGCACAATGGAGAATATAATATGATTTGGAGAGGGCGGCCTTAGGGTCGGGAATCTCTGATACCAAAGTTAGTAAATGCTCTTGGAGTGTAGTAAATAAATAAGAAAGTCTAGGGATCAGGGAGAGTTTTCTCATACCTAAGATCATCTATTTATACCACAGGTTTGAAGAGCAGATCATGCATGCTACTATGCAGTCTGGGTTCCTCGTACTATTCATTTTGTTAAAACTTCTCAATGTGGTGTGGCTCTACGACTACCCCATTAATGTGGCATGGCTCTATGAGGGCGTCATTAATGTGGCGTGTTGTCTGTGATAGAGCCATTAATGCGGCGTGGTTCTCCAACCTTCTCCTTTTTATCTGATTTTCTCCTAGTCCGTTCATGCTTCCTTTGTCAGTAGATCAACAACTCTTCGTATGTCATGCCTGCCATGTAGGTGGGCACTCGATGACTAGACACTACTCGATGGACCTCAGATCGACGAGTCTCATCCCTTGTTGCGCCATCCCTCCTACAGGTCACGAGCAGAGGATTCTCCAAGTGGGCCAAATTTGTGGCTTTTCGTCCCAGGCCGGGCTTGGCTGGGCCTCCTAGGCCTTGGAGGGAAAATTCCCTTACAGTTACCCCTCTAATTCTAACCGGACGAGTACAGTAAGAATTTATCATGATTAATCTTGCCTTCCTCCCAAGGCCGGGTACTCTATTTGGGTTTTCTGTTGTCCGGGGAGCTCTTGTAGATTGGTCACTCCTGATGGCGTCTTTCCATGATGGGCTTATCTTTTCATCACATGTTTTCAAACTCATCAATGAAAGGGTGTCAGGCGGCTCCTTGTGGTGATGTCGTCTCATGAACCGCATTTCCTGTAACCGAAGCGGCGAGGACCTTGATTGTTACGATCTATGGGAGTGTAACCGTCACATTCTTTTATAAAATGTGGGAGCGGGACCTGACTTGCTCCCACTACAATATGATTATCCATCCATTCTTGTCTTCTTGATTTTTCTTCTCTTCAACCAGTCTCTTCTGTTACTTCGCGTTCTGGCAGTGATGACTTCTGAAAAACCTGTTCAACCCTGCATCCCTGCCAATGTTGGGCCAGTGTTTTTGGGTAGTAGATGGTGCTCGACTACTGACAAGTCAACATTGGCTTTGTTAGCATTCACCTATCGAGTGCCAGAATCTATTTCATTTGAAGTCCCTAGCCCTGATGAGGGCGCCGTTGATGCAGAGGTTCAATCTAGTAAGCTAGTCTTATATCCTTCTATGTTTTCGTGCGGCCTGAGATTGCCATTTCCTCGCCCCATTCATGACCTTCTAGACCGCCTTGGTTTGGCCCCTTCCTAAATGCACGTGAACGTCTGGCGGTTATTGATTTCCTGCAGCATTATCTGGCAACGAGCTTTGTTCGAATCCTACTCGGAAGACGAGAACCTTACTGGCCACGAGTTACTTCTTGCCCATAGGGTGTTGTGCCTAAAGGGGGATGTATGTAGCTTCAAGGTGTCCCATGCCCTAGTTATCTTGGAGCAGCGGTACCGTAAAGAAAAAGACTAGTCTCCCAAGTTCTTCTTTGTTTCTAGTCATGGTTGGGAGTTTTCGGTGGGCCATGTGAACTGCTAGGAGTTTCCCATATGGATAGATCATGGATAAGTTCTGGAGGATAGGGGTTGTGCATTCGACATCCACTCATTTTGAATTGAAGCGTCTGTTCCTAGGTCCTCCTTTTTTAGGAGAGTCTGTAGGATTCTCTACCTCCCCTAGGACACCTTCCTTCTAGTGATAGGCCGATGGTTATGCGGCCGCAGGTTGCTTTACTCCGAAAGCGTTCCTCAGACCTTCCTACTCCGGATAAAAGGAAGAAAGCCCATTAGGAGGGTGTTCAGGCTGAGCACAGACCTTTTCTCAGGGTCCACGACCCTTCAATGCAAGAAATGGGTATTTTGGAATCTAGCCATCTGATTACTAAGGCAGCCCATGCGCTGGTCATAAAGGGCGAACTGGCAGGTAGTTCCCCCGCGATGCCCCTTCCCGTGAAGATTGGCGAGGCGCCTAAGGTTGCGGTTGAGATAGGCCCTCTCCTCGAGAGTATTTTTGCATAGTCCTCTCATGGTGAGGGGCAAAATTCTTCTTCTTGGATCTCTCCCCCTTCCTTGTCTAGTTTGACCGTTGGCAATCATTCTCTTGAGGTGGCCGATGAGGGGGAGGAGTTTCTTCTAGCAACCGCACGGAGGTAGAAGATTGCACAAGAGGTCGATCTTCTCTGCACGTTGAAGTCTTCAGGAGTGAAATGAATCCAGTTGCAGACTCTCTTGTTCAAGCCGACGACGGTTTAAGGGGCTCGGTCATCTCTTCGCTTGTCTAGGTTGAGCCTCTCTAGAGTGGTGATTCTGTAGGTGATGCAATCGATGAAAGTCCACATTAGGAACTGCTCACCCGGGCTGAATGTCCAAGGATGCTGCAGTCGGCCCCCTCTCAAGGCGTTTGACTAAGGAACTTCCTGCTCCTCTTGAGATTTCTAGGGAACCTCCAAAATTTGTTGGTCTTGCGGAGGCCCTTCCTTCTTTGTCCCAACTAGTCATGGAGGGGAGTCAGGAGGAAGCTATTGGCCAGGTTGTCGAATGCCTATCGGCTTTCTTCCACGAGGTTTGATTCCGCCTCTTACTTTTCATGTCCTACCTCTTCCCTTTTTCTCAGTTTTGCCTTTACATCGTCAGGGCACCTCTCAGATGTAGCATTTATCGTGAATGATCAGGAGGCAGCCACCCAGGGGAGCTTGGACCGCTCTTGTAGCAACAGGGAAGAGAAGGAACAGCTGAAGCTCGAACTCGAGAAAACGAGGCTTGACTTGTCTAGTGAGCCCAAGAGATTGAAGAAGTTGGAGCGTCGCCAGCTGAGGCACAAGTAGAACTGAGAGGAGGATAAGACCTGACTGAAACAACTCAACCAAAATCTTTAGGTCGGCCTATCCCGTGAGCAAGAAGAGACGAGGTAGTTACTGGAAGAGGTTGGCCGATTGGGATAGCTGAACACAAATCTTCAGGACGCCAACCTATCCTGCAAAAGAAGCTAAGGTAGTTCCCGATGCTTCCTGATAAGGCGTGGGGACACGGGATTTCTGAGGGCTGCAAGTCAATGTGGTCATTTCTTCTTCAAAGTCCGGAGCTACGTTCAAGGTCTTTCGACAGGTACCTTCAGCGACTTGCGCCTGTCGACATTCATACCAACGAGGCATCTTTTAAATTCAACCGCGATCTTGGGGAAGTGAAGATGCCGAACGCTTTTCTTGATTCAACCATACCCTTGCCGGTGCCAATGGATCCAGCCAACCTTGTTCCTACGACTGTTGAGTCAGGCTACCCCGCTTTTGTTGCCATTGAGGGCGATGCTACTGGCGTAGAAACTTAGGGATTTTTTGTGTTTCGTTGTATGTTCTTTCTTCTTTATCTTTTTTTTTTTACACATGTATCCGCATTTTGCTTTTCCACGACTGTACATAGAGACATAATAATCAATGCACGTATCTTTGTTTCCCAATGCCTTCGCCTTTGCCTCTTTTATTTTTGTTGTTATGTGGCCGACCTTGGGAAACGAGGTAAAGGGGTCCACAAAGCCCCTATCTACCTTTTGTGGATAGTTGTTCTTGGCATGCGGTTGTCATTGCAACCGTTATTTAGGTGGTTGTGTTTGGTTATACCTTTGTATTCCTCCCGACCTACCCCGTTGGCATCCTTCATTTTGTTGATGGAGATTTTGCTCTTCGAGTGGCGAGAGGCCGACCCGCACTCCTCTGCGAGTGGGACAAGGCAACCTTCTTGGCCTACTTTTTCAAGTTGTTAATGGAGTTCCCGCTTCGTGGAGTTGACTTTGCTGATTGAAACTAATTGATTTTCTAGCCATAGAAAATAATTGCGTTAGTGAGACATAATTCATACAAGTTTTTAAGGAAGCAAACTGGAATGTTCAACTGTTGTCACGGCCTATTGATTATTCATACAACTGCTGACGCAGCCTGTTATGTTGACTTCAGGGATGGCCTACCATGTTGATTATTTGGTACCTCCAAGCCGAGTAGCACTTAAATAGTAGAAATAAATCCCTTATAGTATAGTTACCCAACTAATTTTTCTGGATGAGTCAAGGAAAAATTATTCTTACGCCTTGCCAACTTCCTGGCTTGCTTGGTCGCATGCTAAGTGACGGTTGGTATTTTACGTGCGTGGCGATATAATGCCATTTACGTTTCCACAATTAATGGCGTCCCTTTGATTTCTGCGTTATGGCTTCGTTCTTTACTGGCATCAACTCCGCACATCGTATCAGCATATACGTTTTGTGGCGGTTGAGACAATCGAGGGATTCTGGCTCTCTGGGAGGGAACATGTGGCATCTTGTGGTGATTCATGGAGTTATGATGTTTGGGCAAGTCAAGCACCCAACCCGCCTATATAAGGACCCTTTCCTAGTTAGAATTTCCATCGTACTCACTTCTGCCTCTCTTTTTCTTTTGAAGTCCCTTCGTATTGTTTTTCTATCTTCCGTAGTTCTAATGGGTTCTTCACGTCCTAGTAGGGGAGAGGTCCTTTGGTGGCGCTCAGGCCACCGCTGGTTGTGGTGGTCCGTGTGTCGGAGGGTGGAGCCATCCATTCTTTGTTGTTGGGGTCTCAAACCCTTTATTCTCTTTCTTGCCCTTTTGCTTATTGTGCTTTCTCTTTCTCGCCCCTTTGCTTACGAGGCTCAACTTCAAAAGCTTCTCTAGATATTAGAATCTCTTCGGATGCCTGCACCAGAACTCGTTGCAAGCTTGTTCACTGTGGAGAAGTGCTTTTGTTGCAGTGGTAAATGACTTGGTCGCCATCATGTTCCGATTCTCGGCGTTATCCTCGTTGCTGTCTAAAATACAGATGGCTGCATTTTACAGTCTAGTTTCCTTGCATTCGAGAGCACATTTCCACTAGAACACTTCTCCTCCTTGTAGCCCGTGCAATTGTATGCGGCCTTATGGTGTAACTTGTTCCTGGTGACTTCATGATGTAATTTATCTTTGTAATTCTGCATATTTAACAAAATAATTTCGTGTATTCGATTGTATCCTTTCCGTATTTTCCTTGTCATATTAGTTCCAGCTTTCCTTGCAATATTGTTTTCGTATTCTCCTTGCTGTATTGTTTCCAGCTTTCCTTGCAGTATTGTTTCTATATTTTTCTTGTTGTATTTCTTCTCATACCTCCCACTTTTTTCTTTGTAATCCTACATAAGTAATAAAATAATTTTGTGCATCCTGTTGTACCTTCTCTGTATTTTCCTTGTTTGCTGACTCTTTGTGCGGCCCTTTTTGCGGCACTTTACTTCTTTTTTGCAGAGTTTTCTTTCTTCGGGCAATCGTAAGACTTAGACCTGCACTCCATTTAGGAGGGGTCTGGCCACCTCAAGTTAGCCTGCCCCTTTTTGGTTCTCCAATGAGGTAACTTCTTCGGGCCGCCATTGAGACAGTCCGCTCTTTCATTGTGATAGGAGTCAAGGTAAGTTCTTCAGGTTGCCTCGAGGGCAGAGCCCGCTCTCCTTTGTGGGAGGGGCAAGGCTGCCTTTAGGCCAACCTTTCCCTTTTAGGTCCCGCAGGGAGGTAAGTCGTTCCACAGTCTGTTACTGGATTCGCTCCCGCTCATTGACATCACAAGAAAATGTAACGCTTTGAGCCAGACTGGTGTTATACTCACTTTTCACTCACACTGGAGGTCGGGGCAAGTTTTCGAGTTGCCGCAAGGGTCGAACCCCCTCTCCTCCACTGGAGAACAAAGCAACCTTTCAGGTCTACCTTTCTCCTTATATCTCGAGGGGAGGTAAGTTTTTCGGGCAGTTTGTTAGTATACACGCTTCCGCCTGCCAACGCTTACGAGGAAGGTACATTTTTTGATGTCAGGTAGCTGAAGACTATCGCGCACTCCGTCGTAGGAGGGATAATGCAACCTTAAAGCCTACATTTCCCTATGGTATCCTACGGGAAGGTAGTTCGGACAACGATTTGGCTAGCCGCTCTTAGTCGTGATAGAAGTCGTGATAATTTATTCAGGAGGGCCGAGTTCCAGTCCCGCTCTCTTCTATAGGAGGGATAAGGCGACCCTTGAGCCAACTTTTTCCCATAGTGTCCCACGAGGAGGTAGGTTGTTCAGGCAGTAGTTTACTGGACCCGCTCTCGCTCGTTGGTATCACAAGAAATGTAAGTGTTGGGTCATGTTGGTGCTAATCCCACTCTTCATTGTGACGGAGGTTAGGGTAATGTATTTGGGAGGGCTGTGAGCTGGTCCAACTCTCCTCTATGAGAGGGATAAGGCCACCCTTGGGCCGACCCTTCCCTATAGTGTCTCGAGAGGACGTAAGTCTTCGGACAATTTGTTATTGAACCTACACAGGCCTGTTGACGTCAGCAAGGAAGGTAAGTTTTATCTTTGGGCTGCCATCGACTGACCCACTCATCACCAGGACGGATAAGACAACCCTTAGGCCTGCCTTTCCCAATGGTACCCCAAGAGGAGGTAAGTTGTTGATGACCTTGTCGCCGTGGGTCTTGTTAGTCGCATTTTTTATCGTTGGTGTCATACGAGTAATGTGAGAGTGTGTAGCAGATATTTTGTGTTGCCTTGAAAAGTTGTATTTTATTAAATAAAAAGGAATGTACAAGCTCAAAGCAGAGACATTACAAAATTTAAGGGGCCTGGGATCCCGCTTTGGGGAGATTATCGCCCATCCTCTTCTCCAAAGTTGCGCACCATCCCTTCCCCCTAGAAACTAAGCAAGGTGAACTGCAAATGGCAGCCTTCGATTGTTTCGCCAGCGATGCCCGACTTATTTTGCCCTCTTGGTGCCATTTAAGGCGGGTTATTCATCCTTCTGCTTTAGTTCCTGCACGTAGCACTCCCTTACCGACACTTGTTCTCCTCGGACTTCTCCCACTCCCTCGGGAGTTGAGAATTTCATTTTTAGGTAGTAGGTCAACGTAGTGGCCCTTAAGCAGTTGAGGGTGGGCCTCCCCATAATGGCGTTGTATGCCGACAGAGTTTTTACCACTAGGAAGTCAACCATAATAGGGGTCGTGCAGGAGCTACTCCCCACCAGGATGGATAATGTGATGGTTCCTATTGGCAGGACAATGCCTTCGAAGAAACCTTTTAAAGGCATGGGGGCAGGTAGCAGTCGAGAGGTTTCGATGCCCATCTTGACGAGGGCTTCCCAGAATAGTATGTTCATATAGCTCCTGTTGTCGATGAGGATTCTACAGGTGGTGAAGTTGGTGAAGAGCATGGTGACCACCAGGGCGTCATCGTGGGGGTACAAGACTCCTTCTTCATCAGCCACCACAAACGAGATTACCGAAGTGGGGTCGCCCCATTGTTGCTTGGCGGGATGATACTCAACTGAGTATACCTCATAGTATTGGACCCGCCTGACATGCGCTTTCCGTCCCGACAAGGTGATGCCCCGCTCGCGAACCCTCATGTTATAATTTGAATGTCCCCAAGAAGGGGCTACTGCCTTGGTGGCGACTAGAGGGATCCGACAGTGGCCCCCCTATCGCCAACCTTTGAGGGTTGTTCTCTCGTCGGTGCCGGTCACCTCAGTCCCAGCTCTTTTCCCTCTATCTTCTCCTTGGCTCCTGCATTTGTCTCTTGGCTAGGGAGTGGTGGCGCCCTTGTCATTCCGCATATTTCTTCCTTCCTCCTAGGGAGCGACAGTCCTCGGTGTTGTGTGAGGTGGATTGATGGTACGTGCAGTATCGACACATTGCTCCCCGGTCAACCTCCCTTTGAATGGTGAATGTGGGCTGGTCGTACTATGGCTCGGGTCCCTTTGCTAGGACTTCATCTCCCGCTTCTTCTGGGAGTCCCTTTCCCTTTTCTCATGGGGTTTGGCCTTAGGTGGGGCCTTCTCCTTTCTTTTCGCACGCTATATTTCCTTCCTTCATGGCTCAATCAACACTCGGAGAGTGTCTTCCGCATTGATGAAACTGTCAGATTAGTCCATGAATTCCCGCAACATCGCGGGAATCTGCCTGGCCAATTCTGCCATAAACTGGGAGTGCGGCCAAATGCCTCCTGGGAGTGCCGCCAAGGTGATCTTCTCGTCTTGATCGTCAACGGTCATGCACTCTTTGCTCTTTATTGAACTGGATCAGCTAGGATTTTAGGCTCTCATCCTCAATTTGTTTGATAGTGAGGAGCTACGCTGACTGGACATGAATTGGGTTAGGAACAGCCTGGCTAGCTCATCGAAGTTGTCCACTGATTTAGATGCCAGTGACCCAAACCATACACGTGCTGACCCTTTTAGGGTCAGCGAGAACACCCTACAAGCAATTTTCCCAGGGAAACCATGCAACATCATGTGAGCACTGAAAGTTTTCAAGTGCTCAAGAGGGTCCCTGCTTCTGTCATACGTCCGCATAGCAGGGACTTTAAACTTTGGTGGCAAAGGGAATGCCATCACATCTTCAGTATAGGGAGGACCCGTGCCAATGAGCAACTGGTTTACCATCGACGACATACCCACTTTCCGCGCTATTTCCTCGTACTTCTCCTTGAGGCTGCGGAGCTCGTCCTGCATGTATTTTTGCTCATCTTCCTTCTTGGGTCTCTCTCGCTTGCGTATTTCGATACACCTCTTGCTCACCATCATTGGCCTCCCCACTCTCTTGGTCATGTTGGGGTTTTTTGAGTTCTATAGTCTCCTTGCAGAGTGTTTCCACCTCACTAGTCAGTTTGTCACCCACTCCTCCATGGCATCTCCCACGTTTCTCCTAAGTTGTTCAGAACGCGTTGTCTCAGGCATGGGAAGGACACACAAGATCACTTATGATCCCACAGATGGCGCCACTATTAACGTCGCATTTCGCACACCCTTAGGCCAAGCTCCTAGAACTCAGATCTTCTACAATGAGCCATCATAGAAGAGAATATAATGTGGCTTGGAGAGGGCGGTCTTGGGGTCGGAGAACTTCTGATGCCAAAGTTAGGAAATCTTGAAGTGTATTAAATAAGTAAGAAATTCTAGGGATCAGAGAAAGTTTCCTCGTACCTGGGATCAGCTATTTATATCACAGGTTTGAAAAGCAGATCATGCCTACTGCTATGCAGTCCGGGTTCCTCGTACTGTTCATTTTGTCATAACTTTTAAATGCAGCGTGACTCTGCGACGATCTCATTAATGTGGTGTGGCTCTGTGACAGCGTTATTAATGTGGCGTGTTGTCCGAGTGGTGGAGCCATTAATGCGACGTGGTTCTCCAACCTTCTCCTCTTAATCTGCCTTTCTCCTGGTCAGTTCATGCTTCCTCTATTAGTAGATCAACGTCTCTCTGTATGTCACGCCTATCGTGTGGGTAGGTACTCAATGACTAGACACTACCCGATGGACCTCAAATCGATGAGTCTCATCCGTTACTGCGCCATCCCTCCTACATGTCACGTGCAGAGGATTCTCCCAATGGGCTGAATTTGTGACTTTTCATCCCGGGCCGAGCTTGGTTGGGCCTTGGGGGAAAACCCACCCCCTTACAAATATAGTTATGATTTTTTATAAATCTCATCTCTTAAGCATAACTGAAAGCTTTCTAGATTTAATCTTGTGCAAAATATCACTAACTACAAAAACAAATAGGATTTTTTTTTTTTTTTTTTCAATTTTAGATTTTATCATCTAGTTACGCAAACGGTAGTTTTTTTCGTTGAAATAGTAATCTGCTTAAACCGTATCATATTTACGGGTGTAAAATAGAATAACAAACCTGCTTTACCTCATGCAATATTCAAAACGTCCAAACTTTAATTTTCTCAAATTAACTACTATTTTTTTTTTTTTTTTATGATTCTAAATTCAAGTTGAGTACTTTATTTATCTTCAACTCAAGGTTTCAATGTACATTTAAAGCTTCAATTGAAGCGGATAAAGAATAATTTATGTATCAATATTTCTTCAAATCGTTTTTAATTAAGGAAAATATTGTACGTGTCCATCGATTTGTTTTTTTTAACCTAATGATTAAGAAAATAATTTTTAATGAGTTTGTATTTTTATTTTTATTTTTTAATGTTTAAAGGAATTTAAAACATGTTCGAAAAAAAAAATCCACATTCGGTGGCCACCCTCTGCGGATTTTTTAATTATTTAGTATTGTTTTCATGTCCACAATTTTCTAACACACAAGGTCAATATTGCATTTTTATTTGTATTTTTATTATACAACCAAATCAATCTCTTTCAGTTGGCATCTAGATGTTATTGCTACACTACTCGGCAGTGTGAGACTTTGACACATGTTTTATGTTCGAGTGAATTTGCGTCACAGGTCTGGGATCGTGCTGCAGTGGTGATGGGGATGCCAGTTATGACTGGAGGTACCTGGTGGGAGCATGTTTCCAACTGCTTGGTTTATTGCCTATGATCTTAACATGGAGGCTTTGGCAATGCCAGTGCAAGGCGCACATGGAAGGCCTTTTGGAGTCTGTTGAAGGAGTATGGCTTTCTATTAAATATTGGCTCACACTTTTGATGGCCGAACATGCCAAAGTTGACTCGGTCTCGTCCAGTGATGCATAGGTTCTAGGATTTTCCTATGGTGTGGAAGAACACTCACCGACCACGTCTAGTTTTGTGGAACAAACCTAGTTTTGATGGTGTAAAGCTGAATGTTTATGAGAGTTGTAGGGATAATCTGGGGTCTTGTCGGGCAGAAGGTGATCCGAGATGGTTATGGTAAGGTAAAAGGTGCTTTCTCTACTTACTTTAGACAGGTTACGAATAATGAGGCTGAACTTCGGACCCTACTTGAGGGAGTGAATTTATGTAAAGAGTTGGGTTTCATTAATGTAGAAATTGAATGTGATTCCAAAATAGTAGTTGACTGGATCATTTTTTGTAGTTGTACGGTTTGGTACCTTTGGGAGTTTTGGGAAGCAGTGGTTAAGGAGCTTCAAGGGATACATTTCTCTATCAGACACATTTATAAGGAAGCTAACCAAGTTGCGGATTTTTTAGCTTGGTAAGGGAAAGCGGGTTTGACTTGTTGATATGCAGAAGGAGGCATTCTTCCATGACAGTTGAGATGTATTTTTAGGATGGATAAGATTGGTCTTCCTAATCTTAGAACTTAATTTATGGTTTGTTTCTGGTTTTGTTTGCAGGTTTTAGGCATGCTTATGTTGGTTTTGGTTTAATTGTTTACTTTTTTTGTATACGTTTGTTTTATAATTTGGTTTTATGATGCATGGGATGGTTTTCATTGTTTTTCTTGTAAATCTCAAGTGTCCTGATTTGTTACCATAATTTTCTTCCATCATAAATTAGAGCTTTTAATAAAATTAGTGTTCATTCCTTAAAAAAAAATAATAAAAAAAAATCTCTTTTAAGATCAGTAGTACATAGTACTCGTTGAAAGAAAAAACATAAAGAAGTAAAAGTGACACCTCGGGGTCTTAATTTTTTGGACGGCATGCATCTCTCAAGTAAACTTGTTGAAAAGCACACCATTTCATTGTACTATATATATATCTCTTATTTAATAATATCTTTTACTTAATTTTCTTCAAATAATAATACATCCATCCAATCCATCACAACTCCCGTGAACTTAACGTATGTACAACCTTTCGGCTTAATGGCATTCAAAACTACTACAGGCAACCGAGGGTGTGGAACCCCTAGGAAATCAGCTGATGTCAGCTGAGATATATTAAAAAAAAAACAGTGGAAAATAGAGGAATTCGCATTTCACCTGCTTGTTCTGAAACTTCTTAAACGAAGCTTGTTTTGAAACTTTTTAAACATTTCGTCTGCTTGTTGCGGTTGCCGTCATTTGGCGTCGTCTTCATCAGCAGCAACAACATTCCATCTGTGGTCATTGTCGTGGATAGAGGTTGTTGCAGTCACCATCGTCTGTGGTCCCCATCGTGGGTAGGACAATAGCTAGTTGCGGTCGCCGTCGTCTATGGTCGGCGTCGTGGCTACGACCAAAGCTTGTTGCAGTTGCCAAATCTCCCCGGTTGCATATCATTCTAGATCTCCCCGACCGAAGCATTCCATTACTGTATTTCTTCTATTTTTTTGTTTGTGTTTTCAGGAAATTGATTTTCAGCGTCTTGTGTCTATTTGAGCATCTGTCTGGTAAACTTGTAATGCATGACCCACGTTTTTCTCTCAATCTTTTTTATCTATTAGCAAGCATTTCAACTTGGTGTTCTAAATTTGAGAGGCAGAGATGAAGGGGAGACTGAAGTGAAATTGTTGAAGACGAAGGAGAGAGGTAGAAATGAGCCAAAACGCCCGTTTCATTTGCCACTAAGGCAAGGGTTCTCCAAGGCGGTTGCACATAGCATTTTTCTTATATATGTAGGGTTAATTTGAGTGTGGTGGAAATAAATTAATAGAAAATTAATGTGAGTAGTATATTATATGGTATATATATATATGTGTGGCCTGGCCTGCATGGAAAGAAAGTGACCCAGTTTTGTGGATGAGAACGGAACCCAAAAGGGGGACAGAAACAGAAAGAACATGATGTTCTCCCAATATCTAGCATATTTTCTATCATGAAATGAATCGCACATCCGAATTAACAATGCCCGGCCATCTTTTAATTAAGCATGAATCCCTTTGTGCAATATATTTTGTATTTTATATTGTTTCATCATGATCATCAGCTTATTATTATTATTATTATTATTATTATTAGCTAATAAGTTCAAATTACGGTCCCTTTGTGCAGTATTCTATAAGCAAAACCTCCATTAAGCTACCTGCATGATCCAATATTCATAGTTCTCTATATATCGTCTTATGAACATAATATATAGTTTGGTTATACAAAACCAAACTATCTCATCTCATATCATCTCATATAATCATTACAACTTTTTCAAATTCTTATATAAAATATATTAAATAATTCAACTTTTTCAAATTTCAAAATAAAAATAATATTATAATAATATTTTATTCAATTTTTAAAAAAATATCTTCTCTCATTTTATCTAAATTGCGTAAACAAACAAGACCACAGTGTAACATGTCGCAATGCCGAAATTGGGCGATCCCAGTGAGAGATAACTCCAACGCTCAAGCTTGATAATAAAAATGAGTTCAAACTAATAGTTTGATTTTAAACATTTCTACCTCTAGCTACTTTTTGTATTGACAGTGTTATAATTGAGCACTTACGTTAGGGCTGAGCACCGACAATTTCGGAGTTGGAGGGCCCAACCTCCGACTCCGACTCAGACTTTGTCGGAGGTCGAATCCGACCTCCGACTCCGACTCCGACATGTAGAGAATCCGACTCCGATCCGACTCCGACTTGTCGGATCGGAGTCGGATCGGAGTCGGATTTTTTGACTTTTTTTTTAAATTTTTTTTGAACTTCATATTTGACCCACTTTAAAAAAAAAAATTGTGGTCTTTCAAATTTTAATTTTCTCAAAATTACAATCCAAACTTATTAAACTTTTGATTATAATAAAAAATACAACTAAATAAAACAAATAACATACTAACATACATTCAAAAAATAAAAAGAAAGTCATATTTTTACATGTACTCCCATTGTCCATGATTCCATATCCACATCCAACTAATCACTACAATAAACAAAGGCACCGTATACGAAATGAAGATTAAAAAAAAAGCACCGTATAGTTACTATAGTATACTATTATAATTACTATGAATCTATTTTTAATTATATTATATATATGATATATATTATTATATATGAATATTAAAAAAAAAAGGCACCGTATATGAAATGAAGATTCAAAATATAGTATTACTATTTTATATATAATATAGTATTAATATATTATACTATTAGTCTATTACTATATCTTATAGTATAATTACTAATACTATAGTATCATACTATTAGTATGTTAGTGATTTAATATTATATATATTAAATCTCTAATCTCTTATACTTGATATATATATTAATATATATAAATATTAGTAATACACTAATAGTATTAGTATATTAATATTAGTATTAGTTATACTAGTAGTGACATTAGTTATACTAATAGTTATATTAGTATTAGTTATTATTAATACTATATATTATACTAATAGTGATATTAATACTATATATAGTTATAATGATTAGTATAACTACATTAGTTTTAGTTATAGTGATTGAACATAACTATATTAGTATAAGTTATAGTGAATCAATGATTTAGTGTAGGTATAATACTATAAGTTATAACTATAGTCTATAATAGTATTAGTATAAATATTAGTATTAGTTAAAGTGGATTACTAATAGTATTAGTATTAGACCATAAATCTAATTAATATACTAATGTATATTAGTATTACTAATATATTTATCAAAAGGAATATGTTGAGAATTTATTAAGTCAAAAAATATAATTAATACAAGATATTGTTATATAAAATTTATATGAATAATACTTTAGTTATTATTCATTAGTATTATATGTTATTCTAAATTTATAGATTAGTGTTTATCCATTAGTATTACATGTTGATGTTATTATGCATCTTAGTATTTATAGTATATTATATATACATTAGTATTACATGTTATTATATTTATACATTAGTAATTTAGTGTTACAACTTACATGTAACATGGTAGTAATATTATAAATTTGTAATAGTATGATATTTACATATAGTCATATACTAAACTATTATTATTTATTAGTCAATTTAGTCTATATATTATAGTATAAATATATTATTTAACTAGTATATTATTGAGTTTAACTAACTATATAAGATATAGTTGTATAAAATTTAAATGATTAATATATAGAAAAACACATATATTTTTTATAAAATATGTATAAAATCGGAGACGGAGTCGGAGGACCAAGTCGGAGGCGGATCGGAGCGGAGTCAGATTCGATTCTTCAATGACTCCGACTCCGACTCCGACTTCGACTTCTAATAGGGAAAAAACTCCGACTCTGACTCCGACTTGTCGGAGTCGGAGCGGACTCAGAACGGAGCCAGAACAGAGTCGGATTCAAAATTAGATTATCGAATTTTTGCTCAGCCCTAACTTACGTATGGTAGGGTTAGAAATTGTGAGTGATTAGGTTTTTGTGTGTGAGTAGCAATAAGTCACTTTTTCCAACGAATTGAAATTTGTCGCAGCCTTTTTGCGATTTAAATGGAGTGACCCCTTACGAGGCTCATTTACATCGATTTTTAAGGTTATTGCGGCGATTGTTTAAAAAAAAAATAAAAAATCTTGCAACGGGTTGACCATTTTAGTACGTACCATTGTGACGAAAACCTAACCACCCTCGCACGGCTTGACCAGCATTATGCCGATCACCACCCAAGCTTATATTCCTCCACGTCGTTAGCCTCCATAGCGGAAGCTAGGGTCGTCTTCTCCTCCCCATACAACTAGGTGCCATGCGATCAAGGATTTGAAGCATTTGGGTTTTTTCAACGATTTTTAGCAAATCGAAGGTGGAGATTGTCGACCGAGACTCTTGGGTACCTTCCGTCACCACAGGCATGGCTGAATTTTCAATTTTTTCTATCTATACCCCTTCATCCGTGCTTCTAGTATAAAAAATTGGGCTTTTTGTCTGTAGACTAATTTCTAGGTATTTTCGGTTATATGTATATATGTATATTGTTCCTTATTGATATCTTGATGCTATTATTGTTCAGATTTGTTGTACTACTTTGTGCCATCAATAAAATCTGCATCACCTACCAAACCGATCACTTATCATGTGGATTTCACTCTAAAAATTCCATGGCACCAGCGGTTAGGACATCCCTCCAAGGCACCTTCACAGTTTTTGAGTCATGTTATTCCTTCAATTGTATTTAATTCTCCACATTTGTGTGAAAGTTGCCATTTGGCTAAGCAAACACGGCTATCTCTTCCTTCTAGTACTATTCAAACTTTACATTCTTTTGATCTTATTCACTGTGATATTTGGGGACCCCTTCGTACTGCAACTTATACAGGGGCACATTATTTTTTAACCATTGTCGACGACTATACTAGATTCACATAGATATTCCTAATGAAATTCAAATCTGAAACACAAGGGTTACTAAAAGCCTTCATCTCTTTTGTCAATACTCATATTAATTGCCAAGTTAAATGTATTCGAAGTGATAATGGCTCAGAATTCATATCTATGAAATCATATTTTTCCAATCTTGGCATATCATTTCAAAGCTTTTGTCCATCTACACCTCAACAAAACGGTGTAGTTAAATGAAAGCATCGACATCTCTTAAACGTTGGCAGGGCCTTAAGAATTGATGCTAATCTTCCATTGCAATTTTGGGGGAAGAGTTTGCTTACCTCCACCTACCTTATCAATCATCTTCCTACCCCTGTGCTGCAACACCAATCTCCCTATAAAATGTTGTATAACCATTTACTCTAACTTGCGAGTTTTTGGATGTCTTTGCTATGCAATAAATCTGCACCCCACTCAAAAATTTGACTCTCAAGCTAGAAAATGCATCTTCGTTGGCTATCCCATTGGTCAAAAAGCTTACCACTTATATGATCTCAAAACTCACCAATTTTTCTCAAGCCGAGATTTTCATGAGAAAATTTTTCCTTTTCATACCACACCAACTACAAACATTTCCCAACCTGAGATAACTGAATACCCCAATAAGTCACCTTCTCTTACAAATCCCCTTAATTTCCCATTACCTGAGACCACTTCCACAGAAAATTTCTCCTCTCCTGTTTCATCCCCAGCACCTCCTGTTCGTAGAAGTGAACGCACCGAAAAACCATCCATTCTTCTTCAAGATTTTCATTGTGGACAAGTGAGTACAATGCCATCAAATACAATCTCCAACTAGGAATCTTCAACCAAGTCAGGTACTCGGTACCCTTTAAGTAACTACATTTCATATGATTCTTTATCTTTTAATCATAAACACTTTGTCAATTTCATTTCAAGTGTTCTCAAACCAACCTCATATGCACAAGTTGTATTAGATCCGAAATGGTAAGAGGCCATGCAACGTGAACTCGATGCCCTTACTGCTCAAAAGGCATGGTCTTTGGTTCCTTTGCCTACTGGTCATCACCCCATTGGCAGCAAATGGATATATCGTTTCAAATACAATTCTAATGGCACAATTGAATGCTACAAAGCACGGTTAGTTGCCAAAGGATTTTCTCAACAAGAAGGCTTGGATTACATTGAAACATTTGCACCTGTTGCCAAGTTAACAACTGTTAGATGTATTCTTGATGTTGCTGCCACCAAACAATGGCCATTACATCAAATGGATGTGACCAATGCCTTTCTCCATTGTGATTTAGAGAAAAAGGTATATATGACTCCACCACTAGGTCTTTGTCGATAGGGGGAGAAGCTTGATGTCGATTGCATAAGTCCCTCGAAATTGGTTTTGCAAAATTCTCTCATGCTATCAAAAATGCTGGTTTTGTTCAATCACATTCAGATTATTCTTTATTTGTGAAGAACTAAAGGTCCATCTACAACTATGGTGCTCATCTTTGTAGATGACATAGTGATAACAGGCAATGATGCAACTGCTATACAAAGTCTCAAAGATTTTTTGCATCAACAATTTCATATCAAAGATCTCGGTTCTCTAAAATTTTTTCTTGGATTGGAAGTTGCAAGGTCCAAAGCAGGCATTGTAATCTCTCAACGAAAATATATCTTAGAGATTATAGATGATGTTGGTTACTTGGGTGCTCAACCTTTGAATTTCCTAATGGAAGTAAATCTAAAGCTCACGGATGATCAAGGTGATTTGTTACATAATCCAGAGCGCCATAGGAGATTATTTGGACAATTTATCTATCTCACAATCTCAAGACCAGACATCACATACTGAGTCAATATCCTAAGCCAATTTATGCATGCACCTAGAAAGCCTCATAGGGATGCTGCTCTTCGCATTATTAAGTACCTTAAAGGAAGTCCAGGTCTCGGCTTGTTATTTTCATCAAGCAATTCTTTCAACTTGAAGGCTTATTGTGATGCAAATTGGGTAAACTGCCCTATGACTCGAAGATCAACTACGGGTTATTGTGTGTACTAGGGAAATTCACTGATTTCATGGAAGGCCAAGAAGCAGAAAACAGTCTCAGATCATCCTCAAAAGTTGAGTACAGGTCCATGGCAGCAACAACTTGTGAATTAACTTGGCTCAGATTTTTGCTTAATGACATGCAGATTTCCACAGGACCAGCAAAGTTATTATGTGATAATCAAGCTGCACTTCACATAGCAGCAAATCCAGTATATCATGAGTGCACCAAGCACATAGAACTCCATTGCCATGTTGTAAGAGAAAAGATACAAGAAGGTCAGATTGTTACAGAATTTGTTCCATCTCATTTGCAGTTGGCAGACGTTTTTACAAAGCTCTTGGAGGAAATGCGTTTAAGGACTTAAGAAGCAAGTTGAACATGTTGGATATACATGCTCCAACTTGAGGGGGAGTGTTAAGATTTGTTGAGATTTGATTAACGTTAATTTTGGAGATAATCTTTACTGCACATATTTAGGAATTTGTAATCCCTTCATTCATGGGAATTAGTTGAGATTTTATTTTATTTCCTTGCAATTCAGATCATGATTTGATCTTGTATATGTGTATATATTGTAGCCTTTTGACACAGAAACATAATAACAAATACACAGCTTTCTCAATTCTTATTTTGTGAATTACTGTTGAGAATGGCATTATGCAGTTGATTTGTAGCTTGAGATTTGCGTACTCTAATTTTTTCCTCTAGTGTGATACTTCTTGTTGATGACTGACAATTACAATAATTTTATTTTAAAATAACGGGGAATTTGATCGGTATTAAGGTATGGTAAACGTTAATGTGTGGTAATGAGCTAAGAGCACTTGTCTAACCTTATTATAGAAGAAATTAATTTTGGAGGATAAACTTAGGGTTGGAGAAGTACTAGCGCCGCATGATCATATATGCATGTATGAAAATACTCTTGCAATTATTTTAGGACTAATGTAGCAATGTTATGTAGTCTTTTGTTTCTGAGATATATATAGTTTCTTTTGTTTTATTTGTTCATGTAAAAATAAAAAACCATTTCATTATATTAGCACCATCTAGACTAAAGCCTACCTATCCTTCCCCCAAAATAAAATGTTCATAGTTGTTTCTTTCAGCTTGATTCTAATTGGAAATGAGGTCTTAGAATAGTGATATTTTAATTGACCATAGAGATCATATTACATAGTGTAGGCTGGTGAAGAAAAAGAGAGGTGATGGTACTGATCAACCTATTTATAAAATGTTTGTGTTGAATATGGGGCAAAAGAAAAAGAATGCAATATAAGTTGTGCCAATTAATTAAAGAATGTTCCTTTCTCCATCTCATGACTGGTGTTTTATTAAAGCTGATCTTCCTAATATTGGTAGTGATTGGCATAAGGTGGCCAATTAATTACCTGTGTGTCTTCTTTATTGTGCTAAGTACTGAATTGTTTTGCATTTGTTTTGTATTATCTGTGAGCTTGTCTCAGTCTCTAATCATCATAGAAAAAATAAATAAAAACTGGTTTTTATTATTCCAGCTTGTTTTTAATAATATCTATGGACCACATCTTATCCTTTGCATTGTGCTAATTACAAAGAAATTAGCTTCCTTGCACACCAAGTGATCAAGAAGGCAATCATCCAAAATTTGTTCTTTAATTAGCAGCAAAGAATGACTAATCATCTTTCTTAATCAGTCAATATTCCCTTTAAAAAAAACCTATACAAGAGGTAAAGCAAAGAGTCTTAGTGGCTGGGCAACCCCATCCCCATGTTACACATCCAATCCACTTTTCCGTTATGAATAGCACTTCAATTAAGTACTCATTATAACCTTTTCAAACCAGATGCATGAAAAGGAGCCTAGCTAGGTTTTCATATATATATATATATATTATATTTTTTACTCACTTTTCTGTATTACAAGTCCAAAAAGCTTATAACAAAGGGATATTGTATGATTGTTGAGATGTATCTTCATTGCTGCACCAATAACAGCTTTTTATTTATTTATTTGTAATTTAATATCTATGTATTTGTTTCTTTTTCAGCATGATTCAAAGTGAAAGAGGTGCATGCAAGTCTTGTTAACAAGACTAAGGAACCGTTGTACTATTATATATATATATATATATATATATGCATATGTATCAACAGGTCTTGTTTAATGCGATGGGAGGTATGGCATGGTATTCTATATATATATATATATATATATATACATCAATTCATTTAGGAGCCTAGGAGTTATATGTGCTATAGATGATCAATAGCTTTACAAGCTAAACTAGGGAAATGTTTTGGCTACAGTATAATGTAGCAGATGAGAATACTGTTGCAGTGTCAAAATGTACTACTTTTTAGTTGGCCATGAGCTAGATCGAGTTGAGTAGAACAACTGGCAGCATCAGCTAGGCTTTGATAATATAAGCTTGGAATGCAATAGTAATTGGGGATTTACACTTGGAATCATGTGAAAGGAGCTTCATTAGAAGTGTTTGCTTGGCATTAAAGGCCAATCTCTCATCCGCTTTCACATAACCAAACAAAACTATGTTTGATGGCCATTGAAGACCACTTTACTGTTAAACTACTAAGAGCCTTAATAATTGTTCAGTGTAGGTTGTGTCACAATAACATGTAGTTTTCAATTTCCTGAGAGATGTAGTTTTCAATTTCTTGTTCCAATAACATAGATCTGATCCTTTTAACTACCTTTAAAAAGCATGTAAACTACTTAAGTTTTAGATGTTTCGTCCTTTAGTACTTGGATGTTGAGTTTGAGTGATGTATCTTGTAGCTTCTGATTGTTTATCAACTGGTTGGAGCGCCTCTTCTATTCTATTCCATTTGGTGCATTGGAGACCTACAGAAAATCTATTGAATCTCATCTGCTACAGTCTGAGGTAAATATTTTTTTTTCTGAAAATATTCTTCCGTTCATGTTCATTGTGAATAAGAGGGTGCCTATATATCTTTTTCCTATGCTCTCATTGATTTGTTCTATGGTTATGAGTGAAAGCAGATTATGATGTTGATTTCTGATTTTATATTACTGTGTTGTCATGTCTGTCTGCTATCCACTTCATCCCTCATTTCTAGTTACAAAGTATGCTTTCATTAAAATCTGGGTGGTATGCAAAGATGTTTCTTTTGTATTTTTTACTTAGGAAGATCATTTACTGTGATTCCAATCCGTATGAAGCGAATAGCATTTCAATTCTTATTTTATAGATTATGTTTGTTCAAGTATAAGTTGTATTGAAATAACCAAAAACAAACTTATCAAATATATATATATATATATATATATATATACACACACACACACCATAAACAAAAAAAAGATCAACATGCTAGTTTTACTATAGCAGTATCTCTACCAATTTTAAGTGCTGAATACTGCAATTTGCAAGGTAAAAGTCTTATGTTGTTTTGCTCATCATGTGATGAACACAATATCCCTTCATTGTCTCTCTTTTACATGGCAGATAGTGATAAAACCAAGCCCAACTGGTTTTTAAACCATTCATTTCACACTTCTTAGTCACTTTTAGTGAGTAGCAGTGAATGGAGGTGGTATAGCATTTGTACTTCATAAGTGCACGAAATGCTTAATAGATACATGTATGCTTTGTATATTTGCTCTGGCCTCATTTGGTCTTGACATATAATGTTGACTTAAAAACAATACAATTACAAACGTTAATAGCTTATCAGCACACTTTCGTGACTGATATGGTATAGTCCAGATAGCATATCTCTAAAGACCTAAGTTTAAGAAATAGTATAATTCTGTCCACAACAGAGTTAATAGTAACCGGATAACAAAACACCATACCCCGACAAAGAGGAGTAGGGTGCACCAACCCACAATAAGCACTGCCTAAGTAGAGGGGGGGACCACTCCAGGTCCGAATGCACTATTTTTTTGGATTTTTATTATTTTAAAAAGTAAATAAAGACACGAAATAAAATACAATGGAAAAACACACCAACTCTAAATAAACAACACATGGGCTGAAGAAACACATGGCCCAGCCTAAATAAAAAGTCCAGCCCAATTGCAAGTGGGAGGACAGCCCTTAGGGTTTCATCTCAATGTTCACTGCCGCCACCTTTCTGCAATTTTTCTTTTGAGTAATGCTACATGCAGTCGTGGAGTGTGCAAGTGCCGTCAAGTCGCTTTGAAAAAGAGTGGGATCTACTATTAAAAAATTAATTTTCTTTTCATGTGAGTCCCGTATTTATTCATTTTTTTTAAAGTGATTGCGCGACACTTCATTCCCCAATCCACCGCCCATCCACGCGAGCTACGGCAACCTCCACCTGGGCTTCAAAATATAGCTTCTTCCACCGTCCCTCTCACCCATCCCCTGCTTCGCCCACCCTTCGCATGAACTACGGCCACACCGACCACCCATCGCACAAGCATGGAAGCACGGCAGCCTCACACCTTCGCACGGCACAATTGCACTGCACGACACCACAATCGCACTGCACAAGCACACCACACGGCATCGCGCAATCGCACCGCACGTCATTGCACGACACCATGGCATGAGCACCACGGCACCATAGTTCAGACTTCCTGGTCCTTGCGACTCAAATCTCAGCCCCAACACTGGCGTCTCCATGCGAGGAAATGCTGAGAGGATGGGTCAAGGCCTGTGTGGGTTGTTGAAGGAGGAACAGATGCAAAACCGAAAAGAAAAGAGAAAAATGAAAAAAATATGCTAAGACGCCAGAATGTGTTCCTCTTTCATTAGCCCTAATAGAACATAGAAATGAAAACCGAGACCAAAGAACGCAAACAGGGAGGGTGTGAGGGGATAGGAGCGTTGGCTCCTCCCCCTCAGCCCCCTCAAGCTAGTTTTGGATGGTAGGCCTCATTTGGTCTTCCATTGCCTTTAAAAGGAAAAAATTTGCATTCCTTTTTATCTCTAATCATTAAGGGAACAAGGATTTGTTAGAATTTTTATTAAAGTTCTTGGACACTCATTTCTGAATCCATCCTCATTTCTTCATTCACAGCCATGGATGGATTCAGAAATAGCAGCACTGGCACGATGCCTCAAATAGACAGCACTCAACGAAGTGTTATGGGTACCTTGAACCTTTGTATAAGCTAATATAGCAGTACTTGCCATTTTTACGGCCATATGCTTAATTTTTTTGCGAGAGATTGACAATAACCTGTATGACTGCTTCATAGGAATATGCTTCCTCCCTTTTTCTTTCTACTAAATAGAACAAGAAAGTTTTTATAATTGAGAGGGGAGAGGGGAGGAGTAGGTGAAGTGAGAGGAACTTATCTCTCATTCTAACTCACGGGATTGGGAAAGGATTAGAAGTTATGTGAGGAAAGGATGAGAACTTTTGGTTAATTAATGACACTCTAGCAAATTTTGATTTAAAGGACGGCCATGTTTTTTATCTCTTTAATCCAGTATTCTGTTACACCAGATTCCATTATTCTATCTTTGCAATATTTTTTTGAGTCCTAATGCTTTATATGATGTATTGGCTTTACTTATAAAAAAAAAAAAAATGATGTATTGGCTTCAGGATTCTTTCACTCGAGCCAAACAATGGGTTCAAGAATTGCATAGACAAGGTGAGGTCATCAATACTGCTCTCAACATTTCTGAAGTAATTCATTCTTGACATTAAAATCATTTTGGATGATTTCAGACTCACACTGTCTTTTCTTGACTCAGAACATTACACATTCTTAGATATATAATTTGATAGTTAACTTGAGAGTGGGCTGATGATTACATGTTGTAATCACAAGTATGTGGCATATTATGACTTATTCTTAGGGTGCTGAGAAACGCATTACCAAACTTTATGGGTTTGCTTATTTTGGTTTTTCTTTGTAATGTAATTGCTGGTTCTAAGTGCTTGGTTTTGCTCAAGTTGGTAGAACTTGAAGTGGGTTGCTGATAATTAATTCTTATAGTTTGCTTATTTTTTTTTTTGTGGGGTTTATTAATCCAATGGAAGGGATATTTGTGGGGAGAAGGGGAGGAATCTCAAGCTCCCAATGTAAGTACCTTAAACAGAGATAAGTGTTCCTCAAGGAGTCTGACCAATATTTTCTTACATAGGTGAACTTGACTTTGGCTTGGGCTTCTTATTTGCATTGGTGCACTGAGGCTAGTTTAAGTTGGCAGGGATATTGCAGAATGGCAACAACTGTAGGAAGGTCCTATTTGTAGAGACTTAAACTATTATAACAATGATGATAGAATTTATTGCACTTCGAACAGACAGAAATTAAAAAGTGTGTTTGATGAGAGTAGTTAGTAAGTCTTACAAATTTATAAATTTATAGATGTTATGAACTTGGAAACTATTCATGTAGTTAATGTTTTTTTCTGTATTGGGATTTTTTTTGTGTAATGTTTGTTTGTTGAAGTATATATGTTGCTGCAGTTTAGGGATAAAAAAAAAAGGGTATGTTGTTGCAGTAAAAAATAGATTGATGTTTCCATGTTGCTGCAGTTTTACAGATAAGAGACAATTCACAGGATCTCATCATTTTTGCATTACATATCTCCATTTATAGTCCTAATATAATTGCATTGCATAACGAAGTCCATATCTCTGATTTTGGCTTCCCACCTTTCACTTTGCTGGTGACTTTAGAGAAATTTAGTCATTTTGGGAGAAAGCTGTCATTTACTAGATTTCATGTGGGGCAGTATTTTGATTTGCTTTTGCTTGATAATAAAAATGAGTTCAAACTGATAGTTTGATTTTGAACATTTCTCACTTCTAGCTACTTTTCGTATTGACGGTGTTATAACTGAGCACTTAGGTATGGTAGAGTTAGAAATTGTGAACGATTAGCTTTTTGGGTGTGAGTTGTGAAGTTCAAGTAATTTATGTATCCTATTTTTGTGCATTTTTTATTATTATTTTGTGAAAACCTTTTCCTACAAGTATAATTGGCCAAAAATATATTTTTTTCGATAAAGCTTATTTGCGACGATCACAAATACTAGCAAAAGCTCTACTGCGGCAACAATAACCCGCTGGGATTAGCTAATAGCGACGATAATTTATAAGGGAAAAAATATAGTTATTTGAGGTGATTTATTAAGCGTTTGCAAAGATATATATTGTCGCAATTGATTTTTCTCAACGATTTAATAGTAATAAAAAATTCATAAAAAAATTCATGATCATGAGTACTAGCACTATAAAAAAAAAAAATAAATAAATAAAAAAGCTTTTTTTTTTTTATCATGCATCGACCACATCACATGATCATGATGATCAGTACTTCTGTTGATCGAATAACTGATCTAAAACATGCACATGTGCATCCTGCATGTAATTATATAGCTAGCTAGCTGATAAAACCTTTTATTCTTCTTGATATATGTACAAGATTAATAGAATACAAATGTCATTTCTCTTTAGGAGTTAATTCATTGTCAGTATCTCGCTTCTCAAGATTAGTTGATTATTATTTTTTATATTTTTTTTATTTAGTTAAGAAATTGGACTAATAATCAACAACTAGTAGTAATAATTAGACTGATATATTATTATCAGTAGTGCTACTTTACCGCCTGAGTAGCACCACTTCAAGTGACCGCTAAGTCAATTTGGTTTTTTATTTTTTTTTAATTTTTTTTTCATATTATTTTATTATTTTAAAATATTTTTAAAAAATATAAAAAAAAAAATCAATACACTAATAGTTACTTCATTAACCATTGAGTAAAAAAAGTTAAAATAAATGAGGTATCAAAATGAGGTGCCAAATTTAAGTGTCAAAGAAGCATTTTCCTATTATTATTGGACTGATATATTATTATTTAGAAGTTAATTAGAATTAAGAAAATTAATTATCTAGAATTGATTAATGCTCGCACAAGATCGAGGTCAAGAACTTAATTAGGATCATATACGGACCTTTAATATCTAGCTAGCACATATATATGGCAGGGTGAAGACACATAACTTGCTCACAAAAGTGAATAAACAGGCTTAATTAACGGCTGATTTGCTTTCAAGACTAGAATTTAAAATTTTGAAAATATCTCATCTCATTATTATAACTTTTTCAAATCTTCACACAAAATAAATTAAACAATTCAATTTTTTCAAATTTTAAAACAAAAATAATATTAAAAAATATATTCTAACAATATTTTATTCAACTTTTTAACTTTAATCTCAACTCATATCTGAAAACAAACGAGACCGTCCTCATGTTGCTGAATGCTAGCAGCTCTAACGAGAAACTAGTAAGATTTGCATAGGGAAACCCACTCAATTTTTTAGTTCTTGCAATCTTTGCCATACCCTTGAAGTCTCAACCCCAATTCTAGAAATCTTTGCCTGGAAAAATCATCAAACAGAAATGATGATTGGGATCGAAGAAAATAATTATCACAAAAGAATTACTAGCAATTAATTAAGATCATGTTGTATATATAGATATATACCTGAGCATGAACTGTATGGAAAATTTTATCACCCACAGTAGAAAAGCTACTGCTGACAACTTCAGCACCTTCTTCCTGAAGAATACAAGTAACTTCATACATGAAGTTCTTCTGCAACCCACTTATCAAAATCACTTCTATACTGGAACCCAAGTCTCTTAAATCAACAATAGGAAGCCATGAGCCATTCCCGTACGTGTCATCAATCATATTCCAGCTACCAGTACCTAAACTACTCACTGCAACTTGTTCCTTCCTACGCTTTAACTTTTCTATTCTTTCCCTCAGCTGGGTGATATAGCGGGTGGCGTAATCAAGCTTATCTTGCTGCGAAACCATGTCCTAAAACATATAATATAGAAAATAAATAATTAGTACTTAACCAAATTAAACTAGCTAGCTGTACTGAAATTAACAGATCATCTGGGTACTTGAATAAGATCTCTTCTAAGTTATAATTAACTAAAGAAAAAGAAAGCTGGAGACCGCGTAGATTAATCAATATGAGGTAATACTAATATTTATATGTGTGTATATATATATATATATAGGAGGTAATGCATATAATCTGAATGTATATATATTTATGGATGGATTCTGGAATTTATCATATCGGATTATTAATTTAGACTCTTAATAAGTAAGCTGCATGTATATCGATCATGCACGTCATTGAAAATAGCTGTAAAGCCGGCTAGTTTTATGATATTTTCCAGCTACTAATTTGATAGCTGGAAAATGTATTTATGTTACGTTTAAATGTTGAGTTAAATTATGAATAGTAATATTTTATAAATTTTATTGAAATGAGTTTAACATTTTAAGATTGAAATCATATGCTTAAATATATGAAATAAATTGAGATAAATTATGTAAAGTTGAAAAAAGAATGGATTCCGCTTGGTTTGAAATAAACAACCAAACACAATGTTGTAGTGTTAGTACATGATGTCAATAATTTAAAAGAAACAACAGTACTGGGAATAAATCAAGCTGATATTATTTGTGAAATGATACTTGTAATCGTAAATATATAAGTATTATATAGTCGTTTTGAAAAAAGTAAATAAATACGAAATTTATATAAAAAAAAATTAATTTTTTAATAATAAATCTTATTTTTTATAAAATAATTATATAATATTTATACATTCTACAACTATACCTAACATTGCTCATATTATTTATGCCAACAATTTAGAAGAAACAGGCCAGACGAATTAATAGTGGACAGTGGCATTTTTTTCAATGTGCAGGCGAGAAGATCTCTACGTACGCCATATCATGAACACGTACGTACGACCGACAGAGTACTACCGCAATCAATAAATTGCAAGAAACAGGAAGAAAAGGTCATGCATGTCTCAGCAAGCTTCTTGGCACAGATATATGGTCGTTTCTCTCTCCCTCTTGAATATCAACTCTCGTACACTGCCTAGCTAAATCTCGTTGTAAGTTCGATTGTTTTTCAACGATATCGTCATGTATAGTGTCTCATATCTGATAACCCAGCCCTTTGATCCCATTATAACCCCACCGATTATCCTCTTTCTAATTAACGATATCGTCATGTATAGTCTCTGATGACCAGATGATTATATAAACACTTTGTACAGATGGACTTCTAATTCATAATGAACTTCTAAGCTTAGACCTAAAGTCCAAAACATACGATAATGAATGAAAGTGCAGAAAAAGTTAGTGAGATTACTAGCTCATGATCTCTGAAACCAAAAAAGAAACAAAGCTTAATTTCCAATGGCAATGAATTCGAGAGAGCAGATTAAAAAAAAAAAAAAAAGTAAATGCGTTTAGTCTGCAAGCATGAAAATCATATCTTCAACTAAAGATAGATAGTGAATAATTAGATGTGAGTACCCTGGAGGGGTTGATGTAGTGGAGATCAGGAATAAGAGAAGCAAGCTTAAAGCATAGCCCTTTCATACGGATTCTTCTGTTCCTCTCCACTGTCTTTCTATCAGGCTTCGTTGCATCATCATTACTGCTTGTCTTCTTCATTTTCAACCCTCCAATATGATCACTATGCTCTCTCTCTCTCTCTCTCTCTCGCTCTGTTCTTTTCTCCTTCTTTTAAGCTCTGTAAACTGAGGGTTTTGAGCTCGAAGTGCGACTACTTTATATAGAAGTCAGGAAGCTTTCATGGGCATGGAGATATAATACAAAAGATTTGAATTTTGAAATTAAGGGAAAAGAAACGCAGGAAGCACAAAAGCAAGTGATGAGTGGAACTTCACAGGAAAGATCCGTTGTGAAAGCAAGCCGAATAGTAAAAACTTATATACATTCGATTGAGTTTGTTGGCCGTGTGAATGGGCATATCTGATCCCACTGCAAGAATGCCGATTGATCTTGACCTCTTGACTCCGTCTAATTCCACCCTTTTATCAGTCTCTTTTTATCAGATAAAAATTTATTTGTTCTTTCATGGTAAAAACGTCCGTGCTTCCACCGACCATATTTATCTTATTTTCATGACACATGATAACTCTTCTAATTTTTATTGCTATTCCTATTAAAACAGGAGGAGTTTATGAATCTGGAGTACTAGCTAGATCGATACATTTACAGTAATATATAATATCTATACTTCATTGATTATATATATATATATATATATATATATGTATGTATGTATGTATTCATTCCAAGTTTTTATCTTCATGACACATGATTCTAGCTAGAATCATGTTAAATTCTTTCCCCGTGAATCGTAATGGTGGGTATTTTTGGCGAGACGAATATAAATAATTAAATTTATATAAATCTTCTGGCTATCATTTTAATCTTTTAGAATGAGTGATCATTTCATATAATATCAAAGCTAACTCCCGAACCTTAATTCTAAACTTTATTTCATTTAATTAAATATACCATATATTAGATTTACTTATTGAGAAATCATCACAGCCTGACCTGTACAAAGCTGAACAAAGCTGAGAGGAAATATTAAAATAAATATAAATAATTAAATCTACTTCTTATTTTCATCAAATCGCAATTTTGACACTAAGCAACGTGCGTGCATGGCGGAATTAATGGCCAAGTACTGATGCATAAAAGCTCAAATAAAAAAAAATATATCTAATCTAATATTGAAGATATCATGAGTACTGCTTTTCTGAACATTTCTTGCATTAATTATCGCGATCATGTTCAATTTCAAGAGGGAAAAAAAAAAGAACTTTCTAGTGACCAAATAAGTCAGATCATTTGCAGTCTAATAAGAGTAAATTGAGTAATTTAGTTTGCATTAACTTTTAAAGCTATATATAAGACGGATGTTGATTGGTCACTATTAAAATATTACTCATTTTTTTTTTAATTTAAAAGTTAGATCAATTAAACTATGTACGTACGTACGTACCCATGCAGTCGCATGCATTCTTTTCTATTCGTTTTAAAGTCTTTTCATGATGTGCGTGTGAATTAGATGAAGCCATGCATGGTACGTAGTAGTCATGATATATATATAGTGACTTGATCCCCAGCTTTGAGAGGTGATTTATTCCAAGACAACTTTTGATAATCGTGTACCAATGAAATTAGGTAATCTCAAAGTCAGGTGGATCGATCGAATTCAACACCTTAATGAACAAAAAGTTCAAAATATTGTATCTCAAGAATTTCCTAATTGAGTGAGCAATGGTATAACCAGAAACCATCCAACAAAACATTATAATTTTAGTTGTAGCTTTGTAAACCAGCTTCATGAATCAACTTGTAAACATCAACACATCCTCAGTACAACGTAGTGTACATATTGTTTACATTACAATGAAATGAAACTTGTCTTTAGATTCAAAATACAAATTGTTAAATTGTTGGTACGGTTATTGATGGGTTGTCGGGTGTGGATATAGAAACTACAAAACTAGGAGCCATAGAATCAAAGATCTCAGGCGAGATGGACGTTTTTCGGCGGGACTTTGACCCAAAACGCTGAAAACAGGACCCTGAATTGAGATTCGGTCTAATTGCATGGGATCCTGTTTCTCCTTTTCGAATACACATAATACATTATATAATATATTATATAATAATATTAGAAAATAAGAATATAAAAAATCTTCATTTAAAACATAATTATATAAAATCTTATAAAGAATATTATATGTAAATCATTTTCTTTCTTAAAAATTAATATTTCATTTGTACGTTTGAGTTTCGTTGGTAATTTATAAATAATAGTAATATAATTTATAAATAATAATGAACAATATGTGAATATTGATAAATTATTTATGAGTAGTAATAAAGTAGTTTGTGAATATTAAAAAGTAATTATGTTTTCAAACAGACCATAATATTTGAAATAATTTTTTTCTTTTAATATCTAAATAAAATAATATACGTTTCTTATTTAAAATAGTGAGATCTATAATTAAAAAAAAAATGAATTTTCTCACCTCATCTCGTATGCACTTCACTTTTTTTAAAAGATTTTATTGAGCTTGGATATTTTAAAATGGTACAATTATCGAATATTTGATGTTGTTCAAAAAATAAATATAAGACTATCTTCATTGTTTATTTTTCTTTCACTTAAGATTGATAAAATCAGACAATAACTTGAGAAGTTTTTTTTTTTTTTTTTTTTTGGTTTAATTTCTCTCTTTTATGCGCGCATTTGTAAAAATGATATTTGGTTCTCCAAATTTCAGTAACTAAAGTGGAAGAGATATTAAAAGTAGGATATTTGCATTTATATCTATTTAAGTGAATTTCACAAACAATATTAAATATTCAACAAACACTATATAATCTTTTTTATCTATGTATCTCTCTTCCACTCTAAATTGTAGAATAAAGAGTTTTAGGATATTTAAATCCAAATAAGTGAGTCTCTGAAGGATTAAGTATTAGATATTCCAAAAATATGGATGACATGTTATTAAAATTACTTATATATCTTATAATAAGTTAGGAGTACGTATCATGTATTCATACTACACGACTATCTACGAACTGCTATTACTTAGGTGGGTCAAAACCAGTGTCCCCCTTTTACATTATTAGTTAAGCATGCACGTGCTTGATTCCTCGTATAGATTAATAATTTCAAATTAAGGAAAAAAAAAAAACAGCCCAAACCTACAAATTAATAATATTAAGTTGAAAAAAGAAGAGTTTGATCAAAATATGCCGAATCCAAAACCAATAATTAGTGGTGTAAATCGGTCCGGTTCGTGTGATGGACCGAAATTACATCATTTTCCTGAATTGGACAGGACCAAACACCCTTAGGGACCAGACTGGTAGCTATCAGTTCGATCTGGCCAAATTATTTTGTTATTTTGTTTCATCTTATTTTACAACTAAATTAATATTTTTTAAAATTATTAAAATTAAAATTATGTGAATTATTAACGTGGATTATATAACTAACTCATTAAAAAAAGTATTTAACTATAATTATATTTATGATGTTGATAGTTACTACTTACTAACTTAGACTTTACTCTTTAGTATGCATAATTATTAATAATGTCATACATTTTATATATGGTTAATAAATATCAAATAATTTTATTGTACATAGATTATTCATGCTTGCTTGAAACTTAGGTATTTAAAAAAAATACATAATTACTTTAATTAAGTATAAGTAGTAGAATATATATGAATGTATGATGTATTAACTATTTACATATAATGACGTATATAAATTATCACATGATTTATGATTTATTATTAATTGATAGCATATATTATTTTATATTTTATATGTTCAATAATAATAAATTAGATAAAAATTATATCATTAACTTATATAATTACTATAAAAATTAATATATTAATTTATTAATAATACTTTAAATATATATAGTTCGGTCCGGTCTAGTCTAAAATTTATAGACCCCGGGACCAAACCGAATTTTTTTGGTCCACAATTTGTGGGACCGAAATCGACCGGTACAGTTTTCGGTCCAGTCCGGTCTAGATCGAAAATTTCAGTCAGTTAATTTTTTCGGTTCGGACCGAAAGTTGTATACCCCTATCAATAATGTTAAGTGGAATAAGTTGACGTGCATACTTTTACGAGCATCCAAAATACGATAACAGTTCCTTAGTGCTCGTCCCCCCACCCCTAAAGCACTTTTGCTCTCCTATGAGCACTTTGCTTTTCCATGATGCTTGTCGAAGTCGTAAGCTACATACTCCTTTATGTTAGGGGCGAGCATGTTCGTTTTCGTGCTCCACGATGTTTGTCTAGTATACGAACACTTATCTTTCTTTTGTTCTTGTCAGGGGCGAACACTTTTTCTCTCCCTAGAATTGCATGGTGGGTGAACACTTTGTTTTCCTGATGCTCACCTGGGGGTAAGCAGTTTTGTGCTCCACACTACTGGGGATTGTCGAAAGGCCAAGTTCTAGCTTGCTATTATTGAGGAGGAAAAAAATAGGCCTTTGCCCGGGATTACCAAGGAGGAAGGGAACTAAGCCTTTACTCAGAATCACCAAGAAATATCAGTTTCTACAAGGCACTGGTCACGATTATCGAGCTAAGAAAAATAACTTGCTTGGCATTATTGAAGCAAGGTCGATCTCTACAAGATCATCTCGCAACTACTAATGAGGATTGAAACTAAGTCTTGCTCGGAATCATTGAGTAAGACTAATCTCTACTAGACTTTTTTGCGATTACCTAGGAGGAAAGAAAAAGACCTACACAGAAGCACCATTAAAGCCTTTATGGAGACATCGAAAATACTTCCATGGAGGTGACATAAAGAACTCATTGGAGGAACCAAAAAAAGATCTCATTCGAGATTAATGAGTAGGGCAACGAATTAGGGTAAAATTCTCGGGTAAACCGCATCCTGAACCATCAAACCTCGAAATTCACAACCGAATGGTCCCCCCAAACCATCATCCCTGAAATCCATACCAGACAAACCAAAGAACACAACACAACAATTTCATAGAAGCGAAAAACAAGAAGAAACACAACATCATGCAACATGAAAGCCTAAAATGAAAATAGATACGAGAAATGAGGAACTCGAGGAAGAAAACCATATAAATGGACAGTGTTGTAAAGCTAAAATGAGGGGTTGAGTTCTGAGGGCAGAAGTGAAAAGGAGTGGCCATCTCTAGAATGGTGAATGCCTACGCCTGCCAATATGACCGAAGCACGATACCTTTTCCATGGAACTAAGTGTGCCCAAACCTAATTTGGTTTGAGGTGATCGAAGAATGGCTAGGCAAAGTAAGGGTATAGAGACAAAAAGAAGGAAATTGGGGACTAAATGAGCTAGAACCATTGGACAAGGAATGTGCAAAAGGGAAGAGGAATGGGCCCAAACCTATCAATATGAATCGTATAGGGCACTTTCTCCTTGGAACCAATTGCACATAGACCTGATTTGGTTGGAGGTGATCGAAGAACTAGTGGGAATGCAAGGATTTAGAAATAAAAAGAAGGAAATTTGGGACTGAACGACCAAGAACAACTAGAGAAGAATGGGCAAAAGAAGGAATGGATCCTTGAGAATGATGAATTCATGAGCCTGTCAATATAAACCATGCGTTGAGAGGTGACTTGATTCCTATTGAAAAAGAGCATCTACAGATTGTTAGCTTGAGTGAAGTTTCAGATAGAGAGTTCACTTGTCACCTGCTTAACACTTAGCTCAAGCAGGAAGCTAACCCATGAGTTCACTTGACACTCTAATCAAGCGAATGCCAACTCGAGAGTTTGCTCGACACTCGCTTGACAATCAGCTTGAGCCCAATGCCAGCCCTAATGTTCGTTCAAGCACCACTTGATATACCGCTCGAGTGAATGTTCAGTTTAGGGATTCTCGTGCCGTTGAGTATATATACATAATATTGTTTATGTATTTTACTTTTGAAGCAGCCATATTATACACACACACACAAACACGAGAGAGAGTCATTTTGTAAAGAATCCTAAGAGTTCATTGGGTGTATTGGGGCTCTGGGATTGAGGATTCTGTGATTAATCTCTTGTACTATACCTTTGTTGATAGTGAATTCATTGAGATCGACCCCGTCAATGAACGTAAACTCACATTGAGTCAAACCACTTAAATCTTGATGTTCTTTGTGTGATGTTGAATTATCTTTTTTATTTTTTTCGCTAATTCACTTTAATTTAGCTGTTAATAACTAGTTAATCACAAAAAACTGGTATTAGAGCCCCAGGATCTATGCGAGATCTTGAGGGATGATTATGACCAAGTTTGAAGTGGAGAAATTTGACGGTTAGAACAGTTTCAATTTATAGCGTATCAAGATAAATGTTCTGCTGCGACAACAAGGTTTGTCAAAAGTATTGGATGGGAATGTGTCTGATGATTCTCCTGCACCGTCAAGAGAAGGAGAAGAGAAAGCACATAGTGCTATCCTGCTGTCACTATCAGATGGAGTTTTGAGGGAGGTTGCTGATGAGGAGACCACTGCTGTCTTTGGACTAAACTTGATAGCCTGTATATGAAGAAATTGTTCACCAACCGTTTGTATCTGAAACAACGGTTATACATGCTCAAAATGAAAGAAGGGACTCCTATCTTTGAACACTTAGATAATTTAATAAGATTATTATGGATCTAAGGAATATTGACATTAAGCTTGAAGAAGAAGATCAAGTCTTAACTATTTTGTGTTTGTTGCCTATGTCGTTTGATAATTTTGTGAATTCCATGATTTATGGTAGAGATATTATTTCCTTGACAGATGTGAAATCTGCTTTGAATTCTAAGAAATTTAGAACTAAATTGAATGTAAATGGCACAGATAATCAAGTCAGTGGCTTGTTTGTTAAGGGTTTTTTTAGCAAGACTAGATCTAGTGAGAGGAGTTCAAAAAAGAACATGGGTAAATCTAGGGGCAACTCACAGTCAAAATTTAACAAGAAAAATGTTAAATGTCATTACTGTCATAAGTTCGGTTATTACAAGAATGAGTAGCCTAAACTGAAAAATAAGGAGGAATGAACTAGTTCCTGTAATGTCGTTAGTGTTACTAATAAAAAGTTTAATTACTATAATATTGTCTTAGCATATTCCAGAGTTGAAGAAAAATCTTATTTCATTAGGCACTCTTGATTCTTTGGGTTTCTAGTACACCGGTGAATGTGGAGCTATTAAAGTCAATAAGGGCTCCATGATTGAATGAAAGGAGATAAGACATATGGTCTTTATTTCCTTCAAGACAGTACAGTGATAGGTGCAGCTACAATGTCTGTTTCAGATGATCCAGACTCAAATATTACTCACTTGTGGCACATGCGTTTGGGTCATATGAGTGAAAAAATGGATGTCTATTTTGAATAAGTAGGGTTTGTCGTGTGATAAGAAAATAGAGAAACTTGAATTTTGTGAACATTGTGTGTTTGAAAAACAGTGCAAGGTTCAGTTTACTACAGGGGCTTACAAAACTAAAAATATTATAGACTATATTCATTATGATCTTTAGGGCCCATCTTCTGTTCCATCAAAAGGTGGAGCTCAGTATTTACTCACGTTCATTGATGATTACTCAAAAAACTTTTGGGTCTATTTTTTGAAACAAAAGAGCGATGTATTTGCTAACTTTAAACCATGGAAGGCTTTGATTAAAAATCAGATAAGATAGAAGGTAAAGCAACTTCGAACTGACAATGATATGAAATTTTGTAAATGTGAGTTTGATAAGTTCTACAAAGACGAAGGTATTGCCAAGCACCACATAGTTAGACACATTCCACAACAAAATGGAGTGGCTGAATGGATGAATAGGACTCTCTTAGAGAGAGCCCACAGTGTTTTTTTGAATGCCGGCTCGTCTAAAGACTTATGAGCTGAAGTAGTCAACACAACTTGCTATTTGGTTAACCGCTCTCCAGCCACAGCTATTGAATTGAAAACTCCAAATAAGGTATGGTCTGGTACTCCTACTGATTATTCAAATTTGAAAAAAAAAATCGTTATCCTGCATATTTCATATTAATGAATGAAAACTTGAGCCAAGGACAAAGTAAGGCATATTCATAGGATATGCTAGTAGAGTGAAAGGATTCAGGTTATGGTGTACTAATCTTAAATCACCCAAGTTTGTAATTAGTAAAGATGTTGTATTTGATGAACAATCCGTGCTTAATCCAAGATAGGAGTTTACTGTGTCTACAAGTGAAAAGTAAGGTAATGGCAAGAAGGTGGAGTTGCAAGTTGCAGCTTCACACGGGGTGCCAGGGTGAGCAAGACTACATTATAGCTATTGGTAGATAGATGAGGCAGATCAGACTACCTCAAAGATATGCTTATGCAGACATGGTGATGTATGCACTTACTACGACAAAGGACATTATTGGTCAAGAGCCTTCTAGTTATTTAGAAGTCGTCAAGAGTAAAGAGTCTGCACAATGGTGAGCAACGATAATTGAAGAGATTAAGTCTTTTCACAAGAACCAAACCTGAGATTTGGTTAAGTTTCCTAAGAAGACAAAGATTATTGGTTGCAAATAGGTCTTTAAGAGAAAATAAGGAATCTAAGGTATTGCAGATGTAAGGTACAAGGCACACTTAGTTACAAAGGGTTATAGTCAAAGAGAAGGTGTGGACTTCAATGAAGTTTTCTCTCCAGTTGTGAAACACAATTCAATTAGAGTGTTACATGCTATGGTGACATTGTATAACCTAGAGCTACAACAACTTGATATTAAAACAACGTTCCTACATGGTGAGCTTGAAAAAACTATTTACATGCATCAGCCGAAGGGGTTCATTGTTGAAGGTAAAGAAGATCATGTATGCAGATTAAAAGAATCATTGTATGGTTTGAAGCAGTCTCTGAGGCAATGGTATAAGCATTTTGATTCTTTTATGATTGATCATGGTTATTTAAGGAGTAGCAATGATAGTTTTGTTTATCACATGCAGTTGTCTGATGAGTCTTTCATTTATTTATTACTTTATGTTCATGATATACTTATTGCTACCAAAGGCATGTATGATGTTAGATTGTTGAAAACTCAACTCAGTAATGAGTTTTAAATGAAAAACTTAAATGTTGCAAAGAATATTTTGGGATGGAGATTCACAGAGATAGGAAATCTGGAAAGTTGTACTTGTCCTAGAGAAAATACATTGAGAAAGTTCTTGAGAAGTTTGGAATTAGACATTCCAAACCAGTAAATACACCATTTGCTACACATTTTAAACTTTTAGCATCTTCATCTCCTCAGACAAACGAGGAGGAACAATTCATGACTAATGTTTCATATTCCAATGTAGTGGGTAGTATTAAGTATGCAATGGTTTGTACTCGTCTAGACATTTCGCAGGAAGTGAGCGTTGTTAGCATGTACATGGCTAGTCCAGGTACGGTTCATTAACAGGCTGTGAAATGGATACTCAGTTATTTGAAAGGGGTTTCGAATTTTAGTAGTCTTTGATAGAGAAACAGATTTCTATTCCAGGGTTGTTGGTTATATTGATTTTGATTATGTTGGGAACTTAGATAAGAAATGATCATTGACAGTGTATGTTTTCATTTTGTGTGGTTTTGCTATTAGTTGGAAAGCAACACTACAATCTACTGTTGTTTTATCAACTACAGAAGCAAGATATATAACAACAACAGAAGCTCTGAATGAAGTCATTAGGTTGAAAGGTCTTATCAGTGATTTGAGAATACAACAAGATGAAATTTCAGTGTTTTGTGACAACCAAAGTGCAATACATTTGACCAAAAATCAAATGTATCATGAGAGAACCAAGCACATTGATATCAGGTATCATTTTCTTCGGAAGGTTGTTACAGAGGATATGATAGAAATTCATAAGATTGCTATTACTGAGAATCCAACATATATGATGACGAAGCCAACATTTGGTGTTCAGGGTTCGTGATTCCCTTAGGGGATTTGGTGGAGGGGGTTGATTCTTTGTTTGATGGATTTTTGTTAGGCTTGACGGAATTCAAGGTGGAGTTTTGTTGAGAGCTGGCTTGATTTCTGTTGAAAAAGTACTTCTATAGATTGTTCGCTCGAGCAATGTTTCTGTCGCTCAAGCGAAGTTTCAGATAGAGAGTTCACTTGATACTCTGCTCGAGTGGGAAGCCAACCCGTGAGTTCGCTTAACACGAGCTAAGCCCAACGCTAGCCCTAATGTTCGCTCGAGCATTGCTCGCATGCCGCTCAAGTGAATGTTCAGTTTAGGGCTTTTCACGCCGTGGAGTATATATACATGCTATTTTATATGTATTTTACTTTTGAAGCATATTACACACACACACAGAATCCCTTAGTAAAGAATCTTAGGAGTTCATTAGTTGTATTGGGGCTCTGGGATTGAGGATTCTATGATTGGCCTCTTGTACTCCACTTTTATTGATAGTGAATTCATTGAAACCGACCCCGCTAGTAGACGTAGGCTCACATTAAGCCGAACCACTTAAATTTTGATGTCCTGTGTAATTGTTGAATTTTATTTTTGATTTGTTTTCGCTAATTCACTTTAACTTAGACGTTGATAGCTAATTAATTTTAAATATTTTACCATGAACATTAATAATAGGATCTTTGATTTTTTATGATCCACAATAATAAAAGAATGATAATTAAACACGTACATTTCTCCATCTGTTTGATGAAGAAACTAATATGACTATGAGAGAATGATCATCCTAAAAACTTTGCCTCCTAAGTGTCTCCCGATGGCTAGAGGCACAATGATGTTGTAGGTGAGAACCCTTAACCCCTTAGCCTTATTTATAGACTTCTGACCATCAAGAAATCTAGATTTTGTATTTGACTATGATTAGAGGTATAGAGTTAATCTTATCTCTTAATAGTTTTCTTATCCCATTATAACTCATCTATTAACTAATAAGTTTTGAGCTATTCCAAACTCTATCAAGATGGGTGTGTGAGACATAGAGTTTAAATAAAACTCATATATTCTCCCACTTCGCTCATACGCCCATAAAATAATATTTTCAGTTTATGGGTTTATCACAGAAAATTAATCATACTGCACAAAAATTTCCTTTCATGTACCAAAACACCAGTAAGTTAATTTAACATAATCTTTAATTGGAATAATTAAGGCTAATATTGTAATGCCTTGGGCTCCAATTAATGTCTATTGTAGATATTATCTTGTCATCATTCATCCACACCATTTAATGTACATATAAAGTGGAAAAACAAGAAAATAGAAACAACCATAACAAATATCTTTCAATGTCCAGTAACAAAATGCTCAGCATATCAATGATCTCTTTAACATGTTCACATCATGAGTATAAGCATATAACCCATCTTTTCAACATGTCCTTTAAAGTATAATCATTAATACACTATTGTTATGGACATATTTGTTTCTGTACTTTCTTCTTAACACTTAGGTATTTAAAATTTTATTAAATAATTATCATTCGAAGAAAAAATTATTCTGAGAAATTCTTGCAATACTTTCTTAGCGGCTTGGCTATAAATCGACAATTCCAAGTCCTAAAATATATTTCCTCAATCAAATATCATGCATTGTGGTCTCAAAGCATACCACAAACTTAATCCCTATTGCACATGAAGTAGTAAAAGATTTGCCTCATACTTTTCCATAAAATAACTCTACTAGATAGCAAAATACATAACTATAACTGTATTTTTCATCATTAGAGTAATCCCACAAAATAGGGTATGAATATCCAGTCACCTTAAGAGTATCAGTTCTTCTTAAGACTACAATATAGTCTTTAATTTCTTACAAATAACCTTACACTCTTTTCACAACTTTTGGGTCAAACATCCTTGGGTTACTTTGGCAACAACCAAGAATGTCAACTGAAAAACTGATATTCAGCCCAATACAAGTTTGTGCAATCATCAGATTTATTATAACAATCATATATAGGATTTCCTTAACAACCTATTCAATTCGAGAACACTGTAAAATATTGAGTATGTCACATTTTGTTTTTAAAGCAACTATTGAACAACAATTCTTCATATAAGATCTTCTAAAACTCTATGTAACTATACTAAGACAATCCAAACACTCATCGTCTTGGTATTAAAATTCAATTCCAATTACAAATAATATCTCATTCATAAATTTCATTTTTAAAGTTCTTTATAGACATAACTTTAATGGCATATTACAAACCATAATTTATTCTTGCCAAAAGTCATATACATGCATGACCATAAATACAAATATACTCCCACTGACTTACGGGTATATATATTAACAATATTTTTCTTAATTCCAAAACAATATTGGTATTATCAAATTTAAGATAATAATTTAAAAAAAATATATGTTACCTCTTCTAAGTAATCATTTTCTTGTAGATTTCAAACTTTCACTTTACAATTATTTTCACATATGTTTAATGTAACTCTAGATCATAATGAGTTACGAATGTCATGTCATAGTGATCCTTAATGAGTTCTTTTAGGTTTAATAGAAAATTTCTCTGATCAATGCTCATTTTTTAGTAAAATCCTTAATTACAAGTCTAACTTTATATCGTTCAACATTGCCCTTAAAGTCAGGATTTTATCTCCAAGAGCCATTTCCATTCAACTTTTCATACATTTCAGACAATTTAGACAAAATTTCAGACTTTATATTGATCCATGGATTTCAATCACTCTTTTATGGATCACTCTGTTATATAATCATTTATTTCTATAATTTGTGAAAACATATGTAAACTTTTATTTATTTTTATATCACATTCAAACTTTGAAGATACACCACGTAGCCTAACCAAATAACAAATTAAGAAGATTACAAGAGATTACCTATTCTAATTTCTCTATGACCAATTCTTCAATGGTATTTCTTTGATGAGGCGGATGATAATTTGCTTGTTGTTCCATATTATCATTAAGATAATCATAAAAGGAAACTACCAGAATTTTCAAAAGTACAAGAATGCACTTCACGACAATCACATCTCTAGTTTTCATACTTTTACTGATTTTGCCAACCATAAGAGATTTGACATTTTAATTTTCTCAAAATTCAAACCATAAATAGAAACAAAACAGCCTAGATCATTTAAATCTCTCTGAGTAATCAATAATGATAATGTGTTCAATAACTATTATAGGATTAAACTTCATTTGGGTTATAAAGTATTACTATAATTTGACTATCCATACATGTATATCAATCCATAACTCAAAAATAAATCATTAAGGCTACATTACTAAGAACACGATATAAGTTCTACATATGATTTTGAAAAGTTTTACTACATTTTTCAAGAAGTTAATGAAATAGGTCAGAATTATAGCCCAACTCTTAATATTTTTTATGACACTACTTTAATTCAATTCAATGATTTTCACATTTCTATTTAATTGTAATTCCTCTTCATGAGAAGTACTTCAAGAATTACCAATGACTTGAGACTTCTCATATACCAGATAGATACATTCACATCATGAAAATATCTATAAAAGTAATGAAATACTTATATGAAACATTATAGAGAAAAAGATTTACATGTGTCTATATCCATCATCTCAAAAAACTCTTTATTCCTTGTGCCATCTTTTTTTGATATATTTGATTTGCTTTCCTTTTATATAAATCAATACACATCCTGAGATTAGAAAATCTAAATGCAAAAAATATTTTATTTACTAATCTCTATAACTTTTCTTGGAGATATTCTCTAATATTTTATGTCACAAATTATGTTTCAAATTCTATGCCACAAATTGTAAAAATTTTCATAAATTATTTTCCATTTGGTTCCAATACATACCTCATAAGTAAATAGGAAAAACTTTTAACAAAAGTACTATTATAAAGGCAGATAACAATTTTATTGGAAGGAAAAATAGAACAAACAGAAATGGTATTTTGAAACAATTTAAAGTTCAACCACTAAAATAAGTATCAATATTTATAGATTTTGATTTGAAACTTATACAGACAAAATAAATATGAACATTTGCACTCAAATTTAACCACTAAAATAAGTATAAATATTTATAGAGTTTGATTTGAAACATATATAGACAGAATACATATAAACATTTGCACTCAAGTTCAATCTAAAAAGAATGTATAAACATGTATAAGATCTGATTCGAAACTTATACAGAAAAAAAGGTTTACCCTTCCCTTTGAATCATGTCTTATGCTTAGGGCATCTAAACCTTTATGTATCATTGTTTCTTTCAAAATTCAATTGATACAATTCTTATATTTTCATTACCATCATTTTATTACTTTCCCAAAAAATACAATTACTTTTTAATACAAATTTAAAAAATCAATTTAACAACCATGCTACCAACTCGTTCATATCTTATTATTTTAATAAAGTAATAATGCATCTGGGGTAAACCATTATATACAAAACAAGAAGATTTCATCATTTCCATTTCTAAAGTTCAAAGTTTGATATTTAATAATTAATTTCATCTTCTTAAACATTATTTCTTTCTGACCCTTACCACTATTATCAATAATATTTGATTTTAGACTTGAAATAAGTGAAAGAGGGTCTAGAACTATAGTCATTCCCAAATTAGACCTTAGTGAAAATCTGACATGCTCATATTTCTCTAAATTACTGTATATTTTGTATAGAAAACCTTGTAAAGATATTTGTATTCTTACTACAAGAAAAACATTTTAATCACATTAATGATTTTAGTTCGACATTCATAAACAATAACATAATTTAAACTATTATGTATGAAATAATAGTGTCATTGAGATCCCTCCTTTGGGAGTGAACCCCAACATACAAAATGTTCCCTCCAATTTTAAATTAAGTGGATGAACTAGCTGTATCATTATAATTTTTCTTTGGGAGTAAACTCTCACGTACAAAATGTTCCCTCTAACTTTAAATTATATGGATGATTAGCTGTATCACAATAATTCTCCTTTGGTAGTAAACTTGACATACAAAATGTTCACCCCAACTTTATTTTAATAGATGAATTAGTAGTGTCATTAAAATCCTCCTTTGGAAGTAGATCTTGATACACGAATTGTTCACTCCAACTTTACTTTAATGGATGAACTAAGTAATGTTATCAAAATCTTCATTTGTGAGTAGATCTTGACACACAAAATGTTCGCTCCACCATATCCACCTTACTATGAGATTTAATGATTTGTCACAAAAAATTAAGACAGTCTTGTACCTTTGGACAACCAGTATTTTCTTTAATTTTGATATAATTCATTTGTCCCGTATTGGATAAGCAAATATATACATGGCATGATAATAAGAGCCAAAATAAACAATTGATACATGTATTTAATAATAACATGTACATAGGATTTAATACATGTATTTAACAATTATAACATGCATAAAAATAAAATTTAATAAATGTATATACCAATAATAACATGTATAGAAAATGTAATAAATTTAATATATGTATTTAACAATAATAACATGCTTAAAAATTAGTTTTTTTTAATATTCTTTTATTGACAATATTAAAAAAATATATATAATTTGGTTGGATCCGGGTCAGAACCAGATCCGGACGGTCAACACAAACACATTGCGTGATGCAGTTCAATACTCGGGTCGGTCCATGGATTTGGCATTGGTGATTCAATCATTTTTTTTTTTTAATAAAGTCAGTTCGGGCTGGGCCAACTTCAGCCCACTATTTTAATTGTTGTGTCATTCAATACTTCAAACAAGGTCTCCTTGGACTTGGACTAGATCTATAAGACTGCGTTTAGATGTTGAAGTGAGTTGAGTTGAGATAATAAAATATTATTAAAATATTATTTTTTAATATTATTATTATTTTAGAATTTAAAAAAATTGAATTTTTTATTATATTTTATTTTAAAATTTAAAAAAATTATAATAATTAATTAAGATGAGTTGAAATGGATTGATAATTCAAACGAAACCAAATTATAATCACTTGTAATTACATCGAATTGAAGGTACTAGCTAGGGCGTAATTTGTACCCAAAAAAAACAAAAAAAAAAAAAAAAAATGGTACGTACCCACTAGAGGAATTAGTCAAAGCTGTATTAATATTCCTATTTATCATCCGTACGATTGTTCAGCAGTAATGCTGATAATTAAAGTTCTCTTTAATTTCAGTTTAAGCTAATCTATATGAGATACCAAGAAAGAGAAATATTAATTATTACAATAAAAATTAAGAAATTAAACTTTATGAGATCAGATCGTTCAATATTAATAATTAATGGCTGTCTGCTTTGAAAAGATAAAGACTTTTCTAATGATCGATCGATATTTTACGTCTCAGATCCCATGCATCAAAATTGGTACCCACCTATATATTTCTAGTTTTCTTCTTTATCAAAATAATATATATTTCGAGAAAGAAAGCATGTCAAGTTACTATGCAAAATTAATACACACAGTAATGAAGATCAAAATCAAAATTTATAGTATAATTTATGGAGATCATATGATATCTATAATCTAAATCTCTGATACTATATGTTAAATATTTTAACATGAATATTAATAATCGAATCTTTAATCTTTTATAATCTATAATAATAAAATAATAATAATTAAACACGTGCTTAAGTCCTAAGAGAAACGTAACATGAACTCTCTTTGTCTATAGAGAATAGATATTCTATGGACAGCCATCATCAGCCATCAAGTTCTAGCACTACAAGAGTCAGCACTTTGATGCAGGCCCGATTAATGCTTTAGCTGCACTCAAAGCTGCAAGTGTGCGTACTGTAGTCTCTAATTTTTCTTTTGACTGAAACGCGCACTTTTATCCTTTGTTCTTTACCACTTTCGATGACTTGACTCACACATTTCTACCATACATGTTTGGTTTTGGTGTGACCTTTCTTTTTATAAACAAAATAAATTATAATATTAAAGTAAGTTCATCTAAATATTAATATATTATTTTATATTTATTAATACTAATAAATAAAATAAGTATAGAGTTCATAGCAATACAACTTTGTACTGTGATGACCCCTATAAAACTTGGTACATAACATGAGAGAAATGTTATTTTTTTTTACATTATAAGATATGAATAAATAAAAATAAATAAAAGGTTAAAGAGAGAGAAGAATATATCCGTTTGGATAGTGAAAGCGTTTCATTTTATATTATCATTATAATTTTTTTAAATTTTCAAACAAAATATAATAAATAATTCAATTTTTTCAAATCTCAAAATAATAAAAATATTAAAAAATAATATTTGAATAATATTTATTTAACTTTTATCTAAAATTATATTATCTCATCTCACTATCCAGATTGCATCAAAAGAAACTTGAAAAAGATTAAATAAAAAGAGAAAGTCAAATGTAAGTTTTTGGAAACGAGATAAATGTAGAGTGAAATGGGAAAAATTGATTATGAGGTTTAAAGGTAAAAAGTGTCAATCGATTTTTATTTTTATTTTTGTTAGCCACTTTTAATTTATTGATTTTTTTTTTAATTCAAATTTATAAGCTGATGTTCTTTTTGTCAAAAGCTTTGCTTTTTTGCCAAGTCTTTTGTAAGCCATTGATAGCTTTCTTTCTTTATTAGACCCTTAATAATTTCTCTTTTTAGACCAAATCAGAACAGACCAAATCATTCTCAGATGGACAGAATGCAAGGATTTTGTTCCTTCAGAACCATTACCTTAACTTAATTTCTGCCTTTTGCACCGCAAACTCTTATTTCTTTTTCTTTTTTTTAAAAAAAAAATATATATATATATTTATGCGTACGTGGCTTTTTGTTTTGGGAATAATAATAAGTAAAAGTCTTGTGCAGAATTTTTGTGAAAAAAGTGAATTTTATTAAAAAAATTAATTTTTTTATAGTAAAATTTATTTTTTTTATAAAAAAATTGCGTGACATTTGTATATTTAAAATTTTAAAACTCGTACAAATCAAAAATAAAAATTCTGGCTTTATATATGCTTTACTTCTAATTTCTTTCAAGAATTGTAATTTTTTCATTGGGAGAATAGTTGCGTTTGGGTAGTAAAGTATTCTCAGATATTTGTGAATAGTAATGAATAGTAATAAAAAATATGTAAAAAATAATAAATCGTAATGAATTATTCTGAAAATATCTGAGTATCCAATATCCAAACTAAATATAACAACATCATTTTGGATGTTTATGGTAAGTTTGCTTAAAACGATGTCCAGGTTGATGATCTTTGGGATCCACCTTTGATCATGTCAAATTAAAGTTCATGGTTTACATTAAATGAAAATCCAATAAATATATACCTCTTGGAGCAATGATTTTATTGGAATTAATAAGTATGCAGTAAGATATACATAAAAATGAAGCGTACGTGTAATATTTATTGAAGTAATACCATGTGAGAAATCTATATCAAAGATACAATGAATGATGCATGATGCCCACTCACCTTAATACACTAAATTATTGAGTGAAAAAGAGCCTTAAAAAAAAAAAAAAAAAACATGTTATGGGTCCTCAAAGTCCCAAATCACACCAAAACTCTAATGCAATATCTCAACGCTATGATAAATTTTATATAATAAAATATGAGATTAGCTAATTAAGCAATTGGTGGTCCTCTCAATCAGCAATGGTCCACGTCATGTCGTTTTCGAAGATCCAATGACAAACTTCAATCTTCCCCGGGATGGAACCTAGTGCCACGAAGGCACCATGCTCTGACCCCCAAGCTGACGTGTCAATATGACATATGGCAATGCCTTCGTTGGTCTTGGTCTTGCTCTCCACGTCCAGAATATCAGCCTCATACACCCTAACTTTGGGTACAGAGTGACAATAATACAATAGGTATGGGTACAAGCTTTGATGGCATGAGACTGATTTGGTCACTTCTCCACCGTTGATCCCTTTGACCTTCCCAATCATCACCTTTTGCTTTGACCCACTCACATTTTTTGTGGTTCTCACCGTCACGTCGTGGCCCAAGACCGAGACGGCAAAGTCTACCATGTCCTCCGCCGAGCCCACACATCGCTTGGTCTCGCCCCGGCTGGGAGCCTTCTCGCACTCCGCCAGCGCGTTGGATAGCACGCTCTCCATAGTCGAATTCTCTCGCGCGTGGAAGATTTCCTTGAGCTCGGACAAGCGTGAGGTCGAGAAGGGTAATTTTGACAAAATCCCTGGAGGTAAAAATGATCTTCTGGGCATTCGGTCTCTGATGTCGGGCATCATCATGACATTTCCCTGCTTCAAATCAGACTCCCGGAAAAACTTGCCCGGTTCTACCCATCTATTTACATGACTGCCACCCTCCCGTAAAGAACCCTCTGATACTGTGCTGAAATTGTTGTACTCAGAGAAGGCGACACCCTTAACGGTATAATCTTTGAATGTCCGATCCATGCTGTAAGATTTGAACTCGACATTGGTCCGACCTGTCGACCCCTTACCGTACTCTTTGAACGTGTCGTTTCCGTGATTGAACGATCTTCCATAGCTCGCAAATCTCACTTTGCCGGAGTTGGAATTCCTGGCATAAGATTGAAAAGAATCGTCGCCCACATTTGCTCCATTTCTATATCTTGAGAAGCTATCTATCCCAGAGTTTCCTCCCATGCCATAGCTCTTGAAATTGTTGTGTGGGTTATTCCCTGACTGACCGTACGCTCTGAACGAGTCATTTGCACCATTACCCAACTCGCCATAGCCAGTGAAACCCGAAGCAATTATGTTGGAGTTGTCGCCGTAGCTGTTGAACTCGCTAGGGCCACTGTTTGCATTCTTACCGTAGGCAGTAAATGCTTCGGAACCCGAGTTGGTATCGTCGCTGTAGCTTGAGAAAGAAAGTTTGTGGTTGTTAGCGTCGGAGTCATAGTTTGTGAATCGGAGATTCGGAACGTTGACGAGTTTGTCGTAGTTCTTAAACTCCCCGGAGCCGCCGGTGGCTCCTGAGCCGTAGCTGGTGAAGTTGGAGTCAGCAACGTTTGCGTTGTTTGCGTAATTGGTGAATGCTTCGCTGTGGGCGGTGGAGGCTCCGCTGTACTTCTTGAACGAGTCGCCGGGGTTGTTCAGCCCGTCGGAGTAGTTCTTGAAAGAGTCGACGCCACCTCGACGGGAAGAGCCGTAGTTGGCGAAGCCTTTGTTGGAATAGACGGCGAAGTTGGCGTCTTTGTCGTGCTTATTGTCCAGCACTGTGCTCGAGGAGTCGAAGGAACAGTACAAGTTGGCTAAGGAGCAGAAGGAATCGAGGTGTGCAGAGAGGGAGTTTTGGTTGGCGAGTTTGGTAAGAATGGCGAAGTTGATTGCATTGAGAGGGGAGGCTTTGGACAGAAGGAAGAGTGGTTTCGGGAGGTTGTTGGAGATGCGCTTGCTCCAGTAGCGGATCAGGGAGGCTCTGGGCGTGAATGGGTTAGCTTGGAGTACTTCTGAAAAGCTTGGTAGGATTTCAGTACTAGTTTCAGTGATCTTGGCTTGAAAAACCTACAAAGATAGCAAAAAGCCCAAGAAGGTAGAAGAGAGTGTTATAAAAGAGATTTGTGTTATATTAGGCCAAAATAAGAAGAGATCAGACAGGTACACTTACATTGAAAGATGAGAGCAATAACACCAAGAAGAGCAAGAGGAAATTCGTCGTATTGATTTGTCTGTCCATTGGGAGAGACATGCACAGAGAGAGTACTTGGTCTACTCAGAGCATAAATAGAGATGGCAGCCTGTCTTTTTCCTAATCTTTGTTTTCTTTTGCTTGTGGGAATTGTTTAGCCTAAGAAAGTAAGCAGGAGTTGTTAATTCTTTTTCCCCAAATGCCAGTATATATTAATATTGTTTGTAAGCTTTGGACAGACAGTAAGAGTTAACATCAAAGCAAGAAAGAAAAAGCCAAGATATCATGCTTTTGATCAAGTCTGCCTTCAGGTAGAGATTTCAAGCATTAATATATTATGCTTTGGTTCAGATGGGACACAGGCATTCTTGTAAAGAACTGAGATATGGTGCAATATTATGTAGAACAAGTATCAAGGATTCTCCCTGTACTAGTAAATAAAGATATTAATACAATAATCATGGCCAAAATGATAAGATAGTAATCTTTAAGCATTGAAATAGGAAAACTGGGAAACTAATAGCATAGATTAGGTAGTGGCCAGTGGGAAGACAGCAGTTGTTTTGCAGTGAACCAGAGCATCATCTCAGAAGTCAAGAGTTTTTGTACACGTTTCAAAGGGCTGGACACGAATACCCAAAAGAGTAATTGTAGAAGTCCAAAATAACGTGGGGGAATTCATGGTGTTTTGATAATATTTAGAGCTTCGATTTATAATAATCCCAAACTCAGAAATGCTTCCCTTTTGACTCAAGTGCCCCACCCACTTGGAGCACTAGTGCGCAGAGTGCAGCAGTGTACAGTTAAAACTTAAAAGTCTCGGCTATCAAGGAGGGATCCCACCGGCTCTGGCAAGAAACCTAATGCTTGCTTGTCAAACCAGCAAGAAGCAATTGCTTTGGGAACAAAAAGAAAATAATATGGCTCGGAACTCAGAAGAAATGATAAAAAGTAAAAGAACCTCTGTTCAAGAGAGGCAAAAGATGCACGCACGTATAAGCAAAGTTGGGATTGTGCTTTATGGTATTAATAGGTGGGCAAGAATGCTACTGTTAGAAATGAAGTTGGAACTTCAATTCTAACTGCTACATTGACAATGAACCAGATATTGTTAAGTCTAAAATTTAGTTAGAATGTTATAATAACATGGATTTGTAGCTAGATTAGTCCATATTAGACTAACTATCTTAAAGTTTAAATAATAATAAAATATTATATATTTTAATAATATAAATTTTTATTTTAATATTTTACAAATACACTTCATATATTAATTAATAACTTTATTAAAAAATAAAATTATTATTTTTCAACTATTTTTTCTCTCAATCTAATTATTCAATAAATATATTTGTCCAACCATTCACCCAACAATCAAATATACAAACATACCAACATTTTTTCTACCCAACAATTACATGGTTACCATAGCACTAACATCCAAGAATAGCAATTACAAATAGCACTAACATCCATAGTTGTAAATCACAAATATTTTTCAATTTTTACAAATATTCTGAACATCCATAATTGATAGACAACAACCAATCTAGCTATTAGTACCCCAAAATTGATAGACAACAACCAATCTATTTGGTATAACTCATGTTAATGAGACAACAACTTGAACCATACTTCCTACAGATAACCCGTGTCCAGTCCAGCAGGAACACACAGTGCAAATGAACGTGAGCTATGGTTTTACCAAGAAACCCACTACCCCTCCCAATTATCTTTTCCACTTCTACTTGTGCATCTTTAAGATTGATTCCCATAGATTTAAGAACCTTTGCAGTAATTCTTATTCCTTCGCCAATGAGACCCAACAAGATCTGCTCTAGCAACTAAACCAGAAATATTAGCTGACTGAACCAAAACCCTTGCCATGACGCCAACCAACTACCCTGCATATCAGTTAACACGTCAGTCTAACACAATAACAAAGTTTCAAAGGAAACCTTCAAGAAGAAATATAGAGCATCCTCCCAACATACACCAGAGTTCTCAAAATTATGAACCAACAGCCAATTTATTCACAAAACAAGATGGGAATAAAAATGCACTTCATAGTTCAGAATTACCAATCAAGGTGCTTTTGACAAATTGTTGTGTCTATAAACACAAGCATTTAAAACACGTATGGCACAAACTATCTAAATCATGATTTTCAATCTAGCAATTCTTCAGAAATGAACAGGGAAAATACCATAGCAGACGTTACACTGTAAGTAGTAGAAATTGTAGTGCTGACAAGGGAAAAAAAAAGAACAGCACTGTACAGCGAGATATATAGATGACCATATAAATTGCTTTTTGATTTGTATAGATGAACATATTAATTAAGGATCAATAAATAATATATGACTCTAACGGCTTCATAGACAAGTTAATCTCCAGCCAATTGAACCCAGTGAGGTAATTGGGTGACAATAACCACATATGAAACAGCTCCCGATAACAATACTTGATGATGACCACCGACTTTCTTAAATAAACCTATACCTTTAATTATTTCTGATAAAATAACACATATGCATCCAAAACAAACTCCTCAAGAAATACCCAAAATTTGGACTTGATAAGCTAGGATCGCTGTAAAATCAGAGACAGATTCAAGAAATTGAAAGCATTAACCCGCCAAGAATACAGATACTGCAGCCATGAGCAGTTCATTTTAGCAGCCATGAAATACCCTTGTGAAATACCTGAGTTCGTCGAGAGAATATGGCGTTGTTGATTTCGACAGTCTAGGGCAAAAGTCATGGCTAGAGAGAAGTCTAGATAATCTATGTTGCTGATGCCTTCGATGGGTTCTCTGCAAATGGAAAGGAAAGAAAATCTGGAGGGAGGGAACGAAAAAGGTGTGGGTTGGTCTACAAATGGGTTTCGAGAGCGAAAAGGAAAAAAAGGTTTTGCTAAGGGAGTCAAAAATGGGAGAAAAAGAAAATGGGAGGGAGAAAGGAGAGGGTGCGATTCGGTGATGGTGCAGATAGAAGACGAAAATGGGAGGGATAAACGAGAGGGTGCGATTCAGCGTGAGAGAAATGGAAGAGAAAAAGAAAGAAATGGAAGATGACGGCAACGTGGACGATCGACGAAGAGTAGGGTCCGTGTGGGTTGAAGAAGACGAAGCTGAAGGAGGAAAAACGAGGGAAATGGGGCTCTTCGGGATGAAGAAAGAGAAAAGAACAAGGGAAAGAGAGAGGGAGGTAGATAAAATAATAAAATATTACTTTACATAGTGAACAGTAACTCGCCATGTTTGGAGAGCACTTAAGATTTACTGTAGCTCAAGTTTTAAGCTTTGGACTATTGGCTAGTCGAATGTGGAGGCTTTTTCTCACATCTAGCTAAAGTTTGGACTTGCATTGGCATTTGGCTAGTCCATTGCCAATGCTCTTAAGCCGCTAAAGTAAGTGATCTGGTTTGCTACAATAGTAGAAGATGAGCGAATTGATATTTGACTATGGACCGATGGCATTACAATGTGCAAAGGAATCCTCCAAGTGTGGTTCACAGTTACAACATCTTTGTATTTTTGCTTTTCCCTCTCTCTCTCTCCTCTCTTAAAGTTCTCTCCCGGGGTGGAGCTTTGGCTCCTCCTTCCCTCCTACTTTCCAGAGCTGTCCAGTATTTTTTTTAAGTTTCTTTTCCTTTTTCCAAGAAATAACATGGAGATGGGCTAATCTATTGCTTTCTAGCCACCCAAGACCGCCACGTGCCGCACCACTAGACTCCTCAGCTATTAATCGTTCGACTTCTAGAAAAACTTCGACCTTATGAGTAGCTTTTGAGTCCCACTCGCGACCTATGCTGTGCATGAGATTCACACACCGCCACACCACGGTGCACATTGTGCCACCACACGTGACAAAAATGAGATCAGCTGGCTCAGATCTTGCAATTCCGACCATCATCCTCTCACCAGTGGTAGCGTGTGATCCCCATACACCTCCACAGCCACTGGGTGCTCCGTCGGCGTATCGAACCATCTTCTGAATGTTATTTTCTTATGTTTTCACTTATCCTAACCAAAGATCAGGAGAAAGAGGAAGTGAGAGTTTCTTTCAAATAAACCAGACCAACAAAGTGCAGTACAAAATAACCAACTACGACTTTGGTCATAGTGTCGCAGTTCGAAAATCGGACTGCAACAAAACCGCTTCAGACGGCTTCCTCTTATGAGAAATAGGTGGGAGTCAAGTCATTGGGAATTTGGGATGATTGTTAAAGCCTCCCACCATTTTGAATCTTCTATCTTATAACTATTTAATATACATATATATATATATATGTATGATATGCTTGGTTAGGAAAAAAAGTTACAACATCTTTGTAAGTAAGAAGGTTAAGAAGACTAAAAAATATGCTCTTAAGTTCTTATTTGAATTAATTGAGGATCTCAAGTAGGAGAGAGATAGACACATAAAGTGAGCCCAATATCATTTATTTTTAATATTACTTTAAGAGTAATGCTAGATATAGTTCTAGGGTGTGCAAGTCCTAAACACTTATTTTGAAAAAAGTGGATAAATCTTGGACACACATTTTTCAAAAAGAATGCACGGGACTTGTACACCATAGGACTGTAAATGTAATTTCTTTTACTTGAAATACTTATACAAACAACAATATATATGATATGGCTCACTTTATGCGCATATCTTTCTTTTTCGTTTAAAACGTTTGAGTTTGGGTAAGAACTTGAGGAGGCTTTAATCTTAGAAGATTCAATATTTTTGCTAATATGAAAAAGACTCATTCGATCCTTATATCCCACCAATCTTATGCTAACTACAGTCAATCAACGCCAATACTGATTTGGAAAATTTGACAAGCATAAGGTTGGTTGTCAGTTTTGGCTATTGGTATAGCTTGACTGACCAACACATGTTGGGTTTGTAAGGCTTGGTTTATTCTTATGGCGGTATAATTTGATGACTTGACTCAACAAGGATTCGTTAAGATTTTTAGGTAGATTTTCAATGAGGCTTGTGCCATGGAGCATATCAGCCCAAGCTGAATTAAAAGTTTGCTCAACATCTGTTGCCCTCAGGAGAGTTCACTCGAAATTCACTCAACATGTTGCTTGAGGTTCACTTGACATGTCACTTAAGCGAACATCGAACATAAAGTTCATTCGAGGCACGTTCGATACTACGCTTGAGTGAATATCTCAGAAAAGTTAAAATTAAGGCTTCTGCTGTGCAACCCTATAAATATGTTTATTATGAATAGTGTGGCCAACTGAACATTGTTTATTTCGCCCAAAGTGTACAGGGTTATACCTTAGCATTATAAAATCATTTGCAGTTCCGTTGACATAAGCATCTTGCCGAACTGCGTAAATTTAAATTATGTGATTGATCATTTATTTATTTTCTTCTTTACTTTTATTTATCTGTCATCGTTTTCACAATAACATACAAGTGTATGTGTATGTTGTTGTGAAAACGACAAACCAAAGTGTAAATTTGGCTCGCTCAACATCTCGCTTGAACAAATATTGCAGAAAAGTAAAAATTAGAACTTTTACCTTTAAACCTTATAAATATGTTTATTATGAATAGTGCGGCCAACTGAACATTGTTTATTTCGCCCCAAAGTGTACAGGGTTATGCTTTAGCATAATAAAATCTTTTGCAATTTCTTAGACATAGGTACGTTGCTGAATAAGGTAAATTTATATCGTGTGATTGAATTTTTTTTTCTTCTTTACTTTTATTTATCTGTAATCGTTTTCACAACAACATATATTTACACCACAAGCCATCTAACTTCATGTGTGATATTTGGATAAATAGTCCTTTTTTTTCTTTTCGACGATCTTTTGTCACAAATTAGAGAAGTATACAAAGATGTTCTCACTTCTCAGTACTCGGAAGCATCGCAAGGACCCGCCAAAATGCGTAAAATATCTTCCTCCTCCATTACAACCCCTCTTCTCTCACTACGTTCATCTCTTCCTCCATCATCGATCCCCAAACCCCACAATATTCCCTACGTCCCCATCGGTCGCCGGCACCTGCTCACTGCAGTCACAATCTCCATCTCCATCTCCGTCACCCCTTTCACACCTCCTCAGCTCAACTCTCTACTCCCAGTGTTTGTACCAGTCGCAGATGCCCGTGGCCTCTTCCAGATGCCTCCATTTCGTCTCAGCAATAGGTAACTTAACAAACCCATAAGCTATTTCTTTCTATCTAGCTATTCGTAATTGCTGAGGAAATTGACTAAACAATGGAAAGTAAATAATGGGTTTTGTGGTTATGGTTCGTGCGTGCATTTTATTTCAGAAATGAAATAGAGTCGGGTAAAGGCCTTGGCTTTACCTGGTTCCATACGGTGTTTATATGGGATGGAAAATGTTTATAGATGTTTTGTACTTTCGTACATTTTCCTAGCAACAAACTGAGCAACGGTATTGCTGTTATTGCTTCTTATTTTGTTGGTGGGAAGGTATTTTCTTGTGAGGGCTGGGGAGTCTGAGTATGAGAGCTTGGGAATCATTAATACAAACCCAGTTGCAAAGACTTCCGTGGATAGCGGGTTGTCGGAAAAGGGGAAGAAGCAGACTCTGAGGGCTGCTTTTGAACTGAAGGCAATGGGGGCTTGTGAAAATGGATGTTGGATTTGGCCTTCTATTACTCAGAGGGCTTATCAGGCTGCGGAGATTATAGCATCGGTTAATAGGGTCAGCCGAAGGTGCGTGAATTTGTTTTCAATAGAATCATTGGTTTAGAGAAAACAGAATGTGATTTTTTATAATATATAAAAAGAAGATTTTGGAGTGGAATGGTGCTCTATATGATATTTTGAACTTTGATATTCCATTTAGTTGATCGTAATATTTTGAAAAAGAAAACAATTTCTTGGGTGCAAACAATCTCTAAGGGTCATCGGATTGGGAAATTTTTTCCTTGAATTATCTGAGGTGCACTTGCAGGAAACTCCTTGCTGAGGGCCTGTGTACCTCCGGAATTAGTTGGGACACTATTCCTGGACACCCGGTGCCAATAAAAAAAATATATATTTTGGAAAAGAAAAGGGTTATATTTTCTTATGTCCCGTGTACTTAGCTTTGCCTTATTCAATAAAATTCATATTTACCGATCAAAAAAATAATTGAACTTCTAAACTCAGAACAGTCTTTCATCTGTCTTGCTTTCACTATTTCATAGTTATCAAAGAAGAGAAGTTTCTTCAACTTCGGGTTTACTATTTTTGGGGAGATACAGATTTAAGATTTTGCAGACCAGTTTGGGATTGGAATGCAGTAATCTATTTATTTATTTCATGGCAACTTTTTTTTCGTACTTTTGTTTTTCCCTAAGTGAAAAGGGTAGCAGAGCTACCAGAGTTTGGTACTGTAGTATCACCCTATCCGCTGCGGCAGCTGGTTCAGTCTTTATTTAATTTTTACCTGTTTGGCTACATAGTTAGCTTGCTTATTTATATCTTGGGTTTCAGTTATATTGTACCAGAGTACAGCTTTCTAGATGCTCGTGGATTGGGAGCGTATGAAGGCAAAAACTTGGACTCTGTCTCTGAAGTAGGACTTTGCCTTTCCTCTTTGTTGGGATTAGGAGGGATTTGAATTCAATATCTTCTTAAAACAGCTTTATTCTTTCTTTCCTCTTATTGAGCGTAAGAAGCATATACATCAGTATCCTTAATGATACTAAATATGCTGGCTTGGAAATGCTTCAGGTATATGCATCAGATAGTATCTCTACTAGAATAAAACCTCCTCCTATTGACGATGGAACCCCGAACGAAAGTGTTGCAGATGTGTTTGTTCGCGTAACACAACTCATGTCAATTCTTGAGACCCAGTATTCTGGTGACACTGTCATTATCGTCTCACCAGACTCTGATAACTTGACAATCCTACAAGCTGGTTTGGTTGGACTTGACCTACGAAGGTAACGAGATGGTCTTAAATCCATTATGTGAACCATAGAGAATTCACTGTCAAATTCTTTTTAAGTAAAAAGGAGAATGAGTCATTAGGTTTTTTTTTTTTTTCCAATTTCAGGCATAGGGATCTTTCTTTTGCTCCTGGTGAAGTCCGATTTGTTGATGCCAGTAGTATCCCTACTTACAAGCAACCTGCCTCTGCCTTATATAAATGTTTGAATCCACCAAATTGTAACTAATTTTTCCCTTTGTTGTAATTTGTACTCAAGCAGAAGTAATGGATGTGGCAGATTGTCTACTTGTTCCAGATCATCTACTTGTTTTCTATTGGTTGTTTGCCATCACTTCTGGAGACAGTCAATCTGGGGTACTGTCCAACCTGGGTGAGAGGTCAGCACTGAATATAGCAACTCAGGTTGCAATACATGCAGGCTTAAGGGGCCCAAACCTTGGCGCCTATAATTATGTTACAAGGGAGGGCATCTTAAGGTGGGTTCTATGAAAATCTATGATCAAAGTTATAATAAAGCTGGGGAACGTTAGGTACAGTTCACTTCATATGAGAAGTCAGTTTGGGTATGCATCTTTAATTTCACTGCACAAACAACCATACATGCACCATGATTTTCTTTCCTGCCATTGACTTTTACAAAATTAGCACATCCTTAGTTAATTATTCAAGGGCAGCTATATTATGGAAATGTAGACTTATATTTCGCTCAAGTATGCAGAAGTAGTTTTTTTTATAAGTATTCAGAAGTAGTTTATTGATCCTAGAATGTATTTAGGTGTTCTTTGGTATACCTCTTGTGTACACGGGCTATGCCCATTTCATTCGTATCAATAAAACTTACCTCTTATTCAGAAGTAGCAAGCCTTGTGAATAAAAGACCAAAACATGCACACAGAACACAAAAATCAATGATTTGACCAAATATAAGAAAAATAAGAATACAAGAAGCCACCTTGATAAGATGAACCCTTTTAAAACCTTCTGAGTTCAAGAAGCTAGTGCTGAAAAAATGTATAAAATTTGAGTGTACCTGAGAAAGCTCTGAGGAGTGATTGAGTGCAAGCCACCACAATGGATTGAGTAAGATTTTCCAGAGATGATTTGCCCACATGCAAAACAATGAATAAAATTAAACCTTCGCAAACCTTACAAATTTTGGAAGCTAGATTCACCTTAAATTTGGCTGTACCTGATAAAGTTCAAAGGAGTGATAGAGAATGCAGGCTGTGACAAGGAAGTAAAGAAAAAATTCTACAGATAATTGAGATCCAAACTGCTACTTTTGGAGCTTCTGATACAATTGGAGCAAGGAATAGAGACATTTATAGAGCAAAACCAAGACATTGGTTTTGACTGCTTTTCTATTTCTTTCTTTTAGAAGTGTTGAGAGATACTCAAGGTAGATCTAATGAGTGTTTCCCATGAATCTCATATGCGGGGTAAGTGAAAAAAAAAAAAAAAACTTTTATGACACCCATTTCAAAGAAAGCAGGGGCTGTGGAGACCAAGGATTTCGATCCTGTTAGCTTGTTGGGTGTTGTCTACAAAATCAGTGCCAAGTCCTAGCAGAAGACAGCATTCGAAAAGGTGATTTTGAAACCCATAATGCTTTCATTAGGGGGAGGTAAACTTTAGATCGTGCCCTAACTACCAGTTGTCTACATGGCAGGATCCGTTCGGGGACCCCAAGGGCATTATTTAAATTAGATTTAGAGAAGGCTTATGATTATGCCAATTGGAGCTTTTGGTTATACCTTTTTTTTTTTCCTCTTTTTTTCTTCTTTTAATGTCAAGGAACCTCTCCAAAGAATGGCCCTTCAGATCTACCCTTGCAAAATAAATCTCGGTCCCGTACACCGCACCCTAGAAAATTTTCCTACACAGAACTGGTTAAATTGCTGGCTTTTTACTAGGGGATGTAGCCCCAAGGGATTGTTTGCACCCATGAGATGTTGAACCTTGGACCTTGAAATGAATGATATCCCAAGACCAAAGCTTTCACCACTTGGGCCAACCCCTTGGGATTTTGGTTATAGCACATTGAGGAGATACAGTTTTGGGGAGAAATGTACAAGTAGATAGCCCATTGTGTATCTTATGTGAGATTCTTTACCTAGATAAATGGTGCGTCATTAAGTCTGTTTAATAGTTCTCACGGATTGCGACAAGGAGACTCATTACCTCCATTATCTTTATATTGGTTATGGAAGCTTTAAGTCGGATGTTATGCGTTACGGTGGATGTGGGGCTCTTATTAGGCTTCTCAATGATGCATAGGAACATGAATGAACTGTTAAGCTGTGTTTGGTTGTTGGAATGAGCTCAACTCATTCAAAACCAATCATGGATGAGACGCACTACTTTCCAACTTCCCATAAAAAAATTTAAACTCATCTCAACTTATTTCATACATTCAAACACATATATCAACTTATTTACATTCAAACATATATTAATGAGACCCACAAAATACTACTATTCACAGATCAACTCAAATTATTTGAGATCATCTCAGCATCCAAACGTAGCCTAGTGTTCCATCTCCTCTTTGAGGGCTACACGCTGATCTTTTGGCGAGGCTTACCAAGAGCACTCAAGTCATTTGAGATGCTTGTTTCTATGCTTTGAGGTTGTATCAAGGCTAAAAGTTAACTTGAAAAATCAGAATTAGTCTCTGTAGGTAGGGGTGTCAAATCGTGTTAACGGGTCGTGTCAAGATATGTACATTATACTTAATGAGTCAACCCGAACACGACCCGTTAAAGATTTCGTGTCAAAATCTCAAATTTTAAAATGACTCATTAAGATAACGGGTTAGCACCACCCGTTTTGACCCGTTCCTAAATACGAATTAGATTGACACGACCCGACCCTACCCATTTCAACCCGTTTACTTTAATGGGTTGAACAGACCCGTTTCAACTCGTTTGACCTGATTGATTTTATATAAATATTAAAATATAAAAAATATTTACAAAAAATAAAAACTAATTATAAGTCCAAAATTACAATCCAAACAATAAAAATACCGACATTAAAATCCCAATAGTACCAAATATGATAAACACACATTTTAATAATATTAAAGTTATAATCCCAAATATGATAAATACACGTAAAATATTGATGTTACAATTTTAGGTCGAAGGGTATAAGTGTAAATTCAACTTTCTTAACGGGTTATAATGGGTTGACCCGTTAGTAACCCGTTAAGCAATCATGTCTTAATGAGTCAACCTGTTTTGACCCGAACCCGTAAGGCCAAACCCAAACCCAAACCCAAACCCGTTTCTATCGTGTCTTGTTCGTGTTGAGTTAACGGATCGTGTCACATATTGCCACCCCTACCTGTACGTGATGCGGAGGACATTTGGGTCTCTGATGATGCAAGAGACACTCTTTCAACTCTACCTACTTATTTTATATCATTGTTTTCCATCCCAATAGGTCTGGCCAAGCATCTTAAGAAGCTTCAAAGTGATCTAGCAAACCAAAAAAGAGGCTTCAAAGTTCAAAGTGACTTTTATGGGAAGGCAGATGGGGTACAAAAATATCATTAGTTAGTTGGCCAAGAATTGGAATTCAATTAGGCGTCATGGGAAAATAGGTGTGCTATGTAACAGAAAATGAGGCCTTGTAGCGATTGGTGGTGGATTTCCCCGTTTGGATGTTGGGATGAGATGAGATTTTAAATACAAACATTTTTCAATTTCAAATATTTAACTTTTTCATCTAATATTATCTAATCATTACAACTTTTCCAACTTCTAAACAAAACACAAAAAAAAAAAAAAAAAAAATTCAACTTTTTCAAATTTTTTAAAAAAAATTATATTAAAAAATTATATTATAACAATATTTTAACTTTATAATATTTTTATTCAATATTTTTTCTCTTATTTTTCAAAACCCATAAAATATCTTAACTCAAACTATTTCACTACTATTCACAGTTTTTTTATCCCATCTGAACATCCAAACGAGGCGTTTGGCATGTAAAGTATAAAACCATGTTAGTTGAAAAGTGAAATTTCTCCAAATCTAAGGGCATATGATAATTTGCATCTATAGCTCTTCAAACATCTTCATGCATGCGAATTGTCATGTTATTCCTATTATGCTGCCAATTGCAAATACTTATAAACTAAAGGAAGCATGAGTCTGCTGGTTTTTGTAGCCAACTGATACAGTAAGGTCACAGTTAAACCTGATGGAGAATAAGGTTCTAGGTGAGAGATGGTGGACTTCATTTCAAAAGTCTTCCATTGCTTTCTGATAATATATCAATTTTCTGATTTGATTTATTTAAAAAGTGTTGGTTGCTTAGAGCTTCCAAGATGCTTGTTGATTGGTGGGTCATGGATACAAAGAAGTTGGAATCTGGCCGCAAAGTAGGCTTATTATTGTTATTTTCATATCATGAAATTGTAATGGCCATTATTCGCCTACCTTTATGAAGCATAATTTCTCTTTTTCACTGTTATTTGCCCCCTTGCCTACATGCGAAAAAATGCCTCGCCTATATGTGGGATGGCATCTTCTTCCAAGCATCTAAGACCAACATGAAAGCAACATGTGTCTGCATGTTGTATTTTAGTTTCTGGACACTGCATTTGTTGCATTTGTATGTACAAAACTCCCCGCTTAACTTTTCCTTTGGTAGCATATATGTGAATGGATTGAAACATGTCAGCAAATCATCTGACCTTTCTGTACTGATTGATCTTCTGTGGTAAACTAAATCATCCGCTATGTATTATCAAGATTTCCCTTTCTAAATCAGAAGCAAATCATACAGTATCAGTTTGTTCTACTCTAGTCATGGATCTTTCAGATTTTGGGCACTGATTGTTACTGGTTTTTGGCAATGCTCCTTGAGACACCATTCTGAATATAAGCCATGGATCTTGGCATGAAAAACTTGATGGAAGTGGAATCAACCATTTTGTATGTTTGTTCTGTTCTACCATTGGCATGACCTTACATGAGACTGGATATACAATCGGTTGGCAGGCTTGGGATTTGGTTATAAGGCTTGATTGACACATATTCTGAACCTCATTGCTTGTTTAGACAGACATTATGTGAAGAACACTCTTCCTTATTATGGATTCGGAAAGTGAGAGGGAGAGAGAAGAAGAAACAGAGAACAGTGAGTTGGAAGTAATTCCAAACCCACATGTCCAATTCGAGATGTATTGTACTCTTAAATGCAACTTGTCAAAGGCAGTCGATTTCTAGGGAACGAGAGTTTTGTGCACTTTACATGACAAACATGAATGTAGAGCACAAGGCAAATCTGGTTCCAGCACGTCAGCCATGGATTCCCCCTTGAGCTCTTCACTTGCTTTTAGTCCAAAATCTCACTTTATTCGTCCTCATGTTATTTTTTTCTATTTATTAGAAAAAAGGGCTCAAAGTCATTCCCAAATCCCAACAGACAACGAAGGTTCCCAAGGACTTACATTATCTTGTCTTTCTTCTGTATTATCATCCTTATAAACCTTCAGGCCTCGTTTATTTTCACATCTTTAGATTCCATTCCAGTTGTCTCGCTTGGAAGCAGCCAAACAAGAAAATGACACAAGCTGCTATATAGGGAAGATGCATACCTGCTGCACCTTCACCGGCAAGACTTATATTTTTTTTAACCCTTGATACAATGTAACAACCCGATTTAATAATTTTAAGATCGAGATATTAATAATTTTTATTAGGTCTAAATTATATTTAATAGGTCATATTAGATAAACTCATGAGTGATAAATTATTGAGATTGATAATGAGTTTTAATTAAACTCAATAACTAGGTTAAATTACATTTATTATTTATTGAATGAGTTAAATTCATTTTAGAATTTAAAGATCGACCATTAGAAATTTATTTCAATTTAAAATCATTACTGATTGAAGTCTCTTATGCAGTCTCAGTTACTGTCAATCCTATATTGAATGAACTATTAGATCATGTTTTTAAATTCAAACTCTCTTCTTGAATGATCTTGATCGAGTCTAACTCAAACTCAAACTTATCGGCATCCTATTTCAACAAGGATACAACTCTACAAGTCATTTTCACATTAAAACTCTTTAATTGAGTTCAACTCAAATTGGTCGTCACCCTCTTCCAAATCTATCTATAAATATCTCCCTTCCGCTTGTTATTTAAAAAAAAAAAAATCATAACCTCCCAGTCTAGCATCGTGATCAATTTTGTGTCAGAAATTTTAGAAAACAATACTACAAGATAAGTAGTTTGATCATAAATTAGGATTAGCATACGTTATCTAGTTATATATATTATTATTAAAAGTAGTTCTTTTGAAGCCAGTGTTTACGTACCACTCATGTCATGATATTTGCAAGCACGTTATCCATCATATTTCATTCGCATATTATATTTATGTATGTATTATGCATCTTGCATTGCATAAGATACGTAAGTTTTCATAAGATCTAGTGTAAGATAAGCTCATAACAGCTAATCAAATGGTTATTCAGATGTATGGTACCAATGAAGTTTCAGGGTAGGCATGCAAGCTACATACTTAAGCGTGATCTACTGTAGTACGCCAGAGTACTGCACAGTCGGATTCCTTTGCTGCAGCAGAGAAAATTAGTGCACAACCTTTGCCCACATTATTAAGTGTGTTAGCCAACCAAATAAGTTAGATCAGTAAGTTAATTCAGATAAATCAGTCGTGCATAGTACAAACATTAGTATGATCGATCGTGATTTTAAGTTCTCGGCATTAAATATTTTATGAAAAATTTTATGTTAAGTATGTTTATATTATGATGAGTTTCTTATTGGGTCATCAACTCATTTTAGGCTTAGTTTGGATCTTCAACTCCTCTCAACTCATCTTAACTTATCATTACAACTTTTTCAAATTCCAACACAAAATATAATAAACAATTCAAATTTTTTAAATCTCAAAATAATAATAATATTAAAAAATAATATTCTAACAATATTTTATTATCTCAACTCAACTCACTTCAACATCCAAACGTAATTTGTTTTTATGTTTTTAAATTACCCCAGATCAGAATAATTATGACGATAAAGCTGCATGATGAGATTTAGTTCAATAAGGCGTGATAGTGGCCTAAATCATGTATAGAGATTTTAAGTTATGATTTTTATGACACGAGTTTTGAAAAATTCTAATAAATACTTCCGTATACTCTCTTTTATGATCTCAATATTTTAATAAAAAATTATTTTATTTATAGAATCTTTGTATCTGGCGCTTTATTTAGAATAAAAAAATATTTTTAAGTCAATGTATAGTAGCAGCACTTCAACTCCTGATAATTTTTAAAAAGTAACTTTATTATTAACCATATAGATGCGGATGTTACATATATATATATATATATATATATATATACTATAAGATTTGCCTCCAAGCATCTGATCAATAAAGACTCTAAATTAATAAATATATATATATATATTTCTCTGTCAGGAAATATCATGTGTAGTGATTTAATTTTTAAAATATATTATTTAAAAAAATATGATAAGACAAGACAATTACGCTTAAAATAATAATTATGACAAGAGAGAACTTTATGCGGAAGTCTGTACTCCCTCCCTCTTCTTTTTCCTACATCTTCTTCATTTTCCCTTCATCTTGTAATACTAAAAATAAATACTCATTTGTAATATAAAAAAATATCGTCCGGGAATTTATAACATCCAAACTTTGTGGAGATAGGTTATAATATCAAACCACATAAATTTCTATCTTACTTATTTTCTCATATAGATGATAATACGTTTCCTTTGTCATCATGCCATTCATCCACCTCAACACCATAAATTTTGTTAAAGAAATATGCATTTTTTCTTTTTAAAGGGCATGCACGTTGAAATGGAAAATTTTATCCAAATAGTCTGATTATATATATATATATATATATATATATATATATAATAATATATATAATATATAGGGTGAGGTTCGAACTTGATTTTCTCATTTTAAAACTCTTGAGACTTGAAGAGTTGATACTTAAGGTTGGTTTGAATTCAAATATGATATGATATGATTTTAGATGAAACATGAAAGTTGATAAAAATATTGTTATAATATTATTTTTTGATATTATTATTATTTAAAAATTTGAAAAAATTAAATTAAAATTTAAAAAAGTTGAATTGTTTATTATATTTTATATAAAAATTTAAAAAAATTATAAATATAAAATAAGATACAATGAGAAGATACGAATACAAACGGACTTAATAACTTCTTTTTATTAGCATATGATAATTATTGACTACTCCATCTGGTAACTGCCACTCGCAACTGTTCTAACCGAAGAGTTTTTTTTTTTTTTTTTTTTTTTTTTTTTTTTTTCAAATAAAAAATAAAACAAAGAGGTCAGTTGACGTCGTGAAGTAGCGGCGTTATAAAAACCGTCCCATTTTAATTCCTCCTAGTACTTTCACCTCACTCCCTCAGCTTCCTCTCACTTGAGACGGAACTTCGTTCTCTCCGTACACTCCCTTTCTTTGATCTTTCTTAGCTGAGTTTCTGCTTTTGATGGTTCGAGCCGATTTGAGCAGGTTTATGAGAGATCGGATCTCGATTTCGCTCTCGGATTCAAGCATTTCCATCCTCAAATGACGATAGCTGAATCCTGTGCGTCACTTTAGGGCTTTCGCTTCTGTTCCCACTTCATGGCCATGAGAGGCGTCGATTTCAAGTGGTTAGTTTCAGCCTCGCTCCCAACATAAACATTCATACGTATTATATATATATATATATATATGTTGACTGTTTGTATGTATACGTGTGTGCACCTATCCGGATCGATTTGATTTTTAACTTATTTTGATGTGAAATTGGGGTTTTGCAGGTATGACGGGTTCTTCTTGTCCATGCTCGCGACTAGTGTGTATCCTTTAATGTTCGTGATTAAGATTTAAGTTCGGTTTTGATCGCGTCTGAGTCAGAGCAATTGGTTTTCTATCTTTTAAATACTGAGAAATAGATAGTCTCGTAGATATTTATGTATTTATGTTCTTTATTTCAGTATAACGTTTTCTGCAAACCGAAAAAACGTGAAATGTGAAGGGCTTGTTTGGAAATAGATCTCATTCCGAAATTCTCATGTTATCTCATTCCATCTCCTTCCCAAACATAATTCAAATATAAAATTTTCAAACTAATTATTACAAATTTTCCAAACTTTCAAACAAAAAATAAAAAATAATTCAACTTTTTCAAATCACCAAACAAAAATAATATTATACAACTATATTCTAACAATATTTTAATTTTATAATATTTTTTATTTAACTTTTTCTCTCCCCTTTCCCAAAACTTGAAAAATACTTAACTCATACTTTCGCACCACTATTTATAAACTATCTTGTTACTATTCACAAAACTTTCATCTCATTTCACTTTCCGAACGAGCCCTAAAATATGCCATTTTTTCAATAAGTTCTCTTTAACATTGTTGCTTATAGAGTAATTGTTGCGATTAATTGGAAGCGGTACCATTCTTGTACATTCCCGTTGCATATATGGATTGTGGTGGGTTTTCTGAATTTTAAGCAATTTGATTCTAATAACATGCTTTTTTTCCCTTTTATCTTCTGAGCTATGTGTTTTCTCATTGCTTCAGGTTGATTACACCACAGTGTTTGTTTTTCGCCTGTTGATGTTTGTAGATAATGGATTTGCTGCTGGAATGGGTTTGTAAGTCTTCTCTTTTACTCTTGAGGTTGCTGTTGATGTCGTTACAATCTTATGATAATCTATTAAATTTGTGACCTTCTAATTTTAATTTTATCATGATGGGTGGTTGACATGGATATGCAGTGATTGGTGTGTAAATTCATATGTACAATTGTTTATGTGTGCTATTGAGTGATAGTTGGGATATTATTATTCAGTAATAGGATGAAAGAAAGGTGATGATAGTTGCATGGGCGGAGGTTGAGCCTGCTATAAGGATAAGGGAAAGACTAAGGCTATGTTTGGGTGTCAAATCCATCTCAACTTATCTCAAACCAATCATTGATGGGACTCATTACTTTTTCAACTTCCCATAAACGTTAAACATATCTCAACCTACTTCATACATTCGAACATATCTCAATGGGACCCACAAAACACTACTATTCACATATCAACTCAGATCATCTAAGATTACCTCAACACCCAAATGCAGGCTAAAAAGTACATTGCTGGAGGTTGTGGTAGGAAAGGCATTTTGGCCTGTGCTACAACAAAAATGTTACCCTGGATGTTTTCAACTTGGAATGAAAGATTGGTGTTGTTGATGTGATATGGTTGAAAGGGGGCTTTGTTAGGTCAGTATCAGTCAAGTGTTTTCCCATGGCTGCATTGGGCCTACTGTTGTTATTCTGCATTTAAGAAAAATTTCGAGTTTAAATCTGCACTAAAAGGGATTGAATACTCCATAACATGGACTAATCGAATACATATGAATGCAAAATTGCATTGTCTACTCCAGATATTTGCATTCGCTTGAAATCTTTGCACTCACAGTTTTCCATTTGGAAGAATGCGAGGATTAATCTTTGCACTCATGGTTGCATTTTCCCGCCTTGTTGTTGTGTGTCGGTAATTATAAGGGGAGTGCTGCTATCTAGAGCATGCAGTTAGCCGATTTAGGTTTCGGTTATTAGTGGGTTCATAAATTGTAACCATTGACAGAAGTTTTATTAATATTATGTTTAATAATCTAGAAACCTATGGTACTCTATTTTTGGATAAACATATTTCCCTTCCTAAAAACTCAGATCTTATCACTCCATTGTTTTATGTTGTTCTCTAGTTTTCTTTTAGAGTGCCTCTATGGTGGTTCTTTGTATTTCTTTGTCAGTTTTCTGACAGTGCTTTGTACAGTTAGATCTTAAATAAGACATTTTTTCCCTTGTCAAATTTATGTGCTTTTAGGGACTTTGGGTGGCAACAGAGATATGCTCGTTTCTGTGGAAGAGTAGTGGTGCTTTCAATTCTGTCTCTGCTACTTTATCCATTCCTCTGGGCTTGGACTGTAATCGGTACCCTATGGTTCAGAAGTGCAAAAGATTGTGTAAGCTATTTTATAACCTCATGCTTCATGCCATTGAATTCCGCTGTTATCAAAGGAATCATCCTATTTTAATGGCTTGATCATGGAGCTAATACATTAAAATGCTTGCAGTTGCCTGAAGAAGGTCAGAAATGGGGTTTCCTTATTTGGTTGCTTTTTAGCTACTGTGGACTTTTTTGCATTGCTTGCATGTCATTGGGGAAGGTTAGTGTTGTTGTTTCAACTTGTGCATTTTTCAGACATAAATATTCTTTGGCTCTATATTATTTGTGAGACCTTTCTTCTCATGTTTTGTCTGGCCTATTGCATGGCCAGACAAAACATGATTTGGATAGTGAAAGTGTTTCATCTTATCTCATCATTACAACTTTCCCAAATTCTCACACAAAATATAATAAACAATTCAACTCTTTCAAATCTCAAAGCAATAATAATATTAAAAAATAATATTCTAACAATATTTTATTCAACTTTCATCTCAACTCATCTCATCTCAACTCACTATCTAAACAGCACCTTAGTCATATAGTCCTTGATTTTTCTTACTTTCAGCTAGTGCTGTTCTGATCCTTGTTTATTGAACATCACTATTGCAGTGGTTGACACGAAGACAGGCGCAGCACCTACTACATGCTCAACAGGGGATTCCTCTATCCGAATATGGGGTAAGCTCTTGAATTTCTTGGATCTTGAACTCTTAGAGTTTGTTGCAACATTTTCATGTTCAGTAATCTTTGTATGGTTTTTCCATCATTGATTATCAATCAACTGTTTACCTCCTGGAAGCATGGAATCCTGATTTCCTTTTACTATTAAAAGTAGTATTAGAATAGAATGTTTTTACTGAAGTAATGGAATGACTTGGAAATAATGATTAGTTTGATGTGAAAGGAAAAGAGAAAAAAGATAAAATTTAAACCTTTTATCCGGTAGTAATTTATTTGGGCATGAAGTTTAACCATTATCATGTGCCGAAGCCTGGTATTTCCTTAGAAACATCTATTAAACTCCTTCAAGGAAGTCCAATGCAGTGCAGCCCATTTGGGATGCCTGGTTAATATTGATATGAACACATACGGTTGATAAGTTCAGTTCAATCTATTAAACCAATATACCATGCTGCAGTTGATATAGAGTCTAGTTCGTAGTTCATTTATTTGTATGTTGCCTATGTTTGTTGGACCCCTTAAATAAGACTAAGCAAATATAAAGAGGATATCCATCCTTGTCCTAGGTTCTGGTGGACATGATCCGTGTACCAGATTGGGCATTCGAAGCTGCTGGTCAGGAAACAAGAGGCATGGGCCAAGATGCTGCTGCATACCATCCTGGACTTTACTTGACTCCAGCACAGGTAAGCATTCAGTTGCCTCTAACTTTTATCCTTTTAACCAATACCCTTCTATTCCACATTCCCTGGCTAGTATGAGGTTAAAACTTTTCAGGATCCTGACAGCTATTTAGATGAGTTCGAGGCTTAAACTGACATTCAAATTAGGGCTGTTCAGAAAATTAAGGAAGCATTTAGGCAGTGTTTGTGACACACAAAATGAGGAAAATATATTTTTGGTAAAAAAAATTAGATTTTCTTTTTTCCATTGCTTGGTGGAGATTCTACAAAATATCTTGAAAATCTTTTTGACTGCTGTTTTTTTGCAAAGTATTTGCAAAACCAAAACCATCCAAAACCTTGGTGTCACCAATTTTTTGGTTTTACAATCTTCACCAAAAGTCAAAATTGGCTCCAGTCCTAACTGTAACTATTAAGGTCTCGTTTGGTTACACATATGAGATGAGATGAAAGTCGAATAAAATATTGTTAGAATATAATTTGTTAATATTATTTTTGTTTTGGGATTTGAAAAAGTTGAATTGTTTATTGTATTTTGTGTGAGAGTTTGGAAAATTGTAACGATTAAATGAGATGAGATGAGATGGTTTATGTAACCAAACGAGGCCTAAGGCCCTGTTTGGATACAAGAAGTGTTTCATCTTATCTCATCTCATCATTACAACTTTCCAAAATTTTCACATAAAATATAGTAAACAATTTAAAATTTTCATAATCTAAAATAATAATAATATTCAAAAATAATATTCTAACAATATTTTATTCAACTTTTAATCTTTATCTCATCTTAACTCACTATGCAAACGGCACCTAAGGGAAGGTTTGAATAGTGAGTTGAGATGAAAGTTAAATAAAATATTGTTAGAATATTATTTTTTAATATTTTTGGGATTTGAAAAAGTTGAATTATTTATTGTATTTTGTGTAGGGATTTGGAAAAGTTGTAATGATTGGATGAGATAAGATGAGTTAAAAGACTCTTTGTATCCAAACCTTCCCTATGTCTCAAACCCCATCTCGAGGGAGACGGAAGTGTTTTCAATGGGTGAGGTGGAACTTGATGGAGCGCATAGAGTTAGAGAAGTCTGAGAGAAAAATGGAGGACGAGGATAAGTTGCATGATTCCAAAGCAGGGTTGTTGCAATAAGTAAGAGGGATGGCGGGCAGTAGAGAGTTGTGTAGGTAGAGTGGTGGTGGCTGGTAGGGTGTAGTTTAGGTGGAGTGCTGGGTGGTGGGCGAATGGAGGTGGTTGTTGGGTTGCTGTGCATAGGTGGACAAGCCTAGTTATGGGATTCAAACTCCAGGAGGGAGGTCTGGAAAATGGCCTTGCGTTTCTTGAGACGGATAAGCCCTTTTCCATCCCAAAGCTTAAATGTCCTGTTCAACAACGTAAAATTTTCCTTTGACCTTGAATCTCCGCCCTTATCAAACACATAAAAGAAAATGCCCTCCCCCCAAAAAACGTTTACTGCCACAACAAACACAGCCTCATGGGCGTTGCTGATGCTGTATGTGTTTTGCTTATACATATTCATAATAATGCAGTATGTGCATGTGGTCATGGGTATTTTATGCACAAACTATGCCTGGGGATTTGGTGGACTTGTATTTGATTTATTCAAGAATGCATTAGTTACTACTCTATTGGTTTCTTTTTAGTCTGTTCTGTTTATAATGCTCTCATAATATTTCTAGTTCTCTTTCGATGTGAAAGCCATGTTGCATCTACCAACTTTATTACTAATATATCCAGTTCTGAATCCTGAAGTTTGGGTTCTTTTTTTTAATGGGGCGGGGGGGTGTCACAGAGAGAAGCAGTGGAAGCACTTATTCAGGAACTTCCAAAGTTCAGGCTAAAGGCTGTTCCAACAGATTGCAGTGAATGTCCCATTTGCTTAGAAGAGTTCCATGTAGGGAATGAGGTAATTTTGTGTTCCTGTCTGCTTTTATTCATCCTTTCAAACAAATCAGTTGCACTACTGTATTTGTCGTGGTGAGGCAAAATAGTTCGTCTGTTTTCTCAAAATTTATTGCACAATCCATTCATGATGTATCATGGACACCCTTCCTGTCACAGTTGTCGAAACTGTATGTGATTCTCAAACTCAATGGTGGAGATGATAAACTGTGAAAGAAACCTTGTGAAAAGAGCATTACTCATAGGAAAACCTATATTTTCATATTAATGAATTCGTATTCAAACTATATGGACATTGTTGGTTGGAGTTCCTTTCTAGTCATTTGGCTCTAGGTGGCACCATATGAAGGCTACTTGAGATAGGTTTTTTAGTCATTTAGGTTTATTTTTGTGCAATCAGATTGTTTAATGCCTGATTCCTGAGCTATGTAAACTATCGTCTTTTTTTGGGCATGTTCTGGATCTTTACAATGAAGGTGTCCTAACATTCTTTAATACCTTCTTCTCCTATAAAAAAAAAAAAACATAATTCAATCAAAAAAAGCAAAACTTGTTTGACAAAGACAATTTTCACCCCCTAACTATCAGACGTTTTACACTTAAACTACCAACATTGACACATTGCACCCTCTAACTATGAAAAATTAACAAATAGCATCTTTGTCCAGTTATGATCATTTAGATGGATGAAACTAGGTGATGTGACACAATCTTAATGGTCAAATCCTAACCGATGATGCAAATTGCAACTTTTTGGTTGTTTGAGGGTGTTAAATGTCTGGTAGTACGAAGTGTACTTTTGCAAACAAGTGCAGTTGAACACAAGTTTCTACTAAAATTGTTGCAGGTTCGTGGCCTGCCATGTGCTCACAATTTCCATGTAGAATGTATTGACGAGTGGCTTCGACTGAATGTGAAATGTCCTCGGTGCCGTTGCTCAGTTTTCCCTAATCTTGACCTTAGTGCTTTATCCAATCTTCGTGCTGATACCGAACGGACATCTGCCAGTGTCGTGACAACTAATAGATATGTAAGAGAACCTTCCAGCCAGAGCTATCTGTTGAGATTGCAGGGTCTTCTCCGTCCAGTGCGGACAGGAAATGCAGGGGCAGCTTATGATGATGATACTTCTTTGGAAACTGTAGAGAATGGGGGATTGGCTGTAACGACTCTGGACCCATCAAGCCCCGAGCCAGCCCCCTCAGTCGAAGGAATGGTTGTTGGTCAGTCCACCCCACCACAGCACTAAGACCGTTCCTTTATTCTTCTATTTTTCCCAAATTTTTACTGAATTTCCTAACCCTGTGCTAAGACAAGCTAAATGATACTTGTCCATATGTGGCCATCACTTAGTAAGGTCTAGTAATGGTTTGTCATTGTAATGAAGAAACGTTTTTTGATTGATCCAAGTATATGGACTCAATGGACATAAAAACTGTATACAATACTTTTTTTTTTTTTTTTTTACTTTTTTTGTTTTGCGGATGGAGATTAGAATTGCAGTTGTGGTAAATATTAGTTTCCTTTTAATAAGAAGGTTACTCTATTTACTCTCTGACTACAACTGACAGGAAAATGCTATCCAACCATTACACATTTGATTGCACTATGCATTGCAAGTGATGTTTCAGCCTTTACACTTTGAATTGGTGGTGGCTCTCAGCATAGGGAAAATATATTTGTAACCGTGAATTATGTAATCGTCACGTAATCGTTTTAAAAAAAAGTGAATAAAGCATATGATCTATATGAAAATAATTAATGTTTTAATATTAGATTATATTTTTTCATAATAATTATGTGACGTTTACACACTAGTTATATATAAAATTATTTCTCAGCAAAAGCATCAAATCAAAACTCTATAAGACTGTAGAAGGCGGCCGACATTACTCCCTGCTGCTTTTATGGATATCTAACCCTATATTTCAGTTCACGCACAAAGAGTGCAGAAGTTCGAACTATTGCATGGTTTATGACATCTTATTTCGATTCTACGAATCGATTCCAAGAATTGGAATAAAGCATCCTGTGCCAGAATAACGTGTGTGTATCCTTAAAATCCCCAGGCAATATTTTTTATGGTCCAAATATCAAGTACTTGTTTTTAGCATATCCTAATGGAATTCTTCATGAGTGGTGATAGATGGACCGAAGGTATGTGGGACCAGCCGTCAAATCTAAAGCCAGGTTGCTAAGAAGCCTTGGGGGAGAGGATCTGATCAGAAAGATGATACATAAACTCGCGCTTGCCATCTCATCCAATCCAAAACACACAGTTTATTGTAATTAACTTTCAACCACTCGTTGAGTGAAGCAAAAGAGATCATCATGAGTTTCTTATCACTTTGCCTGCGCTTGGAAGTCAAGTTTCTCCACCTTTACATGCCCAAATAGCCACTAGTTATAAGGAGCAAAGTCAATATCATGCAAGTTTACAACTCTCTGAATGTCAATAATTCCAAACCCCACTTCCAAAGTTTAGTTAAAACGATTTATATGGGACAAAAACATTAATATGAGTCTAATGTAAGGTGAATCAGATAATTATTTAATGAGAAATAATTTATACAAACTCTAAATAAATAAGTTCTGTATAAACCTTTGTAAAAATGTTAACTCTATCTTGAAAAAGTATTAAAAAAATTTAACGGGATCATTTTTTTTTTTTTTTGTTTTATAAAGAGCCTACACAATACACAAAACTTATCTATTTAAGATTTGTAACTAACATTACTCCTATAATCATATTTGTTACATATAAGAGATTACAATTAAAAACTCAAATGCCTTATGCAATAAACTCACTGGAACCATTATATTATTTGTTAAGATATAAAATAAATAATAAAATCTACCTCTTTCTATCAATTTAAATTTTTGAGACAAATGGTGATTTCACATATATCAGAGCAGATATCTTAAATTCGAACCATGATTCTACACTTTATCTTATTTAATTAAATATTCTACGTGTTGAGTCACATATTGAGGAAGAATCTGACCCACACGTAAGAGTGAATGTTAAAATATAAAATAAATAATAAAATCTATCTCTGATTAACTTAATACTTAATAGTTAGTTTTGAAATGTGATGCTTAGTTTATTTGGTTCTTTAAAAAAAAAAAAAATTCCTTTATCCTTGGATTATTTCTTGGATAGTAATAACCCTCTTGCTACCTATTAATTACTTACATATATTTAAAATATTTTTTTTATTATTTTTTTTTAAGTATTTTTTAACATTTTTAATCATTAAAAAAATATATAATTTTATTAATAATTAATTTTTTAATTATTAAATGAAATAAAAAAATAAATATAAAAAAATAAATAGATAATAAAATGATAATAACCTTATGAATTTCCTTGTTTCTTATGTTTGTGGCTGTTTCAAAAGATATCAAAAGAGTTTTGAGATGAATATTTTAAATTTTTTATTGGGCAAAACTCAAAAAGGTGATTAACTTTGGCATGGTTCAATTAATGAATGCCTTGAAAATATAAAACAGAGGTGGTCACAAGAGTAAGAAGCTGTAGTAGAGGAACCCAGCCCAATTCTGAATGTCAATCCACCCGAACACATGTGAAGTAGACCCCACAGATCCAACGGATCTGAATATACTATTTGGGCTCTCAACTTTCCGTTCCTATCCGTAAAAGAAATCAAACAAAGCCCCTTCACTTCGAAACAGATTTGCAGAGAGAGATAGAGATATAGAGAGAGAGAGATGGTGGCGGTGGGTAATGCATGGGGGGTGGGACAAGCAATCCCAATTCCCCAATTGAGACCACCCTTCTTCTACTGTTGCTCGGATTTCCTATCCAAGAAATCCAAAGCCAATCTGAATTTTGTTCTGGGTTGGGGCTGTTGCTCTTTTCAGGCCAGGAATGGTGTTTCTTCCAACAAGAGCCGCAAAACCCCCGGCTCCCGTTGCCTTTGCTCGAATAACAGCAACAGAAATTCTTCCTTGGAATGGGATTGGAACCGCTGGAACCGCCATTTCTCTGAGATTGAACAGGCCGAGAGCTTTGCCTCTGTTCTCAAGGTACCGCCCTTTTTCTCCTCTTGTGTGACTCTGTTCCAGTGAGACTGTGAGAGACTCATGGATTACTTTTTTTTTTATTTTTTTCTCCATTTTTGTGAAGCGGGTTCCTGATATGGTGCGCCCATTCAGCCAATTTACGGATAATTCCCTGCTTAAGATTGAATAGCAAGCTCATGTAAGCATGACCTAATAAGATAGGGGATCGGAAAGTTTTTTTGTTTGGTTTTTATTAGCACGAGAAACTTGGTAACTAATAATTTGAAGACTTTAATGTTGTTCAAGTGTCTTGAAAATTGTGGCCGACATAATTTGTGGAACCTTACATGGTTGGCTCGTTTTGGCCGACCCTCCAATAAAAAAAAAAAGTGTCTTGAAAATTGTAATATTGCACAAAAGTTGCTACTTTCCTTCAGTTTTGCACAAAACAGGACAAAAGTTGCTTGTTTTTCTTCTTTCTTTCCTTTTTCTTCCTGTTTTCAGTGGTCAAAAGTGTAAGGATATGTAGCTGAGTTTTATGCGGTGTGACTTTTTCTGAGGCCCAAAGGGTGCAAACAATTTGTGGACATAGGAACCAATAACCTGGAAATTATTGGACACTAGTCCTGTCCAATCAGTTTTAGAAACATCTTGGCAGCAGGGTCCTCCCCCCTCCCCCAGTTCCAAAATTCTGTAACTAGGATTCGTGTTTATAGTTATATTTTTTCTCCATAGACTAACTTGAACCCAAATATAATTTAGTAGAATGTAGAATGTCTTTTTTTTCCTGGCTTTCTATAGCCTTCAGAACTGTTCTTTAGTTTTTTTTCATAGTTGTTTTTTTGTGGGAAAAAAAAAAGGAATTGAACTTCATTTATGGAATTTAAAGTGATTCTGACATATTGCTTTGCTTGGTTCCCATGGAATAGAATGAAAGAGAAAAAGAGGGGACTGGAGAAATTTCCATCCCTCCATTTTGGAAGCTCAAAACTAAGATGGAATAGATGGTTTTGTAATTATGTTTTTCTGTATCAAAAATTTTTTTGAGTCACCACCAACTAGTGGCTGGCATCTTGGAATATTTTGCCACATAATGACCTGAATACCTGTCTCTAATGATGCTGAGATTCATTTTGGAGAACTACAGAGCCTATGGTTCATGTCTACACTGTCAAAAAGGTTCTTAATCCTGATCTGATTTTCCAACTAAATTTTATATGTACTTCTTATATTAAAGATATAATTTAAGTGATAAATCGTATTTTGAAATTGAGCTCAACTCAGATGATGAACCTATATGCGGTATTTTTTTTTAATAATTTTGTTTGAGAACGAACAGTATTTAGAGCTGACACACCTAGAAACATGAGTACATTGCTTGCTGGAACTACTGGCCTAAGGTTGAAATCTTTGCCATAACAATTTTTTTTTTTCAAAAAAGAAGAAAGTGCTGAGTGTCAGACTGGCACATACAAGTTACTGTCTTTTTATGGTTCTGAAGGGATTTCCATGTTTGGCAGTTTCAACTTGAAGATGCAATTGAGAACGAAGACTTCCAAGAAGCTGCAAAGTTGAAAATGGCTATTGCAGAAGCTACATCAAAGGACTGTGTTGCTGAAATCATGTCTCAGTTAAAGGTCAGAGCAAAATGTGACTTGCTAGATGTGCGGACTGGCACACATTTTAATTTGACCATTGATCTGATCCGTTGTATGTTTACAGAATGCAATTGAAGAAGAGCGTTACCTGGATGCTTCGAGGTTGTGTAGGTATACAGGAAGTGGACTGGTAATTTTTATCACATCTAATACATATTAAATTCAATAGTCACCCTAGTCCAATTCTACTAATGCCAGTTCGCACTTTTGTTCAGCTACTGTTATTATCTTCCTTGGCCTCAGTAGGCATCTTCTTTCATCTCTTGTTCTTTTCTTTTTTTTTTAAATTTTTCTTTCAAGTGACAGGTTGAAAATGTAGTAGAATCTGAAACAGAGACTATTATTGGGAAGAAATTTTCTTATTTTGCGTGACATTAATTTTAATGTGGGCTATAGGCATGTTGTGTTAGTTGAATTCTTTTTTCTCTACATTTATTAATGTTGATGGCTGACAATGTAGCATTGATGGGACTTTAAACCATTTTAGAACAAGGGGATGGCGTTTTTAGTGATCTAACTATGTTTGTGATAATTTTGGGAGTGCAAAATTATCATGAACTGTTGCTAGATGTGTGAAAGACCTAGTGAACTGTCATAAAATGTATGGCGAACAATTTTATCTTTTTTAGTTAATGTAGAATATGCATTAGTATCCATCTGAGATTTCTGTACTAATGGAGTTGTGTGATTCTCCTACTTTCTGCAATAATTATTTCTTAAAAAAGAGGGGCTCTAACATGAGCAGTTTGCTGAGCACATCCTTTAAATAAAGATATTTTAATTTTTTATAAATAAATAATTTTGAATTAATTTAATAGCTGTCTAATATCAAGGTCCTTGTTCTGTTTAATTTATCTTATTAGAATACTAGCAGCAGCCTTACAATGAGACATGTTTCTGTGGATAAAGTGTTTATTTGTCAGTAAACCATCATCTCTATATATGTAGGTCGGTTGGTGGGTGGGCTACCCAAAAGAATCAGATGATCCCTTTGGCAGATTAGTGCGCATAACTCCTGGTGTGGGCAGGTTCGTAGGCAGGAGTTACAGTCCAAGGTAAGGTTTTTCCTTCTTTTCCTTCTTATTTTCCTTTATTTATTTATTTTTGTAAATGTCTTGTCTATTGATTGTTGCAGACAGTTGGTAACTTCAGCTCCGGGAACTCCATTATTTGAAATATTTGTGGTCAAAGACACTGATGAGACATATGTCATGCAGGTTATTTACTGATGCTTCTTTTAGATTATTGTTCGTTGATGTATGACCTGGGTTGATTGGATTTTTTTGTTATAGTTTAATTTGGCTCCAATGGTTTCAAGTTTTGACCTGGACCAGGTAGTTCAATTTGACATTGCATTGTTTAAATACTGTTAATTATGAATTATCATTTGTAGCCACAGTATTCCTCCAATATGAGTGTATTATAAAACCTGAGGTACAGTTCTATTAAAAAATAAATATATTAAATTAAATTAAAAGAAGACAAGTTTTTATGTGGAGGAACTATGCATAGCATCTGTGCAGACTGTTCTTCATCCCATGTACTGTCTGTTAGTCTCTTGATGTGGCTTAGGTAGGGGTCTTGTCCCTTAGGATTCGTCAGATTTCCAAGTTTCTATTACAGTTTATATGAAATGCTTATGGTACATTAGCTGTTGACAGGTAGTATGCTTGCAACGAGCCAAAGGAAATTCAGCAAATTCCAATTTGCCATCCAAGCTCACAAAAGACCATCACCCTTCGACTTCCAAAGTTGAGGATGAATCTGTAGTGGACATACAGGAAAATGAAGGAAAGGCAGAGAGATCTGAGGAGATGGGAACTAACATTGAGGGAGTGACTGAGGAGGGGATTAAAAGTGTGATAAATTTTCTTAAAGAAAAAATTCCAGGATTGAAAGTTAAAGTCATGAATGTCAATGTCACTGAAGAAGTTGTAAAGGATAGTGACTCTGTGAAGCAGTTGATGCAAGAAGACAGTGAGAAGATGGGATCTACTGAGAATTCTGAAGAAGGAGTTGGCAATTTGGACGAGATTCAGCCTGATGGGGTCACCATAGGAGGAGGTAGTGATGCCTCTGAAGATGAAAAGGATTTGGATATGAAGCTTTTTATAGGCGGGATTGTACATAATGAGGATACTCCTATCAAGGACGAGTATGTGCGTCTTCCTGCTGAAATTAGAGATATGGAGAGAGATTCTTTTGTGCTACATATTCCTGGGAGAAGCTTAGATCATGATGCAGGAGAAAGTAAAGCATCCAGAGTCAAAGTGGCAGCTCTAGCAGCTCAAGGTGTTTCTGAGCTTATGCCTCCTGATGTTGCCAAGGCTTTTTGGGGTGCAGACAAAGTTTCTTCAAAGGTGAGGTTAAGATTTAGAGTATTGCCACTAAGGTGTGGGCATTATCTGTAGTTGACTACTCTTTTGCTTTACTACTAATAAATATTGGAATGACTTCATTTGCATGTTTTTCTTTTTACTTGGCAAGCATTGTTGTTTTCTGCATTCAGAACTTCCCTTCATGTTTATAATTGAGGTTTTGAAATCCAAAGGAAAAACCGAAACTCCATCGATTTAATAGAAATCACATACTTTTCTTTCTAGGGGTTTAACGATTAAAATGTCAGTTTTCAGTATTTAGAGCTGAATATATTTTTTTTTTTTGTCAATGTTAAAATTTGGATATCATCACCCCCCCCCCCCCCCCCCCCCCCCCCCCCCCCCCCCCCCCCCCCCCCCCCCTTGTTTTTTTCTCTCCATTAATTTTGGTTGCAATGGCATGCTATTCTTGATAAATAAGCATGTTTATGCTTAACTTAATCTTAGGTTTCTAGAAATGTCCGTGAAATTGTCAAGCTTGCTGTTCGTCAAGCACAAAAGCGCAGCAGACTATCTGAGTATACAACTTTTAGTCGGATTACCACTTCCAGAGGAGATTTAGATCCTTTTTCAGGTGAGTTTTCCCATCCATCCATTTTCTTTCTTTATTAGCTAGCCCTTAAAATTCAATGCAAGGATGTCTGTTAGATGGTGTAACCTTTTGATTGATGGATAGGCCTGTATGTTGGTGCATTTGGCCCTTATGGCACTGAGGTGGTACAATTGCGGCGTAAATTTGGCCACTGGAATGCTGGGGATGATGAAGACAAGTCTTCAGATGTGGAGTTTTTTGAATATGTAGAGGCAGTGAAGCTGACTGGGGATCTAAACGTTCCTGCTGGCCAGGTTTGTGGCTTTTTTTTACTCCTTGATAGTGCTGGTTTACCTTGTATGCAAATGCACGTATAAGCACACTTTTGCAATACTAAGCCATGTAGTTTGGGGCATCCAGGTGACATTTCGTGCTAAAATTGGGAGAGGAAATCACTTGTCCAGCCGTGCAATGTATCCAGATGAATTAGGAGTGGTAATCGTAATTGCAATTATTCCATCATGTATTTAGTTTTCATTGTTTCTGACGCTAAGCACGTGAGATCCTCAACCATGTATTTCGTGCTTTGGGAACTAGTAGGTTTATGCAAACATATTTCATATTTCATCACCCATAAAATTGTTGCTCTGCTTGAAGAAACTTGTAGTGCATAGCATTGCTTACACTCTCGTTTAAGCTGCCTCAAATTTCAGTCTCCCTGGACTTCTCAAACATTGCGTATTTAACCAGGTTGCAAGTTACAAAGGTCAAGGGAGAATTGCAGAATTTGGGTTCCGAAATCCAAAATGGGTTGATGGAGAACTTCTCCAACTAAATGGAAGGGTAATGAGACTGTTAACTATTTGTACCAGCATGTCTTCTCAGTACATCCTGATTACTAATTGTGACTAGAATATTCAGCTGTAATTTTCTTTATTACAGGGCATCGGTCCGTATGTCAAAGGCGCAGATCTTGGTTTCCTCTATGTTGTCCCTGAGCAGAGTTTTCTTGTGCTCTTCAACAGATTAAAGCTACCAGACTGACCATTGGATCCAGCATTTGAGACTGAGATTGATTCCTATCTGTGCCATATTTGAGCAAAGAAGGTAGATTTACCTTCTTCTTTTTTGGGGGGTAATTTTTCCTGTTTAAGCCTTCTTTTTTCTACTTTTTCCCTTCTTTTTTAGCTTCTCTTTCGAGCTGTATGTCAATTTTGCTGACCGACCAAGTTATGGTAAAACACTCCCCTCGTGTTGTAGAGGAAGATTTCTTAAATGATGTCTGAGTTGTGTAAGCATTAGCATAATCCCTATTGTAAGCTATGAAAGGCTTTTGTATTTTCTGAAGGAGACCTACTAAAATCGTATGACATGCGCTTTTGTTCTTGAACTTGTGTATTAACTATTAAATTAGTCACAAGTTTAAAGATGACAGTTGTTTATTCCATATGAAAAGGTCGATTATATCATGGGAGTCCTTAAAAAGTAAAAGAGAAGGGTGTGGGGATTTTCTTTCTGTTAGTTAAAACACAAAGGCAAGTGATAAATTGGGAGAGAGGGATAGATGCTTTTCCTGTTCCTTTTAGGTATATCCTATTTAAATCTATAGGTAGGGAGGCATTGTTGAAAGTAATGTCTTTGTGGGCAAAGGGCAAGGTCCATTATTTTTGTAGGATGATGCTTCCTATGATTGTTCTTCTATTCACACCAGAGTGGTAGAATCTGTCTACTAGAAGAAAACTCTAACAAGGGAACAAAAAAAAAAAAGGAGAAGATTGTGAAGGAATTTGTGCTCTCTAGGGCTTTATGTCACAAAAGAATGCTCCACTCTTAAAGCAACCAATAGAACTTTAGTGACTTTCTTTTTGTATTGGCTATTTCATTTTGTGTCATAGCCCACACATATAAAAAGTCTCTCACTCAAAGCTTCCCCTAGCTAGTTGTGCTTGGATTTTATCTCTGCATTCTCCACTTTGATTCTTCTTCCTTTTCTCCCATTGTACATCTTGGTTTCAGAGAAAATAATTATAAATAAATAAATAAATAAAAATTCTCCAAATTGGATTAGTGGAAATTCCTTCCAAGCAATCTATTAAATTGAGGTGCCTTTTTTTGAATATGAGTTCAAAATTATAGCGTTAATAATCTAATACCATTTATCATATTCATTTTTTCTTATGCATATTCAAATGATAACAATCCAATTAAGAGGAAATATTTGTTTAAATTATCCCCTTTTCACAGAGAATAATAATTAGACAATGATTGGTTATTATTATGCGAAGGGAGATGGAAAATTGGTTTAAGGGTAATATTAACTGCAGTCTTTTTATAAAAATAAAATAAAAAAGTAGATCACATTAGAAAAAAAAAAAAAAAATTTATTTTTTTTTAGTATGGTTTACCTTCTACAAATAACGTGGATGAGACTGATATTTAAGATTTATAAATTAGTTAAATAATAAATTATTTCTTAGTTCCAAATATTTTTGGGAAAGAAAATGAGACCTGCGACAGGTAGAAATACAATTTACTGGGAAAGTAGTGGGGACACGTGGCGTGGACCCACAGCGGAACATGAATAAAAATAGTACCCACAGCGGGACATGAAAGTTTTAAAAAGTCACTTAGTTTCTTTTCCGAGTCCCCAAACAGAGAGATCTTTCTACCCCGTTTAAATTCGAGAAAGTGTAAGGAAATTCGAAATGGAAGCTGAAGCCAAAGCCCAAACTCAAACGGAAAACCACCACCAGCAGCAGCAGCAACACAAATCGACCATGAAGAAATCATCGTCGAAGAACTCTGACTTGTCGTCCACTCACATGGACTCGCCGCATTCTCCACTCCGCTTCCACACCCCGATGCCATCCGACTCCGGCGACCCGCACGATACTCCACCCTACGAGTCACCGGAAAACTCTCCAGGGAAACCTCCGGAAAACTCCATGGCTATGGTTATCTTCGACAAGTTCACGCGGAATTCGCCGCTGACGTCTCCCTCGGACGGCCAGAAACCGCCGGAGAGCGCGAGCAAGAACAGAAACGCACTGGCGGTGGACTCTCCGTCTCCGGGGATTGTTTTGAATCGGGCGATCAGGGAAGAGCCGCCACCTTCGGTGTCGAAGGTGGGACCGGTCGGCAGTGGGGATGGACGGAGATTGGGAACGGTGGCGTCGATTCTGAAGAGGTCGAAGAGGGAGGTGATGCTTAAGAGGGCTGCGCTAGGGTTTCGGCTGAGCGAGTTTGTGCTCTGCTTAATTTCCTTTGCAGTTATGGCCGCCGATAAAACCCAGGGTTGGAGCGGCGACTCCTTCGACCGCTACAAGGAATACAGGTCTCTCTCTCTCTCTCTCTCTCCCTCTCTCGATGTGATTTTCATACATACATAGATGTCTTATATATAGAGGTTTCTCGTAATTTTATTTTTGCAGTGAAACTTGATACTAATTCACTCTGAATAGGCACTCTTTATGGTTTCCTTAATGATTTTGGTTTAAATTTGGAGACTTTGATCTTAATGTATGTTATCAACTTCTCAGTATATATGATCGGCTTCATCGGGTCACCTTTTTTCTTCAGTGTTAGTTTGTCTATTAATGGAGGAGTTTCGTAAGCATCCTTAGAAATTGGTTTGTCTGTTCCTCAGCTTAGCAAATGCTAACATTCTCGTGCGCTTGCTGTGAGTCAGCCTGTGACCCAGTGATACCCTCTTCATTTGGTTTCTGTCGTAGTAAATTTCTCCTTAAGGGAATTAATTAAACAATGCTTTTGAGCTTACGTAAAATCAATGACACCTGTCATAATGCTGAACTTTCTGATAAATTGTTCCTCAAAAAATAATGCCAAGAGGCTAAAGGACTGATTGATGATTATAGCAATATAAGTGCACTGTATCCTGATAATTTTCTTGAACATTGCTTGTACACGAGCCATGCCTATTTCATTCATATCAATAAATTTACTCTTACTTATTAAAAAAAAAAAAAATCTTGAACATTGCTTGAACATTCTCTAATATTTATTCTTTTTTAATCTATATATATAAAAAAAAAATGATTATGATTATTTGCAGTCCTTGTTCTCCCCTTTTGATTTCTCTCCTTAATTTTATTCTTTTTAGAGATTTGATGTGATGATAAAGTTCATGCATTGGCAGGTATTGTTTATCTATTAATGTCATCGCATTTGTATATTCGAGTTTCCAAGTATACGATTTAACCTACCATCTGGTGACCGGAAATTATGTGATTCGCCACTACCTACGGCGTCATTTTGTTTTCTTTATGGATCAGGCAAGTTCTGCAACTTTCGTATCTTTTAGTCTTCTTACCTTTATTATGCAGATGATTTCCATGTCAATTCTGTCATGTTTTCTACACAATGGAAACCCCTGGAGTATTGTGCGTTAGTTCACCCTATGGGTTTCAGGTTTTCCAGGTCTATTCACTCATTGTTACAGGATGCCACAATAGGCTATAGGGTATCAAGCTCATTCTAGAAACAGTACTTTCTATCGTGATGATGTAGGCATGAGCCTTGGACGTTATACGGGTCAGACAATATCCTTGACTTGTTGGGGGATTGTTGCTGTTAGTTTGCATTTTGTCATATTTTAGTTTGTTTATTACTGGTTCTTTGCAAGTTTTGAGTTGACTAAGACAGTAGGTGGTGGTGCAGATTAAGTCAACTGCTGAAACCATTAGGAAGTGCTACAGGTGTTCAGACCAGTCAGCCCCAAGCTAAGTGATATTACCTCTGAAATATAACTTAGCTTGGGTCTGTTCTCTATGTTAGTTTCCAAACGTTCTCATCCCTTGGCATGCCAAATTTATGATTAATATTGAGGGTCTTAACCTCTTATTGTCATTTGCTTGAGCACCTTCTGTGTTTACATCCTGAGCCAAATGGTACTTGTTGCTTTGTTAATTTGATTGGCAGGTACTAGCATATCTTCTCATATCTTCATCCTCATCAGCAGCCACCCGGGTTGATGATTGGCAATCGAACTGGGGGAAAGACGAGTTCACAGAGATGGCTACTGCATCTGTCAGTATGGCCTTCCTAGCTTTTGCTGCTTTTGCCATTAGTTCCCTTATATCTGGTTACAACCTTTGTACCCGTGAATCCACTTAATCTTGGAACCGGTTTCATGTTCCTTCAATCTCTGTGTTGGGGATGATTGAAGAATATATCACATATAGGTTATGTTGTACAGACAGATTCAATAGATTTTAGTTCCCTTTAAAATTAGACAAAAAAGAAAAACGTTTTGATTTCATTTGAATGTTCAATGGTAATGAAACCATTCTAGTTTTGCTTTAAGCATTTTACCCAAGAAACCATTTTTGTTCAAGTCGTGTTGAAAAACAAATGTCTTGGTTGAACTTCCTAGTTTCTGGAAGAAAAGATTAAAACAAGGGTAACCAAACACTGGTAAATTTTCAAGGTCCAAGTGGGTTACCAACAGAATGGATGAAGCCCTAAAGCTTACCGAAACTTTTACTGGACTTCATTCTTTAGTTTGTAACCTATGATTGCTTGTTTGTGTGAAGCATGTAAAAATTGTTCTTGAGTTGTATAAATATTGTTATAAATGGTAGGTAGGTAAGCAGTGTAGGTGGAGCTGCTTTTTAACGTGTTTAGTGTCTAATAAATTTATTATTTATTGGAGTTGACATGTATTTTTAGACTGATATAATATTATAAGAAAAATTCTACTCATCATCTTCACACACTATACTTTTTTTTTTCTCTTACTAAATGTGTAGTGTATGGATGATGAGTAGAAGAATTCAATTTATTTAAGAATAATAAAACAAAAAAAATAAAAGTAAGTGTGATGTGTGAGGATAATGAGTAGCAAAACTTACTTTTTAAAGGTTGTATTGAATTTTTATGTTTAGGAAATTATTAGATGAAAAAATAAAAAAGTTAAAATACTTTTATGTTTTGAGTGATGTTTATAAAAATAAAAATAAATAAATAAATTTAAAACATCTCATTAATCAAACAAGGCCTTAAACTTTTCTAAAATGGTACACATACCCCCAAATTATTCCCGATCAAACTTATTTCTATCATAATTCAATAATAAATTTAAGAAATTACAGAATAATTCAGGGGTGGCTAGGGTGAGCTCATGGGTGGCCGAACACCCCCAATCTGGGATGACGCCAGCCACCCCGGCGGGAGTCACGCCTGACAGTTTTATTATTATTATTATTATTATTATTATTATAAATATATTTTGCTTCTTAAAAAAAATTGAAATGATTGACAGCTAGGATGTAAATGACTTTTGATTTATTTCATGTTCGCTACTGCTGTGTGTCATGGTTGGTGATTGTCGATTGATTATCTTTCCGCGTCTGGAATGGGCCCTTTGGACACGCCACAGCCAACCAATAAATTCATTGTAATAATACATAAATATATATATATATATGTATTATTGGTGGTAGCAGGGTAGACTACTTGATCAAATTGATGTGGAAAAAAACATTTAAATTTAATTTTTTATTTCGAATGAAAAAAAGGGTTCACGTGATGTCCTTACCCATATAAATATTAAGGAAATGCTCAAAACGCGAACTACATGACAAACATTCTCAACCAGCTGACTCATCTTTTCTTAAGCCTTACAAACATAAGATTTTAATCCTTTTGCTTTCACTTTCAGACAAAACAGAAAACATTTGTCACTGAATAAATTGTCCTTGGGCATATATATATATATATATACGTCAATGTCTTCTTGTTAAAGCTAAAATCAAAGTAAAAAACAGAAAACAAATTGATTTGAAAAAATATTTTTCACAAAAGAAAAAAAAAAAATACATCAAGTGGGTAACAATCTGGCAACCCAGTTATGATTGTTATCCACCTGTTACCATTGGCTGGCTTTGTTTATTATTATTTTTTTTAACTGGTTGGCAGGTGACAGGTGGGATATATACTCACTTGGATACCCGGTATATACATTAGTAATCCCTATTAATCACTTCCTTAATTATTAAATAAAAAAATATTAAAAAATAAATAAAATATATAAATGGTCAAATTGAGGGAACAAACTCAAGGGACATAATATCATTTTTCATATATATTTTCATAGAAAAATGATAAACACACAACACTTTACACAACACTTTATATAACAATATTTTAAATTAGAGGTATTTTTATAAAATACATTATAAAACTAATATCATTTTACAAAAATACCTTTATTTTATAATATGTGTTGTAAAATATATGGTAAAATGTGTTGTGTAAATATCAGTACTCATTTTCATATGAGTCTGCTATGTTGCCTGATAAAAGTGACCAACAAAGTAACCGATTTTTTATTTCTTTTTTTATATATTAAAAAAATAAAAAATAAAGTATCAATCACGTTTGTCTATCAATGCTATAAGAGGAGGTATGAATAATGAGTTAAGTTGAGATGAGATGAAATGATAGTTGAAAGTTGAATAAATATTGTTAAAATATAATTTTTATTTTGAGATTTAAAAAAGTTGAATTGTTTATTATATTTTATATGGAAATTTGAAAAAGTTGTAATGATTAGATGAGATGAGATAAGATGGTTTTGAATTCAAACAAGGTTAGTCATACAAGCATTTTCTATATCTAAAATATATGAGTTCTACTACATACAGTCACTTTTGCGTACTCTCTTCCTCAATTAATCTAGATTTTTCTCCAACTTCTCTGTTCTCCTTCCTCAACCATGCAACCCTCAATCCTCAACCACCATGCAGTGCTTTGCCTCAACCCTCAACCATCGCCTCTTCGAGATCTTTCCTCCATCTAATTTTGTACTTCGCAGTTTAAGCTCTCTTTTTATCTCTCTATTTCTCTCTTCTTTGTCTCCCTCTATTTTTTTCTCTCCTCTCTCTCACCATGGTCTCCATCTTTCTTGGTTTCTTCTCTACGTCTCCTTTGTGATTGTGATGTCTCCTTTTCCTCTATTTCTCTAGCTTCATCTCTCTCTCTCTCTCTCTCTCTCGCCAAAACCAACGACTCTGTATCTATGCCTCTTAATACTCAATTTCTATTTCATTGTGGATTACAAGATCTCTTAGTACAAGTTCTCTTAACTCTCAGTACGATTGCACCAATTTACAAAGTTAGAGTCAAGTGGCTTGGCTGGAATTGAGTTTGTGTGTTGAGAGTTCGAATTGAAGTTTTGTTGATTATGGGATTTGGATTTGTTGTGAAATTGGAATTAGAAAGTAGAAACCATAATTTCCGAGAAAGATTATATTCTCAAGCCAATGTAACGAATATACGTAATAAAGTGTTTATATGGTATAATTTAATTTAAAAAATAAATTTAAAATTTGAATCTTATAAATTAAATTTTACCATTTAAGTGATGTGGATAGTATGTTCTACACACTAACTTGATAATAAAATAAATCTAATTTCAATTTAGACTTTTAGTCCTTGAGAGGTAGGGAAAAGAGCAAACAGCCTCCAAAATTCACCCGCTCAATCTATAGATATAGTTGAGTAGGGTGAATATAGGTGAGTGGGAGTAGGAGGTTGCTACCAGCTGGTTTAAAAGAAAGACTATTTAGGCCCCATTTAGAATTTGGATTGATCTGAGATCAACTCAATTTAATCTAATTTTAAGCTGAGTTTAACATCCAAATATTCAATTATCAAATCACTAAACTCATCTCAACTCAAAACCTCTTTACATGCGGGACTCACAACTTTTTTTCAACTTCCTATAAATACATTTAAACTCATTTTAGCATTCAAACATATTTAAACTCATCTTAGATAGGCCCCACAAAACTCACTTAACTATCTCAACTCATTACTATTCATAAAGAATTTGAATCATCCCAACTCAGCTCAACATTTAAATAGGGCGAGAAATTCCATTTTGAAATATTACATCACACACATCCACCTAAGCAAGATTTGATTTATCATTTTTGTCATTTTATTTTAATGCTCAAATATATGTGTATTTAAATAGAAATACAACAATGACAAATCACATATTAGTTAGATGGAAGCATGTGATATAAGACTTTCTTATAACATTTGTATTTATATATATATATAGATAAATTACTTTATGGTCTCGTTTAGTTACAGAAATTATATCATCTGATTTAATCTAATCATTACAATTTTTTCAAGCTCATACACAAAATATAATAAATAATTTAATTTTTTTAAATTTTAAAATAAAAATAATATTTTATTTAATTTTTATATCATTTCATTTTATTTTATTTGTATAACCAAACTGGACATGTAGACATGTAGTAAAAGTTTTGGACTCCATTATTGAGCATGATGTTACGGGATAAACACACGTGATATATATTTTATCCAAGATTACGTACACTTGCATGTGCATGGCCTTTAAATGATGTCTCTTTCCTTTATGGGGTTTAATACCAATGTAAGCTTTAAAAACTTTCGAAATAAAATAAAATAAAATACAGTTGAGCATCATATATATCCGATTCCTTCACAATGTTCTAACTATATATATACACACGCACAAATATACAAAGATTTGAAGTTTTTATCATTTTTTTTTCCTAGCTCTAGAATTTCGAGTGTGAGAAATATAAATGTTACATAATTCATTTTATAAATAGGTTGGAGTCGGACCCAGGACAAGGAGTCATCACCTAAAATACTATGATCGATCATTGGTTCCCGATTAGTTTTTCGAAGCTTGCTTAAAAAATGTGTAAGCTTCAACCTTGACCAGATGTTTTGTTCTTAATTAATTTCAGCAGCCCTTTTATTTTAGTGAGCCCAACCTACTCAGATGATCACTAAATTGATATCGGAATCATATCCAGATAGGGATTAAGCTATAAAGCTAATATGTGTGTGTGTATATATATATATATATATATATATATATATATATATATATATATATATATATATATTGAGTTTATAGGTAATTAGGTGGCACTTCAATGATTTTATGATGACCATGAACAGGAAACTTCTTTTTCTCAAATACCTAAATATATTAAATTGTAAATTTATTTTTATTATAAAGTAAATTTAAAATATTATAGAAAGTTATGTCATTTTGTGTATTTATTTTTATAAAATCTTTTTATTATTATAGCACTTCTAAAAAGATACACAAAAATACATACGGAAAAAATAATAAAAAATAATAGCACTCAATTGTTGTGTTGTATATGAAAAATATATAAACAATTATACTGTCCATACCTTGTTTTATCTCTTATTTTTAATTAGAGTTTTGTTATTCATCATCCACACACACCACACATCACACTTTTTTTATTATTTGTTTTGAGATTTACTGTACATTAATTACTATTCACTCTCACACTCCACATCTATAACTTTTTTATAGGGTGTAGGGGTGTTTTTCATAAGGTATGAGGGTGATTTTCATAGAGCGTGAGATATGCATAGGGTGGTGAATAGTGGCTGACGAGAAGAATTTTTCATTTTTTTTAAAAAAAGAGTAATGATATTTATCATCTCAATTCTCATCATCCCATGATATGATATTAGATGATTATAGACTATTTATTATACTTTATTTATAAATCTATTATCTAATGTCACATTATGATCAGAAGATAAGAGGATAATGAGAAAATTGATGACGAATATATTTTTTCTTAAAAAAAATCTTGGTTTTATTATTCTTAAAACTAATTGAATTTTTTTTTACTCATAATCTATATATCACTCATTTAATAATAAGAAGTAAAAAGCGTGTAAAGATAATGAATATAATTTTTTTTAATCAACATTAAAGTTGTTTAAAAAAAGAAAAAGATGGACAAAGTATGCCTGCATGTACGGAAGATATTAGGAAATGCCAAAAGGGTGTACCTTCTGTTGGGGTGCACGAGGGACACTCCACCTTTTAATGTTGTTGGCACATCTACCTTTTATTCTATCTATCCAGCTGGCTTTCTATTTGGAAAATCATTATGGGTTTTAGATGACTCTCGGACCATCATCAAGCTCATTTTAATCATTACGTCCTTGAAATTGCATATATCTTCCCTCAAAATCAAACCTACAACTCATAGTTTTCGTCATTTCTCGATACATATCAAATATGATTGTCACCTATTGCATTAATTGCTGTCAATTCAATCATCCTATATATATTTATTTACAATTAAAAAGTGTTTATATTTTATTAATATCTCAAAATAAAATTATAAAAAATATTAAGATGAGATTAAATGAGACAATTTATACTCCCGAATAAGTCCTAATTCTTAACTTATAATCATCACTTGATTGGAATCAAAACCATATACAAAATGCTATTATTAGCAAAATATACGTGGACAAATCGAAGAAAATCCTCAAATAATTACAAAACATATTACGTACCTTTTCTTATTTATTAATTATATGTCATTATTTCTTATTTTCTAATCATAGATTTATAAATTAATATGATTTAAAATGGTGCGTGAGATTTTAAAAAATATTTTATTATAAAATAAATTTAACGCATTAAGTAAAATTATATTATTTGATAAGTTTACTTTTGAAGATTTTATGCGGAACGAATTATTTTAAAAAATAATAATAAAATAAAGAAATAACTTATTTATAATTCAAATACAGATTTAAAATACAATAAATATTTTTAAATTTAAACACATTAAAATAAATGTAAAATTTAAAATAATTTTAGTTTTTAGTTGTCGCTTTTGGTTTTAGCTCTCCAATTTTATACAAACTAAGAGTATTAATATCGGCTTCATCACAGTCATCTTTAAAATATTTTTCATAAATTTAAAATCACTCTAGTCATAACTTTACGTTGGATTAGTCAAAATAATAATATAATATTATTTTTTAATAATAATTTTTTTTCATATTTTTAATTACACTAACTATATATTAATTAATAATAATATTTATTCTTTCACATATTTCAAAACTGAACAGTTGGAGTAATTTTTATAATAAAGTATTAATTGTAAAAATAAATAGTCCATTTTCAAATTTAAAAATATACTTAAAAGGATTGTAACTCATTTTAAGTTTTTATTTTTTGAAGTAGTGTTGAAGTTGACTTCTTAGCTTATAGCTGGTAGTTTAAGTTGAAAAAAATATTATTTTTATTTTAAAATTTGAAAAAATTAAATTATTTATTATATTTTATTTAAAAATTTTAAAAAATTATAATAATTTAAAATGATTTTATTATTTAATCTACGGAATTAAATTCTCACGGAGGAGAGAGAGGAATGGAATGGAAAAGTAGTGACCGTAATACGGAAGAGGACCATACGGCAAATGTACCGACACATGCAGGTACAGTACCCTCCGTGCTTGTGGGCCCCACGTTTGTGTCCTTTTATTTTTTGTTTATATATATATATATATATATATTTTTTTTTTTTTTACCACCTACCCTTACAAGACAACACCAGCAACAGCAACAGCAACCTCAGCCAACGCCCTCCTTCCCACCGTATGTTTCTGTTGTAACGTTTCAAAACCAGATACCTTCCTCCCGTTGGACCTTATTACCCTTTTTTCTTATTGTGAAATCGATGGATGTAATATATTATTCATATATATTTTTTTTATAAGGGGTGGAGGTTTAAATCTAGATTTTTTATTTAAAGAATCAGACTAAATGTTATCATACTATTAAGTTCTTGATATATTATTCATATACTTAAATGTTAAGATTTAATTTGTAAAATTTAATTTTTAAAATTTATTTTCTAAATTAAATTATACTATATAAATATTTTATTAAGTGGACTTTGTATACTGGCTTAAAAAATGTTTTAAATATTTTTAAATTTTAAACTTTCTAAAAATATATAGTCAATCATATTAGTGGAGTACGTAAAAGTAATTATATATAGAATTTTTTATTTTATATTAGAGTTTGTGAAATTGAGTTTTCTTTTTGAGAATGTAAGATATTTATATTGAAATTGATTTTTTATTTTTAAGTTTGAAGATAAAAAAAAAAGTCAAATCTTGGACTTATAAAAATATAAAAAATTAACTGACAAGATTTATTTGTTTATTTATTTTCTCATTTTGACTGATTCTATCTATTTATTTATAGAATTAAATATATTTAATATTTTTGCCAAATTCTTCCATGAAATTGCCAGCATGGAAGATCTCTTTTTATGTAACTCCTCCAAAGTGGTTGCAAGCATTGAAGATCCCTTTTGGATTTGCATTACAAGGACCAAATTTTTAATAGCAATCCTTATTTATAATATGTGAGTTTTATTATTGTTGGATAATTAATAGTATGCTATTTATGTCTTTAATTTATATTGCTTGCTAAGTAAGGTATACCCATTTAATTAAATCTCCAATTACTTCATACCAAAGAAAACTTTTTTATGGGACTCATCAAACATTTAATGGCATTAGAATTATTAAACATTTAAGTTGTTATGAAAAATTGCTGACAGAAAAAAAAAAAAAAAAAAAAAAACAGGTTAAATGGAAAAGAGTTGTATATTTTTATTTAAATCCGAAAAATGATTTGAAGTATATTTTTTTATTAACAAATATTATTTGTACTTACAGTTTTTGCTTACATAATAATATATGCTGACGTATTGATACGTTAAAGACTATAAAATTAAAATATAAAATTAAAATAATAAATAAATTTTATGCATAAAATAAGTAAAATTATATGTTCATAACACTAGTCATTTTTTATTTTATCTATTCCTTGACGAGTTTGTGAGGATATTTGGGTTAAAGCACTGAAAAAAAGTGGATGACAATTCGGATAATGGCAATGAACAAAAGGGCAAACCGGGAAAGAAAGAGGTAGCGGTCATTATCAAACAAGACCTTGTCTGCTCAGGAGTGGATCTTCGCACGTTATGAAATGTAGAGTTTTTCAGTTTTAACGCAGAGAGAGAGGGAGGGAGGGAGAGAGAGAGAGAGAGGAGGCGCCAGTTCTTCTGCATATGCGTTCACTGCACACCAGAAACCACACCAACTACACCATCCCAACCCAACCGTCTCTCTCTCTCTCTCTCTCTCTCTCTCTCGCACACATTTGTTTTCATTCTTAATTTCAAGCTCTAAACTTTGGGTGTAACTGCGTTTATGGGTGTGTGCAATCATCATATGTTATAGCTTTGGCTTGGGAAGATCAGAAACCGTGTGTTCCCAGCTATGTTTCATTCGAAGTGGTGGTTTCTCCATCCATTGTGCCCCCTTTAGTTTGCCTCAGACTTATCCTTTCGTTTGCTTTAGAAACAAGTTGTCGTACTTGTAAATGAAAGTTATTGGCCGTTGATTTTTTTTCATTCTCTTTCATTTTTCTTCTTATGTTTTTTAAAAATCTGCCGAAAAATTGTTTTTACTTTTATTTTTTGTGGTCATATATCTGAGAAAATCAAGAGTTTTGAATTTCATGGATGATTTGCTGGCTCGAGTTCTGTTCATCGGTGCTTGAATGCTGGAAACTCCGCAATGTAGTGTGGGATATGGAACTGTTCGAAGCTAGCAGGTTCAGTTTTTTCACTTCTGGGTCTTCTTCAACTTAAGCATTTAGAAGGGATTTGCTTCGTTTTGGAATGTACATTTGGTTCAAGACGCTAAGGGGGGACTTGATTTAAGTGGTTTTGATGAGTTTTGGCTCAGACCCATGAAGAACTTATCCTGGTTTAAGCAGATGTCCACCAACGGGAAATCTGGGAGGAGGCTTTCGCTTGGAGAGTACCGGCGGGCGGTATCGTGGTCCAAGTACTTGGTGTCGTCGGGGGCGGAGATAAAGGGGGAGGGAGAGGAGGAATGGAGTGCAGATATGTCGCAGTTATTCATCGGCAGCAAGTTTGCATCAGGGAGGCATAGCAGGATTTATAGGGGTTTATATAATCAGACGGATGTGGCCATTAAGCTGATAAGCCAACCGGAGGAGGACGAGGACTTGGCTGCCATGCTTGAGAAGCAGTTCATTTCGGAGGTTGCTTTGCTATTTCGGTTGCGACATCCGAATATCATCGCTGTAAGCTCTGCTTTCTTCAATGGGTTTGTACATACTTACCTGTATTTTGGATTGTTTGGAATCTTTAAGGCTGTGGTCCTGCAATAATGAAATATTTTATATGAACTTTTTCGTTTTTGCTATATATATTCTCTTTTGTTGCTATTCTGTTTGGCCTTGGAATTGAATATTGCGTTATATATCCATTTCCCTTGAAATGGAGAGATCCTTGTCCAATCACTCCCTCCCCGCTCCCCTTTTAGCTTGAACCAAACGCCACTGGACTTACACTTCATCTAATTATGTCAAGATTTTCATTTTCGCGAAGATTTTGGACACAATCCAGCTTTCAGAGGGGCAGGTCGGGAAATGCAAGCTTAATTCTATACCCACCTGTTTATCTACTCTTCCTTACATGCTCTGCTATCAGCAACGAGGAAGGAAAATAAGGTGGAATTGTTAGGAGTAGTCTTTGAGTTTTCAATTAAATGGCTATGCGCTTATTGAGGTTGGGGATTTGGAGAAGGGGTGGGGAGCCTATCAAAGTACTGTAGTGAAATGGATCACAATTACTGCAGTGAGGCTAGAGATTTGAAATGCTGATTCCCTGTGAAAAGAGTTATTCATTATTTAATGAAATATTATAGTGGATTGGGGATATCTTAATGATTTTTGGGTTCAGTTTATTTTAGGAGGTGAAGCTATATATATATATATATATATATATATATATATATATATATATATATTTTGACATATGATATTGTCAACTAGTATACGATCTGATCAGTCTTTCTGACCACTCTGTATCTTTTCTACTGTCTTCATGCAGTTTGTTGCAGCTTGTAAGAAACCTCCGGTGTTTTGTATCATCACTGAGTATTTAGCTGGAGGTTCATTGAGGAAGTACCTCCATCACCAGGAGCCACATTCTGTTCCGGTCAACCTAGTTCTGAAATTAGCCCTTGACATTGCACGTGGGATGCAATATCTTCATTCTCAGGGGATCCTTCACAGAGATCTGAAATCGGAAAATCTGCTGCTAGATGAAGATATGTGTGTGAAGGTAGCAGATTTTGGTATTTCATGCTTAGAGACGCAGTGTGGCAGTGCAAAGGGTTTCACAGGCACTTACCGTTGGATGGCTCCTGAAATGATCAAAGAAAAACACCACACGAAGAAGGTCGATGTTTACAGTTTTGGCATTGTTCTATGGGAGCTTTTAACTGCATTGACTCCATTTGATAACATGACTCCAGAACAGGCAGCATTTGCGGTCTCCCATAAGGTATGTACCTGATGACCTGAAATATATCCAATGTAGCTTTTTAAATGTCTCAAATGAAAGGCTTTCAAACATCTGTATCAATGATAAGAAGTTAGGAACCAAGGTCCTGAAAACTGAGGCTGTTCTTTTTTTTTTTTTTTTTTTTTTGGGTTTCTCTGAAAGTAAATAATAATTCATGTAGAAGAAGAAATTTGGGAGGGGGAGAGAGAGAGAGAGAGAGAGAGAAGTAGATGCCAGCAAGAAAATCACCCATCCTCCACTGCAGCTTATGTCCTTTGTCCAGTGAGTAAATCACACACATAAATTTTATACCTTTTGCACTCAAATCATTATTAACATGTCATTTTGTAAAACTGGAATAGACTTTTGTATTTCCACTTCATTTGGCATAAGTTAGATGATACCGGATGCCCTAAATCATCTGATATTCCTAAAGTTACCAAGTAAATATCTTATAAGAACCAATGAGTTATTTAGCGTTCTAATTTCTTCAGCAGCTAGCCTCCCTCTCCCTCTCTCTCTGTCTCTCTCTCTCTCACTCTCTGTCTGTGTGTGCGTGTGTTGTAAGAGTAGATTTAATTTGCTGTGTTTTTATGTTGTGCAATTGTTCATTATAGTTCCCTTTTAATATTTGTTTAATTCCTAAATAAGTTATTATTCCGATATTTTTCTTTTACACTGTTTAGCCTACTTAGTGTTGACTGTTGAGGATTTGAACTGTGAAGAAGATGAATAAGAACAAAGGGGTTCTAAAAGCAATTAATGTCGGATGTCCTATGCACCTTTGAGTTGTAGTCCGCTTACACAAAAGCATGAAGACAGAGTTATAGACTTTGCTTCTAGTTACCAACGGTGTCTGCAAAAAGGAACCACATTTTTAAGCTGCAAATTATGGGACAGCAATTATTCAATGGACACTTAGTTAAGATGGTGCCACATTTTAGCTACACATCATTAATACAATACAATTTTCTGTGTGCCTTTTTTATTTTTTTTCCACGGTCATGGCTCATCAACCAGACAGTTTTCTGTGTGCTTACAGCTGATTTTTTACCTAAACAAACAACATGTAAAACCTTGGTTTTGGTTGGGGGGGGGGGGGGCGCGGCGCAGTATATAAGAAACTCATAAAATACTGAGGAATCATTATGATGGGTTACATCCTTTGCAAGCTTTTGTCTTCAAGATGCATCCCAAAACAATGTCTTCCTCACATGCAAGGTGGGGTGTCACATGCTTTCCCTGGAGTTTTTTTTCCAGTTCATGTGGGACTGGCTGTTTTGGTCATTCTTATCCATCCAGGACATGCGATCTCAAATTACAGTACTAGTATAAAATATGATATAGCCTTATCCACATTTTTCTAGAAGCACCAATGAGCTTGATCACTTCACTTTTAATTTTGAAGGTCTGAACACATTTTTACATAGAAATTACCGACTATGACTCCAACAAGACCAAGAAAGTAGAAAAATCCACATTTGCAGCCATAAAGTCTGGTAATGGTGCTGTGGTTGCAAATACTGTCTATCATAATCCAAAGAGTTTTCTAGGTCCGTAGCCGCTCCTGGTTTTGGACCATTAGCCATGTGGTCCAGTGGTATCTGTGCTGAGTGCTCACATTTATGAGGATATTTAGCCCCATACGCTGGTTATATTTACCTGAGCAGTAATTTTGGGGGGCCATGTCAGGCAAACCTATATTTGCCTGGGAATTTTTATCAATTACAGGGAAAATGTATCTTTCTTACTATCTGAAAAAATCAGGCTCTTTTCTGGCTTCAAACTTAAAAGTTTCATAGTCGAGCTAAAGATAAATACTTTGTTTGAACATCACGAAAACTGTTTGCTAGTTTTAAAATGAAGAATTGCAAAGATAAACTTATCAAGATGAAAAATTGCAGAGATTTAACTTTTGACCTTTCATTTTAGTATGGAAGCTTCATTAGTTTCTTATGAATTGAATCTGCTTGGCATTGTGCAGAATGTAAGACCACCTTTGCCACCCACATGTCCTACTGCATTTAGTCATCTCGTCAGCAGATGCTGGTCAAGCAATCCAGATAAACGACCACATTTTAATGAGATAGTTTCTACCTTAGAAAGTTACGGGAATCCCTCGAGCAAGATCCAGAGTTTTTCTCTTCCTTCAAACCTTCCTCTGATCACACCCTTTTTCGATGTTTGCCAAGATGCATTGCTCGGGATAGATCTGCTTCTTTAAAAACTTAAAGCCTCTTCCTTAGCTACCTATGATGCAACAAGTGTATCATATCATTGTCTGGCTTATCTGTTCAATTATGATTATGAACTTTGTAAAAGATTTTGCTTTCTATATATATATATATATATATATATATATATATATATATAAATATATATACTGGAACTTAAAGCATTTCCTTCCAGCAGTATTAGATTGCTTTTCAATATGTGCAATATTCCTTCTCACCTGTCACCACAGATCATGTTCAATCTTGATGATTAGATCTTAATAGAGAGTGCAAAGTTTCAGGTTGTCGTAGTTTGAAGGTACCTAACCTGTCAATTCTTATGGTTTGGAGTGAAAAATGCAACTTCTTGATAGGTATACAAAGACTCTAATATGTCTCGGTTGCTACCCGAGTTTCGGACAAAATTGGTTGGATCATAAAAGTATGAAAAATTCTTCTTATCAGTCGCTATTCACTACTCCACACTCTATAAAAAAAAAAAAAAAAGATTGTAAGTATGAAATGTGAGAGTAAATAACAGCTGAGGAGGAGTATTTCTAAAAGTATTGGGCACTCAGTTTCGTCTCTTTCCCTTTCCATTCGGCTCAACATGAAGTGTCGGACCTTATCTTAAATGATTGAAGCCCATGACTCCTATTTGACTTTACATGAATGAAATTTACAATCCAGATTGGAGACTTTACATGAATGAAATTCGTGATAATCACATTTGGTTAAAAGAAAGTTTACAATAAATAATTCGAAATATTCCCCAAAATTATGAACATAGAATCGATTTGGACCATTGGTACAATTGTCCCTAATAATTGAAGAGAAATTCTATTTGCAGTTTTCATTTAAAAATTGCATATGAAAGACTTTTATTAAATAAAAAAAAAATATCATTTTAATAAAGATATTATTGTAATTTAAAAAAAATAAAAGATAAAATTAATTAGACTTATAATATAATTTTTATTTAAAAACTATATATAACATTGCTCATAATTAAATAGTTGGTACTTCTGTTTTTTTTCCATTGGCTATGTCTATGAGTAGGTTTGGCTTTGTAGAAGGTTCTGTAATTTTTATGTGATTCTCCCATTATTATGATTGGACAGTGGATGCCATATCAGTTCAAGCTTGAGAACTCACTTGCTTCAATAATATTATTTTATTTTATTTTATTTTATTTTATTTTATTTTATAGGTTACTTACTTCAATAATTATTCAATAAAGTTTTACTATCTTTCGCCTTCCAAATTGGGCCTATATTATATTAGTTGGACGTGGTATATGGCTGCCTAATGGCACACCTTAACGAATACATATGTTTAACTATTTTCTGTTTTTTGTATTTATCTAGCCATTTTCCTTACTGGAATATGTTTTTTTTTTTAGTATTTTTGTTTATATATATATATTTTTTAAAATACACAAAAAAAAGCTGTATAAAAAGAAAAAATACTTTAACACTCTCGATACGAAATCTCGGCAGCTTATGTTAGGCGTCTTTTATCTGAAGTATACAAAGAAGTATTGTCCATCATTCTTTTTAAAGAAAATACTTTAGTCACAAAGATATTACAAGAAAATAATCTCACAAACTGATGTGTCTTAATGTGGTTCGTTAAATTATAAAATTGTTTTTATTGTAAAATAAATCTAACGGATTAGATGAAGTCACGTCAGTTTGTGAGATTATTTTTATGTAATTCTTTTATAGATATAGCCGTACTCATTCGTATTAAACTTGCAGATTAAAAAATTATCAATCATAACTAAAAGCATCATTCTTGCTTGAATGAATGAAAAATCAACTCAATCAATATTTAAGAGGAAATAACAATTGCTTCGAGAGGCAGAGAGTGACGTATGAACTACTCTTGAGTATGTAGTGTTTATGTTTAGTGCATATATTGCATAAAACAAAACAATTAGTCTTGATTTTAATAAGTACCTATATTGACCCAAAAAATGGTACCCATATAAGCTATGTTTCCATTTATTTTGACATAATTATATCTATATAAATAACCATGAGATGAAACATAACATTCTACCATTTGAGATGATTCTCAAGACACCATAGTATTTGTGATCTCAACTATGTCATTATCGATTGATCGATGCGTGCGAAAAGTTTAAATAATAATAACAAAAACACATTATTTTCTAATAAAAATGTGTCACATTGCGAGATGATTGCATGATACAACAAATTTTATATAGTAGTACTCCTTGAGACATCATTTTTCACAAAAGAATATAAATCCTTAAAATCCATTAGAAAATTGTTTAACTAGGGAAAATAAATTAAATTTACTAAAAAAAGTCTTCTTGTAAGAGAGTTTGCGCATCAAATCACGTATCGATACTGACATGTAAAGCATTGGTTTAATGAAAAACGGTACGAATTGAAAACGAAAATGATTTTTATGAGACAGAAGATATTTTTCTTCTCTTAAAATTTTTCTTTTCAATAAAAGTAATTATGTCAACATGGCGCGGTGTACCTAGTAAGGCTCAATTTATTATATTAAAATTTTTATGTGATTAGTTTTGTTGTAAATAAAAAAGACGTTGAATGCTTTGTCATGTGTTTACTGTTTAAAAACAGGAGAAAGGAAAGAAAAATCTTGATAAAGAAGAGTAGCAGAAGGCAAGTTAACTTCATGAGTTGGACCTTTTGTCCACAAAACCTAACATTCCCACCCAAAAAATGAAGGAAAAAAAAAAAAAAAACATTTTCTTCCTTTTACAGATATTCTGATACTTATTTTAACAAAGTTAATAATTTATTACTATTATTATTATTCATTAAAATATCTCAGGGGTAGAATTGTACTTTAAATCGACAGCCATATTCTTGCAATGCCAGGTGGGAGGGAAGTTACAGCGAAAGAAAAAGGCAAATGGACAGATTGCAGGCGCGAACGCAGATAGGATGGGGCAGAGAAGTGAGAAGTCGCCTTCTGACCTCTCTCTTCCCTCTGACGCTGCATCTCTGCAAAATACCCACTTTTGCCCCTACCCTTTGGTCAAAATCCTTCCTTCCTGACTCCTTCAATATCCTGGCTCATATATATTCAACCACCAAAAGGAGAACTTTCTTTTATTTTCATTATTTGTATTTCTGTTTCTGTTTTTGTATGACACCCAGAGAACAGAATCCCTTTGCTGTGAAATTCGGTTCCGGGTTTTAAGGTTTGGCTTTCCATTTCCTATTCAGGTGTTTCTTCTTTTATGGTTGAACCCAATTTTTTCTCCTTTCTATTTCTCATGCGATTCTGAGTGATATTGTTTATGGGCTTGCGTTATTAATTCATTTTGTTTTTTGGGTTTTTATAATTGTTATGTGTCAATTTGTTATGAGTTATTACTCAGTTAAGTTTCTACTGGTTATGTGAAGATCTGATGAGAAACTCTATTGGATTCTACAGATGTATGAGGAAAGTCCGAATTTTGTTACACTTGATTGCGGTAAACACAGGCAGTTTGTTCACGAGTTGAAATCTTTGACATTATCTTGCATTTGCGCTATAATCTTTTCCTAACATAGGTTAAATTAACTACTGATCTGTGCGCTGCATATGTCATTGGAAGTTTTCTTAAGCGGGCTCTGTGTGTGTGTGAAAATGGAAATTTTTATAAATGTAGTGCTTCGTTGGTTGGATCTGCTATGACAGTTGTTTGATTGAACGTGTTCTATAGGTGGACCATTTGTTGTAGATTATTTATTCATTATCAACCTTCTTCTCCGTTTGGGTGCATAAAGATGCCTGGCATTGTTATGGAAGAAATTAATGAAGAAAAGGTCGTGAATGAAGTGAATGGAAATTCTACACCTATCAAGGAAAATTTAGTTGAAATGCCTGGCATTGTTATGGAAGAAGTTAATGAAGAAAAGGTCGTGAATGAACCGAATGGAAATTCTACACCTGTCAAGGAAAACTTAGTTGAAAATAAGTTGCTGGAGAGTACTACGAGTCAAAGCCCTCAGAATGCGGTTACCGATCTCCCTGTTGACGGGGTTGTTGAGACCTCGATTGAGCAGCTTTATGAAAATGTATGTGACATGCAAAGTTCTGATCAATCACCCTCCAGGCGAAGCCTTAGATCTGATGGTGAAGAGTCTAGGATTGATTCAGAGTTACGCCATCTAGTAGGAGGGGAGATGAAGGAGGTGGAGATAATCGAAGAAGAGGTAGCTGATAAGCCAGGCAATGATTCTCGGAGCAATTCTTCCCCTAAGAAGGGAAGTTCATCCACTGGTAAGAAGTCAGGGAAGATGGAGGAGATCCAGTCTGTGAGTACGAAGTCTGTTTCTCCAGGGCATTCCAAGAAATCCTCTCGCTTGCAGTTGAAATCTGAAACATCATCAAAATCTAATACTAAGGGAAAAAGTCCCGAGAAACTGCCTACTGAGAAGCGGAACAATAAGAGTTTGAAAAAACAAAACACAGGTGTCACTCCCGTGAAGAAGCAGCAAACCTCAACTTTGGGAGGGTCTAAGTTACAGAATGGACCTCAGGATTCTACTGAATCAGAATTAGCAAATCCAGATCTGGGACCCTTCTTGCTTAAGCAAGCAAGGGAGTTGATTTCTTCAGGGGATAATCCCCAGAAAGCCCTTGAATTAGCACTCCGGGCAGCAAAATCATTTGAAATATGTGGAAACGGGAAACCAAGTTTAGAATTGGTCATGTGTTTGCATGTTACCGCTGCAATATACTGCAGCTTAGGCCAGTACAGTGAGGCAATTCCAGTTCTTGAGCGTTCAATTGAGATTCCAGCAATTGAGGAAGGTCAAGAGCATGCTCTTGCTAAATTTGCGGGTCAGATGCAACTGGGTGATACTTATGCAATGCTTGGCCAGCTGGAGAATTCAATTATGTGTTACACAACGGGATTGGAAGTCCAGAGACAGGTTCTGGGAGAAATTGACCCAAGAGTTGGTGAGACTTGTAGGTATTTGGCTGAGGCTCACGTTCAAGCATTGCACTTTGATGAGGCTGAGAGGCTTTGTCAAATGGCACTTGACATTCATAAAGACAATGGTTCGCCTGTTTCTCTTGAAGAGGCAGCGGACAGGAGGCTCATGGGTCTTATATGTGAAACAAAAGGAGATCATGAGGCTGCACTCGAGCACCTTGTTTTAGCCAGCATGGCTATGGTGGCTAATGGCCAGGAAGCGGAAGTGGCTTCTGTCGATTGCAGCATTGGGGATAGCTACTTATCTTTGTCTCGGTATGATGAAGCTGTTTTTGCTTATCAGAAAGCACTCACAGTTTTCAAGACCACCAAAGGAGAGAATCATCCAGCTGTTGGTTCGGTCTTTGTCCGTCTGGCTGACTTGTATAACAAGACAGGTAAACTAAAGGAATCAAAATCATACTGTGAAAATGCCCTCCGGATTTATGAAAAGCCTATCCTTGAGGTCCCTCCAGAGGAGATTGCAAGTGGGCTCACTGATGTTTCTGCTATCTATGAATCAATGGATGAGCTTGAGCAGGCACTCAAATTGCTACAGAAGGCATTGAAGATATATAATGATGCCCCTGGTCAGCAAAGTACAATAGCCAGCATTGAAGCACAGATGGGGGTCATGTACTACATGTTGGGGAATTATTCTGAGTCTTACAACTCCTTCAAGAATGCTATCTCAAAGCTTCGTGCAAGTGGTGAGAAGAAATCTGCCTTATTTGGAATTGCTCTCAACCAAATGGGCCTTGCTTGTGTGCAGCGTTATGCTATAAATGAGGCTGCAGAGTTATTTGAAGAAGCCAGGAGTGTTTTGGAACAAGAGTGCGGACCATATCATCCTGACACGCTTGGGGTTTATAGCAATCTTGCTGGCACGTATGATGCAGTTGGCAGGTATGCACTTTCTATCGTCCTTGAGTCTTCCTTTCCATGTACTACTCATCATGCAAGGCCGAGTCCATCTTTGGTGGTACTAAAACCAAAATCAATGAAATGTCTGATATTTGCTTTAATTTCTTCCTTCTTTTGTAATGAACAATAGGTGATTGTTAGATTTGAATGGTTAACTCTTCTGATATTATGAGAAAATGGAAATATATTTAGTTATGAACTGCATTAAAACAATAATTATTTATCAGGATCTTGATTTGGTTTGTAGTTTTGAATGCCGAGCGTACATTATCATTTTTAGTAGTGCCTTCCGTTATATCACACGCAGGTTGGATGATGCGATTGAAATTTTGGAGCATGTTGTTGGAACAAGGGAGGAAAAGCTTGGGACCGCAAATCCTGATGTAGATGATGAGAAGAGGAGGTTGGCTGAGTTATTAAAAGAAGCAGGCAGAGCTCGGAACAGAAAGGCCAGATCACTAGAGACCCTTCTTGATGCCAATCCTCCTCATAATATAAACAATGATTGCATCGAGGTATGATGAAGATGTTTATGGCTTCAGGTACGACTATGGTGTATTATATGGCTTACTTATGTTCGAAGAAAAGAAGAAAACGAAGGGGGGGGGGGGGGGGGGGGGGGGGTATCAATCAGATTCCTGTTGTGGGTTGAATCTAATAATTTTGGGGCATGGTTGTATTATTGGTCCATACTCCACAGATTATACTGGTTGAACGTAATATTATTTGTAATACACCGTTGAGGTAATTATGGTAAACCTTCTGTAACAATCATTTCTTCATTGCATAAAACTCTAGATTTGCTTACATTGCTATAGCATGAGCATTCTTCTACCATGTCTGTACCATAATTTTCGAGGAAAGCTGATGAATAACAATTTTTTTTTGTTGTACCGGACTGAGTTTTTGAGTTCTGAATCAAGTTTCAAATTTTTTCTCACTTGTACTGAGTTAATGAGATTATGGGACGAAAGTTAAAGTAGCAGCATACGCTCTTGGTTTCTTTGTTGAGATTCATAATGGAGCAATAAATTTTGGTGGCGCCAGTTGCAAAACAATAATACAACAACGATAATCGTAGGTTCAGGTGAATGGTTTCCGCCAATACTAATAATCTCTCTACTCTGCCAAAATCAGATCGATGCCAGACAATGATATGCAGAGATTATGCGGTGCGCACGAATTACTGGAATGACAAATACTCTATGTAACTAAGCATGCATGTTTTGAGATATTATAAAATTAATAAAACCCCAGGAAAGGATGCTTCTGTGGCAGATTTGCCGGCATCTCCTGATGGCCCTCCTCAATGGAATGTCCCTTTCAACTGGGATCCTCGTGATTGAGAATTACCCACAGTTTCAGATTTTTTCAGCTTTATATATGCCATGGGAAACACCATGGCACAAGGGGATAAGATGCAGTGGAGGGTTAATGGCAGCAAAAAATGTACAGTCAGGACGTTTTACAAAATATTGATATCACAAGCTGATGTACATTTCCCTTCGAAGACTATCTAGAGGTCTTGTGTGCCTTTTAAAGTGGCTTTCTTTATATATGGACAGCTGCTCATGGAAAGATATTGACCACGAACAACTTGAGAAAGAGGAGTTACGTTGTGATGAATTGGTACTATTTGTGTAAAAACAATGGAGAATTAGTAGATTACTTATTATTACATTGTGAGATGACAATGGTGTTGTGGGATGAAATCTTTAAAATAGTTGACGTTGCATGGGTCATGCTTTTGAGGGTGGTGGATTTATTGGCATGTTGGAAGGAGATTCAAGTCTGTCCTCAAGTGGCAGCAGTGTGGAAGATGATTCTGTTGTGCATCATATGGTGTATTTGGTCGGAAAGAAATGAGCGGTATTTTGAAGATAGAGAGTGTAAAATGACGGAGTTACAGAATTTTTTCGTACACACTTTTAGTGCTTTAGTTTTCAGCCATTGTACTAATGGAAACAATGTGCATGACTTCTTGTCTTTAATCTCTTGACCTTAGAATATATTTATGTGTCCTTTTGTATACGTCATATTATACCTATTTCATTCGTATCAATAAAATTACTATTACTTATAAAATAAAACTCCAAAAAAAATTATGCTTTGAAAATTATATAGTATAAAGATATAGATTAGGAAAATCTCAACTTACGCCAACTTGTACCTGTAGAATATCCAAATCTAATGCTTATCATTATTCTACTCGCAATCTTGCTGTGAGCCACTTCTTCCAGTTTTTATTAGGTAGCTTTGGGTGGTTTTAGTTTGGTAGATCACTTATTGATGTTAAAAAATTCAGAGTCTTTATAATTGGGGGTCTTAGGTATTATGTTCAAATCAATGTCACAATGCAATTCTGATGTCAACCATTTATTAACAGTGTTAGAACTTAGGTGGAAATAGGAACAATGGTTGGTTTTTTTATTTTTTTATTTTTACCGGATCATTTACATACCATTTTTTTGACATATAATGTTCATGAACATAATAATTTGAATAATGAAGTATTTGAATTGAATAAATACTATTTATCACCATTTTTAACTATCAGTATATGTGTTGAAGACTGATAGTTACTCTATAGGAGAGGTTGAGGACCAACTGCAACTCAATAGCTCGAGAGAGCAGCCTTGTATTTGAACATGTGATATTTTTCCCTTTTACCAATCTGGTTTATTCATGAGAGGCATTTGTCACCAAATGCATAGCTTGTATTGTTGGCTCAAAAACCACAACTGGAAGTGAAAAGGAAACAACCTAGTTTTTTAAGAATGCAGCAGGGTCCCAGAGAGTAGTTCAAATGTCTTGAACATGATTTTGCTCTGTCTGCAGCAGCAATGTAGACACTCTTGCTGCCCACCACAATTGCCCACCACAATTACATGTTTACGAGGGCATATGGCCGGCCGACTGTCAGGATCAGAGAGGTCATCATAAAGCCATTCAAAACATCAAAACATAGGGGCATAAAAAATAGTACATGCATGTTCATGGGAGAGAGTGCGTGTAAATCTGGTGTAATGCCCCCCAACATTCTCAATTGAGAAAACATCATGAACTATTGAATGAGTAAAAAGGACCGAAAGGACTTACACAATAAATGCTTGACAAAATTCCTGAAAGAAATAAAACCTTCTTAAAAGATGTTTCTATTTCTTGTATTTTCCTTGTACAATGAGTACTCAGTCACTGAGTATTTATAGACAATTTCTATAACAGAAAAAATACAGAGATCAAATCTACATTGTACACCTCAGCACAGTCTGTTTTGCTAATTTCTTCAAGAGTCTTCCTTTCTTAGCATTCTGCAGTTGGTTATTTAAGGACTGAGTCATGCAGGGCTTTTTGGTAATTCATCGTGGACCTTTGCTTCAATAGCCCCCCTCGCTCCAACTGGTATCAGAGAGATGGTAAGGCAGGACTGCAGTAAATTGAACCGTACTAGTGAAAGTGGCTTTGTGAGAATGTCAGCCACTTGGTCTTTGCCAGGAACAAAGGAGCTTTAAGGGTCACAGATAAGTATGTGGCAGCAAGGTTATCATGCCATAATGTGGGTGGATCAAGGCAAAAAATTGCCAGTTCTTTTAATAAGGATTGAATCCATAAAAGCTCACAAGTGGTGTTAGCCACAACTTTGTACTCAGCCTCTGTAGAAGACCGAGCAATAGTAGGTTGCTTTTTAGAACCCCATGAAATCAGATGAGAACCAAAATAAATGCAAAAACCACAAATTGATTTACGATCATCAAGGCAACCCGTCCAATCCGCATTTGAGAATGCAGTGAGTTTAGGAGAGGAAGATGGTGAAAAGTGAAGGCCAAAGTTGGTGGTAAGTCGAAGATAGCGTAAGATACGCTTGACGGCTTGCCAATGGGGAACCTGAGGGCAGTGCATAAACTGGCATACTTTGTTCACTCTAACGGATAAGTCAGGTCGGGTAAATGCTAAGTACTGGAGGCTCCCTACGACATTTCTATACAGGTGAGGGTCTTCAAATGAGGGACCATCAAGAGCAGAAAGTTTAACATTGGAACACATGGGAGTAGACACAGGTTTTGATTTCTGCATGTTGGTCCTATGGAGAAGGTCATTAATGTAACAAGATTGTGACATGTATAAACCAGAGGAATTACGGCAGATTTTGAGACCCAAGAAAAAATGCAAGACACCAAGATCTTTGACAAGGAAATCAGAACGAAGGGAGGAAATAAAGTCAGTGATCAGTGATTGACTAGAGGCAGTAACAATAATATCATCAATGTAAACAAGTACATAAATGGAATGAGAATTAGCAGAAAAAATAAAAAGGGATGAATCGGAGACAAAGGCATGAAATCCTAAGGATAACAATTTCTTAACTTGGAGAACCAAGCCCTGAGAGCTTGCTTCAACCCATAAATGGACTTACGTAATTTACAGATGTAATGAGTGAAGTCAGGATTAACAAACCTGATAGGTTGATGCATGAACACATCCTCCTCCAAGTCCTCGTGCAAGAAAGCATTTCGTATATCAAGCTGATGAAGAGGCCAACTCTTGGTGACAACAATCGAAAGGAGAAGCCTGATGGTTACATATTTAACCATCGAAGAGAAAGTTTCAGAGTAATTAAGACCGGGTTGCTGATGGAACCTTTTGGCGACCAGTCTAGCTTTGCGTCGCTCAAGGGTGCCATCAACATGCCTTTTGGTCTTGAGAACCCACTTACAGCCAAGGATATTGAGTTTGGGTGAGGGAGGAATGAAATCCCATGTACGGGTATGGAGTAAGGCATGAAACTCAGTGGACATGGCTTCACGCCACTCAAGGAATTTTGCAGCTTCAATGTATGAAGTAGGATCCTCAGGAATTGAAGAGGCAGTAGAAGTAGTGAGGGAGGCTATTTGCGATCTAGCCATGGCACGATTTAGTCAGAACGAAGGAGAGGGCAGTGAATGTTGGCCTTTGAGCGGGTAATCATGGGATGGGAACCATGGAGTTGGGTGGAAGGTAGTGCCAAAGGGAGTTGGGTTGAAGGAAGTTGAGTGGAAGAGGAAGAAGGAAGTAGACCAAGGTGAGGGTTTGGGGATGAGTCTGTCGAAGGAGAAGAGGAAGATGAATCTGAAATTGAGTGGTGATTTTGAAAGGAAATGGGTACGGGTTGAGAGGGAGTTTGTAGTGACTGAGAGTTTATTGAGGAGAGTTGAGGAGTCGTGGATAAGGGGATAGTAGGACTGGGCAGAGTTGATGAGACAATGTCCGTGGACCGAATAGAGGGAGAATGAGAGCTGGGTAAGGCAGCAGGCCCGGAGAAAAGGTTTTGTTGATTTGAAGTGGAAGAAGATGTAGGCCCAGTGGGAGTAAAGGGAAACAGAGACTCATCAAACCGAACATCGCGGGATATGTAAACATGACCAGTAGGTATATGAAGAAAATTGTAACCTTTATGATCGAGATTATAACCAATAAAGATAAAGATGAAAACGAAGATCAATTATATGTTTGTTGAAGGGTCGGAGATTGGGCCAACAAACGGACCCAAAGACACGAAAACATGAGTAGTCCGGAATCTGACAAAATAAATTTTGAAATGGTGAGACATTGTTAAGTATTGGAGATGGCATGGAATTAATGAGAAAATTGGTCGTTTGAAACGCTTCTACCCAATGTTTATTTTACATGGAGGAGTGAGCTAAAAGGGAAAGGCCTATCTCGACAATATGTTGATGACGTCTCTCAACACTCCCATTTTGTGGGTGAGAGTATGTACATGTAATGCGATGAGTGATGCAAAAAGTTTTAAGTAGAGAATGAAGAGGCCGAAACTCCCCTCCCCAGTCAGTTTGTATGGCAATCACATTTGAGGAAAATGTATTACTCACATATCGAAGAAAGGCAAGAAAAATAGCAACAACATCAGATTTGACTCGTAAAGGGAATAACCAAATGTATTTAGTATAATCATCCACTATGGAAAGATAAAACCGAAATCCCTTAGAGGACAACACAAGTGCTGGTCCCCAAACATCTAAAAATAAAAGTTGAAAGGGAAATTGAGAACGGGAAGGGAAAAGAGGATGGGGGAGAACATGAAATTTAGCTTGCAAGCAAGCTTGACACTTAAAAGTAGAAGTTGCAGAAGAAACAAGTAAATTGAACTAGAATAAAGTAAATGAGGTAACACGAGGATTGGGATGTCCTAAAAAGAAGTGCCATGTCTGTGTGGAAGTTTTTTCACTAATTAAAGCTTGCGATTGTAAGACAGAGGAGGATCTAGTGGATTGAAGATGCAGTTGTTTGGCCTCAGCATCAGGATGAAGTACGTAAAGTCCATCTTTAACAGGTCCTTGAAGGAGTATCTTCTGAGTATGTAGATCCTTCACAAAAAAACTAGAGGAATGAAACTAAAAAAATACAGAATTATCAACACAAAATTGGCTAACAGATAACAAATTTCTAGTTAGGGCAGGAAAATGTAAAAGATTTTTAAGAAGAAATTGACGAGAAGGAGTAGTAAATTGAGCCGTGCCAGTGTTCTGGATGGAGAGAGAGTAACTATCACCAAGACTAACTTGATCAGCACCATAATATGGAGTAGGATCTAAGTGAAATTTAGAGAAGTCAGCTGTGAAATGGTTGGTTGCAGCAATATAGGGAAACCAGTTTGAAATGGAGGGATTTAGGTTAAGGAAGGCAGTGTAGTGAGCTTGAAGAGAGGATGGAGGACCAGATTGATAAGTGTGGTTAAACCGATGATAGCAAGACAACACCGTGTGGCCAGATTTTTGACAGACTTGGCAGGTTGGACGAGGAACATAGGATTGATTAAAGAAGGTGGGATGAGATGGAGGTCCTTGACCCCTGCCACGACCACGACCATGATAGGACCCACGTCCACGACCTCTATTAGATGAGGAGAAGAAGACTGGGACTGTGTGGCAGTGGAGTTGACAGAGATAGGACTGGCCGAGAGCAGATGGTGGGTTTGATGAGCAAGTCTGGACTCATGGTTGAGGAGATAGCTGAAGATTTGATAGGAGGATAAGGGTTCTGGTCTGGTGGTAATGGAGGTCACGATGAATTCATAATCAGATCCTAATCTAGCTAAGAGATAGATTGTAAATTTAGAGGGAGGAAGGGGATGGCCAGCAGCACTTAAAGAAGAGGAAAGAGCGGTAGCTTTGTTGAAGTAAGCAGAAATGGGTTCATATCCTTTCTTTAGGGTAGCTAATTGGAATTTGGTCTGCATAACATGTGCAGAAGATTGTGCAAAGAAGAGAGTGAAGCGTGGTCCAAGCAGCACATGAAGTAGAACATTCAAGCACTTAAGCAAGCATCGTATCAGTGAGAGATGAGTTAATGGCCGAAAGAATAGGTTGGTCCTATAGGACCCACTGGTTGTATTCGGGGTTAGGAACTCCATTAATGGTGGAAGGTGGAGCAGCTATAGTGCCATCTATATAACCAAAGAGATGATGACCTATGAGAAATGGTTGGATCTGGGCTTTCCAAATTAGATAGTTGTCAATATTAAGTTTGACAGTGATCAAATTGGTGGAGAGGGATGAGGGAAATGGATAAATGGATTTCTTAGAAGGGGTGGGTGATTCGGAAGCCATGACAGGTACAGGAAGATACAGACATGAGTCTGTTTTCAGTCTCTTGATACCATATTGAATGGGTAAAAAGGACCGAAAGGACTTGCACAATAAATGCTTGACAAAATTCCTGAAAGGAATAAAACCTTCTTGAAAGATATTCCTATTTCTTGTATTTCCCTTGTACAGTGAGTACTCAGTCACTGAGTATTTATAGACAATTTCCATAACATAAAGAATATAGAGATCAAATCTGCACTGTACACCTCAGCACAATCAGTTTTGCCAATTTCTTTGAGAGTCTTCCTTTCTTAGCATTCTGCAGTTGGTTATTTAAGGGCTGAGTCATGTAGGGCTTTTTGGTATTTCATCGTGGGCCTTTGCTTCAATATGAACCAACTCACAGTACACAGAGGTGATCTCAGGTGCTTGTAAACATAGCCATCATTAAACAACAACAAACTTCGACAAAATACTCTCCTCATTATCCCCATTTCTGTTTAGACAAGGGTTGGAAGCCCCTTCCACAGTTATTGTAATGCATGTTGGAGAAATTGCTGAGACTGCAAAAGAGAGAGAAAATGGTACTTATATTAGACATTAATATAGAAGTCGAAAGGATTACATGTTTCTTATTTGATTGATCATTGAAAGGTATTAGAGATTAACTAACAAACATATATAGATGTATAGTATACACACAACAATATATTAAACATAAATGCCCATCCTGTCCATTGATTATTCAGGGGAGGGAGTTGGCATCCACTCCCATTGTATAAATGATAAGACACCCTTTATAATCCTTCACATGTCCAAATGTTTTGACATTTTGTGTCATTTTTTTCTCTCTTTACAATTTTCAGTCTTCAAAAACTCTAATTCATTAATCTATAGCAACTAGCAAGGGCCACCCCTTCACCATGATCCCTCCCTTATCTTCTATATTTAGTTGGTAGAGGCTGATTCCACAGTTTTTTGTACGGGTGGGCAGCGGGGCCCCGTCCCCCGTCTGCCCCACCCTCGTGTGGGTGGGATAGATCCCCCGTCCTCCAGATGCGGGGGGCCGGTGGCCCCGCCGGCACCTAGCTCCCCCAGAGGGGACGGGTGGCCCCCCGCCCCGCCCTGCCCCTGCATATATAAGGGGAAAACCCCCCCTCCCCCCTTCTTCAGTAGTTTTCTGATTTTTGTTCTCGAATCTTCGAGGCTTCTCTGTCGATCTCTCTCCTAGACTAAGTTTGCGCCTACTCCAAGACATCGTAGCCTTCGTCCTTCTTCTCTCTCGATCTCTCTTCCACTATCCTTATGATTTGTTAGGGTTCCGACAGAAGGAATGAAGAAGAAATACAAGGACTTGGGAACTGAGAAGAGACTTCTGGACTCTGAAGGATCTGTTGAAGTGTGTGTGTGTGTGTTGCGAAGTGATGAAATTTGAAGAAGAAGAGGTTCAGAGGATATGACGTCATGGAGCAATCTATTACCTGGGTAAAAGTTGTCATTTAAGTCAGGGTGCTGCGCACCGTTTCGTGTTGAGGTGTTGCGCACCATTTCATCACTTTCAATCACTTTCCCTTGATACAAACAGCAACCAACAACCAGGTTCGTTTGCAATCTCTCTTTCAATTGGAAATGCTAGCCTTTTACTATGATCAACTTCGTATTCTTGAAGCTTTTGTTTTGCTTATGAGTTGTGGAATTGTTTCTTCCATACGACACCAACACGTTCATGAGCTCCACAAAGGGCAGAGTAGTTAGGGAGGGGCAGAGGGGCGAACGGATGGAGGTCCACCCCCGCACCCCTTGCAGCGGACCCCGTCCCGTAGGAGGCGATTAGCACCCCTAGTTTTTTGTCTATCCATAGCTTCAATAAAACTCAAAAGAGAAATTCCAACATATATATCATCTCATCTCATCTCATATAATCATTACAACTTTCTCAAACTCTCATACAAAATATAATAAACAATTCAACTTTTTCAAATTCTAAAATAAAAATTATATTATAACAATATTTTATTCAATTTTTAATAAAACATCTCATCTTATCTTATCTGAACTGCATAACCAAACGAGGCATAAAAGTCTTAGCTTCGACACATACCTGTGAATTTGTTTAACCTTGTCTAACTTAGAAATCCACCGTCTGTCTTAATTAAATAGGCAAAGATATTGAATTCATCAGATGGGAAACAACGTTCAATCATTTAGAGACAAAGCTTTATTGCACTTTCATATAATCCATCCTCAACATACTCTCTAATCAACTTATTAGCTAGCTGATGAAGTCATGAAACCCTAGTTAAAGGATGATCATCCAGAGATCCGGATTTGAAAATTGATCTATGAGATGCGTTTTCCTCGAACTATACTGAAGTGTGTCACACTTTGAGTTCAGTTCTGATTGAGAAGGATTACGTCTTCTGAGAAGGGAATTGGGCCACTAGGCCTGGCTTGTGTCATGGGTTGTCGAGTTGGGTTATTATATTTATAATTAAGTCTATGTTGTTTTCTTTAATTCTTTAGATTGTGAGTCCAATGGGCCGGTCCATGTGTCAGCCTTATATGAGGCACAATCTGGATTTTGTACGTATGCAAATTATGCCACGTTTTATGACAATTTAGTTATCACTTTTTTCCTTTCTCTCTCTACCTCTAGAGACACTCACCCTCGAAGTGAGCCCTTTCCATGCACTATACAAGACATGCCTGAGAGATTAATGAGATTGGCAATAGGTTTTTTCCGTACTCTGGTTCAGAATCTCCATTCTTTCGAAAACGGAGTTGTCTTAACACATCAAAATGCCTTCAATTTGTAGTTCATCTAAGGAGCACCTTTTTCTCAAGAAACAAATAGAATTCAATTTGATGGATAGACAAAAAGTTTATGTCGAGCAAATACAAAATAGGGCTAGGCGACGGGCATCGCCACTCGCCCCACCCCATCCGACATCCACCTGGCAGGGGCGAGGGCCCCGTCTGTAGACCTGGAGGGGCCATGTGGGAGAATGCTACCACACAGCTGGGAGCCAAGAGTAGGGCTCGAATTAGGCCCAAACACGCCTGAGACTTACTTGTCCACCCAACCTAACCTATTTATATATATATTTAAAAAAATATGTTTCTTTAATAAAGCAACGTTGTTTTGTAAAGTTTTCCAAAACAATCTCATTTTACTTAAGTTTTATTTTTTATTTTTAAAATAAAATGACGTAAACGACGTCGTTCAGGATTAGGTTTAATTTAAAACCAAACCCCCTCCTCTTTCCTCTCTCTCTCTCTCCCTCTCGCCGATGCGGTGGTGCCCACGTTCTCTCCTAAGTCTCCTCTACTCTTCTTCTTCTCTTCCTCTTTCTCTTCTTCACCTTTTCCTTTTCTTCTTCTCCTCCTCCTCGGCTTATCCTCCACTTTTTCTTCTCCTCTTCCTCCTTCTTGAAGTACTAATGGTCATGGGTTTGAGAAGAGACGCATGACAATTGGTTGTGAATTTACTTAAATCTGTTGTTGTTTTGATTTCTTTTGTTGTTGTTTTGAACTTTTTAGTATTTTACGATTGTTTTTCGTTATGGATGGGCGATGAGTGAGGTGGGGCGGACGGTCGTGTGGGCCAATCTGTGTCCCGGACTGGGATACCACTCCACTGGAGGCGAAATTGAGGTACGAGACCCAAACTGTCCTGGACTGGGGATGGGGGTACCAGTCCATGATGGGGGCACCTCGTTGTAAAACTCTGTTAGGAACTTTATCTAAAGACCGAAATGTCCTCTCTCTCCAAAGTAGGCATAAAACGGTGTCGTTTATACGGTGTTTTTTTTCCCGCGACACTCCCACTTATAGACTACAGTTGTTCCTCAGTAAACACCCCCCCCTCCCCCGGCCCAATTCTTGACGTTCCAGCGCCGACGGCTTCTCTGAGTAGATAATGGAAAACAATCCGTCCGGTTCTCCAGCGAGCTTCGTCGATCAGTTAGTCGTGAGTACACACACAGACACTATACTTCTTTCTTTTTCTGTCCTTTTCCAGTTCGACATCGTACAGTGGCTACAATTGTTAACGAAAATTAAGATTATATTCTAATGGGTGGTGGTGGCGGCGGTGGTGGCGGGTTGTTTAGGTACCAGGGGATGTGGTTCTCGATCTCAACAGCATGACTAACCAAACCATTAAGCTCGGCGGGGGTCTCCGTCAGGTCTGTCACTAGGGTTTCCTTTCGCTATTCAATTCCTCTTTTTTAATAATTAAAACTAACAATAAGTGGTTTTAATAATCTCCCGTTTTACTTTTACGCCTAATGTTCGTTCAGAATCTATTTTATTTTGCTGCAAATATTAATCGAGTGGGAAAAAGTTTTTCTTTATGGGGGAACAATAGCATATAGCAGAGGGTGTGTATTTATTCGTACAATATCTGCGTATTAGAGGTTCATCGGTATTCATCGTGGGTAAATCTCCAGGACTGTGATGCTATTGCCGTTACGAAGGCAGGGAAGCTGAGGTGCTCAAAGCCAAACAAGTACTGGGTCGAAAGCTCCCAGAAAAGGGTTAGTATGGTACTATAATGTAGGCTGGCTGTGGATATCGACAATATATGAATTTTCGTGAGTTTTATTTGTCTGAAAGTACGTTTACGTTATTATAATTCATGATGTTTGAGTTCTTAACTATGGTTGTGCATTGCTGAAGCCAGATTCTTTTAGTTACTCTGCATACCATTTTGGATTTTCTTGCTTAGAACTTTCTTTTTTAATACTTTATTCCGTTGGACCATTATAATTGATTTGATTGGCATGACCTTTCATGAATTTCTTGTATCACTAGATCATCATGCATAGGTGATACTCTTGTATGTATCCCGTGTACATGGGCTATTGCCTATCATTGTTATCAATAACATTTTGTTACAGATAAAAAAATTGCTATATATTATGGTCGGCAATGGTATTAAAACAACAGCGGGATTAGCATAATTTAGGCCACATTTCCATCTTGAATACTTTCATACACACACACACATGTATATTTGTTACCGAAACCTTTCTTTTTCTTGTTTCCCCTTTTTTCGGGGGGCAGGGGGAGTCTATAGAAAATTGATCAGTCTTTGTATTGAAAATGGATGCTTATTTATTTTAGCGAAGCTATACTCCATTGGTGCTTCCATTATTTTACTTAGAGTGGGAGCTATTGATATTTAAATGTTTCATAAGCTTCAGTTCTTTCAAGCGGCTTTCAATAGTTTAACTTGTTCTTATTTTATTATCTTATTTTATTGTCTTAATTTTTCCTTTTTTTTTACAGTATGAGCCTCATGCAGGGGATTCTGTTCTTGGAATTGTCGTAGACTCTAAAGCAGATGTAAGAAATTTATTGAATTTGTTCTTATTAATTTTCTAATGCTAATAGTAATCTTCTGTTTACGCATGTATGTTACTCTTTTGAATAGATTGTATTTTTCTTTTTTCCATTATAAACTGTGAGGCCAGTTGCAATGTCTCCTAAACTTTAAGTTTGGGCAATCAGCTCCTTAATTTATGGTGTCAACAGCCGTTAGCATCCCTCTATTTTCTGTTATACTTTATCCTAGAAGTGAAGGGGTTGATCGCTCACATTAAAGTTTATCAGGGAGCAATCACAGACCTTAGGCCTTAGGGTGGTAAAGTGCACTTTACCCTCTTTTTGTTGTTTGTCAGTGAGTGTGCTGCATGTTGAACAGATCAATCTTGATGATGATATTAATTGAAGTCATTTTAGGAAGGGGTTCCATGGTTGTGAGGAAATTTGGCAACAAGGCGATACATTTGGTATGGGTATAGAGGCTCTTGTCTTTAACATGTGGGCCATTTGGACCGAAGAAATAGTCCTTCTGATGGAATCGTGGCCCCATCTGGCCAGATATATGTACGCCACTACTTAGTCTGCTCCAAAAGCATTGGATTTTCACCTTCTAGATTCCATAGAAGAAGAGAAAGGTTGGAGCCAAAAAGAATATAAATGCAATTGGTATAGCTGCTTTCAAATGGAATGGTTGTCTTTTCAGCGGTAATGAATTATATGTTGGAATAACTTGTCAAAAAGAAGAAAACATGATGTTTAGATCAACTTGTTATATATGTACAGCCAATGCCTCGCAACAATGTTGACTTGAGGATTACAGTGATTGATCTTCTTCCATCAATATAGTTTTACAAACCTTATCAGAGGTGATGCTTAGGGAGGAGAGGAGAGAAATATCAGGGAGGAGAATGGTTCAATCTTCAACTTGGAATGTCCTAGTTGGAAGAAATGTTTTTTTACTTTTACTTATAAATAAAAAAGTTGGAAGAAATGTTTTTACATGGGAGGTGATGCTACCTGTATCTTTCTACTTTTTGTTTCTAGTGTAGTTTGTTATTGAGATATGTTTTTCAGGATGCTCTAGACCTTATTCTTATTCCTTAATAGAGGTCAATATCTCCTGTGCTATATTTGTTCAATAGCGACATACCCTCTTCTCTGTGCAAATTGACTTATTTTGTTCTGTCTCTTTGAAGCATGTAATGTCAAAAATGTTATGTGCTTTTGTGATTTTAAAACTCCTTCCTGTATTTTTTGTCCTTCATTTGCAGAACTTTCTTGTGGACATTAAAGGACCTGCTTTGGCATACTTACCTGTGCTTGCATTTGAAGGAGGAACTAGGAGAAACATACCAAAGTTTGAGGTGTGTGCAAGTTAAAGGTCATATGCATGTCAGTTGCAAATCTTTACCTCTTAAGGCAACTTGAATAGTTGGTCATGATTTTGCTGTTGGTGACAAAAATCTAGCTGCAAGATGTCGAGGATCTTCTTGACCTAACTAGAAACATAAATATCAAGTCTGTGCAGGAGATGTTTGTGAAATATTGGTTTATATGTGTGTAATGACCTAACGAAAATGCTAGCTACATCTACTTTGTAATCTAAAAAAGACTAGTCAATTTGAAGCTTCTCTAGAATCACTTATAAAGCCCAGTTTATTTAGATAAAAAAATTAAAAAAAAAAAAAAAACCGTATAAAGACCAGTTTCATCCAGTAAGTAGCCAATGTGGCATGTCGCACCGACTACTATCTTTATAATCTACCCACTGTGTGTGAGTTACTCCTTTATCGGATATGGGACCAGGTGTTATAAACTCCCTCTTCATAAGTTCCTGGCATCCTCTTCGGGGTCATGTAATACAGTGCCCCAATAATACAGGGAACATCCCAGGGAAAGCTCTAGCCATGTTTGTGCTATAAACTACAAAATACTAGTCAATTTGAAACTTCCCTTGAATCACTTATTAAACGCTGTTTCATCTAGAAAGTAGTCAACATGGGATTTAATGCCCATGACTATCTTTATAACTTATCCTCTCCATGTGATTTATTCGTTTTCCCAATCTGGGGCCAGAGCGTTACAATGTCTGCCAACTACTGGACAACTTGGTGTTCAAACTTTTACACAGACAAGCTAGTGAAGCTGTGTAGTAGAAATTACTCATTATGTATCTCTTACTATCTAGCTGCTTTTCTTCCAACAACTTGGTTCCTTAAAGAATGAAGTGAATCTCTGAACTGTAGAAATTAAAGCCTTTAGATAACTTGTAGCTGCTAAAGGATTAAGTTGAGAACTTTTTTCGTGGATGATATTTAGCCATGAGGTAGTTGCATGAACCTTTTCTTGTTTGAATCCTCTGAGTGCCAGCTGTGCACCGTGATCAGTTCTTTGTTATAAATTACGATATAGTCTTTGAAACATCTTTATTTCTAAGAAATTTTGATCTCATTATTTGAAATCACCTGATGCCACTATTTTTTACCATTGGCTGTTTATTCTTTATCGTCTTGTGCTTTATCCAATCCACAGGTAGAAAGTGATTATTGATTAATATAACTATGCACTTGGTGTGTATTGTGTTTCTGCCAATATTTCATTTTTGTCATCGCATCTTGCTACAGGTAGGTACTTTGCTCTATGTTCGGGTTGTGAAGGCAAACCCTGGCATGAATCCAGAGCTCTCATGCACTGATGGTTGGTTTTCATCTGTTATTTGTTTTTGTTGATGTGTACCACAAATACATTATGGTTCTGACTTCTTCTACTAGTTTCTCAAGGTTCCTTGCTGATTTTATTTTTTCATGCACTTGTGACCTTTTTATTTCCTTGTCTTGCATTTTACAGCCAGTGGGAAAGCAGCAGAATTTGGCCAGCTTAAGGATGGTTATATGTTTGAATCTTCGACTGGTCTATCAAGAACGTGAGAATTATGCTCCCTACTCAACTCATTTTTGGTGTTTGATAGATCTTTCTATTGTATCCTCTAGCTAGGCATTTTTTCATGTATATTTCCTGTGTACTTGGGCTTTGCCTATTTCATATACTTGGGCTTTGCCTATTTTTATGAATATATTATCTTTGATTACCTATAAAAAAAAAAAAAAATATCTTTCAAATGCAAATGGTTTCCATGTCTGAACACATTGTCACTACGCATAACTTTTTCCTTTTTCCCTTTACCCTGTCGGTAGGTAAACTTAACTGATGCAGCCTGGTTTATAAGCATAGTGATAAAGCTTGAGATTGTCTTTCTTCTCTAATCTGTAATGATATAACTTTTGTCTTTGATCTAGTCTCCTGAGCTCGCCAACTTGTCCCGTTCTTGATGCTTTAGGGAAGAAGCTTTCCTTTGAGATAGCAGTTGGATTGAACGGCCGTGTTTGGGTATATACTTCTTGAGGCACTATCTTATTGTTGTTGGGCTAGACTGTCCCCTAATTCCATTTCTTTTGTTCTATTACCTTCTCTTGACTTGAGGCGCAATGTGGGGCTGGACTTAAAACTGGGTCATGTTTTATGCTACCTTGAAGACACTTCCTGATACAAAACTCACAATGTTATACTAATTTGTAGGTTAATGCCACCTCTCCATCTGCAGTCATTGTTGTTGCCAATGCAATTATGAACTCAGAATCGTTGAGTGCGGTACAGCAGAGAATTATGGTGGAGAAATTGCTTCAGAATTTGAAGTTATCAAGTTAGTCATAGAAGTTTGTGATTCATATTCATTGACTGCTCATGCTCAAGTTATTGCCTTTTACATTTTACGAACGTAGAATTCTACAAACTACGCCTTCATCCTACTCCTATGATCCTATCCCATTATTATGGTGAGTTGGCATAGCCCATCACCTTTAAATTTTTCTTTTAAAAATATGTTGGAAGATTATCATGTTCTCAGGGGATTTGTTACTGGTATTCTATAAGTGAGAGTATTTTAATAAAAATTGAGACGGATCACTCTTGTACATGTGAGCTCAGTTCTTCATAAAAAAAATTAGAGAAAAAAAAAAAAAGTGTCGCATTTTATTGTAATGGGATGGAAGTAGGGTAGAGCGTAGACTAACATTATTCTAAAAAAAAAAAAAAAAAATGAAACAAACTTGTTTAACGTTTTCTCTGCAGCGTGAAAATTAAAGAAGTGCATGCTCTGTAGCTGTCAAATCTACCGAATGTTGAAGAGCATGGTGACGTGGGGTTACGAAGACAACAAAATTTCTACGCAAGCCGATGCTCACATAATCTTGAGCATTGGCCCTCTCTGCTTATTCTGTCCACCCGTCATAGAATCCCATATGAAATGAGTTGTCAATACATTACCGTTGTGGGTTTTATTTTTATGTTATCCTTAGACCTCAAAGTTGTATTCAATTTTGCATTACTTCGAGGCAGATTAATTTATAAGAATGGATCTTATTTTTTTGTCTTTCTGCAGAGCGGTCTCTAGTGAATTTGGATGTACTTCCAAATGTTTTGGAATTTGGATTCAGTTCTGCCTAAACTTCTACTTGTCTGCACTAAAGAGCTAATAAAACTCTAGTTGGCACTCTCTTTTTCGCTTTTATTGTAGTGATTACTTGTTCATTTTCTTGTTCTTTTTTCATCCGCCGCAGGAAAAGAAAAAAAGGAAAGAACTGTACAGAGAAAATATAACTTGAAAGCTGAACTTATTAGCTACTCTTCTGATGAATCTTTGAGCACCAACTCCTAGTCTAATTATGTACTAGGGTATATAATGAGTAATACAGTCGTGAAGTGCGTAAATATTGTGAAGTCGTTTTTAAAAAAAGTGAGGTTTATTATTAAAAAATTAGTTTATTTTTATGTGAGTCTTGTATTTATTTATTTTTTTTAAAGTGATTACATAATACTTATATATTCACAACTGCAACTATTATTTCTTAGTAAATATTATTATATGACCAATTTGTGCGCGTTCAAAGATTATAAATTTATAAAAGGCGCCCTTAATTTCACAAACACCCCATCTTTCTGGGTTGCATCTAGACCTCCTCGAATACTTCATATATTCTGTTCCCTAATGTCCCCCTTTTTTTTTTTCCTTTCTTATGTAAAGATCTGTCACGGTTTTGCCTAGTTTGGAGGGCAAAGTTTCATTTTTCAACCGAATGAATATGTATAAAATAAGAAGAAGAAAGACAAAAGAATCATTAATGTGTGGAGTCATGTCAATGAATAAAAGGAACTGCGAAGCAGTGTCCGCGGCCTTAGCAGTAAACAGGAGGTCAGGTTGAAGCAAGCCACATGCATGCATTAAATGGTTGTATAGATCTTTCATTTCATGCAAGTTACAGCCTGTGACTGCCCGGGTTTTCCTTGCATTAAATGGTATCAAGACCTTCCATGCACATCTTGCCTGTGAGAATGTAGCGACCCACAACCACAAGTTCATGTTCTTCCCACATGCCACAGGATTAGTTCATTAAATGCTTTATAGCTTCTGTTTGCCACTCCAATCCCTCCCTATTTCTCAGGCCTGAATTGGGTCCAATGTTTAGTAATATATACATATATATATATATATATATATATATAATTTTAAGTTCTTTTCACAGCTTTGAAGAGAAAATATACAGAGAAAATTATTAAGATGTACATGACCTGATGATCATCAGAGCATTTAATTTGAAAACATGAGTCAGAGAAGCCCTAGCTAGCTAGCCGCGATGTGAGTTTGATGTCGCAGTTTCAGTACTTTTATTAGGAAAATGCTATTCTTACCTGCAAGGTCCTTATTATTATTTTTAACTTAATAATTAAAGAAATATTTTTTAATAATATTGTGAAAAAATTAAAAAAATGCATGAAGAAAAGAATAAAAAAAATTATACGTACGTCCGGAGGACATACTAATTTGTACGTAAGGTACTTAACAAACATGATGATAAAATTTGAAAAAATAGTTGAAAACTGCTTCCCATTTAAATAAATAAATAAAACATCAAAACAATTTTGACCTAGCTAGTAATTTATCTCGAAATATTTCTGGACAAAAAAATATATAAGAATTAAAACATTTTTCTCAAAAATTAAGTCTAAACATATTGATCATGATCTCTATGATTTCATTATTTAATTTCGCATAATTAATACCTAGCAGGTCGTTAGAAGAGATTTGAATAGTGAATTGAGATGAAAGTTAAAGTTAAATAAAATATTATTCGAATATTATTTTTTAATAATATTATTATTTTAATATTTTTAAATTATTTATTATATTTTATATAAAAATTTAAGAACGAGATGAAATGAGGTAAAAATATTTTTTTTTTAAACCTAACCTAAAACTCTCTCTAAAACTTTCAAAACAAAACTAGATAATCACAAAAAAATATTATATATATATATATATATATATATTTATACACACACTACCAGTGGCTAAACTTGTGAAAAATAAAGTGTGACTCCAAATATTGAAAATAGTCTAATGCATAAGAGTAAAATTACTGTTCATTCGTGTTCATCATTTATTATAGAATTTAAATTATGTTGAAAATTCAAATTAATTAGATAGTTTTATTCTCTTAAAAATGTTTAGCAAAACTTCATCATTTATTTAATGATGAAAAATTAATATTTTATAAATTAAAGTTGATTTAAAGTGTATATATAATATTTATATTTTAATTATCTATTTTATGTTAGTTTAAATCAATGTTTAAACCTCTACTGTTAGATTAAATATGAGAATTCAAGATGAAAGGTTAGGATTTAAAACCCCAAACCTAACCTTTTCCCTTCACTTTCCCTCTCTCACTCTCTCTCCTTCCCCTTTAGCCGCACGTCTTCCCTCTCTCTCATCCGATCTCCTCCCTCAAGCAGCCCAATGCCACAATGCGCCACCCTACGATGTAACCAACCATCTCATCAGCTTCCCATCACGCTGGCGAGCAAACCCTACCGTTGAAGCCCCTTGGCAGCTCCTCTCTCAGCCGCATGCGACCAACTCAAAATGGGTCTCGATGCACGGGTTCTCCACCCTTGCGCCACTGCGGCTCAGCTCCAGCTCTACCAAACACTACTACCGAGTTCCCCTCACGCCATGGACCACTTCCATGGAACCCACCACCCGTAGCTCCTCCCTAGCCCCGCGCACGCAGCCCCTCTACATGCACGAGTTTCTCCTTGTAGCGCCGCCGTTAGTCACCCTTACGCCACTGCACCACCACCAGCAGCCTCGTCCTTCGCCGACGACCCCTCCATTTCCTCCAGCCGAAGCCCCAACTCCTCTCATGCACTCTCTCTTTACGGAATCTGTTGATTTGTGATTTGTATAGTGATTTTGTGATTTGTGCGAAAATTTATTTGGTAATTTTGTAGTAATTTTATTGTGAGAATGTAGAAAGGAAAATAAAAAGAAGAAAAATATAAAATAAATTTACTGTTCATTCCTATTCATTGGGTGATAATCGCTCTAAGTATAAGGAGATATGAGCATGATCTGGAGTTGCCCACTTTTGCTCGATCGATCTCAAATATTGGTCTTTCAGAAATAAATGTATGTCTCCCCCACCCCCCACCAACGCGTCTGAACACTTCATTGGCCTGACGATGAAGCTGTTGTAATCAGTAGGTGCAGATTGATCGATGTACTCCGTGCCCCGGAGTACGTACGTACCAATTAACCTGCATTAATTAACTTAATTTACCCTATTCAATGTGAATAACTTGTATGCATGCATGGCTAGCTATCTATATATGTATATATAAAATTAGCTTCCTATAACTTTTTGTAAAGAAGTAGGTTCTATTAAAAATAATAAGTTTTTTTTATATTTTTTTAAAGGTAATATCTATTTTTTTATAGAAACTTATATGAAATTTATCTAATTAAATTTATACAAATTATAATATATTATATGAAAAAGTATTGGCATCAGTCCACTATTTGGCATCGACCAAAACACATCCTAAGTGGCTTCAAGTGAAATGACCAAAAACTCCCTACAACAAAACCCACGCTCCCTCTCATTTCACCAATTTCAAATTATTTTTACTTTCTCTCTCTCTCTTCTCCCGCGTCGCACATCCTCCCCCTCCCCTCGCCCGTCCTCTCCCCTCACCCCAACCACCCACGTCGCCCAAGGCCTCCCGCCTGTCCCCATCCCCGCCACCTGTGTCGCCCAAGGCCCTCCACTCGCATTGCCCATTCTCTCCCCTACCCCCGCGTCGCCCATTATCTCCCCCATCCCCCCCACGTCGCCCATCTCTGCGGGATCTGAAAGGGGTGGTCATGGAGAGGCTACAGTGGAGCTGGTGGTGCCGTCGACTGTCGAGGTGGCGGCATGGTGGTAGTGGTGGTGGTGTAGATTTGGTCATGTGGGAGAGAGGACCCTTGAGGGAGAGGGCATGTGAGGGAGAGAGGAAGGTCGGTGTGGGCTGGGGAAAGAGGGTATGGCAGAGGCGTGGAGATCCAACGTGCTCGTGGGGGGCAACGCGCGGCTGTCGGTAGCGAAATGTGAGCCGAGACGCGGGGAAACTATGTAGAGAGAGGGCGTGAGTGCGTGAGTGCGTGCGAGGGATCTAGGTTACGACGGGGAGGAGGAAGGGCTCGGTGGTGGTGGTCGGTGGCTGAGGTGGGAGGCCCAATCAACTGTGGCGGGGGGTCTGGGCTACGACGGGGACACTCGTGAGAAGAGAGAAACGGGAAGGAGAGGAGGAGGGGCTGCGAGGATCGGTTTTAAGAAAAAAAAAAAAAAGATTGCCACGTAAGGTGTGCAAAATTGCACATCACTACTAGGTTTGATCTCTATCGAAACTCATATATATATATATATATATATGCACACACATGAGATCAGCTTTAACCAATGTTGCGTACGTTTACACAATTTCACTCTAATCTCTCTCTCTCTCAATTTGGGATGACAATCAATCACGAGGCGAGCTTTAAAAAAAGCTTACATACCCCAAAGAATTGAGCTAAAAATATATATAAGCATGAAAAATAGTTTTTAGCCTATATATATATATATATATATATATATATCATATATGAATTAAGATAAAGTTTGTCAACGAATTTCCTTAAAGTATATAAGCAGGTTAAATATAGTTTAAATGTTTTTTCATAATTCAATTAATGCATCGTTTTTCAAAATAATTCATAAATTTTCCGGTAAAATTTCTCAATTTTCAGGCCGGTAATTGATTAGCTAGGGATCGAAGATTACCTCATGATCTGAACCATAAAGCTCACGATGATTCATCAATCATCATCTCTGTATATGCTTTTGGATTTATTCTAAATTAATTACTCTCATGCACCTCTGGTTAAAAAGAAAAAAAAACAAGAAAAGAAAAGAAAAATTTCACATGTACGCTACAACACATGCATTTTTACCGCGAGTCCAACTCATGGCAAATATATCAAAAACTGTAGCAAAAAGTATTTTTGCACCGAATTCCATCGCAAGTTAAACACAGAAAAAAAAAAATCATCTCAGATGCCTCATATTTAGGCTATGTTTGGGTACTTTCACTACTAGTCTTTACTTTATTATTATTTTTCAAATATTTTTTTACTATTCATTACTTTTTACCTACTATTTATTATTCTATTATTAATTTTTTACTACTTTTTCATTACTATTCACAAACATTCTCAACACTTCTAAGGTATTCTTACTATCCAAACGTAGCCAAGGCTGCGTTTGAATATTGAAGTAAGTTGAGTTGAGTTGAGTTGAGTTGAGATGATAAAATATTGTTAGGATATTATTTTTTAATATTATTATTATTTTAGATTTAAAAAATTTTAATTTTTTATTATATTTTATGTTAAAATTTAAAAAAATTATGATGATGATTTGAAATAAATTTGACTTCTAAAAGAATCCTAAGCCTCAAATAGGTGCGCGGAGAATAAACCCCTGTTGCGAGCAAATTTTCTGCAGCTTATGTGATCACGCAGTCCTCGAAAAAGGATTTGCTAAACGTGGGCAAACGGTGGAAAAAACAATTCATTTCCTACGTTGATTGGTTCGATCCGTCGAATGGAGGTTTTATGGTTTTTCAGCAGTTTCAGTTGAAGATGCATTCCTCGAAAGGCCTTTGCTGCACTTGGGCAAACGGTGGAAAAAAATGACTTTTCCTGTGTTAATCGATGTTGTCGAATGGGGGTATATGAATTGAATAATGATAGAGTTACTATCTTACTACTATATATTTGATTTTTTTTAATTTTTTATTTTACTTAATGATTAAGGAAGTGAGTATTAATAAATTTATATATATTTTTAATTTTTTCTTAGTGATTAAGGATGTTAAAAAAATACTTAAAAGAAAATAATAAAAATATTTGAAATATATTTAAATAATAAATGAATAATAATAGAGTAATAAACCTATCAGGATTTCTATGCAGTTTTGATTCTGTCGGCAAAAACATGCTTGCCTGTGTGAGATTTTTCTAGATTTTCTGCAGTTTTTTTGTTCTGTAGGCAAAGAGGTCACTCTTTCTACAGTATCAATTGATTTGTGATCTCCTGCATGCAGTTTAAGAATTCGGTGGATAAAGAAAAATTCTATACATCATACTATCGTCTTATTTTTATTTTATTATATATAATGTAATATATTTATCATTATTAAATAATTTTTTATCATTTAATAATAATAAATATATCACATCTTATATAGTAAGATGAAAGTAAGATGATAGTGTAATGTATAGTATTACTATAGACAAAACTTGAAATAATTGAGACCAACTATTAACTTTCCTGCAGTTTTACAACCGTCGAAATTGGGGAAGTTCTTTTGATTTATTTTTTTCCCAGCAATAAGCATTAATTTGTTCTTCACATGCTGCAATATTTGCCCAGACTTTTTAAACTAGTACTACAATTGCAACCGCTTGAAGAGCATTTTAACATTCATTATTATTGGGATTACCAATTATGTATAAAAATCATTAATTTTTCAGAAATTCCCTAAAACTATATCTGAGTTACATTTCTGGAAATTTAATGATCCTCTGGTATGAATTGAATTTCTGAAAAAAAAAAAAGAACTATGTCAATATCTCTATGGTACTCTTGTCTCATAGCCCACATTCCCCAACCCAAAATCATGGTATGGTTGTAAGACCAGAATTATAAAGCTACAAAGTGCACATCATTATATATATTATAAACTGCACAAGGTACCTTCTCCAACATATATACACATCTAAACTTATAGGGACCTTAAAGTAGCTGATGATATTTAAGTTAAGAGCAGTGCTAATTTGCTATCTGAGTAGTACTGCTTTAAGTGACCATCAGGTCAAATCGATATTTTAATTATTTTTTTAATTTATTTATTTATTATTTTAAAATATTTTTAAAAATATAAAAATATATCAATACATTAATAGTTATTTTTTTAGTCGTTAAGTAAAAAAAATTAAAATAAATAAAGTGTCTGTCAAATTTAAATATCAAAGTAGTATTTTAACTTAAATTCAAGGGCAACACAACCCGCTTGTATTGAACTAATAAATTATTACGTAATAATTTGAAGTGGTCACCAGCTCGAAAAGTGAACAAACTTCCAAACGAGAGTAGTCTCTCTGTAGTCTGTGCGTTTTCTTTTACAGGCTCAGCTTGATCTGCACGAATCAACCGCCACCCATTCACTGCCGTTTTGAGATCTGTGCATAACAATCATGCACAGAAAGAAAGGAAAAAAAGAAAAAAAGAAAAAGAAAGAAAGAAAGACTCGTTTTTTCTCTTGTTCCTTCTGCCATGCATGCAGGCGGGCAGGCAGGCATGCCTTCCTTCCTAGTTTATTATATAAGCATCAGCGAACAAACAAACAAATCTTTATTTCTGCTGCTTTATTATGTGTGTGTATGAGAGAGAGAGAGAGAGATACAGCTTTTCCAATCACCGTACGCACAATGTCTATCATACCATATATATATACATGCATCATAGCGAGCAAGCACTGCCATTAATTATTGCTAGCTAGCTGCCCAAGGAGGATCGACAACAACGGGGGGACCCTTATCCCCCATACACACACAGTTTTCTTTTAATGAAAACGTACAATAAAAACAAAAACAAAAAAAGGGAGAAAGTTATTCATAAAAAATCCATGCAGCGGTGAACACGACTAATAGCGAGTTTGATTGTTAATTACTGATAATTAATTTTTGTTCAAATTATTTTTTCTGTACGTACAGGTACAGCTTGGAGTACTTGGAGCTAGCTAGCTAGCTAGCACGTGCACGTACGTAAATATTCCAACCATGTGTGAACTTCTTATATACAGTGCATGGATCATCACCATGCAAGCTAGCTAGCTAGCCTCAATATATAATGATACGCGTACATTACATGATAGGAATCATCAAGAATTCCATGGATTAAGCCATGACATGATCAGTACGTACGTAGTAGAGTTCCATATTCTTCCTATTAATTATTTTCTGCGATCGATCAGAACATTAATACTCCCAACACTTTCTTATTCATTAGATGTCATGTATATATGTCGGATGGATATTGCTTAGTTTTCCTAGGACGGGTTTTGTTCATAGCCTCGGCCCTCAGAAGGTACTAATTAATATTCCATGCATGTCCGTCGGTTTCTGAGCAAAACCAAAACAAAGCTTCACGTGGCCAGGCCAGTGCATCGATCATGCATGCACGGGTAGTAGCATCAAGAATCTTATAACAAGAATCCAATGGATATAATCATGTCACGTTGCATCAAATCAAAGCGAGTACAATTTTGGATGAGTATCATGAGTTTTGATTAATAATGATGCAGACATGATTGGGACACTGTTTATCGAAGTTGGAATCAATACGTTTTGATCCAACCATTAACTTTTATCTTCTTTTTTTTTTTTTTTAATCGGGTGTATATATGAATTAATGAATATAAATTCTCTAATAGAGAGATGAAAATTATGAGTTTCACCAGCCAACTAATTAAAATCAAAAGTGCGGAATCTAAGTAGAAAGGAAAATATTATTTTACCCGCTCCAGGCTCAGTTACTGTTGAAGTGACCGATCAATCACGTAGTTAAATATTATGAAAGAAAAAACAAGAAAGGAAACCAAACACGAATAGAGAGAGAATAAAGTCGTATTTGAAATTAGCTGAATGTTACAAGGAAGTTTTACACTACATACATCCATCTAATTATCACGTGATTTGTTATTTTTATCATTCTATTTAAAAATACATAATACACATGATATTTAAATATTAAAATAGAAAGAAAAAAATAACAATGGATAGACAAGTACTCGAGAACCTGATCATAAACACGAAAAGATTGATCCACATTTTCGGTTTCTTTTATATTCCCGGCCCGAGGTTTCTGGTAAATTAACCAAGGTCGAGTACGTACACTCGGTCTCTGATTAAGTACTGCATGAGAATTTCTTGGCATGCTGATAGTGATAGACCAACCGCTTCTGTTTATTCCAATTCGATCGCCTAGGAGCCCATTTGACGGCCTCAAGTACTGTTACTTCTGGTTTTGATTTGGTTTTTTATCTTTAATTTGTTTCCTTTTTAAGTCGACTTAGCTCATTAATGATTATGTTTCTCTATAACTTTTCTCCGGAACTTTTCACTGAACTGAAACGAGGTTTCATTTCGACATTTGCATGCCACGTACGTCTAGCTATCGAGTGGGCAATATGGGTGGTCAGGTCACTTGGAGCGGCCGATCAGTAGCTAGCCGCTCTCAAGTAGAAATTTTACATAAATGAATTTATAACTAATGTGAAACACTAGCTACATGTTTGAAATTGCAGTGAGTAATGCAGTTTTTAGCTTTAGGACTTTTAGTTGTAGAGTTTTAAGTAACAAGTTCTACTATTAAAAAATTATTTATTGTTTGATAACTATATATTTAAAACACTTTCAAATATATTACATTTGTTTGAATACAATCGAAAAATGTACTTTTTGAAATAGATATAATATAAAATGTCATTTGAAAGTTGTATGTAACGTCATGCTTGTGATAAGATGAATTAATAGCAAATCTATAATTATCTAAAAATTACATGGGTATTTTTGCATATTTAAAGTCTTCTTTAAAATTAGAAGTACATTTTGCATTATTTAGAAAAATACGTTTGAAGAAATTTAACGCTTTTACTGAAATTTACTTTTTTAAATTTTTTAGATTAAAATTATTTTAATATGTATTAACCAAATAACATAATTTTATCATTAAAGAGCTTTTGAGACTATTTAAACAATTTTTATGACCTCTAGCGCAACCCCAAACAGGCCAAAATCTATTTTAAATTAAAAAAAAAAAAAAAAAAGCTTTACAATCTTATCTCTCACGCCAAATCATATCAATTTATAAATTTATTTTTATAAGATTTGTATATAGACTAAGTATTTCTCAGTTAAAATATTATCTTCTCGGCACTATTTATTACAATTTTTTCAATAGTCCTCCAATAAGATTCTTATCATTATAATTTAAGCATGTGCTTTTGATTTCTTGTTGTTAAATACCTCTTGTTAACATAGCTTTTGTGTGCGTCGTACTTTTTGTTTTTTTTTAAAGGCTTGTTTGGAAATAGATTTCATTTCAAACTTTTCATCTCATCTCATTTTCAAACATAATTTAAATACAGAATTTTCAAACCAATCATTACAACTTTTTCAAACTAATCATTACAATTTTTCCAAACTTTCAAACAAAAAATAAAAAACAATTCAATTTTTTCAAATCCCTGAACAAAAATAATATTATAAAATTATATTCTAACAATATTTTAATTTTATAATTTTTTTATTTAACTTTTTCTCTCTCCTTTTCCAAAACCTAAAAAATACTCAACTCAAACGATTTTATTACTATTCACAAAATTCTCATATTATCTCACTCCCCAAACACCTTAGGCTTAGTTTGGATGGGTTGAGATATATTTATATTTCATCTCAATATCCAAACACTATAAATGCAAACTCTTTTTAATTTCAAATTTTTAAAATTTTCATTTAATAATTACCTAATTATTACAACTTTCATCTCATATCAATATCCAAACACCACAAATACAAACATTTTTCAATTTAAAATCTTCAACTTTTTCATCTAATCATTGCCTAATTATTACAACTTTCATCTCATCTCAATATCCAAACAGTACCACAAATACAAACACTTTTCAATTTCAAATCTTCAATTTTTTTTATCTAATAATAATCTAATTATTACAACCTTCCTAAACTTTTAAACAAAATACAAAAATAATTTAATTTTTTTTAAATCCCAAAACAGAAATAATATTAAAAAATTATATTTTAACACTATTTTAACTATATAATATTTTTATTTAACTTTTTCACTCTCATTTTTCAAAACCCTATAAAACATTTTAACTTAAACAATTTTTAGCTCATTTCATCTCAATTCAGCTCAAATATCTTAGTACTATTCACAAATCATCTCAACTTATCTTATCTTGACTTACTATCCAAATTAGATCTAAATGAATCCAATACATAAAATAGTGAATAAAATGAGAGGTACAATTCAGAGTCAACGTTAGGGTTGTAAGGAGTTCGACTCCAAACCGGTCGGTTTCGGTTCCATAAATTATAGATCAAGAAAATTCGGTTCAGTCCTACGGTCTATAAATTTTGGACCAGACCAGACCGGATCGGACCAAACTCCTATATGTATTTTTAAAATATTTTTAATAATTTAATATATTATTTTTATATAGTAATTATATAAGTTAATGATGTAATTTTCATCTAATTTATTATCATTGATCAAATAAAATATTTTTTTAATGAGTTAGTTACATAAGACACATTAATAATTCACTTAATTTTAATTTAGCAATTTAAATAATTTTTTTATTAATTTATTTGAGAAAAGAAGAAGAAAATAATAAAAAATAATTAGACTAGACCAAACAGACTAATAGCTACTGGTCCGGTTCAATCTAGGAAAAATAATTTCTATCCATCACCCCCACCCCAGAATGGACCGACCGATTTACAGTTCCCCTAGTCGACGTCTATATTTAAAAGCTCCACCCAAATCACTTGTCAAATTATCATAAAGAGATCAATTTAATTTTATCTCACTAATAAACATCCATGACCAGAGGACGAGTAAAATTGACATCAAACAAAATTAAATTATTTTGACGGTAGTTATCAACAAAAAATTAATGAATTAGGATTAAAAATAGACACTTTTTTTTTTTTTTTATAAAGGGGTGAGAGGTTTCGAACTCAAGTTTTTTATTTAGAAAATCGGATAATATGCCATCGGGCTCTTGGTGGAAATAGACACTTAAGATAGAAAGAAAACCTTCAAAATATTGATTATTGATAAAAGTCACATTTGTTAATGAATTCTAGAAGTCAAGCCTAAATAGCTTTGAAAATCTGAAATTACGAGAATTTTTCCCAAAAGGTAAAATCCTAATTATAATTGTATAAGAATTAAATATGTAACTAAACAAGAATCATGGCACAAATCTGGCTAAAATTGAAATTATAATCACTTCCAAGAGTTTAAACAAAATATTTTCTTAAAAAACAAAAGCTACCGTAAATTGATAATTTGAGGTGGAGACCGTTGATGTCATCAGGCAATGGGCATAACTATAGATCACGACATGAGAGCCAAAATGAGCTCCTTTTTTTTTAAATTGGGATCTAACACGCAATTTTGATATTTATATCAAAAGTTATAGTCAAAATAGAAATGTATGTGCAATATTATCTCAAAATCTATATTATTTTTAACTACATTTATACTGAGATGTTTTCTCAAGATGGTACAAGGCAATTCCTTTATGGAGAAAAAATAATAGTTGTAATCGTGAGTATACAAATGTCATATAATCACTTTAAAAAAAATAAATAAATACGGTACTCAAATAAAAAAAATTAATTTTTTAATAACATATTCTATTATTTTTTAAAACGACTATATGATATTTATATACTCCATAACTACATATATCATTACTCGAAATAAATTCATATGCATAAAAAAGTCATACTTAGTATAAGATTCAATATAAAATATCCAACATTCAAAGTAAAGCACGCACAATGAGTATCAATGTTTATTAACTTTCTAATGGATTCAACGCACGTGATTATATATACAAATAAAATATATGTATACTGTTGATGGATGAAAAACTGCCCAACAGGTTGGAAGGAAAGAAAGAATTATTCCCGATCCGCTATGACAATTCGACCCTCAATCGATGTTTGTTGGAGCCCTCGACAGATGTCCGGTGCGGCTGTACGGTTTTGGTACGTACATATATGGCAATGACTGAAAAATAAGTGTAGAGAAAATAAAGAGTAAGGGACACAAATTTACGTGATTCAGCATGTTACCTACATTCACGGGTGTTTATGGAGGGAAAATCAACTATAATATTTACAATCTCTCAAAACCTCTCATTTCTCACTATACAATAGGAGCTAGAGATCTACTTGATGGAGAAAAGATGTTTCTCTTTGGAGCTCTCCCTCTAGAGGTTGAAGAAGAAGTTAAAGAAGAAGCCCTCTTCGAGTTGTCTAGCCGCTTGCTTTTATCTGACCCTTTTCCCGCGTGCACCTCGGTAGTGGTGAGAGATATCTGCTTTGCGTATCTGACCGTCTCCCCTCCATTTCCTACTTTCTCCTGGCACCCTCACCCCTTGTCCCCTCTCTCTCTCTCTCTCTCTCTTCCAGAGAGGTTCGCTCGAGCGATATGTCGAGCGAAGTCGAGCAAACCTCTCTGGAAGAGTTCTGCTCGAGCAACATGTCGAGCGGAAGTCGAGCAAACCTCTTCCAGAGAGGTTCGCTCAAGCGACATGTCGAGCGAAAGTCGAGCGAACCTCTCTGAAAAAGTTCTGCTCGAGCGCCAAGTCGAGCGCACATCGAGCTCCGATCTTATGTCGGCGCTCCTATAGGAGGTCGGAGCTCCGATAGGATGTCGGAGCTCTGACCTCCGATCGGAGTCGGACTCCGACTCCAATTCGGAGTCGGAGTCGGAGCTCCAATTTGGCTCCGACTCTTGTCGGAGTCGGAGGTCGGAAACGAGCACTCCGACTCCGTCGGAGTCGGAGCCCAGCCCTAGCAGGAGGTGTACTTGACCGAGTAAGATGCGAGCCCAGAGCTCAGCTGTGGCGGGAGGTGTGCTCGACCACGTAATGTGCGTAGTCCGGCAATGCGTCTGTATGTATGCCTATCGTTTTTGGAAAGTGTATGTTCGCCCGATGCTTTTGTTTTCAATTTTGTTGGTGTTGGAGTTTGTATGAAGTGATCCGCGTAAAGTGGTAAGAGGGCCCGTCAACCCCCTGGGTCCACCTTAGGCAGTTGTCAAGCTTGTCGACTCATTCCTGAAGGTAACCCACGCAACACGGTTGTGGAGCTCAGAGACCCGTTAACTTCGAAGGCTCGTTCCCGGAGGTAACCCACTGGCAACGGTTACGGCTCTATGCTCAAGTCTAGGGACTCGTATCAGTGTGAAGGTCTGCAAGTCTATGGACTTGTATTCGAATAGCCTTCTAGACAAGTCTTGGGACTAGTGCCCGGCCTAAACTTCGCGGCCAGTCTTAGGACTTGGCTTGATGGCACGAAGGTCGGTAAGTCTAGGGACTTGTGCTCGACTGGTCGTGTGGGTGAGCTCTCGGACCTAGCCTGACCAATACATCGTGGCGAGTTTAAGGACTCGACTTGGTGGCACGAAGGTCGGCAAGTTTAGAAACTTGTATTCGACTGGTCGTGTAGGCGAGCGCAAGGGCTTGAGCTTGACCAATGCATCGTGGCGAGTCGAGGGACTCGACTTTGCTGGAGCGAGAGTCAATAAGTCTATGGACTTGTGTTCGATAGTTGTGTCATGGCGAGTCTAGGGACACCGCTTTGCTGGCACGAGGGTCGACAAATCTAGGGACTTGTGTTCTATTGTTGTGTCACAGCGAGTCTATAGACTCAGCTTTGCTGGCGTGAGAGTCGACAAATCTGGAGACTTGTGTTTAACCGTTGTGTTGCAGCTAGTTTAAGGACTCGGCTTTACTGACGGAGGCGCTTGTTCGTGCTAGAAAAAGCCAACTCGGTCAACATAAATGACCCAAATCACATATTGGCAAACCTGAATTGCTCTGCCAGAGCGTGACGAAGGTTGGAGATGTGCCGATGAGGCTTGTGGATTGTCATATTTCGAAATGACGGTGGTTCGATGTGCCCACATGCGCCAAACAATTTGTCTTGAATGAGTCATATTGGGCGTCTGGGCAGTGCCTGAGCAGAGCCACGTGGCCAATGTTCCACACCATATGAAGTAGTTTTGTAAGTAGAAATAAATTCACACAAATTTTGAGAGAGACAAAACAGAGTTTTAGTTGCGGTAGTTGATTTATGCTTGACTAAGAATTGTCCATAGCCAGTTGCAATTTCTCGGCCTTCCGCTCTCATCCCTTCCTCTTTCTTCTCTCTTTTCCCTTTTTTTTTAGAACCTGTGCAGCGCCATATAACTTTCTTGTGCTACAAGCCTTGGCCACATGGGTGACTGTGCAATGTATGGCCTGATGAGTCCCATGCAGTCGAGAGGTACTGCACTTGATCAAATGGGTCCAGTGTATCTGAGGAATTGCCCAGAGCAAGTGAGTCCCATGCACCTCAGGTACTATCCCAAGCAGGTGAGAACTCGTGCAGCACCATATCCTATCCCAAGCAAGTGAGAACCCGTGCATATGAGTACCAAGCATAAGAGGTGAGTCCGAGAATATGAATCCCGAACAGACGAGTCCCTAGCAGAGGAGGTGAGTCCAAGCATATGAGTCCTGAACAGACGAGGTGAGTCCGAGCATATGAGTCTCGTGCATCTCAAGGGCTGTCAACGTGGCCGTGGAGCTTGTTCTGATTGAGCACTTGTGCTGTCGCTAGGTGGCAGAGGAGTTTGAGTTATAGCTGAGCAGGGTGACGCAGGGCACTGGCCTAGCTGCATACTTGCTCGCATGAGCATGGCCGAGCAATTCTGACCGAAATGCGTCTGTGCATGATGTTTTGTGGCTGAGCAAGGAATGCTTAGGCAGCAGGTGGCTGAGAAGCTAGTGATCAGGATGATGACCGAGATGGGTGACCGAGTTGTTCCCCACATCGAAGAGGAAGGTGTACCCGCCACTGCATGGCCGAGCAACCTGCTCACCACTGGGTGGTCGATGTGCTGGCAATCCTCCAATGGGCGAGGAGACCTTGGCTGTGAGTTGGCCGAGGAGTCCAGTGCATGTTTCGTGCACTCGGTGCGAAGTCACTGTTGGCCACCGTGTGTCGAGGCACGAAGGTGGGATTCAGGCAGGAACAGAACATGCAGGAGGTCCACATGGTGGTCGCCGGCACCCCCACTATGCCACGGTGTGACTGGACTAAGGAGATATAGGCCACATGCATTCTCATGAACGCGGCCGTGCGGCGAGGTCCCCGTGGTGGCCAGATTGTCGTGGACCATCTCCAAGGAGACAGACGGCGTCGACGATTCGTTTGGTGACCTTTGGCACAGGCCCCTGGCTATGCCACAATGAGGGATATGCTGATCTTGGCACGTGTTGCAGTGCACAATTGTGCATGGCCCAAAAGCTGGGTATAACTCCACGGGTAGGGGCCATAGTGCGTCAGACAGAAATCGCTGATGGTTCATGTGCTGGCCGCCGGCGAGTCAACGGGCCTTGTGGTGGATTGCCGCAAGGCTCCCGATGCAGGTTGTCATGTGTCTGTTGTGCACTGTGCGTGCCATGCATAGTTCATATGTGCATGCATGACACAGTACACTTAAGTGCATAGTATTTACCCACTGTATTGGTGTATGTGTACAATGTATTTAACGTGCATAGAGCATTGTGTTAAGGGTTTAGGAACTATGCATTTAATTGCACAGTATTTGCCCGCCAATGCATATGCTATGTGTATTTGTCCCGTGCATAAATTACACCCCCTGGGTCGGGAATATAAGTGGCCCGGTCACTCAGCTGCAAGTGCCATGTGCAGGCACTTAAGTGTATAGTATTATAAACTACATGGGCGAGGAAGAGTTTATTCGCCTGATTTTTGTGATGGCGTTGTTAATAAAAATAAGAGTAAGAAAGCTGGGAGTACTTATCTGAAGGAAGCTTCATTTGTTCATTCAGGAATTATTTTGCGTATCAAAAAATCGTCATTCTCCCACCTCTGACGTAAAAAATTAATCAAATTCCACAGATGACACCAACTGTTAATGTAAGAAAAATATTTCAACAGGCTGGAAGGGGAAAAAGAGTCATTGTCGGCCAGCTATGGGGATTCGGGTCTCAATCGGTGTTGTTTGGAACCCCTGTCAGTGGTTCGGTATGGTTGTATGGTGTCAATGCGTACATCTATAGTTATGAATGGAAAATAAGTGTAGAAAAAATAAAAATAAATGGACACACAAATTTACGTATTTCAATATATTGTCTACGTCTACAGGCATTTGGGGAGGAAATTTTCACTATAATATTTACAGTCTCTCATAGCCTCTCATTTCTCACTGTAAAATGGGAGTTGAATATCTACTTGCTGGAGAAGATATATTCTCTTTGGAGCTCTCCCTCTAGAGGTTGAAAAAATCAAAGAAGAAACCCCATTTGAGTCGTCTGGCTGCTTGCTTTTGTCTGACCCTTTTCCCGTATACGTTTCGATAGTGGTAAGGGATGTATGCTTTACGTGTCTGACCATTTCTTTATTTCCTACTTTCTCCGGACACCCCCTATCGCATGACACCCTCACATCCTTGTCTCTTATTTTCTTTTCTCTTATTTTGTCTTCTAATGATGGCCTGGTGGGCTGGATTGGTGTATTTTATCCCTCACAAACATATATATATATATATATATGTATGTATGTATGATACGCAATGGATGAACGTAACACCAAAACCATTATTGATAAAGATGAAGTACTGCAGCCTGACCCCATTTTCGTACACTTGTGCTAGCTGATGATCTAGAGGCTCCAGCACATGACCATCTACACTACCATTATAAATTCAGACCACAAAAGAGGTGAGTGGACTTGCCATAACGCAACTCCGACTGTGGAACAAATTCAAACCCAACCCGGCAGGCCATCTTCTCTCTCTCTCTCTCTCTCTCTCTCTCTCAGCTGCAACAAGAATGGAAGGCCGTCATGGGAATCATGAATACAAAAAAGGGTTGTGGACAGTGGAGGAGGATCGAATTCTAATGGAATACGTAAAGGTGCATGGAAAAGGGAAGTGGAATCGCATCGCCAAAATGTCAGGTTTGTAGTAATATTTTTATTTTGCTGGAAAAAGTACTTTATTTGTGCTTAAATGATCATTTAGCTGGAAACATGGGAGCTAGCTGCAGGTTTGAAGAGGTGTGGGAAAAGTTGCAGACTAAGGTGGGTGAATTACCTAAGTCCTAGTGTAAAGCGGGGTGATTTTTCAGAGGATGAAGAAGACCTCATTATTCGCCTCCATAACCTTCTGGGAAACAGGCGAGTGATGTTCTTCATATATAATTCTGATCTCCATGCATATTTATCTACATTAATTTTCTTACATGTTAATTGATCTATATGCCAAAACGTACTAAAATCTGTGTTTTATGATCATTAGGTGGTCTTTGATTGCTGGGCGGGTCCCTGGCAGAACAGACAATCAAGTTAAGAACCATTGGAACACTCATTTGAGCAAAAAGCTCGGAATCAAAAAGGAGAAAAATAAAGTTGGTGTTAATGCAAGGTTATCTTCAAGAGATCTTGGCGGCGACAATCGTAATATCTTCTCGAAATTCAATTGCAACGAGACTTTCAATGACAACGTCGGGGAAATTGCAACCGAAACAGTGACGAAATGCGATTCTCATGATGATGATGCATTCAAATTTATAATTGACAGACAAGAAGATACAATAGATTACAATTATGGGAGTTCTTTTCAATTGTTTAGCGATGATCTAAGTTCACATATTGCTTATTTAATGGAGCCCCTAGATGCATATTCTCTTGATTTCGTTTGGGATGGTTAATTTGTAGACTTTCATGCCTAATTGTTTGTAGATTCTTCTTATTTAATGGAATTTTCTTTCATGTTGTCTCTTCGAATCTTTACCACAAACATATAAAATTGTAAATAAACGTGACTACACGGTGTTCTTTCGTCATGAATAAGGGTTTCAATAAACGCGAGAGGTTTAAAAAAAAAAAAAACCATTCGAAATTGATGAGTCGTTCGTGATCATAAAATCATGATTAATTATTAAACATTAATATAATTTGAACTTAGACGTGAAGTTATATTTAAAGAAAAAAAATAAGAAATCATATTATTTGAAGAGTAATGATACATACAGTTGTAGAATGCACAAATATTACATAATCGTTTTGAAAAAGAGTGGACTACAAACTCATTAAAAAAAAAAAACAGGGGAAGATATAAAGTTCCATTTTTGTCGTTAAATTTGATCTAAAGTTGAGTTCCTAAAACTACAGAATTAACTGAAAGAGATTTGTTACAGGTACAAAAGATTAAATAAAAATAAATTTATAAATTGATGTAATTTTATAAAATCCGTTAAATCTACTTTACATTAAAAGTAACTTTACAATTTAATATATTATATCAAATTACGTCAGTTTGTAAATTTATTTTTACATCATCCTTTTATAACTAAAGTATTTCTCAAATCTATTGAGTTTTCTGGCCATAAAACCAGCTGGGATTTTTTTTTTTTTCTTTTTTCCCATTTGGTTTAAAGACGACGATGAGAAAGCTGGAAAGTTTTGGAAATAATTCGCGACATAATATTATAATTCGAGAGTTGAACTTTTGTATGGGCATCCTAAAAGCCGCAGCTAGCGAGCATCGTGTCAGGCTAATTGCCTCGATCATGCGCAGTGAAAGTTGATCAGGACCAGCTCTGTTTTTCAGTCTCGTGAACGCCATAATCTTGATCACATTCCTTTTTCTAGATCAGTATATAGATCAATATCATACAAAAGTACGTCCATTACTTTTTGAATTTTTCTCAAACGTCTGAGAAGAATTTTTGAAGATAATTTATCAAAAATATGTTTAGTTGAGAAAGTTTTTTTAGAGATGTTTTGCTGAATTTTTTTTAAATCATTTTAATTTTTTTAATTGTAGAAAGTCAAGAGATAAGATATTTTGATGAAAATTATTTGGTCCAAAATACGATTTTTGAGTTTCGTTGCTTTTTCATAAAAGTGAACAGATAATTTCAACTAAAATGTAGCGAATTAAAAATCGATAAAAATACTCAATTACGACAATTTCAGGCACTTTTTGTGACAAAACTGGATGCTGAAAAAGACTCATTTTCTTGTAGTTTATATACTCAAGATAGAAAATAAAGACAATGACAAAAGATATATTTTCCATGACACAAAAAAATAAATAAATAAAAAAGAAAACTCGAGGTTTGCTTAGGAAATCTTAGAACCACAAATTTGCACTGCCAGCGGTGTGTCAACCAAAGTCAATTATTTTACTTTTTCATCGCTTTGATGCTGTGTTTATGGGTACTACTCATGAGTTCCTAGGGTTCCCTATATGGTGAGTCCCAACTGATCATTGATTTTTCTTTTTCTTTCTTTTTGTTCTTCAAGCCATTCATCATTCTTCATATCTTTAGTCGTGATTGTTGGGAGAAAAAGAAAAAAAAAAGAGGGGGGCAGAAAAGGTGGGTGTAAAAGATAGGAAATGCAGGAGGGGACTCTGGCATATATGAAATAATTTGGAGGCAGTATGACAGCAAAATGTCTTGAGAGACCCATCAAAGGTTATGATTGAATGGGCAAGGCCTCTGATTTGTGCCCTAAAACTCAAAGGATGGAAGTTGACCTTGTCCTTTTGAGTCCTATCCTAGATGCAGCTCAGTATTTGGATATTACTCCTTTTTTCTGTGCATTTGGAAATTAGTCCCTTGGATTGGAGTGACTGTTCCCCACAAATAATTGCCTTTTTGAATGCTGCTGTAAAAGGTAACTCATTTCACATGTATCTTCTTGAATTTGATTTCCCTTTCAATAACAAACTCATTTCACTTTGAGAAATCTCCCTTCTCAGTTCTCTGTTATTATACTACTCCTAGCCTTTACTTTCAACCTTTTACCAAGTATTTTGTAGAAAATATTCCAATAGTAGCAAGGAGGGAGGGTGCTCTCACAAATTCATCAAACAAGAATTTTTATAGACTTAAAAATGATAGGTAAAAATCACTAGATGTGAGCCAAACTAGAAAATCAATTGCCTTCAATCTCTGAGATGATCAACAGTACAGTACCCTCATTAACATGATATGGATAGCCGTAGAAGGATCCCAATGCATTTAACTCATGACTGGGCAAGAATTTCAGAGGAAGAGTCCCTTCCAAATGAAAGGAGTTCTTGGCAACAGTGTGGTCCATTGCAATAATTTTTTGGATTTCGACCTACCCACCATTAAGATTGAGAAAATAGACTACTCCATACACACATGATATATTATATGCTTGATATGTTGTTTGATCTTTTGCTTATTGTCTGCATGTGCTTCTCGTGGGAGCCTCTAGCAAGCAAGCAAGCATGCATACACGGTAATGGAGTATGGGAAGACCCTACAAATTAAGGCAACTTTGAGCTCTCATAATCTCGAGTACTGCTCCAACTTCAGCCACTTATAATGAGATTTGGAGTTGTTTTTCTAATCATTATGCCGTGTAATTTTTTTGGCTACTAGTGGAGCACTCATCAAAGGGTTTGTGCTGGATACATTAATGCAGAAGATTTGGTTTTATTGCAACAAACGATCCTCAATCTTGAAATGTTTTGGTGCAGGTTAATTTATGAGCAACATATATAGAGAGCCTTCTGCAATGTAATTAAATGCAGTGTGGTCCAATTGCAATCATTCTATGCAGTTAAATGCAGGATTATTCATTGTTAATGCAGGGAATATGTACACCTACACACACACGCATATCACATATGTATATATAAATGTATGTATGGCTCAAAGGAGTTCTAGATAACATGAGTGGTCCATTGCAATCATTCTAGGTAATTAAGTGCAGGATTTTTGTCATTCATGATTTCAACAAACATTATCTTCATATTAAAATAAATAAGAAAGTTGTTTCACTGTTTCAAACTACTTCGAGTTTATGAAAGGAGATTTTGCACAATTTTGAATTTTGCACTCAGTATTTTGGAGGGTAACAAAGAGCAACAAGTAGAGAGCACGCAAAGAGCTGATCTGCTTTAATTAGTGGAAAATATTATCCATAAAGGCAAACACATTAGTACATATTAGCATATTTGAAGTAAATTAAACACCAAGGAAAATAGCTACAATTAACACTCGTATGGGTATGGATATATCACAAAAATCATTGACTTTAAACCATAAGAAAGCCTTCTTGTTGAGAATGATATGAAGAAAAAGTAAAATAAAAACAAAATCAATCACATATGAACACAAGATTTACGTGGTTCGACAACATGCCTACGTCTACGGAATTGCAGAGGATTTTATTCTCTTCAAAGTTAAATACATAGTGAGGCAATACAATAAGCCGTCATACAAAAATACAATATATATATATATATATATATTTTTATATATTTATATGTATATGCGTCGTGAAAGCTTAATTAGGATTATTAGCAGGTAAACCCTAATTAAGGGTTAGGTCAGACTGATTCAAGAACAAAAACCGGTCAAAAACATTTCCCAGGAGTAAACCCCCACAAGGTTTGTCCATGTTCGCTTTGACTTGGACCAATAAAGCATGTGTTCCATGGCCCAAACCTCATTGAAAATCCACTCAAAACCCACAATGAATTATTGTCTGATAAGATCATGGAATCAGGCCACCACAAAACAGAACCAGGCTCCACACACAAAATCCAAACACTTGTGTATTAGTGTATAATTGAAACCAATGCATTTTTCTTCTTTTCTTTTGTTGTTTCTTTCTGTTAATTAATTGCTTCAAGTTTGGTTTTCTTTTAAAAAAAAATATGACTATATATATTAGAAAAAAACTAGAGGATAAGCTAACCCATTCACAATCTTCTCACTTTTGCTTAAATGGAAACTAGCCAAAGTTTGCTTTGACCATCCACAGGGTAAGCCTCTTTGTCCTCACTCCATTGACTATGTCCTATATCACACTCCACATCTATGGAGAATGAAAGTTTAGTGAATGAGATTATACATACATTATCCATACATTGACAAGTTCTTTTGAAGTTTAAATCCTGATGTGTATTGAGTTTTCATTAGGTCATTAAAATGCTTAGCTTCCTTTAAAACAATGTTCATGATAAAAATACCATAATCACATTTGATTTTGATTTTTGATTTTAGATATTGTATGCATGAACTGATCAACTCATGCCTTGGGAGTTTTAAATTTGCAACTTGATTGTTGCGACTCGCAATAAGCAGATCTAACACGTGAAATACCAAACTGAAATATGAATTAAAAGTAAAAGACTACTACTACTACACCAAACAGAATCGACAAAACTCTAGGGCAGAGGCTCCCAAACAGATCAATTTCTAGGTCTGGTGCTTTCTCTCTTTTGCTTATTAGGGCCCAGGGTGCATGTGCTTGACAGCGTACTGCACTGTTAAGTGTATGTTGGGGCCTAAAATACACGACAAGGGCCTACAAAGTAAGGCAACGGCCTTTAATGACTTCCTTATCATAGAAAGAACACTTGGGTTCTCATAATGGTCACTCCAACTTTTAACAAATTTTGAGATTTGGAGTTTTAGATACATTGGCTGCTAATTAAGCGAGAACTCGTCAGAGTTATTAGATACATTGGCAACACAGTTCATTCGATTAGGCAAATGATCTAATATCTTGATCATATAGGAAGTACAATAAATTATTGTTGTACCTCACTCAAACAATGAATAACATAAGGAGACGAATCTCAATCGCCCCGGGTCGCTTTTACAAAGGTTCTTCGTAGGTCTTGAGTTCAAACCTTTAACGTAACAAAACCAACTAAATCCACTCTCGTGACATGATCGAAGTTCGATCCACCATTTTGAAGAAAGAGATGAGACGGTCTACCTGTCTTTACACATACACGAGAAATCACTCACTGGTGGACAAGAGGTGTCGACAATGGCTACTGCATGATCGTAATTTGGAGAATTGCAGAATTTGATACATTCATTTTGGAGGGCAAGAAAGAGCAACATGCAAGAGAGAGCATGCCAAGAGCTGCTCTGTTTTATTTAGTTGATAAATTGTCTAGAAATGCAAATACAATACAGTGCACATGTGAAGTAAAAATGCAAGGGAAATAGTAACTTGAGGAGTTGATACAATTGAGACTCATTGCATGTCGACGGTAGGTGAAAAGCGAGTCTCAAAATTCCAGACATGAAAAGATCCTTCAACAAAATTATAGTAGCCACCCATTAACTGCAGTTTCTTCTTTGCAATCCCAGTTCGGACATATGGATAAGTCAGTAAGTTAATCAATGACAGCTTCACTGCCTCCTGCATAATATGTATTCATGACTATCATTAGTTTCCAACATGCACAGGAAAGCCTTGTGCATAAAGGAAATGTTTCTCTTCATCGTAAATATTGTCCATCTTCAAACGTATTTACGTGACATATTATAAGTAGTTCATATGTCAACCATTAAAATGGAAGAAAATGTATTTGCAATCGTGAATTGTGTAACCATCGCGTAATCACTTTAAAAAAAGTGAATAAAACATGAGACCCACATGAAGAAAATTAATTTTTTAATAGTAGACCCTACTCTTTTTCAAAATGATTATGTGAAGTTTATGCACATCACGATTATAAGTAGAATTACTCTTTTTGGTAAAATGGGTGGATCTTTTGAGTTCTGATTAAGAGATAAAGCAAGGGGATAAAGCCAACCCGTTCACAATGTGCACATTGTTCCTCAATTGGTAAATTGCCAAACGTTGCTTTGACCTTGGCCGCTGCAGGTTTTCCGATTTTGACCCACTCGTCGATGAAATCACTGCACATATCAATCGATTTCAATTACAATTTTAGCATAACCCTCTCCCTAATTTTTTTTATCCTTCTTCTTTAGAACAATTTTCCAGAGAAATTACTTCAAATTTGAGATGAAAATAAAAGTAAAAACTCGTGCTTTATAGCCTTACAAAGGTAGAGAACCATCCTCAGGATGAGTCATAAGCCTCTGTATTCCACCGCAGCGACTATGTCCAATGATCAGGATATTTGGTACCTAAAAATTATAAAAAAATGAAAAAGAAAAAAGGGTAAAAAGAAAAAAGGACAGATTTTGCAGAACCAAAAGAAGAAAATTGGTTTAAATGAATGATATTTCATTTCACCTCGAGTACTGAGACAGCATATTCAATGGCTGCACCAACTCCAGAGTATCTTAGCTGTGCAGAAGCAATTGTAATAAAATGTATATATATATATGAGAAATAATTAAATTGAATGGGAAGTAGGATATATGTGTGTGTGTATATATATATATATATATATATATATGAGAAACCTGGTCAAATGCAGGAACCATGTTAGCAATGTTGCGGACCATGAAGGCATCTCCTGGTTTGAAGTTGAGGATAATAGAGGGGCTCACTCGAGAGTCTGAGCATGCAAATACCAGAAACTATACACCACCATAAAATTAAAACCAGAAGTACTTAGGCTTTTGCTTATATTTTTGTGCACTTTAATTGTCTAATGGAAGCCTAGACGGTACCTTAGGATGCTGGCTTTCGGCAAGCTCATGGTAAAATTCTCTATGCTTGCTGCAAAAAGAATCAAACCAATTGAAGAAAATTACAAAGATTAAAAGAGAAAAACAAAGTGGTAGATTTTCTTGTTGGCTCTTTTGAATTAATTCAGCCTCTGTCAGTACCAATACTGGCAATAACTATAATCTAGTTGCAGAGAGAGAGAGAGAGAGAGAGAGAGTTGCATGTCATACTCAAAGTTGTTGGTCTTGAAGTAATTAAACCCTCGTTTAATCATTTCAGTTGGGTCAATGGGAGCAACATCTATCCGTCGTAATTCTGCAGTCAGTTTCTCAATTTTTGCAGCCACCTCCTCATTCGAGTCTTCCTTCTCGCTGCAGCCAATCAATATATATATACACACACACACACACACACACACACACACACACACACACATATACATAATCATATATCATTGTCTTCAAATTTGTTGAAAAGGTTACAAATAAATAGGGAGAAGAATAAATAACATTTTGCAAATTCTCAACCTTGGCCTACTCAACTATATATGTATGACAATTGACAAAGATCGTACATATGTTTCTTTTGTCATCTCTGTCCATATGATCCAAAAGTTTTAAACTCAATCATATTGTACTAAACTACTAATCATTAACATGAGACATGACACTCACAAATGCTGAATGCACATAGGACAAATGTTTTCTGAGATTCTCTGAACCATCATCAACTTCTCCTGTTTTGTCCTTTGAAGTTTACTGTTTACAATCTTGCCTTTTTTTCACCTAATTACATAATTATTACCTAGTGGAAAATTCTTAAACTTGCAGCCTATGGCAGATTTTAGAGATTGTTGGGATGAAAAATATAGAATTACCTGAGAAACCTCTTCAGTCCTTCAACCGCTGCCTCCAATGACTGCTTCCTAGCCATAGGTGAAGCTTAATCTTCTGCAAATTCAGAAGAAAGAGGTAATTCTGTATCTTTGCTTGGTATATTGTAACATCTACAAACTGATCTCTTGGTTTATATTTTCAACAGAAAGCTCCAATTTTATGAGTTTCAAGGAACCAGCTAGATTCGCAAATATATATATATATATATATATAAATATATGTATGATAAAATTCTCTTCCCTAGTTCGTAAAAGGGAGAACTAATATTTGGAGATCAGGCTAATTAACTGTCTTACATGGCAATCGAAGTAAAGAATTCACTGAACATGTAACTTAGGAAAACTAGAAACAAAGTTTACCGATCTTCTTTATAAAGATATATACATCGAGAGGGACATGAATTACTGAAGAAATAATATATGGACAGAAAAATTGGAAGGATTCTTACTTCAATTTGCAGCCTATATTGACTCACAGCTAAATGTAAAAACAACACAACACTTTCGATGCATCTTGAAGTGACTGAATGTCTCTATTTATAAGCGAAGTCTATGCATGCCTCTAACTAACATGCATGCATGCATGGCTTCCTCATAATTGAGCATTATTCACGTGGAAAACACCGTAAGTACCGGTTAAATTTGTCAAGGCGATAGAGAAAAAGCACTCTTTCTTTCATTCTTGCAAATGCTGTCTTGCTCACGATGTTGGCTTGTGGAGCCGGTCTATTCTTGTGATGATCCGATTTGATGACTCGACCCAATAAGGATTGGTTATGATTTTTTGGTAGATTTTCAATAAGATTTAAAGTGAACATGGATAAGCCTCATGGGGTTTTGGGGCTAAAAATCTTTGACATGATTTGTGACTTGAGAAACATTAGACAGAAAGTTCTTTTGACGTTTGAGATATAAGTCGTTCAAGAGAAGCTTGGGCAAAGAATTTGCTTAGGGCTCGCTTGACACTTCATTTGAGTAAATAACCAAGTAATTGTGAAATTACGGGTTTCCGTCATACGTACAACCTTATAAATATGTAATTAATGAATAGTATGGTTGTCTAGAATAGTATATTTCATCCCAAAGTGTATTTTATCATTCATTAAAATAATAAAATCTTCTATAATTCTGTAGACGTAGTCATGTTGTTGAACAAGCCACATAAATCTTTAAGTCATGTGATTATTTTTTGTTTTTTAGTCTACTTGTTTATCATCGTTTTTCAAAACAAACTATGAAACAAGTCTCTATTTCTTGTTTATTGAACAGGTCTCTATGCCTTATTTATTCTTTTTCTCTCGTTCCTGTGTGCTACGTAACTAATTCAGTACAATGTTTAAAACATTTACATTCATTTTTGTCCATTTCTCGACCTAACTCCATTGTGCATGCACGAGTCTGCCTACTCCTTTGTGCATGAGGGGGCCTACTTCTGTCTACCCTTCCCACCACGGGAGGTGCCAAAAATCAGTCTGCTTCTAACGTACGTTGACGCGAAACTAGAACTGGCCAGGCAAAATGCATGGGATAACTGGGAAGGTACAATTCATTACCGGAAAAACCTCCAAGCTGGTCGGGTGCAAACCGGTTTTAATACCGGCCAATAGCATTTTGTCACGTAGGAGGTGCAACAAATCTCCATCTACACTCACATGTACTAGATTCATTCTTTATTTTCCATCTCTTCCTCCACCCCGCTGCAACTTCTCTCTCTCTCAAATATGTTCTCTCTCTCTAAAATACACTCATCTATAAGTCATTGCCTATGATCAATTAATAATCATATTAAATTCATCATCATCTTTCTACACGTCAAACCAGTCCAAAAGATACCCACAACAAAAAATGACAATGAAAATCTAGACCTTAGAAAAAAAAACAAAGATGTTGCTAATTATTTGAAAAAAACAAAAAGACAAAGTAGCAAACTTTTACTGCTTTCATAGAGAGCTAGGCGGCCTGCAAAGGAGAGTGAGGAGAGTGTATTTGAGAGAGAAAGAGATAGGGGTGATAAACGGTCCGGTTGGACCGAACGGACCGACTGTTTCGGTCCAGACCGGACCGGACCGAGACTTGGTCCGGTCGGTCTCGGTCCACATTTTAGAGGACTGAAAAGTTTCGGTCTGGTCCACGGTCCATGATTTTTCCGGACCGGACCAAATGAAAGATAAAAAATATATATATATTTTATATATAATAATTGTACAATTAAAAATATAAAATTTTAAATATGTTATTAATACTTGTTAATATTCTATAAATTAACAATATTTTATATATATCTTCATCTAACCTATCACTATTAACAATATAAAATTTTAAATATGTTATTAACACTTGTTAATATTCTATGAATTAACTAATATATAATATCAATTAGTTAATTATATAGTAATTATATAAATTAATAATATAATTTTCATCTAATTTATTATCATTGACTATATAAAATATTTTTTTATTGAGTTTGTTACTTAATCCACATTAATAAGTCACTTAATTTAATTTAGTATTTTAAATAAATTTTTTTATTAATTATTTAAAAAAATAAAAAAAATTAGGCCAGACCGGCCTGACCGGACCGATAACCATTCGGTCCCTTTGGGGGTTCAGTCCGATCCCGGTCCAGCAATTGACCGAAAATATTCGGTCCATCACCAGACGGGACCGGACCATTTTCACCCCTAGAGAGAGAGAGAGAGGAGAGTTTAAGAGAGAGAGGGGGAAGTTGGAGCGGGGTGGGGGAGAAAGAGAGAGAAGAAGGGAAGAGATGGAAAATTAGGAAAGAATCTAGTGTATGTGAGTGTAGATGAAAATTTGTTGCATGTCCTACGTGGCAAAGTTTTATTGGCCGATGTTCAAATGGTTTTCACCTGATTGGTTGGGAGTAGCTCTCTTCGTTACCCTGTATATATAGTGGCTGAGAAATAATATTTGCATTCGTAGAGTGCATAAGCTCTGCACGATATCTTTGAAAAAATTAAGTAAATAGTGGGCCACATGAAAAAAAACTAATTTTTTAACAAAAACTCTACTTAGCCTTTGGTCTATGGATCGCACGCCACACACCCACATGGTGAACCCTGTATGTGTGTTAGGGATCCCGGTCTTGTCCCTAAACAATAAGTCCACGAGCTCGTCTCGGTGGGGATGATGACCGAGTGACCTTACCCTCTTGCTTGGTCTTTGAACAATAATTGCAATGAAGGGTTCCTAAGTTGATGAATGTTTAGTGTTTGAGTGATGGAATGATAATGATGATGATGGAATGGGTGTTCTAAGAGATGATTATGAGTGTTTGATGCCATGTGGACAGCTTGAGGATTGCCTTTGATGTTGGGGCCACTTAGATGATGATTAGGGTTGGAATGGTGAAGTGTAGCTAGGGTTTTGTGTGGTGGCTAAGGAGGATTTCGAGATTAGAAGAGTTGGCTTAAGGTTGGAGTGTAGGATGAGTGGCTAGGGTTTGGAAATGATGTGGAAGAGTGAGACTAGGGTTTGGTGGCTAGGGTTGGCCGAATATGGTGATGGATAATGTGATCCCTAAAATGTAGGATCAAGAATTGAAGGTTTCGGTTTTGGCAATGTGAGGCAAGTCTTTGGTTGACTAGAGTGATTCTAGGGAATTAGAGATTTGTGGGATTGATGGGATGATCGGAGAAATTGAATGATTCAAAGAGTTGAGAGATTTTAGGGATTGGATATAGTAAATGAAATTTGAATTTGGTAAGAGGAGGGAAGTCTTTGTTTGACTCGAGAGATTCTAGGAATGGAAGGCTTTTAGAGATGGAAGGATTCGAGGGAAGTTCCTAGAATTAAGGGATGTGATTGGGATGAGTAAACTTTTCTAGAATTAAGGAAGTTGCCAAATGGGACTCTTGAGGGATGGCTAGGGTTTATGGAGATGATGGAGGCTAGGTATGGTAAGTGGCTATTATGGGAAGATGGAGGCAATGTGGATTTCGGCTAGGGCTTAGTTGGATTGGATGAAGGGTAATTATGAGATATGGACAACTAGGGCAAACACTATAATTGTCGAATTATAGTGTATGGATGGATTGAAAGGGGCAATGAAAATATATGGATGAAGAATATGGATGAATACGTATGAACATTCAAGAACACAATGATGAACAAATTTAACACCAATTCAAGAATGCACAAAGATGAAGGAAACTTTTCATATATTGAATAAACTAGAATCACACATATCCACAGATTTCAAAGTGATGAAACAATAATCAAAAGATAGATAAATGGAATAACACTTATTCACGAGTTGCAAGGTGATGATCATCTCCTTGGTGTTCACGAATGTCACCCAAGTAGCCCAAGTGCAAATGTACCAAAGTGTTCACAAGAACAAGCCAAATCATCCACAATGGGAAAAATGTCAAATGATCAAAAGTTCTAAACCAAGGTGCTAAGGGTCCTATTTATAGAGATTACAAAGTGGAAACCCCCAATAGATCTCTTGGAATATTATTAAATAAAATAAATAAAAATGATAAAATGATAAGGCCTTGCATGACCAAAGTGGCCCATGACATATGTTGGCCCTTGGTGGTCTAGGCTGGCCCATGACATGGGCCATGGGCACGGCTGGCATGCTGGTAGGTTGGCCAGACGTGTGGCTGACATGGCCCAGGCATGGCTTGAGCGCTGACCTGGTTGGCATGGTCCAGGTAGTGTCCTAGGCGCTGGGGCTACACGTTAAGCTGTGTCGAGCGCTAGGTTGCATACGCTGGGCGTGCTGGCCTGGTCACCAACCTCATGGCATCTTGGACTGTCATGGTAGAGCCCATGGCATGCCCGTGGGCCTGTCCAGCCTTGTCTCGACATGGCTGATGGCTTGGCCGTGGGCTACAACACATGGGGTCCTGACAATGTGGCCCATGTCACGGTTCTTTTCTCTCACACCCATCACTCTCTCGAGCTTCCCTCAATCATCCATCTTCTCCCTCAACGCCAAAATGAACTTCTCCCTCACTCCAAGCACCCCAGTACCCACAGACCGAAAAGTATCTCTTCTTCCTCACCCCGATCGTCAGACTCTTCCCTCACCCATCACCCTGACGCCCCTCCCCTCTGTCTCTTCACGTTTCTCTCTCACCCTTGAAACCCTAAAAGATTTCATTTCATCCTTTACTCGTTCATTTCATCCTCAATGAAGACCCTGTCTCCCTCACCCCCTTCAGTTCCGATCTTTCTCACTCATTCCTCCTTTCAGTGGCCTCTCTCTGTCTCTCTGTCTGTCTATCTCATCGAGACCGAGACCTCTCTCTTGTAAGGATCTCGTGTTAACCCCAACCATCTCTCTCGCACTCAAACTCTAGACGGTGGGTTGAGGTGATCTTGTAATATCCAGACGTCACAGAGAAACCCAGATTCCTAGATCAACAGTGGCATCACGGTAACACTAATTTCACGAAGGTTTTTTTGTTTTCGTTGATTTTGTGTAAGTTTTTTGTGCAGGAATATCATTCACTGTTTTTTTGTAGATTTTGTCTAAGTCTTTTCTAGTATACATTGATTGTGTAGTTTGGTTGTGTAGATTTTGTCTAAGTTTTTTATTTGTGTTTAGGTATTTTCTAGTATACACTGATTGTGTTGTTTGGTTGTGTAGATTTTGTCTAATTTTTTTATTTGTGCTTAAGTTTTTTTGGTAGATTTTGGGTAAGTTTTTTGTCCAGGAATATCATTCACTGTTTTTTTTTTTTTTTTTTGTAGATTTTGTCTAAGTTTTTTCTAGTATACACTGATTGTGTAGTTTAGTTGTGTAGATTTTGTCTAAATTTTTTATTTGTGATTAAGTTTTTTTTGTACAAGGGTGAGGTTGTTGTGTAGTTTGGTGAAGGTTGTTTTTTGTGGATTCTGTGCATTGAGAAACAGAGGGGAAATGACAGAGAATCATCGGATTCATGGTGATTTCTGATGAAAAAGTATAAAAAATAAATAAATTAAAGATACCACACTTGAAGATAGGCTTCTTTTTATCAATAATTATTTCAATAAAATCTGAAAAATTCCTAGTTTTTTATATGCATCTTTTTGATAGTCAATTATTCTCCAAACCATAAAAAAATATCCAATAAAATCTTGATATGCATCTATCTTAATTAGATCTACACAGAGAACAACAATACCAAAAGATATCCAACAACAAAATTAGAAAGATATAGGTCCACTTTACTACTTCTTCTTGATTGAAGAGGTGAGAATTGAGAAGGGAGCGGCATGGTAAACATGACATGACGTAGAGGGACCAAATTTATGATTGAAAATTGTTAATTGTACTTAGAAAAAAATTTATAAAAAAATTATTTCTTTGTGGGTTAATCATTGATATACTAAAAATTATGAAATCTAAAATTTAAATTTTAAATTTAAAAAAAAAAAACTGACAAAATAAATATTATACACGAAATTATAAGTAAGATTGATAAAAAAAAAATGGACCAAGTCAAGGGTGAAAACAGCGAGGTTTTTGGCCAAAATCGACACCAACTAATGTCTGAAAAAATAAAGGAGCAACCGACTGTAACCGGTCGATGGGGAGGAGGAAAATCGGCCGGCAGTTCTCAGTCTGTGTTCGATTCCCCTATGGCGAGCTTGTTCAGAGAGAGAGAGAGAGAGAGTTGCAGAAGAGAGAAATTCAATCGAGGAAAAAGCCTGGGGAAGAAGATGGCCCCATCTTGAAACGATGCCATTCCATTTTTTTTTTTTAAGTAAGTTAATTTCATTAAACATAAAAAGTGATACATGAGGAGGGGGTGGGGTTTATTTGGGACCAATATCTTGGTCCCTACCCCTGTCCTACAATAAGACGCTGTCTTATATAAAGACGGAAAAGTGTTCGCAAAAAAGCGAACAACGGTGTAGGTGGCGGGTGCACTGTCACATATTGTCTGGAGTGTATTTTTGGAGAGGTCCACGATCCCTCTTACAAGATCACTGGTTAGAGAAAGCAGTAACATAGAGCAGCCGGAATCTAAGCCAAGTCGGCGGCAACAGACCAACACAAGTGGTGGCGGCGCGTGTAGGACACGCGCCACCTGAGGAGGTGAATGGACGAGCAGATCTGAAGGACCTGAAGCCTCTGAGACCAATGGGACTGCGTGTCGCTGCCAAAGCCCTTCTAGTACGCAGCTGTGAGTGAAAAACCTGCACTGCAGTGGCGCGCGTGTGTCGAACTCGCCGGGCAGAAGCGCATTCTTCCTCTACGAACATGAAGATCAATGACCAAAGAGGCTGAACCGGCGTCGCATATTGGTCGGAGGTTGTCGGAAGGCAATAGATTAGGGAGGATCGGTGCTGAGGAGAGAAAACTAGATAAAAAGTTAGGGAAAAAAGACAGACAACAAACTATATATATGAAAATACCTCTGGGGCTGGCTAGGGGAGGAGGTGGTCGGAGCCTAAGCTCCGAACCCCCTCCACCTAGTGAAAACAAAGGATCGGTAAACTTTAGAGAGAAAGAGAACTAGGAGAGAGAAAAAGGCCAAAGGAAGAGATAGCTTATAGCAGGAAACTTGCTTAGGCGCTTCCTGTTCCATTTAAGTTTAAGTGGAATGACGTCGTTTCATATATATATATTTGATACATTTTGAACAAAACGACGCCGTTTGGTATCGTTTCCATTATGTTTTGATAGTTTTGTGTAAAACGACGTCATTTCACTTAAGCTTAAATGGAACGGCGGCGGCATTTTGATTAGGGTATATTTTAAAAAAAGAGTTTTATGTTATTGGCCGGTTCAGCAATATGGTCCAGTTTCAAACCGAGACCGAACTACTGAACGTCGGTTACTTCAAATTTCTACCGCACACTAGTCGAATCTCCATCGGTTCCAACCCGTTCCTGACACGGCTGTTCCCATCGGTGGTGACCAGTTGCGTCGGTTTCTATTCACTCCTAGACCAAGTGTTTCTTTTGTGGTACAAAATGCACAAAGGTTGCTGTCTCAATAAACTCATAAAGGGGCTGGACCAGCTAGCATTCCAGCCTATGCCCGTTCTCTAAAGAAAAATATTACTCTCATCGACAATTGGGTCCGATTGGGTCCCGATAATTTTTTTTATTTAATAATTAATGAAATATTTTTTAATGATGTTGTGATTTTTTTTTTAAATATTTAAAAATATAAAGAATAAATAAAAAATAAAAAAACTTTTTTACCCTCGCCGAGACCCGTTCCGAGCCTGCTCTTCCAAAACTGGACTAGGAGAGCAAGAGACAATGGATATGTAAAATAGGCCTACAGAGAACAAAATCTGGCCCAAGACAACAAAATAAATGTATTGGATCTGGATTAAAATTGGAATTCGAATTTGACAACGCCAAATAAAACTCACAACATATGAAATGAATTTTAAAATATCTAATTTTTTAAAAAAATATTCATGCGAATAATAATAATATGATAAAATTTATTTTATGTATCTATTTTTTTTTTTTTACTTCAGACCATATTGAGAATTGTTTTGCCTTTTTAATTTTTATAATATTTATTAAATATTAGATGTTATTTAAAAAAAATTAATACCATTAATAATAAATATTATAATTATATGAGTATTATTTTTATTTTTCCTGGAGGCGGTGGCACTCTCAGATTGATTTATGGTTAGACTTCTTCTATTTAACAGCCTTGTATCACACATTTATTAATGTGAATTTTATTTTTTATCTTTATATTTAAAAACAAATTTACTTAAAAGTCTTACACCACAAATATGTTAAGGAAAAAAAATAAAAAATAAAAAAAAATAAAAACTGATGTGCAGTGTTAGGATACTGAATAAAAAAATTCTTTTATTTTCATTCTTCAACACGTACGTTATGTAAGAATCTAAGAGTAGAATTTTTTTCATGATTATATATTATTATTATATTTTTTTTTTCACGTAAATCTACACCTTTTTTGTCGTGTATATATGGCGCAGCAAATGCAAATGCCCGTAAATCAATTAATAATTTGCTCTCCTACGAGATGAGCAAAGCACACCTCCGACTCTGAGAGCCTCTCTTTCTTGCGTTGCGACTCTCGAGTCTCATCCCCTTTTATGTAAGCATCTCTCTGACGTCAATTTCTGATCTTTACTGGTATTTTTTATAGTCTTATCATTATTATTCAGTTCGAGGCTACAGCACTGTTTCCTCTCACTTGGGTTTCGTTTTCTTTATTTTTTCTTCTATCTTACAGTCAGAGGAGGTCGCTAATCGGCTATGGCGACTCAATCCGGCGCTCCTCCCAATCCAACGGACGGGAATACGCAGAACCCTGGTTTGATTTTTTTTTTTTTTTTTTTCTATTTTTTCCTTTTTCGCATATTTTTGGTTTGGTTTATTCTCTTTTTCTTTTTCTTGCTGTTAATTTGTTTTTGGTTGTCGAAGCTGTAGTGTATCGGACCAGTCATTAGAGCCTCTATGTGTGTGTGTGTGTGTGTGTGTGTGTGTCAGCCGCGTTGATGTTCTCGATCGATTGGATGAACAGAAGCCTATGATCCTAGAAGTCTATCTAGTTACTTCCACTCTTGAGGCGTATACTCAAGATTGGGTGAATACAGAATATGTTTAGTATTGAAAAATAATTTTTGTAAATTTCGGTTGCAGAACTTGCACAACAAACGAATCAGGATCAGCAAGAGTCCAGGGCAGAGGCTCCCAAACCAAGTATTACACCATCGGTGTTTGTGAACTCCGAGCCAATGCGAGAGGAACAAGTGCAAAATGCAGTGAAATTTCTTTCTCACCCAAAAGTTAGGGGCTCGCCAGTCATCTACAGAAGATCGTTTCTTGAGAAGAAGGGCCTCACAAAGGAGGAGATAGATGAAGCCTTTAGACGTGTGCCTGTAAGTATGTTATTTAATCTTTGTTTTATTTCCCTCCACACTGCTTTTGGATCTTCATCTAGAGCATTCATTGGAATGCAACTTATCCATGTCCGTTCTCTATTTTGTGCCTGACTTTATTTTGGAAATTACAGGACCCACAGCCAAGTGCACAGGCAGGCAATGTTAATCAAGGTAGTATATATTTAGTATATATTAGTGTTACAGTGGGAGTTGGATTTTATTAGAGTTTGACTAGTCCTTTTATGACTATTGTCAGTGTGTAATTTATCGTGGTACTAACAGATGGGCAGGTGAGGTCATCATCAAACAATCAGCCACAGGCCCCAGTACAAGCTCTACAGCCTGTAGTAGCTGCTCCTACTGGTGCCATGGGTGCTTTAATGCGGTACCAATTTCACTGGTCTCATGCTGTTTTGGCTGTCGGATTACTGGCTGTTTCAGGTGCTGGAACAGCTGTACTAGTTAAGGTAGCAAGGTTTAATCCTCCCTCTTCTATCAGGCCATAAGTCAGACATGTGAACATGTTAATAGCTATTCTATCAAATGCTGATTGCATTTGATGGTTCTTAACCAACTTCTCTTGTGGCTGACTGCTACTCAGAACCAGTCAGCCACAACTTATCAAAAAAAACTTTTGGCTGACTGGTTCTGAGTAGCAGAATTTTGCTAATTGGTATCTCAAGCTTGTTCACATCAATTGATTACATATTCCCTCTTCTAGAAAGCCATTGTTCCTAGGTTGAAGTCTTGGATACGCAAGATTGTGTCGGAGGAAGAAAATGACCTTGCAGAAAAACGGGATTCAAAACCTAGTTTGGCAGAAGAAGCAACCGCTGCTGCAAAAGCAGCTGCAGCTGCAGCTGCTGATGTTGCAAAAGCAAGCCAAGAAATGTTGCAATCAAGAAATGAAGGTGGGATAATGCTGGGTGTTCAGCCTATTTTTTCTGAAGAGATCTGTATCATATTTGCATTTGTTCTCTCTCTCTCTCTCTCTCTCTTCATTTTTCGCTCTGCAATGTTTGATGGTCAGAAAATCTCTTTTGATTGCTTTACCTTGTTCTATGCATGGCCAGAGAGGAGATATTTTGAAGAATTTACGAACGTCTTAGATGTGCAAGTGCAGGAAATGAAGTCCATGACTAATGCCATAAGGAAACTGGAAGGTACTGAAAAGTTTCTTTCCAATTAAATAAGCATATATACGTGCCTAAAAAAACATTTTGCATTAATTTTATCTGCAATTCTGAGAAGAGTTTGTTCTTGATTGGCTGCCCTAATCAATTCACGTTACACTTTCTATATGTTAAGGTTGAGTTAGGACATCTCTTTGGCTCTTGGGAATAAAGGAATTTAATCCCCTAGTCTTTCAGCTTCCAACTAAAGGACGGGTCCCAGTTGCTCCCTTGCATCATTACAACTTCCTGTGTGTGCAAAAGAACTTCTAATGGCTATGTATGTAGGTGTAGACATTAAAGACCCAAGAAATTGGGTCTTGGATAAGCATAACTTGGGTTTGTGGCCCACATTATTGGTTGATTGCACTATGTATGGTCCACAGTTGCCCAAGAAAAAGGACACTGAAGGATCCTTGGGGGATGCAGATGGCTTTCTTGTTATTTGAAGGATGCATAATCCACACTTTGCCCAAAAGCTGTTGTGTTCATTATACAAGCTTTTTTTTTTTTAAAAAAAGTATTAAAACTTCATTCACAAAAACGCAAAAGTTACATCCAGGTGCACATGGGTGCATATAAAGGCAAGCCAATAGCTTCGGTTAGAGCAAAAGTCTGTACCCCTCTCAGAATGGTTACTGGACAAGACTATACAACTAGATTAGGCAAACCTTTAGGAGTTAAGCCTATTTCAAAGAAGAAAAAGATTCAAGAAAATCTTTTAAAGCTAGCATATTTTCTATAGAGGCTGCCCAAAGGAAGAGAGTATTAAAATGTAAAATTTTGAGCTCCATTCACAATCCTCAAAATTTCTGTTGTTCCGTTCCTGTCATTTCCCTAGCTTTATGAGATTTATAGATGCCATTACACATTTCCCTCTTCTACTGGCCAAATAATGGAAAAAATATAAAGTAAAAATGATTCCCCTTGGTTTGTTTTTAAACTAAAATATTGGCAAAGCTAGACCTTAGGAGAGGGGGAGGGAGAGAGAGAGAGAGAGAGAGAGAGAGAGAGAGAGAGTATTTTACTGCTGGAAACTCACGTCTTGTTCACCTGGCCTTGTGAAATAACAGGACATATGTTTGTTTTGTGACCATCTTGCAACATGTCACATATATTATGAATGCCTGTTAGTGTCACATGGATACCTAGTTTAGTGCCCAAGCAATCTGTCTAGTTATTGTCTAGGTGCCTAGACTGGTCTGGCTATCTATGCTGTTGCATAGATTTGCGTAGCATTCTGATATGGTGCTGAATTTGGTGGTATCTTGATGGAATCCTCTCGCTCACTGAGATAATATCTATTCTGACATATTCTAAATAACCTGTTTTCTAAGTTCAAGGACATATCTACAAATTATCTCTCACCAGTTTCTCGTAATAAGCTAACCTTATAATTGCATATCCTTTCTTTCTGCCTAATCACCAGGACAAACAAGTGCCCAAGGGAGATCCTCCTTTGTTGATCAAGAAGATCATAAAGTCACTATATCAAGTTCACAGGTGAGCAAAACATAGGCATAAGTTGACAGTGTTTCATGCTCCATCAAAGATTTGGAACATACTGTTCTCTCGTTCACATTTGACTTGTCTAAATCTACTAATTCAAAATGTGATGCAGCAACGACACGTAAATGGCAAGGCAGACAATGACTTGCACACAGGTTGTTTTCTAGGGACCTTGTGCCTGTACTTTTTGTGTAACTTTTTGAAGGGTTTAAATTTCAATGTCTTATGATTTGAATTTTTCTTTACAGTGAGATCTTCCTCACCTCCCAAAACTGCAGAACCATCAATTGCTCCTCACCCTAAGTCATATATGGATGTAAGCTATTAAACCAATCTTTCCACTGATGAGAAACACTACTGAAGAATTAATTCTTAATGCATGGCAGTATCCTGTACTGTTGTCTTTAATGATAGGCTCACTACCTCCTACCACCCATTTACTCCTAACCCCTTTATTCTTTTTAATTTTCTTTTTATTATTTTTTTTACTTAATGGTTAAGAAAGTGACTATTAGTGAAGTTGTATATATTTTTTAATTTTTTCTTAATAATTAAGGATGTTAAATACTTAAAAAGAAAAAAAAAGTTTCAAATACACTATAGAGTAGTAAATGGGTGGTAGGAGGTAGTAAGCCTATTATTATCTCTCTATATATATAATATATATATATATATATAGAGAGAGAGAGAGAGAGAGAGTTGTGTGTATGAATTTGTCTGATGAGAGAGATCTGTGCCTAGTGTTGCATATTATGATGTAAGTCATTTTTTGAGTCCTACTTGCAAGCTGGTGTGGAGGGCACACCTTCCACATTGTTGCCATGGAAATATTTGATTTGTAAGAGAAGTTTATGATAAGATTCTGTTGCTAACCAAATCCTGTCATGTGAATGGTTCTGATGTTCTCCACACCGGCTTGAAAATATAGTTTTTCTTATTGTTCCAACTCACAAGTGCTTAGTGCCAATAAATGGTCCCTTTTTTTGTGTTTGATTAATTGTAAAGCCAGATAAATTTTTAGCTCCAATATCAACTCAAAGTCTTGATTAGGGTTTTAAATGAATTCTGCTCATTGGAATTCTATAATGGTGTTGCAGATTTTGGCCATGATCCAAAGAGGGGAGAGGCCTACTAATATCAAAGTAAACTCTGTAACTATATATTGGCATCAGCTAGTTTGTGAGGTCATTGCTAATACTTTGTCATTCTAAATTCCTACGCAGGAAATAAATGATCTACCCCCAAACCCCAATCAGCAACCATCAAATCCTCGTTTAGCACCCAGAGCTAAGGTTTGGTTCTAACCATTTTTAGTTTGAACTAGTTCATTTTTCTTTTTTCCCTTCTTTTCAAGAATAGATTTTATGGACTAAGGAAGACTAACTGGATTGTATAAGGAATATAATTTTAAAGTTGGAATCATTTTGTTCATTGAAGAGTTTGTGACCGCTACTTAGGCTGAGGAACAGTAATTAACATTACCAATTTTGGAATTCCAGCATTACAACAGGTGGCTGGATGAGTTAAAATTGATTGTACCCTTAGCACAGAACATGTTTAATGGCTTGGCTCTTTTTAAATAAAAATTGATTTAATGGCAATTGTACTTTCTCTAGATAATTCTGAAACAGTTTAGACTTTTATAAGCTTTATAATTTGTTTTGACAAGTCAATATCTATAAAATTATAAATAGAATCATTGTTCAATTTGCTTACTTTAATCTCTGTTTAAAAAGACTAATCTGAACATGCTTGCAATCACATTGCATAAAACTGATTATTGATTTTCTGTTTATAAAGAGAGTTAACTGATAATTACTTTTATGTCCTCCTGAGTAGCCGTGGGAATATAGTCAGGCCCAGAACATGTCAGGCCAAGCACTTCAGTCACAAGTAAATGGGGAAGGCTTGATTTCCAACGTACAAGACAATGGAATAAACTCTCAGTTAAATGGTGATAATTCAGTACCTTGGTGGACACGGAAAAATGTCAAAATCACAGAGATTGAAAACGAAGATGAAGTCAAGGCGGGGTCATACACTTCACAAACCAGTGAGAAACCAGTTAAGCGTACCTGGGTCCCTCCTCAGCCACCCCCAGTTGCAATGCCAGAAGCAGCTGAAGCCATCCGTCGGCCAAAATCATCGGTTCAGAAAGAGCAGTTGGCCGATGATCAGTCAATAGCACATCCTTCAGATGTGACTGATGATCTGCAGAGGATCACAAAAATATCTGAATCTGGAGGGGCTGTGGAAATTAATGGTGGGAGCTCAGTGTTGAACTCCACTGAGATACAAGAGCATGGCAATGGGTTTGAACAGAGTGAAATCGGGATAGAATCTGTTTAATCCATTTGAGTTAAGTAGCCCACATATTAGATAGATACCTTTCAAGTTTGTTGTAGTATCCCATGGAATATTTTGGATCCACTTGAAACGAATAACATGATCGAACTGCTATTCTGTGTTTGTAAGTGAATTTGCTAGGTATCTCAAAATAATTTAATAAGAGACAGTTACAATGGATAAAGAGGGGGAACCATTAATACATTATTTTCATTCATTGTATGCAAGCATTTGTGGCTTTTTTTCTTCGTTCTATGGGTGTGTTATACTTGTAGCCTATTTGCAAAACTTTCATTGTTAATTCCTAAACTTCTCAGACTGAAGAATGTTTTATGGTAGATAAATGTTTAGCAGCTGATTCGAGTTTCACATTGATTTTACGAGCTAAACAGTTAGCTGCTGAACAGCTAAATCTGAAGTTTCTTCAGAACCAATCCAATCTGCATAGTATGTCCCAAACCAATTCAGGCTTAGATCAAAGGGCTTGGTTTCTCTTCAATGAGATATTGTATACAATTTCCTATTTGTTATTTTGCTTTTTATAACATCAACTGCAAACATCCCAGTAGGCTATTTTCTGTATTTACGGGCTTTTTGCATACTGACTATAATAATTCAGCTTTTCAATTTTCTGATGTAATATTGCTATTCATCATTCCATAACGTGATATTAAATAATTGGACAACAATTTATTATGTACTACTTATCTATCAATCATTTGATATCATGGCAAATAATGATTTAAGGGCAGTATGCCTAAATTTAATCAACCAGTGAATGCACCGAGTAGTTGACCATGGGAACACATTTCAACTGCTGGGCCTTCTGAATTGGATGCGATTACAGTTGTTCTTCATGGAGGATGCAAGGCTGTACGAGACTCGGGAGGAAAAAGCTGTGAAAAGGGAGGAGGTACTGGGGAGTCTGCACCAGATCGTGAGCGACTGGGCTAAAAAGGGTTTAATTATTGACGAAACTAGAGCAAGGTCTGACCACTCGTTTCCCTGTTTCAGAACCTCCTTCATTGCTCTGCAGATGAGTGTTCCGATGAATCTGCTAAAAGTTCATTGCGAAAACCGCTTATCAAGTTAAAGTTTACATCTTTAGTGAAAGCGAACTCTTAACTTGATTGATTCAGACCATATTTTGTATTATTCTTTCCCTCTCTCCACGTTGTGTCACTCCTTTTGCTTGTCTTCTTCCATAAGAACTGATGCCATTTAAGGACCTAAATCTGCTTGCAAATTTGTCTGGAATCCACGCACAAGTCCGGCTGTGGAATCTAAAAGGCTGTAGAGATTTGGGTGCTTTGTTGGCTTTTAATTCCCTTATTCCTACTTGAGAGTTGATTAGTTGTTTAAGTACTTTGTTATTTTATTGGAATGTCCTCTAATCTTGGTATTTCTCCGCTATAAATGAGAGTTTTATTTATCAATAAATCTGGAGATGGGGTCACTCTTGGACATGTAACCTCTCCTTTTTAAAAAAAAAAATCCCATATTTCTACTTGTCCCTGCTTTATTTTTTGAACTCCTGAAAAAATATGAGCAATCTTTCATGCTCCCCAAAAGAAAATTTAGAGCGTGCAGAGTCTCATCCACATTTGAGTCATCAAAATTTCAGTCTTTAGCTAAAGTCAAGTGTGCTGCAGCAACCAGTTAAGGCAGTTATTTACGGGTCAAAATTCAAATGCCTGTTCTATACTGTTCAACTTTTCAAAATGGTTTAAATGTCATGAATGTTCTATAATCCAATACCAGAATTAGGATGGAAGATATGACTTTCATGGCTGAACAAAGTTGAAATAGATAAAAGCAGAGAGTGCCATTACCATATACCAACCAGCATGAATAGCATTTTAATTTTCACTCATTATATTACAAGCATATCTAGACCCAGTACCACTTATTCTATATAATCCCTTTCAGGAAAAAGCTGAATGCCCACCAATTTTCACTGCTATATTTGACCGCTCGAAATTTTTTATTTTTTTATTACTTGATGATTAAAAAAATTATTTTAAGTGTATTGGTATATTTTTTATTTTTTAAAAATATTTAAATATATTAAAAAATGTAAAAAAAAAAAAAAAAAAAAGTGTTACAAAAGCCTATCTTCCAGGTCTTGTCTGCAGAATGGATCTGCTTTATGGGTAGTCAAAGCTTGGCCGAAAGCATTATCTAAAAAACTATATATTATACTGTCAATCTGTCTGTGCACTCTCGGTGCATGTTCCTGTAAACAAGCCATTCACATTTCAACACATGGACCAATTTCGATTATTTATGTTTTGGGGTGCATTAAGATTAGACAGACACTTTTGCCGACCATTGCTTGACTGAGTCGAATGAGAGGTGTACGCGTGCTGTGCTCTTCCCCAGTAATCTTAACGACTCGTGCATGATAATATCTAAATGCTTTCTCTGGTAATAATGCTTTTTGTTTAGGTATTGCTTTCGGTGATCATGGTTAATTATCAGAAAAACTGTTTCTGGCACTCATGTGCTGGAAATGTTGCATAGATTTTATGTTTTTTTGGCTGTCATTAGTGGAGTCACAGTAGGATATATATATATATATATATATATATATATATATAATATAGTGCATAGGTATTCTCGCAAGGGCGTGCATTCATATCAGTATTGCATTGTTGCAGTCGGATCATTGTTCTATGTTAAACTTGCTTTTATATTTTCTTTCTTTTTTTTTCTCTTGTTTTTAATAACTCAGAACAAGAATTTCTTGGAGGGAGTTCGAGTTGGACCCTTAGTTCGTACGTAGTCGTACGTTCTTGGTCACATTCATGATGATGAGCCAAAATTATATAAGAAATGAGGTACGTACGTACCTTCCTGAAGAGTTTCAAGTGGAACTTTTGTTTTCCTCACCAAAGGAGAACATTCACCGATAAACTAACGGTTACAAAATATAAGGTTTAATGAGGTGAAAGTTTTTTACAGTCTTTCCAAATCAACATATTACAACAAAAAAAAAAAAAAAAAAGATCTGGAACCAAAAGTATGGCTCTCACCAATTTCTCGTTTGGTGACAGTTTTTATATAATCTGATAAACAGATTATAAAATTGTGACTAGAAGCCGCAGTAAAGAGTTTTGTGCTAAAACTTGTTAGTTTGGACTAGTTAGAAGAAACTTTCACGTCCACTTTTACTCGATCCTTGATTAGGGAGAGCGGGAACATAGCGTAGCAATAAAAAACTGTGACGAATTGCCGACCGGGGGTCGTTACTAGCGGTGGCGGCACGTGCAGACCACGCATTACATCTAGAGTAAAGAGAACAATCGGATCTGGAACGTCTAATGCCATTGGTCCCAACTTTCAAGTGGAACTTGGTTTCACAAAATCATATATCGTTTGTTCATAATATTTTCCTTATACTTTATACGACTGTATATTTTTATAGAAATAAAATCTTATCGTATAAGTAATGTAGATTTATAAATAGAATAATTCTTTATAATTTTATACTTAACTACTTGTAGACTGGCGCAATGTGCGGAAATAATTAATATTATTCTAATTAATCATCATGAATTTATTACTTTATATGGATGAAGATATTATAAGGTAATGTGGCGAGAAAATGTTATTCATAGGAAGAACATGATAACTTCATATATATACTTCACACGGGTGTCCAATATAATTTTTTTATAAATTGTCTGAGGTAAAACTATATTAAATTACATTTTTTTCCCAAACGAGGGAGTAATAGATTTGAATATCAAATGACAACTAATTTTCCAAAATATATTAGCTGTAGTTCGAGACTGATACAATTGACTTTGAATAATTATTTTCATAAGTTACTATTTACTGTACATACCCCATACTCTATAAAAAAATATTAAAAAAAAATGTCAGTTATGAAGTACGGAGGTGAATAGTAGTTTATGCATAGTAAAATCTAATTGCATAACAAAGGGGGTGAATAATATTGTTATAATATTATTTTTAATATATATTATTATTCTTTTAAAATTTAGAAAAATTGAATTGTTTATTATATTTTATATGAAAATTTAAAAAAATTGTAATGATGAGATAAAATCGTTTTTATGTCCAAATAAACCCTTCAAGTTGTACTATATAAAATATGAGAGGCACAAACAAACTACAAGCATACGAAACAAGTACTACTTGTTGAAAATAGCCTGCAATGACATTAAAACATGTCTTTTAGAACATGGATGCATGCATGCATCATGATTTGTCTGATGACTAAAAAAAACTGTCATTTTCTGTGAACGTTTTTGCCCAACTTGAATGATTCATGTTCTGTCCTCACCTACTGCCTCTTTGTTTCTAGCGAGCGAAGACTCGTCTCACGAGTAAAACAAGTTTTGGCCTTTAACATGTTTTAATCGACGGACAATCTACTTAATTAGCTAATTGGCACCAAGACAAATTAGTACTATTAATATTAATATTAATATTAATATTTTTTTGTTGTTTTTAGCCATAGGAATATTATTGGTTCGTGATTCCTGAAATTCCATCTCATTCGACCATTAATATATATGAACTAATTAAAATTAATTTCGTGACACCATTTTAATATATAGTTAGATCATATTAATTAATGGTGTAATTAATTGAAATTTTTTATAGAATTCCTCCTTCGTTATTATCATTATTATTATTATTATTATTATTATTTTAGAAAAATCATACTTCTTTTTGTAATTATATGAGTATGTGACCACCAAACTATCAAAATTGTCGCTTAATTCTCAAATTTGAAACATAAATTACATATTAAATATAAATAAATGTGTTATCGCACGATTTTATGATTAATTAACTATCAAAGAAAGGAACAAATTAAATAAAAATCGATTGACAATTTGGTTGTTAATTTGGAGTTATTAGGAAACAAGACATGCATCATGGCAGTTTTTGAGAATAAGTTTAAATTTATTTTTGCTTACTATTCAAGGGATAAGCATCTATATATTTCACATTATTCAAATTCCCCAAGTAAGTATCATAGAGATTAAAAGTACTTCTTCTCCCACTCGGACACAAAATTGCTAGCCACCCCAATCCAGAGATCGAGCAATGTGATGCACGAAGCATGCATGATGCTCGCCACCTCAGATATCATGAGGAGCCACACACATGCCTAGCACTTGCCGCCCCGGATGCATTAGCTTCGGAGCACTTGACATAATGATTTAAATAAAAAAAAGTAAAAAAATCGGTAGTTTATTTGTTTGAAAAAAAAATACAAGATTAAAGAAAGACAAAATTTAAAAATTAAAAAAAAACTAAACTTTAGTAAAGTATGAGTATTGGTCTGTATTCATATTAGATTATCTATTTACTCTCTATATAATAATAAAATATTATTAATTTTTTATTTTTAAAAGAATTGAAACAAAAAGAAAAGAAAATGAGTACACTATCAGAACAAAAGGAACATGAACAAAAGACTTCAGTTCATGTGCACCACAGGGCTATTAAGGGCCTTTTGGTAAAACATGATCATTCATTAAATTCTACAAGAGAACTACACGTCAAATAGTCAAGATTCTTAAGGATCTTTTGGTAAAACGGGATCATTCATTAAATTCTACAAGTGAGCTACACGTCAAATGATCAAGAGTTTAAGGATCTTTTGGTAAATTAACATAACTTAACGGACTTAACGAAAAAAATAAAAAAATTTAATAAAAAAAATAAAAATTACTATTTAGAATTAAATAACCACTGACTATATATATATATATATATATGATGCTTTCGGTCAAACTTGATATAGGATGGGTCCAAGAGTAGCAAACAAACAATTGCTAGAGCATTTTATAATAATTGCTAGAGCAAAAAATGAAATGAAATTCATTCCGACATTTATAATAATTGTTGCGTTCGGTATAAACCCATATTCATTCTAATTGATCTTAATTATAAATTATAATGTCAGCTTGCAATTTATACACATAATAAGTATTACTTGAAAAGATTCCGCTAAAATATATTTATCACTCTTGAATTATAGAGCATTTTACACATTGTATCCTTAATTATTAAAACTAACACATTACATCGTACTCTTAATAAGAAGAATATGAGGAAAAAAACCAACGACAACTTCTTCAAAATTTAAAAACTTGATAAATAACACGTTTGTCTAATTCTATCTATTAAGATGGATAAAAAAAAAAGTAATCTAAAGATGCGCATTGTAACTCTTTTATAGTTCGAAAATACAATATGCCAATTTTAATAATTAGAAATATATAGTAAAACTTGTCTATCATATTTAGAGTAGACAATGATTAAATTTAGCGCTTCTACGAATTAACCGATAAGTCTACCAATAGAATGCACCGATTGGAGCATTCTTAATTTTTTTCCTTAAATATTAAGAAATATATTTCATAATGTTTAAGAAAAAAAAAACAATTCAGTGCATTTTTTAATGTTTAAAAAAATAAAAAATAAAAATGCACCAATCGATATAAAACATCGACCAATCTACCTAACATTTCTCGGTTACATTATGCACAAATGCAATGTCATGTCTAGTCCATAATCCTAGAATAATGTTATGGCAAGTACCCTAGTGGATACACATGCTAGCTCCATTTAAATAAATATAAAAAAAAAAAAAAAAAAAAAAAAAAAAAAAAAAAAAACCAAAACCCAATACACATGCTAGCAGTGCTAAGTACGATACACATCATACTTAGTGTGATAAAAGTAAGATGAGAGTTATGGCGTATAGAATTTTTTTTAATAATAATAATTATTATTGAATTGGAAAATAATGGTTTAAACTTTAGTGGAATTCAGTGCTAGATTACTACTCTAGAGGACCTCAATCTTTATTTTCCCACATTAATTTTCAACGGTTTCTGGTTGGACATCACTATTAATTGCGTTGAATATAAGATAATGTGAGAAATACAATGCCAAATGACTTATAAGAGATTGAAAGCACTTTCAAAACCGTATCTGACACGAAAACCCTACCAAGAGATTCGATTGCTTCCCATAGTAGAGTAATTACACTATTGTTATTTTACAACTTTACCTTAAATGGAGAGTATTTATGTAAAATTGAAATTAGTTTTCATGGACTGACAGAATTTCATCGGTTGCTTGTAAAACAGTTGTAAAAAGAGTTGTAAGCTTATTATTTTTCTCTACTATATTACCATGATCTTATGATATGTATATCTTGTTCTTGATCTAAATGGAGTCAGTCACATTTTTACAACTTTTTTACTAGGTAGCAAAAATATTGAGGTTGGAATTTTTCGGTCGAGAGCTTTCTTATAGTACTATGATGATCTATATGTTCCCTATCCTCGGACTAAATGGAGTTGGTAAATAAAATGTATAAAGGAAATAAAACGGTTTGGATTTAATGTTCACATTTTTAAATAATTATCTTTTCATTTTAAATAGGATTGTAAAATAGTTGTAGGTTTATCATTTTTCATCTAATAACAAGTTTCTTTAAAAAAAAATTAAAGATTTCTAAAACAGTAAAGAAAAATGACAAACACAATACTTTTTACAACATATTTTCACAATTATGTTTTAAAATAAAAGATATTATTATAAAATACCATATAAAAGTAATATTATTTTATAAAAATACTCTCATTTTACATCATGTATTGTGAAAAATATTATAAAAAGTATTATGAGTATATCATTACTCAGCGAGTGTGGTGTATTAAACGAACTCTCTATCTACTACATCTCTTATAGGAGTCCAGCAAACTCTTTCATTGTTTTTATCTAATTTTGAATAAAACAAAACCAATTAATATTTAAGTATTGTCCTTAAGCATTGAAAAGCATAAAAGAATATATCTATTTTATAAGATTTATCAGGAGTTTTTCTTGTAGTTAATTACCAGCAAAATGTTAGCTGTAGTATTTTTATTTTTTTTTATTTTGTCCGAAAATGAGTTTGGACCGAATGCAAAGGAATCAACGCAAGAGCGATCTCCAGCATCCCCACGTCCCCAATCAAAACGACGTCATAGAGTTTGGTTCCCCTGCCGTCTAGCGTCCTTATCCTGCTTTCGTCCTTTTATGGTAGCGCTATCCCTCGCTATCCCCCACTTCGCATTTTGTTTGGTTGCATAATTATATAGCACTTCTGCTTCTGCGTATACTATATATCACGATCAGCTAATGCAGATTCTGTGGCTACAAATTGGCCTAAAAGCATCTTTTTTCAAGTCTCTCCAGTCTTTCTAGCATTTCCGGTTCTTTGCCTCTGAATTCAAACCTTTTTTGAATCAGAAAGCTGAATACTTTGATGGCTCTGAATTTGGTTTCTCCGGCTGAAATCAAGGCCACCCCCTTCTTGGGTTCCGCCAAGTCTACCTATTTCCCCAAGCTTCCAGGTGGGTTCCGTTTCTGCCATAAAAATAACTTGGAAGAGTGATCATAAGAAAAGTTGCTTTACGCTGCTTGCTTTTGGTTTTAGCATAATTCAGCGGAGAGTTCTGTTTCTTTCTACTCCAGTCCCCCCCCCCCCCCCCCCCCCCCCCAAAAAAAAAAAAATAAAGTGCAAAACGTGGGAAAAGAAAACCGTTTATTGTTGGACTTCGTAGCTTTTTGCGCATTAGATTTCCATGTTTGAGCATGGAATGAGAAAAAATATCTTCTCTCTTTCGGCAATCTCGAACTCGTGGGGCCTTAATTTTATGATGTTTATTTCTTATGATGTTTAGCTGGGTTTGCTTTAAAGAGGAAGGATTGTAGAGAGGTATATGGGAGAAGAGTTTGTTGTTCTGCACAGCCACCTCCACCAGCATGGCCAGGACGAGCTGTTCCAGAACTTGCTCGTAAGACTTGGGATGGTCCAAAGCCTATCTCCATTGTAGGATCAACTGGGTCGATCGGAACTCAGGTTAAAAGATACTTAATTCATGATTGAAGATAAAACTATAATTCAGGAGCCATTTGTGGCTGCACTTCTGTGAAACATGTTTTGTTTTTAGAATTGTGAATTCTTCTAATCATGGGATAATGTTGTTGATAATAGCTAGATATTGCAAATCATGATTGAAATAAAGGTCAAGAAAAGAGAATTACAAACTGACAACAATAGCAGATTTTGAGATCAATAAAAATTGATAGCACCATATGTTACCGAACAGGCACTATAAAGAAATAGCTTGAGACGAATACATTTTTTCGTTTTCTTTTTTCAATTATTTTGCTGAGCAACACATCAATAAGGCATTTACTTGGCCGCTAATTGAACAACTCTGTACTGCATATGGGTTGACCGAATGAATTCTCATTTTCAGTATCAATTCCATATTCTACACATTGTAGTTTGAGATGAAGGTGATTGTGCAATTTGCATTGACATGGCTCTTTATCTCTAGCTCCTTTTTTTTTTATCTTCACTAATTTTTTAGGGCAGATGTTTTTTGTTTCAGGAGTCAAACTAGTGCTTGGCGTTACATGTATGTCTTAACCCTTCATTAGTTGCTCATACTCAGCTTTGGTACTGTTTTACAGACATTGGACATAGTGGCAGAGAATCCAGATAAATTTAGAATTGTGGCACTTGCAGCTGGTTCAAATGTAACTCTTCTTGCAGATCAGGTAGCAGTTTATACAATCTCAGCTAGCACTATAACAAACTGGGGTTTAACGACTAATGTCCTAGCAATCTGGGGTTTAGATGGCATGATCTAAATCTTGTTCTTACTTGTTTTTCCTTAATATCAAACTAGCACTATAACAAACCGTCTTCATATACATATTTGTTCTTACTGGACAGGTGAAAACATTCAAACCTCAATTAGTTGCCGTAAGAAACGAGTCTCTAGTTGATGAACTCAAGGAGGCTTTGGCTGATATTGAACAAAAGCCTGAAATTATTCCTGGGGAGCAAGGAGTCATAGAGGTTGTTACCATCTTCGTCCTTGGATCTTTTTTTGGCTAATGAAAGACATTCTTGTTATTCAATAGATACTTTCTATTATTTTTCAGGTCGCCCGCCACCCAGATGCAGTCACTGTAGTTACAGGAATAGTAGGTTGTGCAGGACTAAAGGTAAATCCCTAAAAAACATCCGTAGGGTCAAACTAAACCTGATACTTTTTTATATATAAACATACATTAGCTAACTGAAATGATCTTGTTATTCTTTCTCAGCCAACAGTTGCTGCAATAGAAGCAGGGAAAGACATAGCTTTGGCCAATAAAGAGACTTTGATTGCTGGAGGTCCTTTTGTCCTTCCTCTAGCTCAGAAGCATAACATAAAAATTCTTCCTGCTGATTCAGAACATTCTGCCATATTTCAGGTATGAAAACACGATTATAAATTGCTAAGCTTATCCAACAAATCATGCATATTCAGATACCCCCATTGCATTTATTTTTGTTTTGTTTTTGTAGTTCAATGAAGCATTCCTAAAATAACTTCTTGTCTCTTGCACTTGAACGATCATCTTATTATTTTGCCTCGAAGTCCACTTATTAAAAGATCTCCTTTCTTCAGTGTATTCAAGGCTTGTCTGAGGGTGCACTTCGGCGCATTATTTTGACTGCGTCTGGTGGGGCTTTCAGGTATTTAAGATACCACTTAAGCTTGTAACAACAATTGTATATCTCTTTTGCAAAATTGGAGCCAATATGCAATTAGTACAATTCGACATCATTTGGATCTTTTCCTGTATCTTGTTTTGTAAGTATATAGAGCTCAATGGTTGTTCATTTATTTGAAACTCAAAATAGTTTTAGTGAGCTAGAATATACAGTCTTTTTCAAGAGCAGATAGTAAGCACAAATAAAATCTTTTCTAAGAGTTCAATAATATATTTTATTCCGTTTAATTCAAACATTGAAAGCTCCTTTCCTTGCATGTAAAATATCTGACTGGTATAATTCTTTCATGGTCAATTTCAGAGTATCACATTTCCTACCTCTGGTATTTAAAACATTTAAGAAACCTGGATTGAACAATTTGATTCCTTGGTTACCGACAGGGATTGGCCTGTTGATAAACTGAAAGAAGTTAAAGTTGCCGATGCCTTGAAGCATCCTAACTGGAATATGGGGAAAAAGATTACTGTAGACTCTGCTACCCTTTTCAATAAGGTTTGCACCTTTATGTTATCTGTAGTTCTAGTTGGAATACCATGTTGCCATTCCATTATCAGCTAGTGTATTTGTTGCCTGCAACAAGAAATTAAGTTTTCTTTTTTTTTTTTTTTTTTTTTTCTTTTAACAGGGCCTTGAAGTCATTGAAGCCCATTATCTGTTTGGAGCTGACTATGATGATGTTGAAATTGTGATTCATCCACAATCTATTATCCATTCAATGGTTGAAACGCAGGTTTAATTTCTAGGCTCTGCGTAGTGGATGCCTTTCATCATGTAGAAGATGTCTTACATGAGTAAATGCTTTTGTATAGAGGCAGTGAAATAGAATTGATGATGTTTTTCAATATATATATATATATATATATATATATATATATATATATATATATATATATATATATATATACACATATATATGTATGTGTGTGTGTATTTATATCTTAAAAATCTTCTTTTATCTATCTCTAATTATTTCTTTTTATTTACAGGACTCATCTGTTCTGGCACAATTGGGGTGGCCGGATATGCGCTTGCCCATCCTCTACACAATGTCGTGGCCAGACAGAATCTATTGTTCTGAAGTAACTTGGCCCCGCCTTGATCTTTGCAAGTAAATAGCCTTTCCCCAATCATCTTATGATTTTAAGCTCAATGTAATTTTCTTTCCAGACACCCATGGGGTCTCTTCCATAAATTACCCGGTTTAATTGCCTCCCATGAATTACCATAATTCCCTGGATAAAAGTGAGAGGTTTCAATTCATGCATTTCTAATCCACTTCGTTTATATGTACAGATGAATTATCATATTGGACTCTCGTATAAAGTCAGAAAATTGTGACTGGAATTTAGGGACCTTTTATTTTATTTTTTCTTTTTCTAGAGGGGCGGCTTAGGCAAGCCAACCCTCTAGAAATTATGCCAGCCATATGTATTGATAGCCATAGTCGTGGATGAGAGAGGCATAATTAGCCGACCAACCCTTGTTATTTTAGTTCTTCAGGGTCTTGAATAATCGTTCTCACTTAGAAAAGTATTCATCCACTTGCCATGAGTCGATTAGGTGTGATGACTAATAAGTTCCAAGTAATTCAAAAGGGTCAACATGTTTATAACTTCTTGTCTGTGCTCTTTTTTGATTATATGCGTTGAAATGGGTTTATGCAGGCTTGGTTCGCTTACATTTAAAGCCCCTGACAATGTAAAATACCCTTCTATGGATCTTGCATATGCTGCTGGACGTGCTGGTGGCACCATGACTGGGGTTCTTAGTGCTGCGAATGAGAAAGCTGTGGAGATGTTTATCGATGAAAAGTATGTATATCTGTTTCTTGGTTTATACAAATGTATCCATTCAAACATTGGTTTCCTCCTTAGTGGAATTATTGTTTGTCCAGATAATGTCTAGATCTATTTCTTGATAGATCTACATTGATAATGCGATCTTGTGCTTATATAGATAAATTTCTTGATGTCTGAGCTTCACGTTTGCCTGCCTACAGGATCGGCTATCTAGATATATTCAAGGTTGTGGAGCGAACATGCGAGAAGCATCGGGAGGAATTGGTGGTTTCACCTTCCCTTGAGGAAATTATACATTACGACTTGTGGGCAAGAAAATATGCTGCGAGTGTGCTTGAGTCTTCCAGTTTAAGACCCGTTCCTGCATGAGTGAACAGCTAGCTCTTGATGGCCTTGACAGAATTGGCTCGATTTGGGGGAGTGGAGAAGGTGTTGAATTCCTGCAAGAAGTAGGCATTTTGCCAAGGGTTTTGGCGGGGAGGGAGTTAACTGTATCATACATTGGATTTGGGTGGGAAGCCAAGCCATTGTATCAAACATAAAAATGAAAATGGTTAAGTGAAATCTGTGTTCCAAGATAGATTCGAAATGTCTGAATGTGTTCACCTAGCCATTTGAGTCTCTGGTCAAGCGCTCAAAAAAAAAAAAAAAAAAAGTGTATTTATGTACTTAAATTCAAAGATATCGAGGGGAATCAATCTTAATAGGATAATGGAGTAAAGCTCTACGATTACAAGCTCTAGTATGAAAAATTCTATTTTCTACTGCAATATCAAACATGCAGAGTTTGGAAGCTTAAAAAGTGTTTTTTGACAGAAAATATTCATTTGCTGCTAGGGGTGTTCATCCGGGTTCCGACCCGGGAATCCGGGTATACCCGGACCAGAAAATATTCATTTGCTACTGTAAATCCCAAACAAACGTTAAATGGATTGAGCTTGTGCTTTGGAAGGCCTTTTTATAAATTTTTGGACCCAAACTAAGGATGGGTTTTGCCCTCAAGGCCTAGCGCAGGTATGGACACTTCACAAACGGCCTGTTTTGGTTGAAAACCAGATCGTTCGAGGCACCACCGACTAGTTTAAAATATTAGGACCGAAAACTCATACCAACCCAACCCAAAAACACGTAAATATTAAAAACTTCAGCATTAAAACCTCAGATCTTCAGCTATTATATTGTTATGCAAAAATCTATTTTCAAACATTTTTTTATACATCTAACGCACCATTTACGTGAAAACCTTTTATATCAGTTATACTGATTTTTTTTTTTTTTTTTTTTTTAAGTTGTAATGAGTTCTGCAATCAACTTTTAGAAATTTTTTACCTAATCATTATTCAAATACAAAAACTAATACAATTTTACAAACCTAAAAATAAAAATAATATTCAAACAATTTTGTTTAACTTTATAATATTTTTATTCAATTTTTTCTTTATCATTTCTCAAAATCTAATAAAACATCTTCACTCAAACCATTTCAATACTATTCACAAAATTTTGAGATACTTAAGTTTCTAAACATGACCTAAAACTAGGATGAAGTTTTTATTTTCCTTCTCTTTTACTGAAAACTCAATTCTTGTTTGCTGGTCTATGCATTAGCATGGACGTTGTAATATGTTCCACCTATAGAAGTGTAATGATCTGGCCCAATAATTCTAATGTCGGAATATTGATAATTTTTATTGGACCTAAATTATATTTAATTGGTCATATTGGATAAGTCCGCAAGTGATAAATTATTGAAGTTGATTAAAAGTTTCAATTAGGCTCAATAACTCGGTTAAATTCCAATTAGTATTTATTGAACAAGTTAGACTCATTTTAAAATTTAAAGACCGGCTATTAGAAATTTATTTCAATTTAAAATTATCGTTGATTGAAGTCCCATACGCAATCTCAGTTATTATCAATCCTACATTGAATGAACTGCTAGATCATATTTTTAAATTCAAACTGTCTTCTTAGATAATCACAACTAAGTGTTCAGCATATTAGTGTTACTACATGTATTAACCGAGTCTAACTCAAACTCACTGGCACCCTTTCCCAAATCTCTTTATAAATATCTTCATTCTGTGTGCTATTTGAAAAAAACTATAAATCTCCATAAGTGCAGCAATCAAACCCAAGATACCCAATCCAACAACGTTATCGATTTTGTGTTGGAAATTTTAGAAAGCAACACTACAAGGTAAGTTGCTTGATCATAAATTGGGATTGATATACATTAGCCACTTATATATATTATTATTAAAACTAATTCTTTAGAAGCTAGTGTTTACGTACCATACATATCATGATATTTGTAAGCACGTCATTCATCATGTTTTATTCTGCATGTTATGGTTATGTATATATTATGCATTTCATACATCTCACGTTGTATAAAACACATATGCTTTCATTAGATCAAGTGTAAGATAATAATAGTTTGATATAATGACCATTCAGATGCATGGTACCAATGCGATTTATGGGTGGACATGCAAGTCACGGACCTAAGCGTGGTCCACCATAGTATGCTAGAATACTATTAGCGGCTCTTCTTGCAGCCACAGGATGTGGGGTTGGTGCACAACCTTGTACATAAAGTTAAGTGTGAGGACCAATAAAATAAGTATGATAAGTCATATAATTTAAGACAAGTCATGCATTACATAAGCATAGTATGAACAATCATAATTTTAAGTTCTCAGTATTAAAAAATTTTTATGAAAACCATATGTTAATTATGTTTACGTTATGATGTGTTTCTTACTGAGTCATCGACTCATTTTAGTTATTTTTATGTTTTTAAAATTACTCCAGGTCAGAATATTTATGAAAGTAAAGCTGCAAGACGACACTTAGTCCATGGAAGCATGACAGAGGTTTAAATCATATACAAAGATTTTAAGTTATAATTTTTATTGCAAAGATTTTGAGAAATTTTAATAAATGCTCCCGCACACACTCTCTTATAATCTCAATATTTTAATAAAAAAACGATTTTATTTATTATATAGAAACTTCGTATATACACAAGTATAAGAAAATATTTTTTTAGTCAAACTCAATAGTAGCACTCCGGCTCTCCAGATCTTTAAAAAAATAATTTTATTATTAACCGTGAAAAGTAGAGTATTACAAGAAAAAAGAATGAAATTCATATGTGATGTAACAAAATAGGATAATAATATACCTACAACTATTTTACAACTATTTTACTACTCACTTCAAATCAACTAATATAATTGTTTCGTTTCATTAAAAGATATTTTCAATTTTACATAATCATCCTTCATTTTAAATAGAGTAGTAAAATACTCGTAGACTAGTTGAAGTTTATCATTTTCCAATAAAATAAGGAAAGTAGGGTCCTTTTTCTAGATTTTCCATTGCATCTAGCCGTTGAGAGGTATTTATGCTTTTTATTAAATGTTTTTGGGGATGATTGAGACTGGTCATTAAAACTAGAAGATAATGGGAGATTTGAGAAGAAAGAACATCAAAATGGCTCTCTTTGTGAACATGGCCAGCAATTCTTTAAGGAACCTTACCCACTCTGTTGGACAAAATTAACCAATCATAGAGACAAATACACATGGTACCAACTACCGATATAAACTATTTTCTTTTTTGTTTTTTTTTTGAAGATTTTCTTTTGGAAACTATTCAATTAATTAAGTGATGTTTTGCAAGTGGCCTGGTGGAAACATGGCACACTTTCAAAGGAAACAGGCCAGAAAGTTTGATTGGGACCGCCCTTGAGAAACCTTTTTTGATTGAGAATGACTATGATCATTGATTGATAAATTTGTAATTGGTTTCTTACAATTAAAAGAAGGGACGAGAAAAATGCTCTCCATTAAATAGTTTCATACTCTAGTCTCCAACTAATTTGACATATTCTATCTAATTCTTTAAATCAATAACTTAAATAAAAAAATTTAGATGCGGTTTTGATAGTGAGTTGAGATGACAGTTAAAAGTTAAATAAAATATTATTAGACTATTATTTTTTAATATTATATTATTTTGAGATTTGAAAAAGTTGAATTATTTATTATATTTTGTGTAAAAATTTAAAAACATTGTAATGATAAGATGAGATGAAACCTTCTTTGTATCCAAACGGGACATTAAAGTGTGACTGACATGACAAAATTTAGTTCAAATATATCCTTTTTTCAAGGTCAATCAAATACTACAAGAGAATTTCTTTTTTCTTATTTCCTTAGGTTGAATTGAACCAGCTTGTTGATAATTATTTTGGACGGTGAAATAAAACTTATACTAACTACGACACCACCTGCTCTCGAACTTATCCCGTTCTAAAATGCTTTCCTAGTAATAATATCACTATGACATAAAGGGCGCCATAAGCATGCTCCAGGAAGTCGATTTCAAAGGAAAAACAGCATACAATGGCAAATATAAAAACAAAACTTTGGAAGAATATTAAAGTTGATGCCGATGGGTTATTGGTTGGATTTAGATTGAACCACAAAAGAAAAAGGCAAAGCTAACATTGGTTGGAAAGTAGAAAAAAGTGTTTCTGGAAAGTGGGATTGGTGAGTCATGGAGGGTCTGTATCCTGTGCAAAGTATCCCAGATAATTTGGGTAATCGTGAGAGTTTTACAGGCTTTGGCATTTGCATTTATGCACCAAAAGATGTATAGGAAAAGATGTAGACCTGGATTCCTTCTGCATGCAACATCTCAGTCCCTTCTTTCTTTTCTTCTTCTTCTTCTTTATATAGGAATGTGTAGAAGAAGCTTGAATAAAGTAATTCATTCCAATCATTTACAGATAATCTTTGTTTACTTTATTCCTCGTCATTCTGTATTGATTTATTCTCCCTTTTTTTTTTTTTTTCTTTTTTTTTTTTTATATCAAACACTTTTTAAGTTTTTAACACTCCTAAACTGAGATTATTGCACTAAGCTCAGTTTTGATTCTGCTTTGGAATCAACAAGGCTGTTCTCTCTTTCACTTCAAATTATCAACTATCGGTCAAGTCTGGAGGGTATATGGTGGCTGCTCTAAGTTCTAACTTCCCCTACTTGGGATTAGAAGAGTGGAAAAAATGAACAAAAAGACAGAAAACAAGACCAAGACCCTATGGGACCAAACCTAATGTCTTTCTTCTTCTTCTTCTTCTTCTTTTTTTTTTTTTTTTTTTTTTTTTTTTTTTTTTTTTTTTTTTTTTTTTTTTTTTTTAGCTAGTATATGGTGTAGGGATGATGAGTAGAAAAAATCAATTAGTTTAGTAGGAATAAAATTTTAAAAATTAAATTAAATTAAAACATGTATACTGTATAGTATAGGAAGCTGTGTAGCAAAACCCTGTTTGTTAAAGTATTGAGTTTTGGTCTAAATATATTTTCTCCGTGGAAAATGATATTCTTTCTTCTTAATCTTATCATTCTTAATTACACTCTTAATTACACTAGTTGATGTAACATATTTAATTAGTAATTTTCTATTAAAGTGGATGACATAGAAAATCATTTATACCGTGTCGCTTTACCTAATGTATCTAGAAAAAAAAAAAAATTCTTTTCATCAGCTACTATTCACCACTCTATACCCCACACCTTATGAAAAAATCCACATACCCTATAAAAAATACCCTCACACGGGACCACACCCTATAAAAAGGTTATAGGTATGAGATATGAGAGTGAATAGTGATTGATGCATATAATTCCTCATTTAGAAATGACAAATTTAAGATAGAGAGTGGTTGGTATTGCTATATTAATTATATTGGCTTGGTTTGTTTTTATTTTATTTTTATATTTTCTACATATTTGTATAGATGATAAATCATAAGATATTATATCGTCTCAAAAAGATTTTTTGTTTTTATTTTTTTAATAAAAACCCATCATTTCATAAGAAATAGAGAAAGTGCACGTAGAGAAAATGACAGTATCTTCTCTTTTAAGTACTAACAAGCCTTTAATTAGTACGAAGTTACTTTCATTTGGTCTCATAAAGGACGTTTTGGTTTTGTTTAAAGGCCAGAGTGCTAGAAATATCTATATATACCTCCTGACCTTAGGGAGTCTCCAATGGTGTATTTTAAAGACCAAACTCATTAAAATTTATTGAAAATTAATGTTGAGTTGTTCGGTTTTAGACTCTCTTAATTAAAAATGATTTATTTACGTTTGCAAAAAGCTCCATTTTTCTAGCTGAAGAAAATTCTACAAATTAATGTGATAAGGTAGTTTTGTTAATTAATCTTTAATCTTTCTTTAAAAAAAAAAAAGATAATCGATAGAAGTGTCACATTTTATATAATAAAATGAGAATGAAATGAAAATATAATTTGTAGCTTTATTAAAAAAATGAGAACCCTTTTTTATTCTTTGGTTGGGATTAAAATAGTTTATTAATGGTTCATTTGGATATTGAGATGAGTTAAATAAAATATTATTAAAATATTATTTTTTAATATTATTATTATTTTGAGATTTGAAAAAATTGAATTATTTATTATATTTTGTGTGAAAATAATAAGATGAGATTGGTTGAAAGTATATTTGAATCCAAATGGGACCTTACTAAGAAAATATTACCATAAAAAAAAGCGTGCATATGATTGTTAGAAAAGATCATAGTTGAGAAAGATAAATGTTTCAAAACATGATTGTTGAAAAATAATAAAAAATGATATTTAAGAAAACTGAAGTTTATTCTTCAGCCTCAATTATTTATATTATATATCCATCCTATTATTGTATACAATATAATTATATTTAAATAACATATTTTATAATATTTTTTTTACAATTACTAATCATGAATGGGATAATACCTGTTCTTAATAACGTAGTATATTTTTTATAATATTATATACAGTTTTAAAATGTGTAAGTCTCGCATATTTTAAAAAAAAATTATAATATATTTATATAAATTTTAGATTTATCCAATTTTTTCAGATAGAATATACAGAACTTATATACTTAAAAATTGCAAATATCGTTAACATGCAATAAATAATCTGTCGAATTTTTTCTTCTCTCGCCACAAAGACTATAAGAACCTGTTATATGTAAATATATATATATATAATTATTTTTTGATTAAACATGCCATATTAATTATATTTAATTCGATAACATGATATATAATGCTGAAAAAAATATTTAAATCCGCTTGAAAATGATGAAAGCTATGTTTGTAATACCAATTAATGATATTGATCTGACCTTTTTTAGAGAAATAAAAAAAAAAGAAGAGAAAATTAACCAATCAGAGTGTATCCCACAAAATGACACAAAACAAATATATAAAAATGTTTCCGTGAGTGATGTATGATCATATATAGTTAATTAATTAATTAAGCCACCAAAATCATGTAGTACTCGGCCTTATCCATTTTGAAGTACTTGTCAAATAATCCAAACTTTAATTAATTAAATATCATCATGACTTGGACGCAACTGTCTCTCTCTCTCTCTCTCTGATTTTCTTCTAATTAATTTAATTTAAAACAAGGTTGGCTGAATCATGAAAATGGAGTACCTACACTCTTAAGTTATCTGTTAATGATGTGAAATTGTTCTCGCGTTGCGTTTTACGCCTTCCCTTGCGCCGTTTTGAGATCCAGACGATTTCTGATCTCCTCATCAGTAAGGAAACTAGAAAGGAAAGCTGCATTTTCACACGCATTCATGATCTTCCCCGCCGCTTTCACTCACGGTTCCCACCCTCCTCACGCGGTGCTAATTTAATTTGAAATTTAAATGAAAGGTGCATGCGGTCATGGATAACGTGCATCATACTTTATAAAATTAAAAAATTATTATTATTATAATGCATTAATAAACGGATTTAGAAGTTTTATTTGTTGTTAATCTAATTATAAAGACATATTTTTCAAAGAGGCAAGAATATTATTACTATAATTAGAAGATTGGAACCATTTTATGGGTTTGTTTAATCAGCTTAATTTGTAATTGGATGAGAAATGTATACAATTTATAATCACGAATATTGTCTATGTATAATTTTTCTTATCAGTCATTATTCATTTGATTCACACTCCACATTTTATAAAGAAAGAGTAATATTACTCATCATCTTAACTTTCATTATCATTTCATCATCCTATGATGTAATATTAGATGATTATAAATTATTTATTATATTTTACTTGTAAACCTATCATTTAATGCCACATTATGAAATGATGAGAAGATGATGAAAGTTAAAATAATGAATAGATTTTTTCATCTAAAATACCAGTTCTTTTTGGTCAAGATGAGGGGATACATGCAATTCATAAAACATAAGAACACCATTAAAATTAAGCATTATACGAACACTCAAATTCAACATAAATATTTACACACAAACTAAACCAAAAATTACAATTAAAAAAAAAAACATCTAAAATCATATATAGTATATATGTTTTGTGTTTTCTAGGATGGATTTTGATTCACAAAACCGACCCACCCACCTCTCATTTTTTTCACACTCAAAATTATTTTCAATCTTTTAGAAAGGCTGCAAACTCCTACTCAGTCCATTGACGTTAGCGAAGAACCCTACCAAGTCCTTCCTGTACGGCAAGGACCTCTTATCCCCTTCCTTCACTGCATTCCCTTTCTTCCCACTTTCCGGCGACGCCTCGTCCGTCGTCTTTACCGCCGTCCTCTTGCTCTGCGTCAAGAAGACGAACGTGTCTTTCCCCTCACTGTTACTCCGGTAAAGAAGGTCCCGGAACTTCCATCTCTTGGAAGAGCCGGTCGAATTGCTCTTCTTGCAGCTACCGGGCGAAGAAGGTGCAACGTTGGCTGGTGGTTTTGTTGGGGCCCACACGCAGTAGGTTCCGGTTGGGATTCCGTCGAGCTCGTCGGCTTCGGAGGATGAGCAAGACGCTGGCTCGCGGGCTTCTTCTCGTTCTCGCTCCTCTGTCATGAGCCTTCTCAGAGGAAGACGACGAAGCTTCGAGGTATTTGAAGAATCAGTGCTTGTACGGGAATCGTTAACGAGTAGGCTCTGGTCGAAGATCGGGTAGATGGGTCTGATCTGGCCGTTGTAGAAAATCTCGTCTGCTGGGATAGGAGACGAGACTGGCTCTCTGCACACAAAAGCGAACTCAAAATCGTCGTCTTTGTCCTCGTATCCATCCTCGTCCTCGCCGTTGTTCTTGGACATGTCTTCTTGTTGTTGTCGTTGATGAGTTGCAGCGTTTGAGATAACTCGAGATGAAATAGGTGGGTTTTCTGTAGCCCAGGGAAAGATGTTAGTGTCGGAGTCGGCTTCCTGGCGAAGTTCCTCCACGACTCTGGCAGCGATCTCAGCTAGTTTACCGGGGGAGTAACTGTTGAAGCTGGGAGAGAGCGAGACCACTGAACCCCCCTGCATTTGGAGCTCGATAGCTAACTATTTCCGCTTCTTTTGCAACTCTGTTTTGCAGACGCTCCGGCACTTGAGATTGAGAGAGAGAGAGAGAGAGAGATTGAAATGGCGGAAAGTGTGGAGGGTTGGGGCCAGGGTTATATAGGTGGGAGAGTGGTTGGGAAATGTGAGCAAAAAGATAACCTACAATCACTCCAATATCGGCTCTAATTATCATGACAAAATTAATTAATTATAATCAATTTAGCTATTTTTGGTGTCAATAACTCAATGATATTTACTTTATAATTAAGATTTTAAATACATAACACTAAATCATATTTTATTATTAAATAATATAATTTATATTTGTTATTTTTTGTAAAATTTGTATTGTTTGAATATTATTTATAAGAATTAAAAAACTATTTGTTAAAATAATATATTTTTTTCAATGGTAGATAACATGTGTGTGCTTGTGGTGGGGACATGTGAAAGAGTGATGACTTCTGAGAGAGTTCACACGTGTTGGAAGGATATTGCAATCTAGAATGCTGGTGGGGTCCGTGTGAAAGGTGAGGATGGGACCCGACCACAGACCTGAGACCACTACTGTTTTTCCCTCGTCCTTTGCCATCCATTATCTGAATCTCACTTTAATAAATGTAACCCTGTATACTTTGTTTGGTACAAATAATTCTCGGATTCTCCAATTTTTTTGTTTTTGTTTGTTTTAATTCTTACTATTCATTCGACCTAAGGTCCTAAACTGTTTTGTTTTTCGACATTACTTTTCAATGTTAAAAATTTTTATTTATAATATATTTTGAATAAAATAAAACCCGAAAAAAAGCTTCCTATATATTCTTTTTTCGAATTTAATTATAATAATGGAGTTTTTGTTGATCAGAACGTACAGGGATATGAATAATGAATATGAATCTTGTTTTTTCAATTGCAAGGCTTATGGAGACTCAGAGCACATGTTCTGATCTCATATACTAAAGTTCGTAAATTTTACTGATTTACTAAGGGCTCGTTTATTTTCGAAGATGAGATGAGATGAGTTGAGATTAAGGTTAAAAAGTTAAATAAAATATTGTTAGAATATATCTTTTAATATTATTTTTGTTTTGGAATTTGAAAAAGTTGAATTGTTTATTTTATTTTGTATTGAAAGTTGAGAAAGTTGTAATGATTAGGTGAGATGAAATGAGATGAGATGAGGTGTTTTCTGAAAACAAACGTGGCCTAAATTAACCAATTCTTACATAATATTGGTCATCAATATCATCTTTATGACTATAAGTATAAGTAAACGAGTAATGTCAGATATAATTTTAGCTGTTAGAATGTACAAGTCTAATATTTTTAAGATGTACAAGTTTCGTAGACTATTTTTAAAAAATGAGAATCATAATTAAAAAATAATTTTTTTTTTTATGTAGATCTCATATTTATCCATTTTCTTCAGAAGAGTAATAAGAAACTTCCATAGACTATATAAATTATTTTCTTTAAGTAAATAAGATAGCTAGACAAGCCTCTTAAATTTTCAAGTACTTTCAACTTGATTTGTTTACTATATGAGTTGTTTGCTAACATAAAATCTTATAGAGTAGTGATATTTGAAAACATTTATATCATACACACACCATCCACATGTTATAATTTGATTTGTAAGACTTAAATTTTAAAATTTATATTCCAAATCAAATTAAGTCACGTAAATGGTGTATAATATAAAGACTTTCAAATAGTACTACTATTACTGTATAACTTGTATACAGCTATAGTATATACAAAGTGAGCGAGACTAATGATCTCAATATAGATTTTCAGATGTAAATACAACATATAGAACGTTTATTTATATTTTGTTAAGTCTATTATTAAAATGATAAGATATGACATAATTAATCTAATTTATAATAATAATAATAAGTACTGTTTCTTACAAATATAAGATTTATCGAATTATCTTTTACAAGTTCATCATATATATATATATGTGTGTGTTAGTTTACATATATAGCTAACTTAAATGTTGTAATTTTAATATAGTTAATAAGTATTAAGTAAGAACCCATTAAAATAAACTTATAAAAATGTAAAAGATTTCATTAATGTAATTCATTTTTTTTTTTATAAAAGAGATTATGAATTAAAAGACGGTGGTGGAGCTAGCTCAATTGGTAGAGATTGTAGCCAACAATCGTGCAAAAATATAATACTGATCATGTACGTATATCAACTTTATAGGTAGGAACTATGGATGGTATGGGCGTGAAGGACGGCGCGCGGGCACTGACTTGTACGCATCATATTCTGCGTACTAAGTCGTGACACGTGTCAAGTAGCAGATCATCTGTACTATTTTTTTTTTTTTTTTTATATACAAACAAGTTGCTATGTACATATAAGTTTAAGTATTAACCTGCGTATTAATATTATTATCTTTATATTTTAAATTTAAATTATCAATATTTTTAATAAAATTTATTTTCTGATCAATCATATTGAATAATTACACATATTAATATATAAAATCACTTATAATTAAATTTTTCCGTATACATAAATTGCATAAGCCGCTCTTCTAACCAAATTCATAAGAGCCAATTTTGTTAGTAGATGAGCAATTTCATTTGTTTCTCTATAGTTGAATATCACCTATTAAGGCCATTCTTTCAACATTGACGTAGTTTCATACACCAAAGATATATACTCTAGTTAAAATCTTCGTTACCGTTAGTCGCCTTTTCAATAACTTGAGAGACTCTTTCAAATTCTACTGTAACAAAACCAAAATCTGCACATATCTCCATCGCCTTTCTTAAAGCCATACCTTCAGCTATAAGGTTCCATGTTATAGCTAAAGTTGCTGCTTCACCGATTTCTTGAAGCTTCGCATTTCTTTTTTCCTTATACCTTTTGGTTACAAAGGACACAAATTAGTTTACCTAACTTTATATATCTAAATTTATATCTAGTTTCCTTATATATATATATATATATATATATATATCTAAGTTTGTATATATATATATATAATTTTTGTAATTTTGTAATTCGTAAAAATTGATATGCCGTATATTATTTTAACTAATATAATTAAAAAAATCTATTATCAAGTCAGTATGTAGAGTATATTTAATAAAGAAAATGATAGTATGCTCCTCATTTTGATTCTTCATGTATTTATTTTCTTAAATTTTTTTTTATTTAATGGTTAAGGAAGTGACTATTAGTATCTTGATTTTTTTTTTTTTTAAAAATGTTTAAAGATTTTTAAAAAATATGAAAAAAAGGAAAATAAATAAATAAATGGGATTTAGCTTAGGAGGCATGCCCAAGAGTGATTGCTGGGCGGCACCCTAGCAGTACCCATTTAATAAAGTGCTTATATATCATAAATTGATTTAGGAAATAAATCTTAAAATTTAAATCTTAAAAAATCAAATCTTACTATTTAAGTCATGTGGATAATAAGACAATTATAAAAAGTAATTTATAATATTACTTATATATTCTCATTACTCGAATTAATTCAATCTCTTTGAATTTTGAATCTGGATCTTAAGATGAAATTCGAAAATAAATTTACATGATAACATATATATATATATACACACATATAAATAATTTACATAACCTTATATATATATATATTAATAAAATAAATATCTAAAACTGGATGATAAATATGTGGGTATTATATATTAGAGAGTCACATCTATTTGTCGGCAGTTGATCTAGAAGAGATTTTGAGGAATTGATCAATTGCTAGCTAGCTGGAGTCCGTAAGCTGTATGATGTTGATAGGAAACCTACCCAGGTTTGGGATCCAGCATCCTAATTTTAATTTATTATTAATTACCAACCTAGCTAGCTAAATCACACCAATTGCAACATAATAATCAGAACAAGAAGTTATAAATTGGGTGATGGCCATATCATTTCTTGTTAATTATATGCTATGATTGAATATGGCATATATAAATATATATATATATATATTTTATAAAAAGTTGGGTGGTGAAGATCAAAAAATCAAAAGAGATGAGATATATATATATATATATATGTTCTAATTAATTTGTTGAACAAGCTGTTGAGTACTACTAGTAACATTATTTTTTGAGTATATATGTATGAATGATGATTAGAAAGGGTTTTAGTTGACTAAAACTTGATTGTTTGTCTAAATTAGAATTGAGTGCTGCTACACTCACCGCTCCCAGCGATAGCTGGGAGCTACCGTTAGTTATAGGGTTTTATTTTATTTTTATTTTATTTTGTCTTTTTATACATGTATTTTTTAACACTTTTAAATATTTTTTAAAAAAATAAAAAAATCATAATATTATTAGAAAATACTTTCTTAATCATTAAGTAAAAAAAATTAAAAATAAAAATAAAAAAGCAAAGCGATAGAGTTGAATGGTAAAATGGAGAGGGAAGAGTAGTATTATCTATTAGAATTTATTAGGGTACATCAATCATCACACCCCCGAGGTGGCACCGATATCGATCGTGGCCTAATGCGATTATTGTTTTGTCAAGCTAGGCATATATATGATTAACTTATGCTAATCAAAATATATCAAACTTGTGGACAATGATATATGTAATCAAATCAAAAGAGTGGAGGAGTAGTAGTTACTACATATATATATATATGTTGTAAGTTTAGAGAAACGACAGAGTACTGAATTGGTGTAAGTCAAGGAATTAGCTAGGTCGTTTGTCATTTTGTTGATAAATTATGACAACCTGCGGCATGATTAGCGGCAACTTAATTATGTGAATGAATGGAATGATTTTGATGCAATATTCCTCGATCGTCACTTGGATTTCACTTTTATCATTGATTTTTAATGTACTTTTTGTTGCAGCTAGCTTGTGGTTTACATCATGAATTGCCAATTAGCTAGCATGGGTAAAGAGAGAGACAACGTCGTACATATATAGTACTAGTACTACATTTTCTTTTCTTTTTCTCTTTGAGGGTTCTTTGATGGTTGCATTATTTCTTTGGTGCAAACCTATCTTCGGTCCCCTTAGTATTTCCCTTTTGCTAATTAATCATTTGTACTTCACTTGTTAACATCATCGCATTCCTCCCCCATCATAGTCCATGGATCCACCGCCACCCTTTGCTTGATCGAGTTTTATCAGTTTTAAAAGACATGCAAAATGATATACACAACTATTTTTATAACTCTTTATAATAATTTATATAACTCTGTTTTAAATGAGATACATTTTTATAAAATAATTTATAAAAATAACATCACTTTACATAAATATCACAAATACTTTTTAAAATAGGGTAATGATATCCTTATACTCCCTTTACTAATGACTCAAAATGTAGAAGAATGTCAATTTTTATAAAATTAAATTTATTTTTAATTAAATTACATGATTACGTTAGTTGATTGAATGTATTTTTTGCTAGATTATGAAGAAGGTCATGTTCTAAGAATTTTAATCCAAATTTAAAGAGTAAATGGAAAAAAAAGTAGATAATAAAGCAGTAATAAATAAGGTGTAAATATATCATTATCCTTTAAAATATAATTATATAAATAATCATAAAAAAGACGTGCTTGTATTAATATTACTATACTCTTTTAAAAGTTAGTAGAAAATTATTCGAATGATATACGTACGTCACCTTTGACGTCGTATTTATGACATTTGATAAGTTTATTAATAACCAATGTACTGATTATTAAAAACGAAAATATAAAAAACATGCTATTTTATAATTTCACGCAGTTAAATAATAAAATATAAACATACCATATTTTTATACCTGATCACCATATTCTAAATAAAGGGCATATAGTTCTTATAAAACAAATCATAAATAATTATAAAAGTCTAGTCAATTTATAAAAATATCTCTATTTAAAATGTGATTGTCAAAAACAAATTATAAAAATGATTGTACGTATCGTATCTATATACATGTACATGTACGTATTATTTGAATCCTCTACAAAATGCATGCCCGTGAGAATTATAAAATAGGCAAAAATAAAATAAAAAAGAGCATAGATTCAAATAAAATGATATATAATCTATTTCAGACCAACTTAGACATGATCGAAGCTTTTTCTACTAGTCATTAGAAGACTTTGGAAACATTTTTCCCGTATGACGTAGGATTCTGCATTAATTAAATAGCTAATTAGAGTACTACATGACAAACTGATCATGCAGAAGCACCACTAATAGATATAATTAGATTTTTTTTTTCCTTTTTCAAGTGGGGGCTTATTACACTAAAAAAATATTTGTGACGAGTTATTTATAATAAAAATAATTATTTACGGCGAGAATGGACTAATTTTAGTAAGAAATAACTAATCATTTTCGTAACAAATGACTGACTCTATATACATATATATATATATCTGTTCAGGCACGGGGTTCAGGGTATCATTATTGTATCTCTCCAGCTGTTCTCGTGGGTAGCTACTTTTAGGCACAAAATGATAAAATACTATTCGATCGTCTCTGTATCTTTCAATTATCTTTGCTGTTACTTTAGGTATAAAGTGACAATTATCTCACAGAGGACTATATATATATATATATAGACACGAAAAGTTAAACTTTACAAACCCTAATTGACGGCTGCAAGAATAATGGACAATTTCAAAAAGAAGATTCTAATTTCATAGAGTGGAATACGGTACCCAAAGAGACAGATAGAAAACTAAGACACTCAATTTTCTAGAAGAAATTATATTATTGGATTTCGGTGAGTTTTGGTGGGACAAAGGAATTAATTTGCTATATATATATATATATATATATTTGTAGGACTGAAATTCAGTCTGAAAGCTCTTGTTGTTAGAGGGAAAAGCTTCCTGACTATTATAATGTATGTACAAAGAATAATAGTAATAATAATAATAATGACAAAGACCCTTTATGGATTCAACAATTTGAATTTTCTTGGGTATATATATATATGCTTGCTTGCTAAATCCGCATTAATTATATATATATATATAGGTCTGTACGTTGGAAAAGTATTAGAAAATAATTCCTTTGACTTTTCTTGATCGTTTTTAATGTGAAAATACAAGGACAACGGGTTGACCTTTGAGGAGAAAAGAATAGATATCCCAATCAATTAATTTATTAAAAATAAAAAATAAAAGCTTTGTTCTTTTTCACTTGTCTGGTACTACGTGATTATATTTTATAAGAATTTCGTTAGTTGATCTCATTTTATTTAATTATTATAATTTTTTAAATTTTATATAAAATAAAATAAATAATTTAACTTTTTCAAATTTTTAAATAAAAATAATATTTATTTAACTTTTAATTTTTATTTCAATTCATCTAATTTCATTTTATCTGTAAAAACAAAGGGGGCCAAATCATTCACTTTGAAGGTCATCCTCTTCGTCATAAATGGTCTCTTTGTCTCGAAATAATATAACTCAATAGAAAAATCTCAATTTATTGAGCCTTTGATACAATCAATTACGAGTAATTTAAGAGTATTATGTGATCATTAGTTGATGTAAAAAAATATATAATTCAAATAGGCAAGTCAAAAATAGATGTTTGAATCATATCGATAATTCTTTTTTTTTTTTTTTTAACTTCTATTTCTTTTCATGGATTCTCTCTCTTTTTCCTTTTTTCAACTCCTGCTAAATATATAATAATATGTGCAATTCAAAGAATATTATTTACTATTGAATGCTGAAAACTAGTATGGATTTCCATTCTAATTCTTGAGATAAAGTGAACAAACAGATGTTATAAAAATAAGTTTACAAATGTCAGTCCAATGTGATATATAAAATTTTCTTTACATTAAAAATAAGTTACAATTTAATATATCATATCATATCACATCAATTTATAAATTTTTTTAATAAAACTTCTTTATATGGAAAACATCACTTTTTTATTTATTCATCCTCTCTTTTCTTAAAAAAGTTTGGGCTACCCAAATCCCAATGGCTTGCTAAAATTTGTGTTGACACACAACTATATATGGGCTAGGCTTAGATAAAGTGTCGTACACCCAATATAAATTGTAATAGAGGTGATGGACTAAAGCTGGTTCACATGCAGAAGGAATTTGCTCTAGGCCCACTGAAAATGAATAGCCATAGCGCATCTCCCTCTGTGTCTATGGCTGTTATTTCTTACCTTGGACTCTAAAGGACAGACCTTTGAAGGTGGAGGATTTGATTTTTCCTGTATCTTAATTTGATTTCTACCTCAGATTCTTGGTACATTGCAAATGCAGATTCTTAATTAGGAGTGTTTATCCAGATTCCAACCCAGGAACCCGGGTATACCCGGACCGAGTTGGTCCGGGTCAGACCCGGGCAGGATCCCAAATAGATTTGGATTTTTTGAAACTTGGAAATATGGGTTCTGGGTTATACTTGGATTTTTTTTTTTTACAAAAACTTTTTTATTATTAATTGGACTTCAAATATTTTGTCTCCATATAGAATTTCAAATCATATTCTCAATTGAAAACCCATATAAATCTCTTTTTAGTCTTACTTCTTAATACAACATAAGCCTATAAACAATTAATTAACTTTTTAACTAAATGCATGTAAAAAAAAAAAAAAATCAATATTCATTATGTAAAATGCATGCGACATATAAGATGCAATCAGCTACATATTATATTGTTTGAACTAATTTGCTAAGAATATTACAAAATACATACATTACTTTAATCAAACTCTAATACACATCAAATTATTTACAAAAAATAAAATTTTTTTTCTATCAATTAGCTTTTCTTCCCACAATCATAGGATAGTGGTTTTGACAAGCTCTCCTGGCTAAATCAGAAACTAGTATTTGATGCGGTTGCACACCATATGGAAAAGGAATAGGTTACAAACTAGAAGCAATATAATAGGTGTACATTAACCTAACAAAAATAAAACTCTAAAAATCTGCTTGTTTGTAGAATTTTATTCTCTCACCAAGTTTCCTTCACTCTCCATAGGAGAAGTCCCAATTCTTAACTCTCAAAAAGAGCATCAAGAAACAAACACACTAAGGCTCCGATGCTATAAAGGAAGTGGAAAACCCTGCACAAAACTACAATGACAATGGCATCTTAGTTTCATGCATGAATGGATTCTCAATCAAAGCTCTCTCAAGTCCATTTTCCTTCAACCCCATCATTGTCTCCATCATTATGAATTAGAAGGCTTTGAGCATTTGGAGCTAATAGTTCTAAATGCTGAGCTCAATCCCAACTAGATTTAGAGTCAACAAGGTTCTTCAGTGTTATAAGTGGGTAAGAGTGCAATCATGATCACGTGTAAGGTTCTTCAGTATTAAAAGAGTTGTAAGCTTTGATCTCACATCAACCCTAATGAATGTTCTAAAGAAGAAGAAAAAAAAAAAAACCTTAACAACCAAACTGGGTCCGAAGGCTACCAAGAGGGCTTCTTATTGAAAATACCAGAACAAGATACTATAAGATTGACCAATGAAAAGATGCTTTAAGCAGTTAGGTTGGCAAAAGGTAGCAAAACTAAGAAATAACAGCATTCAAGATTCGAGAAAGAACAAAATAGAAGCAATGATAATCATTTTCTAAACATCATAAATAGCTGTAGCCTTTAGATTATGCAAGAAGAAAGCACTTACTCCAGATTTTTTCTAGCATGAATGGGAAGAGAGACTCACAGCAGCCTCTGTTGAAGATGAAATTAGATGATCATCTAAAAAAATATTAAAAATGAGTTAGATAGATAAAAAACCGAGATAGATAGATATTAAAAAAATATTTCAAGTTTCAAACTTACCTTCAAAGTCTATCGACTATACGTATTATTCCAATTCCCGGATGTCGACAGGTTGGGTCCTCAACCAATTTTGAATGCAAATGAGGGTTTCGACAATCTCTAGAGACAATGAACTCCTAAAATCATCCAAGATGCTTCCTCTAATACTAAATGTGGACTCCGAGGCAACAGTGGAAATGGGGGTGGCTAACACATCATGTGCTACCTCAGCAAGAACAGGATAATTGGTGGCATTAACTCTCCACTAATCCAAAATATCAAAACTGGGTATTTTTGTGCACACCTCTCCCACAAATGCCGATCTATTTCTGATCTAAACTCCATAAACCCTTGCTCTTGAAGGTATTACTCTAACCTCATATCAAATTTAGTCGATGTAGTAGTAGAAGTAGAAGTAGTGCTTGGCCTCTCTTGAGCCACATTAGAACTCCCCCCACTACCCACATGAAATTTGTTATACTGCTCAATCAAGCGGCTTAATAAGAGTTTAACCTTGGCCTCTATCCTATCCACCAACTCATCCCCTTTGCACTATTTCAACCAAAACTTCATTGCTATCATTTTATATCGTGGATCAAGCATAAAAGCAACATATATAATCAAGTTGAACCTATCTGTGCTACCCAATACTTTTCATACTTACTTTTCAAATTTATGCTCATGGTTCTAGTGATAATATCATGACTATTGCACCGGGCTTGTTTGTGTTTTTCAGCGGTACTCAACATAAAATACGTGGAGTTCCATCTAGTAGGAACATCTAAGCAAGCCATCATTCCACTAATATTTTCCTTTATTGCACAAGCCATGAACTTGGCAAACCTCGACGGTGAAGACTTCACATATCTAATGGTATCTCTAATCCTTATTACAAACTCATAAACATCTCTCAAGCCATCCATAACAATCAAATTCAATATATGGGTAGCACCCAATATGGTACAATCACTATCCTTTATTTTCCTCCCCATGTAATTAACAGTAATATCATTAGATGAGGTATTATCAATTGTGATGATCAAAATCTTATTAATCTCCCAATCATTCCTTAATTTCAAGATACCATCAATCGACATAGCTAGCACCAAAAGGCACCAAGCAAGCTTGTATACTGCATGCAGGAACTAAGCTTGTTTTACCCTAGAAGTTCAAGAGTTTCAGTGTTACTGCAATAACTGAGTGTGTTTGTATGATTCTGTTGTTGTGGAATCCGACCATCTCAGGATTGAGTTTCTGTTCTAATAAAGTTTCTTGCCGGCTAGACTTGCGGTCCCATTATTAATTGAGTAATGATACACACAACAAAAACCTCACATTTATTGCGGAACAAAAACCGTGGTCATAATTAACCATCTTGGGATTTAAAGGAAAATTCCAAAACCTAGGTGTGCACAGTTTTTTAACTATCAAAGACCAACACGAAAGCTATCCTGAGACCCATCACTCAATTTTGGGTTCTGATCAACAAAATCAAATCCCATTTAAGGGAGTTACCAGTTTGCCATCAACAACACCAAAAGGCGGCTTTGCTGCAATATGCATTCTATTACTAAGAGCTAGGATCATAAGGTTGTTAGAAAGAATATGATCAAAACACCTTAATAATAGTGTGAGGGGAGTAATCCCCAGGGCCGGGCCCGGCCCACAAGGCTCGAGCAGTTCTAGGGCTTGAGGACAATGGGTGGGTAGGGCTAGGAGGCCCGAGAGGAGAAGCAATCAAGCAACACGCATTGGCTAGGGGCTGGAAGGCAAAATTTTCTGATACCACTATTGGTCAACAACCCCAATGCGTGAGGTCAAAGAAATTTTTTGTCCCTGAACCCCAGCGTCTGGACAGGCCTAAGGAGTGGACGCATCTGACCGAGGCCACGCCACATTTAATGAATGGTGGAAACAAGCACTTTATGACAAGGAGCCATGCCACATTTAATGAAGTCTGAGGATAGGCACGCCATAATGTGCCTCTTAGGTTATCAGTGGTCACCAAGATCCAGTCTGGCAAGTCTGTTGTACAACAGGGAGCTAGCAGGGACACACAACCAGAGTACGGAGTGACACATCCACAATCCCCTTCCCAAGGATTGCCCCAGACCAGGTATATATACCCCCTCCCTCAGCGAGGGGAGGGGTTCAGACACTTTGATACTTAAGATTTCATAATCCTCTTAAGGAAATCGCATACTGATTTCGGCATCAGAGTTGTCCCCCATCACTCCGAAGCTCTCATTTCTTCATAGCTGTAGATGGATGAACTGGGCTCCCGTGGAGTTGCTCGGGCCGCAAAACACGACATCAACAAATAGTTATCTGTATATAGTATTGAGATTGGAAAGGAGTACAAGTAATGTGGATCACACCCAGCACCATGTTGCACCATGTGCACCATGTGCCATGTTTTGAAAAGCAATTCTAGACAAATTACTATATTGAAAAAACAAAAAGGGTACAATCAGTGTGGATCACACCCAGTTGGAAACACGAGAATGCTTTGGGAATGGACGGATAGAAACGAGGAGGAGGCCACAGACATTTTGACTCAAGATCCATCAGTGAAATTATGTGCTATATAGCTTGAATTTGGGGGAGGAGCATTTGGATGTGATTTGATCGATGATGTTAGGAATGTTGAAATCAACTACTTGAGTGGGGAAAGTCTGAGTAGCATCCATCAAAACCTTGAAGTCGCCTTTGGAAATGATGTTACACAGTCTAAAATGATGTCATTTAAGACTTGGATTTAAGCGCATCTGAGATGATGGGTAAGAACATTATTTAGGCTTCAACAGTACTGGGATTTAACATCAACCTGGGGCAAGTGTGTATGATACAGGTACCTTCAAGAGGCTTTAGTGCCGAATCTCATAATTTTTTTTTTAATTTTTTTTTCAATGTTATCATTGAGCGGTTCCCACTTCTCAACCATCTTTGACCCATCGAACAACCATCGATCGCCATGAGTGGGTATCAAGGAAGGCCATCCGATTTGTTTAGATAGTCTAGTCAAAAGACTCGGCAACCAAAAAAAAAAAAAAGACTAGTGACTCGTAGTATAGGAATTCTAATTCACGGATCATAACAACAACAGTGACTCATAGTATGTTAATTATCTTTCTTTGAAATGAAATTGAGGACATAGCTTGGAGATACCGGCGGGTGGTGGTGGAGTCCACTTGGGAAAGTACTGTTTGGGGTTGACGGTTGAGGACCAGACTATTCGGATCCACATCTGTAATCATACTATTAAGAAAAGTGTTAGATTCATAAAAAAAAAAAAAAAAAAAAAAAAAAAAAAATATTTCATAAAATTAAATTCATAAAATAGGGTGATTAAATTTGATACGTTTAATATTTTTTATCCGATATACTACAATAAAACACGTTAATTTATGAGTTTAATTTTGTAAAATCTATTTGTTGACCAAACATTTCTATACTGTTAGATGTACTGCTTTTGGGCTTCCCACAGAATCTTACAAAACTATTGAAGTAGAGAGTCAAACACTACATTATGCCAACTCCTGTTGATGAAGCATCTATCAGCTTGTAAAGAGTAGTCAATTCTGTCCTACTAATTTCAAAGCCGAATCCATTGTTTCTATGATCTCAAAGTTGATATGCCAAGTTGTTTCATTCACATGTAATTTTCTTGTACGACAATTTAATTTCCTGGCTTTAAAGCTCATATCCTTCAAATATGCAGCAAAGATGATGGATGACCTTTGCATGATTATGGATCAGCACAACATGTCCTCATAAAAGAGGCAGAGCATATGACAATGTGTGCACAGGGTTACGAGGTAGGTGCGTTTAAGAAGGTGACCAGAATTTCAGAATCTGGACCTGCCTCCTTTTTTTCAGGGATGAAGATTAATTGAGATTAAAATTAAAAAATTAAATAAAAAATTATAAAAATATATTTTTTAATATTATTTTTATTTTAAAATTTAAAAAAATTGAATTATTTATTTTATTTTGTGTGAAAATTTAAAAAATTGTAATGATGAGATAAGAAATTTTCAAAATTTTCAAAGTTTTGAGTTTTAATTTTGAAGTAAAGTCCGTTTGTTTTTGCAGATGAGTTGAGATTAAAGTCAAAATTAAATAAAATATTGTTAAAACATATTTTTTAATATTATTTTTGTTTTGGAATTGAAAAAGTTGAATTGTTTATTTTATTTTGTGTGGAAATTTAAAAAATTTATAATAATTGGAGGAGATGAGATGAATTGTGAAAATATACGAGTGCCTCACGTCCTCACCTCCTGTATTTTGCTCAAAATTGCATCCTGAAATGCTATTACGAGTTTGGCAAAGATAAGCACAAACGCACAGAGGATCCAGATTCCAGCCCCTAAAAGAAATGTAAATTTGTAACACTTTCTTTTATCAACCACAGTTGGTAATACACCATGCGATTACAACTGAAAGGACACCATATGTAGAACTCAAAACATCTAAAGTATGAAATCCCACTTAGCCGCTCAAGTATCTGCTGCGTCCCTCATCATCTGCTTCCCTTAGAAGCAGCTGATCAAAAGTATCTGCTTTTGTTTCGTTCATGTTCTTGACAGCAACTGACAACTGCACTTCTTATCCTCCAAACAAAAGCAAATTAAGCAATCCATTTGTAATTCCTGCACTTATATTACAGAACCCATTCGAACCCTCACTTCATCAGAGCCACCTTTTATGCAAGGCTGGTTGGGGTCTTGAGTTCCTGGAGAAACAAAAATATCAGAGATCTCACTCGAATAAAATTCTCTTACTTTAGGCAAAACGTGAAATCTAAAATTCAAACTTAGACTGGAAAAGATACCAGCAAGTATAATTTTTTTTAAAATCTGAATCAAATAAACCTTTACTCTATACACTACATAATTACTTAAATCTCACAAATTAACTGGAAGCAAAAAGAATAACCATGAACTAGCAATATGAGTTCATTTTGATGACAGTAGCAGGCATAAGCTGGAAGACCTGCACTAGAACAATGGCATAACTGCATAAGGGAATATAGCCACCAAGAATAAAGGAGACGATATAAGCATAAAGTGGAGATAACAGTTATGCTCCACCTTAATTATTCCCCACTCGGACAGAGCTTTCATTCTACTAGCACATCCTCACCCCATATTATCTAATGGTAGAGAATTTGCTTACTGCAATGCTTGAAGAAAAACCATTCTCCAAAAGTAGGATTCTATACGCCCTAAAGACTAAAGCTACCGCAAATATTAAACAAGCAGATTCTGCAAGGTAAACACATTTTGCTTCAAGCAGATTCTTCTGGATAGACAGATATCGTAATCCAAAGAACCTTTTTTCTGGCCAACTTTAGCTCCTTGTACGACTTACACGCATATATTAAACAAGTAGCAACAGATGAGGTTTCCCAGATGGACGGACCTTATAAACAAAATAGATTTTTATTCAAGTTCCACCTCCCAAGATCGATGCATCAGCAAATTGTTGAACAATAGAGGAATTTCTAAATTCAAAGAGGCCTTGTGTCAATTTGTACAACCTACAAGTGAAAATCAACTACATAACCAACGTTTTTGACACGGCTAAGTAAATTTCCAATTTGATGACAGAAGTGGTACCTTGGATTTGAATGACTTGATAATAGCAATCAACAACTTATCTCCGGCTATTTGTCTGAGTTTTAGTACCAGTTGATTTCGTGATATCTTCTTTTCCTAGAGATAGACCAAAAGTTCAAGACATCAAAACATATAATATTAAAGGATATCTGAAAGAAAAGGAAATTAATTATTTGTGGCCTGTGATAAAAGTGCAATCTGGAGTACTTACTTTGTGAGCTTCATGATATTTGCTGATCACCGAGACGGTGTGAGGTGGTAAGAACTTCGAAAGTGCAGAAATTAGAACTGGAAATGGAACCCAAGGTGAAGTGGGAACACTCGATGGTTTTGGAATCCTTGCAAACTCTACAAAATTATACGTACAGATAAATCCCTAATTTCCCAGTCAAGGACATCCATAAACACACATACACAAACAAAGGCCAATTGCTGACCTGCCAAGCAAGACGGAGCTCTGAAACTTATAACAAACTCAGGCAAAATATGAGTATTCATGTGGGTACTCCACACAATATATTTCCTAGGAGCTGAAAGATTATCGACGGCTGAATCGAATTCTTCGGAACTTGGGTGACACTGCTCGGAACCGATCTGCACAAGCTCTGCCTTCCCCAATATAACACGACTCAGGAGAAGATATCGCAGACCGTCCTTGTCGACTACCGAGTTGCACGCACTATACATAACGATGTTAGTATTGGCATAAACCAATTACACTGGAGAAAGAGACGCACTGAAAGAAACTGTGATAAACAAAAGGTTGATTACCTTTCCAAAGGTGAATAATCCGGTGAAAGATAAACGCCGCCGCCAAACAATCCATTATTCTGAGATATCCCACAATGACCAAAACCATGTGAAGCAATCTTAACTATGTCATCCTTGGAAGCACCATACCAAGCATACCTGATATTGGCATTGCCACCGCATTTCTTCTCCATTGCCTGGCCATAAATCCGGAACGTATTCAACCTCGCTTGTCCCATCAGACCGCCAAAACCATTTCTATGAATACCGACTACCTTTGCTTGCACACCAAGCGAAGCGAAACCCAACACGAATCTCCGTTTGACGAGGTCGTATACTCTATCTCCTTCAGCCAGCCTAACCAAGTCGTCGAACACCGGGAAATGCTCAGTAGGGGAACCGGAGACACTGCTTTCGCAATCAGAAACCGATGCTTCTTGATCAGTAATGGTGTCAGACTCCGAATCTTCCACACTCGTTTGCCCAAACTGCTCGTCGGATTCTTGTTCAGACAAAGAGTTAGAGGTCGTAGTCTGAAACCCATGAGGAGAAGAATTCATGTTTCCAATTGGAGAGAGCGCTAGCCGACATTGGTCTTGATCTCCGTTGATATTCTCCATATCAGCGAAAGAGCGTGAAATCGCAACCGCACAGTAAGAGAAATGCAAGAGCGATTTGTACAATATAACCGCCAAGACAAAACAGACTAAATACACAGGTAGAAAAATGGGAACAAAGACCACCCACCCAGAAATCCAAATGGAAAGAAAACAGAAGCTGAAATGGACCGAGCGGAAAGGACTAATCGACGAATTCAGAGAACGCAACGTATTTGCATAAGAATGGATACTAAAGAAGAAAAAAAGAGAGTATCAAATCCAAAAGAGAATGCAATTTGAAGATATGGAGATTTATATAGGAATGAAAAGACAGGGTCGCATCAATTTATTATATGGAGGAAGGATTAATTAAACGAAATGAACAAAAGGAGATGTGATAAAGGAATAACTTGGTGTAGAAGAAGAATCAATGCATGTAATTGAAAGACGTGCGAGTGTGGTGACGGTGAGATAGTAACTGAATGGAGAAAATATTGTTACTTACGAGTTTGGGAAGAGGAAAACAGTCTTTTCGTGTTATATATACCAGAGAATATAAATATATATGAAGTAAAGGAACCGCCCAACGATTTGGTAATATTACTAAGGCGGTGAAAGGCCGCCCAAAGATTTGGTAATATTACTAAGGCGGTGAAAGCGGCTCAAACTGTTTTTGCGTGTGAGAGAGAGAGCCAGTCGTTTTATTTATGTTTTACTTTTCCCTCTCGAGGCGAGGCGGTTACCTCCGTCGGATTCCTCTCCCCCTGATTTGATGTCGAAACCCCATAATGCCCCTTCATAGTCTTTTTCTGCACCTGTATGGATAATGATTATTTTTTCTTCTTTCCTATTTAATCTAGATAAGGATTCATTTGATTTAATAAATAAAATATATTATAATGTAAAAAAAATTATAAAATGGATTATAATTAATAAATAATTTATGATAATAATAATAATAATAATAATAAAAATAAAATGATAGGAACACAAAACTCTGATCTGTGAATTACTTGGGAGACAAGTCAATATCCTCCTCATTTGGTGTTCCAGAATAGGAAAAAATAAAAAAAATAAATAATAAAAGGGCAACCTTACACAAGTGACAAGACTCCAGCTCAGACAGACTATGGGCTTTGGTCTTTCTCGTTTCAGATGATATTTTAGGAATAATCCTTTATTATCAATTACTATTTATTATTTCACTTTTATAAAAACATTCCACACTTTATAAAAAAATATTCCCATCTTATGAAAAATAAATAAATTATAGATAGTATAAAAGTAAATAATGACTGGCATAGAATTTTTCGTTAGCAATTAGCAATCCCATCTATATAATTAACTCAATTGAAATGAGACAAAAAAAAAAAATCATCTTTTTTTTTGTGTCTTGGACCCTACTTTAATAAATACAATAACATTAAAGTCATTGGATGCTGCTACAAGACGTGTTTGTTGAAGAAGCGAGGCCCAGCTTCTTCGCAGAGGATTGGGTAAAAGGCTAAAGAGGAAAATGGGTAAAAAAAAGCAAAGCCACCCCTCTGTACGGCTTTAGTCGTTCTATTCATGTCATTTACAATTTATGCAGTTATATGTATACACAACAACATGTATGCGTGGCTGCTGCGTCCCGTTTCATCACATCCAAGAAGCCCATCCAGGAAACATATGACACAAACGCTCCGGATCAATAGCATCCTGTATCAGCTGTTGCACCTGCAAACGAGAATTCTCTTTAATTTTACATCAGATGATATATACCCAAAGTGGACGGAAGAGGTTCCAAAATTCTGTTCGAAAGCCAGTCCGTTGCATATGGTTCGGCCTTCAACAAGAATTCTCTTTAATTTTGTTTTTTTGTTTTTTTCAAAAAATTATCCTCAAATATATATTTTTATAGGGGAAATTACATTTTGTACCTTTGAACTACCATCCATTTTTAAATTTACACCCTACGCTTTTTTCTTTTTTTTTTTTTATTGGCACCGGCCGTCCAAGAATTTAGTCCTCACTAATCCTCGATTACACCCTAAACTACCCTAAGTTTTCGATTTACACACCAAACTACACAAAGATTGCAATGTGCACACTAAATTCAATAGGTTTCAATGTGACTTGCGTCTATCTAAGGGGTTAATTCGAAGTTTATGAAACCAGTTTTAGGTCAATACAACAATTTTCATAATTTAGGGTGCAAAAGTTAATCTAATGGTACTTTGGGGTACAAATTGAGCATTTTTAGAGTGTGTACATTGTTAACATAGAACCCTCCACCCTGCAACCCCAGCACAGATAGGAAGGCTGATAATGACCCACATGATTGTCTTGTAAACATCAACTTAAACTGAAAACTATACAGAAATTAGACCACTGTTACCAACCTCGTGGCTATGCTATGAACTAGAACTTGAAAATGGTGATTTGGCTAAGAGGCTATATGAACCATTGAGCAAGAACACTGCTTTCAAAAGCTCATATTAGACCGAGCAATGTTTAGAGATGGGACACACCCATCTACAAAGAAACCAATGGGAAGAAAACTTATTTCTAATCTTGGTGTATCATCATGCTCACTAACCGGCCAGTTGATCTTACAAGCACAAACTTAAACACCGTATGGGGAAAAATGAACAGATTTATTCGGCTGTGATTATGTGCATTGGAAGCAACATTCAAAATTACCTGCCCATGTACACTTCGCATTTCACCATCTTCATATCCATCTAGTTTTTGTTTGACACGCATCAGTGCACGTGCAGCATCCTTGTTACCTTCATACTCATCATGTGAGCCTTCAAAGATTTCCAGATCGTCATCCATTTCCTATCACGGGAAACAAAAATGTGAATGGCATCAAGCCTATGCATACAGTTTGGCCCAGCACCCGCACTCTTTCCACTCTTCTTCCCTATTTTCCATGGACCTTCCTTGCACTTCCATGGACCTTCCTTGCCTAGAGCATTTTTATTTATTAAATCTTATCAGTTCAGGTTCTGTTCAGCATTTTCTAGTTTTAAAGAGTGATTGCAAAACTTTATGCAATTTTCTGACAATAGACCACAATGGAACATTCATTTTTATAATATAAGCACATAATCGGCTGGTTGAGGCAATCTCTTCATTATTTCATTGAGTATATTCTGTACAGGTGAGAGGAAGCGGGAAGGATAAAATTTGTTGAATTTTTTCCAGAAAGGGACTTCTACGATGCACTCAACCTTCAAGTTTGAGGTTCATTCCTGTTGAAGAGCATAAAGTAATGAAGCTACTTTGAGGGTAGCATTCTTTGGTTGGACAGCAGTACTTCAAAAGATTCTCACGGCGGATGATTAGAGAAAGAGATGGGTGATAATAATGGATTGAGTAAAAACATCGATTACCTTCTTCACTGCGAGGTGGTTAGGGAGTTGTGGGCATTGATTTTTCATATTTCTGGGTTTGAGTCAGTCGTGCCCCAACGGGGGTGGTGGAGATATTAATGTTTGTAGGATGGTTCCTCTGTGCTTAATGTGGTGCATTTGGCAGGAGTGCAATGCTAGAGCCATTGAAGATGGCAAGAGGACAGTGTAAGAGTTAAAAGCCATATTCTTAAAACCCTCCATAGATAGATGGCTGCCACCATTGAAGGTGGATCTGTGTGCATGTGAATGCAGCATTGAACAGATTGGAAACCAAGGTTTTCATATTTTGCAGTATTTCACCCCTTTTTAAGGTCATTTTCTTTGTATTATGCTATTAGAAATGCTCATTTTGGACTTGTTTATCCATTATTAACTTTCATAAGATAGAATATTTAAAGAATTCTTTTCTTTTCCTGGTAGATCCCATATCTATTTGAATTTAACTTGCTAAACCATTATCACTACACCTTGGACTGCGTTATCCTCCCTCCAGCTTTTTTTTCATATGCAGAAGATAGCATGCATCCATATGGATAGAGAAAGAGAAGTGCTACAGCCACAAAAAGATTTCACAAAAGTAAACTCACAAACTGACATGACTTCTTGTGATCCGTTAGATTTCCTTTACAATAAAAGTAACTTTACAATCTGACGTGCTACATAAAGATACATCAGTTTGTAGGTTTACTTTTGTGAAATTCTTTCGTGGCTAAAGCATTTATCTTAGAGAAATTTCCAAAATACCTTTTGACGCTGCAAGGCCTTCAGAGGAGATAATGCCCACTTGTATAGGGGATCATGTATAAAAACCTGCAGAGAATTCACATCTGTTATCATGAAACTTAGAAATTGCAATTGTTCATTACTGAAAGAATCTGGTTAAAGTCAATACTTCAACAATTGTCAGTAATGCTTCTTTATTTGTCCGCATAACAGAAAGAGTTTCCTCACAACATCTTCTGAAAACCCCTTCCACTCCAGTTACACCCATGCCATCAATGATGTCTCTTGTAAGCCTGAATGGAACCTGCCCAAGTTGACATAATATTAGATTAAAGCATAGAACAGTGACTGACCAAAGCAAGCAAAGTGAAAACAGAGAAGAAATCTTCCATTAGGGAAAACGAACCCTCTCTGGTGTCTTAAGCATCAACCCTTGCTCAAAGGCAACACCAAGATCTATATGAACAACTTCAGCACTGGCTTGATCAATTAAAATATTCATGGCATGTCGATCTCCAAGGCCAACAATGTAACCAACCTGAAAACGAAGAAAGTCAGTATTTCATCAAGGTTCAAACACTCCACATGTGATACTTAGCCAACTTTACACAAGGAAAAGATCTTTTCACAGATAGTTACAGACGTGGTTGGGATTTGAGCTTAAAATGGTATTCGGACAAATTGGATGAAGTTCTCATGCTTGGTTAGTTAAGCATCTTGGGGGTAGAGAATCAGAGTGTAATGGGAAGAACAATATCCACACTGATTCAATTACATGATCAGAACTGTCCGTAATAAAGTGTTCTGGCAACACCACAATGGTAAAATTAGCAGGCAATGTGATACAAAGAAACATGAAGACAGCATGGAGGTAAATTCTTCCATCTCTTCTACCAGCTTGTGCCAAAAGCACATCATGTGTATTTAATACAAAAGCCCAACATAAAAAAGTAAAAATAAAAAATGCAAAACTGCTCGAACAGACTTCCAAGTAGTGTATAATGATACTCAACTAAATATCCCCTAAAAAACGATATTCCACTAAATATTAGAGGAAAAGTAAATCCTCGAAGATGAAAATCATTCTCGTATTCCACAATATAAAGAATGGTCATTCTCAAATAAATATAGGACCCAAGTCAACAACACCATGAGGGTAGAACACACCAACCATGGAACTAGCAGCCACACTCCGTGTATAAGCAAGTCTCTTCTCAAACCAGTCAGCTGGTTGTAAAAATCTCTCCAAAAAAAAGTAATGCATGACAGGCCTGCATAAGGTGTCCAAGAAAAAGGTGGCTAAGTCCTAAATGTGAAAAAAAAAAAAAAAGGTAGTTTCTACCCAGTATAAGGGTTTAAATTTGAAAAAAATAAATAAAAAAAAAGGAGTTTCTACCCAGTAAGGATTAACCTGAATTTCTCATAAACTTCTTGAAATGCCTTGCGCTTGTCTTTCTCCTATATAAAAGATCAATATCAATTTATTTACTTGAAGGTGAATGACAAATACCAATAACAGTAAATGACAGAATGAGTCAGTGTGTAAATGATAGCAGCACAACTTTGGCACAACAATTTCATGGCACTGCCATATGATGAAATTATAATTCTTTTAGTATTGGAAGCATTTAATTATTTGGCAGTGCCATGTAGGCGGGATGTGTAAAGTTGTGTATAAGATGTATATCATTACTCTTTCCCAATTCACTTCCACCACTATCAAATGAGTAATGCTAGGTACAACTCTCGAATAGACAAGCCATATACAAGCCCTTTGTAAAAAAGTGGGTCCCACTAATAAAGAATAGGCTTTTTTTACACTTTTTTAAGGTGGGGTCCTTTTTTTTACAAGGGCTTGTATGGGATTTGTCTATTTGGGGCTTGTACAAATCATTTCTCCTATCAAATTGCCATGCTTAGTCTGAGGTTTGGAATTGTCCACTGTGGGAACAGAATATTTAACTAAAAGTAACAGATATGAGAGAGTTCTCATATATGCTTTTGCTAAAGCTTTCCTTGATAACATTTATGACACGGTTTTGAAAGGCATTCATAAACTGGACATCAAGAACAAGCATTGCACTGTGGTTTAGCCTTAGCATTAGATTATGCATGTGAATTAAAAAAGAAAAGCGAATGTTTAGACATGATGCTACAAAATTTTAAAGATAATGACTGAACTTTTACATTGTCAGCCTCATTTTCCCATCCCTTAAAAGCAATATATCTTTTACCCAGTTAAACCCCTAGAGACCATGCAAAATCAATATAACTTTTACCCGGTCAAACCCTGAACTTGTGTAACAAGCCCACATCACACAGATCAAGTAAATCATCAGCTTTTCCCAGTGCAACAGCCTAAGGAAGGCCCAAGCCACATCTTAAAGCCATACTCCAAAGGACTAGTCAATGTTACAACTTTAGCTCCTTGAAATCATTATAAAAGGCAAGCTTCTTTCCGAGCAATGAGGGATTCCATTCAGTTATACAAGCTCCATTCCTTAAAATCTCTGACGTCCTTGTTGGGCAAAGTCCATCGTAGATGGCACGGCTTAAGTCTTATACTTCTAGTCTTGAGATTGACTTTGATACCATTTATAATAACCCAAGGAAGGCCCAAGCCCCCCTCGGAGTCATTATGAAAGGCAAGAACTTCTCCCTTCCAATCAATGTGAGCTTCCATTTACCACCGTCCTATACTTGATCCGGGGCATTACACATAGATGGATTGTGGCCCCGAGAAATTGTTTTCACCAAAGGGTTTGAACCTTACATCTAGTGAAATGTACACACAAGACTAAGACCCTTACCATTTGAGCCAATGCCTAGGGTTTAAAGAAGATTTTCAGAAAGAAGAAATGGTAAAAAAATGCAATACCATATCGATATTAAATTGTGGGTTAGAGGGACAGAGCTTGGAAATAATATAAGAGCACCCTCTTGACAGCCTTATTTTTTGTACAGATGATGAATCAAAGCATTTATATAAGAAATTATATTTAAAGATAATTATTGTTATTATTACTGTTGTTATTGTTGTTATTATTAATCGTTTACTAAGAGTGTTCATTAATTTCCCTTTGCTTAAAATTCCCCTGCCCACTATTCTTCAAAGTAAAATTCTTTTGATCATCAAAAATAATTTCTTCTACAATAACGTTGAATTTTGTGACCCAAAAGTTCATCTTTGGGGGGACCAAACTGACATTTTAGTAATTGAATATTTTTTTTAAATAATATCTTTTGTTATATAAATAATAATAAAAAAAACGAAAAACATATTTCAAAATACAATGTTTTTATCAACTTCAGCATAAAAATGGATATTATTTAATGTCAAAGTTTTGAATCAGAAGGCTAAAGTTTTATTAAAGAAGAAATATCTAAGTTTGTCCACCGAGTGTTCCTTGTCTTCAAAACACTGGTCATTTCTCTCGAAACAAATACATCACGCCAGACATAAAGGGATCATATTCCAAATTGCGGCAATTTCAGAGTTACCCCTTAAACCTCTCCAACAAGCAGAAAGATCCACAGCCCTCCTAGGCATCATCCACACCACTCCAATCCTGTTAAACACCTCATACCATAACTCCGTTGCCACATCACAATGAAGTAACAAATAATTCACTGATTCTCCACATTTTTTAGATATTTAATACCAATTGATAACAATTAATCCACGCGTCCTAAGATTATCTAAGGTCAGAATTTTCCCTAGAGAAGCTGTCCAACCAAAGAACATGACCTTTGAAGACACCTTACTTCTCCAAATACACTTCCAAGGAAAAGAGTGTACCCCATTCAAACTAGTCAACATCTTGTACATGGAGTGAACTATAAACTTCTTATTAAACCATCTTATCCGTCTCAGCCGGGCCAAAATTTGTATCATACAACAAACCAAACAGAAAGAGATTGCATCCATTTCCCAATCATTCACTGCTCTAGAAAAATGTACATTCTATTGAGGCGAACCACTAGAGCAGTCCAAAACATCAGCCACTGAAGCATCCTGATTCTGAGTGATTCGAAAAAGACCTGGAAATACAACATTAAGGGCCCTACCACCATACCAAGGATCATGCCAAAAGCTAGTCCTGGAACCATCACCAACTGCGAAACTAACATGTTTGGCAAAATCATCCCAACCACTCCTAATATTTTTCCACAGTCCCACACCATGTGTACCTCTAACGTCACTAGAGCACCAACCCCCCCTAGCACTCCCATATTTGGAATCAATCATAGCCCTCCACAAAGACTCACTTTCCTGATGATACCTTCATAACCACTTCCCAAGAAGGGCTTTGTTGAAGGTCCTCAACTTCCAAACCCCCAACCCTCAACACGACATTGGACTACAAGTCTTATCCCAACTAACCAAATGAAACTTGGTTTCCACCCCGATACCTCCTTAGATTAAGTCTCAAAACATCTTTTCAATCTGGTTAGCCACGCCAATTGGTAGGGGAATAATGAGAGAAAGTAGGGAGATTAGAAATATTGCTTTTGATTAAGGTGATTCTTCCCCCTTTTGACAAGTATAACCTCTTCGCCTTCTCTCTACGTTCTCAATCACCCCATCCCAAGCTGCTCTTGCCTTAAAAGCAGCCCCCAAAGGGAGCCCAAGGTATCTTATCAGTAGTGATGAAACCCGGAAACCCAGAATGTTTGCCAAACTTCTCATATTTCACATTGGGCCCACCGGAACGATCTCGGATTACCAAGATTCACCTTAAGGCCGTATACAACCTCAAAACAAAGCAAGAGCACTCTCAAAATTTGCACATGACCTGGATTCACATCACAAAAAAGTAATGTATTATCTGCAAACAAAAGAAGAGAAACATTAATCAATCCATTATAAGACCTTCCCACCGAGAAACCTGCCAAAAAACCACCATCAACTGCAACCCCGAACATTCGATTGAGTGCATCCATAACAATGACAAAAAGGAAGGGAGACAATGGATTACCTTGTCTCAATCCATGTGAACTATTAAAGAAACCCATAGGGGAGCCATTCACCAACTTGAGAATCGTGCAGTTGAAACACAATGCTTGATCCAATTACACCACCTCCCCCCAAAGCCACATCTCTCTAGTAGATAAAGAAGAAAGTCCCAGTTAATGTGATCATAAGCATTCTCCATGTCAAGCTTACATAAAATACTCGACTCACCCGATTTAATTCTACTTTCCAAACATTCATTAGTTATTAAAATAGAATCCAGAATTTGTCTCCCTTTAACAAACGCCTTCTGAGATTTTGATACAATCTTCTACATAACTGTGCTTAGGCAGTTGGCAAGAACTTTGGAAATGATTTTATAAACCCCATTGACAAGACTAATGGGACGAAAACCCTTCACATCAGAAGCCCCAGCCTCTTAGGGATAAGTGCAATGAAAGTTGCATTTAGACTCTTTTCAAACTTCCCAAAAGAATGCAATTCATGAAACACCTTCACGACATCCTCCCGAACAATGTCCCAACTAGCCCGAAAGAAGGCCAGGGTAAAACCATCTGGACCAGGCGCTTTATACTTAGCCATCCCTCTTACAAATTGTAAAACTTCATTCTCCTCAAAAGGTCGTTCAAGCCATTGAGCACTAAAGGGGCCAATCTAGTAAAATGCTAAAACCATCAAGATTTGGCCTCCAAACAAACTGCACCATGAGGATCTTGTCGTAAAAGAGACAAATGTGCTCCTTGATCTCAGACGGATAAAAAAAACAACACCAACCTCAATCAACTCAATAGCATTGTTCCCCCGATGGGAATTGGCTACCCTATGAAAAAACTTTGTACATTTATCCTTTCTTTAACCAAAGAGCCTTGATTTTTGCCTCCATGAAATCTCCTCCATCAAGATCACCCTCTCAAGTTCTGGTCGAATGATACTTTTCCTCGAGGTCTCCTCATCCGAAAGAGTTCTACCCTCCGCCCTACTCTCCAAACCCTACAGCTCCTCAAGAAGAGATTCCTTACATCTATCCACATTCCAAAAGACTTGCTCATTCCAGTTCTTCAAGTCCTCTTTCAAAGCCTTTAGTTTTCCAGCCAATATAATACTCAGGGTACCTCTCAACTGGTAGGATGACCACTGTTGTTTAACTAGGCTTTTAGGATCTATTGTTTTACAGCACGTACCTAGAATAGCTAAAACATTTAAAATGATCCAGTAGACATTTGAGATCAGCATCATAACGTAAATAAACTACATTTATCGCGTGAAAAGCATTGAAGCATCTGGTACTTACATTTGTCATGTGCTCTCGGCACTTGGGAAATCGCCAGTCACCTATTCCATACCGACCATGAGCACCTCCATTTCTTGTACTACAAATTGAAGACAATTTTATAAGTAAATGAACATTTTTTAATTAATAAGAGCTAATGATAATACCATATAAAGATCTCATTTTTTTTAAGTATATAAAGATCTCATAGACCAAAGTTAACACTAAAAGCTTGCACCTGTTGGAATTTACTGACCTCCCAATAAGATATTCCCCAAGAGGAAGGGTGCCATCAACCCATTCTAGAACACCAGCACTTGGAGTAAAAGGAACAACCTATTCCATAAAATATGAGATTTTCCAAACTTAATGAACACCACAATTGTTTATAATTAACGTTAAAATGTTTCTGCACATATCTATATAACATAGATAACCAATAAGAATAATTGCAATCTTTTGTTACACAAGACTCCGTATACCCCAGAATTAGTTTTACAGAAGAGGACTACTAGAGTGAATTCCATTTCGGATAAGTTTAAACTTTTAAGATAATTGGTGATCTGACATGATATCATAACAATAGTGCTAAGTTAAACCCTTGACTTCACACTTCACCCTCCATTCTATATAAATATTACATATGTTGTTCCTCACTAATTTAGGAGTCTGGTGAAACACATGGACTTTTTCGCAATGGAAATCCATAGCAGTTTTATTTCATGCAAAAGTTTGAAAAAAACTAACGTGTCCTTCACCAGAACATCCATCCATATAGTTATGCAAAAAGGTGTTAACCATCTAAGTTATCATATTTGAAAGGAGAAAATACCTTGTATGTGCGTATTCCTAATCTTCTTTTCCAGGTATCGCGATGGTTCTGCAAAAAGGTGTTAACTAAACCAAAAAATTGTTCCATAACCTACAATTAAATCAAAAGAGATATACCATCAGTATATATGTGGGGTAAAATAAGAATACTTTCATCCAAGTAAATATACATTAGAGCATTTGAGAACGAAAACATGAGGAAATGCCCAGCAAAACCAAGGTTAAGACAATATCGTTAAAGAGTCTGTTACATCTGCCATTGTAAAGAAAACAGTTTGCACAAGAATGGAGAATGAATAAAGGAGAGGATAACGATGATTCTTTCTCTATCAACATTCTATCATATAGGGATCAAACATCACTTAGGGCTCGTTTGGACACTTGGAGTATCTCCGAATTCTGTAAATAGTAGTGAAATGGTTTGAGTTGAGATGTTTTATTAGGTTTTGGGAAAGGAGAGAGAAATAGGTCTTTGGAAATGTCAGCACACAAGGGAGAGAGAATTCTTTCATTTTGCAACACCATTTTTGTGCGGTGGGTAAATACGAGATTTCTAATGAACATCGCCTTTATCAGACAAATCGGTAGAAAAGGGAAGAAAATCAGTCTTTGGAAATGTCAGCACACAAGCAAATTTCTCACCAAAATTGGGTTTTAATTTCTTTACGAAAAATTTGAAAGATACTGAATGAAAAAAGTTAAAAATAACCGTATTATTTGAGAATGATAATCCACAAATGTAACGAAATAAAAGAATCTATTTGAACTGACATCATACATTGTAATGGACTAACTCAAAAGGCCTAGACACGCAATAGGCACGAACGACACATGACAATGCCTTTTCGGTTGGCACACCTCACAATCTAAAGATGACACATATGACAAAGACTGATAACTTAAGATTCAATACAGAAGAGAAGGATGACAAAATGACAATATCATTGCAAAGGTGATAGCAAAGACTTGAGTGCTCAAGGAGGAGCTACCATGTACAGATAGGACAGACCACTGATTTCATACCCCATACTAACCATCCTCATTGCTTTAAGATCTTGAACTATATACAAAGACAGGTAAAACCTTAAAGAGCACTAAAAGTTTGTGAAATTGTGCTGGTAGACAATGCATGAAAGATAAAACAGAATTTTGAAGGGCATAGAATAGGTCCATATCAAGACTAAGTTGTGTGATTCTTGGCCTGCAACTTTTTCTAGGACCATAAACAAGAGTAACAATTTGGGGTGCTCATATTGATTGACCCCACCCTTGTCTTAACTCAATGACGGCCTCCTATCGATCAACGTAGCCCGTTCAAGTCTGGAATTACTTCAAATAAGTGATAGAAGTTCAAAGCTGCCTAAAATCTATACACAAATGTGCTCATATTTCATCCAGCAAGCCAACTAGAAAGCAAACAACTTCAAAATCTAGTCATTTGGCAAGATGAAACATTAAAGAGTGGCAAATAGATATTCCACTTTTCACACACCCAAAACTTTTGAATTATATTCTTTGAGAGTGAGGATCTACTTGGCAACATAATTGTTTTCAAGTATTCTTAGATATTTCCTTTCCAAATATAACTCAAACATAAAACACTTTCAATTTCAAATATTCAACTTTTTCATATAATCATTACAACTTTCCCAAACTCCCAAACAATACAAAAAGAAAAACACTACCTTTTCAAATTTCAAAACAAAAATAATATTCAAAAATTAAATTCAAACAATTTTCTTACTTTATAATATTTTCATTCAAATTTTTTTTCTATTCTTTCACAAAATCCAATAAAACATATTAACTCAAACTATTTCACTACTATTCACAGATATACTGAGATATTCTAAGTCTATAGATGGGCCCTAAGGCCTCGTTTGAATAACGAGGTTTTCTCAAAACTTCTCATAATTTCCTTCCCAAACATTACTCAAATACAAAATACTTTTCAATTTCAAATATTCAACTTTTTCATTTAATCATTACCTAATTATCATCCAAACACAACCCAATACAACTTTCCTAAACTTCCAAACAAAACACAAAAAACAATATAAAATTTTCAAATTTCAAAACAAAAATATTATTCAAAGTTTTAAACAATTTTTTAACTTTATAATATTTTTATTCAACTTTTTTTCCCTCATTTCCCAAAACCCAATAAAACATCTTAACTCAAACCATTTCACTACTATTCACAAACTATTTCACTACTATTCACAGAATTCTGGGATATTCTAAGGATGCGTTTGGGAACACAAGTATTCTAAGACATTTCCTTTCCAAACATACTCAAACACAAAACATTTTCAATTTCAAATCTTCAAATTTTTCATCTAATCATTATCTAATTATTACAACTTTCCCAAACTCCCAAACAAAATACAAAAGACAATACAACTTTTTCAAATTAAAAAAAATATATATTAAAAAATAATATTCAAACAATTTGCTAACTTTATAATATTTTTACTCAACTTTTTCTCTCTTCTTTCCCAAAACCCAATAAACATCTTAACTCAAATTATTTCACTAGTATTTACAGATATTCTGAGATATTCTAAGTATCCAAACAAAGTGTCCAAACGAGCCCTAAGATTGCTCTTCTCAAAAGTATGATCCTATTTTCACCTCAAATATCCGATTAATATTTTCCCAAACTAAAGTATTTATGTTGAAGCCAATCCCATATGGCACAAGAAAACTTAAGACGAGCAACATAGAACGGATGTTGGGCTCGCTAGTACTGATGATCTTGATGGATATGATTTGAGCATTGTTATTTCCATAAGCAAGCGCGTAGATTAGTGACGTGGGCTTTATCTGAGGTCTAGCAGCATGAGGCATTTACCTATAAAAAATATCTCCCTAAAATCGAGCTCATAATGCATAATTTTTCCAATTAAGTTTCACTAAAGTCAGTGGGGGCATTAAACAAAGATGCCAAGTTAGCCGAGTCAAACTTAGTATCCATGTACTTGTTGAACCAAAAACCAAACAACAGCAAACAGGTGTGGTATACTCTGAAGCTGTCAAAACAAGCCCAAAAGTTGTTGAAGGAAGGGAAACTTAATTGAAAGAGCTCACAAATGCAGGAATAAGACTAAACAGGCAAAAACACTACAAGGACACCTAAATATCACTAGAACCGGTTGAGAAGTAAAATTACCAAAAACCTATGAAACCGGCTGAAACAAATGAAAAAAAAAAAATCTGAGAACAACGGGAAGTAGCTAATATGAAACTGTAATTCCGAACATCAACTGAATTGGCAAAAAATGAGAGTCGGCCAAAACATCAGGTCCAAATGACCCGGTAGTTTGGATCCAGCACACACCCTGCTTTCTTCTTCAATTCTACAGGGAATCTATGAGTCTCTTTGAAATTGCAAGAGCACAAGAGGACCCTCACACTATCACCGTAAGAGCTCCACTCCCATGAGCACGGAGAAGATTGGTAAACAGACAGAAGACAATCACGAGAACAACCATCAACGATTATAATAGTTGAGACACCACAACAGACACCTCTCTAAGGGAATCAACGCACAATGCCAAGTCACCTCCACCATCACTAAGGCAAACGGCAACAGCCACAGAAAGCACACAACATATAGCACTGAACATGCCTGAGGCAAACAATTTCTTAGGTGAAGAAGAATCAACACAGCATTCATGAACAAGTTCTGTTGCCCACCACATCAAAAAAGCACACCAGCAATGATTTCCCAACAATCATTACGTCATCACCTTTGTTTACAAGTATAGGTTTTAAGCTTAGTCCTGCCACCTGAGCCTAGTTGCACAACCAGAACAAAGGAACAAAAAGAAAAGGAGGCTAAAAAATTGAGGGTTTTGGAAAAGAGAAAAATATATATCCTAACAGCTTGCTCTGATACCATGTAAAAAACGGTTTGCACAAGAATGATGAAGCATGAAGGAGAGGAAAAATATGATTAATCCTCCTCGTCAACATTCTATTATATAGAGATCAAAGTTGACCTATTTATTGGCAAGTTGATATTCTCCCTATAGACTTTCTTCACTACAAAAACTACATAACAAACTTTCCAAAACAGGAATAATCATACGCAATTGGTTCCCAAAATTCAAAATATTAGCAAGGAAGAAGAACATGGTAAGTGCTTGACACAAATGAGCAACCCCCCATGATTCCGATTTATTTACACGGTTCCCTGCAGATGGTCACTCCATAATTCTATAAACACACTCTTGGAACTGCAAATATGGAACCACATGCTGCCAAGCATGGTCGCTTGGAACCTTATGCTTTCCGATTAGACTGATTTTGAACTTTTGCATCTTTTCTCAAAATTTAATGGTTAGATGCTAAGATAGAAAAGACAGTGCCGTGTGCATGTGCATACCTGTGTCCGCATGAACATACACGTGTACGTACATGCACACAAATACATATGAAGACATCCACGTGTGAGCGTGTGTAGACACATACATATACATACATCCATGTGTGTGTCTACAGAGAGAGAGAGAGAGAGAGAGAGAGATTTTGATTCATACAGCATCTTGTCGTAGATCATCATTTCCAGATTTTGCCAGCTGTCGATATTTGTGACCATCAGAACCAAGGCATTCAACCACTTTTGGAGCATTAATGCCATTCATTACCCTGCATGTCTCACCAATTTCAATTAGATACAAGCATCACAACAGGTACCATTATTGTAGTGAGAAAAGAAAAAGAAAACAATAGTTAACTGATATTAAATTGACTTATATCGTCCAATACATACATAACAGAATCTGCTAAACCTTTGAAGTATGGAAAAGAGCCTTCGTGATACCGACAGCTACGGTCAACTGGGAAGGTAGCCGTCACTACGGGTACCTAAAGAGTCAACATAAATGCATAATGCTAAAATTTTAGTACCATAATGGCGAGATAAAGGGGGAAAAAAAAAGGAGTAAGGCAATGTCAACGAAAACATATATAATGTCATCAAACATTAGTCATGAGAGATGCAAAAATCGACATAGAAACTAGGGCATATTAGCATAATTTCATAGGGCGCCTAATATTAACATTTTCTATTCCGAGTAATATAACATGAATCACCTGCAAATGGTGAAAGATTCAAAAATGGAAAGAATCCTTTTTTATCTTTTTTTTTTTTTCCTTTTTTGGGGGGCAGCGCGGACTGATTACTGAAAAAGTAGGGGTTCAGCTGAGTCAAGCTCTGCGTTAAGTTCTTTGTTGTTTAACAGAAGTGTCGCAACATATAAAAACTGGTCTTGCATTTTATAGCAGTCATCTGGCAATCATGTAATGATGCTATTGCTAAGAAACATAATCTGCATGGGGATTTATGAGGAATTCAAAAAGTAGTCCAAGGGATGTATGTGTCATCCTCAGAGTAAGCTTGCCCGAATGAACTTATGGCCGGGGGAATAGGTGGATTAAGGGTTTGCATAATGTCTTCTATGCACTTGTATCGTGTTGACTTGATGAGGAAAAAAGGGCATAGATATCGGACAACAAGATATTAAGATTGTAAACATAGCACTGTTAAAGAGAAACAAAACCTAGTCCCAAATACAGAGGACGTCAAAGTACTTGCAAGTTCCACTCTCTCTTATCATTTATGTGGTGTCATGTTAATAACCCATCATCATATCTATACAAAACCTAAAATTCACAAAATACAGATTGCATCTATGTACTTACAAGTTCCAGCGGTCGAAGACCACGTATTTCTCTTGGTAGTGCCATCCTTTTATTGGTGTCCTGTTGACATGAGCTAGTTAGGTAGGTGTCAACAATTTAGAGATTCAGCTTTTATGCTAGGAACCACAATATTGAGTTTTGAACGACCATAACTAAGAATGAAAATTTGGAAAACAAATTAAGAACATTGAATAGATTTGACTAACCTCTCTCCTCGTTTCTAGTTCTGCAAGTTTAATATAGATCTCCACCATTTGTTTCATCTATACATACAGAGAAAAACCTCAATTGTTTAATACGAGACTTTACTTAAGAATGGAACCTTTTCAAGATGCATTTATAGAAGTCAGAATGATGGAAATTACTTGTAGTATAATAACTCCATGATTTGCTGATAACTCTTGTAATAGTTTCTCCGCTGCATTTTTTTTATCCAAATCAACAACAAATGAATTCCGGCTATGCTGTTTGTCCTTGATACGGTCACCATTGGCAAGAGCTAGAAGCTAGTGTCAACAAAAAATGATAGTAAAACAACTAAAAGAAAAAAGAGGGTGGAAAAGGCCACATTTGCAATACATCCAGTCAAACATGCATGGTTGCATATGATAAAATATGATCCGTGAGATGAAGGTTCTGGTTACTCATTTAACCTATCAGTTGCCACACAAAATTAATCAAAAGACAAATAACACTGGAAAGAAAACTGTATCCCATGCTGTATGCTTCAGAGCAGTAAAAGAAGTAGAACTTGTATACCTGAAAGATTGCATGGTATGGATGGTCAATTGCCATTTTCTTCACCAGAGAAACCAAAGCAAACTGCATAGCCCGACAATCCATGGTAAATAATGAACCCCAATTTCAAAAATAGAAATAAAAACATCACCTCAGTGTCAAACCTGAAAATTACGAGGCCCTGAATGGTCCTTTGAGCTACCCATTCTTGATGCAATTTGATACACTAGAGGTATAAATTTGTAAGATTGAACCTACAAATATATTTAAATAATGCATCAAACAACCCAGAAGATAATTATCTGAAGAACAAAACCCTTTTTAATTAAAGCTGCCTTTACAGTGTACCTCATCAATTGTGCTAAGTATGCTATTTACAACATTCTGTCTAGAAGAAAGACTGAACCACAAGGAAACTAGTCGAAATACCTGAAACCACATATGTTAGGTCCTCAAAGGAAGTTAAATTCACTTGAAAGAAACAATATACCCATTAAATTAATTAAATAGGAAACAATTTCTCACTGGCATTCTAAATAGGTTCAATTCAATTCAAATGTAAAGTAATTGAGATCTAGTGTTATAATATTTTCATGTATCAGACTACCAAGCTTCTTAACCTCAATTCTCCACCTATATAGTGCAGAACATATTTCAATTTAATTCAAATAGAAGATCTCCATAAATAGGTTCATACCACTCTCACATCATATTTGTCCCCTATAACCAAGCAACGCTTATATCCCTCCAATGACAGGCTGAGAAAATTGTCTCTGTCATCCTGTAAGGTTAATGGGAACCAACAAAACAAGTGGGGTTATATTTTTTTTATCAATAAATAAGAATTTTATTAAAATAGGCATAGGCAAGTACATGGGACATATACAGAGCAATACGCATGCATGAGTGTCTAAAGATACAAGGAAGTCATGTACTTTCATGCCATTAAAGTCTATTACAATCAACCAATGGAATAAAGTATTAAGAAAAATGTTTTAATCTCATCCATTGTCCGTTCACGATCCTCAAAACTCCAACCATTCCACTCCATCCATATGCACTACCATAATCAGATCGGAATCATCTTCCACATAGCTGCCATTTGAGAGTTACCTCAAATGCCTTGCCAGCAGGCCAGAAAATTAACGACCCTTCGTGGCATCACCCAATTGAGCCCCACTCTAGCAAAGATATCATTCCACAAACTTATGGCTACATCACAATGCAATAATAGATAATCCATAGACTCCCCAATTTTCTTACACATATAACACCAATCCAACACAATGATCCGGTATTTCCTTAGATTATCTAAGGTGAGAATCTTCCCTAATGAAGTCGTCCACACAAAAAAAAGAAGCTTTTAAGGGGACTTGAGACCTGGTTTGGATAGTGAGATGAGATGAGATAATCTGTGAATAGTAGTAAAATGGTTTGAGTTAAGATTTTTATGGGGTTTTGGGAAAGGAGAGAAAAAGTTGAATAAAAAAAATTATAAAGTTAAAATATTGTTATAATATAATTTTTTAATATAATTTTTGTTTTAAGATTTGAAAAAGTTGAAAGTTTTTCGTGTTTTGTATGGAAGTTTGGGGAAGTTGTAATGATTAGGTAATGATTAGATGAAAAAGTTGAAAACTTGGAATTGAAAAGTGTTTATGTTTGTAGTGTTTGGATATTGAGATGATATGGGATGAGATGAGAGTATCTTGATATCCAAACCAGGCCTTAGTCTTCCATATGTTTTTCCATGGGAATGGACTTGTAGAAGGGTGTCGGAAGGGAATTATAATATGATTGTACAGTAAATCTCCCCTTCTTGGATAGTGATCACAAAAACTAATCAGCTTCTCCATTCACTCTACAATCATACACAAGATTGAAGAAATCTGTAAATGTGTCAATTTCCCAGTCTTGGGGATCTCTAAGGAAAATGATATTCCATTGAAGAGAGCCACTAGATAGATCCATGAGCTCTGCTACTGAAGGCTCCTACCTTCGTGCAATGCCGCATATTGATGGGTAAGCTTCCTTTACGATTCGATCTCCATACCATAAATTATTCCAGAATTTAATTATGGAACCATCCCCAACAGCAAAGTGTGTGCATTGATGGAAGTTTGTCTAGCCTCTTCTTATGTATTTCCAAAGCCTGGCCCAATGTGATCCACGCACCTCATTCGAGCACCATCCTCTCCATAATCCACCATATTTTAGGTCTATGACTTCTTGGTATCTCTACAACTGCTTGCCCAATAAGGCCTAATTGAAAACCAAAAAGTTCCGAATACCCGTCTCGCCTTCGTGTATTGGAGTACAAACACCATAGCCCAATTCACCAAGTGAAACAGATAGAGTACTTTTTATCAATGTAACTCCACCACCTTTGGACAATATATCCTCTTCCAAATAGCTAGTTTATGCTCCATTTTTCTAACACCCCATCCCAGATAGACTTCGACTTAGAGGAAGCACCCATGGGAAGACCGAGATGCTTCATTGGCAAGGTGGAGACTTTGCACCCCTAAATACTGGCCAAGCTCAAAACACTTGGAACATTTCCAACTGGAACTAATTTTGACTTGGCGAGATTCACTTTCAAGCCCGATGCTACTTCAAAGCAAAGTAATGATTATGGCTAGCACCACAGAAGACAAGAGCATTATCCACAAATAGGAGATGAGTCATCTCAAGAGTGCCGGTTCTTTCTTCCCCTACTACAAATCCAGATAAAAATCCACCTTCCATGAGACATGCGATCATTTTACTAAAAGATTCCATTATGAAAACAAAAAGTAATGAAGATAGGGGATCACATTGCCTCAAACCCCTCGAACTTCCAAAGAAGCCCATTGGAGTACCATTCACTAATATGGAGAACGATGGAGATACAAAATTTAATCCAAGAGCACCATCTCGCTCCAAGGCCACACCTCTCGAGCATGTGTAACAAAAAGTTCCAGTTAACTCAATCATATGCCTTCTCCTTGTCGAGTTTGCATAATAACTTTGGTTCACCCGACTTGATTCAACTATCCAAACATTCATTGACAATGAGAATCGAGTCAAGAATTTGTTGACCTCGTACGAAGGCATTTTGGGGCTTGGAAATAATCTTATCCAATACCGTACTTAATCTATCAGCTAATACCTTCATAAGGATTTTGTACATTCCGCTTGCCAAGCTGATAGGATGAAAATCCTTAATTTTCACCACCGAAGACTTCGTTGGAATGAGAGCAATGAAAGTATATCATTAAGGCCTTTTTCAAATTACCTCTTTCATGAAACTCATGGAAGAAGCTCATGATATCATCTTTAACTACTTCCCAGCATGCCTGAAAGAAAGCCATAGTGAACCCATCCAGATCCAGAGCTTTATTGCCTGGCATACTTCACCACCTTGCAAATCTCCACCTCCTCGAATGGCCTCTCTAGCCAACTTGCTTCTTGATGGTCAAGCAACTCAAAAACAAGGCCATCCAAACTCAGTCTCCAAGAAAACTGCTCCAAAAGTAGTAGTGCATAGATGTTGGTGATGTGATCCATTATCTCAGACGGATTCGATGTAATCCTCCAATCTACTAATAATGACTCAATTACATTGTGCCTTGTATGTGAATCAACAATGCGATGGAAGAACTTGGTGCATTTTTCCCCTTCTTTTAACCATAATGCCCTCAATTTTTGTCTCAAGGAAATCTCTTCCATTAAAGTCAGCCTTTCAATATCCAAGGTCACAAGCTTTTTGTGAGCCTTTTCTTCTTCTGAAAGACCCCTCTCCTTCTCCACATCCTCTAAACCCTGTAATTCGTCAAAGATGGATTTTTTTTGGTGTTCCACATTCCCAAAAATCTGCCCATTCCACTTCTTTAGGTCCAAGCCTTCAGCTTACAAGCCAGCACGTAACTAGGATTTCCTTGTATGAGATGGGTTGACCACCATTGTCTAACTCTCTCAATGAAGCCTTCTGATTTCAGCCACATGTTCTCAAACTTAAAATATCTTTTACCTCCCTGGATGCCTCCACAATCAATGAGAATGGGATGTGATCCGAGCACAACCTTGGAAACCATTTCTAGATTAGATCTGGAAAATGTGCTTCCCAATCGGAGGAAACAAGGAATCTATCAATTCCTGACCAAGCTGGATCTCTCTATTACTGGACCACGTAAAAGTGCCACTAACCAGAGGAATGTCCAAAAGATCATAAATAAATTCAGAAAAATCCGCCATTGCTGAACTAGAGCTAGGACCTCCTATCGCTCACTTGGGAAGTGGGTGACATTAAGATCACCCCCAATACACCAAGGAAGGCTCCATAAGTTACAAAAACCAGCCAATTCATCTCACAAGCCTCTTCTCGCGATATTAGAATTAGGACCATAGACACCGGCAAAGGACCATTGATAACTTTCTTCCACATTCTTGAAAGAAAAGGCCACTGTATATTCCCCCACACACTCATCCGTCTTTTCCACTACCCTTTTATCCCACATTACCAAGATGCCTCCCAAAGCCCCTTTAGAAGGCAAATACAACCACCCCACTTGACAACAATTCAACAAACTCTGTATGATGCTAAGGGAGATGAGTTCCAATTTTGTCTCTTGTAAACAAACAACATCAACTTTCCAGACTCGGAGCTGATTTCTTACTTTGGTGCGCTTCTCCAGAGATTATAGGCTTATTATACTCATGTCAATTTGAACAGGTATACATGTAGTAAAAAATAAATATGAATTTTCAAGAATGATTTGCAGATTTCAAAAATAAATACATGTCGTAATACAGAAACAAGTAAAAAATAAATATGAATTTTCAAGAATGATTTGCAGATTTCAAAAAATAAATACATGTAGTAATACAGAAACAAGTAAAAAATAAATATGAATTTTCAAGAATGATTTGCAGATTTCAAAAATAAATACATGTAGTAATACAGAAACAAGTTGGCAGATTCATATGCACTAATTCTGACTTTTCAGGTCACCAAAGGCCTGTGCAGGAAATATGCAACAAAGACGCATTCTTGTACAATACTTTGAGGGAATGAAGGAATAAAATTAATACCTGCAATTTTTCATCCTCTTCCTTGTCCATTGTAAGTTGCTTTTGCAGATCTTGTATTTTATATGAGTAATCAATCTTCTCCCCCTAAAATATTGCATGTGAAAATACATTACGAAGATAAAGCAACTTAATAGGCAATAAACACCACTATAGCACCAACTGCACAGGAATAAACATCTATTGGGAGTTAGAATTTACCCTTGATGAACTGTTTAAACGTCTAATAAGTGCTTCCAACTCTATTGTCTGCATAATCAACTTACCCATGAGAACACAAAAAAAGGATAACAGACTTCAATTTCTGCATATAAAGCTGATCGCTCTCTCAGTTTGGTACCTTGTGTTTTCTTAAACGCATTGCCGCTTGCCACTCATTAGAGTTAAGCCTTTCCTCGTAAGACCTAAATAGAGCATCTGCGTAATGTGCGAGGTGAAAATGAGCCAGGCTTCGTCTTTCCATGGACTTTTTATTTGTAGTCTTATGATCTTCAGCAAGTGACACAGCAGGTTTCAAATACTTGTCTAAAATAGTTCTTGAGCTGCATTTTCACCGAAGTCAGTATTAAAAAAATCAAGAAAACCAATTAATTAGTGTTTCAGAAACACAGAGATGGTATCCAAAACAAAACTCCTAACTTGCTAGATCGAGTTTCTGCCAACCACTTTCCAACCAAGCGATATACATCTGCAGCTTCTTCAGCTGACTGGTAGTTCTGTATGATATATTTTGCAAGGCTGATAGCCATCTCATCCTGACCTTGGGCACGCAAAAGCTTTGCTTCTTCAAGCTGCCATTATATAAAAAATTAGAGGAATGCAGGTGCCTACTATTTCTGAGACATGTCTCAGTAGTAGACAGCAAAACCAATGCTCACAATTTGAGGTGCAAAATCCATGTATTTAAGTTGATAAATGAGGTTCTATAAAAAATATTTTAGGAGTTATTTAGCTCCCTATTCCAATTTAGGATAATTCATAGGTAAATCATTTTGTTTCCACTAAGGCAAAAAGGGACCAGTCAAAAGATTCGCTGCACAAAGGTTAGCGAGAGTTTAAAGGGAGAAAATTATGATGTTCATAGTTGCAATGGCATTTTAAAAAATCTACAGAATATGACCAGCAGGAAAGATAAGATATTGATTTTCAATCGTGTCAGAAGCATACAGGAGATGTCAACCACTATATACAAGCTGCTGTATACGAATTGGAAGATGAAGCACTAGGCAAGTGAGGTTCGTTATAGAAGCACAAAAAAGGCTTAATTATGAGTACGTCTCCAACATCCGGAGATCCAGAGCTGATTCATCTTCGTATAAAAGATCAAGATAAATCATCCTTGAGAAGATGAAGTGGGAACACACTAGCCATCACTTGTAGACCTGGACCCACCATATACATGTCTAAGACTATGATCAACTGATCTTAGAACTTTTTTTTCAATTACACAGAACCTCATCAAGATAAGGCCCTTCAGACACACCCCTGGGGGAGTAACCCCTCGATACACAACCCCACCCGCCAAAACCCTAATAAACTGACCTAAAAACTGCTCAACTGGATTTGAACTTCATCAAAACTAATGTTTTATTTAAACATTGGCAAAATAAAAATGAAATATAAAAGACCTGTTGGAAAGTCCAGATTAAAGCTTAATAACAACTATCCAGCAATGATCATGCACTGTCAATAACAAATACTAACAGTAGCTCTTGACAGTATACAATTCACACAAAGTTGCAAAGTTTCTCAAATAAGGAAAGGTTTAACAAGCTGTCTACCCTTCCAATCCAATACAAAGTTGAGTATTGCTCTCCAGTTTCAACACTGAGGAACTTAAACTCATGCAAAGCCGCAGCTGCCTGAGAAAACCTACAGCCCTATAAAACAAACAAGCTATCAGAAAATGGATCAATTCATGGTTTGCATATATTAAAATGCTGATGATACCTTACGAAGAGTGGATGCAGACTGCAAAAGATGCTTCATCGTACTGTCTTTACAGCGTAAGATTTGAAGCAGAACTCGCCTGAATGCTATAAATGGTTCCAACAGATTCATATGTAGCTGTGTTCTTTCTAAAATGGAGTCCCAATTCGTATTCAACCACGACAACTAGTTAGCATTCAAAAACTTCCATCAGAAGATCAGAATTCCCCACTTGATCTTCCTTATACAAATAATTTGAGTGCGTACAGAAAATGTGAAAAGATTTTAGCACAACAGGCCATGATAATCACAGCTTCTTATCTCCATGACAAGCAGGTTAAAAAGGAATAAAGATGACAGTTCTTCACAGAATATGGTGACAAAAGTTTTTCATAAGGACCTAGGAGTGCCCCTCTCGTTGGCATTATGTGAACAGACAAGGCTCAAATCTTGTTCATAAGAAAACAGACCCAACTGACATATTACCACTCACCAAGAATGGACTGAGAAAGTATATTTCAAAAAAATTAATATCAGATATAAGTGGAGTTGAAAAAACAATTCTAGTCAGTGCATTTTATGGTAAGAAATAAGAGATCTATAAAAAGGAATTGCCGAATGAAATATATCTACAAACAAAAAAAAGATTCAAGTGATCTATAGAATCCAAAGAAATGAATATGTTTGATTATTATGATCTATAAAAGAGAGATTAATAAGAAAATACCAGCTCTGAGGTTGGAATTACTGGTTCAGAAAATACTTTCTTCTTCTCTGGGTAGTATTTTATTCTCTCATATGGAGATGTTGTCCAACGTAAATCCCAAGCTATGCCAAGATGATAAAAAATCTGAACAGGGGGATATTGACAGATAAGAACATTCAAACAGGCACCATATAAAAGGGAAAAAAGATTCCGCTCATCATGATTGGCTGACAAGATTAAGATTTCTTTTTTTTTTTTTAATTAATAAGAGATTTTATTACCAAGAACGGGTATAGCCCAAGTACACATGAAGTATACAAGACGAACAAGATTAAAAATCAAACACCTATCCAAGTGATTTAGGCTTTTGAATTTCAAACATGAATGCTAGGCTTTCTGAACGAGTTATATATTCATTTGGACCATTCCAGCACATGACAGACTGAGTTTTGTAATTGTAAAATATTTTAAAAGTCTTTACAGGTTTTCTAGAAGTTCAACTACCAACGTTGACTAAAATCAATTCCAATTATCCCAAGAGAAGGATAGCAATGTTATAAATGTCAAGATAAGTCAAAAATGATATATGAATGGCCGAATCGTTGGCATTGTGATTTCTCTCTATTATATAAACTGTACAAAAGAATTCTATACATGGAAAGAACTACGCATATGCTAATGTTATCCCTATACAATCTGTCAAATATTAAGCTAATTATTTGGAAGAGTAAATCAAGGAAACAAATATGAAAACAAGTATGGAAACAAATATGGACAGCAAAGACAGTAAAAAACCAGAAATGCTTTGGACTAAAATCAACTACCGATAAAAAAAACGTATGCTTCATAATTAAAACAAGACTGGCCATTGGCCTAGATGTTAAAGCATTGTAATACCTGGAGCTTGACTATTGTTGAGTAGATATATTCGGTGCTCTCTTCACTCGCATGGGAAACAGACAGCACAAGCTCCTAAAGTAAATGAAGCACAAGCATTTTAGATAAAGTCCAGCAGCCCGTTTACAAACTCGGCACAAGTATTTTAGATAAGGTCCAGCAGCCAGTTTACGAACTCAAAAGCTGATAAACATTACCTGCTTTGCATCTTTCAGTTTTGTATGGAATTCATCAAAATCTCCCTCCTTCAATGCCCTCAAGCAACTAATTTTCCAAAAGTACAAACAAAAAGATTGAATAAGCTGCAATTTGCTAGAAATATGCTGCTTTCTTGCTAACTCATTACATGCATTGAATAACTATCAACATATGCATGCATCTATATGGCATCCCATATCTAAGGACGCTGACCACATGTGATCTCAGCATGAGTGACTTAATATTTTTATGCTATGCTTAAAATCTAAAAACAATGTAGTATACAGTATGCCTTGTTGCAGCATTGTTCAATTCAATTGTCAACGTTTGAAATATATTGGGAATAATTTATAGGGGTATAGGGACTGTTAACGTATACAATTTAGGATTAAATATACAATTTAGGAATGTAACTCTGTTAATATTAGCTGTACAGAATATATTTACCATGTATAGATGCTGAATATTAGGAATAATTTAGATTTTTCCGTGTATAGCATATTATCTACTTTCCTTGTATAGATTGGTGATTACGTTGATAATGAGAGGTGGCTGAACTGTGATAGCCAGTTTTTTCCCAAAAAGCTCTCTTCATACTCTTGGTTTCTGAGTATTTTGACATGGTATCAAGAGCAGGTTCATAGTTTTCCTGTCTTCTACAATTTTATTTTTTATTTTTTATTTTTTTTTACCTTTCTTGCATTTTCGGTGCTGTCTGAGGTCGTGTTTGGCCTTTCGTGTGATTGTCGGCGCTGTCTAAGTCGAACTCTGGGGTTCCTTGTGGCTTTAGGCGCCATCTAAGTGCTCCTTGTGGATTATCGGTGCCATCTGAGTGGATTTCAGTGCTTTCTGTGAGAGTTCTTGGCTCTGTTCTGGGTTTCGACGTTCTCTGTGTGATTTCTTTGAGTTTCTGCTAGATTTGGCGCCGACTAAAGTTTTATTGGTTTGCATTATTTTTTTTTTCGGCACTTTCTATTAGTTTCTGTTTGGTATTTGGCACTTCCGGTTGGATATTTTATTTTTGGTTCCATCATGTCATCAGATAAGTTAGACTCGTCCCCTATTCATTTTATTGGCAAAAATATTCTGCTTGGGAATTTCAGTTTCAATTATTTGTCAAAGGGAAAGAATTGTGGGGTCATATTGACGGGAGTGATGCCGCACCTAGAAATGTAGAGGCTTTGTCTAAATGGGAAATCAAGGATGCTCAGGTTATGACCTGGATTCTTAGCTCAGTTGAGCCTCACCTTGTTCTCAATCTGAGGCCTTTGATATGTGGAATTACCTTAACAAGGTTTACAATCAAGACAACACGGCTCGGCGCTTTCAATTGGAGTATGAGATGGCTAATTTCACACAGGAAAGTCTCTCCATTGAGGAATATTTTTCTGGTTTTCAAAATCTGTGGGCTAACTATTCAGGCATTGTTTATGCTAATGTTCCCACTACAACTCTCTCTGTTCTTCAAGCAGTGCATGAAACAAGTAAGAGAGATCAATTCTTGATGAAGCTCCATTCCAACTTTGAAATTGCTCGTTCTAATCCGATGAATCGTCATCCTGTACCATCTCTGGATGCTTGTTTGAGTGAACTTCTTCATGAGGAGCAGCGTATAGTAACTCAGGCTACCATGGAACATCAGACTAATGTTAGTGCACCTGTTACTGTGGCCTATGTAGCACAAGGGAGGAATAAGGGTAGAGACATGCTGGTTGTCCAGTGCTTTAGTTGTAAAACTTTTGGTCATATTGCTCGGGATTGCCCCAAGAAGTTTTGTAACTACTGCAAGAAACACGGTCATATCATCTCCGCTTGTCCCATTTGCCCTGAAAGCAAGTAGGGTACTGCTTATCATGCCTTCGCTAGTGCCTCTAGCTCTGCTGCATTGCCTACTGCCTCGCCGGTTGTTCCTATTCCTGCTCCTACAGCCTTAGCAAACCCGAACACACTCACTCCTTAAATGGTACAACAGATGATCATTTATGCTTTTAGGCTCTCAGGTAATCATAAAGTTTCTTCTAAGCCATGGTATTTTGACTCCGGAGCCTCTAACCATATGACCAATACAGTTGTTCCTCTTTCCAATGTCAGAAATTACGATTTGGTGATCTTTCATCTTCCTTAACTGATGTTTTTGTATCTCTTGACCTCTCCACAAATCTTATTTCTGTTGGTCAATTGATTGATAATAATTGTAATGTTCATTTCTCTCGTTCTGGTTGTGTTGTGCAGGATCAAGTGTCAGGGAAGATGATCACGAAGGGGCCTAAAGTGGGACAACTCTTTCCTCTCCACGTTGCTCCTTCCACCATTATCCCTATTTTTGCTTTACTTTCATTTGCCTGTAATGTTGTTAGTTCTGGAAATAAGATGTGGCATAGATGTCTAGGCCACCCAAACTCTGATGTTTTTCGTACTTTGTTTAATTCTGGTTTATTGGAAAATAAAGCATGTTCATCTCTTGATCTTTCTTTTGATTGTACATCATGAAACTTGGCAAAAGTAAAGTTCTACCTTTTCCTCATCATGCATCTCGTGCCTCACAATGTTTCGATATTATTCATAGTGATATTTGGGGGATTGCACCTGTTGTTTCTCATGCGCATTATAAGTACTTTGTTACCTTCATTGATGACTTTAGTCGCTTTACTTGGGTTTACTACCTACGGGCTAAGGCCGAAGTTTTTTTAGTATTTAAACACTTTTTTGCACTTCTTGAGACTTAATTCTCTGTCAGCATCAAGGTCTTACGCTCTGATTCTAGCTGAGAATACATGTCTAATGTGTTTCAAGACTTTCTTCAAAGCAAAGGGATCATCTCTCAGCGTTCTTGTCCTTCGACACTGCAATAAAATGGTGTTGCTGAGAGAAAAAATCGTCACCTTCTTGATGTGGTAAGAACCCTTTTATTTGAATTATCTGTTCTTCCTCGTTTTTGGTGTGAAGTGCTTTCTACTTCACACCAATTGATCAATCGCTTACCCTCGCCTACGTTATATAATGTTTCTCCTTTCTTTAAGTTGTTTGGCCATTCTCCTTCATATTCTTATCTTCAGACATTTGGTTGTTTGTTTTGTGCATCTCCTTTCTCATGAACGACATAAACTTACTGCTCAATCTGTTAAGTGTGCTTTTCTTGATTATGTTATACCTCAAAAAGGTTATGTTTGTTATGATCCCATGCTCGTCGTATAAGGGTTTCTAGCAATGTGGTTTTCTTTGAAAATCAATATTTCTTTCCATCTCATGTTGAGTTGCCATCTTCATCTTTATCTATTATGCCTAGCTTCTTTGATTCTCCAATGATTGTGGAAAGGTTTAAACCTGGTTTTGTGTATGAACGACGTTGTCTTCATGAGTCTGGTTCCACCTCATTTGTGCTCCCTCAAGATCTCGACCCGGCGCCTGATCCTGCTCCTATTTCTACCACTCTTCGCCGGTCTACTCATCCTTCTCGACCCCCTGATCGGTATGGTTTCTCATCCCCTGTCTCTCTCATAACTACTTTATCCTCTATTTTCATTCCTTCCTACAAATAAGCTATGGAACATGAGTGTTGGCAAACTGCAATGCAAGCGGAACTTCACGCACTTAAGGAGAATCATATTTGGGATATTGTTTCTTGTCCTCCTACAGTCAAACCTATTGGGAGTAAATGGGCTTTATCTGTAAAGCTTCATTCTGATGGGTCTTTGGACCGATACAAAGCTCGCCTTGTAGCTCTGTGTAACAAACAGGAATATGGGGTTGACTATGAGGAGACATTTGCTCCTGTTGCCAAAATGACCACGGTTCGAACCATCTTAGTTATTGCCACTTCACAATCTTGGCAACTACATCATATGGATGTGAAGAACGCATTTCTTCATGGTGATCTCCAAGAAAAGATCTACATGAAGCTTCCCTCTAGTATGACTACTTCTTCTCCTCACGATGTTTGTAAGCTAAGGCGTTATCTGTACAGGCTCAAGCAGGCTCCCCGGGCTTGGTTTGAGAAGTTTCGTAGTACACTTCTTACATTCAATTTTACACAAAGTCAGTATGATTCTTCTCTTTTCTTCCACAAGTCTGATGCGGGTATAGTTCTTCTCTTGGTTTATGTGGATGATATTATCATTACTGGCACTGACTGTGGTTTGATTACTAAGCTTTAGAAGCTGTTACATGCAACTTTCCATATGAAAGATCTTGGCCAACTCACATACTTCTTGGGACTAGAGGTTCATCATCGGGCCAATGGTATTTTCTTGAACCAACATAAGTATATTCAAGATCTTATCACCTTGGCTGGTTTGGAGGACACTTCTTCTATTGATATATCTATGGAGGTAAATGTCAAATACAGGAAAGATGAAGAGGATCTTCTAGATGATCCTACTCTCTATCGGCACTTGGTTGGGAGTCTTATCTACTTGACCACTATTCGACCGGATATCTCCTATGCCGTTCATCAGGTCAGCTAGTTTATGTCTTCTCGTCGGCACCTTCATCTTGCTGCAGATCGCCGCATTATCCACTATCTTCGGGGGTCACCTACTCGTGGGTTATTCTTTCCTACAAGCTCATCTCTTCAACTTGTTATCTACAGTGATGCTGATTGGGCTGGGTATCCGGATACGCGTCGATCTACTACGGGTTGGTGTATGTTTTTGGGTGATGCCTAAATTTCTTGGAGATGTAAGAAACAAGATCGTCTTTCTAAATCATCTACTGAGGCTGAGTATCGACTGAGGCTGAGTATCGTGCCATGTCTACTGCTTATTCTAAAATTGTATGGTTACGGGGTCTTATGGAGGAGCTTGGCTTTCCTCAGACTAATTCTACCGCTCTTCATGCTGATAACACTAGTGCTATTCAGATTGCAACCAATCTCGTCTTCCATGAACGCACCAAGCACATTGAGGTTGATTGTCATTCTATCTGAGATACCTTGGAGAGTCGGGTGATATCTCTTCCTTACATTTCTTCTGGTCTCCAAGTAGCCGATATCTTCACCAAAGCAATGACTCGATAGCAGCATCAATTTCTTGTTGACAAATTGGTGTTAGTTGACTTACCAGCATCAATTTGAGGGAGGATGTTAACGTATACAATTTAAGAATAAATATACAATTTAGGAATGTAGCTCTCTGTTAATATTAGCTGTACAAAATATATTTACCATGTATAGATGCAAAATATTAGGAATAATTTAGATTTTCCCGTGTACTACGTTCCTTGTATAGATTGGTGATTACGTTGATAATGAGAGGTGGCTGAACTGTGATAGCCAGTTTTTTCCCAAAAAGCTCTCTTCGTACTCTTGGTTTCTGAGCATTTTGACAGGGACATCAGATGTATCTGTTTTTAGTCAACATAGTTACTCTTGAAATGTTTACAATAGACAACTATTAAGAACAAGACCAAACCCAATTACCTGTGCAAGTTTTCGTTGAAATGGTCACTTTTGATTTGCTGACTTGAAGATGGAGATTTAGTTCCCACATAAAGTAAGGAGAAATCCCAGTTTCCTGCACGCCAAGCAGCCTCATACTGCAAACAGTTCAGAAACAAATGTGAGGAAATTAAGAAGTCAGCATCAAACTATCCCAGTAACTTGCTACAACCAGAAATACAAAATTGTTACTCTCCCCTGCTTAACAAGACTGAAAAATTAATAAAAGAAGGCAAACCTGCAGTTCAGTGAATTCCTGATCATGCTGAAACTGACTGTTCCGAGAAGTCAAGCCTTGGCAATACAGATCCAGCACATGCATACACCCAACTTGCTGCAAAGATCTAATCAACCCTTTGTAAGGGTTCCTATTTGTAATCTCGTCTTCCAATCTGAACCCTGAGAGATGATCTGCAGGTCGAATCTGTTCCAGTGACAAATATGTGGCACCACCATCCATTTTCACTGAGGCATCTGATCGTACTTGCAAGTCATAATATTCAAGAGCCTTGCTCCAGTTCCCCTTGTGCTCAAAGGTAATGATTTGAGACAGCAACTTTTGATGCCATCACCAAAAAAACAAAAACAAAAGAGTGCAAGACTGTGAGAACATACTCATGTTCTGAATGTATATAACTACTAAAAACCAACATATAAAGTCAATTTGTCATGAACAGATAAAAAGTTACAAACTCAGACTTTCATTCATCTAACCTAAATTACAGAAGGGTGTCTTGGTCCCGGTCAGCTATGCATCAAACCAGAAGAATTGATGAAAAACATCAGCATTATCTTTGTCATTCTAATTATTTATAAGAAATGTACTTCTTAAAAAAGATAGGAAGCATTCAAGAAAACCTCAGAAGAAAAAGAAAAACAGCAATTTGAACAATCTGAAAAGCTAGAAAATAGAAAAGTATCATGAGTTGCTATCCATGTATAAAGGGCAATGGGGAAGATCTTTGTCAGCTCTACAACGAAAGCTTGCTTATCTTTAAAGGTCCATGCATTTCGCTCTCTCAGAATGCACCACATTAAGCATCAAGGAGCCAACCTCCACATTATGAAAACATTATCATGCCTCTGCTGTCCTCCCCAGAGTTACCAATTCACCACAGTAATGTTCTGCTTCCTTAGGTTGTCCAACATCCAAATCTTCCCCAATGTTGTTGTCCACGCACAAAAAAAAAAAAAAAAAACAACAAAAACCCACCCTCAAAGGACCTTCACTCTCCAAATGTTCTCCCAACAAAAGAGAACCTGTAGGTAATGTTAAATCCTTATAATATGACCGCACCACTCACACCACCTTGTCTTACCCTGAAATTTGAAAACCCACACCACACTTCACGCCAAAAACCAACCTTAAAACCATCACTCATCTGAAATCTAATAAATTTTGACAAATAATCTCTCCCCCTTTTGACATGTTTCCACAAACCTACACCAAAAGGCCACGTTACCTTGATCAAACACCAACCAACCCTCAAACTGCAATAATTTGTATCTATCATCTATCTCCATAAAGCCTCCCCCTCCATTGCATAATGCCTTAACTATTTACCTAATAATGCTCGATTGCATTGAATCAATTTTCTGACCCCCAAACCACCTGATTTTATTGAAGTACAATGTACAATTACTCGATCAAGTTACTAAATCAAATTTAAGATCATCACCAATTCCTTGAGTGAGGAGTCTCTATAAAGCTTTTCAAGCCTATTAGCAACTCCTACTAGAATGGGGAACAAAGACAAATAATATGTTCGCAAATTTGAAAAAGCACTTTTTATTAGAGTCAATCGACCATCCTTAGACGACTATAGCCTTTTCCAAGTATGCTATTCTAAATAGATATAGCTTTATAAGAAGCACCCAAAGGCAAACCCTAATATTGCATCGGTAAAGAAGAAATTTTACAGCTAAGAATACTGGCCAAACTTCCACATCACCAGCAGGAACAATATCAGATTTCACCTAATTGATAGTCAACCCTGAAATTGCTTCAAAACAAAAGAAAATAAAACACAAGAATCGGAAATTAAAGTATCGCCAAATTGATCTTGGTCATTACAATAGCTACTAAGTTTGCCATCTTTTAATGCAATTACGTTACCTAACTAAATCACAATGTAACCGAAACAAAAAAGTGATAAATGGATCAAAGGATCGACCAGGAGGACATTTGTTTTAGAGATTAATGTAGTCATAATCATATAGAACATTCAGTAACTATCCAGACAGCCAATCAAACTCAGAAAAGTTTGGTTATAAAGTTTAACATAGAGAGGAAATTTGTCATCAAACAGTTCTCCGAAGAAAAAAGCTCCTAATGAGTCTCATGAATCAAATGAATATGTAGTGGATAAGAAAATTATTGATCATGCAAAGGGCCTTGTTTCTTTTGCTTCTCATGGGCAGTAAGGCTTGAACCGTCTGTCCTTTTTTTTTTTTCATTTTTCCCCTTGTACCTTTCGAAAATGATTTATACAGTTCTATGGTGTGCATGCCCCGTGCAGTCCCTTTAAAAAAAAGTGATGCACACCTGGGACCCACATGAAAACAAAAACTCACTTTTCTTCAAAAGGGACTGCTCGGGACTTGCACACTCTATGACTGTATCTATTATTACTCTTTGCGTTTTAGCTCTAATTGTCATTTCTTTCCTGGTGGGGACAAGGGGGCATGTGGTAGGGAAAGCAAGGAAACAGTGAAATGCAAAAGTCTCATCTCAAAGTGGTACATAATGTGTTTTTTTCATAAGTTCAACTTTATTAATTATCAATACCGTTTAATCTAGTACACAAGAGTATACATGAGAAACACCAAACGAGAAAATGAGAAAGAAGTCAAAAGTCCTAAAAACTTGAAATAGAGCCACTAAAATGAGCACACATGCAATTCCCATCGCAAGAAACCCACGCAACTGTGATAATTTCCAAAAGTACAACACTACTACTAGTACTATGCAAATGATAAGAACTAGGCACAAAAAGAAACTGGTAATGGGAGAGAAAGGACTTTCAGAAAGGTAACTGATAAATTGAACCACCTTGTGCGACTGGATAATCCCGTATAAGCTGTCAGGTTCATTGATTTGAGTGACAGCAGAGAGAAGTATTCCAATGTGAAGTGGTAACTGGTAATAAAGAAGATCCAAACAGAAAAATGGAATTAAGAGAACTGTAAAGAATGTAGAGAAGACAATGATAAAAAGAAAACTGTTCTAACATACTTAAGAATCGCACAGATTGTTTGCGACTTTCTATTGCTCTAGAAAAATCTACTATTGGCATGCCCATGAATACCAGTTATAAAAGCTCATATCCTGAAACAGTATGGAGCACAGCATCACCATAGAAATTACCACTTCAATATGGGAGAAATCTGGGTTCCCAAGTGTGAGGTTGCTGAAATGCTCTTCACACCAATGCTCAACATACATCATAGATGTAAAATATGAACCACATAGCTGTGAAGGGACACAATCCATGTCACAGAAACTGTCAGATAAAATTAAAAAAAAAAAAAGTAAAAATATAATAAATAAGAATCAAGGGAAAGTTCAGCACTCACGACTGCGGATTTAGCAACAACAAGGTAATCAATGCAAAGCCAATAAACCTGGGAATGAAAATAACTTGTCAGGAAAAAATCTACGCTCAAGAAAAGTTGGCACCTTTCAGGAACTCAGTTAAACAAAGACTTAAACCCAACTGAATCCAATTTTTTATTTGTTACATTCCAACTCCAGAAAGAAAATAAAAACATATCCATTTTGAGTGCATGTAGCACAGAAGACCTTGTCCCATAAAGCAGTTGGCGTCGTCTCAGCACTCGACATAGAAACTGAATCTCTAGCCTTCATGGATGTGGAACAGGATTTTGAGCTATAATTTGAAGCCTTTGCACACTGCAGAACAAAGCATAATTACCGTCTCTTTTTGGCCCAACACATTTATTAAAAAAAAAAAAAAAAAGCAAACTGATGTAATTAGCACTCATGGTTAGATTGTCATCGTTAAACCAAACTGTAGAAGCACAAATGCCATTCAATTAGATTAATCCTTTCAAATATAGCACCATTTAAGACAAAAAACGTAATTCGTATGATTAGCTTCACCAAGGTAAAAAGTTCTTAGTTAGCACTACTTTCAAGTTCAGTCAAGCATAAATATGTACTTCACTCTTGAGAGCAATGACATCGTGCAGGAAACTAAAAAAAAAAAAAAAAAAAAAGAAGAAGAAGAGAGAGAGAGGACCAGCTCACCCATCTCAAGACCAACTTGGCTGAACATGGACTCAGTAATGCTTTACAAACTTTGGCAACTTACAAAAGATGGACCTCATCCCATCAAGAGCAAATACCAAAACTTCCTTTTTTATATAGGAAAGGACCAAAACAAGAAAACTTTTCCCCCAAAAATTTCCTGCATTTATTTTCCTCAAAACTCTTTCTCAATAAGCATTACTTACCCCCACCCCCAAAAAAATCTCCAACAACCAAACATCTCTCCTCCATATATTTCTGACAAATCAAAGAAAATTTAATAAAGCAAAGTTATATACAAAAACTAAGGCATAATATAATATGGATAGATGTTTCTGAGAGGAAGATATTAAATTTACCAACCACTACCGAACTTAAAACTTAACAATCTGAGAAAATTAAAGTAAATAAGTAAATAAGCATCAAATACAAACTATAACTATGGTTCAACAAACTCACCTTAGAGCTTTCTCTCTTCATTTGTCGAGAAGAAGACTTTTCCATAACGTGACATAAACGTAGTTCATTAAAGACATTTAAGAAGACTTGAATTGATTTGATCAACTTGTTAGACCCTGTGAATATATGTTCCTGCAACTGTATGTGAAACCAAGTTAACAGAGAAACTATGTTTGAAGAACTCAAAAGATAAAGCAGACTAGGACTTCAGACATGCATGACTTGAGTCATTTTATAATGTAGCAAAATCATTATTGTTTACTGATATGCAATATGTGAAAAGTCTATTTATTTCAGATCATTATTAAACAAAAATATAAATATAAATTTTTTTAAAGTAACAGAAAACAAAATATATTAAACAAAAATATAAATAACAGAAGACAAACTTAATTCAAGGCAAACAAAGAAGAATGCAGTAAACTTGAAAAACATTTTACTAGCTCAGAAGAAAGAAATGTTATCAGTTTAATCTTTACAATAATGATGCACATGGGTCGGTGGACCAGTGTACATCTCATGTTTCGGTCACCCTTCCACTTGTCTGTAAAAAGTTTCTTTTCCTGAATGATGCCTAGCTATCTAGTTCAGTATACGTACTCCTAATTTGTTTTGGCCTAAATTACATCTTGTTCTCAAATGGTGCCACTTTCTTAGCTTATCACTTGTCAAATAAACTTCCTCCTTTCACTATGTCTTATACAATAGCAATGCAAAATATTTGAAATTTGGAGTATGGCTGACCTTATAACTATTAGTGGATTATATTTATTTGAATTAATTCCTAAGTTTATCTATGTATTTCGGGTATAGACAGATTTGTACAGCTGTATAGGATTTATAATTTGAATATTTAGATTGGGTAGATAAGTATGGGAAACATATCTCATCCAAGATTTGAATCCCTTTAGGATAGGAAGTCAGATTTCGAATTTCTGATCTATGTAATCTATTTGTTGCTATTTAATGAATGAGAAGGAACAAGAGGAGATATTCAGCCAAAGAAAATTGTTATGGTATCAGAGAAAGGTTAAGAATTCTAGGTTTTTCTGATTCCAAGATTTCGGCTAGGATTTTTCTGTTTCCAGAGTTGCGGCTATTTTTTTCTCTAGTCTCAAGGGTTGCAACTAGGGTTTCTTGTCTATCATGTCTTCTGAAATTAGAGATTCTTTTCTGATTCGATTCAACGGAAAGAATTATGCTGCGTGGTCTTTTCAGTTTCAACTATTGGTGAAAGGAAAGGAACTATGGGGTCATATTGATAGGAGTAGTGTGGCACCGGAGGACAAAGATCGGCAGGCTTCTTGGGAAAGCAAGGATGCCCGAGTCATGTCTTGGATTTTTGGATCATTATCTTGAATTTACACTCATTCAAGAATGCTCGTGATATGTGGAATCATCTCAAGCGGCTGTATACTCAAAATAATGCAGCTAAGAGATTTCAACTCAAACTAGAGATGTCGAATTTCTCTCAAGGAGCTCTCTCTGATTTTTATTCTGGTTTATGTAACTTGTGGGTTGAGTATACAGATATTGTATACACTTCAATTCCAGCAACAAGTTTGTCCGATATTCAAGCTGTTCATGAAGCAAGTATGCGGGCACAATTTCTTATGAAACTAAGGCCTGAATTTGAATTTATTCGTGCTAATCCGATGAACCGAGATCCTATGCCTCCCACTTGATATGTGTTTGGGAGAGATATTTCGAGAGGAGCAAAGATTGATGGCCCAAATAGCCATGGACAAGCTACTCCAACTCCTGTGGCATATGCAGCTCAAGGAAAAACCAAAGGGAGGGATTTGAGCACTACTCAATGCTATAGTTGCAAAGGTTATGGGCATCTCGCTGCAAAGGAAAAATCTAATTGTAAGCGATTATGCGCACTAATACGCGCACTTATTCAATATGATTGGTCAGAAAGTAGATTTTATTGAAAACAATGCTAATTTGAATTTAGAATATGAAGGCAACAACATTAGTACGCAGATTGGTATGCAAACTTGCTTGTACATAGCAAAACTCCGCTGCAAATTGCTCTAAGAAAACTTGCAACTATTGCAAGAAGCAAGGACATATCATCAAGGATTGCCCGATACGTCCTCCACGTTGCCAAGAAACTACTTCTTCAGCTGCTGCCGAGGCTACGAGTGCTGCCAACTCTACCTTGGCCACTTCTTCTCATGCTCCAGCTTCCACTTCTCAAAATCCCACCCCTATTACACCAGAAATGGTCCAAAAAATGATCATCTCAGCTCTTTCAGCTTTTGGTATTTCAGGTAAAAACAAATCAGCCTCTAAACCTTGGTATTTTGATTCAGGTGCCACCAACCATATGACAAGTGCCTCTCACTCTCTTGTTAATGTCTCACAATATGCTGGTCCACCTAAAATTCACACGGCAGATGGTAGTTCCCTACCTATCACTGTTGTAGGTAACATTTCTCCTTCCTTAAATACTGTTTTGGTGTCTCCTTCATTAAATACCAATCTGATTTCTATTGGACAATTAGTTGACAGCAATTATAGAGTGTCATTCACTTCTTCTTGTTGTCTTGTACAGGATCAGGTGACCGGGAAGATGATCGCGAGGGGTCATAAAGAGGGTCGGCTGTTTCCTTTATGTTTAGATTCAAAATCTGTTGAGTCAAAGTCTTTATCTTTGTTTTCTTGTAATGTTGGTACTTTGAGTATGAAGGATTGGCATAGGCGGTTGGGCCATCCCAATTCTCACATACTTCATAAGTTGTTATCTTCCGGTTTAATTGGCAATAAAGGATCTCATGCCACTCGTGCCTTTGATGTTATTCATAGTGATGTGTGGGATATTGCCCCGATAAAATCTCATGATCGTTATAAATATTTGGTAATGTTTATTGATGATTATACTCATTTTACGTGGATTTACTTTCTTCGCACTAAGAATGAAGTATTTCCGGTATTCAAGCATTTCTTGGCTTATCTCACTAATCAATTCTCTGCCTCTCTTAAGGCTCTTCACACCGATTCAAGAGGAGAATATATATCCACTGAGTTTCAAATGTTCCTTCAAGATCAAGGAATTATTTCTCAAAGTTCTTGTCCATATACTCCACAACAAAATGGAGTAACTGAAAGAAAGAATTGTCATCTTCTTGATATGGTCCGGGCTCTCCTAATTGATTCGGGTGTGCCCTTTCGTTTTTGGTGCGAAACTTTGTCTACTGTTGTGTATTTAATTAATAGATTACCTACTCCAGTATTAGACAATGTTTCTCCTTATTCTTTGCTATTTGGGCACTCCCTAGACTATTCTCAATTGCACTCATTTGGTTGTGTTTGTTTTGTGCATCTTCCATCTCACGAAAGACACAAACTTTTTGCTCAATCAGTCAAATGTGCCTTTTTAGGGTATAATTCTTTTCAAAAGGGTTTTGTTTGTTATGATCCTCAAGCTAAACGCATTCAAGTTTCTCGCAATGTGGTCTTCTTTGACAAACAACAATTTTTTCGTACTCATCTAGACCCCATTCCTCCTAGTTTTTGTGTTTTGCCAAATTTTTCTAATGAGGATACAACTTCTACACCAGCTTCCACTCGGTTTAAACCTAGTTGTGTTTACACCAGGCATAAACCATCTCATCCAGCAGATCTGACCGCTCGTTGGCCCCCCTGAGCATCCGCGCATGGCTCCTGATCAATCCCTTGACACATCTTATGATCCACCATCTCGTCGGCATACTTCTAGAGTCTCCAAACCCCCGGATTGGTATGGTTTTTCATCTCATTCTTCTATGTTTGCTACACTTTCTTCTAGTGTTATTCCCTCCTCTTATAAGCAAGCTATGAAACATGAGTGTTGGAGGAATGTCATGCAAGTAGAAATGGATGCACTAACGTCCAATGACACTTGGGATATTGTGTCTTGTCCTTCTTCTGTGACACCTATTGGTAGTAAGTGGGTGTATTCTATGAAGCTTAGATCAGATGGGTCCTTTGAGAGATATAAATCTCGTTTGGTAGCTTTGGAAAATAGAAAAGAATATAGGATTGATGACGACGAGACATTTGCTCCTCTTGCTAAGATGCCGACTATTTGTCTCCTTCTTGCCATTGTCGCTTCTCAGTCTTGGTGATTGCATCAGATGGATGTGAAGAATGCTTTCATTCATGGTGATTTAAAAGAGGACATTTACATGAAACTTCCTTCTAGTATGCCCCTTTCCTCAGCTAATGATGTTTGTAAGCTGAAAAAGTCATTGTATGGTCTAAAACAAGCTCCCAGAACTTGGTTTGAGAAGTTCCACAATACCTTACTTGAGTTTCAATTCACTCAGAGTGAGTATGATGCTTCTTTGTTCCTTCATAAAAGTGATTCTGGTTTTGTTTTTCTGTTGGACTATGTGGATGATATCATTATTACTAGATCCGATATTGAATTTATTCAGAGGGTTCAGATGCATCTTCGTAAGGTCTTTCATATGAAAGATTTGGGACTGTTGGCATATTTCTCGGGGCTGGAAGTTCATAATCAGCCACAAGGGTTATTTATTAATCAACATAAATACACCCAAGACTTTATTCAGTTGGCTAGGTTGGGGGAGACTACTTCAGTTGCTACTCCTATGGAAGTCAACGTGAAGCATCAAAAGGATGAGGGTGATTTAATTTCAGATCCTACATTATATAGGAAGCTTGTTGGGAGTCTAATCTACCTCACTATCACACGTCCGGATATCTCATATGCTGTCCATATTGTCAGTAAATTTATGGACACTCCTCGGCACTTGCATTTAGAGGTTGTTCGTCGTATTATCAGATATTTGATTGGGACTCCTAACCATGGGTTATTTTTTCCTGCTGGCACTTCTCTACAACTTATGGCTTATAGTGATGCCGACTGGGCTGGTTGCCCAGATTCTAAGCATTCTACAACTGGTTGGTGCATCTTTCTTGGAGATTCACTCATCTCCTGGAAATGCAAGAAGCAAGAGTGTGTTTCTAAATTCTCTACTGAAGCTGAATATAGAGCTATGTTAGCAACTTGCTCTGAGGTGATGTGGTTGTGGGGCATTCTTCAAGAGCTTGTTTTTTCGCAAGACAAGCCAACTTGTTAGACCCCCACGTCGAGTTGCCTCTAGAGGAGCCGCCCATGCCCTAGTCATGGTGGAGACATGCACCTTGGCTAGCCTACAACCATGCCTTGGCTCGTGGGATGACATGCACGGGGCGCCCAGCATGCATGCATGCCTTGGCCCGCGCGATGGCACCCACGGGGCGCCCAGCATGCAGGCTAGCGAGGCTAGCAGGCGCACGGCAGCATGCGCAGCACAGACCCGAGCGCACATGCGCGCAGCGCAGGCCAGCGCGAGGCACCAGGCGCCCCAGCGGGCCGCACGCCCAGACTCTTCGCAGTGCGCAGATCCGTGCGCACACCAATGGGCCGCATGGCGCTGCGAGCACCCAGGCGCCGCACAGGCAAGCCAGCCCGCGCGCGCGCGCGCACACGCCCAGGTTGACCATGCCGCACACCCGCATGGCCTTAGTAGCCCCTGCCGCACATCAGCTTGACCATGGGCCCTTGCCGCATGCCAGCACGCCCACGCCCACCCTGCAGAGCACCAGCGAGGCTAGTGGCACGCCCCATGGCGTGCCATCCAGCGCACGGCTCCAGCCCGTGCCATGCAGCCAACGTCCAAGCCACCCACTTGGACCATGCCGAACCAACACTTAGCCATGGGCCAACCAACCAACATGCAACCACTTAGCCCACCATGGGCCCGTGCATGTCACACCATGGTTTAGTCCATGGCTCTATTTTATTGTTTTATTTACTTGATCCTTTAATTAATTGTTATTTACTTTGAAGGGACCATTTTAGGGTTTCCAAGTTGTAACCTATAAATAGGAACCTTAGTCATTTCATGAACATCTTTTGGCAAATTCCCTAGTGGGTAGACTTTTGTTCTTGAGATCACATTTCGGTGCTAGAGCACTTGGGCTTTTTGGGTGCAATTCGTGAATCCCAAAGAGAGGATCACACCTTGCAATTCGTGAATAGGTGTGGTTCATTTATCTATCTTGTTTTACAACTTCGTGCAATTCGTGAATCCAAGTTGTTGTTCTACTTTTTATGTTCAAGTTCATCAATAAAGAGGTTTATTTCATCTATGTGCAATTCGTGAATCATAGTTGAATTGGCTATCTTTTGTTCACTTTGTTCTTGATAATTATATCATTTGTTCATCATTTGTTCATTGGTGTCATTCACCCCATTACATTCATTCAATCCAAACCAACACCAATTTCGACCAACACAAGTGTTAGTCAACTTCTCATAGTTGAGTGATTACTCGTGTTACCCTAGCCGCATCCTTCCATAATCAATCAAGTCAAATTCGGCAATCACTTGCCTAATTAGACTTGACCTAGCCGACCCTCATACTTCCCATAATTAGAGTTCCTATAATTTAGGAACCCTAATTGACCATTTCCTACCATATCCGGCCATATCCTTGTTTCCTTCTAAATCCTACAAATTTAGGAAACCTTCCTAAATTCAAATCCCAAGCCGTCCAACTCCTCCATCCTTGTCCAAACCCTAGCCAACAACATACCTTCCCAAACCCTAAACACCAACCCGAAGTGGCGCCAACCCTAGCACCTCCTAGTGCCGTGCGCCCACAACCATTCCTAGCCATACACTACCTTGAACCATTTCCTTGTTACCATCATCCTTCTAGCCTAAACACCTAACCTCACCATATCATATCAACCTATTGGTCACCTTGACCATCATTGGACGTGGACCAAGCAAGAGAAGAACTATGACTCGGTCACATTGAGGCAAGCTTTGGATTGGCAAGGCAAGTGTTTGGGGACTAGACCGGGGTCCCTAACACAACTCCTCTTCATGGTGACAACACTAGTGCCATTTAAATTGCTGCCAATCCAGTATTTCACGGGCGTACCAAACATATTGAAATGGATTGTCACTATATTCATCAAGCCTATGAGGCTATGTCTATTATTCTTCCTCATATCTCTACGGATCTTCAAGTAGCTGATATATTCACAAAAGTGATGACTAGACAGCGGCATCAATTCCTAGTTAACAAATTGATGCTAGTAGATACACCAACATCAATTTGAGGGGGTGTATTAGTGGATTATATTTATTTGAATTAATTCCTAAGTTTTATCTATGTATTTCAGGTATAGACAGATTTGTACAGCTGTATAGGATTTATAATTTGAATATTTAGATTGGGTAGATAACAATGGGAAACATATCTTTGATTTGAATCCCTTTAGGATAGGAAGTCAGATTTCAAATTTCTGATCTATGTAATCTATTCGTTGCTATTTAATGAATGAGAAGGAACAAGAGGAGATATTCAGCCGAAGAAAATTGTTAACTGCCACCTTATGATATTGTCCATTCTTACATGTTCACAATGAGCACACCAAAAGGCACACTCTACAACAAGAAACAAGTTCTTTCAGCTGAGAGTCTCCTTTTGAAGATTTTAAACCAAAAAAAAAATCTAAATATTTTGGTTTTAAAATTGAAATGGCAGAAGAATAAAATTGGAAAGTGACAAAAATTACTCCAACCTGCAACGAGATAATTTTGTGAAGATCAACATCCATATCTTTCCTGCCAGCCAGATTGACAACAACACTTGGCAACAGAAGCTCAGCAACTTCAGATTTCAGCAACACAATTTCTTGACATAATCTGCAAGCCAAAGGTCAACCTAACTAATTGTGCAAGGCAACCACAATGAAACACCAGTAAACACAACTTGATTTAGGAATTCACAGGAAACTAATCATAAATCCAATACCTTAGAATCACATCATTGCAATAGCCAATAAGTGAGTATACAAGCTGACAAATCCACACCTCAAAAGTTTTACCATGCGTTACCCATAATGTGGATTTCTCCAAAGAAATTGCTTCAGCTGATAACAAATGCAATCAGTGGCAAGGAAACAAGAGCAGGACATGAATTATTAGAAAGCAAAATTCAAGGTATAACTTAGCCATGTTCCCAGCTTTCTTGTGGACAACAGACGAGCATTGATGTCACATACAGTAATGGTAGATAGCATAAGTGCAGAAGAAGAGCCAGCAAAGCTGGGTTCCTATGGATTACATGATCCATCCATATCTAAATGGAAAATTCTACAAACAAATTCCCCCCACTTTCATCCCACTATGATGAAGTGGCATTGCCAATCAACCTTTAAGTTTTTCTTTAAACAAATATAGGATGATCCAAGAGTGATAAAAGTGCCCCCTTTCACATAGTGAGATGAAAGTAGGATGGAAGTGCAGTCTGTAGCATTACTGTATCTGCATCATCTTTACCTACAATATAAAGGACAACATAATATACATTCCAACTAGCAATCATGAACATCACTTGTCAATGAATAGATTTCAACTTCCTTGTATCATTTTCACTTTGTTATCACCATATGAGCCCCCCATGCATATTCAAAAACTTATAATGTGTACTTTAAAGGTTAGTTATATCATAGTATATAACTAAATAAATTTATATAGATAGATACAACTTGTGCATATTTAAGAAAAATTCAAGGCAATGATAAAGTAGAAAGAAAATACCAGTTTCTGTTGTCCCAATAAATAGATCACAATAGAGAATTAAAATAGAAATAAAGGATATGAACAAGCGAAAGGCTAGAGAGAGAAGCTGACTCCGTGGAGGTATCCAAGGAGGGCGCCGGTACTTTAAGTTTGAAAATATGTGGCTGAAAACTGAAGGCTTCGTAGACAGGGTCAGGCAATGGTGGTCCTCATATTAGATACGAGGAGCCCCTAGCTTCATCTTTCCAAGCAAACTCAAAGCTCTTAAAAAATACTTAAAGCTTTGAAATACTCAATCTTTCGGTGACATAAGGAAACACAAGAAAATCAAGATGGAGGAGATTCAGAAGTTAGAGAGGATACAAGAGGAGTGGGTTCTCTCCAGGGAAGAACTATCCCGAAAGACAGAGTTGATCTCGGATTTAGAGAGGGTTATCTTATTAGAGGAAATTTCTTGGCTTAAAAAATCAAGAGTATTGTGGTTGAAAAAAGGGGATCGAAGCACGAAATTCTTCCATAGAATTGCTAACTCCCATAGGAGAACCAATACCATTGAGATGCAGAAAATTGACGGGGTGGATTGTAAGGAGGGTCAAGTGATTCGTGAGCATGTTGATTTTTAGAACATTTGCTTTTAGAACAAGATGAGTGGAGGCCAATGCTTGCTGGCCTTGGTTTTCAGTCTATTGAGCCGCATGATGCCTCTTGGTTGGAGAGGCCTTTTGAGGAAACGGAGGTTCATGATGTAGTGAGGAGAATAGTCAAAGACAAGGCACCAGGTCCTAACGGCTTTTCTATGGGCTTCTTTCAAACATGTTGGGAAGTAGTTAAGCAGGATTTTAATGAGGGTGTTCTAGGAACTGTTCTCGGCTAGAAGATTTGAGAAAAGCCTTAACGCTACTTTTATTGCATTGATACCTAAGAAAGTTGGGGCATCGGAGGTAAAGGAGTTTCGGCCCATTAGCCTTGTGAATGGGGTATACAAGATAATCTCCAAGGTGCTTGCAAATCGCCTAGGGGTGGTATTGGGGAAGATTGTTGCAAAACCTCAAAATGCATTTGTACAGGGTAGACAAATATTAAATGCAATTCTCATCGCCAATGAATGTCTGGACAGTAGATTAAAAGCTGGCACTACAGGGATCCTTTGCAAGTTAGATAAAGAGAAGGTCTATGACCACGTTAATTGGGATTTCTTACTTTACCTACTTTTGAGGTGTGGTTTTGGAGAGATATGGCAGTTGTGGATCAGATGGTGTATTTCAACAGCAGAATTTTCAGTTTGGATAAACGGCAATCCAGTTGCCTTTTTCAACAGCACTCGAGGCTTAAGACAAGGGGACCTGTTGTCCCCACTTCTCTTTGTCATTGTAATGGAGGGCATAGTAGAATGATCTCGGCACTGGTTAATAATGCTTTCATGGTTGGTTTCTCAATTGGTGAACCCAATAGGGGTACTATTAATATTTCTCATTTGTTGTTCACAGATGATACATTAATCTTTTGTGAGGCAGACCATAACCAGGTTCAAGATCTAAAGGCTCTTCTACCCTGTTTTGAAGCAGTGTTCAGTTTGAAGGTGAATTTTGACAAATCAGAAATGGTGCCAGTTGGAAGTGTTAACAACACAAGGCAAATAGCTAGCAAGCTGGGATGTAAGGTTGCCTCTCTTCCCATGAACTGCCTAGGCCTTCCGTTGGGGGCTGCCTCAAGAGCTATTCCAATATGGGACACAATGATCGAGAAGATAGAAAGAAGATTAGCAAGCTGGAAGAGACTGTATCTATGGAAAGGTGGTAGGATCACCTTAATTAAGAGCACACTATCTAATTTACCAACTTAATTCTTGTCTCTATTCCCTATTCCAGCAAGTGTGGCATACCGGATTGAGAAACTTCAGCGTGATTTCTTGTGGAGTGGAGTGGAAGAGGAATTCAAATTCCATCTAGTCAGTTGGGAGCAAGGTATGCTCCCCAATCTTCTCTGGTGGGTTAGGTATTAGAAATATGAGAATTTTTAATCAGACATTACTTGGAAAATGGTTGTAGAGATATAATATGGAACCAGAAGCCCTATGGAAGTTGGTAATTGAGTGCAAATATGGAGGTTTTTTTCTTTTTTTTTTTTTTTTTTTTGTTGGGGGGGGGGGGGGGGGGGGTTTACTCGACATACAAGATTCGTTCTGGGTGAGGGCTCTAGGATTAAATTCTGGAGCGAGATATGGTGTGGAAACAATGCCCTAATGGATTTATTCCATTGTGTTTTCTGGGTTGCATGTGAAAAAGAAGCTTCAATGGCTGATCTCATGGTGATATAGGGGGAGCAAGTCCAATGGAATATGAATTTCAGTAGGGCGGCCCAAGATTGGGAAGTGGGCAACTTTGAGGACTTTTTTAGCCTATTGTATTCCACAAAACGAAGCAACCAGCGAGCTGATATGTTGTGGTGGATACCCGCAGGCAAAGACATTCTCGGTTCGCTCTTTCTATAAGTCTCTCACACACTAGCCTATCATTTTAATAAAATTGTTTACTTATAAAAAAAATAAAAAATAAAAAGAAACTAACTTCTAATAAGTTTCTCTGGGGTTGGGGGTGTACTAGAGCTTCAGAAGAAGATATAAACATGTGGCTAAAAGGCTGTTGAAAGAAACAACTACGAAGCACCTAGGAAAATAATGATACATCTTCCTTTTATAAAGGAATTAAAAATGTTGATTATGGTAGGTCATTCATGGCTGATAACAAGCAAACCAAATATTTACATGTCAACAAAAACTTAATTCCCACAATTACAATAACTTCTAAAACACCAAATCATCAATACAACAAAGCTTCAAAAAGCACCTTTGAACTTCCTTTCCAGATCTGAAATGAACTTTTCCACTAGCTTGATATTAGTGCCCTTGGAGTGAACCTGCAAGAAATAACAATACAAGAGTTTTTAGTGCACAAACTACTCCCTAATTGTCAATATTGGTCTGAATACCTCTTTCCATTGTTTTCCTTCATTTATATAGAAAAGGGTTACAACCGAGCACTGATTCCAACGCTTAATTGCTGCTGGTCTTACTATACACGTTAGCTGCTATTTACACATTAAGTCTATTTACTGTACACAAAGAGTCTATTTACTGTATACGTTATCTATTTATCTGCTATACTATCTAGATATAGAAAGCATCTCCGTAAAAGTATCTCTGTAACACTAATGATAAAGAAGATAATATCAAAATCAAGAATATAACACGTTGACTGTATTTAGTAAGTTACAAGATCTGAATTACAATTATAAAATTGCACGCAAAAATAGCATGAAAAGCGTGCTAAACCTATTTTCCCAAGCAATTAACCCACAATGCTGAAGTAAAAATAATGTGAGTGCAATATCTTCCAACATGGTCAAACCATCATCATTTGGTTTCTCTTCCCATTCAAACTACCTTTTCACTTCCAAATATCTCATACAAATGGGATTCTGAACCTCAATGTTGCGTCCAATTCCTAACCAGTGAAAATAACTCCTAAAAACTTTGACTCATCCTTAAGGTGAAGAATTCAAGATGACATCACTTCCAGCAATAAATGTGGCAAGATACCCAACCAAAGTAAGATTTTAAGCCTCTAGGCCAAAACAAGAACCTCAGCCCATACGGCCAAAAAGATTTACAGCATTTAATGAGTTGAGAAAAAGAAATTTTAAAAAATATATATTATAAAGAGAAGAAGACTTACCTCAATAAGAGACTTCTCATAAGAATCAAATGACATCAAAGCCCTTTGACCACTTTCAGTTGAAAGTATTCCCTGGTTGGGGGGCAAAAACAAATGATGAAAACAAACAATAAGCTAGAGAATCAGAAGATAATTTGACAGGATCTAAGCGAATCTTTCCAAGTAAGCATCTTTAGATAAAGTTTAATGAGTAACTAAAGATTGTTTACAAGAAAGGTACAGATGCACAATTTTGCTTTTTTTATGTCGAGGAATCCTAGAAACCATGCAAACAAAGCGTGTCTTTAACACAGTTAAACCCAAATCTGTGTAACGGGCCCCCATCACACAAATCAGAGTAAATCATTGGCTTTTCACCGACGGGATGTGGCTCTTAGAAATTTTTTGCACCCAAGAATTCGAACCTTAGACCTAGAGGGAGCATATACCACCAAGACCAAGGCAAAGACCACTTGAGCCAACCCCTAGGGGTTCGCTTTTACATTCTCAAACATGGATTTGAACATGCAGATACTCAAAATAGATTTCTGACATATACAATTAACTGTCATGAGCATGAACAAGGTCTAGAAAACAATAAAAATAGCATGCCATGTCAATGGACAGCTTTGCTGTCCATAATTATTCTTCTTTCCTTAATCTTCTTTTCTTATTTTACACCTTTACGACAATTACTTAGGCTTGTACAGTTAGCATATTGACAGAAGATATAGTTTCCATATTAGGCTAGAGTGCTAGAATCACTCGGCAATTAGTTTTCTTTCCATGTATAGTTCTCTTGTAAAGTTCATATATAATACACAGATCACTGAAAGGCCATTGATCCGGCTATTCACACAATATTTTGACTCACTTTGACATGGTATCAAGAGCTGGTTGAATTTTTTTTCTCTCGGTCTCCTATTTCGGCGTAAATTTGTTTTTCCTCTCCTAGGTTTCGGCTGTCGGCACTTTCTGTCTTGTTCTCGGTGCACCCATAGTCCCAGCTTCTTGTTTTCAGCCTCTGGTTTCTGGGTAGGTGCTGTCGGCACCTTCTGTCTCTGGTGTGATCCATTTTGGCAGCTTCTAGTTTCGCATCCTCTGCTTTTTCTGGGTTCGTGTTTCTCGGTCTCTCAGCTTTGGTCTGTTTTTTTGTTTTCGTGGCAGTTATAGCAACGTGGGCATTTTATTTTCTCGGATTTGTTGGATATTTTTCGGTGGTTCCAGGTCCTTCATTTTTATTTCGGTCTCCTTTATATTTCTGTGTTTTTTTTTTTGCTTTGTCTTGGGATTCCTTTATTTGTGATGGACTCTGCACCTGTGTGTGTCAAGTTTACAGGCATAAATTACTCTACTTGGGCATTTCAGTTTGAACTTTTCCTCAAGGGAAAAGATCTTTGGGGTCATATTGATGGCACGAATGTTGCCCCAAAATCCGATACTAATAAATCCAAAGATCTTGGGGCTTCTCCTTCATGGGCTGTACTTGATGCTCGGATTATGTCTTGGCTTCTTGGTTCGGTAGAGCCACATATTGTCACCAACTTGCGGGCTCATCGCTCTGCTCAATCCATGTGGAATTACTTGAAGAAGGTTTATCATCAAGCTAATGATGCTCGTCGCTTTCAGTTAGAACATGCGATTGCCATGTTTCAACATGGTAGTCTTTCCATCCAAGACTACTACTCGGCATTTCTGATTCTTTGGCATGAATATACTGATTTGGTTACAGCGGATGTTCCTGATGTTGCTCTTTCGACTATTCAGACACTTCATGAGACTAGCCGACGTGATCAGTTTCTTATGAAACTACGCCCAGAATATGAATCTGTTCGCTCCTCTCTACCGAACAGATCTCCTGTTCCTTTTCTTGACATATGTTTTGGTGAATTACTTCGCAAAGAACAACGTCTTAGTACTCAAGCTATTCTAGAGCAATCTCAAGGCAGTTCGATAGCAACTGTGGCTTATGCTACCCAAGGACGAGGATCCCCTCTAAATTCTAAAAATTTGCAGTGTTTCTGTTGCAAGGAATATGGGCATATTGCTGCCAATTGTCCTAAGAAATATTGTTCTTATTGCAAGAAGAAAGGTCACATTATCAAAGAATGTCGTATCCGCCCCAGAATCGTCAGGCCCAAGCACTTCAGACTTCTGTTATTGTTCCTCCAGCAGCAACTTATGCAGCCCATGGCTCTTCCTCAGGTGCTTCATGTAATCTTGCACCTCCTGCAGCAAATTACTGCACACCAGAAATGGTGCAACAAATGCTAATTTCGGCATTATCTGCAATGGGGTTTCAAGGTAAAAATTCTACTAAACTCTGGTATGTAGACTCTGGGGCTTCTAATCACATGACGATACTCCCATCGCTCTGTGTCATGTTCGGCCCTATGCTAGTCAATCTGCCATTCAGACTGCCAATGGCAGTTCTTTGCCCATAGCTGCTGTCGGAGATGCCTCTTCTCAATTTACTAATGTGTTTCTTGCTCCTCAGCTTTCCACGAATCTTATTTTTGATGGTCAATTAGTTGATAACAATTGTGCTGTTAATTTTTCTGGTGATAGTTGTGTTGTGCAGGACCAGGTAATGGGGAAGCCGATCGCGAAGGGACCTAAAGTGGGGCACTGTTTCCACTATTTTTACCTATTCCCGCATTTTCTCCAGTTTCTTCTATTAAGTCTTTTGCTTGTAATAATGTTCCTGATCTGAGTATGGTGTGGCATCGTCGTTTAGGCCATCCCAATACTCAGATCTTATCTTATGTATTGCACTCTGGTTTTCTTGGTAATAAAGAACGTTCTTCTTTATCTCTTAAGTGTGATTCTTGCAAACTTGGTAAAAGCAAAACTCTTCCCTTTCCTTTGCATGCTAGTAGAGCTTCTCACTGCTTTGATCTTATCCATAGTGATGTCTGGAGACCTTCCCCTGTTAGTTCACATGACAAATTTAAATATTATGTGACTTTCATTGATGATCATAGCAGATTTACTTGGGTCTATTTTCTTCGCTCTAAATCTGAGGTTTTTCGTACTTTCACTGAGTTTTTAGCGTATGTTGCAAATCAATTTTCTGCAACTATTAAGACATTACACAGATTCTGGTGGTGAATATTTATCTACTGAGTTTCAGGCATTCTTGGCTTCTAAAGGTATCATTCATCAACCTTCATGTCCCGCTACTCCCCAATAGAATGGAGTAGCCGAACGCAAAAATCGTCATCTTCTTGATGTGGTACGTACTCTCTTGTTAGAATCCTCTGTTCCATCCATGTTCTAGGTCGAGGCTCTGAAAACTGCTACTCACTTGATTAATCGTTTACCTTCCAAAGTCTTACACATGGAGTCCCCCTATTTCCGCTTGTTTGCTAAGCAACCTAGTTATGATAATCTTCGTATTTTTGGTTGTGTATGTTTTGTTCATTTACCTTCTCATGAGCGACATAAATTATCTGCTCAATCTGTTAGATGTGCACTCTTGGGATATAATGTGTGTCAAAAGGGATTTGTTTGTTATGATCCTACATTGCATCGTACACGCATTTCTAGGAATGTCATTTTCTTTGAAAATCAACATTTTTTTCCTGTAACCTCTGTGCCCTCTCCTTCTACTGTGGTACTCCCCTCCTTTGAGCAGCAATTCTCTGATCTTCCTCAAGTCAGCTCTCACTTTAAACCAGGTATTGTGTATACGAGACGCTCCCGCCCACAGCCTCTCCTGGTGGCTCATCCGATATCTAATCCTACCATGCTCCAGAACCAGTCAGTTACAGTACCTCCAGTGCCTTTGGTACGTCACTCTCCTTGAGTGTCGGTACCCCCAGATAGGTATGGGTTTACTTCTTCCAGTTCTAGCAGTTCTATTTCAGCTCTTACTGCTGCATTGTCCAATTTTGATATTCCCACTTCCTATTCACAAGCTGCCAAGCATGACTGTTGGCAACAAGCTATCCAGGAAGAAATTGCCGCTCTCGAGGCCAATCACACCCGGGACATTGAGTCATGTCCTCAAACAATTGTTTCTCTAGGTTGCAAATGGGTTTACTCAGTCAAGGTTCGATCTGATGGAAGTTTGGATCATTACAAAGCTCGGCTTGTTGCACTTGGGAATATTCAAGAATATGGTGTCAATTATGAAGAGACCTTTGCTCCTGTGGCAAAGATGACTACTGTTCGTATGATTCTAGCTCTTGCTGCTTCCAATGATTGGCCACTACATCAGATGGATGTCAAAAATGCTTTTCTTCACGGGGATCTTAAAGAGTGCATATATATGAAGCCACCCCCGGGATTGTTTTCTTCTTCGACTTCACATGTGTGTAAGCTTCGTCGCTCCCTTTATGGTCTCAAACAAGCTCCGAGGGCCTGGTTTGATAAATTTCGAACCACTTTATTACAATTCTCATTCAAGTAAAGCAAGTATGACACTTCCTTGTTTCTTCGGAAATCAGACATGGGTATTGTTGTTCTTTTGGTTTATGTTGATGATATTGTGATCACTGGTTCCGATTCTGTTTTACTTGGCCAGCTTAAGATTCATCTCTCTGAGTCCTTTCATATGAAAGATCTTGGGTCTCTCACATATTTTCTCGGTCTTGAGGTGCATCGTAGTCCATCTGGTATTTCACTCAATCAACATAAGTATGCTACTGACCTTGTGGCTACAGCTAGCCTACAGGAGGCTACCTCTGTTAATACTCTCATGGAATTGAATGTCAAGCTTCGCAAAGAGAAGGGTGATTTACTTGTGGATCCCAGTTTATACCGGAAGTTGGTAGGTAGTCTTGTCTACCTCAGCATTACTAGACCGGATATTTCCTTTGCAGTACAGCAACTCAACCAATTTCTTCAGACCCCTTGTCATTTTCATTTGGCTGTTGTCCGTAGGATCATACGCTATGTTCAGGACACTTCTGCCCGTGGCTTATTCTTTCCTGCAGGCAATTCTCCTCGCCTTACTGCTTATGGCGACGCTGATTGGGCCGGTTGTGCTGATACACATCGATCTATCACTGGTTGGTGTGTGTTCTTAGGTGATGCATTGATCTCCTAGAAGAGTAAGAAGCAAGACAGAGTTTCTAAGTCTTCTACAGAATCTGAGTACCGGGCAATGTCTCTTGCTTGTTCCGAAATTATTTGGCTTCGAGTTTTTTGCTTGCTGAGCTAGATTTTTCTGAGACTGATCCTACACCTCTACATGCTGATAATACGAGTGCTATTCAGATCACGGCCAATCCTGTCTATCATGAGCGCACGAAGCATATTGAAGTCGATTGTCACTCTATCCGTGAAGCATTTGAAGCTCGTGTTATCACTCTTCCACATGTTTCTACTGAACTACAAATTGGTGATATCTTCACTAAAGCTCTGACTCGCCATCGACATTGCTTCTTAAGTAGCAAATTGATGCTTGTTGATCAACCCGCATCAATTTGAGGGGGCTGTTAATGGACAACTTTGTTGTCCATAATTATTCTTCTTTCCTTCTAATCTTCTTTCATTATTTTACACCTATACGACATTTACTTAGGCTTGTACAGTTAGCATATTGACAGAAGATATAGTTTCCATATTAGGCTAGAGTGCTAGAATCACTCGGCAATTAGTTTTCTTTCCATGTATATTTCTCTTGTAAAGTGTCAAGATTGGTCTGAATACCTCTTTCCATTGTTTTCCTTCATTTATATAGACAAGGGTTACAACCGAGCACTCATTCCAATAGCTAGTCTTACTATACACGTTAGCTGCTATTTACACGTTAAGTCTATTTATTGTACACAAAGAGTCTATTTACTGCTATACTATCTTGATATAGAAAGCATCCTGTAACATCCCCCCTCAAATTGATGCTGGTGGATCAAGAAGCATCAATTTGTCAACCAAGAATCGATGCCAGTGCCGAGAAAGAGCTTTAGTGAATATGTCTGCAGTTTGACGTTCAGTGGAAATGTGAGGGAGTTTAATCACATGTTTGTCAAATGATTCACGTATAGAATGGCAATCGACTTCGATATGTTTCGTACGCTCATGGAAAACAGGATTAGCAGCGATCTGAATAGCACTGGTATTATCAGCGTGAAGAGGAGTGGGATGTAGCTAAGGAAAACCAAGTTCACCCAATAACCCACGAAGCCATGTGATCTCAGAGCATGCAGAAGACATAGCACGATACTCGGACTCAATAGAGGACTTGGAAACTCTGTCTTGCTTCTTACTCTTCCAAGAAATGAGTGCATTGCCTAAGAACATGCACCAGCCAGTAACAGAGCGACGAGTATCTGCACATCCGGCCCAATCAGCATCACTATACCCCACCAACTGTAAGGAAGATTCTTTAGGAAAGAACAACCTGCGTGTAGAGGTGCCCTTCAGATATCGGATAATGCGACGGACAGCGGCTAAATGAAGGATGTCGGGGAGCCTGAATAAATTGACTAACTTGCTGTACAGCAAAAGAAATGTCAAGACGAGTAATCGTCAAGTAGTTCAAACTCCCAACAAGCTGCCGATACAAGGATGGATCTGATAGAAGCTCCCATTCTTCCTGTCGCAACTTAAGATTTACCTCCAAGGGAGTAACAACAGAGTTACCTGATTAGAGACCACCCAATGAAATGACGTCCTGCGTATATTTGTGCTGGTGTAACAACGTACCAGTTGGAGTAAGCTGTACCTCAAGGCCAAGAAAATACTGCAGGGGACCAAGATCTTTCATGTGAAAAGAGGCCTTGAGATGCTATTGTAATTGCTTAATTAACTCAGTATCGGAGCCAGTGATCACAATGTCATTGACATATACGAGAAGCAATACGATTCCTGCAGAAGTCTTGCGAAGAAAAAGAGAGGAATCAAACTGACTCTGAGTAAAATGAAAAGCAAGCAGGTTAGAGTGAAATTTGTCAAACCATGAACGCGGAGCCTATTTCAGTCCATACAAGGATCGGCGTAGCCGACAAACCTCTGAGGAAGGTGTAGCAAACATGCCAGGAGGTGGGGACATATAGATTTCTTCCTTCAAATCCTCATGTAGAAAAGCATTCTTCACATCCATCTGCCGGAGAGACCACCCTTGCGACCCGGCAAGTGCCAAGATAGTTCGCACAGTAGTCATTTTGGCAATAGGTGCAAATGTTTCTTCATAATCAATACCATACTCCTGTCGGTTCCCAAGAACCACAAGACGAGCCTTGTATCTGTCCAATGAGCCATCAGCTCGAAACTTGGTTGAGTAAACCCATTTATAACCAATAGGTTTGACATCAGAGGGACAAATTATAAGGTCCCAAGTGTGATTGTCTTGAAGAGCTTGGATTTCCTCTTGCATGGCCTGTTGCCAACACGCTTGGGTGGATGCCTGGGTATAAGAGTGAGGAACATAAATAGTGTCGAGAGTGGCAGTAAGCGAGATGTGTAACCCGGGTGGACTACCGAGGTATAGGATCCGCAAAATCAGATGACGGATCAGTGTCTGGAAGGGGCGTTGAAATAAGGGGAAGACGTCGATGATACACCAAACCTGGTTGAAATCGCTTAATAGAAGAAGACACATCATCAAAAGCGGGAAGAAGAGTAATAGGAGGATCAGAAATAACCTGAAACTGAAAGAAATATTGATTTTCAAAGAAAATCACATTCTGTGAGATTCGGGATTTATTTGCATGAGCATCATAACAAACAAATCCTTTATGAGTAGGACTATATCCCATAAAGGCACATGTGACAGACTGTGCAGCAAGCTTGTGACGCTCAACAGGTGGCAGATGAACAAAACAAACACACCCAAATGTATGAAAGGATTGATACTTGGGAGATATGCCAAATAATCGAAAATATGGAGAATCATAATCCAGAGTAGTAGTAGGCAAACGATTGATCAAATAGACAGCAGCAGATAAAACTTCTACCCAGAACTTAGAAGGTACAGAAGAATCAATCCATAAAGTACAGACGACATCTAAGAGATAACGATTTTTATGCTCAGCGACTCCATTTTGTTGAGGAGTATAAGGACAAGAACGCTGAGAAATGATCCTCTTTTGCTGAAGAAAAGTTTGAAAAGAATGAGACATGTACTCTCCCCCTGAGTCGGAGCGTAAAGTTTTGATACGAGTACTAAATTGTGTCTCAACAAACGCAATAAATTTTTGAAAGACAGAAAATACGTCATCTTTAGATCGGAGAAAATATATCCAGGTGAATCGAGTATAATCATCGATAAACGTCACAAAATAACGATACTGACCATGAGAAATAACAAGACTCACACCCCAAACGTCAGTATGCACGTTCTCAAAACAGTTAGAAGCACGACTACCATACGCAGGAAAAGGTAAAATTTTACTTTTACCAAGACGACAAATAGCACAATCAAAAGATACAGGAGAAGAAGAAAATGAATCTTTATTGCCCAAAAAACCATGTTTCATAAGATGAGTCAAGACAACAGAATTAGGATGACCTAATTTCTTATGCCAGACTTCATTGGTATTGGCAATAGCCGTACAAGCAAGGGAAACAACATGAAGAATAGAAAACTGTAAGGGAAATAAACGTCCTATTTTAGGCCCTTTGCAATCACCGTCCCCGACACCTGATCCTGCACAAGACAATCACCACGAGAAAAATGAATATCACAATTATTATCTACCAATTTTCCAACAGAAATCAAATTGGTAGACAATCCAGGAGAGACAAAAACATCGCGAAATGAAGAGTCCAAATTACCAACAGCAGTAATAGGAAGAGTACTACCATCAACGATCTGAATATTTTGCACGCCTCTATACTTACGAACACCATGGAGACCCTTTATATTACTAGTCATATGATTAGAAGCGCCCGAATCAACAATCCAAGAAGTTGAGTTAGTACTCGTACCTTGCAGGCCTAAAGCCGTAAAAGTAGACACAATCATTTGTTGAACCATTGCTGGTGTGAGAACAAATGAATCAGAGCTTACAGTAGGCGGCGCAGAAGATGAAGAAGAAGACTGTACAGCAGCCTGAAAAGCTTGGGATTGGCGATTCTGAGGCCGTACTCGACAATCTTTGATGAGATGACCTTCTTTCTTGCAGTAGTTGCAAACTTTCTTACGACAGTTGCGAGCAATATGACCAAATTCCTTGCAACTGAAACGTTGCAACTTGTTCCTCCCTCTCCCTTGTGCTGCATAGGCTACATTCACAGTGTCAGAAAAGACCTTCTCAGAAGTCATACCTATTTGAGTGGATAACCGCTGTTCTTCACGCAACAAATCTCCCAAACAAATATCCAAAGAAGGAACCGGATTACGGTTCAACAAACCAGCTCGAACGGGCTCAAATTCGGGTCGAAGCTTCATTAAAAACTGATCCCGTTAACTCTCAGCATGAACTGCTTGAAGAGCCGCGAGTGCTGCAGTGGGAACCTTAGCATGAACAATGGCAGAATACTCGCACCAAATGTTAATAAAACCAGAATAAAATTGTGCGATAGGTAAATTGCCTTGACTATAATTACTAATTTCCAATTCTAATTGGAACTTCCGAGCACTATGATCTTGGTGGTAAATGCAGTGAAGATAATCCCACATAGCCTGAGCCGTAGTAAAACATCGAAGATTGGTCACAAGGTGAGACTCAATCGTCCCCAATAGCCAAGAGATTACCTTGGCATCCTTGACCTCCCATTGAACAAATTCTTTTTCATCAGTGGGAATTTTAGCAGAATTATCAATATGATTTGATAATTCTTTTCCTTTCAAAAATATCTTAAACTGAAATTCCCACGTAGGAAAATTCTTTCCAGTAAAGCGAACAATAGTATTTTCAATAGACATGATGAAAAGCACTTAGAAAAATATGCTCTAAGTAGTCAATCAATTAAGCTGCAAGCCTAACTTAAATTAGGACCAAAATAAGCCAAAACTGATAAAGGCCCAAAGTCACGGTAATAAGTCTACTCCCAAAATAAAAAGGCCAGCCCAAACAACTGAAATTCCCACGTATAGAAAGCAGAAAATTTCACCCAGAAAATTTCGATACTCACCAAAGGAGACACCCGCACAAATGAATCGGCAAACCGATAGGCCCGATATCACGCAGAGAAGAAGGTGCACCCCGCACCGACGTCAACCAGAGGAAGCCGAGCACCTCGCAACCGCCACAGAAACTGCCGTCTGCCACAGAGAGAGCCGACAGTCCCACAGTGACCCAGCCACCACAAAACAAGCACCGCGAAAGAGAAGAACTTGCCAGGAAACAAACGGCAAACCAAACCACGACAGAAATGACTGATGGTCACTCAGCCACCCACAGACAACGCCGATGGCCACAGACGGTGCCGACATCCACACAGCCACCAAAAATACGAACCCACCACCGAGAACAACCGAAACAGCCGAGAACCACCACAAATAGTTCCGACGCCACAACCAAGAACAACCGAGAGCAAGAAAATCTTGCAGAAATAGAGGGAAAAAAAAATTCCTCCTGTCGCACACGAAGGATTTAAACCACAGAGATGAATATCAGGTTAGGGGCTCTGATACCATGTCAAGATTGGTCTGAATACCTCTTTCCATTGTTTTCCTTCATTTATATAGACAAGGGTTACAATCGAGCACTCATTCCAACAGCTAGTCTTACTATACACGTTAGCTGCTATTTACAGGTTAAGTCTATTTACTGTACACAAAGAGTCTATTTACTGCTATACTATCTAGATATAGAAAGCATCTCTGTAACATAAAGTTCATATATAATATACAGATCACTGAAAGGCCATTGATTCGGCTATTCACACAATATTTCGACTCACTCTGACATGCCAATTACCACAGACTCAATGAAACAAGAGTCATTGTAATAACACCACATTTTTTTTATAGGTAAACGATTAAATTGTTATTAATAAGAATATGCATAGCCCATGTACACAAGGGGGTATACAAGAGATAACACCTATTTAGGAGGAAGAAAGAGAAACAAGAAACTCATGAATATCAAGGCCATTAAAATCTATAGCTTTGGCCCAAAGAAAAAGAGTTCTAACAAATATTAATATTATCTCCTCCATAGAATGCTCCTTGTCTTCAAATGTCCTGTCATTTTGTTCCTTCCAAATGCACCATAGAAGACATATAGGAATCATTTTCCACAACGCTGAAATTTGTGGGATACCGCCGAGATGTACCCAACATGCCAAAAGCTCAGCCGCTGTAGCAGGCATAAGCCAAGCTAGTTATACCCTGCTGGATACATCAACCCAAAGTGCTCTAGCAATCTCGCAATGTAGTAGGAGATGGTCCATTGTCTCCCCACTTTGTTTACACATACAACAACATTCTACAATGATCACCCCAAGTTTCTGTAGGTTATCCCCAAAGCCACTGTCTAGGCAAAAAAATCCGCCCTCGGGGGGGCCTCGTTTCTCCAAATTCGTCTCCACGGAAAGTGATTAATTTGCAAGTGTGTGAGGGCCTTATAGAAAGAGCAAACTGAAAATGTACTTTTCCTAGTAGGTGTCCAGCACAAAGTATCAGCTCCTTGAGTGCTCGGTCTCATGGAGTATAAGAGCTAGAAGAAATTCTCAAAGTTGCTGACTTCCCCATCTTGGGCCGCCCTAGTGAAGCTCACATTCCACTGGAATAAATCCCAAACCCTTTCCATAAGTTCGGCCACTAAAGCTTCTTTCTCACGTGCAATCATGAACACTTCAGGCAATAAGTCTTTAAGAGCTCTGTCGCCACACCATATGTCATGCTAGAATTTAATTCTTGAGCCACCTCCCATCACAATTCTAATATGACGAGCAAAAGCCCCCCACCCTCGCCTGATATGCGTCCATAAACCCACACCATAAGTCTCGCTCACCTATTTAGAACCCCCCCCCCCCCCCCCCGACCTCCATACCTAGAATCAATCATCAACTTCCATAGAGCTTCAGGTTCGGTATTATGGCGCCAAAGTCATTTCCCAAGTAAAGCCCGGTTGAACAATCTCAGGTTTCATACTCCCAAGCCACCAGAAGGGATTGGAGAGCATATTGTGCCTCACTTAACCAAATGAATGGGATATGTGGATAGTACCTCGATGTGTATCACCAACCAAGAAACCAATCAAGAAGCCACTGTTAACCATCACTGACATCATTTTGCTAAGTGCCTCCATGACTATGACAAAGAGAAGTGGGGACAAGGGATCCCCTTGCCTTAAGCTTCAGGAACTGTTAAAAAATCCAATTGGACAGCCATTCACCAAAAATGAGAACCTCACTATCTATATGCACCATCTAATTCATGTAAACCACCTCTCCCCAAAACCACATTTCCCCAGCAAGTCCAACAAAAAGTCCCAATTGACATGACTGTAGGCCTTCACCATGTCTAACTTACACAAGAGACCCAAATTACCCACTTTTATTCGACTATCAAGGCATTCGTTAGCTATAAGAACTGAATTCAAGATCTGTCTTCTCGTACGAATGCATTTTGCAGTTTCGTAATGATCCACCCTAAAATCTACTAAGTCGGTTTGCGAGCACCTTGGATATAATCTTATATACCCCATTCACAAGGCTAATGGCCTGTAATCCCTAACCTCTGATGCCCCATTCTTTTTGGGAATAAGTTTAATAAAAGTGGTGTTAAGGTTTTTCTCAAATTTTCCAACCGAAAAGAATTCATGAAATACCTTCATTAAGTCCTCCTTCACCACCTCCAAGCAGGTTTGGAAGAAACCCATAGAAAATCCATCCGGCTCTAGTGCCTTATCTTTTACCATGTTTTTTACCACTTCATGAACCTCGGCCTCCTCAAATGGCCTCTCCAACCAGGTGACATGCTGCTGTTCAATGGACTCAAAAGCTAGCCCATCGATCTTTAGCCTCCACCCCTCAAGTTCGGTAAGTAACTGCTCAAAATAACCAGCCACATGATCCTGGATCATCAGGATCTCCATACAAACAGCTCCATCGATATTCAACATCTCGATGGCATTGGTTCGCCTATGAGACTTTGCCACTCTATGAAAGAACTTTGTGCTACGATCACTTTCTTTCAACCGCAAAGCCCGTGATTTCTACCCGAAGAAATCTCCTCCAATAAGGTGACCCTTTCTAGTTATGAGATCAGTTCTATCTTCCAAACAAGTTCCTCCAATGAAGTTGATTCTCTCCTAAGCCCTTTCAAGTTCATGAAGCTCCTCCAGTAGTGACTTCTTGCGGTTACCTACATCACCATAAACCTGCACATTCCAAAGTTTTAAATCTTTTTTCAGAGCTTTCAACTTACTTGCAAGAATGAAACTAGGAGCGCCTTGGATCTGGTAGGAGGACCATCATTATCTAACCCGTTCCACAAAACATTCCGTCTTTAACCATATATTCTCAAATTTAAAGTATCTTCTTCCTCCTTGAATTCCTCCACAATCTAACAAAATAGGGAAATTATCAAAACAAAAGCGAGGCAATCGTTTTTGACATACCTCCGAGTAATGAATTTCCCTTTTCGGGGAGACTAAAAATCTATCCAATCTCGATCACAACTTATTATTGGACCATGTGAAGATACCACCCATAAGAGGAAGATCCACCAAGCCAGCTCAAAAATACAGTTCAAAAAATTCACCATGGCTGATCGCAACCTGCTATCTCCTGATCTTTCACTTGGGAATCGCACAACATTAAAATCCCACCAATGCACCACGGCAAGCCCCACCAGCTGTATAACCCAGCCAACTCCTCCAAAGAAGGGTTCTACTGCTGTCCACTGTCAGCCCATATATTCCAGCGAAAGCCCACTGTTATCCTCCACATTTTGAAATGAAACAGCCATTGTGTACTCCCAAATATACTCCTCTATTTTTGTCACCACCCTTCTATCCCACATGACTAGTACTCCATCTGATACTCCAGTTGAAGCCAAAAAGACCCAATCTACATATGGACAACTCCATAAGCTTTTGACCATGCTTCGTGGAATATATTCCATTTTGGTTTCCTGCAAACACACAATATCCGCCTTCCACTCTCGGAGCAAGTTTTTTATCTGCAGGCGCTTATTTAGTTATTAAGCCCTCGGACATTCCATGATATAATCTTAGGCTTCATGGAGACCCCCTCCCTCTTGGTCTTTCTCGACTTGAGCTACCCTCATAATTGATAGACCACGTCAATCTCTTGAGCTCCCACTGTTTTTTTGCGCCAGATTTAGACCTACAGTCCAATTCATTAATTTTGCACAGAGGATCTGTCAACTGTAATGTTTCCACATTGACTTCCCCCACACCATCAACCATCGCTATTTCCACTTCCCCACCCTCTGTGCCTTCCATCAGCTAATTCTATCCACCTCAGCAAGATCGCAATTAGCCAACACGACAGAAATTGAGATATATGCAGGTAGAATCGTCAACTCCACCATAGGCTGACCCACCAGAGAACATTCCTCCATGAGGATCAACCCCTGTTCCTCTATGCTCTCTGTCGGTATCTTCTGTCCACTCCTTGCCAGGAAAGAGTCGGTCGTCATAATGGGTTTGTGAAAAACCGTGTTTGCTACCGAGACGACCCTCTCCAACGGCATATCTACCATCACCTCCACTGTCGATGGATCCACTGTCTGCGAGGAGACCACTGACACCCAAGTCCTAGGCCCAAGCCCATTTTCCCTTTCCCTTTATCTCCTGATGGGCCCCCTTTTTAACTGCCCACTTGAAGCAACCCTCCTGCACTACCCACATTTTTACCTCCTGTATCAAAGCCCATCTCTCGAATGAGGCCAGATTCATTCACACTAGGGCCCACTTCAATACCCCTTTTCTCCAAGCCCACCCCCATATCTCTTTTCTCCTTTTCACATTGTATTCACGTCCAGAAGCACAGAGAGTACGTTCCCCTCTGCCAGGCCGACAGCTGGCCTGCCACAGCCACCCTTCCTCTGCACAGTGCCTATCCATATTGTACGAGGATCGCTATACCCCTGTCCATTACCCACACTTGCAGAGGCTCCTCTTGGAACTTCCTTGGCACTACTACCTCCACCATTGTCACTGGATTGCGCCAGCTTCGATGATGCCACCAAAGCCTCCCTATAGGAGCAATGTTGTTGTTGAGGCTTACGGTTCAGCCCTCTTCCTTCTTTAACGAAATCCCACAGCACCTCCATCATCCTCCTCCATCCCTTCCCTTCCACCTCCTCTGGTACAAAGATGAAACTATGCCTACTACCACCACCATATTCCACTACTGCCATGTACCAACCGCAAGTGTTAGAGCACCTCAATGAGATGAAACTGCAGTTCCCTTCACGTACAGTGGTATAAAAATCCTTTGTTGCACCCTTCAAAAAGTCCTCTATTGCTTTGGCAAGCCACTACACCGTGAACAATCCCAATCTCATCTTATTCATGACCTTCCAACTTCTCTCAATGATGAGGAGTGAACTTCCTTCCATAGAAAATGAAAACACCTTTGATTCAACCAGTAAATGTTTTGGAAACCTCAGTTTGGTCACCCCTAAAACTCTAAGCTCACCGAAATCTAACCATCACCGAAAAGAAACCACCATCTTGGTTGTACAGAACACCTAGATGCGATTGGTTGTACAGAGAGAAGATAGAGAGTTAGACCCTTAGCACAAAAAAAATTTAACACCACATTTACAAACTACACAGCAGTAAATCCCTTTGCCAATATCTTAAATCTGTACATAAAAGCATCAAGGTAATCGTTTCAACTGAAAGCTCCCAAGCAATTATAATACATAACCACCCCGAATTTCCTTTCTTTGCAGGAATTTCTAGAGATCCCATCTTCATGTAGGATTGGGTGCCTAGTAAGGATCATTTTACACGCAGTAGAACACTTGGTTATTACATTTCATAAACATCTCCCTATACAAAGGGAAATTGCTTGGGGCACAGACCCAAGCACAAAATAGAACATGTGATGGGCAAAACAGATTTACTGTTCATGCACAGTTCAAACTCATGTTTTGTCTCTCCCGTGTTGTATTTTGTGTTCAAGTCTGCGCGTGTGGCATGACTCATACAAAAGACATGGCACAAAACCCTCCATTTGCCTTTCTTGCTCCAGATATCAAGATGACTGAGAAGGAGCTGTCTCATCTTATAGATTCCAAAACTACAGTTTTATTAAGATCAAAATGAAACTAACAATATGACTCTGTAGATTGAATAAACTGAGGTATAGTTTATCACCTACGCACAAGTTGTGCAAAGAACCAGACACTTGATTTTGATCTTCTACAACTTTACATTTCTAAACCAATCAGAGGCCAGGTATCAAGTGCATTGAAATAAAAGCAACCAAGGGAAGCAAAACTATACTGTCCAATGCCATTCGTTTCCAGAAAGGGTAGAGCTATATGGACCTTTGTTCACTTACCCGAAGAGCTTGTGCAGTCATATCAACTATCTTAACAGAATCATCCATCAGGTACTTTTTCAGAAGTCTCAAAACTGCAATCAATAGTTCTTCAGATACGCCAGTAACCATGTGAAAATTGAGTTCTGTAGCAGAGTCATGATTAATAGGTCGCCAAACATGCATGTGACTAGACTCTCCAGGAAAATGGAAAACAACACAATGTGGGTCCCCAATACCAACCTGCAGTCACAATCAACACAGAATGTTGCAGGTCCAGTTATATGAAGCCTATAATACTAATTACAAATAGAAATGATTTAATAGTGATACCCTAGAAATGAAATCAGACACCAATGCTCTAACACTATCAGCGTCATCCGAACCACATAAACGGACAAGTGTCCAGACTGCAGGCACAATCTCATGGTCACCATCCCAATATCCATTTGTCACGAGATCTTCTGCATTCATTCCTATCCGAAAAGTTTCGTCCATGAGTAACTTCTTGTGCAGTGCCTGGAGACTGGAAGAGCATACCAAGTGTATACAGCATATCAGCCGCACTTGCAAGCCATTTTAGATCAATAGAATTTAATTGACAAAAAATATACCTATATACATTATATAAATTGCAAACAGAACAAATAATATGATAAGCAGTTTAATAGCATACCAAATTCCCAGTATTTTATCAAAATATGAAGTTCTTTATACTTTATTTACCATTTGAGGCAAAATCAGACCATAACTCAGTTTCAATGAACTTTGCAAGTACAGACAAGAATGGAAGACAGGAAATCACCTCCACAAAAGTAACCTTGGTGGAAGGTAGAAAGATCTCTTCACAAACTAAAAAGGCCAAGTAAAGGGGGAAAAAAGTTAAAACAAGATGTGAAGTAAATCTAAATCTCTATAATAGCAATTTAATCCATTAATAGTTGAAAATATTCTACCTTCAATAAGTGGTCTCTAGGAGAGTAGGCTTGGCACAATTCCTGATGGAACTTTCTTATTCCCTCAAATATATCTATCTCAGGAAAGGGTTCCAATTCCTGCCATAACAAAATTGCCAATTCATAGACTGTTTCCACCAGGTCGAGTATAAGCCTTAATTACACATGAATGGAATCTACTTCCAAGGACTCGAACGTACTCTGATATAATCGTAAAGAGCCGGATCAGAGTCCACAGTTAGATGGAGAAGCAACGACAAAACTTGAGATGATCTACTGCCTGAATGTTCTCCATTAGCTTCAGATGGAATGCAACATGCCACCAACTTTGACACCAGAAACTGTAATGACACAAAATCAGAAGGGGGACAGAGCATGTTTAGGAAGATTTAGAAAGAAAAGAGAAAAATAATTGTGATTTGAAGATCAACAATCAACAAATACCTGAAGTTGTTCACCGAGCACACTGACAATTTCTTTGGATGGATTACTTCTAAAAGTACTTAGCAATGTGGAGATGATACAACAACATTGGTCTTGTAAAGCATGGCAACCAATGAATTGTCCAACCAAGTTGAAAAGATAACTGGCATCAGAAAGCAAAAATGTTAATATAGACCAAATATAGAAACACAAGGAAGCACCCCCAGACCAAGAAAACCCTTAACTGAAAAGAGGTTAAAGCAGATCAGAAACAACCACCACAAAATACACCAAGAACCCCAGCAAACAATATACTCTTGAACTTTCCTGATCGATCAATAGAAGCCAAGCCAGAAGGCTTTTTCCCACCCGTAAATAAATACCTCACCATGAAAACTGCAACTTTTCATTTCATCCAACCACCCCCCCCCCCCCCCCCCCCCCCCTCCCCCAAGGTGCAGGCACAAAAGACGAGAAACAAACATGACACTTGCGAGAAAAAAAAAATCCTGTAATGTTTCATTAAGAGAGAAGGTTCTTCAGAAAGATAAAGCAGTTAGTACAAATAAAAAGACGAAAAAAAAATGGTATAATGAAAGAGGGTGCTACATGAATTGCTTTTGATGACAAAGCAATTATAACATATTTCAAAGCCCAAAGTTAGTTAAAGCTAAAGAACCCACAACATCTAAGAAGAGCTTTTGACGGAAATTTAAATGTAAGGGGCCTCAAACAACACCTCCACCACCTCTTAAAACCAAAAATACATACCAATTGGATAAATTCTCAGTACTAAACACTAATAACTAAAACATAAGGTCTCTCAATCTGAACTCACGTGGAAGAGCTTGAAACAGCAGCTCTGTGCCAAGAATATTGATAAGCACCTCAATTCCAGCCAACCGATGGCATTTATGCCTATGATGAACTGCTGCTGCTATTTTATAATGCATTTCCACTATAAACTGCATGATGAAAATAGTAATTCATTTCAAAAAATGAAAAGGAAATGCTGAGAGCTGATGAAGAGATCTGGAATTTAAAATTGAAACTGAAAATATCCAGAAAAGAAATATCATTATGAAGTTGTGAAGTTGTAGCATCACCATGAAAACTCTATCTGGCCTAAAAATGTTAATCTTGTCAACAACACTAGCAGTTATAGGATTGTCCTCCCTGCATAAGTCCAATGAGGAAAAAAATGGGAACATAGAAACTAAAGAAAGGAAGACAGACAAATGAAAGAGTGGTGAGGCAATGCACATTTCCAAAAAACCATCAACAACTGTTTGAATCGCATGTGCTATTGTATCTCTGGAAAAGAAAGGGACTGGAGGATCTGATGCACAAGAGGCAAGAGACAGAATGTAGCTGACAATTGATACCTACAAATTCAAAGCAGCATGATGACATATTATGAGCAAACTCCTCAAAGTTCCCTAATTCCAGAAAGGAAAAAAATGAATTAGATCTAAATCTCAATCAACCAAACAAACCAGGCATTGGATAATTAAATACAGCAAGATGCACATGGAAAATAGTATAATTCTAAAATGACTTGATTCTCACATAGCATTAATTTAGTAGTCCAACAAGATGTCCAAATAAGAACATAGGATTACTAATTCTTTGCCTTGAAAAAAAATTAAATGAAAGGAAGCCATTGTTTCTTGAATTTCACATAATTTCTTGGACTAAAAACATGCTTCCTTCTACCATATAGTAAATTATACTACTTATCAAAAAATAGATATAGTAACTTATACTATCGAGATGATTATTTGAAGAGCCATGAGATGATGTGATGTGTTTTAAATTAGGTTAACACTTTTCATGCATGCCATAGAGCCTAAACTCACATAATCATCAACCAATATAATTAAAAAAAAAAAAGAGAGAGAGAGAGAGAGACAAGAAAATCATGGGCAAACCATATGTTTCTTTATGAGTTTATAAAAATAAAAATAAAAATAAAATAAAATAAATAAAAAAATAAAAAAACAGAGAGACAAGTAAATCATGGGCAAACCATATGTTTCTTTATGAGTTTGTCACGTTCATTCTCAGATATCTCAGCAAGATGCAAAATCGAACTCTGAAGAACAACTGCTCCCTTTTCCCAACCAGATCTCCTACTGCAATGCAATGCCATACAAACAGCGAAGATTGGCACAAACTGACTTTTAACCAGAACTGCCAGTGGTTGAGAAGCAACCTGGTATAAATTCACTGTCAGATGAATGACAAATTATGCAGCAAAATACTCGAGACAGAAAAGAACCAGAGACAAGAACAATCAACACAAAAGTTTCATGCCCAGAAGGGAAATTTACACAATATATTTCCTGTTATCATTTAACAATGACATTTAGAAACATGTGTTCAACCCAAGAAATATATATTACAAGCTGAAAAACTTAAGAGGTTCCATCCCCTCATAAAGAAAATGGAATGGATATTAGAAGTTGCTAATACCTTTGCAACCCAGCATAGGTTGGACCTATCTCCGTGCAGAACCAGAGCTGGAAGAAGCCAGTGGCAAAAATACTGGATGAAATAACTAGGTTCAGCATCTGAAACAAAAAGTCGACGTACCTACAAAGAACAGTTGCAACATGTTCAGACGGAATGAAAAAAGATGCAATATCGCAAAAATAAAATAAATATTAGGAAATATAAAACTTCAATAATGCAATAGACCATATAAGATAGGTAACATTTGTTTTAAAAGTAGGACAGGTAACATGGAAATTTCAATCAGTTGAGCAACCACTATTGCATGCACATATATGGAACTAAAAATAAACATGTAATTAGATGCAATTTTTTTTTAACTCATCAAAAAAATTTTATTTCCAACCACCAATTTTGATCTCCACCTCCCTCATTCTGTCCCCATCTTTTTCAAAAGAAAAACCCTACTTATCAATGAGAATGTTATGCAAAAATAATGCAAGACAGTTTTGCTCACAGATTATAAGAAAAAAAGGGGCAATATTCTAACATTTCGTTATTGGTGGAGGAGAATCTATTGTAGTCAGATTCCTCAATAAATATGTTAAATTGTGGACACATCGTCCCCCAATAATTTTTTAGCAAATTGTTAATGGCTGCTACTTTTCTACCATGTTGTATGTAACAAATGTATTTTGATGGCAAGTGTCAGTTCAAAATGTTCTTCTCCTGTCTGGGTTTAAAGGTACAAAGGTGTCCTAATGTAAAAGATAAATACATAAATAATTTAAAAAAAAAAATTGCAACTGAATCAATTAACCTGATTGAAATCCACCTTTAATTTTTGCTAAAAATTGCAAGACTGAATATTTTGACTCCGTATCTTTATAAACTTTGTGCTGAACTAACATTAGGTGCAACATGTGTTAAATATGATAGCAAGATCCCTACCTATGTTTAACAAAATAAATTCAACAGTCGTTGGGGGTTGCTCGAACAAGCTAAGACAAATTAAAATGGTTCCTAGGGGAAAACGTAGTATATTACCTCCACAAGTGCAGCTAAACTTACACCACAAGCAACCCAGCAAAAGATTATCGATCCCATGAGTTCTTCCATGTACTGCAAAAGGGAAATTCAATATTACTAGAGAGAGGTAAACTTTCAAGTAATCTTGATCATTAACATAAATGTTCTCAAGAATCTTTAGGGCAATAAACAGTCCAACCAGATTCAAGAAATTTTACTTACTGCCAGAAGAAACGGCTAATTCACAGGCCAAGATTTTACAAAAATCAATAAAAGAACTCATAGGATTGTAAGAAAAAACCAGATTCGGGCGTTAAAGGCACTTCTACTTTGCTTTAAAGCTGTATCCGGTTTGAAGTGAACTTATCGAAGTCAGAGTTGGTTCCAGTTGGTAACGATCGCAACATCCGGTTGTTGGCTAACACTCTTGGATGTAAAGTCTCCACTTCTCCTATGAAATACCTTGGCCTTCCTTTGGATGTAGTAATTGTAAAGTCTCCACTTCTCCCATGAAATACCTTGGCCTTCCTTTGGGGGTAGTAATTGAGAAGATTGAACGTAGATTGGCAAGTTGGAAGAGATTGTCTTTGTCGAAAGATGGTAGGATCACCCTAATCAAGAGCACTCTGTCCAATTTGCCAACTTATTTCTTATCTTTGTTCCCAATTCTAGCGAGTATGCTCCCCAATCTCTTATGGTGGGCTGGGAATTAAAAATATAAGGGTATTCAATCGGGCTCTTCTTAGGAAATGGTTGTGGCGGTATAATATGAAAGGGGAAGCTTTATGGAAGTTGGTGATTGACTTCAAGTATGGATGTTTGTTGGGAGCGTGGAGCACTAGTTAGGTACGTAGGGTTTACGGAGTAGGAGTATGGAAGCACATTAGAAGGAAGAAGGGGGGGGGGGGGGGGGGGGGGGGGGGGGGGGGGGGGGGGTTTGCTCGCCACACTAGAATTGTGTTGGGAGACTGATCTGAACAAAATTCTGGTATGACTTATGGTGTGGAGACAGCACCCTTAAGGACTCATTCCCTATAATTTTCAGGATTGCATATGAGAAAAAAGCATCAGTGGCTAAACCCATGGTGTCTAGTGACCTAGTCCAATGGAATGTAAGTTTCATCAAGGTGGCCCACGATTGGGAAGTTGGCAGCTTTTCGGATTTTTTCAGACTCTTGTAATCCATGAGACCGAGTACTCAAAGAGCTGACACTATGGCGGGTACCAGCTAGAAAAGGTACATTTTTTGTTTATTCCTTCTATAAGTCCCTCACACATCCACAAAACAATCACTTTCCATGGAGAAGGATTTCGAGAAACAAGGTGCCTCCCAAGGTGGCATTTTTTGCTTGGACAGCTCTTTTGGGTAAGACTTTGACGATGGATAATTTACGGATACACAGGGTGATTATAGTGGACAGGTGTTGTATGTGCAAAAAAAAAAAAAAAATGGTGACACTGTGGATGATCTTTTACTGCATTGTAAGATTTCTAGAGCGTTATGGATAATGTCTTCAGAAGGTTAGAGCGAGCCTGGGTTATGCCTGCTACTGTGGTCGAGCTTCTGGCAAGTTGGACGAAGCTGGGCGGTATTCCACGAATCACAGCTATGTGGAAGATGGTTCCTAGTTATATTCTATGGTGCCTATGGCAGGAACGAAACGATCCAACTTTTGAAGACAGAGCGCTCATTGGAAGAGATTAGATTACTCATTGTTAAAACTTTATTCCTATGGGCTAAAGCTGTATATTTCAATGGCCTAGACTTTCATGATTTTCTTGTTTCCATTTGTTCTTCTTAAATAGGTGTTACCTCTTGTATACCCCATTGTGTACTTGGGTTATACCTATTCTTATTAATACAATCATTTATTTATAAAAAAAATAAAAAATGATTGTAAGAAGATGGTGGCTACCTCAAAGATTTTACGTCAATTTCAATTGGACTGTTGCACATTATTGATCTTATTTCCAGCTCTTAGGACTTTATGCTCTTTTTCCCTTTTTTGCTAGGTGCACCACTTGTATACCACCCCTCCGTACTTGGGTATCACCATAAATTTTAACTTATTTATCAAAAATTAAAAAAATAAAATAAAATGAGGCTTATATTCATCACCTTTAATATAGATGTATACTTGAGCTGCCGAGATAGATTATGAAGTACTGCATAGACCAATTCCCTGAAGGAAAAAGACTACTGATTTAAAGAAACTAACCATAACCAATTGATAATGAAAACACAAAATATAGAACGGGGTTTTGCACCTCTGACAAGGATCAATAGCAGCAACCACGCTGATCATAAATACAGCCTGCATGAGCAATAAAAATCACGGAATAAATACACAGAGATATCTTCAAAAACCTGCAGGATGTTATAAGTTAACAGGTTTACATCGCTTAGTTACTACTCTGCTGAACACTGATTGAAACAAGTTTTTAAACATTCTAGGAAATTAACCATAACAGGAAAATGAAATGCATCAACGACAAATAGATTACTTATAAAAGAATTTATATATGAATTTGCATAGGAAAATTGCCTGTCACTAGAAGTCATACTCATCTATCATGTACAATCATCAGACATCCCTCCACTTTGACTGCTGAATGCAAGGTATAGATCATAGCCATTATAATTGACACTTTGGGAAACCAAGAAGCTAGGCCTTTCACGAATGAACATCTTCACCATCTTTGCATATTCATTTGTCATTTTGTGGAAGTAAACATATTAATTTGGGGCCTTGTTTCACATTCTAATACAGTGCCTTTATTTTTCTTTTATTGGACTGGTTGCGCTTTTCCCCACATACCAGATATGTTCAAAAGAAAAAGAGGAATGCAGAAAATAAAAATCATGCTCCAAATTAATATATATTGAAAAGGCAAGACAAGGCAATATTTACCTCCAACTCCACTTTCTCACTATACAAAGCAAGATGCATAAGAGTAATAATAACAGTCTCCATTAAGGGACGAGGCTGAGGACCAGCAGCTAGGACTTCCTGTGCAGTAACAAGTTTTTCTTTTGAGGAAAGCACCAAAGCAACCCCAAAATTGGAACTAGAAAGAATATTAATAATTGTTAGTATTAATAATCACCGTGCGGTAATCTAAATAACAATATATGTTACTAAAATCTCACACATCTATGAAAGAATCTTAAGAAAAGTAATGATAAGGTTTCAATCAAATGCTATATGGATAATCCATTACAGGAATACGGACTTTCAGAGAATGGGATTTTGTGCCTTCCCTTACAGATGGTTTAAACAAACTCACCAGAGAATGGGACAAAACACCCATAATATCATAGCCAAATGTTTGGTAATATCTATGCAGCAATTCGAGACATGAGAACATGCATTAAAGGCATTGAATCAAGCAAATAATCTGGGGAGCAACAGTGCTGCTGTGTTTTCATGAGAAACCAAGATCACAGTTTGATGATTGGAGAACAATATAATAGCTAATATATTCTTGTGATAATCATTGCCAATGGACAGCTTTGTTGTCCATATTCGTTTCCATATTTCTTTCCTTGATTTACTCTTTTGTACAATTAGCATAATATTTGACAGATTGTATAGGGATAGAATTAGCATATACTTATTTCTTTCCATGTATAGAATTCTTTGTACAGTTTTTATAATATATCAAAAATCTCAAGGCCAGACAATTCGGCCATTTCATACAATTTGACATGGTATCAGAGCTGATTGCTAAGCTCTTTGTTTCCTTCGATTTTTTCCTTCTTAGTTTCGGAGACTTTCGGCACGTCTATTCATTTTGGGTCTGGGTGTTCTGCCGTCACAACAGCATCTCGTGGGATTTTTTGGCTTCGTTTGGGTGTTCTATTGTCGCATCATAATCTCGTGGGTTTTTCAGCTTGGTCTGGATTGTTTTTGGTGAGTCCGACGTGAATTTCTCACCTTCTCGGAATTGCGCTTCTTGGTCTAGGTGTTTTCGGCACTTCTGCATCTCTATGACTCTCACAACTTGTTTCTGGTGGGCATCTCGGCACTTCTATGCCTTCGTGATTATCGCAGCTTGCTTCTGGTGGGAATTTCGGCATCTTTTTTCTTTTTCTTGGTGGTTATCACAGCAACTTCCTCGACTTCTCTGTGTGTAGCTCTCGATTTCTCTTGCTGAACAGTGACTCGTGACCCCTGCTTCCTCTCACAGACAACTAAAAGGTCCTTATCTCATTTCATTTTGGACTCCTTTGAATTTTTTTTTTTTGTTGTTTTGCTTTGTCTCAGAATTTATTTATTTGCAATGGACTCCGCACCTGTGTGTCAAGTTTACGGGCACAAATTACTCTACTTGGGCATTTCAGTTTGAACTTTTCCTCAAGGGAAAAGATGTTTGGGGTCATATTGATGGCACGGATGTCGCACAAACATCCAACACTGACAAATCCAAGGATTTCAGGGCTTCTCTATCATGGGTTGTACTTGATGCTCAGATCATGTCTTGCCTTCTTGGTTCGGCAGTGCCACATATTGTCACCAACTTGCGGGCTCATCGCTCCGCTCAATCCATGTGGAATTACTAAGAAGGTTTATCATCAAGATAATGATGCTCGTCACTTTCAGTTAGAACATGCGATTGCCATGTTTCAACATGGTAGTCTTTCCATCCAAGACTACTACTCGGCATTTCCGACTCTTTGGCATGAATATACTGATTTGGTTATAGCAGATGTTCCTATTGCCACTCTTTCAACTATTCAAAATCTTCACAAGACTAGCCGGCGTGATCAGTTTCTTACGAAACTACACCCGGAATATGAATATGTTTGCTACTCTCTATTGAACAGATCTCCTATTCCCTCTCTTGATATTTGTTTTGGCGAGTTACTTCGCCAAAAACGACGTCTTACTACTCAAGCTATTCTGGAGCACTCTCATGGCAGTTCAGGGACGACAATTGTGGCTTATGCTGCCCAAGGACGAGGACCACCTATATATTCTAAAAACTTGCAGTGTTTTTGCTGCAAGGAATATGGGCATATTGCTGCCAATTGTCCTAATAAATACTGCTTATTGCAAGAATGGTCACATTATCAAAGAATGTCGTATCCTCCCCCAGAATCGTCAGGCCCAAACATTTCAAACTCCTGTTATTGCCCCTCCAGCAGCAACTCTGCAGCCCATGGCTCTTCTTCAGGTGCTTCCTCTATTCCTGCACCTCCTGCAGCAAATTACTACACACCAGAAATGATGCAACAAATGCTAATTTCAGCATTATCAGCAATGGGGTTCCAAGGTAACAATTCTACTAAACTCTGGTACGTGGACTTGGTGGCCTCCAATCACATGACGAATAATCCCACCACTCTGCATCATGTTTGGCCCTACGCTAGTCAATCTGCCATTCAGATTGCCAATGGCAGTTCTTTGCCAATAGCTATTGTCGGAGATGCCTCTTCTAAATTCACTGATGTGTTTCTTGCTCCACATTTTTTTTTGGTCAATTAGTTGAGAACAATTGTGCTGTTAATTTTCCTAGTGATGGTTGTGTTGTGCAGGACCAAGTAGCCGAGGAGCCGATCGCAAAGAGACCTAAAGTGGGGTGCTTGTTTCCACTACTTTTGCCTGTTCCAGCGCTTTCTCCAGTTTCTTCTATTAAGTCTTTTGCTTGTAATAATGTTTCAGATCTTAGTATGGTGTGGCATCGTCGTTTAGGCCATCCCAATACTCAAATCTTATCTCATATATTGCATTATGGTTTTCTTGGTAATAAAGAACATTCTTCTTTATCTCTTGAGTGTGATTCTTGCAAACTTGGTAAAAGCAAAACTCTTCCATTTCCTTTGCATGCTAGTAGAGCTTCTCACTACTTTGATCTTATCCATAGTAATGTTTGGGGACCTTCCCCGGTTAGTTCACATGAAAAATTTAAATATTATGTGACTTTCATTGATGATCATAGCAGATTTACTTGGGTCTATTTTCTTCACTCTAAATCTGAGGTTTTTCGTACTTTCATAGAGTTTTTAGCGTATGTTGACAATCAATTTTCTGTTTCTATTAAGACATCACGCAAAGATTCTGGTGGTGAATATTTGTCTACTGAGTTTCAAGCATTCTTGGCTTTTAAAAGTATTATTCATCAACGTTCATGTCCCGCTACTCCACAACAGAATGGAGTAGCCGAACGCAAAAATCAACATCTCCTAGATGTGGTACGTACTCTCTTGTTAGAATATCCATGTTCTCGGTTGAGGCTCTGAAAACTACTACTCACTCGATTAATCGTTTACCTTCCCAAGTCTTACACATAGAGTCTCTCTATTTCCGCTTGTTTGCTAAGCAACCTCCGTACCTTTGGTTATGTATATTTTGTTCATTTACCTCCTCATGAGCGACACAAATTTTCTGCTCAATCTGTTAGATGTGCATTCTTGGGATATAATGTGTCAAAAGGGATTTGTTTGCTATGATCCTACATTACATCGTACATGTAAGAATGTTATTTTCTTTGAAAATCAACATTTCTTTCCTGCGTCCTCTATGCACTCATCTTCTACTGTGGTCCTCCCCTCTTTTGAGCAGCAGTTCTCAAATCTTCATCAAGTCAGCTCTTGTTTTAAACCAGGTATTGAGTATACGAGACGCTCCCACCCACAGTCTCTCCCGGTGGCTCACCCGATATCTGATCCTACCACACTCCAGAATCAATCAGTTGCAGCACCTCCAGAGCCTTTGGTGCGTTGCTCTCCTCAAGTGTCTATACCTCCGGATAGGTATGGGTTTCCTTCTTCTAGTTCTGATCATTCTATTTCAGCTCTTACTGCTGCATTGTTCAATTTTGATATTCCCACATGCTACTCACACGCTGTCAAGCATGACTGTTGGCGACAAGCTATGTAGGAAGAAATTGCTGCTCTAGAGGCCAATCACACCTGGGACATTGAGTCTTGTCCTCACACCATTGTTCCTCTAGGTTGCAAATGGGTTTACTCAGTCAAAGTTCAATCTAATGGAAGTTTGGATCGTTACAAAGCTCGGCTTGTTGCACTTGGGAATAATCAAGAATATGGTGTCAATTATAAAGAGACCTTTGCTCAAGTGGCCAAGATGACTATTGTTCGTACGATTCTAACTCTTGCTGCTTCCAATGATTGGCCACTAAATCAGATGGATGTCAAGAATGTTTTTCTTCACAAGAATCTTAAAGAGTATTTATATGAAGCCACCCCTGGGATTGTTTCCCTCTCCGACTTCACATGTGTGTAAACTTCGTCGCTCTCTTTATGGTCTCAACAAGCTCCGAGGGCATGGTTTGATAAATGTCGAACCACTTTATTACAATTTTCATTCAAGCAAAGCAAGTATGACACTTCATTGTTTCTTCGGAAATTAGACATGGGTATTGTTGTCCTTTTGGTTTATGTTGATGATATTGTGATCACTGGTTCTGATTTTGCTTTACTTGTCCAGCTCAAGACTCATCTCTCAAAGTCCTTTCATATGAAAGATCTTGGGTCTCTCACATATTTTCTTGGTCTTGAGGTGCATCGTAGTCTCTCTGGTATTTCACTCAATCAACATAAGTATACTAGTGACTTGTGGCTATAGCTGGACTACATGAGGCTACCTCTATCGATACTTTCATGGAACTAAATGTCAAGCTTCTCAAAAAGGAGGGTGACTTACTTGTTGATCCCAGTTTATACCGGAAGTTGGTGGGTAGCCTTGTCTATATCACCATTACTAGACCGGACATTTCTTTTGTTGTACAGCAAGTCAGCCAGTTTCTTCAGACTCCTCATCATCTTCATTTGGCTACTGTTCGTAGGATCATACGTTATGTTCAGGGCACTTCTGCCCATGGCTTATTCTTTCCTGCAAGCAATTCTCCTCGTCTTGCTGCTTCTAGCGATGGTAATTAGGCTAGTTGTGCTGATACACATCACTTCATCACTGGTTGGTGCGTGTTCTTAGGTGATGCGTTGATCTCCTGGAAGAGTAAGAAGCAAGGCAGTTTCTAAGCTATCTACAGAATCTAAGTACCGAGCGATGTCTCTTGCTTGTTCCGAAATTATTTGGCTTCAAGGTTTGCTTGCTGAGTTAGACTTCTCTGAGACCAATCATACACCTTTACACACCGATAATACAAGTGCTATTAAGATCACGGCCAATCCTGTCTATCATGAGCGCACAAAGCATATTGAAGTCGACTGTCACTCTATCCATGAAGCCTTTGAAGCTCGTGTTATCACTCTTCCACCCATTTCCACTGAACTACAAATTGCTGATATCTTTACCAAGACTCTCACTTGCCATCGACATTGCTTCCTAAGTAGCAAATTGATGCTTCTTGATCAACCCGCATAAATTTGAGGGGGGCTGTCAATGGAAAACTTTGCTGTCCATTTCGTTTCCATATTTCTTTCCTTGATTTACTCTTCTGTACAATTAGCATAATATTTGACAGATTGTATAGGGATAGAATTAGCATATACTTATTTCTTTCCATGTATAGAATTCTTTGTACAGTTTTTATAATAAACAGAAATCTCAAGGCCAGACAATTCAGCCATTTCAGACAATAAAATGGTGTTACACTGCTGCTGTGTTTTCCAGAGAAACACTTTGACTACTGGAAAACGATAACGAAAGTTCATGTATTCTTGTGATGATCATAATCTGGAGTTTCAGGTACACCAAAAATGTCATCAGCAACGTTCTTGCATTGTAGCATTCTCCTTGATAAGTAATGCAAAATTGTATCGAAAGAGCAGAGGGGCACAACCCATGTTCAACAACTATTTTTACCAAGAGGAAAGGTGAAATGAGTCAACTTGTGCTAATACAAATCCCCCGCCCAGGGGAAACCAGAGTGTAGGGCAGCAGGGATCAACCAGATATAGTAGATTTGTTAGTATAACATACCAGATATCCTGGAATAGCTCTTCATGACCATCCCATGTTTGAAAAAGAACACCCAATCGCCTAGCGAGGAAGAATCTAACTCGATAATCGGGATCTCGGAGCAACACAAGCAACCCTTCAATCAGCGTCTATAGATATGCCACAGCGACCATAAAATGAAAGAATGGAGAAGAAAATAACAGAAATAAGTACATGCAATCAGTTATGATGACCACAAAAAAAAAAGAATCATAATGGTCTCACTAATCCTAAACATCAAACTTACAACCAAAATATAATGATAAAATAAAACTATTAAAAAACTCCAAAGCAACAGGTCAGCAAGGTGTCAAAGGTTCACAAATCCAAACTATTAAAGCAACTAGTAGCATAAATGTTATATAATTTCTCTGATACTCATTATGTTCAAGCAAACTCCATAATTAAAGTGAACACCTCACAACAGGTCACCTGGCCAGTAAACTAGAGACACATAGTGGATGTGTAAATACCCCTGACTGTGTCTTTGCAACTTAAGGGATTCAAAAATACATAATCCTACTCATGAAGCATTGTTGGACCTAAAATCCTCAGCATGGATGGTATAACCAGTTTCAGCCAAGCTGATGCGATTAAAATTTAAAATATTTCAAGCAGAAAAGGGAAGGTACCAGGAGCAGTTATATGGGAGTTCCAGTTTCGGATTAAAATTGTCTGTTATAGAATGTTGGAGTGCAGTTAGGTTGGGGCACCGAAATGAGCTTATTTCCTCTGGTTTTATTTCCTCATAATGCACTTAGATATTAATGAAAAGGTTCCAAAGAAATTTGATTTTAACATTAGGTTGTTGGTATCTTGGAGACTGAGTTTTTTAGAGTTTAGTCATCTATGTGTGTCTATGCACACATACATACATGTACGTATATATGTTGTGACACAGATGTTGGGGGACATTTTAGTTCAACCAAATGTTTCTTGTTTATTTTCTTTGCTTTCCATCTCTTTAGGGTTTTACTTTTTATCCCCATAGCTGGTTCTTGAGTCTTATTTGTTGAAATCATAGAAAACTGGAAATATATCAAATCAGCATCTTTTCAGACATAAACCCAACACTCTAATTCGGTCCTCTGCAACCTCAATTTATGGTAATCCTTCTGATGACAGATGAATATTTTATCTGCCCATCCCCTTCCTTCAACACACCTAAACAAGCATAAATGTTTAATGCCATTGCTCTCTATGTCAAGTCCATGACAGTCTGTGTCTCATACCCCTGTTTGTACTTCATATTTTCCATATAAAATATGTGTGTACATGTGCGTGTGTGCATCACGACAATATAATCACCTGGCCAATCTGAGGATGAAGTAAAACAAAGTCGCAGATGCAATCAATCAGCCTAACACGACCAAACCAGTCAAGAAGTTCTAAGACAGAGACTTCGTTCACCAGATCTCCGAGATGTGCCAGTCTCTACAAAACAGATCAATCTATTACTCAATTTAAGTATAAGATGAACTCTACATTACAGGAACTAAACAAAGACAACCCAAGAACAATTCATCATGAGAAGTTTAAAAAATCATAATAAATCAAACAGAAAAAATTGAAGGGTTTCATCTGATACATTTTCTTCGCTCTCACCATGTCATTAATTATCCACTACACAATTAATCAACTCACCTCGACAATTTTGGATCAGTAAATAATAATTTTATTGATGATAGAATAAATGAATATTTTCTACTAAACAATTAAAGTATCAAAAACAATAATCACGGAATATGAATTTAACGAGAAAGATATGCAAAACCAGTTCAGAATCCACCTCCTCCAGAGATAGACGAGCAAATTTATCCTTTCTGACAGTGTCCAGGGATAATAAAGAAGATAGCAACCCATGAATTGAAGCAAGTATATTAACACAGTCGACCTTAAGACTCACTTGCATCTTAATCATGTCATTAATGAAATTCACCTGCAAAATAAGGCAAGTGTAGAACTGTGAAAAAATAATGCATATATCTCAAGCTAAAAAGCAACACGTCCTTCTTTTCTCTAACAGATTCTTAGATGGGATTTTGTGTCCAGCTATTTAATTACCAAATCTGTAACCTTTGCAGAAGAAGGCCAGTAGGGGTGTTGACAGAGATTGTATAGAATTTTTTCGCACACCTGAATTAAAATATAAATAAATACATAAGACAAAAAAATAAAATATATATTCAATACACCTATCCAGAAAATACAGATTATAAGTTTGGACTACACCTTCCGATCAGATTCTTTGCCCATGAGTTCAAATAGGACATCCCATGTAACAACTTGTAAAACTGGGAAAAAACTTGAAATAAGTGATATCATGCCCAACTTCCACTTCTCTGAAGAAAAGGACATGCCGGTGGAAATTTTCCCACCAACAGTTAAAATTTCCACATCGCTGGAATTCTCATTCACATCCAACTCCATGTCCATAATCCTACTTTTGTTGCTATCAGATGGGAGAAAATCCCGTACAAAATTATCAGATGCAGATAAGTCTTGCAAGCTAACATCAGATTGGAAGTTTCTTGCAATAGAATGCTCTTCATAAACTTTCGCCAGGGCTTTTAACAGCCTTTCCATGGATTGGACTAATGAACCATAAAGGAAAACATCCAGATTGTTTTCTTCTCTCCTTTTCGTGAAAATTGGACAGCAAATGAAACATTGTAATGATGCAGCAAGAGAGTTTGTTCCGCCAAAAATGAAGTCAGACCCTAAGGAACCGAGAGATTGAAAATCACTGTGATTTTCTTGAATGAAGCTAAGAGCACAATCCAGTAGCTCTAACAAGTACTTGCCCATTTTGGACATAAATTGTGAAACTTCTTCGCTTTTCCTGACAAAGAAAACATAGCCCATAAGCACACTTAACAGCGAATAAGAACTATAAGGGCCTACATCAGATGTCAACAGTTGCAAAATACATCAGTCATTTTCCATAATATGAATGGCCTCATTAATATGGAAGTGCTTGGGGGCTGGTTTTTTAATGAGGTGAAGGGCGTATGGTGTGGGTTTATGGAAATTCATTTGGAAGGGTTGGGAGAGTTTTGCCAGTCAATTATGTTTTGCGGTTAGAGAGGGTTCTAGGATCATATTTTGGCATGACATTTGGTGTGGTGACCGTGCACTCAATAGGGTGTTCCCTGCCCTCTATCGCCTTGCTTCTGATCGAGACACCTCAGTGTCGGATCTTTTGAACCGTTCTAATGGTTCTCATCAGTGAGATGTTCATTTTACTAGAGCTGTGCATGATTAGGACATTTAAGATGTACCTACATTTTTCAGTCTCTTACATTCTATGAGGTTTGGTAGCAAAGAAGGGGATAGGATGCTTTGGAGGTCCAATGGGAGCAAAATGTTTACAATTCGAGCTTATTACAAGGTTCACATAGTCATATTTCTTTCCCTTGGAAGTGTATTTGGAGGTGTAGAGTGCCTTCCAAAGTAGCTTTCTTCATTTGGACTGACTCTCTTGGGAAAATCTTGACTGTGGACAATTTGTTAGGAACCCCAGTCTTGTCCCTAACACTAAAGACCACGTGCTTGCCTTGGTGAGGATGATGACCGAGTGACCTTGCCAACTTGCTTGGCCTTCCACAAAGGGTTGGTGTTTGGGTGATGGAATGATGGAGATGATAATGAACTTGGGTAGGCTAAGTGTTTAGGGAGGGTAAATCAATGTGGGCGTCTAGGGACTTGTCCTTGAGTGTGGCGCCAAGATGATGGGCTAGGGTTGGATGAGTGAGATGAGGTTAGGGTTTTGGATGATCTAAGTGATGATTATGAGTGTTTGATGCAATGTGGATGGCTTGAAGGGTGCCCTTGGTGTTTAGGCCACTTGGATGGTAATTAGGGTTGGTATAGTGAGGTGGCTAGGGTTGATTTTGAGATTGGGAAGAGTTGGCTTAGGGTTGGAGTTTAGGATGATGCTAGGGTTTAGGAATGAGGTGGAAGAGTGAGGCTAAGGTTGCCGTGGCTAAGGATGAGGGATTAGGGTTTTGGATGTTGGATGGCTAGGATTGCCGAAATGGATATGGTGAGATTAGGGTTGGCGAGTTGGAGGGAGTTGGCTAGGGTTGGATGATTTGAAATGGATATGGAAAGATTCTAAGATAGAGGAATCTTTTAGGATAGGTGGAGGATTTGGGTTTGGCTAGGATGGTAAGTCAATAGTTAACTAGAGAGATTTTAGGAAGAGTGATTTAAGGAATTGAAGAGGATTTGCAATTCCTTAAATTAAGGGATTTGAAATGGGATTTGAATTTGAATGTGAGGAAGTCAAGACTCCTAAAAGAAATGAGTTACCTTATAGGGGCTTGAGGTGGGCAGCTAGGGTTTGTGGAGGGGAGGCTTATGATATGGCCGAATATGGTAAGTGTGGTATATGGCTAGAGTTTTGTGGATATGGAAAGATTTATGGGCAAGCCACTTCTGGTAAGTAAGACTCACGACTAAGACAAAATGGAATGAGGAAATAATATGGTGGCCAAATATAGATGGAAGCCAAATATGGGAAGTGGACTTCGGCTAGGGCAAGTTGGATAATGGGAAGAATTTATGGAAAGTGGCAAACACTTTAGTGGTTGAGAATGAGGATATGGAAGGATCAAATGAGCAATGGAAGAATGAACACCAAGAACAAAATGATGAACACCCAAGAACAAAGTAAAATACTTAAGAACTTGAATGAACAAGAGGTAACAAATCAACTAATGATTCACAGATTGCACAATAGTTAAAATAAACCTCATGAATTGATAACTTGATAAAAACAAGGATAACAACTTAGATTCACGAATTGCACCAAGTTGCAAGAACGAGATAAATGAATCACACCTATTCACGAATTGCAAGGTGTGATCCTCTCTTTGGGATTCACGAATTGCACCCAAAAAGCCCAAGTGCCTAGCATCGATGGTTGATCTCCTAAACAAAATAATCCTCCTCTAGGGAATTTGCCAAAAGATCCCAATGCAAAGACTAAGGGTCCTATTTATAAGGATTACAATTTAGAAACCCTCAATAGGTCCCTTAGAAAATAAATAATTAAATTAAAATAAACAATAAGCAATAACATAGTTGGCATGGACTAAGTTGACCCATAGCATGCATGAGCCCATGCGTGGGCTAGGCTGGCCCATGGCATGGGCCATGGGCATGGCTGACATTGCTTGCAAGGCTGCTGGCATGTGGCTAACATGGCTAGTGGCTTGGTCATGGGCCATAAAACATAGGGTCCTACCACAATTTGAGGAAGTGTGGTTTCATTATCATGAACTGGTGTTACATGTGTAAGAAGAATGGTGAATTTGTGGATCATTTACTTTCGCAATGTGAGTTAGAAAGAGCATTATTGGATGAGATTTTTAGTAGATCCGGCATTGCTTGGGTGATGCCTTCGAGGGTGGTGGATCTCTTAGCTAACTGGAATGGTCTTCATGGTTGTTCTCAGGTGGCTATGGTTTGGAGGATGATTCCTTTGTGCCTTATGTAGTGTATCTAGATGAAAATGAATGGTCAGTGCTTTGGAGATAGGAAGCGCACTTTGGATGAACTTCCGACATCTTTGTGTATGCCTTATTGCTTTGGTTTTCTACCATTGTGCTCAATGGAAGTAGTGTTCATGATTTTCTTATTTGATATTTCATTTTCAGGCTCCTAGAACATATTGAGGTGTTTTCTTTTGTATACTCTCTGTGTACATGGGCAACACCTATTTCATTTGTATTAATAAAAAAATTATATGCATGGCCTTCAACTGCACAGCTGTACAACATGGCATGGCATAAACTTGAAAAAGCATAAGAAATTCTTAGATCAATCTTTTCAAACATAATGTAGGTTGCACATGGAAAATAATCACAGTTTAAATCCAACACATTGACAACGGTTCATGTGAGCACAAGTCCAAAGCTGACTGATACCATAGAAGAAGCACAGATGCAAAACAAAGACAACCATGAAGGACTGCTGAGATTGGCACATACTAAAAACTGAAATAGTAGCTTGGAGGTATGCCTGATCCAGCACCACCATGCAGAGCCTTTTATTGTATTTAATTAACAATATCAGTTAAAATAGTACATAGATAGCTTTAGAAAGAGAAAATAAAACATAAATTTTACCTCACCAACAAAGCAGGGAAGATAATAACTAACTTTCTGGTACAATAAGACCCAAAAGAGTTGATAAGATGAAACAAACCTTGTCAGATATGATCCATAAATCAAGTTTGAGAATAGTGAACATCTAAGTAAGATATCTGACATCATCCTATTTTCGATTTCCTTGTCTACAAAAGATTCAAGAATACAAGTCTCCATTTCCTGCAGCAGCTGATCCCTCAACTGTCGTGGAAGACGTACGCTTTGAATGCTTTGAGATGGGTAAACCTGAAAATGATAAAAAGTTTCAAAAACTTACCTCATAATATCCAAATAGATTACGTACAGCAAGAAAATCCAAATAGACAAATGATTCTCTACATAATATTTCAGCACCTCAACACCAGAGTTGTCATCAATTCTCGCGAGAACTTCGATAGAGCACTCAAACAGTTCATGCTGACTACGATGCTCAATGTCTTCTGTCTACACACCATCAAGTTGTAGTTTCTAAGTAAAATCAAAATGTGTATAGGAAATCAAAAGTTGGATGGTAATCAGAACAGATCAACACATGCCTTCACCAGATCTACCATGGCTTCAGTGTCATCCACAAAAGAGTAAGATTGTGAAAGCCCTTTGTAACATTGTGTAAAAGGAGAAGAACCGGCACAAAGAGCATAGACTGCTGCTGGCAAGAATAATACTATCCGCTCATTTAATCCAGAAGACTCCTACGCAAAAAGTGAGCAGTTATGCAGACAATACCATTGTATCCCAAAACAGATCAACCTAAGATTTGTACTAACATAATTTATGAACATGTCCAGTGTGCAAGCTTAAAAAGTGAAGAATATACACAAAATAAAAGAAAGGAAATATAAACAAGAAGAACTAATAGGATAAATGAAAAAACTATGGTCCACATGCAAATCCAAAACGTAAATCCAGGATACAAGCTTGCAACATGAACATGTTCATAATCCCAGACCACTGAAAGGATAGATGAAGTTTATGCTTCATTATCTTTGGTTAAAATCAATAAAGAGCAAACCTATAATTTTTTTTTTTTTTTTTTTTTGTTGCAAAAGAAAAACCATCGATTTAATTTGTAGGTGTCATAATGGGCATACTTCTTATCATGCCCACACTAGGACCGGCAGTGATGTTCAAGGTAAGTGCAGGCTGGCAATATATGTCCACCTACTTATAAACTTTACAAACAACACCAGACCCCCCCTAATTTTAGGAACAAGAAAACTGATTAAACAGCTGAATGACACCTTCATTCATCAACAGACCAAGGCAAGCTGTAGTGAATCATCTCTAGTACAAACAAAGTTTCCGAGACATAAACAAACAGGACTGGCGACTACAATTGATGAAAGTATGTGACATCCAGACCCCAAAAGTGTAATTTTTTATTATTATTATTATTATTATTATTATTATTATTACTATTTTATTGTTATTTTTATTGTTATTATTTTATTAGATATGTTTTGAGGTAGTAATTTGTTTTGAATAGTATTTCTCTACTGTTAAACTATACGCCTCTTTTATTTTTCTGTTTGGTCTCCCAGATTGGGTAGTTTCCTGATTTGAAACTAACTTTCAACTCAAAAAACTTCAAAACTCTTATATCCTCTCAGTGTTCCTTTCCTTGCGGGAGCAGTTTTCCAAAGTTTAGTCGAATTCAAACCTCTCTCCAGATCACTCACGATATCTCCCCTACCCCTCATCTATAAAACCCACGAGACCCTTAACAAAAACCATGAAACTTTCACACACTAGCCACCATAGCAGCCTTGGCAGACACAGCAAAACCCACAAATTGAGATACCTACCTCGCCGGAAACCATCACTAAGCACGCCAATGGTGAGCCTTCCTTCCTCCACTGCGTGCGTGACCCATAAGTCCTCTGGGTCTTTGTTTTCTCCCCACCGAGAATAAAAACAGCCCCTACATTTGTTCCCAGCCACCATCAACCAACAGCCACCTCGTCGGACCACCTCCCATACCACCACAGAAATTGTTGACCAGCCCAACCCCGTCGAGCCCACTCCCTTCTGATAAGCCCATCACCGTCGACCACCATTTCGTCCCTAGTGCTTATCGGCTGGACAGAACCTCTCTCTAACTCTCTCACCCTTTTCTCTCTCTTGTGTCGCACCACTGCCCAGAGACACCAGCTGCGTCACCGGTCACTCCCAGCCACCCAAAGCTGCCGTTGCACTCAGCCCCTCTCTCGGTGAGTAATCGCACAACCTCCTCTCCCGTAAGCAAGTCTCCTTCCTTTTATTCTTTTGTTTCAGCCTCCCTAAAATACCCACGCATTACTATAAGTTTTACGGAAATACCCCTCAACCTAGTCTTACCGTAAGATGTGTCTCCTTTTATGTGTTTTGTTTTCAGCCTTTCCCAAAAAGCCCCTCCACTAATTCTGTAATTACCTGGATGCCCTTTTGACCCTTGTTGTGTAGCCTCTTGAGCCTCTATTCTCCTTGGGCCTTAAGCCCAATCAGCTAGTGTTTCTTTAAGAGGTCACCAGTTACGACATGAGATAGTGGAAGTAATGCTAAGAGATAATTAGTATGATCATTTAATTGCACGTGTACTGTAAATGTTCTAATTGTATATGAAAATATGATGTTTGTCTACGCTACACTACAAGCTAAGTCAAGGTTAGATCACTTTCATGATATTCGAAGAATTATAATGATATGCATGTAATTGAGCTTATGTATGTTATGCTATTATGGATTGCGATTTGATAGATGATATGTCATGAAAATCACGTGTATGCCATGCAATGTAATGTAATGAAGTATTTAGATCATATAAGTCATGTAATGTTCATGTAGTTCTCAGACCATGTATGCCATGAAATGTTTATGTTCAGATCACATTATGCCATGTCATGTTATGCTATGTACAAGTATATGCCATGCTAGAAAAGTTCATGAAGTCCAACAAACTTCTCATGCATTAAAAAAGATCAGATGTTAAGGGTGACACGAACCTAAGCGTGTTCACCAAAGGTTATGATAAGGGTAACACGGACCTAAACTTGTTCACCACAAGTTATGTTAAGACAGTGCCATGGAACTAAACGTGGTTCACCATATGTTAAGTGAAACACGGACCTAAGCGTGTTTCACTCCAAGTTATGTTAAAGATGACACGGACCTAAGCGTGTTCATATCAAGTTATGATAAGGATGACACGGACCTAAGCGTGTTCATCACAAGTTATATTAAGGGTGACACGGACCTAAGTGTATTCATCACAAGTTTTGATAAGGGTGACACGGACCCAAGCGTGTTCACCACAAGTTATGTTAAGACGGTGCCACGGACCTAAGCATGATTCACCATATGTTAAGAGAAATACAATATAAACAAGTCATGTATGATTGTTAGAAAATGCATGAAGTCAGTCATTTATGCATTCACATTACATGTTTGTCATGATTATATATGATTCCGCTCAAGTTAATGATGAATAGATATTCTATGTGAATCTGTGACAATATATGTATGTATGTAAAGTTTTTCAGAAATTAAGCCTATGTTAAATTAAGTTATGTGTACAGTAAGATTGTGAATCTGTGGTATATGAAGTCTTTCAAAAATTAAGTTTATGCTAGGCTAAGATGTATTTTACGGTATGATGTGCTATTTACTAAGTATTCAACTCATTTTTGTTTGTTTCTCTATTTTCTTCTATGTTTAACTATCACAGATGATAAGTATGAGGACTCAGAGCTGGAGGGCTAGGAATAGATCTGGTGTAAAAACTTAGAAAGGAATAAGTGTTATTTACACAAGAATTAGTTTAGTTTATGTTTTTACTTTATGTTTTCAGTTTCATATTTCAAAAATAGTTATGTTCAGTTTAGTTGACGTTTTTGAGTAAATGAGGTATTTTTCATACGGTTCGAATCTCTTCACCGGGCATTATGTTATGAATGTTAGTAACATCTCTATCCTACGGGAACGGGGTGTTACAAAGTAATTTTACTACTAGTTTTGCTAGGGAGAAGCCGTATTTTTAACACACAGGCCACACCACCCAGCGTGTAGGTCACGTGGAGATGTCCGACTAAAACAAAACAATTAATCCCGAGCACTTGAAAAAGATCATACTCTGCCAACTCTGAAGCTGACCCAAGCACCTCCTGGCTCTGAACAATTATTTCAAGATCAGATTTTGATTTTCTGTGTTGTCTTTGTGTGGATTTTCCATTTAGCTTCCTTGAAAGGGTGTTTGGAAAGAAGGAAGAAAGGAGGAGAAAGAAAGCTGCCCAAGAAAAGAAAGAAAAATAGAAGTTTTGATTTGGGAACCGACAACTTGAAAGAATGGCCACACTCTTACTTTTGAGACTGTTGTTGCCTCTGACCACCACCACCACTTCTTTCTCTCCTCCCTCCCCTATTTCTTCTTTACCAGATTGTCCTTGCAACTCCCTGAAAACTCTCCTTTTTGGAAGCCCCAATTTGAGTCTCTCTTCTCCCTATTCCCTTCATCTTCATCATTCACTCATTCTCACCATAGATGTATTTGACAACACAGACACTGTGTGGGCGCACGCACACAGAGGTGAATTTAAGAGTTGGGTTTTGTAGATTGAGATGTTTTAGATGCAAAAGTTAGTAAACTTTTTAGCTTTGGAGAGTTTCATATCCTTAGCTTCTGTTCAAATGCATAGGCTATACTGGGGCACGAGAAAAGGGGGGTTTGGGGGGGAACACTACGTGCAAGTGAGGGGTGTTGAAATGTTGGGCGCCGAAGGCAGGCAACAGAGAGCTCACAGGAATAGGGAAGGAAGGGAAGGACTCAGGAGAGTTGCCTTCCAGAGCTTTTCATTTATTGAGTGGGGGATTTTGGTCTTTTTACTGTGCCAGGGTGGCAGGTGTGGATGGTGTATTAAAACTAAGGCCGAATAATAGATTTTTCCTTTTACTACAATTGACGAAAGTAATTTTACTACCATTTTCAATTACTCATGATAAGTTTGCAAATTCATAGAAATATAGATGCCAACTGACCTTCCAATTAATATGACCCAAAATGGCTCTCAAAAGACTTTTCCTGAGGTGTGAAATGTCACGAATGTCACCCTGCTCAATGATAAGATAGTATATGAACACAAACATTTGTATAGATACATAATCGAAACTCATGGCATTGAACCCCCCCCCCCCCCCCCCAATTATTGAGTATCACGTTGCATTGTGTACTCAAATTCTTGAAGGACCATACGAGGAAGTAAACCAGTCCCCGATGTGTATAGCCAAGAAATGTCCTGACTCATTCAAAACATAATCATCCAAACCTGCATGAAATTTAACATTCCACCACTCCAGCCCAAGCTTCACAAAGCCAACATGTACGTCATGTTTAGTTCAGCTTAGGCTAGCAAGACCTGTGAATGATACTTTTGCATATAATTTGTCTTTCTCCAACAAAAAGTTGGGGAGTATTAAGAGGGATGGTAGAGGAAAGGATAAGGAGCCTCTATTCCCTATTATTCAGCTGTGTAGAAGAGAAAGAGGTTTTACCTCCCTTCTATTTGGGCATGAACAAGGAGAGAAACAGTGAAACACAACTATGCATTTCACGCTTTTGTTTATTTAATATTGGATGAATGGGTAGGCTCTCCTTCCAATATACCTCCCTTTTAACCCACACATTTGCATTATCAATTTTGGATGGATGGGAAAGGGAGACAAAATGAGCACGATCTCCTTCAAAATACCTCCCTTCCTCCCCCCACCCCCCACATTTTTCCCCTTCTTTCTGGCAGAAACCCCCTCATAAACACAATGGTGGGGATACTACTCTAATTCATAAAACAAAATCATCTGTATCAATAAACACAACTTGAGCCAAAAAAAAAGACAAGAAAATTCCAAAGATAAAAGCTTAAGACACTTACTTGAGAACCTTTCCTTGAGAAGTAACAAGAAATGAAATACAAAAGAGACCTGAATACAATTCCACACAATTAGATAAATCCATGCAATAATAGGAAGTGCCAACATTTGACTTGAAATTCCATGGTAAAACATATAAAAGCAATTAAAGAGAAAAAATAAAGGGCAAGAGTATCATGTATCAAATTGGACACTTTCAACTCTGGCCTTCCTCTAAACAAGATACATATGTTTTTTTTTTTTTTTTCTTTTTTGATAGGTAAATAAGATCCATGTGTCTAAAACATCATTGCAAACCCCTAGGGGTTGGCTTAAGTGGTAAAGGTCTTAGTCTTGGTGGTATGCTCCCTCCAAGGTCTAAGGTTCAAATCCTCTTGGGTGCAAAGAATCTCTAGTGGTCATCGAACTAGGAGATTTTCCCCTTAAATTATCCGATGTGCACTTGCGGGAAACTCCTTGCCGAAAGCGTGTGCACCCTCGGAATTAGTTGAGACCTTGTTCTCAGACACCCGGTGCCGTTCAAAAAAAAAAGACATCCTTGCATTCTAGATGAAAAACTGACTTTAGTTTGTTGCTCAAGGGGAGTCTAGTCGAGCCTGCAGATTGACTGCTATATAAGGCTTCCTTGGTTAGGCAAGTTTGGCAAAGCAAGGTTAGAGTTTGGTCTTCAACGATGTCAACAGAGTAATATTCTTGAAGAAGGATCCTGGAAAATAATTATTATGCAAAGTTCATGGGCACCAAGGGTTGGTTTATTGAAGCAAACTGGGATTGTTCTATGTAGAAGGTCTACAAGAAGGTATTTTCCATTACCTGAGGGAAACATTGTTACTCAGGAAAAATACGAAGAAAAGTGTAATGGCTCTAAGATACTAGGCACGCAGAATACAGAGCAAAGGCTCATATTACATTTGAGTCGACATGGTTGAGGAATCTACTGCAACAAATTGGATTTCCAGTCCCTGTGTAATTATTTTGTGATAATCAGAGTGCTCTTCATATTGCTTTAAATCCAGTTCTTTCATGAAAGAACCAAACATATTGAGGTCACTTGTCGCTTTTTTCAAGAACAGATCCTCTCTAAAGGTATCCTTAGATCCTTTTCAACACTCAGGATTGATATTTCCACTGTCTTACTAAAAGGTATCCGTACTGCATCTTCCATACTGGGACTATTGCTAGCATGAGGGGGACAATCAAGATACATATGATGTGTTATGTACTACTATAATTCATTGAGCATATTTATGTCTTTTCTTTACATATATGCATAAATGAGAAATGTGAAAGGTAGAGAGAGATTTTTTAATGCCCTTTTATCTCCTTCCTTTCTTTTCTTAACCTAAAACTTTAAATCATAGTTCGTCAAATCTAACATAAACACTGAAAAAAAAATGAAGAGGACAATAATATAGGAATGCAGGGATCCGTTGCTCAAACCAAATCACGCCAACATTATGGAAGTTCCTGGATTGTGCGAAATAAGAGTAGCACCAAAGGCACCCTATGATTTAATAATCAAAACTGGAAAATTGGCTATGGAGATTCTGTGCAGTCAAAAATTCATACAGACACAAAGGGGTTCGACAGGAAAGGTTGACAATGTGGTGGTATTTAATTGGTTAAGTCATGAGCAGCTCAAATGTTGACTTTTATATTTCTAGGTCTTGACCCAAGAGAGTTATTAAGACATGCTTTGAAACTTGGGTTTCAGCAATGATGGATGATTAAATGCAAACTTGGAAAATTAACGATCTAGGAGTAAATATCAAACTATTTTTGTCATCTGACTTTCTAAGTAACAGAAATGTTCTCAGTTCCTTTATTTAAAAAAACAACAAAGAAGCAAGGAAATGATATCACCAACGAAATGAGTGCACTCTATTGTGGAGGATGACCCCTTCTTGCATATTGTGGAGTGTTTAAAGAAAAAGAAATGAGTGCAGGTTTAAAGATTATGAAATGTCCGTGCCAGAACTCAAATCATTTGCTGAATACCCTCTTTCATTCGGCAGTGATCCACAACAATGTAGCTTACTTTGTTTCGTCTTGCCAAGATTTTCTATCACCTTTTCCTTTTCTTAGGTACATCAATCTCTTATATACTTTTTGAGCATTGCAAAACACTTATCTTGGGCAAGAAAAAATATGTAGCCTGAATAAAATGCACTTACACGGACGGCATTCGTTTGAATAAACTAAGATCCCATACATCTTGAGGCACAACATATGTATTTATTAGATCCTGGAAGAAGAATATTTGACATAAAAACACTTTTAGAAAAATAATAGGCATGCTGGTGTAAATGGATTGTTATAAAAGGCATCTCCTAATTGCTTAGGGAAAAAAAAGCAATACGCAAAAGTGCAAGAACACAATCTAATAGGATATATTTCTCCCATGATTGACAAAATCAAAGAGGATATATTTCTCACACTCACATATGAGATTATGTTACCAAGAAGCACCAAAGTAGCATCAACCTGCATGGAAATATCAAAATGAATTAGCTTTCCCCCCATTTCTCCCTCTTAGGGGGATTATTAAACAAGAAGAAACTTGTAGGTTATATTAGCAAAATTTCCCCACAATTAGAGGTCATAAGCTGGGTTTATTTATCATCCTGACTATAATTCAGGAAGGCATACGAAAAAAAAAAAAAAAAACCAGTCAAGCATAAGTGTTATGGAAAGTATAAGAAGAAAAATCAGTTAAAGAAATTTACAAGAACTAGAACCCTCAATAACTCATATCGACGATACCAAAGATGATTATACAAATGAAACTTACAACTGCAGTTACATTACTGAAAATTGGCAACCCATGCATTAGACAGCTCCATATTACTTGCCAACTAGAGTCAAACTGCAAAAAAAAAAAAAAAAAAGTATGTATAGTGTCATTTGTTAATCAGGGCAATAAAGCAGACATAGACTCCAGTACACCGGACGTGCGCAGAAGAATCCCATAGAAAACTTACAGAGTTTTACAATGCTATACAAATATAAAACATAGGCCTGGCCCAAAGGAATTATCAATCAAATATAGTCAAGTACTCCAAATATAAGACAGATTTTGGAGTTCATGGGGTCATGCCTTTAAACTAAATGATGGAACTTCAGAAGCTGTCTCAGTTAAAAATACATTCAATAAAAAGGCTGGAAAATATATACCTCATTCAAAGTAGAAGATGACCTTGATGAAGTCTCCCCATTCGAATCTGGAACCAGCAATAGAGAAGAGAGTTCCTGCAAACTCCTTTTGATGAAAGTAAATATATCTATGAGCTCAGGACCAAGAAGTGAGGGGCAGAGAAGAATCTAACCATGCTATGCGGCAATCATAGAAGGAGGTGATTGGATCTGGCCTAGATACCAAAGTGGTGGATGATTAACTCATTGCATGGATTAACTAGAACTTATCGCATATTTGGATAAGATGGATTCCTAAATAACCAATAGCCACGATGCATTCATATGGACATCACAATAGGGGTGAACTACTAACACTGCCTAATGTTGAAACTGACAAGCAGACAGTACCTCATATTTATCATAGATGTGCTTAAAGACACATTTTAGATAAAAAGTAATGTATGGTGATTCAGAGTTTATACCGCAGAGTCCACAGCAAACCATCATAAGCATGACCCATGTTTGCATCATTCAAAATTCTGCAAAACATTCTCACTTGTCAGTCCATAAGAAACCTAATCCTCTTTTTCATGACAACATGCATGGCTATGGGACGAGGCCTGATCAAAGGGGCAAAAGTGTGGGTTAGGAGATTCAGATAAAAGGAAAGGAGGGCATGCATAAACAAATAAGGATTTGTAACTGTGTTACCATGAATCCAATAAGAGAACAAGAAAATCTTAAAATCCATTTATTGTCAAGTATCCATTGTCTAAACAAGCATGCATAGATGCACAATTTCATGCTGACTTAAAAAGTCCTATCAGAATTATGCATGGGTACATGCAACTTGATAAGTTGATTGATAAAATAATACAATAGATATGAAACCTTCCTTCCAAAGGCAACAATCGACGATCTAAGTATGAATCTAACGAGCTGGGTTTTAATAATTCATAAAAAAGATTATCATATCCCATCAAATTAGATTAGATTTTCATCTATTAATGATCATGAAGTTCATGGATTTGTGTGTGACTCCATAAATGTCCAAGTACATGTAGCAAGAAAACTGAAAATTCCAAATATGATATTAAGATTTTAGTAATGATTAAAAGCATTACAATGTGTGATTCCAGAGTATCATGGGTAATAATAATCAACAAGAAGAAGGAAATGGAAGTGGTGACAATTAGAAATGAGGAAAGCTTTTGAAAACCCCATGTGAGGTATCTTTTTCAAAGGGAAAAAACATTAAACCTGTTGCAGAGATAGGAACATAGCAATAGACAATAAATCTAATAAAACTGAAGCATATCACAATCACCCTATCTATTAGATGCAAAAAATTACCTTTCAAAGCTTGAACATAAGCCCTTGAACCAGTAGACAAAAACATCTTTACAAATGCAGGTGTGGTAGTTGCGAATGAGACAACAGAATGCAGCATTCCTGTGGTGCAGGGCCTTCAAATTAATATAATGCAATAGATTATAATTATATGAAGAGAAATGTCAATGATCATATGCAGCCATGCATAAACAAATAAACACATGCACAAATAATTATATAAGAAAGATAAGTCCAAAAGAACTTTGTCAATCACCCACAACCACCTCAATTAAAAGACGCTAGATACGACATAGATCAATACAATGTAATTCTCGAGAATCTGTGTTCTTAATAACTAGTGTTCATGACTTTCTGTTTTTAATTTCTGATTACTAGAATGTATTTAGGTGTTCTTTTGTATACTTCATGTGTACACGGGCTTCGCCTACTTCATTCGTATTAATAAAATTTTTATTTTGCTTATCAAAAAAATAAGTAGGGTATTTTACACTTACAAAGGATTTCTCTGTGGTTCACTTAAAATACATATGATGAAGTGCAAGACAAAGGTTGCTTAACAATCTGACTAAGACATCTTAGTTAATTCACAATGAAAATGAACAGTCAACCCTTAAGTAGACCGTAATCGCCCAGTCCTGAACATTAACCTGCTCCCAGACCAATAGAGTATTTTAATATTCCTGTTTATGAAGTCAAACTTTCCTTCCCCAACACAAACACAGGCCCAAACAATAAGTCAATAGAAACAAAATGACCCAAACGAAAGATAAGACACAGAGGATCTCCCTAAAAAGATGTCCACTTTCGAGAAGTGTACACAATTATATAACTTGTCAAATACCTTCAAATGTTGTCTTTCAAAATTTTTAAAACCCTTAAAGGTAATTTAAGAATCTATCTTTTTGTTTAAGAGATAAAACAATAACTGCTTTGCCCCAAAAAAGTTAAGTTGAAAAATATACAGAACCGGCATGAGATGGAGGGAGTAACATACTGGTCCCATTGGAACATGATAAGAACTTTATTCAATATCCATCCGTAAAGAATAGGTCCAATGGCAAGATTAAACATCAATATAAAACTTCAATATAAAACTTCAAACATATTTGAAACTTACCATAGCCATTTCCCTTTCACAAGAGCTTCTCTTAAATGGACAGATACATGCTCCCTCTTGATCTGTTTTTGAGTCGATGGTGCTTTGCTTGTGTCAACACATGCCTAAGGAGTGAAATCATATTAACCAGCAACCAGGGCTTCTTTTCCACCAGAAGAAAAAAAGAACAAATAAAATAAATCACAACTCTTCTGAAGACTACTGCCACTCCGAAGTATTTAAATGAAAAATATTAGAAGCCAAGAACCATATATAAATTGACATCATTGGGAAATTTTCAAAAGGTGAACATTGAACCAATGAAATTTATCAAAAATTCTGCAAGACCAAGGCGGCCAATTTTTCAAGTAAACAAAAAAAATGCATTGTTAACGAAATTTATAATCCACAAAAAGGGAACAAAAGTCCTTGAAGTTAGTTTATGTAACCTTCAGGTCGCCAAGAAGCACCACGATAAAGAAAAACCAAAGCAGCGATTGCACAGCATCAATAGCTAAACTAAAAGCAGGTAAAAAGTACAGAGCATATAAATAACTACCCGATAAAATACAACAGCTGCAAGTTCCACTAAACGACACTGTGAACTACTTAGAGTCCCAAGCTTATCATCTTTAGTTGAATCACTCCTGAAAGCAAAAATTTTATACACAAACATCAATCAGAGCCATACCAACCCCTCCCCCCTCCCCCCTCCCCCCCCCCCCCCCCCCCCCCCCCCCCCCCCCCCCCCCCCCCCCCCCCCCCCCCCCCCCCCCCCCCCCCCCCCCCCCCCCCCCCCCCCCCCCCCCCCACCAAAAAAAGAAATAAAAATACTCACCAAGGCACGCCAGTGCTGGATATATTGCTTTGATCTAGATCCTTCCAAACTACATCCAAAAGTTGTTGTACCAAAGAATTCCCATCAGCACCACCTCTAGTTAAATTTAGTTGTAACCTTGCGTAGAGAATAAGTGCATCCTGCAAAGAAAAATACTTGTAGTGTTTATATATGGCTAGATTACCATTCTTCAATCAAGTTGGATTAGCTTGAATCATGTCTAGAAGATTTGTAGAGCTTTTTTATTCTTGTAGAAGGCTAGGTGATAACCCACAAATTGCTACAGTGTGGAATATGGTCCCTATTTGCATCATCTGTTGTAGTTGGAAAGAAAGAAATGATACAACCTTCAAGGACCACGGTCAGGCAATGGAGGAGTTAAAGAATTTCTCTATCAACACTCTTTTCCTTTGGACTGCATCAATAGACTTTAACGGACTTAGCATGCATGAATTTTTTAGTTGTGTTTCTCTGTTCTTTTATAGTAATAAAATTTATTTAAAAGGTTCAAAATGCATACTCCAAGTACACCAGTTGTATACAAGAGATATACCTATCTAGAAAAAGGAAACGATACAAGAATATCATGTAAATTCAGCCCATTAAAGTCCATAGTAGTCCAAAGGAGCAAGTACTGAAAAAGGTCTTGAACTCCTCATAGTCCATTCCTGGTCCTCAGAAGTTCTAGCATTTCTTTCCCTCCAAACACGCCATAAGAGTTCCTCCATGGGTCTTGAGCTCCTCCAGGATGTTTCTCCAATATACTCCTTATGTACTCGGGTTACGCCTTTTGTGCTTATGAATAAAGACTTATTACTTCAGAAAAAAGATATATATGTCTACATATATTCCTTCAGAATCTAAGGTAAGTTTCAATTTCGCTTCGTAAATATAAAATTCTTTATTTCATTCCTAATTAAGTCTACTCTGAGCAACATGGTCCCTCAATCTATCAACCAAATAACACTAGCACAATGATTAATGACAGGGTTTGTCCGCAATTTTTGTGATGGCATTGACAAATATTTAGATGAAAGGTACATTGTTCAAAATTTAATTTCTAATGCTAAAATTGGATCTTTTGTATTTTTTTTTTTTTTAAAACAAACAAACAAACAAATTGGAACCTCCTAAAAGTTTTAATGACCAAAAAGTATACTTTAGCCACTTAACAAAAAATAAAAGCATACTTTAGCCAGAAAGAATGAGAAGACAAAATCTCTAGAAAATGCATCATAAGGAAACCTTAAGCGTTCGATCATGGGTTGTTAACCAACAACGGATTACAAATTGCTGAACGGCATTATGAATTTCCAAGGACTGGCAGCCCAAGTTTGGGCCATCCTTTAACAAGAACGTATTTATACATTCAATAAGCTTGCGTGAAATCTTTCCCTCATCCCTGTACAAGTACCAACAAGGAAAGACAGAATTGCACACAGCCATTATCAGCAAAAATAAATCCCAGTAGATCAAAACCAGAGAGAGAGAGAGAGAGAGAGAGAGAGAGGGGGGGAATTGAATTCATGCTTTACCTTATGAAAGAGAAAATCCCAACAAACCCCTTAACAATATCTTCCCTAAAATTATCAGGGAAATCACCAGGAGGATTTTCCAGAAGTGAATGGAGAGTAAGGACGCATCGAAACACCTCCTCTTTGGGATTATATTCACTGTCTTTCCCACTAAAGCTTGCTTTCAACTTCTCCATGTAAAGAAGCACCAAGCCTGGACGAAATAGAATAAGCCAAGATTGATCAATGACAGTGTTGTTTAATAGTTAGAAAGAGATGAGTGCATCAGAACTAATTTGAAAGAAAAACTCACTGCAATATATGCGCCTTCTCATGTGAAAACGATAATCTCTAATTGCCAAAAGATCCCGGAGAATTATTGAATACTCCGACTGAAAGCTTGGAGCATTGCTTAAAACATCCCATATGTGATTGAAAAGCAATTTGATAGCAGATAACAAAGTCAACATTTTTCCTGGAATGATGATGAGACAAAACAATGAATTTGCTCTTATCATTGATAGTATGAAAAGCTATTTCTATTAATGCAACACCTAAGTAGATAACATGCAAGCCAGATGATAGAGCATAGAATTCTTTAAATGACCCCCCCCCCCACACGTCCTTCTATGAAGGCTATGAACTTTTGTTGACTTGCAGTAAACAAAAAATCTGTAGCTCTCTACTTGTAACGACCCAATCCAATATTATTAGGGATGAAACATGGATAATTTATTAGGCCTATAATAGGTTAATGGGCTATATTGGATAAACCCACGAATTATTATTTAGGCCCCGTTTGGATATTTGAAATGAGTTGAGTTCTTTATGAATAATAGTGAGTTGAGATGGTCGAGTGAGTTTTATGGAGCTCACCTAAGATGAGTTTAGATGTGTTTGGATGTTAAGATGAGTTTAGATGCATTTATGGAAAGTTGAAAAAGGTTGTGGGTCTCACGTGTAAAGAGGTGTTAAGTTGAAAAAGTTGTGGTTCCCACGTGTAAAGAGGTTTTGAGTTGAGTAATGTTTAGTGATTTGGGAGTTGTCTTTGGATATCAGAATAGATCTAAAACAGAACCCAACTGAAATGAGATGAGCTAAGCTCATTCAAGAATCCAAACAAAGCCTTAGTGAGGTTGGTCAGGAATTTTTATTAGGCTCATAGACCCAAGAATTTATTTTAAGGTCCGTTAAGGTTGAGTGGGAATTAATGGATTGATATTTTAGAAACTCAATTGTCATTACTGAATTTTTGGCCCATAAAATGAACCCAAACTCGTAAGGCCCAATGTCTGTTCTCTACAACTCTAAGTTCTCTATAACTGATCTAAGCCATACACGTCTCCACTTTCCACAAGGATTCACTCCCAATGGAATTCTCTCCCACAAGGATTACAACTTTACAAATCATTTTCGCGTTAAAACTCTTAAATTGACTCCTTATATATATACTTAGTCGCATGCACTTTACGTGCATCTCATCGCTCTTCAAGCCCTAGTGTAGTTTTCTATTTACCCTCAAGACGCCGCAACCTCCAAGGGATCTCAGCCCATGGCAATATTCTCTCTCTCTCTCTCTCTCTCTCTCTCTCTCTCTCTCTCTCTCTCTCTCTCTCTAACTTACTTGACAAGTATATTCAACAATAATACAAAGCATATGAACAACCTACCCGAAAATTTAGCATCTTCAGCTCGTTGCACAACAATTCGAAGAGTCTTGGCATATATCAATTTTGGCAACCGTCGCTTGCTTGAGGATATTTCCGAGGATGCGCATTGAATCAGCAAAGTAACGAGAAAAGGCCATGTTTCAGCTGCAGAAAAAATACAAAACCATTCCACTTCTGCTTTCAACAATTCTTGATGAAATGATCATAAAAATACATTTACTTCTCACGAAATTTTGATCTTACAATGAGGAATTTCATCAGGTCTTAGCCTTGCAGAGTTCTGACCAAGAAATTTACAAAAGGCAACCGATCTTTCTCCATCCAACCACGTATTCAACAACCTTATCCCTTCCTATACATGCACATGTAGCAAAATAGCAATTAAACAAACGAAAAAAACAGAAACATAAAGTAGCATTCATTTGGTGGCTCATAATTTTAAGAAAAACATAGGAGACTGAAATTTACAATTATTCGCCCAAGAAAACAAAATCATTCACAAAACCGAGCAATCTGGATCAATTGATTTGAGTACTGTACTCATCCTTCCAAATATAATTATGGGAATAACGTATACAGAAATTCTTGTGTATGGTTTTCTGGATGAAATGAAGCAGAAACAAACACACATTAGTTCACTCTGTTCCTTGCCGGGAAAGTGTAGGCAATTAAGTAGACTGAGATTATTAATTTCAGATTAGTCTATGGCCCCGAAAAAACAACTATCGAAAACAAACGCACGCGAAGTTGTCTACCTGCCAAGAAATTTAGGGAAACTTTAAGATAATCATAGTTAATGAACTTGAATTCATTATGCAACTAGCGAAACAAGAATATCCACTCAAACAAATCCTTTCATACTCGTATTCACTCAGTTGAGTCGACATTTTTTGTGTTTTTTCTTTTCTTTTCTTTTCTTATTTTTTTTATTCCGACAACAATGATTCGTTATATTTCCTATTCGGCACTTTCTTAGCAACCAATCGGAGAGCGGCTAAAGAAAATCCACAAAGGAAACGGAAGTTACTTCGCGAGCTTTTGCTTTATCGGATGAGAGCTTCGAGACAATTTCCTGCACATCCCTCGAAGTGACCATCGCTGATTTTGGGACCGGAGCCCCAATCCCGACACTCCGAGAGCGACGAGTGATGGAGTCACCGAGCGAAAGAAGAGAAGCTAGCTCTTTCTGCTACGTTCTGAGAGTGCTCTGGGTGTTTGGGGAGCGAGAAATGGCGGGAAAATGAAGTGTGGGCCTCTGCGTGACTCTCTGGGCTAAGGGTGGGAGACACAACGTAGACGTTTTTGTGGACTATAAATACGTCCAAGACTCCAAAGTCCAAAGCGTGTTGTGAGGAAAATTGGGAGAGACGAGACGACGATGAGGAAATTACGATCGTCCCCCCGGATGTTTCTTTTAATTCCAAATACAAACCGTCGTCGTTTGCCTTCCCATATTCAATAAAGCCAACCCCATTTTCTGTGGCGACATAAAGGTGGTCAAGTCGCCTCGCGAAAGTTTGATCAGGCGACGAAAAAGAAAACCAAAAATGCCGCCTCAATAAGTCTGATAAAGCATGGAAAATTGAAAATTTCAAGATTTTAAAAAATATTAGCATTTTTTTATATGAATTTATGCTAATGTTTTTATATGAATTGCTAATTTATGCCGCCTCATCACTAGCACTTTGACACTTCTTTTGGTTTTAATTCCTTTTAGTTCATTTTATTGCCTACATTTTTTCTATGGCCATGGCTATATTTTGCATGGAACATCCATGTTAATTCTTATTGTTCAAAATTATATTACTTAAATAAAATTTCAATTGTTCAGAAAAAGAAAAAAAAAAGATATATAATTCCAATTAATTGGTAAGATTTGATTTGTAATATTTAAATATATCTTCAAAATCAAATTATATCATGTGAATATTTTACTAAATATATTCTATACGTCTTAAGAATAAAGTTTTTCGAAATAATATACTAATCTTGTTTAGGTAACTAAGAAATACTCAAAAAGGTTTAACCTTATTTAATATTTTGCATATTTTCAAGATGACATATTTTAACGTTAACAATCAAAACAACATTAAAAATGTTGGGAATAAAAACAACATTAAAAAAAAAAATTACATAAGATAAAAATAAAAAATAAAAGTAGCCACCCCGGCCTAAACGTGCGGTCAACTTTTTTTTAATAATATTTCTCAAACATCACAATGTGCATATACGTCGGAGCAGCGGCTCGAACAGATAAGTATTGCGTGCTGAATCTAACTGTCATATTTCTCAAGCATCAAATGCTCAGGCAATGCGTACGTACTTTAAAAAAAGGCAGATTCCATCGTGAAAAAGCTTTCTTTGTGGGATTCATATTTTTATAAAAATATTTAATAAGATTCGTGCATTTAAGATATGTACCTAATATTAATCTTGGAATCAGTTTACATATATCTTTTGCAAAAATTTAACTAAAAAAGGTATATAGGGTATTTTAATTGATCTAATTTTTATACATCCCACGCTAGATTGTCTATAATAAGTGTTAATATTGTGTTTCGCATATATTTGAGCCAAACTCTATCAATTCAGATCTTAGAAAACGGGCACTACACAACGTAGAAAATACTGCGGCTTCGAGAGGGTGATCTTTGGGCCGGGAAACCTCCTATGCCAAAGTTAGTAAATATTCTTGAAGTGTAGTAAATAAGTAAAAAATTCTAGAGATTAAAAGATATTCTCGTACCTGGGATCTACTATTTATACTACAGGCCTGAGGAGCAGATCGTGCCTTCTTTCATTAAGTTCGCATTCCATGTACTGTTCCTTTTGTCAAAATCTTTAAATATGGCATGGCTTTGCGACGGTGTCATTAATGTGACGTATTGTCCGGGTGGCAAAACCATTAATGCGGCATGTTTCTCCAACTTTTTCCTCTTAATTTGTTTTCCTTCTGGTCCGTTCATGCCTTTTCTGTCAGTAAATCAACGGTTCTCCGTAAATCACGCCTGCTGTGTGGGCGGGCACTCTAGGATCGGACACTACTCGAGGATTCCTCAGATCGACGAGTCACATCCTCTGTAGCAATATCCCTCCTGTAAGTTATATACAAAGGAGCCTCCTAAAGAGTTGGGTTCGTGGTTTTCTGCTCTAGGCTAGGCTTGATCGGGCATTTTGAGCCTCGTGGGGAAAATTTCCTTATAATTACCCTACTAATTCTCACCAGATAAGTACGGTAAGAATTCATCACAATTTGGTCCCGCCTTCTTACCAAGGCCAGAAACTTTATTTAGGCTTCCTGAGATCCGAAAGGCTTCTGCTTATTGACATTTATGACTGCGTTGCTATCTTCCATGATGGGCTCACATTTCATTACATCTTTTCAGCCTCACTAATGAAGGGGTGTCAAGCGGCTTTTCACGTTGACGTCGTTTCATAAACCACATCCCCCAAAACCAAAACGGCTAGTATCCTTATCGCTATGATTTATGAGAGTCTAACCGTCACCTTCTTTTTATAAAACATGGGAGTGAGACCTGATTTTCGTCCATTACGCTGTGATTATCCCTCCATTCTGGTTCTCTTGATTTTTCATATCTTTGATCAGTCTTCTTTACTACTTTGTGCTCTGGCAGTGATGGTTTATGAAAAACCTGTTCAACCTAACATTCCCAGCTGGGGCTCTGCTAACATTGGGTCATTGTTTTTGGGTAGTGGATGGCACTCAACTACCAACAAATCAACGCTGGCCCCCTTAGCCCTTACCTTCCAAGTACCAAAGTCCATTTCCTTTGAAGTTTCAAGCCCCGATTAGGGCGCCATCTATGCAGAGGGTCATTCCAGTAAGGTAGTCCTATACCCATCCATGTTTTCATACGGCTTGAGATTGTCGTTCCCTCGCCCTATTTGTGACCTTCTAGATTGCCTCAGCTTGGCTCATTCCCAACTGCATCCAAATACCTGGAGATTATTGATTTGCTGCAGTATTATTTGGCGGTGGTCTTTGTTGGAATCCTTTCCGAACAACGCGGACCTTACTAGCCACGAGTTTTTTCTTGCCCATAAGGTGTTACGCCTAGAAGGGAATGCATGCAGTTTCAAGGCATCACATGCTCTAGTCACCTTAGAGGCCAGATACCACAAGGCAAAAGACTGGTTTCCCAAGTTCTTCTTTGCATCTAGCCACGGATGGGAGTTTCTGGTGGCCCAAGTGAATCGCCGGGAGTTTCCCATACGGAGAGACCAGGGAAAAATTCTGGAAGATAAGGTAGTGCGTCCTACAACCACTCCTTATGAAGTGAAACGTCTTGCAATTGTGTGAGAATGGTTGCAAAACCATCCCAATAGTGTTTTTCCCAAGGTTCTCCTTTCTGGGGAGAGTTTGAAGAGTTCTCTGCCTCTCCCGGGACACATTCCTTCTGATGAGAGGTCAGTTGCTACGCAGTCCCAAGTCACTCCGCTTCGGAAGCATTCCTCAGGCGTTCCTTTGCTGAATAAGGGGAAAAAAGCTCGTCGAAAGAGTGTTTGGGCCAAGGATAGGCCTCCTCCCGGGATACAGGACCCCTTAATACGGCGATCGGCTACTTTGGAGACCAGCCATCCCATTACACCAGTGGTCCCAATGCCAATTGTGGTGGGCGAGCAGGCGAGCAATTTTCCTGTAGCGTCTCTTCCGGAGGTGACTATTGAGGCGTCTGGAGGCGAGGTCAAGATGGACACCCTCCTTTAGAGTATTTTTGCGGCTACTACTCCGAATGAGGGACAGCATTCTTCTTCTTAGGCCTCTCCTCCTTTTTCGTCTCATTCGGCTATAGGGAGTCATTCTCTTGAGGCGGCTGATGAAGGGGTGGAAGCTTCTTCCAACAATCGTGTGAAGGCAGAAGATTATATATGTGGCGCCCCCAATCTCCCTTATATAAATACACAAGGATCGAGACACCAGAATGTTGACAACACGGTCACGCATCCCAACGAAATGTGCTCAAGTGTGTGTGCAACATGTAAAGGTGCACAATAAAAGTCGCAGCGGATAATATAAATAAGTCAACTAAGTACCAGAAATTTAAATACAGGTGTCCAAAATAATTTATCTTTAAAAAGTTATACAGTCATCACAAATATATTACAAAAGGTAAATACATAAAAGACTAGGATAATAAATATCGATGCACGAGAGCAATCTCAGATCGCTCTCCCAACGGAGCCAAAGCCTAAGACTCATCATCCTCATCTGCATCAAAATCTGCGATACCATAAAACGGTACCGCAGGTAAGTATAACCCAAATAACCACGTAATATAAATGCATTAAATGCGACCAACATGCATGCATAAAAAGAATATACATTTCTCTCAAAACATCATTTTTCTCGAAAACGATTAATTTCAACACACGCCAAAATCCAATTTTGGCCCAAAACATTAGTAAAATACTTTTCCAGAAAATGGTTTACACAGAACCCAACCATGTATCGGACACTGTAGGCGGGACTCACAGGCGGGACTCTACCACCATCCCTGCTTACCACCATCCCTACCACGTGCACCGTAGGCGGGAATCACAGGCAGGATACAACCACCATCCCTGCTTACCACCATCCCTACCGCGTGCACCGTAGGCGGGAATCACAGGCGGGACTCTACCACCGTCCCTGCTTACCACCATCCCTACAGTTCCTTTCCCTTTTTTCTCAAATCAGTCAATCCAAACAAATCCAATTTCTCACACATGAAATCATAACTTTTCCAAATCACACATGCACATGAATGCAATACACGAAAACCCAATTTTCTTTACAAACATGATCATGCATGAAATATTGATATGTACATGCACCAACACTGATCCATAACAATCAACAACTAATAACCAATTCAATCAAGCAACCAAACAACTCCAATCACAATTCCATCCGACCCCCGAACTCCTCGGACTCAGTTCGGCATGTCAAACAAATACAGTGTAATATGTTAGTGTAAAAATACATTTCAATTACGAAAGTTCGTTGGAGAAATACTTACAGTGTAATATAACAATTTCCGAAGGATCACGAAGTTGAAAAAGGCGACGTTTGAGCAACACCACAGTGTAAAATACACTGTGGCCGTGGGTCACAAATACTAACTTTCAAACGGAGGCAAACGAAGACCCAAGATTGATAGGGTAGGGCCTAGGGAGGTCGGTGAAGCCAATGGTGGTGGTGGTTTGCTGTGGGTGGCAGCGGAATGGGCGGTAGAAGACCAAAATACCCAAATTAAAAATGTAGATGGTGGAGCTTCACCGGTGGCGGATCGGAGCTGGGGTTGGGTCCAATGGGTTGCCAAGAGGTTGAGGATGAAGTGGTGTGAAGATGGTGGCCGGAGGTGGCGCGACGGCGGCGCTGGAACGAAAGTGACGCCGCGGCTTGAAGGGCTACTGGTGGTTAACGGCGGCGCGAATGGAGGTGAGGTTGGTGGGGTAAGGTCGCCGGTGGCAGGCGAACACAATGGGGTGGGCGGTGAAGGCCACCGCTGGCTCACGGCGGCGCTAGCGTTGAAGCCGACGGACTCACGGGGGAGAGGGAGAGGTTGGGTCGTGCGCGGGAGAGAAGGAAAATAAGGAAGAAAAAAGAAAAGAAAGAAAAGAAAATGAGAGAAAAGAAAAAATGGAGGGAAAAGAAATGAGGTCCAATCCTCATAACTTGGGTCACAAAAATGATCCAACGGAGATGATTTTAAAACCATAAGTTCAATAAAATAATTCAAACGCAATGGTAAAGTCAAATTGAAATAATTAAATCCCACAGTAATTAATTTAAATATTAAAAGTAATTTAAATGCATAACAATAAATAAATATTTGGAAAGCACATAAAAATAATTTTCACCAAATTAAAATCATAGAAATAAACTTACTAAAAATTCAACCAATTTTAAAATAAGAGGATAAATTTTTGAACAATCAAAAATAATCCTTCAATAAAAAAATACACTAAAATACGGGGTGTTACAATATAGAAGGTAAGTCTCCTCCAAATATTGCAGTCCCCGAGGGCCCGAAGAGTCTTGCTACGGATTCCTCTGTCCAGGCCGCATTCCCAGAGAGGGGGAGTTCCTTTGTGCATATTTCAACTAATGATGGTCTGAGGAGTCCGGTCATCAACTCATTTGTCCAAATTCTGGATGATGCGACAGGCCCCTTCTGGGGGGTTTGAGAGGGGACCCACCTGCTTCTGCTGAAATCTCTATGGGATTACCTAAGTTTGTAGGCCTTGCAGAGGCCTTTCCTTCTCTATCTTGGCTGGCCATGGAAGTAAGACATCGGTCGGGCTGTTGAGTGCTTGTCGGGTTTTTTCCATGAGATTTGATCATTTCTTTCCCGCCTTTACTCTTTTCTTTTTTCTGCTTCCTTTTTTTTAGCCTTTCCTTTATGTCGCCAGGGTACTTCTCAACTTACGGCTTTTATCGTGGAAGATCAAGAGGCAGCCATTCATGAGAGTTTGGAGGAGAGGGAACAGTTGAAGCGAGAACTCAAGAGGACGAGACTCGACCTATCAGGTGAGCGCAAGAGAGTGAAGAAGTCGAAGCACTGCCAGAGGAAGCACAAGTAAAAGTGCGAAGAGGAGAGAACCCGACTGGAGCAGCTTAATCAAAGTTTCTAAGGCGACTAATCTTAGGCGCAGGAGGAGAGGGACCGGTTGGAGCAGCTGAACTAAAGTCTCTAAGGTGACTTATCCTAAGCGCGGGAGAAAAGGGAACGGTTGGAGCAACTGAATCGAAGTCATCAGGGCGCCTTCCTTTCTTTACAAAGGCAACTAAGGTGGGTCTCGAAGTTTCACAACGACGCGTGGGGACGCGGGTAGTTGAAGGTTGTAGATCAATGTGGGCATTCCTTTTGAAGAGTTCGGAGCTGCGTTCAAGAACTTTCACCAAGTATCTTTAACGGCTTGCTTTTGCCGAAATTCCCACCAATGAGGCATCATTTGAAACCAACCGTAAACTGACAAAGAAAGAGATACCGAATGCTTTCCCTGGTCCCGCCGTACTTGTTCTAGCATTAGTGGAGCCGACCAACCTTATTCTTACTGCCGCTGAGCCGGTCAACCTTGCTCCTGTTGTCGTTGAGACCAATGCTCCTGGCCCTGAGACTTAAAGATTGTATTTGTTTCGTTATACTTTTTTTTTTACACATGTATCTGTATTTTGTTGCTCAGTGGTTGTATATATACACACATTGACTAATATACATATATTGTTTGTCATGTCTCGTCTTTGCCTATTTTTCCTTCCTTCTTTTGTTTTTGTGCAGCCGGCCTGGGAATCATCGAAAAAGGGTCCGCAGAGCTCCTACCTACCCCACTGACAGGTCATGCCATGCTTGCTTATCCTCCATGGATAGTCATTCTAGAAGTACGGGCATCGTTTTAATCGTTATTCGGGCGATCATGTCCAGTCGTGCCTTTGAAGTTTCCCTGTCTACCCCGTTGGCATCTGATTTAACCTTTTCGACTCCACTAGTTGCTTAACCATTGAAATTTCTCGGCCTACCCTGCTAGCATCCGATTTAACCTTTTTGACCCCATTAGCTGCTTAGCCTTTGAAGTTTCTCGGCCCACCCCGCTGGCTTTCTTAGCTTTTTTCTGCATAGTCAGACTGTTAGTTTCTATTGGTGAAGATTCATTTGATCGAGATTATTCTGTTGATGGAGATTCCACTGATGCAGACATCGTTTGTGGAGATTCCGTTGATAAAGATTATATTTTCGGGTGGTCAAGGGCCGACCTACATTTCTCCGCGAGAGGGATAGGCAACATTTTAGGCATACATTTCCATTTTTGCTTCGCAGGGAGGTAAGTTGTTGATGGGGTTCCCATTTAGTAGAGTTGACTTTACCGATTGAAACTAGTCGATTTTCACACTACAGAAAATAATTGCATTAATGAAACAGAATTTACACAAGCTTTTAAGTAGACAAACCGGAGTTGTTTAGCTGCTGCGACTAATTTTTTGCCCATTGTTGTTTGATTTTTTCCTTCCTTCATTGCTCATCATTTTTATTTTCGCTTCCTTTTTTTTTTGTTTGTGCCTTGTGCAAATTTTTGGGTTCTAAAAGCGAATACAAATTGTTAGGCTGACATGCCTTGTCGCCTATTTAGCACCCTCGGGTTAGGTAACGGTTAGAAACCCAACGGGTTCTGAGTAATGGGAATAAATCTCATATAGTTATCCCGCTAGTTCTTTATGGATGAGTTTGGGAAGAATTCATCTTATCTCCTCCCTCATTTATGTCCCGTCAAGTTCCCTTCCTGCCTGGTCACGTGTTGAGTGACCATTTGTATTTTACGTACATGGCAACACAGTGCTAATTACGTTTCCACATTAAATGGCATCCCTTCGATTTCGGCATCATGGCTCCGTTCTTTACTGGCATTAACTATGCACATTGTATCAGTAGATCAGCTCTGCAGATGTTTTGATACTCAGGGGATTATGGTTCTCTTGGGGGGGACACATGGCATGGGTTCTCTTTTATTCTGTGACTCTTTCTCTTTTAGGCCTTGTGGGGAAAATCCGCTTACAATAAATCTAGTTAAACTATTAAAATAATATCTTTTAATATTGTTTGTTATTTTTTATTTATATATTCAACCGTCTTGTTTTCTAAATCTAACTTTCATATTTATTACTTTATTTATTTATTTTTTATTCAACGTTCATTTTTTCTGACAGTAATTTTGAAGTAATTCTTTTTTTATATATCAGTGATGGTCTTCATAAAATTTATCAAGGTGAATGTGAAGTTAATTAGAATGACAATGACCTTCAAGGTGGTAACTCAGTTGGTATGAGTTAGTATTTCATGGCTTTGAGGTTAGGATCGAGTTCGAGTCAGGACATAAGTTGAAACCACTTGTAGTAGTAAAACCTAACCTTTAGGTCATGGATTGGGTTTTAGATTAGCTGGATACTTTGAGGGTGATGTGGTGATGGGCTTGCTCTTAGGGCAATAGTTATGGCTCAAACCAGACATTTCGCAGCGGCGAGGGGCTCCTATGATCACGTCCAAGGATGGTTGTTACGCTGGTCGCCACTATCTCCCCTTTCTATTGAGGAAAAATAAACTAAAAGGATAGTGATCGAAATGCAATCGGTAATGACTATGAAACTTTAGTGATGATCAATTAAAAAAAATGATTACGGCTTAAGGGCTTGTTTGGAAAGTGAGATTATTTCATCTGGTCTCAAAACTTTTTATAATTTCATTCTAAAATATTATTCAAACACAAACACTTTTCAATTTTAAATATTAACTTTTTTTTATCTAATTATTATAACTTTTATAGCTAGACTTCTAAACAAATTTAAAAAACAATACAACTTTTTCAAATTTCAAAATAAAAATTATATTAAAAAATATTTTATAATAATATTTTAACTTTATAATTATATTTTAACAACATTAAAGGCTAAGGGCTCGTTTGTATAGTGAGATGAGATGAGATGTTTTAGATGAGTTGAATAAAATATTATTTTTTTAATATTATTATTGTTTTGATATTTGAAAAAATTGAATTTTTATTATATTTTGTATGAGAATTTGAGAAAGTTGTAATGATGAAATAAAATAAAATAGATCGAGAGTATTTCTATATTCAAATGGAGCTTAAATCTTCATACTACACATTACATGACCCTACTGAGCAAGCGTGAAGGATCTTTATAAGAGATGATCCCACAAATCATGCACCAAATCAAATCACACAAGCAACGGCAAACTACTCCAGCAGATCTGGGAGTAATCGCTTTGGTGCGATGTTGTCAAACAGCAATAATGTCTCTCAGGGCTTCAACAAACAGCAAGGAAATAAAACTCACAATGGGCCGCGTGACACTAAAAAGTCATTCACTAATGGAGCAAAGCCCACGGGCCAAAGACGTTACCAACCGAAGTGTTAACTCTGTGATCAACTCGGCCATATAGCCAAACAGTGTCCAACAATGCATTCTTCGGAGCCCACTGCCAATTGTGTCTCATCCTCTCATCAAAAGGACACCAAATGGTTAATTGATTCCGCTGCTTCTTATAACATTACAGGTGATTTGACAAATTTATCAATTCACTCAGAGTATGATGGCACAGATGAAGTAGTAATCGGTGATGGTTCAGGTTTGCGTGTCTCACACATTGGTTCTTTGGTTTTTCATTCCCCAAACCATACCTTTCAATTAAATGATACCCTTTGTGTTTCGAGTATTCGCAAAAACTTAATTTCTGTCCATCACTTCACTACTCAAAATTGTGTTTTTATTGAATTTTACCCCTCTTATTTTCTTGTTAAGGATCAGATCACGGGGGCGATTCTTCTCAAAGGTGCATGTGAAAATGGTGTTTACACGCTTCCGGACTCATTGGTGGGCTCATCTCCACATATGGTTGCAAATATGCATGAGAGGAGGTTGATTGATGGGTGGCACAAGCGGCTTGGACATCCATCTCAAAAAATCATAACTTATCTTGTTAATGCTTTTTCTCTTCCCATAAAAAAAGAACATCAAGTGTCAAATTTTGTATTTCTTGTTCTATCAATAAAGCACATCAACAACTTTTTCATTCCAACAGTCTCCAAAGTCATGCACCTCTTGATCTTATTTACACCGATGTTTGGGGTCCTTCACATATTGATGGTCTTGATGGCTCCGGCTACTACTTAATTTTGGTTGATCATTTTACTAAATACATGTAGTTCTATCTTATGGCAACCAAGTCAAGCGTAAGTAGCATATTTCCTCAATTTAAACATCTAAAACAAGGTTTCAAGCCAAAAGAAAAAGTGTTTATTTTGACAACGGTGGTGAGTTTGTGGCTCTCAAAAATTATTTTTTAATACATGGAATTAGCCACTACACCACTGCTCCTCATACTCCCCAACAAAATGGCATTGCCGAACAACGTCATCGTCATCTTGTTGAGACGGGACTAACTCTTTTAAAAGATGCCGATCTACCACTCTCATATTGGCCTCACGCCTTTCAAACAGCTGTTTACCTCATAAATCGTCAACCAACACCTCTTTTGCAAAACAAATCTCCTTTTGAAAGTTTGTTCCAACAATCACCAAATTATCTAAAATTAAGAAAATTTGGTTGTTTGTGTTTTCCCTTAACCAGGCCTTACAACACTCATAAACTCCAACCCAAAGCTAGCCCATGCGTGTTTTTGGGCTATTCTCAAACCCAAAGTGCGTATCAGTGCATGGACGTAAAAGGCAAAAAACTTTACCTTTCACGGCATGTCCTTTTTCACGAAAACACAGCTCCCTTTTCTTCTTATTCTTCCGAAAATCCTCCTGGAACCCTTGCTCTTGCGTTCCCGTCGCCAACGCCCATCGTGCCGCCTCAAGTGCCGCAACCGCCCAATTTTTCCCCTAGATTTTTTTTTATTTGATAGCAATTTTTCTCCTAGATATTGGATATAGTAGTAGTGTGTCGTATATATGGATAATCTTTTTGAAAGTCTGCCTGCCACTACTTATCATGATTACAGTAAATTATCTTATAGAGAAGCTACAAGTATTGACCAAAAGAAAGACAAGGGAACAATTACGGGCAAATCTTCCCTTAGATCCGATTCTCTCGTTAATTGGTACGTCTGATGATCTTAGAACATTAGTAGTGGACTCAACAAAGTTAAATTTTGGTCAAAGAATAGCTAAAGTGTAAAATAAAGTGTAAGAGCATTGGTATTGACTTCATCAAAAGCCTAGCCAAATGCAAAATTTAATGAATTTCATTAAAATAGGGCTGAATTAGATTTGTCAAATAGATAAATGTGAAACTTTGAGTTACAGTAAATGTATAGGTTTCTTCAAATTTGAAGATCTACTATTCATTCATCAAATCTATTTTTTATTCACTTTTAATCTCTTAAGGTCTTTTTTATTCACGTTTTATCTCCAACCGTCTTGTAATAATAATGTAAAAATCAAATTAAATTGTTAATCAACATATGATTAGTGTGATTGTAAAATATGAAAAAAAATAAAAATATTTTTATTAAAAAAATAATATTATATTATTATTTTGATGAATTCAATAACTAATTCAATGTGGAGTTATGACTATGGAAGTTTTGAATTTATAGAAATTATGTACTTTTCATCAAATTTTAAAGATAACTTTGATGAAGCCAATGCTCATGCTCTAACAATAGACTCAACAAATGAACACTGATTTTAGCCATACATTATATCACTAGCCAAATTTGTTGAGCTCAAGGGACTGGCCAAATATTATTTTTGGATTAAAAAATTATCTTCCATCTGCTTCTTGCCTCACTTCTCTCCTGTGCATAATCAGTCGCTTAAAATTCTTTTACGTAAATGAGGAGATTAGTCCACAATTTGCCATTAATGTTGAAAAGTCACGTCTATCGAAGGAACCATTTTTCTTTTTTTCTTTTTTTTTAATCTTTTCAAAACTTATCAAAAGAAACAAATGAGATAAAACATGATCAAAAGCAACTTGTACTGCTTTAGCTAGGTGCTAAATAGTCCGGAATATCTGTAAAGAGTAATGATACTTTAATACAACAATAAACTTTAATACAACTATAAATTTTAACACAACTATATATCAATTGAAAAAATATGACCGTTATAAAAAAGATCGTTAAAAAATTATATTCGTTAGAATAATATGAACGTTAAAAAATTAATGTATAATTTTTTAATAACGAATAAATATTTAAATTACAATTAAAATTAAAATAAATAAAAAGTTCAAAATCAATATTTTAAGAGAATAACATAGATTTATTGAGTCTGTTATTTAATATTATTAAAAAATGACTAATTAAATTTATAAAAATAAATTTTCTAATCAAATTTTAACCAAAGTTTATTCAACCCACTACTAATGCTCTTATTCGTCGTGTCTGTAATTTGTGTTTAGGGACAAATATATATAATATATAAAGGAGCCGTTTTATAAAGTCAAATCATGAGAGACTTTGGAGTAGATTTTTGAAACAGAGCTAAGGTAGCTAGGTACCTAACCTAGCTATATATGCACAGCCAAAATATGTATTAGATTCTTTTTATTTCAAGTATATTGCAATTTGTTAAGTTAATCCATGCTTTACCCGTCCAACCATATGGATAATGTTCTAGCTAGGTGCTACCTTTTATTTACTATCAATGATCACCATATATATGTAAATTACGAGCTCATGAAAGCTAATTGTCACGATCATTACAACCATTTTAAGTTGAGAATCAAATTTGATTTTGTGGAGCTTGATTTATTTTTGTGGAGGTCCAATTTGATAACCTAATTTGATAATGATTTTCAATGAGACTTAGGTCGTAGAGTGAGGCGAAATTTTTTTTAAACTGGTTTGTTATTCGAGAATCTCTAAATAAAAAGCTTACTCGATATTTACACGATAGGTCACTTGAGCGAATCTCATATATAGAGTTCGCTCGAGCGAACTTTAAATAAAAAGTTTGTTCGACGTTAGCTCGACACTTCATTCAAATGAATAATTCATAAATCGTGAAAATTAAGATTTTTACAGTACAATCTTATATATATTTATTATGAATTGTATATATAGCCGTACTGAATATTGTAATTTCGCTCCACAATATACTTTAATATACATCGAGAAAATAAAATTTTTTGCAGTTTATGTAGACATAGACACGTTGTCAATAAATAAAGATCGATTGTTTCTTAGTTTTCACAGCAGCAAATTCTCACGATCAATCCAAAAACTTCTGCCACTGAACTTGGAATCAAGGAGATGGTGCCAGCCAGAGGACAGGACCAATGGTCGGCTCCAAGAGGCTAAAATGGGACCCACAAATATGATCAGTTGGATATAAATTAATAGAAAAAACAGGACAAGTTGTCCACCAATAATTCTGGGTGCATGCGACTATGCGAGCTAGAAGTGAACAAAGAGATAAAAAGCAACAAAATAACAACAAAACTGAGTGTGTGCGGGTATGATATTTAAGTTCACCCTGTCCACCGGCCCCAACAGGAATATAAATTGTCTTGGACTTCTGGTCAGAGGGAAGAATATCTGTAGGTACGTGACTTATTCGATAAATAAAACATGCGCCGCAGTCACCGTCGGAAGTGTCGCGCATGCGTATGAGTTGTGACTAATTACTGCGAGTAATACAATATATGCATGTGAATGTCGTATTACGTACAGCTAGCCCTGGACGTGGACTTGGTACGTACTTCACGTGTAGTGGTTCTAAACAAACCGCATTTACGCACTCGAAGAGAAGTCATGCCAACAAACAAGCTGAACTTTTATTCCTTTTAAGTTGTCAACACATGAATGATCTTATATTTCACATGCACGAACATATATTTATAGGTTAGCTAGACATGACGAACTTGGACAATCTACGTTGCATGTCCATGATCCTCAGTTCCCACTAAACTCAAAATTACTTCGTTTAGCCAAACGGCAAAGGAGTCGTTAGATCAAGAGAGAGTTAATCTATTATTAATGTTGTGTTTCGCATGCCTTTAGATTGAGTTCTAGAAACTCGGATATTCGAGATCTCACTTGCACACCTTAAACAAACATGAAGAATGGAGGCTGGTGAATCTCTGATGCTAAAATTAATATATTTCTTTAATAATTTGTGTGTAAGCTAATTAGAAAAATCAGAGAGAGTTCTTCGAATCTAGGAATCAACTTTTATGCTAGATTTCAGGTGAGAATAGCTCATCCCTGACTTTAAGGGGTCTCATCATTTCCACTGTTCAGAGTAATTTAATATGATGTGTAGTCTGAAGAATGGTGCCATTAATGCAGCGTGACTCTTGACTTGCTTTATCCACCTGTTAAGCCTTTTTCATGCCCACTATTAGGAGATTACAAGTTCTTCCTATTTCCCGGCCGCCTACTTGAGCAGATTCTCAAAAGTAAGGTGTTAGTGGGGTGGTGTCAGGACGATGAGTCTCATCTACCCTTATCGTCTGCTTTCTCTATGCAAAGATTGCTTTTGGGGGTGGGTTGCGCTTGTGGGCCGAATGTTTTGCATAGGCCATCTGACTCTTCTTAGTGGAGGTTCGTTGGACTTGACCGGACCCTCTAACTTACTTCATCTTGGGCTCGCAATTGTGTCGATAGGGGAAAAACCCTTGCATCCATCATGCCGACCCTTTTTTAGCAATGATAATATTGGTCCCAAAAAGGAGCCAGAACCAAGTTTTTCGTTTCTCTATTGAAAGCATCATTGCCCTACATGTGGTGTGGATAGCTTAAAGCTTAAGGACCAAACAGGCCTTATGGTGGGGTCTCTAGCCTTCCTATTGTTATCAACTTGACTGCACTAACTACGAGGGATGGTAATTTGACCATCACCACGATGACAAAGAACGCCACAGAATCTGATGATCAAAGGGGTCGAGCTAGCAGCTAGATGCTCTCACTTTGAAACCGTTTGATTGTGTGTCTAAAGGGCCAATCCCAAATGCGTGATCATAACTTGAAATTCAAACCGATGTTTTATTTTAAGACTCTAATTAATATTGGTTATTCAATGATCCTCACCTTTTCTTAGAGAGTCCAAAGATACCGTCGGCCTAATATTGCAATGGTCCTCAACAAGGCAGCACTGTAACTGCATTTCCTTGCTTCTGTACGTCTTGTATATATGTAATTTAATTCCTTGATAAAAAGATGCATAAAGGATTTTTGAGTTAAAGAAAACAAAAAAAGAAAAAATAACTTTTGAATTGATGTGTTAATCGGCCTTTCCGAAACTTTTATTTTGGTAATGGAAACCAATAAAGAAGAAAAAAAAAAGTGAAAGTAAAATGTAGATAAAGATAGATTATAGGATGCTTGAAGTTGCTTGAGACTTACGACTTCCCTTATTTGTTATTAACTTAATCAAGAGGAAATATTACTTTGAAAGTGAACGTGTTTAAGATCATGAGGATCGATCTGATCGTTGAATATACAAAGCACAATGTTGCAGGCAGGCAGGCATGTCCTAGATATGCTTAGGAAAATGCAATAGGCGTTTGAGTTTTTGTAGTCCCACAGTACTATAGCTACTAGTCCTTTTAAGCACCACTAAATTTACACCTAAGGATGACAATATGGCATTCTTATGATTGACATGTTAATATTTGTAAAGAAAGAAAGAGAGAATGATGAACTGAATAATTGGCAATACTGCCAATAATGCGTAATCCACTCCATACAAAAAAAAGGAACCCGGAGTCAGGTGTACGGTGGAACGTGGGCACAGGTTCACTTTATTCACCTGACAGTGTGTGTACTTTGGGCCCTGTTGACTGGAGTGTGTTGCTCACGCCATCTCCCTTACATATTGTTCTTCTCAGCGGTTAAAGCGTCCTCGCTCCCTTGCTGCTGCGTGTATCACGTCATCTTCATGATGAGGGCTTCGAATCTTCTTCATTTTAAGATATCAGCACCAACCCGCCCAACTCCAATACAACTTTCATTTGAACTTGGAATCCAATAAGTTTGGATCAAAATCTGAAAGAATAATTATAAAAAAAAAGTGCCCTGTCGTTAAAACTTCAGCTAAGAAACTGAAAAATTAATATATCCTTCCTTTATCACTTTTTAATTGTGTCAAGTTCAGCATTATTAAATGAGCAAATTATGGTCTTGAATAATACAAAAGTAGAACCCTTTTCTACCTCATTTCAATATCCAAATTGCCAGAAATTATGTACCAGATGTGGACAAAACTAATAGGTGGAACAGCAGAATAATGTTTTCAGCAATGGCTGAACTAGCTAGTGCTGTGTAAGGTTGCAAGTGAAGTGGCACTGAGGAGGGTGGTACAGAGGAAGGACGGACGCATGAGGCACGTGGCATTGGGGGCTGGGTCGTGACTCCTGATGACGTGTGAGGGTGGGGGAGAAGAAATGAGAATCTCCTTTGCTTGCAGGAGGAGAGAACGAGTTGGGGTCCACTCGTTTAGGGTAACTCGTTTTGGGCCCCGCAAGTTGGAGTGCCCTTTCGGTATGCTCTCTTTATCGAGGTCCCAAATATTCACTCATCGGCTTCTGTCAATTCAGACACCGCTAAATGTGACGACCAAGCCGCGATATCTGACGTCTAAACCCCTAATGGTCACCATCGCACGGCCATCCTCGTCACCTGCATGCCCCCACCAACACAAATGACCGGGGATGACATAATGGCCGTTCGATTTGTCAGTTGAGATTTACTCAAGCTGATGTAATGTGTGGGGTTAGTGTCGGGACGTGAGGCAGTGGTGGGACCTACCTGTTTGGCCACCGACGGTGTATTGATGTAGCTGCAGAGTAGAGCTGCTCTCCTAGACTTGCTTTTTTCTTCTTCTTATTTACAGCCCCTTCGGCCCCTTCCCCAAGTCGCTCAAACATACAGACAAGACTCTTCGGTTTCTTTCTCATTCTCCTCCTTCTTAATCATCTGTTTCTCCGAGAGACAGACACCTACCTACTTTATAGTTATAGAAGTGAAATAGTGATATAGATGGAGTGCTTCTGAGTACTTGGGTCAAAAGGAACTGCGTTTTTAGCTGTTGGGGTGTCAGTTTAATGGGTCTTGCTTCCTTGCAAGTTTGCATGGATTCGTCTGACTGGTTACAGGTATGTTATGCCTTGCATTAATTTGAAAGTTCAATTGAATAGCTGATCATAATCATTTATAACATCATTTAGTTAATATCCTGTCTTCAAAATGCCGTTCAAAACAAATAATTCAGTTCAATTTTGATCCTGAAAACACGCTTTGTTCTTGTACAAAACTAGATGGCACACAAAGTCGAGGAAGATAGCAAAACCGCGTTGATGTATGAAGTAGGACGCTTGAAGAAAAAAAATGGAGTTGTTTTCTTTAATAGTGATCGTAATGGCATTATGTTTTACATGATTAGAATAGCAAGGCATCTGTATCAGTTGCAAATGAAGGGTACTAAGTTGAAGTTTAACTCCAGACTTTGATTAGAGAATATTTTTCTAGTTCCAGATTTTTTAAAAGCTGGTTTCACAGATAAAGAAGCTAATAACTAATGGAAATATGCCATAATACTCTCGGTTTAAGCGTAGCTCCTGCAATATCTATTAATTCAGACATTCTGATTGACATCCGAAGGGACAAGGAATATTGTGTTAACATCCTCATTATTCGGCAGCAGAAAGGACGTAGAATGTCTAGGCATTTTCATTATTGTTTTGGCGCAGTTTCTGACATATTTCCTTTATTCTTGTCCTTTTTTATTCCAGGGCACGATTCACGATGACTCTGGGATGAATTCCTCCTCGCCGTCCGAGGACATGCTCACATGCTCGAGGCCCTTGATGGAGAGGCGGCTGAGGCCACAGCACGACCAAGCTCTCAAATGCCCAAGGTGTGACTCAACCCACACCAAATTCTGCTACTACAACAACTACAGCCTCTCTCAGCCAAGGTACTTCTGCAAGACCTGTAGGAGGTATTGGACCAAAGGAGGTACCCTCAGGAACATTCCTGTGGGTGGTGGCTGCAGAAAGAACAAGAAGGTTTCTGCTAAAAAACCCAATGATCAACCCATGAACCAAAATCACCCAGGATCTTCATCCTCCCACAACCCTACCGACCTTCAACTTTCTTTCCCTGAGGTGCAACTTTCTCATCTTACTCATATTCTAGGCACGCATGGGACGCTCGGGAACCCAAATTTTATGGACACCAAGTATCATGGGATGCTCGAGAACCCTAGGCCTATTGACTTTATGGAGAGTACTAAGATGGAAAATGTTGCTGGGAATTCTAGGAACTACGATTTTATGGGGAATGGTGACTTGGGTATGGTTGGTGGGCTGGGAGATTTGAGCAGTGCCCATGGTTTGGCACCAAATTTTCATGGTCTTTGCTCTCCATATGGAATGTCCATTGATGGAAACAGTACTGCCGGAACTTTCATGGAGACATGCCAGAGGTTAATGCTGCCATATGATGCAAATGATCATCATCATCATCATCATCATCAGGACCATACTGCAATAGATGTGAAGCCAAACACCAAGCTCTTGTCCCTTGATTGGCAAGACCAAGGTTGCTCTGATGCTGGAAAGGACTCGTTTGGGTATCTCAATGGTCTAGGTTTGTGGACCGGCATGATGAATGGTTACGGAACATCTTCATCCAATCCATTAGTCTAAAGTAATCTCAGCATGCACTACTTCGATCTCCACATGAGTCAAAGATCTACCAACCATGCATGCATGATGAATGGTTACGGAACTTGATCTTGATCATCCAGTCCTTTATCTAAACTAATCTCAGCATGCACTACTTGGATCTCCACAGTCAAAGATCTACCAACCATGCATGCATCCCCATTCAATCTCTTAAGTTTATCCAACTATTTGTATGTATGCCTGTGATGGAAAGATTGTGTTTTTTTTTTTTTTTTTTTTCCGTGTTTCTTGATTTCTACGAACGTGGTCTTCCATCTCTATGGACATGAGACACGAGTGTGAATGAGAGAACATTATGGTCCAAAAACGACAGCCTGATTAATTAGTGTCTCAATTATTATGGGTTTATGTAATATTATATATATTTCTTATAATCACCTTGTCAAAACTTGTCTTGTGTGTACGACATTCAAATCTCTAGGATTTTGTTGTAAGACCGAGGAAGATATGATAGTACTCTGCATTTTAAAATTGAAAAAAGTGCTTGATCTTGCATAGTCTAATATTTCATGCTGCTGTCTTTTTATATTGTGACAAGGGATTAAACTATTTTATATGCAAAAGCGTTCGAAGTGCCTTTCTTTTTTACATGAAAAATTTTACTTTATTTTCTACGCCACAAATTAACATGGAATTTATCTTTTTTACAATTTTATTTAAATATATACATATTAATATAAAATGATACATATATATTTAAATATAAAATAAAAATAACAAATCACATATAATCTAAAAATAATAAATAGCATTTCTCACTTACTAAAGAAGAGAGAGCAAGCTTTTAGAAAAGCAAACATTCTCTCTAAGTTGAGTTGTCGCTACCTTGTGGCTCCAAACCGCATAACAATAATTCTTTTACAATTCCTTTGTATAATTATATTTTTGCCTCCTTCCCTCTCTCGGGAAAAAACAAAAATTAATAGCTTCATATCTGACTTCTGCGAGGAGAGGAGAATTCGGACAGTTGTGAGATTCAAAATTTTAATCTCATCTCATTGTTAAAATATTTTTAAATTTTTACATAAAATATAATAAAAAAATTAAAATTTTCAAATCTCAAAATAATAATAATATTAAAAATCATATTTTAAACTTTCATCTAAAACTAAAAATTCTTATCTCATTATTCAAACCTACTTGGCTTCCTCCGCATCCTCCCTCTACTTCCCTCCTTCCTCCATTCACGCATCTTGTATATCATGATTTTTTTTGTTCAGTTTTATTTTACTTTCTTCAAGGTCAAAAATGACAGATCTACAAATTTCCAAAAAACTTCAGCAAAACACGCGCAGCACAAGCAGATCCACAGGTCGAAAATTGTTTGAATGAAAGCGATGGTTTTGCGAAAACCACCACGCATGGTTCTCACCCACCACCCACATTTGCGTATGATTCTCACGCGCCACCCTTTTGGCAGCTCTTCTTGACACATATCATATCACCGTACTCGCCACTACTAGACCTTTAATTCAGATCTGACATTTGTACTAAAAATAGACAAGTGTATTGTTTTCACGGTCCATCACAAGACTCCAAAGTATAGCGAAATTGGTCCAAAGTGTAATCCGTCCTTTTTCGCATCTATCTTATTACTTTCCTTTTTGGTTTCCTTATTGTTCATTAAAATAAAAAAATAGTTCGTCTCTCAGGCTTTTCTTTAGAGATTGAGTCGGTGAGATTGAGTCTCTGTTTAGGTAGAGAATGTTGTCTCTTGGACATTTGTCTGTAGAGAGTATCAGCAATAGTGAATATCAGACTAATCACAAAGGATATAGTGTATTGGGAGAGCTCCAAATGCATTATTTTGATTTATGATGTCATGTTTGACATGGAGACATCCCAGAATATATCCGGTCATGAATGTAAGTTTTTCTGGTGAATAAATGATGACAGTCTCCCCTTAAAAAAATTTATATTTTAAATGAGATATATTTTTAAAAAAATATTATTTTATAAATATATCTTTATATTAAAATATTATTATAAAAATAATTATACATGCATCATTACTTATTAATTATTGTTTCATTTTGAAGAAGAGGAGTCTCCTAGCTAGTCTACTGCTCTCTTCTTTCTTTTCCTTCCTCTTGCGGGATCAATACTTTTTATTCATATATTTTTTTTTGTAATTTAAAGATATATATATATATATATATATCATGTATGGTTTTTGGACATCAAAAGCTTAAATAACATTATTATTCATGAGTAGTATGAACCCCACCATCAAAGATAATAAGATGATCAATATGTTATGTGTATAGTTCTGATCATTTAAGTTCAAAAATTATAAGAAATATTATCAGAAGACAGTATGTAGGTATGTAATGATCTTATTTAGGTATATATACAATTATATATATGATATCTCTAATGAGATACTTTAATTATAGCAATATTTTAATTAGCTTAATTTAAGGAATGCGATTTTCTAAACTAGGTAATTTTCATGTATGAAAAAAGTATGGAGGTCAAGTCAAATAATTTATCGAGTAAATAATTTGCATGCATGTTTAGCATAGGAGTTATTTTTTATATTTTTGAAAACTTTTTAAAACGCATATGAGTTATTTATATAAAGAGACGTGTGTTTTGCAATAAGGTCATCGAGAAGTTTTATATTGAATGTTTCATCTTGCATGAAAAATTGGAGGTCCGGCTCGCTTAAGGCTTGTATGGGAAGTGAGATGATCTCATCTTATTTCATAATTTTTCATAATTTTTTTTTATAAATTTCACTCAAATTTTTTTACTTAATCATTATAAATTTTCTAAAATTATAAACAAAAAGCAAAAAAAAAAAAAAAAAGAAAAAAAATCCAGATCTTTTAAATTTCAAAACAAAAATATATTAAGAAATCATATTTTAACAATATTTTAAATTTATAATATTTTTATTTAACTTTTTCTCTCTCATTTTTCAAAACTCAATAGCATCTTAATCCAAACCATTTTACTATTATTCACCAAATTCTCATATCATCTCATTACCCAAACATGTCCTTATAATAATAATCATTTCTTTACGTTTCTTCTCAATCTATTAAAAAATGAGCTCCGAAATTCCTAATTAATACTATGGGATGGATACCAATGTATAAATAATATTTGGTTACCATGTTACAAAAGGCCATAAGTATTATATGATTAAGTACTCCATATTGTGCATAAAAAAAAAGTACTCCATATTGCTCCAAATTATTAAGAATAGTTAACTTAATTAATAATAAAAAAGTTATTTTTTAATTGTTTCCTTTAACTTTTGATTTAATTTTGATATATTTAAATTTTTTAAAAATATTATTTAATTGTGAATTTGTGAGCCGGTTTGTTAGTGTATCAGTGCTCTATGTACATACATCTTCTTGGACTCAGCATGTCGGGAAACATAATGATTGATCAAATTTGTATTTCATTTTGTCACAAAGATTTGCTATTTATATATATACCTTGCTCTTTTTTTTTTTTTTTTTTTTTTTTATTGGGTTTTTATGGTCTTTATTTATAAAAGGAAAATGGACGGGTTAAGCATATACATCTTCTTGATGGTCAAATTCAGCTTAAGTATATAAGCACACGTCTGGCCCAATTTCAATTACGCTTTCATATGTCTTGGGACAATTCGTGAATTGTCTCAAATTAAATTGATGTATACAATTTTAGAATATGTAAATTTTAAGTATTTTATTTTAAAAATAGATAAATTTAAAATTTATATAAAAAAATTTATTTTTAATAATAAATCTTATTATTTCAATACTCGCATGAAATGATTACCCCATGATCAGACCCAGATGGTGTCTTAAGCCCAAACCAACCCAACCCGTGGAAAAGAATTAAATGATCCAAAACGACGTCATTTTGGTTGAAAGTCCTGACCCTCTCTCTCTCTCTCTCTCCATTGTGCTGCAGCCGTCGTGCACTGCCACTGCCAATGCCTTGTTCCATAGGTTGCGCCACTGCAATCCTTTACCATCACCAGTTACTGCTCGTCATGTAGGTATGCTTCTCCGAAAATCTCTCCTCTATTCCCTCGTCTGCTTCTCTCTCTCTCTCTCTCTCTCTCACACACACACACACACACACTCAAACTTGTGTCTCCCTCTCCCTCTCTCTTTGTCCACAATGAGTCTTTTGTTGATGCTTCCTGCCGTCGTAATCCCCTACTGTCTCCGAGTGCAGCTTCGTCACGCCGACCTCCCTTTCCCCCGCCGTTCGTCCAGCCCTCTGCCTCATTCGCCTCATACTTCCACCCACACTGTTTCCAGCACTATGCTAGACTTTGCCAAAAACAATTGTGAGGCAATTCAGTGTTGTTAACAAGTCAGGTATGCGCTAGTCTTATGCTAGACTTTGCGAAAAACTAACTGAGGTTGATTGTGTGGAAAACTTGCATATTTTGTTACGAGAACAATCTCAGTCATTTTCTACACTCTTCTTTGTATCTTAACAAAATAATGAAATATTTTTGTCACAACTGGTTTGGACATTAGCATTTTTTACTCTATTCTCAACTGCATAAAAAAAAAAAAGCGATTATGAATTCTGAAATTTTTATATGATTATATGATATTCCATCTGAAAATCGATAGACGTTTTGTTTCTACTTTTGTTCTAGTCTACCACGAGTGTAAAATTGTGTCCTTTGTTATTATATTGGTACCAACATTTCTATTTCCGAGTGCACTCATTTTGGAGACAAAGTGGCTTTTTGCGTTGTCTTTTCTGCGTGTACACTCGGCACGCCGAGTTTAAAAGAGAAAGATTTCACTTTTGTTTCTACTTGGTTGGCTACAGGGGTTTGCACAACCCTACTATATGGGTTAAAAATGGTTTTTGTCTATATTATTATTGTACAGATCATGCTAGTCAACCACCCAGCTCTTACTGCTGGGCGTGACTGCTAGTTCATTCTTTTTTTTAACAAAATATTTTTAAACATCTTTAAACATTTAAAAACAAAACTCACAAATTCACTAGTAGTAACTTGTAACGTTCCAATAGAAGGCCCAAACTACATGATCTATACTCTAAAAGGACTAATCAATGATACGATTGGAGCCCATTGAAACCTTATAAAGAGCAAGAACTTCTCATTCCCAAGTAATGTGGGATCTCATTCACTATCTACCTTTATCCTTATCATATGAGGTATCACATAACTTTTTTAAACGTTTTTTAAAAAATAAATTACACTAACTAATAATTTTTTACATCATCAAAAAACTAATATGAGTTTAGAGGGTTAGGATTTAGTACCCTAAAATTCAAGTCAAATTAAGATTAGATTAGATCATAAAAAAAAAAATGGATCATGTTTATGAGGTGAAGCCCTACACATGTGAACCTGAATTTGCCACACTAGACTTTTCAGCAAGTCGGACTCAAGCATTTTCAGTTACATTTCGGTGGTTTAATCAAATTACGGACGCTGGAGGCAGGTCTGGCTCTTCCATTAGGTAAATTAGGCAGTCTCCTAAGGCCATTAATGGAAGGAGGCCCACCAAAAAATTCTATGTAGAATCTTTCAAACGAAAAAAGCCTCAATTAGAGAAAATTGATTGACTGAATGAAAGTGTAATGCCCCGTTTTTTCCAAGGTTATGAATAAAATTACTTTTAGAAATCTTGGAGAACCAGTGCGCTACTAACTTTGACTTCAAATTTTTTCTTCTTAACAAACCAACAAACATAAAAGATTTCATAAATAAATAAAGTCAATCTTTGTTAAAGTACTTAAAGTCTAAAAGAGTATGTGAAAGCAGATATTAAAATCAATCAAGTCCCATGTGCTTATCAGATATAACTTATTAAATTGAAATCATGAAACTGAGCATGTCATAAACTATTTGGGTCTCTGCCTTGTCTCCCTGCCCAAATCTCATCCTGTAGTTCCTCCTGCATAAAGATCATCACTTGGGGTGGTTAAAACATAGAAACAAACAAAAATAAGTTGAAAACTCAGTAATAGCACATCATGCTATAAACATAATTTAACTTAACCTTAAAATTTTTCATGCGTAATCATACATATATATAGTACATGAATTGATGCTAGCTGTAACTTAGCAGATTTTAGGAAGTAATCAAGACAATACATATAATAGAGATGAATGAATGATTGACTCCATACATCTCATATGAATTAATGCATGACTTGTTCAACTTGTCTTTGACTTGCATAGTGACCATCATAACATATGTGCATCGGTCCAATTGTTGTTGACTAGATAGATCATAGAATGACATATGGTGAACCATGCTTAGGTCTGTGACACTGTATAAATCATAGCATAACATATGGTGGAGCATTCTTAACTCCGTGTCACCGCATACATCATAGCATAACATATGGCAGAGCACACTTAGGTCTGTGTCACCGCATACATCATATCATAGTATATGGTGGATCAAGCTTAGGTCTGTGACTTGCACATCCACCAATAACATAAGGCCAAGCATTAAAGCTTACATATCGTTTACATGACTTCTTTCTTATCTTATCTTATCATAATGCATGTGAACATGTTGAATTCATGAATTTTCATGGCGTGTTATACTTGTATGCATGGCATAACACTAAAATGGCATATTAGTTTGAGCACTACATTACATAATATAAGTATGATTTTCATGACATAACATCCATTCTAACAAACAATCAAATCAACATAGCATACATAATTGCCTCACAAGCACATTGTCATAATTTATTGAGGGTTCATAAAAATGGGCTAACACTTAATTGGTTGTACATAGCATGGGTAAAACGCACATTTTCATGCAAAACTAAATAGTTACAGCACACATAAAAGTTATAATCATGCTACTTACCTTATATCAATAATCCAATATTTCCAAAGTGAAGCTGATTACCTATAGAATATGTACGTAACTTATATCAACTTCTAGTCAAATACATACCTTGTAATTAAAACCTAAAATACTAAAATAACCTATATTTTCTCAAATCTAAAATCCTCATAACCTTACATATCATCACACTCAAAATAATTGATTCCCAAGCAATTTCTCCAAACAACTACACGATTAAACCCTAAAATATTCTAACATTTCATGGGCCCAAATTCTCATAAACTCATATACCCCACATAAGCCATACTAACAAGTTTTACATTCAATCCCGTGACACCCTTAGTAACTACCAACCTAACATATGCTAATTATTAGCTTGCGAGAGAGGGAGTGAGAGGTGCTATGGGAGAGAGAGCGAGAGAGAAATATGGCACGGATAGAGAGAGAGAGAGAGAGAGAGAGAGAGAGAGTATGTTTATGTGGGTATAGAGAGTTACGTGGAGAGAGATAGTGTGTGGAAATAGAGGGAGAAATTGAGAAAGAGTGAGGGCCATACCGTGGGGCAACCAAGAGGGGCTGGCTTCCATGGTGGTTGGCCTCTATGTGCGGTGGCTCTACGTGAAACCTCGTGGTTGGGCTGCATCCGTGTGGAATCGAGGGTGGAACAACTCGTACGTATTGCAATGTAAATGTCTTCCGTTGACATGGGAGGTGTTGGACTCATGGGAGACGCGACATGTAACGGTTTCTGTTGTGGTTCCCGATGGTGTAAGGCATTGCAAGGCGAAGGATCAAGAAAAGTTGCTCCATTTCGCTTCCTATAAACGGGGTCATTGTGGCTTTTGGTGGTGGTTACAGGGGTCCTATAAAAATGTTTATTAACAAATGGGTTGGCCCACTTTGAGTGATTCAAATAATCTCATGGGCCTCCTATATTTTTATATGCCAACTGTTCAATAAATTCTAACAAGTCTGGTCTTGAGTCCAAAATATGCTCAACTTGTCCAATAAACATTTTTGGGCATTTAAAATAATTATTGGGCCTATCACCAATTAAATATGCCTTACTTGATCCATAAATATTAATTGACCTTTGACCCAAGTATTGAGCCTCGTAAAAAAAATCTCATAATTGACCATAATAATTTATGGGTTTGTGGCCAATTCAATATTACTCAATAAATTTCAATTGAGCTTCTATAAAGATTGTCTTATTAATATCCTCCAAAACCATTCACTAAACCTTAAAGTGCCTGAAACAAAACTGTTGGGCCTGTGGCCTAATTAAAACTCTTAGCCAAACTCAACAAAATTAGAGCTAGTAAACTTACCCAAAATAGCTCATTTAACTTAATTTAGGTCTAATAAATATATCCTTATAAATATTGGACCGAGTAGTTACAGAAAGAACTTCTAAAATATCAAATAAATCTTATGTAATTGGTCATTTCTCTAATTGATTTATCATATTTATCTCTTCTTCTCAAAATTCAATTTTTATTGAACTTTTCTTGTATTATAGATTTTTTGATTTGGGATATTTTAGCTCAGGATCAAGCCCTTTATTTAAATATTAAGTCATTGATTTATAAAAAAAGGGTTAGTAATGTTCCCTAGTTACTGAAAACGTCCTCATTAGCATGATTTTTATTTTTCCACGAGTATCATTTATAATTACGTTTCTAAACCTATACGTTGATTTGGAATTTCTTTTTTCTTATTCTATTATGTTTGAGTTCATTTGATAGTGACGAAATTTTTCTCTTGTTCATCCTCATTTTCATTTCTCTCATTCTAAGGGTAAACTTGTTTTTTTTTTCACTATCAGTTTAATATACAATATAAAAATTATAAATAGCACAATATATTACTTTTCGAGCGTTGATAAAAGGGTTTTGTATAAAAATAAACTATAGGAATAATTTTTAAACTATTCGATAAAATAAATTCGATAAAATCTTCTATAAACTATAGGAATAATTTTTAAATAAAAATGTAATATAAAAATTAAAATTAAAATATAGAATTTTATTTTCTAAACATAAAAAAGGCCTCACTGGACATTCTCGCCTTAGGCCCTACAACCTATTGAGCCGGTCCTGGCGGGAGGGAACTCAGGGAAGCTCTCTGATATTGAAAGCCTCCATCTCCATCTTCCTCAGCTGCCTTCCTTTATCTGCAGAGCCTCTTAACGACGCCGTCACAAGAGCACCATCTCCTGTACTAATACTTCTTCAGATGGATGACTTGTGGAAGAACCGATTGTTTGCAACCCATGCGATTGCTGCCACAGGGTCCGTGACATTGGGCATAGCTGTCACTTACCCTCTTGATACTATCAAAACCCTTGTCCAGGTTCCCTGTATTTTCGTCCATTGTGCATTTAAGATAATTTTCATAATCTTTTCTTTGGTTCTTCCCAGACTGCTTTCTACCTAAATCCTTAATTTTTTCCTCCTTTCATGATTATATGTGCGGCGATGAACAGGTTGGTTCAGGTTCCGGTAAACAGTTGACTACTGCAAAGGTTTTAGACAGAGTTCGATCATTATCTGGAATTTCAGGTGACTTCTAATTTTTTAAAAACTCTGCTGATTTTCTAAGATTTGAATTATATTTTTAAACACTTGACTAGCTTGCAAAGCTTTTGTACAGTGGGGCATGATGTTCTACCTCTCACTCCCAGACTGCTTTCCTTGAACTGTTTGAAAACTTAGGTTTTATTGTAATTTTTGGGTTTCTAATATGACTTCTGGTTTAGTAATTTAATCTTTTGTATTTTTTATCGACTATGAATTACAAATTTCTAAATTGGTGTCGTTTTTTTTGGATCATAAAATGAAAGTGGGTTATCAAAACTCTGATTATTATCTTTTTGATGCTTTCGTTGTTGTGTGAGAACAGAGATACAATGCGTTTTGATCTTCTGTTTGGTGTTTTTAAGTCCTATTTAATTTCTCATTGCTGATTGGTACTTCCTTTGATGCCTGTGGGAAATCTCTTTTCTTATACATTTGCGGAATTACTTGCATATTTTCCCTACTTATATTATATAAAAAAAACTTATGTATTTTCCCTCTTCTTTCTTCATTACCCTTATCTACTACTGAAGTTTTTTTGATAGGATCTACTACTGAAGTTTTGCTTGTCTTTTATAGGTTTATATAGTGGCTTTGGGTGGTTGGCTTTGGGGAGAATTTTAGGTGTTGGATCACGCTTTGGAATCTATGAAATTTTGACAGCTTTTTATAAAGGTACTTCAGTTTTCCTTTATTTATTTCTGTAATTAACTGTCTTATATTTAAAATTTTAGTTGGTGAACTAGTGTCACCCAGTGTTGTCATATGCATATGCTAAGTCTACCCTCATATCATAAATAAAAATAAAAGCATGAAATGAATGTGAATTGCAACATGCTATTTGTTGAAGTTGCTATTTTGTATTAAATGTATAAAAAAGTTTATCCAAAATACATTTTGGCCCCTTTGAGTTTTAGTCTGCAGTCAATTTGGTCCTTGAAGTTTAAATCTGATCAATCTAGTTCCTGAAAATCTTGGGTTGCAAGGCTTCTTCTTTGCCTATGAAGTACCTTGGTCTTCCATTGGGGGCCCTTCATAAATCCAAGGTAATATGGGATGGTGTTCTTGAGAAAATTGAGAATAGATTGGCTGGTTGGAAAAGGATGTATCTATCTAAAGGGGATAGAATAACTCTTATTAAGAGTATGTTATCTAACCTCCCTATGTATTATTCCTGATTCCAGCTGGTGTGGCTAATAGGATGTAAAGAATCTTCTGTGCTTTCTTGTGGGGTGGATTGGGGGACGGGAAAAAGTTTCGTTTGATTAAATGGGACAAGATTTGTACCCCCATCTTGTAGAGGTTTGAGGATTAGAAAGTTGAGCATTTTCAATGGGGTGGGGCTACTCTGCCGCCCCACGCCCAACCATTTTTTTTTTCCTTTTTTCTTTTCACATTTTTTAATACATTTAAATATTTTTAAAAATAAAAAAAATACACCAATACACTTAAAATCACTTCCTTAATCAGTAAGTTTAAAAAAAAAAAAAAAGAAGTCAAGCGGTCACTTTGAGCGGTCAAAGTGGGAGGCAAAGTAGTGTTTTCCTTTTCAATAAGGCCTTACTCGGGAAATGGTTTTGGCATTACCATCAAGAAAGTGATGCTTTATGGAGGACCGTGGTTGACGCTAAATTTGGAAGCATTTGGGGAGGTTGGATTTCTAACTAAGTGTGCGGATCGTATGGTGTAAGAGTTTGGAAATTTATTAGGAAGGGCTGGGAGGATTTCATTCATAATTTCAGATTTGTGGTGGGGCATGGAACAAAGATCAGAATTTGGGTCGATGATTGGTGTGGTGATGCAGCTCTCAAGGAGGTTTTTCCTTCTCTTTTCAGAATTGCATTGCATAAGGAAGCCTCTGTTGCTGATTATATGGACTCTTTGAATGGCCTGTTGCAGTGGAATGTATCATTTATCAGAGCAGTTCAAGATTGGAAAGTGGGAGATATTTCTGATTTCTACAGCACCTTGTATGCATTGAATTTGGAGTGTGGTGTGGAGAACAAACTGCTGTGGATACACCCCGGGAACAAGAATTTCTTAGTTAGATCTTTATACAATGCTTTTTCTACCCATCCTTCTTTTGTTTTCCCTTGGAAGCGCATTCGGAAGTGCAAAGTGCCCCTAAAAGTTGCTTTCTTTGGTTGGCTGGCCTCTCACGGGAAATTTCTGACCATAAACAACCTGAGGAAGCGTGGCTTCTTCATAATGGATTGGTGCTTCATGTGCAAAAGGAAAGGCGAACAACAGACCATCTACTTCTCCACTATGATGTGGTGAAGGCTTTATGGGATGAAATCTTTGTAAGGCTGGACATTACTTGGGTGATGCCAAAGAGAGAGAGCTGAACAAATTTGAGAGGCATTCAACAAATCAAAGCAATGTGGAAGATGGTCCCGATATGTATTCTGTGGTGTCTATGGCAGGAGCGCAATGAACGGATGTTCAAAGACAAGGAGCACACAATAGTGGAATTAAGAGCTTTGTTTACTAGAACTCTATGTACATGGGCCATAGCTCTACACTTCAATGGCCTTGACTTTCATGACTTTCTTGTCTCTATTGCTTCAACATAGATAGGACATACCTTTGTATATCATCTTGTGTACACGGGCTATGCCTATCATTATTCAATAAAATTACCTATAAAAAAAAAATATTTAATCATATTTTATTTCTCATGGAATTGATGTGTATTTCACATGATATCTAATGAGAGCAACATTATGTGGACAATGTGTCCATCTGTTGGACTTTAGGCCTTTTTGTCTCTATATAGAGAGAGGTAGAATAGAATTGAAAACCTTAAAGACAAAAGAGTTGGAGTCTTTCACAAAACTCGAATATCCTAAGGTCCATGGAGAAGCAATGCAACCCTATTGCTGCTACAAAAGGCTACTCTATCAACACTACAACAGAGGGATATGTAGCTAGCAAGCTGCAAAAGCTGGACCAGCAGCCACCATGATAAAGCAAGAGGAACCTGCAGCATGCTTTTGGTGCCAGAATGTTCATGCTGTTGCTCTACCGTTTATGTACATTTTGCAGAACTGATTGTATTCTATAAATAGAAACTTAGTTGTCTTTTTCCTCTTTCCTTAATCTTTGTAGCCATATGGTTTGTCGGTTTGTGCAATATATAAAGGGATAGTGTGTAATGCAGAACATCAATTAATGAAAAGAGTCAAACATTTTTTTGGCCTCAGTTGCTCTCTCGATTTCCTTTCTCATTTTCTCTTCTCTCCAGGTGCAATTCTAACATGGTATCAGAGCGGGTCTAACCTACTTGTTTCATCCCTATCATCAAACATCATCTTCATCATCTTATTTGTAGCTTATTGCTCCTATGGCTGAGGCCGAAACACAACATAAACCTTCCCTATCTGAGGACCCCAACAACCCCTTCTTTTTGCACCACAGTGATAATGCCAACACTGTGGTGGTCACACCTCACCTCACAGGGCCTAACTACCTCTCTTGGAATCGCTCATTCACCTTAGCCATTTCCATAAAAAACAAACTTGGTTTTTTGGATGGAAGCATTGAAACTCCTGCACTCACCAACACCCTTTATGTGCCTTGGCTCCGCTGTAACAACTTGATCCTATCTTGGATTCTCAACTCAATCTCAAAAGAAATTGCATCTAATGTTCTATATGTGAGCTCAGCCAAAGAAGTTTGGGATAAGCTTAAAGCTAGGTTTGCACAACCTGACAATGTGCGCATCTATCAACTGCAACAACAACTAGGGTCCATCAATCAAGGAACACAATCCATGAGTGACTACTTTACCCAACTTAATGCAGTGTGGGAAGAACTGCACAATTATAGGCCACTACCCCATTGTTCATGTGGCCTGTGCACTTGTAAAGCCTTAGAATCCATAGGAGAAGTCCAACAAACAGATTCAATCTTCAAGTTTTTAATGGGGTTGAATGATACCTATGATGCCATTAGAGGTCAGATTATTCTTATGAGTCCCATACCCTCATTAGATAGTCTTTTCTCTAGTGTTGCAAGAAGAAAGACAAAGGGAGGCTAGATCCCTTGTGATGCCCCCAAATGAACCATCAGTGCTGGCTGCTTACCATGGTCAAGCCAAGAAGAAGGACAAGACAGACATTACTTGTTACCACTGTGGCAAGATGGGCCATACAAGAGAGAAATGCTATCGACAAGTTGGATTCCCACCCAACTTCAAATTCACCAAGTCTAAACCTGGGTACTCAACTAATGGACCAAACACTCACTCAGCAAACCAGGCTGCTGCTCAAAACCAAGAAAACAACAGCTCGAGTGCCCCACAACTTCCTTTGACTGAGGCACAGATTCAGCAGATAGCAGCTCTTCTCAATGCTCAGACTTTTCAGCTCAACTCAAAGGAGATGAACATGCCAACCAACCATTCTAGCCCTGACCTCCAAACAGCCACAGATGCCAAGTCTCCTAGCTATCATTCCTCCAACATGGCAGGTATAACCCTTCACATAGAAACTGTCTTACAAGCATGCCATCTTTTTCCTGCAAGAAACAATCAAAAATCAAACTCACAATGGATCCTCAACACTAGAGCCAGACCACATGGTCTGCTTCATTTTATTGCTCACCACCATCACTTGTAAGAAATACACTCAAGTCCACCTTCCAAACAAAACATATGCTGAGGTGACACATATAGGCACTGTTAAAATTTCAGATAAACTCACCCTCACAAATGTCTTATGTGTGCCCAGTTTTGCCTTCAATCTTATATCTGCCAGCAAGCTCACCCAAGATTCTTCTCTTTGCATCATTTTTCTTGAGAAATTTTGCTTCATATAGGACCTATCTTCATGGATGACGATTAGTCTTGCTGAAGTTTCCAATGGCCTCCATTTCCTTAGACCACCCCTTTCCTGTCATGTTATTCAAGGCCTTCCATCAAACACAGAAACTTCCAGTCAGCACACCAACAATCAAGACTCAAGCTCTAGTCAACAACAAAACTTTGATCTATGGCATTTTAGATTAGGACATGTATCCCATCAAAGGATGAATGTTATTCAATCCCATGTTCCTAATGTAAAATGTAATAGTGATATGCAATGCACAATCTGTCATTTGGCTAAACAAAAGAGGAAACCTTTCCATTAGAGCTCCATTTCCACATCTACTCCTTTTGAACTAATTCACTGTGACATTTGGGGGCCATACTCCCATCCTTCCATTCAAGGCCATTAATACTTTCTAACCATTGTGGATGACAAAACTCAAGTCACTTGGGTCTACCTAATGAAGTTCAAATCTGAAACAAGAAATATCCTACAGAATTTCATTTACATGATTAAAAATCAATTTGATGCCAAAATTAAGCAAGTGAGGTCTGACAATGGTCTAGAATTTCAAATGACGGACTTCTATAATTCACAAGGCATTTTACGTATAAAAAAAATAATAATTCACAAAGCATTTTACACCAAAGACCTTGCATCTACACCCCTCAACAAAATGGGGTGGTGGAGAGGAAGCATCAACATCTTCTCTCCACTGCCAGAGCCCTTCCTTTTCAAGCTTCCCTTCCACTCAAATTATGGGGAGATGTTGTGTTGACTGCAGCACACATCATCAATAGAATTCCTACACCTGTCCTCAACAATATGTCTCCTTATGAAACCCTCTTCTCATCTATTCCCTCCTATTCTCACTTAAAGGTCTTTGGATGTCTATGCTTTGCATCCACTGTCAAGAACCATAGAAGTAAGCTGGATCCTCGAGCAAGAAAATGTATTTTCATAGGCTACCCACCTGGAATCAAAGGATACAAAGTTTATGATCTTGAAGATCACTCGTGTTTTGTCTCAAGGGATGTGATTTTTTATGAGTCATTGTCCCCTTTTCAACACCAAACTTTTGATACCACCCCGCCAACTCAAAACCTAGTCCTTCCAATACCTATACAAGAATCCATCTCCTCTCCCTTCACATCCCAACATTTCACTCCTTCAACCCCTACTGAACTGAATTTACCTCACAAAATGATGAACACAACCTGCCTCCACCCTTCTCACCTTACACACAATCACCTGCCTCTCCACAAATCAACACAACACCTATCACCCTCAGGAGGTTTGATAGAACTCGACACCCACCTGCTTATGTTCATGATTATCACTACCAGACAGCTCATACCAACCCCTCTTCACATTCGCTTCATATCCCTATTGCTCATCCTCTCCATCACTACCTCTCCTACAAAAATCTTTCCCCTCATCACCATTCTTTTGCTCTCTCACTCTCCCTCCTTCGAGAACCTCAAACCTACCAAGAAGCTGCTAAGTCTAAGTATTGGCAAGATGCCATGAATGTTGAACTCAAAGCCCTAGAGGAGAATGACACCTGGACAATCACTGTGTTGCCTGAAGGAAAAAGGGCAGTGGGATGCAAATATGTCTATAAGATTAAACTCAAGTCTGATGGTACAATAGAGAGGCCTAAGGCTAGATTAGTAGCAAAAGGCTGCACTCAAAGGGAAGGATTCGACTACCAAGAAACTTTCAGTCCAGTTGCAAAACTCATCACCATTCTTTTGCTCTCTCACTCTCCCTCCTTCGAGAACCTCAAACCTACCAAGAAGCTGCTAAGTCTAAGTATTGGCAAGATGCCATGAATGTTGAACTCAAAGCCCTAGAGGAGAATGACACCTGGACAATCACTGTGTTGCCTGAAGGAAAAAGGGCAGTGGGATGCAAATATGTCTATAAGATTAAACTCAAGTCTGATGGTACAGTAGAGAGGCCTAAGGCTAGATTAGTAGCAAAAGGCTGCACTCAAAGGGAAGGATTCGACTACCAAGAAACTTTCAGTCCAGTTGCAAAACTCACAACTGTCCGCGTGTTTCTTGCCTTAGCTGCTACTCTCAATTGACACCTTTATCAATTATGTGCATAATGCCTTCCTTCATGGCAAATTGGATGAGGAAATATATATGGAATTGTCTCCTGGTTATCACAGTAAGGGGAGTCCACCACCAAGGGAAAGCTGGTTTGCAAACTCCACAAATCACTCTATGGACTCAAGCAAGCTTCTAGGCAATGGCACTCCAGATTTTATGAATCCCTTGCCTCCATTGAGTTTCAACCCTCAAAATCAGATTACTCTCTCTTCAGTAGAAACAATGAGGATGGTTTCATAGCCTTGCTTGTCTATGTTGATGACTATCAACATAGTCATCAACCAACATCAAAGAAATTGATAAAGTAAAGGTCCACCTACACTCTCAATTCAGAATTAAAGACCTTGGCATCCTCAAATTTTTCTTGGGATTAGAAATTGCAAGGTTAGCTGCTGGGAGCCACTTGTGCCAAAGAAAATACTGCCTAGAGATCTTAGAGGATGCAGGGCTTCTTGGGTGCAAAACAGCAAGCACACCCATTGAAACAAATCACAAACTTTCACACTTAGCTTCAGATTCACTGAATGATCCCTCAAGCTACAGAAGGCTTGTGGGAAGACTGATTTACCTCACCATAACCAGACCTGACATCACTTATGCAGTAGGCATACTCAGTCAATTTATGGACAGACCAAGTGAGGTGCACATGCAAGCTGCCCATCAAATTTTGAGATATGTGAAAGGGTCAATAGGGCAAGGTATACTCTTCTCCTCTCAATGTGATCTACACCTCAAGGCCTTTAGTGACTCAGATTGGGCAGCCTGCCCAGAAACAAGGAGATCCATAACAGGTTTTTGTATCTTCATTGGTAATTCCTTGGTTAGCTGGAAATCAAAGAAACAAGCAACTGTCTCACATTCTTCTGCAGAAGCAGAATATTGAGCACTAGCTCACACAAGCCGTGAGCTAGTATGTTTAATTTCCTTATTAAAAGATGTTAACATTATGCATACCAAGCCTGCCACCCTATACTGTGATAACCAATTTGCTTTGCACATAACCAAGAACCCAGTTTTCCATGAAAGGACCAAACACATCGAGCTAGATTGTTATTTTGTTAGAGAAGAAGTGTTGGCCAAGGTTATCACTCCTTTACATGTTGATTCAAGGTTTCAACTTGCAGACATTTTCACTAAGGCACTGAGCACTGCAAATTTCCAGTTTCTGTTGTCCAAGATGGGCATCTTAAATATCTTTGCCCATCTTGAGGGGGAGTCACAAAACTTGAATGTCCTAAGGTCCATGGAGAAGCAATGCAACCCTATTGCTGCTACAAAAGGCTACTCTGTCAACACTGCGACAGAGGGATATGCAGCTAGCAAGCTGCAAAAGCTGGACCAGCAGCCACCATGATAAAGCAAGAGGAACCTGCAGCATGCTTTTGGTGCCAGAATGTTCATGCTGCTGCTCTACCGTTTATGTACATTTTGCAGAACTGATTGTATACTAGAAATAGAAACTTAGTTGTCTTTTTCCTCTTTCCTTAATCTTTGTAGCCATATGGTTTGTGCAATATATAAAGGGATAGTGTGTAATGCAGAACATCAATTAATGAAAAGAGTCAAACATTTTTTTGGCCTCAGTTGCTCTCTCGATTTCCTTTCTCATTTTCTTGGGACCAGTAATTTATATGTTGTAATGATTACCTTTTTGTTCTATTCACTGAATATTTGTAAGCATATGTAGCAACGTCACGTCTTTTCACATTATTACCACAAGACAGCTCAATGTGTTCAAGTTTCCATTGACCACTTATAGTTTGACCATCTGATTATGGATGGCTTGTGCTGGAAATTTTCAATTTTAATCTTCTGCCATAAAGTTCTCCATATCTCTCTTAAAAATATTGGACAACTAATATGGTGTTTTCTTACACCCCTTTGGAAAAGAATTCAGCAATATGTGTAGCTTCTGAAGTCACAGGATGAGGGAGCATCAGATGTCTTCATTTATTTATGGTTGACTAACTTTGAAGCGTCCATATGGATGGTGTGGTGTATAAATACTATATTCTTAGAATTTATTTTTACAAACATTAAGTGTATGGCTTCTGACAAATAGGAGAAAAATACTTTCTGGCAGATGGGCGGGAAGACAATTTTGTCTCTGTCTCTGAGGCCCTATTGGCAGGAGTTGCAGCTGGTGCAGTAGAATCACTCATAAGCTGTCCCTTTGAACTTTTTAAACTTCGTGAGCAGGTCAAATCTGCTTCTCCCCTTCAAAGCTCTACCTCTGTCATTGGAAAGGCAACTGTTGCACCTGTGATTGCAAAATTACTGCGAGGATACTCCCCGGACAACAAGGCATTTAATCATTCTGTTGGCCTTTTGTCCACACTAGCAACCAAACATCCCAATATGATGGGTGCATTACAAGAGTACCCATGGATGATTACTGGGTCTGGGAGGCCACCATCTGTCTACGATGTTAGGAGGCCATCAGATGTCATCTCTTTGGAAGGATGGGGTGCATTATGGAGAGGTAGCCGGTCAGGAGTTGTTCGAGATTCTGTCTTCAGTGGCATTTTCTTCTCTAGCTGGCAATTTCTTCACCGAGCAATGCTTGACTGGAAAGCAGTTGGGATGCATCCTTCACCCAGGTTTAGATTCATACCTCAGTGAACCATGTTATGAGATTTTTTTTTATCAGTAAATAAGAATTTTATTAAAATAGGCATAGCCAAGTACACGGGACATATACAAGAGTAACGCCTATGTATGAGGGTCTAAAGATAGAGATTTGAATTGCTGGACACTCTCTTTTGTGCATTAACTCTGGTTTTTGTTAAGAAAGTTGCTCAGATCTAGTATCTCCTCACCATTTTGAATGTTTAATTGATGAACTAAAGTCTGATTTGATGAAAGCAAATGAATATATATATTTATATATTTTTGTGGCCGCTTAACAAAGCGTTGCTGAATCTTTTGTATGGGGTAGATACTGAGTCTCTTTTGTATGTGGTTCTTGTCTGGATTATCTTTAAATGGATATTAAACTGTAAGAAAATGATTAAATTCATGCTTTCCCGTAATTTAAACTTTTGGGGCAATTACTGATTTGATAAGTATCTTAGTGTGGAGTCCCCCTTACTGAGAGGGAATTTTATCCTACTAGAAGAGTATTAGAATATCCATTAAATGATTACATTCATAATTTTTCATCAGTTTGAGCTTTTAAGACAATTGATGATTGACAATGATTTCTTTTATTGTTAGATTGGTGTCTTTGTGGGGACTTGATATGCATATGGGTTTGTATTGGTGGGGCCTTCTCTTTCTATGTCTCTCTCTTGCATTTGCAACTACCGGGTGGTAGTCTCTAGCTTTCCCAAATTGACCTGATTTGATCACTTGGGTGATCCATTTGTATTTGCTCATAATGCTTCTGGTTGAGTTGGCATTGTGATCCTGTTGTTGGGTTATTGTACCATTGGATTAAAGTAACATTTTCATTTTCTACACTTGTCTTATTTAAGGTCTTATCTGATTATTTACGCTAGATGTTAGATATCTGATCCTCATTTAGTAGCACCTATATTTAAAATTTTGCATCTGTTCATGTCTCCTTTTTTTTGAAGTAATTGCTCTCACTTAGGTCAGATGAAGAAATCGGGCCTCTGTCTCCTTTAGGTGTTAGTCTTGCCGCTGGGTTTTCTGGTTCTGTAGCTGCTGCAGCTTCTCATTGTTTTGACACTGCAAGAAGTCGATCGCAATGTGTTGTGCTGCCCAAGGTATGTCACCTGTTATTGACTTGGTTTGTGTACTTCCTTGATTATAGTATAAACTTCATGATTTTATTTTCAAACCACTTGACACTGAAAAAATGGTTTCTGTTTCATTTGCCACAATGTGCCAATTGATTATATTTTATTTTTCTGTAACTTCTTTTTCTTTTCTTTTTTTGATAAGTTCCGTAACTTCTTTTGCTTTACCTTCTACCATGCGCTACCGATGAGTGCTTTTGGTCTGGGCAAATGGATGAAGTGGAAATGCATTGATCCCTTTCCTCGTATGTGTGTGTGAATGATTGCATCTGATCACTATGGTTCCATGTGTTACTGTTTTGCACTCCTGTATTATGGTTCGCTCTTCTTGCTGAATTTAATTTATATGCCTTAGGGAGTCGGAGGGACTACCATCTAACACCATGTTTTTTTGGAGAAGTTGGAGGAGGCAACGATAGGAGGGAAAGGATTCACAAAATCTCTTTTTTGGTTAGGAGGGAGAAAGGGAGGGAGAGGAAGGAAAGACGGCCTCTTAAGACAAATGCATGATGTTTTAACTTCATCATGCAAAACTATTTAATTTGGGGCATAGCTGTGAAAGTAAATTTGTACTTTCCGAGTCTCTCTTTTCTTTCCTTCCTATCAAACAACACAAGGGACAATAGGATGCTCCTCACTTTCTCATCATTCCTTTCTCTCCTCAGTCCTCACCCTCCATCTCTTCTCTTCAAATCTCTATCAAACAGTGCGAACAATTTCATGGTCATAAACCATAACAGAAATTGTCGTGATTCAACCGATGTCACCATCCTATTTTTGGGCTATAGGCTGTAGGCTTTGACCAGACTCTGCTTTCTTACCCATACTTTGAAGTTGCTTTTCGTTCTTTATGATGTGTGTTTCCAGTTTTGTCATCTATGCAAATAAATTTGAAGGAATGCATATAAATGAATGTAAAAATGCTGAGGAATGCTATGATTATGATCAAGAGTTTTCTGGTCTCAGTATGTCGCAATGGAGAGGCAGCATCTCAAATGGAGCCGGCCGGGGAATCGGTTTGAGAGAATTACGGGGATTCATCCTGCAGATAGGAATCTCCTGTTCCGTGGAATCTGGTTGAGGATGGCTCGCAGTGGTTTTGCATCATTCATGATTGTGGGCAGTTATTTCTTATCAGTTGATTATCTTGTTTGAATGGAGAACAAAATGGCATAGAACTGGCCATCATCTTTTTTTCACAGGCAATTGATTTGGCAAATAATGCTTTCTCAAGAGAAAAGGATAAGGAAAATAGAGGAAGATTTTGATTTGGGCAACTATAAATTCAGCAGTGTTGTGCGTTACCTTCATGAAACAACTTATCAAAATCGTAGACATTTTATTTATCCGATCACCCATTGTGGCTTATTTTTAAACTCGAGTCAATTACCCCATCCTCTCATTTGCTAGATCTGGAAAAAGAAATTGACACATAGCATTCCACAGGCGAATTGATCTTGCATTCAAGTTCTTGTTATACGGTTATGCTACTTGTTATTCCACACCGTACATTATATATATTTTAATTTTTTTTAATTTTTTAATAATCAAACTCTAGTCGAAGAAGATGAATTTTATGCATAAGTTACTATTCACTTTCACACTCCACATCTATAATTTTTTTTTTGTAGATTGTGAGTATTTTTTATATAGTGTGGAGTAATAAATAGTGATGAATGTGAATTATTTTTTTCTAAATATATGGTCAATTGGGCCGAACTTTGGTTGTTTGTAGCTGCTCAATCCACGAATTCCACACAACTGAGACCCTAATTCGACCGGACAACAAGCGATTCCTTTTGCATCAAATACGAAACGGGTTAGGTGCCTCTCGTTCACGTAGTTGGAAGCCACATTTTGTTAGATTCCGAGATTTCATTGTGATGGACGCAAAACATTATCTTAGCTTTTTTCCCCTTTTTGTTTTCTTGTTGGAATGGTTGGTTTTTCTGATCCAAATAAATAATTCTTTTAGCCTAAATATGAGTTTTAGAGTCAAAAGTATTATTTTCAGCTCAAAACCCCATGCATATATGTACTTATCGAAATATATATATATATATATATATATATACATATTATACTTATACAATATTATATATGTAAGTGTATAACTTAATATGTACGGATAAATAATAACATGTAAGTAACTTAATATTAATATTCATGTTTAATAATAAGTTTCTATCAGGAAGCATAAATAATAAGATTAAACTTCCATGTTATATTAATTTTAGAATATTCATAATATATGTAGCATGTAATATAACAATTAATATATCTGTTTGATTTGGTCCAATTAGGTGTTCAAATCATGAAAATTGGGACTGAACTGGTTTTTAATCGATTTCAGTTCTTGAGCACTAAAATTCACTAAATCAGTATTGAACCGGACTGAATCGATTTGATTCGATTTGGTCAGTTTTTTCTTTTAGTCCTACTTGCATTGCCAAATTTTCATATGAAAATGGAAAACTTTGAGTTGCTTGGGATGCTAAAACATCTTAGTTAAAGCATACTTGTCATTAGGGGTGTAAGTTTGGACCGAAAAACCAGAAAATCGGTCTGGTTTAGTTTTCCGATCAGAAACTGGTTCTTTACTTGCACAAACTGGTCGGACCCGCGGTTCTGGTTCCGTGGTTCCCGGGAATGGCCCTGTTGGAAAAAAATTTATAAAAAATAAAATTATATATATAAGTTTTATACAAAAATAATATTATGCAAAATATTTTATATATATAAGTTTTATATACAACATATAAAAAATCACTATAACTAATACTAATAATCTAATATAGACAATATTTATACTTATACTAATATAGTTATACTAAATCACTATAACTAATACTAATAGTCTAATATATTATATAGTTATACTTATACTAATATAGTTATATTAAATCACTATAACTAATACTAATATATAACTAATACTAATAGTCTAATATTAGTACTATTATATAGTCTAATAATTACTATAACTAAATCACTATAGTCTATAACTATGTATTAAATGTATTACAAATATATAAAAATCATGATTATCATTTAAAAAAAAAAGAAGAAAAAGAACCATCTACATAGAAGAAGAAATGTTATATATAAAAAAAAAAAAAAAAAAATCTACATAGAAGAAACCAACAGGAAACGGCGCCGTTTCCTCTCCAAAACTCCAGAAATCAACATTCTAACGACCCCATTTAGGTTGCGTTTGGATGTTGAACTGAGTTGAGTTTAGATGATAAAATATTATTAGAATATTATTTTTTAATATTATTATTATTTTAAGATTTGAAAAAGTTAAATTGTTTATTATATTATATGTTGAAATTTAAAAAAGTTACAATGATGAGTTGAGAGGAGTTGAGGATCCAAACGTACCAACTTCCAGAAGGCAATAATGCCAATAAATATTAAGGTTGTGTTTGGATGTTAAACTGAGTTGAAATGATAAAATATTGTTAAAATATTATTTTTAATATTATTATTATTTTGAAATTTGAAAAAATTGAATTCTTTATTATATTTTATATTGAAATTTGAAAAAGTTGTAATGATGAGTTGAGATGAGTTTATGAAGCAAACGAAGCCTAAACCCTAAAGGCTAAAATCGAACCTCACTCTTATCTCTTCCTCGCCTCTCTGTAGACTGCCCCATTCTCATCTCTGCCTCACCTCTCTGCCCCACTCTCATCTCTGCCTCTCCTCTCTGTCTCAGATTCTCGCCTCTCTTCCTCGCCTCTTTGCCTCTCCTTTCTTCCTCGCTGCACAGACCTTCGGCCCACCTCACAGTAATGTTTTTCGATTTTTTTTTTTCATTTCATTACTTGTTAGATTTAGATATTCATTTCGGCCATGTGACAGAGAACTAAGACCTAATTGAACCCACAGATTTTCTTTTTGTCAGAGAATGAAAGAGTGATTTGTGTCCACTTCAAATTTAAATTTCACCCGCTTGCAGTTATTATGCAACTCAACAACCATGTATATAGGACCCAACTACTTTTAAGTTTCTGTCATAAGTATTAAGTATATGTAAATTGTTGGGTTAAATTTCTGAGATTTTTTTTCTTCTTGGGATGAAAGAATCAAGGTGGTATAAAGCTCACAACTTTATACATTAAAACAGAAGGACGAAGACTTCTATCACCATTAAAGAATGTCGACAAGTATTTCCTAGTTATTGCACAATTATAGAAAGTACCTACAAAAAGTTGGTGTGCTCAACGGAGGAACTCAAAGAACAGATACAATACAACAATGGAGAGAAATAATTCTAAATAGAACTGAAAGAATACTTTAAAAAATATTATTTGCTCACTTTTTGTGTTATTGAAAATGCTAGCATTTTTTGTTTCTGAGTTTGGGAGAATATAAAAAATTAAATTTATCAGTGAAATGTAGAGATCTTGTGTCCAGTTCAATACTCCAGTTCAATACTTCAGATCTCTTACACGCTTGAAATCTTCTTTCTATTCTCGACTAAATATTTTTTGAAGCAGTTTTTTTTATTAATAGATTTTTAATGACAAACTAACATTTTAAAATATAAAAAAACTGGACCGGATCAGAAATTGGTAAAACCAGAGATATCGGTTTAGGAGGGTAACCAATGCGTAATCAGTTTTAGAAAATATAAAATCAGTACATACCGGTTCGATCTTAAATTTTATCTAAAATCGGATCGGTTACACTCCTACTTGTCATGACCTAGCCAAGCCCATTAAGTACATTGGAGTATGCTCTTTAATAGGGGTGGCAATTCATGTTCGCGGATTGTGTCTACTTTGTGTCAAATTATAAATATTTGACTATATAGATCAAATCCAAACGCGACCCGTTAAGCTAAATTAGTCAAATCTTTAAACCCTGACATGGTCTATTTAAATAACCGGGTCGTGTCGTGTTACCTATTTTTACCTGTTTAATAATTAAGTTGAAATCGGTTAATACTACACGATTTATTTCAATCCATTTCATGTAAATGAGTTGAACTAACCCACATAATCAACTTGACACGATTAACATAATTTTATATAAAAATTAAAATCTATATTTATTAGTAGCTACAATATCTCAAAGAAAAACAATAAGATTACCTACTAACAAAAAAATCAATATTTTTCAGACTTTAACCTATAATAAAATCAATATTACAAACACAACAATAAAAATATAAACATATTGAGAAATATAAATATTATAATCCAACAATAATAAAAATTTAATTTTGAAATGAAATTTAAAATGTTTATTGTGGGTTGATTTTGGGTTAAGCGGATTGACTCATTATTGATGTATCTATTAATCATTCCGTAACAGGTTAACCCATTTTGATTTGAATATATTTTTTATCAAACCTAAACTCGTTAATTTTGTATTGAGTTCGTATTGAGTTCATGAGTATCATGTATTGCCACCTCTATGCTCTTTGACCTATTATTTTTTTTTCAAAGCTCATTATGGTTATTGAAAAAATTTATTTTAAAACTTAAGGCCTGGTTATTTTTTACAAATCATCTCATCTCTTTTAACTATTATAATTTTCTCAAACTAGGAAAAAAAAAATACAAAATAGAATTTAACTTTTTAAATTCTAAAAAAAAAATTATATTAAAAAAATTATATTCTAATAATATTTTATTTAATTTTTAACTTTCATTTAATCTTATCTATGAAATCAAACGAGAAGATAAATATTTCTATGGTTTATTTTAGGCCTGGCCCGTTGTGATGAATCTGCTAGACAACCCAATGGGTTGGCCATAAATATTTAATAAGCCTTTTGACGCGGTGCTGATGTGAGTGGGATAGGCCCAACCCATTAATGAATAATCTGGCGAGCAAGTCGCAACGGAGCTCTCTCTCAATAGGGTTACAACTTACAACAACCAATTCTACAGCCCTCTTCACTTGTTGGGAATCTCGATTGTCCGTCTCTCTCTCCGTCTACCTATCCCTCTCGGGTTCTCTCTTCACTCTCTCCATCTCTCTCAGTTCGCTCTCTCTCTTCTCCCTGTCGTGCGGCAGCCCGCCGTGTGCCGCGTCTGCCCAAGCTCTACACTACCAGCACGCCGTCCCTCCCTTCGCCACTAATACACTTCTGTTTCTCCTCCTTCTCTGTGAACGAAGCTGCAACCCGTAGCGGCTTCACGACCACTGCTTCCAGTCCCTCTACCCTGCAGTCGCCACCTTTCATGCCTCGCACTCCGTCCATCCAGAACACGTTGCCGTTGTTAACACGTCGTACCCCAGAGCTGGCCGCCACACCACATCCAGCCTTGCCGCCTCAATCTATCGATCATCTTTCACGCAGCACCATTCGCCCCACAAATCTGACCTACTAGAACTCCGAGTTGGGTAAGATATTCGTTTGCTCTACCCGTGTAATATACATCTATTTACGTGATTCAATTGGTTAGTGTTTACTTGAAATTAGGACTGTGTAGGATTGTAGGTTTGACTTGGGTTTTGGTGATAAATTCTAGGCTTGGAAATCTTTGTTGCTGACTGATTTGGGATGTTTCGCTAATGGTTAACTGTGGATATGGAGTTTTGTTGAAGTGGAGCGTATTGGACATGGCTTTATAGTCAGTTTGGGATTTTGAAGGGGTAAGGTTTTCCTTGTTACGTGTAAGATAAGGTTGGTTTTTGCTTAGTTGTATTAACCTAAATATTTTTGGAAAGGAGAGGTTTTGGTTCGTACAATGGTTAGTACGTTACCTTTGTGTTGAGTGAAGGTACTTGGAAGAAATAGAATTGTATAGATGGTTTTTGCTAAATTCGTGTCATAGGTGAATTGGCCTTCAAGTGCATTTTAATGTATTCGGGATCATTTAGAATTTGATGGGAGTTTAGGTATGATTTGTTTTATTTCTTAAAAATGGTGTTCAACTTTGTTAACTCAGGTTCATGGTAATTATATTTAGGTGACGACTGATATTCGCTTGGTACTATTGTGAGAAAATTTTGAGATGTTAAAAAGCCCAAGTAAGCGGTGTTCCTATGTTAGATTTTGCCAAAGTCTCTATATCTGAACATTGAAACATGATATTTTATCATGACTGGTGTAGACATGAGCAGTTTTCTCCTTTGTTTCTCTACTGCATAAAATGGGAACATGAAGTCTGAAATATGTTATCTGATTATATGATATTATATCCAATCATTATACTATTCTGTTATTGCATTGTATTTGAAAACTTTGAGTCAGAAGATTCTAATCTGCTTTGGTTACGGGCTCTACCACGGGTTATAATAGTGGTCTTTGATTTCTAATCTTGCCATGGGTGTAAAACTGTGGCCTCTAATTTCTGATCTTGCCACTAGTGTAAAATTGTGGCCTATGATATTTCTGACCTTGCCGCAGGTGTAAAATTGTGGCCTCTTATTTCTGACATTGCCACCAGTGTAAAATGGTTGTCTCTGTTCTGAGTGCAATTACTTTGGTGACAAGGTGATATATATTCTGCTTGGCTATCTGCAGAATGCACAACCTTGCTACGAGGGTAAACATGACCTCTGTTTTGAGTGCACTCACTTTGTCACCAAAGTGATCGATGTTCTGCTGGGCTATCTGCATATATGCACAACCTTGCCACGGGGGTAAACATGGTCTCTGTTTCTGTTTCTGTTTCTGTTGTTGTTTCAGTACGCTTGTGCCTAATTTCTTTTGTATATATTATTATTGAAAAAGAAATGTGACTTATCAAAAAAATTATTGAAAGAGAAATGTTTATTAAAATATCACTACTATTTTTTATAGTTGTTTGTTTCAAGGTTTTGAAATCCATTCGGCCAGAATTTTTCGTACCGGAACAGTAACTGTCACAGGGCAGATCATTGTTCCGTACTGGCTCAAATTCCAGTTATTCCAGTCCATTATGGTATTCCAGTTGGAATGTGGATTTCGGTCTGAAATTAAGGTGAATGCCCTGAATGGTCTTTTTGTAAATTACTTGAAAAATGAGGGACAAATTCACAAAATGGTATTTTGATTCTTGAAGCCCCAGTCGACTACCCCCATTTTCTCCCCCCTTCCCTTGTGAAATCAGATTCTCAAATGAGTCAAATCTCAAATCCCTACCCAGCCACACTCTGCCGACTGGCACCCACCACAATCAACATCGTTGCAGCTCGAACCTCCTGACGCCATCGCAGACTCCGTCGCCATTGCAAACTCCGTCGAACTCTTTCCCGTGTGTTGTCTAGAGGTTAGTTTGAACTTTCAGTTTAAACTTTAGTCTGTTTCCTTTCATGAAACCCTCTTAGATTTCCCGTGTGTTTCTAGTATTCTACTTCCTTAGATCTTCTAGCATTGTTTCCTTTCTATGGTTTGGTAGATTCATGTATTGCTTTCAGAAATATCTTTCTATTTTTACCTAACAACGAGGGTTTCAGTTTCAAAAGAAAATCTAGTGCTCTAGGATACATAAAAGAACCTGAACCAGGATTCTGCAGTTATAGCATTCCAACAACATCCAAGTACCTAGCATGTTTCTCAAACTACTAATAGATCATATATGCGATTAACATCTATTTTAAGTTCTCATTGGAATGCATGTATTTCAAAGTGGCTTGGGATAGAAGAAATTAACAACAGGGGACTTTTTTAATTTATATCAGTGAAGAAATGGGACTTTTTTTAATCTATTTCAAGGATGTAGATTGTATATCAGCGAAGAAAGGGGACTTTTTTAATGTATTTCAGTGAACGATTTGCATTTGGATGAAAATTTTATATCAAGATATTACAAACTTTGAATGTAGAAATGTTTTATTATTTCCCAGAAGAGGGGATTTTTTCAATGTATATCAGTGAAGAAGCAACAACCAATTTTTTCTGTTGTGTGCATATTTTTTTTGTGCAAATTTTTTCCTACTTATGTTTATGTTGTTTATAACATTTGGCTGTGTTTCCCATTGCTGTTATGTTTATCACTCACAAAAAATGGTGTTTCTTGTGTAGAAACTAGAAAGCCTTGTTTCCATTGCTGTGTTTGTCTGGGTTTCCCATTGTTGATTAACATTTCAAATGTTGATCCTTATTGTCTTGTTGATGAATATGAGTGATTATATTTTAACAGTTGGATTGAGAATTTAGAAGTATTATAGAGTTTTACAAATGTGTGTTTTTAAGACTTATATTAAGAAGTATTATTGAGTTTCTTAGGTGTGTATGTTTTTAGTACTTGTATTGATGTTATTTTGAAATATAGTTTCTTTATATATATAATTTATTCATATAACGTCTATTCCGAAACGGTACACCAAAACGGATCGGTACCGAAATATTCCATGAATGCCTCAACCGGAATGGATTTCAAAACTTTGGTTTGTTTCTGCATTCTGTAAATAGCTCATGTTTACACACTAGTATAAGTTTATTGCTTGCTGAGTAGGTAGACTCACCCGTTTATTCACCATTTTTTTTAATACTTGATAGTTGTGACAGTTGGAATAGATGGCACGTGACAAAATTATAAGAGAAATGTGAGATAAGTGCCTATGACATAGGTGGATTAGTCTGAGTTAAGAGAAATTTTGTCAGTGTTTAGTTATTCTGTTTGGAAGAATTTTTGAGACATTTGATTTTGGAGGATTATTGTACCTAAGTTTAATATTTTGTGGATTTCAGGTTAAAGGGTTCACCCCTGGGTACGAGGCGTGACATTACTAGTTTTAACGATCTCTAGTCCATGAGTTATTGGCTTCATTGATCTACAAAACCATGAAGCTTATTGCGCTTGCAAGATCCATTCGTGTTCATCGCATACTGCCTGAAGGAACTGGGCCTTTGCAGTTCCGTTACTTCCAGTCTGATTTTGTTCCCAGAGATCCCAAGGCCAAGCCGAAAAGGTTCAAATATCCACCATCCTATGACCCCTATGGCCCTAGACCCCCACCCTCTGAGAAAATTATTAATCTTTCTGAACGGATTGTGGCACTATCCCCTGAAGACCGCAGACAAATTGGTCCCACTCTCAGCAACAAGCTAAGGCTTCCAAAGCTGCAGCCAGTTTCAGTGGAAGGTATTGACTTGGGCACACAGGGAGGAGCTGCTGGATCTGCAAAGGCTGAGGAGAAGAAGGCCGAGAAAACAGCATTTGATGTGAAGTTGGAGAAGTTTGATGCAGCTGGCAAAATCAAGGTAATCAAAGAAGTCAGGGCTTTTACTAGTCTGGGATTGAAAGAGGCGAAAGACCTGGTTGAGAAGGCTCCCGTTTTGCTTAAGCAAGGGGTCACCAAGGAGGAGGCAAATGACATAATAGAGAAACTAAAGGCTGTCGGAGGAGTTGCGAGTATGGAATAGAATTCCGGGGTGTTTTGATTGGTTTCTGGGATTTTGGAAAGTTTCGGATATTTAAAAATATCAATTTTGTAATGCGGATGGATAGCCATCAAAAGAGCTTTTTGGAGAATAATTTATAGTTGAACTTATTAAGTTGTGCTTGATTTGAATAGAGGCCGGTTGAGCATTTTTTGTTTTGACGTTGAGATGAGTTTAATTGAACTGTGAATAATATAATATTTTGTGGATGTCATTGCAAGAATTGTGGCCTGCAAGCTATCATGGGCAAGAAATTGTCCACTTATATTAGAGTAGTGCTTAATGTTGATTGTCAGTGATCAGTGCGCATGCAGTACTGATATTAATCAGCTTCGCTTCGATCGATTTTATTCTGTCTTTGACTTTATATACTACGGCAGTGGAAGTAGAGAATTAAGCTGTGGATATGGGATTGGATGGACTGTTCAAAAATAAAAAGAACAAACCTCTCTGCACTTCCTTCAAGGGTCTCTCCTTTTGTGGCAAAACATGATCGGGAGACTCTTCAATATATGAATCGAAATAAAAGGACCATAAAAATATCTTTAACAGAAGTGCTATTCATAGTAATATCTTATTTAACATCCATATCAGGCTACAACTAATTCTGTAATATCTTAGGTTACAACGCTTCTGACGGTTAATATATAATTCCGTAACGTCTTTAATGAATTCGTTATAATATCTTATTTAATGGTTTATAATCAAATACTAATTGAGAGATTCTAATTCCATTTGCTTTTGAATATAAAGAGTAGCACAACTCAAATACTTACTTTTCCTGATTAATTCTTTTATTAGTAAGTCATTAATTTATTTTTTGCAATATTGTAGAAGTTCATTATTCATTTGAATTGATCTAGTTTTTGTTGGCATATTTTTCTTTGAAAATTCTTTGTTGTATGGTAACTCAACTATACATTGTTTTCTATTTCAAAAAGCATTTGGTAAACTAGAGCATATTTCTTTTTCTATTATTGTTTTGAAATTATTAATTTTTTAGATTAATAATGCATGTGTTAATTGTTCTTCGGTCCTTTTATATTTTATGAATTTATTTGTTTTTCTTTCATGTTAATTTTATGTTTTGTTGGAAATAAAAAAATTGAATTCAATTTATTGCCCTAATATACGAGTAGTAATTCATTCATTTGTTACAAAAAAAAGGATATAATAAAGTAAGAAATGGATCTCCTAATATAACTTTTGCATTAATATTTTTTACTAAAATAAATGTGGTTTTAAAACAAATTCTATTATTATAAATATGTGCATTTGATAGTTTATAATTTATATTTAATTTTCTGCCATTAGCTTGTAATAATATCTTTTTTATTTTCTCAAAATATTTAGAAGGTATTAATCCTCATTGAATATTTAAAACTTTAAATCTGTCCCAATATCTAATAATATAATTTGTTTGAAAGAATATTCTTAATTAATAGAAATTGTAATTTTGGTATACCATTTTTTTGAACAATTTCATGCCACAACTTCTCCCTTGCCCTTCACCTCTGGTTCAATTAGAAAAAGTGGCACCCAATGTGGTTTGATAATAATAATAAAAGAGGCTGAAGGTTGTGGTAATGGTGGATGACTTATAATTTGAGAAGAGGGAGAAGGAGAAACTACTTTCGAATAAGTTGGTGATTTTGTAGAGGTTGATGGTGAGAATTGGTTATAAGAGGGTTGTACTGGCGGTAATGATCCTAGCTAGTACTGTGTAAGGTCTTGGGGATGAATATTCTTTTATACATATTAGATTAGTACAAGTTGCTATCAAACCATTTACAAGAAGTGGATTAAATGCTTGGGAGTATGTCATTAGTCGACATTCTTCTTGTAACAATATTAAGTTTTTAGCACGTCAAGTTCCAGTAAAATGGTAGAAAAAGTATTACTATGAACATGTTACGAAGATGTTCTCGCAAGTTATCAAAGCTCCTAAAGTGATCTGATGAGAATGACTTGATAACGGGCTATTTTCATCATCATTGTCAGAAACTTGTGACATAGCTTCTATTAATTTATTTAATTCCATTTTGCTTGTCACTGAAGCTAATTGGACCTGAAATTTGCTGTGCTGAATTAAAACTTCAGGAACTTTGATAACTTGCAAGAACATCTTTACAACATGATCTACCTTTTGTATGAAACCCGTAATTCTTTAACATGGATAAGCATTTATTTAAAATGTGTTACGTTAAAAAAAAACAATAAAAAAATGAATTTAAGAACCCGAGAAAAAAAGGTACACCGGCCATGAACAAGATAAGATGGCTGTGGTCCGACATCCTCTGCACAAACTGGGAAAGTGCTGGAATTTTACCAGTTCTTACTCCCACATAAACCTCAAAGAAATGATGATTGATTTCAAACACTATATAATCGAAAGAGAACACATTTGATATGAGTAAGAATCTTGCGATCCATCAAGTACATTCCATTAAATACTTAGAAGTCAGACTATAAAATATTTTTCATTTTCATCATCAAATTACATAACATCAAGCTTCAGCGGCCTTCTCTGCCGTTGCACTGCTATCTGATTTGGCACGTTTAGCTTCATAATCTTTAACGGCAGCCTTGATTGCATCTTCAGCAAGCATGCTGCAGTGCAACTTTACGGGTGGGAGAGAGAGAGATTTTGCGATTTCCCCAAGGAGATTAGATAAAATAATGCCTCATTTAGTTGAGATAAATCTCTCAAGAAAAAGATGAAAGAAAATTTCCTCAAAATAATACCATATGTGGGACTTGGTTTGACTATGTAGGTACTCAAACGATCTTTCTTACATAAGAAACATATATTTCTTTCCTTTGAGTAAAACAGGAATTAGGCTCATACTGCATGTCACTCAATCAAAGCTTAAACAGGACAAATTAATGAAATATGTACAAAAACCATCCCTTCCTTTCACAATGTCTCTCTCTGGTATATAACTACATTATTTATTTATTTATTTATTTATTTTTATTATTATTTTTTATTTTTAAATAAGGCCGTAACTACTCATAAAATCCTTGTTGAATATATATATATATATATATATTTTATGTCGGGGAACCTCCCCAAGGCAAGAGACCTTCGGACCCATCCTTGCAGAGTAAACTCCGGCTCCGTGTACCGCACCCTCAAAAGTTTTCCTACACTGAACTGGTTAAACCGCAGACTTTTCATCAGGAGGTGTGGCTCCTAAAAATTGTTTGCACCTAAGGGGATTTGAATTTTGGACTTGGGGAAGCAAACCCCCAAGGCCTTTAACACTTGAGCCAACCCCTAGAGTTTAACAAAAATCTTTCTTTTGTGCTTCATTACTTCCAAATCTCATTTTAAATCTTTCTACACAAACTATAAAATTTAAGATTGTTTCATACATCACACATGGTATCTAGATTCATGTTAATCTCTTCTGTTTATGACAAGAAGTAAAAGGTCACTTATTTTCTTCGCGACAGCAAGTAACAGGTTAAGAGACACAAAAATAAAAAGAGTAATGCTACTCATCATCCAAACTTCTATCATCCTTTCATCATCTTATGATGTGACATTAGCTGATTGGAAATTATTTATTACATTTCACTTATGAACCTATCATTTAATTCCATATCATGGGATGATGGGAGGATGATGTGAGTTGGGATGATGAATAGATTTTTTCAAATAAAAAAGAAGTAAAAGACAACCCCTCACAACAACTAACTACAAGGTAATTGCAAATACAAAGCAGAAAGATGCACAATCATACATTTATAACTACGGAGGCAGACATATATAGTAAGGAAAAAAAATAACTCGAAATAGATTTAGAGACAAAGGGTAGAACTCACGTGTTTTTATAGTCACAACTTCCTCCATTTGCTTTCCCTTCATCCATTCAGAAGCTGGTAAATGAGAGAGCAGAGCAATTAGAACAATCCTTCGAGTAAAGGACAATAAGCTGAATCAGAGAACAAATAACAACTTTATAAATAAGATAAAACATCACATAATTCATGGTAATTTCTAACTCAAGGGCACAAATCTGGATTCTCTATATCGCCGCTATATCCTAAAACTTTTTATAAGGAGCCAAACAAGTAACCACATGCAATAATCTAGGGGCAGTCTCATTACTTCCGCTCATATGAGATACAGGATGCGAAGCTTTGGCATCCTATTCACCATTGATGACTTAGAAAGGTGTTAAAAGGATGCATATATGAGGTTAATTGTAGTAACAAGGAAACATCTCTTTCTCGTTCTTTCTCTAGCTCCCTCTCATGACTTTTTATTCTTGCCGGGAATAATTCCTAATTTTGGATTCCTTTTAGTGTTCTGTCTTGGTTTCTTGTCTTGGATTCCTTTCTTCTTTTGTTTTTTTCTTTTTCCTTCTTCTAGCTTTCTCGATGATAGGTGATGATGGAGTGTAGTTTTTGGATTGAAGCTAAGCAGTTCGTGTTCAGAAGAAAAGGGGGAACCTTTTTTGTATTGTAGAGAAGTGTAGAAAGTTTACGAATGCCCTATACCTTAATGGAGATGTGCTGGTTTGGATGGCTAAGGTGGTTGAGGAATGCTCGAAGTCCTCTGGTAACAAGGTACCTTATCAGACTAGAAGGGAGGGAAAGAGAGTTTTCCTGGTCCAAGTTTGTCAAAATTCGTATGGTGGGTTTGTGAAATTGGTTGAGTTGGGCACGGGTAAGGGAAATAAAATCATTGCAATTCCTGAAGGAAGGAATGGAAGTGGATGGGATGGTTTTGTGAGGAAGATGAGAGAGATGGTCGGTTTAAGTCCTTATATTTTTGTTTCTAAAAATAGAGGTGTCTTTAACAAAGATGCTACTAATAGGGTATCTAAAGGAAAAGATGTGAGTTTGGTCACTTCTTGTAGAGGGGTGTCCTCTTCTCAAGAAGCCCATTACTTGTCAGCTTTGACGTAACCTGTAAAAGATAATCTTGGCCCTAACAATTTAAATGGAAAAGTTAAATTCAGGAAGGATGTGGCAGTGTCGACTGTAAGGAACATGAATGTAGTGTTCCAGCAGAATCTTCTTGATGATGGGGTTGACGGTTGGCATCCCGAGATGTTACAGAAGCTCGGAGAAGTCGAAGGGTCATTTTGGCATGTTCAAGTAGAGCTTCTTAGATGGAAGGACAAGTTGGATTCTATGTTGAAGATAGTAGATGATGGATTGGGGTCTAATTATGGGCTTGGGTCACATCCCAAAATGTAATAAAGAAGCTGCAGAGGAGGTGAAGGGGGGGTTGAATGGGCCTAAGGCTTTTAAAGTTAATAAGGGTACTAGGTTGGACATAGGCCCACTTAAGGGGCCTGTTTTATGGAAACCTCAACCTAGTGGTGGACTGAGGCCCACTCAGGGATTAATGAGCTTGAGAAGTGAGTTGCCTTTGCCCAAGTCAGTGGCGGCTCCAAGGGTTGGTCCATCTTCACAGAGTGGGTCATCGTCGGCTGGCCAGTTTTCTAGGGGTATATCGGCGACAAGATCTGCTACAGTGAATATGGCGAATGGGTTACTTAATCTAGTGTGGGATCAGCCCAATCATGTGGTGGATCCGATTCAACTTTTGTTTTCACAAAAGAGGTTGACGATAGAAGGAGACCCTATCGGCAGTAACTCGACGGTGTGCGTGCCTCAGGCGACTCTCCAAATAGAATCTCGTTCTCCAAAGGGACATATTTGCAACGTTTTATTGTTCAAGCATCTGATGGCTCTGTTGGATGAGTCTGTATCACAGAAGGGTGCGATGGAGGTTGGAGGCTCTTTTAGTGATGCTTCTAGTCGTGCGATGGAGTTTGGGAACGAGGTGTCTTAAATAGGTCCTGTGTCAAGGGATGTAGAAGGGGAAGAAGATGACTGCTGTGAGGGATTTGGGGGGCTGAGAAGTCTGTCTCTGAGGTTCCATTTACTCAGTTTAATCTAACTAATTTGCAAATGGTGATAGGTGGTGGTGAAGGTTTTGAATTTGTTGAATCTAGAGAGTTGTTTGAATTAGTTGAAGACCTCAATCTTATTCCTTTGTGATCCATTAATCCAGGTATAGAATGGCCAAACAAATCATCTGATTGAATGTTGAGGAAGGTGGAAGAAATTAGGAATTGTGTGGGGATCTCTTGTGACCGATTTGAGGAACCGTTTAAAGCTCTCTTTATTGCCATTGAAGCTGGTCAACCTGCCCTGGCCAGATCCAATTCTAAAAAGGAGAGGGAGTTGAAAAGATTAGAGTGTACTATTAATTATAATATTAGGGAAGAAAGTGCGCCTTTCAAGACAAAGGCAAGGAGAGAGAGCTGTCGACAGTTTTTCATGAAGCCCAAGATCATTTCTTGGAATGTTTGGAGGCTAAATGACTATAGGAAACGTCTCCGAGTGAAAAATATGGTTCATCAGTGGAAGGCTGAAGTTATCTATTTTCAAGAAACTAAATTGAAAATAGTCAATCAATCGGTGGTTAATAGTCTATGGAGTTGTCATTGTGTGGGTTGGGTTGAGTTAGTTTCTAATGGAGCTTCGGGAAGTATCATTGTTATGTGAGATAGGAGGGCTGTGGAATTAGTAGGATCATTATGTGGGAGAATTTTTGGTTGCATGCCATTTTAAGAATGTGGATGATGGAGTTGAATGGGCATTTGTTGGTGTTTATAGGCAAACTCGGATTCTAGTAGGAGCATTTTATGGGACAAAATGGTGGGACTTTGCTGTTGGTGGGATCTTCCTTAGTGTTTTGGAAGGGATTTTGATATTACACAGTTTCCTTGTGAGTGACTAGGGGATTCTCAGATTACTAATGCTATGTCTGTATTTTCAGATCTTATTTTTGAGCTTAAGCTAGTTGATTTACCCATGGTGGGAGGGGATATTATGTGGTCAAATGGGAAAGCATAGTTCCGGTTGGACAAATTTTTGGTTTCAGCTTTTTGGGAAGCCGCATTTTTGTAGTTAAGTTAGAAAAAGTTGTAGAAAATTGTGTTTGACCACTATCCAACATGTTGGATTGTGGGGCATTGTTAGTGGGAAGAAATACTTTAAATTTGAAAATGTGTGGTTGGAGGATGGGGGTTTTGTTGAAAGAATTACGAGGTGGTGGGTTCATATCATTTTACTGGTACTCCTAGTTTTGTTTTAGCTAAACTTAAGGGACTAAAACTGGATTTGAAGAGATGGAATGCAGAGGTTTTTGTCAATGTTGAAAATAAAAGAAAACTGCTTATGGAACAGTTGCAAATTTTGGAGGATAAGGAGATAGTGGGAGAAATTTCCAATGAGGAAAAGGAGATGAAAAAGGGTGATGACAGAAATTGAAAAGCATACTCTTATAGAGGAAATTTCTTGGAGGCAAAAATCTTGAGTCATTTGATTGAAGGAAGGTGATAAATGTACAAAATTCTTTCACAAAATGACAAATTCTCACTATAGATACAATGCTATTGAGGTTCTTCATGAATGTGATAATGTTCTTACCAATAATGGGGAGATTGAAAATCATATTGTGAATTATTATGAGAAGTTTTTTCGGGAAAAATATTCCTGGAGACCAAAGTTAGATGGGCTGGTTTTTGAGTCCATTGATTAATTAAGTGTAGATTGGTTGGAGAGAATTTTTGAGGAAGAAGAAGTACTAGATGTGGTTAGAGGGATGTCAAAGGAAAAAGCACGGGGCCCGGACGGTTTTTCCATGGCGTTTTTTCAACCGTGTTGGAATATTGTGAATGATGATATTATAAAAGTATTTGGTGAATTCTACTCGTTCCTGAAATTTGAGACGAATATTAATACAACATTCATTGCTCTCATTCCCAAAAAGGCGGGTGCTGTGAAAATAAGGGATTTTCGTACTATTAATTTGGTAAATGGGGTGTATAAGATAATTTTCAAGGTGTTAGCTAATTGTATAAGTGTGGTTATGGACAATATTATAACGAAGTCTCAAAATGCATTTGTGAGGGGAAGACAAATTCTTGACTCGGTTTTAATAATAAATGAATGCTTAGATAGTAAAATAAGAATGAGTAAATATTGAATTTTAGTTAAATTGGACATGGAAAGGCTTTTAATCATGTCAATTGGAAATTTCTCCTTTACTTACTTGGAAGACTTGGTTTTGGTGAGAAGTGGTGTTCGTGGACTAAATATTGTATTTCGACGATTAGATTTTCTATATTGGTAATGACACTCTGGTTGGTTTTTTTTTAAAACTCTAGTGGATTGAGGCATGAAGATCCTTTATTTCCTTTCCTTTTTGTATTAGTTATGGATGCTTTGAGTCGTATGATTGAAGTGGCTGTGGAAGAGATTTTTTTGTTCGGATTGGTATGATTAGTAGATCCTTTATCTCCATTCCACAATCCTTTCCCTCAAATCTTAACTATGTTAGAATTGGTAGATCTCATGATTTCAGCAGTTCTAGCTTGGTGTTGAGCAGTAGATATGTTCTTCTTGTCTAGCGTAATTACAGTATATTGGTTAACATCCCCCTCAAGTGCATGGGAAGTTGACGAACCATGAGCTTATCTCTTAACAATAGAAAACGAGTTGTAATTAAACCTTTGGTAAACACATCAGTAGTTTGATCCATAGAAGGTATGTATTGTAATGAGATGTCTTTATTGATGACCTTTTCACAAATGAAATGGTAGTTGAACTTTATATGCTTGGTTTTGGCATGGAAAATTGGATTGGATGCTAGAGCTAGTGCATCTATATAGTCACACCAAACTGTAGGAATTTGATGAAGAGGAACATGTAAGTCACGAAGTAACATTCGTAATCAATATATTTTTGCAGTGAACAGTGCCAATGATTTATATTCAGCTTCTGTGCTGGACTTTGATACAACAACTTGCTTTTTAACAGTCTAAGATACAAGACATTGACCTAAGTAAAATGTCATAACCTGTGGTAAATCTTCTATCATTTGTGGAGCCTGTCCAATCTGGATCACAAAATGCATACAAGCTAAGTAAGCCACGAATGAAGTGTAGTCCATGATTGAGAGATCCTTTAAGGTATCTAACAACTCTTTTAGCAACTGTCCAGTGAGTAGTGTTAGGGGAATGCATGAATTGGCACAACTGGTTGACTAAGAATGTTATTTCTGGTCTTGTTAATGTGCAATATTGGAGGGCACCTACAATCTGCCTATACTCAGTTCCATCATCAAGAGAGACTTTATCAGCTTGAGACAGTTTTGAACCAGAGACAATTGGAAAGTAATAAGGTTTTGTCCCAGCCATTTTTGCTTTGCTAAGAAGATCCATTATGTACTTGGCTTGATTTAAATGAAGCCCATCATTGTCACGAAGTACTTGAATGCCAAGAAAGAAGGACAAAAAGCCAAAATCCTTCATTGCAAAGTGTTAGCTGAGATGCTGAATAAGCTGCTCCATGTGATTTAAATGTGTTCATGTGACGATAATATCATCTACATATACAAGCACAAATATATGAATGGAGTTAAAGTGGAATGTGAAGAGTGAATGATCCATTTGGGATTCATTGAAGCCAAGATCAGTAAGTGCTTCTGAAAGCTTATTAAACCAAGCCTGAGGGGCTTGTTTAAGGCTATAGATGGATTTTTCAAACTTACAGACATGATTTGTAAATTTTTTATCTACAAAGCCTGGTGGTTGTTCCATGAAGACTTCTTCATTTAACTGACCATGGAGGAAAGCATGGTGCCTGGAAGATCTAGGCCAACATCTTCGTATAGAAGAAGAAATCAAGCTTATAGTGTAAGGAAGAGCATGACTCTTTGACCTTTAATATGCACATGGTAGAGTAAGATAAGGTCCACAAACTCAGACAACCCAATCAATTTGGATGTGAAAATCGAAAGAGAAATAATAACTTTGGAAGATAACAAAGTTACTTCTAAGGCAAGAATCAGAAGAAACTAAAGGTAAGTTGCTTCCATTGTGGAAAGCCAAGCCATTACAAAAGAGACTGTTGTTTCTTAAAAAGAAACAACAAAACTCTGACTCCAAAAAGAATTTTGTGCATGATTTTTGAGGTCAATATTATCGAATGAGATAACTCTTGGTGGATTGACTCAAGAGCAACAAAGCATATTTGGCAAAGACAAGAGTTTGTTCCAAAAGTAAGAGACATCAGAAGATGGATGTGTTATCTACATGGAAAATTCATCCACTGATACAGATAGAGGCAGAGGCACAATAGATTTGGAGTTCATCTCTGGAAAAGTGCTTACTCTCAAAGATGTGTATCATGTACCAAAGTTATGAAAAATCTTATATCTGGTGGTCTTCTGAATAAGTATGAGTTTAAATTAGTCTTTGAGTCAAATAAATTTGTGCTGATTGAAGGGGAATTTTTTGGCCAGGAAAGCGATATTTGAGTGAACGCATGTTCAAACTCAATATTAATAATTAACATAATCTTCTGCTTACATGCTTAATTTATATTATTTATGGCATTGTTGTTTAGAACATATTAATGCTAGAATACTAAATGGCATGGCTAGTTTAAATTTATTTATTTTATATATGAAATATATGATAGATAAATGTAAAAAAAAAAAAAAAATGTGACGTATATACGAGTTATCTATATATTGTTGTGTTTATACTATGCAATTAAAGGACCAAGTTAATTGAATAGTTATACACAAATTTTTAACGTATTGGAGAATACCATGAATTATGGTATTGAATACAATAAGTTTTCTTTGATGTAGAAGGTGGTTTCTTTTTGTTCTAGAAGGATATACTAATGCTAGTAGGGAAATGCTTAGTGGTGTAAAGAAAATGAGAAGCTGAGTAATAAGCTATTAATAGACTCATAACAGAGTTATGTTAAAGTGTTTAGTTACAAGACACTTTCGATAAGTTTATCTATATGAGTGTTGAGGGTGGTGTCGTCTCTTATGTAAATTAGACTTTGTCTGTAGAGCGCTTATAAAACTAGGATATAGACACAAGGTCAATCCACATGTCAACTTTTTTGAACTACTCAAAGAGAAGAAAATTTATATGTGAGATATATTCAGCTAATCACATATAACCGCTAGTTTAAAGCATGTCTACTATACTATCCTGATTAGCTTTGATGTGTTTACACTATATAAATGTTAAAGTCCAAAAGATACCTTCATTTATATATAAGTTTTCCTATTCTAACTAAGATGTAAAAAACTATTTTGCCTCCTAATTGTATCGCTCAATTTGATTGCTTGAATTTTTTTTTATTTAATGATTAAGGAAATGATTTTAAGTGTATTGTGATATTTTTTTATTTTTTAAAATATTAAAATATATTTAAAAAATGTGAAAAAAAAACCAAAAAGTAACAAGCGGTCAATTTGAGCACTTCGAAAATGGTGGGGGATTGTTGCCTATTGGAAATATTTTCAAAATAATTATATATTATATTTATTACTAATATTATTGTTAGGATTTATTTTAGATGTTATCAATTATTTTGAAAAGATAGAAATTATAGAGTATTCTTATGCTCTACATGGGTGGACCGTGCATGGAGCCATCCCACATGGGCCTGGGCGTGCGGCACAGTAGCCTAGGGCTCACAGAAACTTTAATGTAATAAGAATAAAAACCAAAGGCCTATGCCTTGTGGGATTCGAACTTGGGTCATTTGGTAATAGGTGCATTATATATACTTATAAAAAATCGATTTTACTTAAACGAGAAGTTTGCATCATTGGGTCATCTATAAATAAATCATTTGGCTTGCAAATTAATAAATCTTAGAATCCAAATTCAAAATTCTCTTTCTCCCTAAATATCTTTTTCTTTAAAAACTTGTCATTAAGTTCTGTTTATTTGCATAAACAAATTTCTAATCTCTTAGTAGAATATCAAAATCTGAGGGTATTTGGGTTTAGTATCATTTGTGCATAACACAGTTAAATAAACGGACTTGTTTTGAACTTCATTATATTTTTTATGCAAATTCGCTTGCAATCCATGTACATACCATTATTAATGGGGGTAAATATTGTGATCTTAAGGAAAGTAATATCGTAACACGCATTGAAAAAAACTTTTTTATCACTATTTTCTTCTTTTAATTTGCAGCCCCCTTTGCACCAACATACCCTACATTAATAATTAATATTCTAATCCATAGATTGATCTTGTCCTATATATATTGGATTCCATGTGAAAGGTCAGCTGCCCTTTCACTTCAATGAGCATTTATATATATATTATTGGTAAAATATACAATAATATAATAAAAATTATAATAAAATTAAAATTAAGATGAAGTCAGTTATGATTGAGGCACGAAAATCTCGCTTTCTTTAAGGAGATTCAAATTCGCGGTGTACAAAGTCTCAAATTAATCGGTACAGTAGAACTTATCTTGACTTGACTCATTCAGGATACAATAACCCAACTGATCATCGTATGACTTAAGTTTACTCTACATAAGTAGTTGAATCCAAAGTTCCACTCAAAAGAACACCTCTGTTTTATCTGGAAATACTTTAAAACATATATACTGATGACTAAGCTTATTTTTCTTATCTCACTTTCTCCCGTACAAAGAACTAAACAATATAAATATATATAAGACTAAGAAGGAACCCAGGATGTACCAAGACATAAACGGAAAAAGAATAACAATGAAATAAATGGCCAACGTTAACAAGTTTTTAAAAATAAAATAAAATAAAAATCAACGTCTACAATTTAATTAAAAACCCTCTTTAATAACCCTTTAAAGCCCAACGTTCTTCCGAAAGAAATAAACGGCAACTGAACAATAAATAAATTAAAACCTTCGGAATGTTAAAGAAATTAAAATTACAACGTCTAAGGCATAAAACCGCTTGAAATCAAAAAACGGTTTGAACACTTAAAGATCAAATCTCTCCCTAACGGCAATGTTATTAACTACCAACAAAAAAATGAGAGAAACTCAACGGTAAATAATAAACATCATTAAAAAATACCAACATATATATATATATATATATATATATATATATGACAATTGATGCTCATGTCAACTTATAATTTACGACATACAGCTCTTTCAACTTTCATGTCTTTCAACCATCATATCTCTTTGGTACGTGACTGCTGGGAATGCAATTTTTTTCCAGTACTTCACGATTTGTTTGGACTCGTAATAGGTTTTAGAAGACTATATTACATGGATGCATGCTACTACTATATTCATCTAGCTAGCACTACTACAACTTTATAAATTTTTGTCTCTACAAGAGAAATGCAGCTAGCTATCTAGCTGTACGTGGATGCATGATATATATGCTTCTTCATTATTGCATCCAACTCTCTCTCTCTCTCTCTCTCTCTCTCTCTCTCTCTCTATATATATATATATATAGTGTCGTCCCTTCATCCTCAAAGGTGCATGTTGAACTTCAAATAGTTATATCATTGACCCTAGCTAGCTAGCTAGCCCTGCAACAAACTCGACAGAATTATACAAAGGAAAAAACAAGAACAACCATGGTACGTATATCATGATCAGTAAAGAAACAATAACGATGAAACTTGCATGCAATTTACTTTTTGAATATTATGACTGTCGTTGTATAAGTACATGCAAGCATGTATACTCACACACACACATGACACACACACACACATATATTCGTTAATCTTTTATTCTGAAATGCATTTTCCATGTAATTAATTAATTAAACTCTAACTAGTTGACACCCGAATAGTAAAATATGAGCCTGTAAAAGAAAACTGATCGACGAGAAAACAAGAGTACTACTCGAAAAGCTTAAATTAAGAAAATTCTAATATAAAAGGAAAACCGTACGCGGCATACATGGCGTGCCTTAAATTTAAGAAAACCAGTTAAATAAATAACAATATCATGATAATGTAATTAATATGTCCTTTTCTTTTCGGATAAACGTCGATTTGTGTCCACCCTTGCTAGCTAGCTGCATGCAGGGCAAGCCATGATCTAGTCCTCCTTGGTATTGATCATGATGTCCATGCATCATCATCATCATGATGATGTATAGAAGTGATCCGATGGTACGTAATTCATCACTAGATATTCTCTTTTCTAATTACTTTGATCATAACTTCCAATATTGTACTTAAATAAACTTCAAAAATAAAAATCTGAGGCAATTCCGAACACTTGCTGAAGTTGCATACATAGAGATATATAAAATTGTCTTATTACCTTCATAAGGGCGGGGTACGGCCTATTTTTAATATGCTTTCATGGATGCTGGCATTATTGTTATTTAAAGTACTACGTACTAAGATCAAGCTTTATATATAATTAAGATAATATGTAATAGGTGATCACAGTAATCATGCATATCAATCTCCCTTGATTTCAATGGAGCATAATTCATGGAGTTAATTTTGTTTACTTCCTCAATTCAAGCTCTTGTAATATTCTGTATAGCAAGCAACTTAATTGCTCATTCCTTTTTTGTAGCACTGTTCATCCAGGTCCTGGCCGAAAATCTGGGTATATTCGGACTGGAATCCGGGTTAGCTTGGGCAGACTCGGGCCGGAATTTGAATAAATCCTGATTTTAAATCTGAAACCCAGATTTACAACCTGGTACAAGCAGCCAATGCATCAATTCGATGAACTAACGAGATTGCAATGAAGACGCTTGTTTCTCCTACTGGACTGGGCCCAGGCGGTGAGAAACTGCAATGGAGTGGAGATTCCAGGAGGATCTAGTGGATGAGCAAATGGATTTAAGGCATCGAATTGCCATGGGTCACTATAACACAATTGTTTTTTAGTGACGGTTAGGAAATTGTGACAGTCCCTAGACCGTCACTAAAAGGTATTTTCTGTGACAGTTTCTGCAAACCGTCACTAAAGATAGAATGAGATTTTTTTACGTTCCAACGTATGGGAAATATGCGTTCGAACGTTACATATACGTTTGAACATTATGTCTGTTTACGTTTGAACGTAAAATGTTTTGGCGCAACCGTTCGAATGTTATTAATTTTACGTTCGAACGTAAAATGTTTGTACCAATGTTCTAACGTTAAGTAATAACATTCGAACGTTCATTGTAAATTTAAATTAAATGACTTTAATTTAAAAATTATGTGGTTTTTATTGTGCATAATTTGTGAACAAGTCTAAAAAATTGAATTGTATATATTTATATATACACACTTTGTAATATATAAATATATATTATTGATTTATATATATTTGAAATGCAGTGATTTAGTATTAAAGTTGAAAAATATAACATCAAAGAAGATTAAAAATTGAAATTAAAAAACGATAGAAATATTCAATAATATTTTTCGTTACAAATATTAAAAATAAAATACAAAATTTGATATTAACAGTCAGATGATAATGTTATCCACAAAAGTCGAACTCCGTACCTCCTCAGTCAAGGTATCAACCTTGTCGTTAAGGATAGTTACACGATGGGTGAGTTCGGCAACAGACGCCGATATAGCCTCGAGCGATCGATCGATCTTATGATCGATATGCGCAGTCAGCTGTGAGATGACCGCATCAACCCAAGCAGGCCGCACATCTCTTGCAGACGTACTCGGCGTATGCTGACTACTACTCCCGACATGACCTGGCTCAGGCTGCGTCGGAGGAACTAGATCCTCTACAGGGGGTGGCTGACGTCCCCTCGCCTGTCCAATGCTACGTCGATGCGTGGTCATGTCGAGGGGGCTCATCTGATCTTTGACCCGCTCCTCTGGCTGGGTCGGCACTCCCCGTGCAAGTAATAGTCGGCTGATGAGGACACCATATGGGAGATTATCCGTGGAGACGATGCTCGCCTCGTAACGGATCCTCTGAAAGATGTGCAATGGCAAATCTATAGGATCTCCACGTGCCACTCGTATCAAAAATTGTGCCCGAAGCCGACTAAATGTGGTTTTATGAGCCACAGGATCGACATTTGTTGCAACAATAAGGTGCAACATGCGGAAGAAATGCAGCAGATGGTTCTGGTTGAAGGCGTTCTTCCGCTCGATCTGCATGCGATCCCTCCCGATGAGGATGTAGAAATCCTCGTCTCGGTCATCATCCCGAGCCTCGACGCCAGTATCCTCAGCCTCTGACTGGCCTGCATCTCTGGCTGATGCTGGCTCACATCCCCGACCAGTAGATGATGTAGAAGTGCCTACATCCTCACGGGGTGTCGAGTGTGCAAATGTCTCCACTCCTCGACGAATCCCAAGGTGCTCGCAGATGACATCTGCTGATACCTCAATGGAAACACCGCGTACAGTCACGGTGTGAGAGGATGCATCCTGAGGCATGTCACACATCCCCATATAGAATTCTTGAACCATTGAGGGGTATACCTTCCCCCTTAATGTGCAGATATTTCCTCAGCCTCTACTGAGGAAAACATCTCTCAGGTTCGTCTGCTGCCAATAGAGTTCGTCGAACTCATTAATTAAGACCTCTCGCTTTACCATAACAGTACGAGCTCCGATACGGGCAGTGTCCGACGTGGCTCCTTCCCTCCCTCGTTTCCTAGTATGCAGTGGAAGAGCCATATCCTGAAAATAGAAAAGGAAAAAAAAATTATTTACAATAATACATTTTTTTGTATTAATTTTAAGATGCTCTGTCGTAACGTTCGAACGTTTTATCTTTAACGTTCGAACGTTAAAGATAAAACGTTCGGATGTTTATTTATACGTTCGCACGTAAAATAATGTCAATATATTTACATTCGAACGTAAAATAAATACGTTCGAATGTAACAATGTACGTTCGAACATAAGTAGTAAATAAATATTGGCTGACGTACGTTCGGACGTTAAAACAAATACGTTCGAACGTATTTGTTTTACATGTGAACATAAATATGAACGTCCGAACGTCGAAGCATGAATAATGTAGAAAATCATTACGTTCGGATGTTATAATTAAACGTTCGAACGTGGAAGCCGTAACGGCTCTGTAATTTAAACGTCGTACGTTCGAACGTCTTGGTGAAACGTTCGAACGTTTCGACGCAGAATGGCTGAGTCGACTCAGCCATTATTGAAATCTCAAAAATTTCTCTACACGGTTCTAAATACCGAAATGTCACCGTGCAAATGAAGTATACACTTCAAGAAACATTTCTACGGTGACTATTCGGCCAATGACTAGCCGTGGTGGCCGGAAAATGAAGTTGAAAATCCGGCAACCACTTATCCGGTTTTAAACAAAACTCAATCCAAATCTCAATAAAATACATGTTACTTGAATAAAAGATGAATGCCTACCTTCAGTGACGATTGTGGCGGAGTTGACGGCGGCGGTGAAGGAGGCGTGGCGGCGTGCTAGGAAACGACGATGATACGTATTGGAAATGTCGTTTCGACGTTCGGTTTTGGCCTGATATACACAGAACGTTCGAACGTACTTATTATTACGTTCGAACGTTTTTCAATTTAATATTATATTATAAATGTTTATGTTATATATTAGGATGTTATATAATATTATTGACAATTAGATTATTGGTTTTTTTGTGAGTGCTTGTTATATTTCTAAAGTTTAGCAATATGTTTATACATATTGTTGTGATTTTATGCTTACTCTTGAAATAATTGTGATTATTGTTTGTGAATTTTGTGAATAGTTTATGAGCTTATGGTGTTTATTGATGATTTAATAAGTAGTATATAGTTATAGATAGATATATAAAATATAGTATACATATTATATTATAAGTTAGTATATAATAAAGAATTTAATAAGTAACAATTTAATATATATTATTGATTTATATATATGGTATAATTTATATATTATATACATTTATGTTCTCATTGAAAGTATTATGCTATCATACTATACAATGTAGTATATAGTTATAGATAGATATATAAAATATAGTATAAATATTATATTATAAGTTAGTATATAATAAAGAATTTAATAAGTAACAATTTAATATATATTATTGATTTATATATATGGTATAATTTATATATTATATACATTTATGTTCTCATTGAAAGTATTATGCTATCATACTATACAATGTAGTATATAGTTAGAGATAGATATATAAAATATAGTATACATATTATATTATAAGTTAGTATATAATAAAGAATTTAATAAGTAACAATTTAATATATATTATTGATTTATATATATGGTATAATTTATATATTATATACATTTATGTTCTCATTGAAAGTATTATGCTATCATACTATACAATGTAGTATATAGTTATAGATAGATATATAAAATATAGTATACATATTATATTATAAGTTAGTATATAATAAAGAATTTAATAAGTAACAATTTAATATATATTATTGATTTATATATATGGTATAATTTATATATTATATACATTTATGTTCTCATTGAAAGTATTATGCTATCATACTATACAATGTAGTATATAGTTATAGATAGATATATAAAATATAGTATACATATTATATTATAAGTTAGTATATAATAAAGAATTTAATAAGTAACAATTTAATATATATTATTGATTTATATATATGGTATAATTTATATATTATATACATTTATGTTCTCATTGAAAGTATTATGCTATCATACTATACAATGTAGTATATAGTTATAGATAGATATATAAAATATAGTATACATATTATATTATAAGTTAGTATATAATAAAGAATTTAATAAGTAACAATTTAATATATATTATTGATTTATATATATGGTATAATTTATATATTATATACATTTATGTTCTCATTGAAAGTATTATGCTATCATACTATACAATGTAGTATATAGTTATAAATAGATATATAAAATATAGTATACATATTATATTATAAGTTAGTATAGTAGGAATCGTACGTTCGAACGTTTCAAGTTAACGTTCGAACGTTAAAATAAGAGCGGGAAATTTTCCGCTCGATTAAGGTATCTGTGTGATGATTCAGACGTTCGGACGTTTAGACTATACGTTCGAACGTTATTTGATGAAATCACCAGAAAATTATGTACATTCGAACACCAAATATGTTAACGTTCGAACGTTAGTTAAATTAGTGCGGGAAATTTCCCGCTCAAATATGGTAACAATTTGATAAAATGTACGTTCGGACGTTTAAGTTAAATGTTCGAACGTTTATCTGTAAATTTACGAACGTTCGAACGAAAAATTGTGATACATTCGAACATATATGATGAAAGTGCGGGAACTTTCCCGCTAGATTTTATGTTATAAATAAGAAGGGTACGTTCGAACGTGTACTGTAAACGTCCGAACGTTATGAGCGGGAATAATTTTAGCAAATAACGTTCGGACGTACAACTTAAACGTTCGAACGTTTAAACTAATAATTTACGGTATTAATCAGTACGCGCACAGGAGGAAGCGGATCATTTCTTCTTCTCCCGTGGGCGCAACAGACAGAGACAGAGAGAGAGAGAGAGAGAGAGAGAGAGAGAGAGAGAGTTAGTGAGAGAGAGAGTTGAGTTAGAGAGTTAGAGAGAGTTGAGTTTTGGTAAGAAAAAATTTTTATTTCTTGTCTTTATTTGAATTTTATGATATTTATACAATGTGTTTTTGTTATAGAATATTTCTAATAAGTTAGTGTTGTATTTATTTGAAGGATTGCTTGTTTTGGGAAGTTGGAAGATTTTGATTTGTAAGAGGATATTGTGAGTGCTAGGTATATTTCTAAACTTTATCAATATATTGTTGTGATTTTATGCTTACTCTTGAAATATTGTGATTATTATTTGTATAGTTTGTAAATAGTTTGTGAGTTTTTGTAAATATGTTGTGATATGAATTTGAAATATTGTGTTTCTTATTAGAAATATATTTTCATTAGGCTTTGTTAATACATGTTTATTACTTACTCAACTTTAAAAATATGTTAATACATGTGGCATGTTATTTTGTGAATATATTGTGAGTTATTATGAATATATTGTGATATGGACTTTAAATATTTAAATTATTATTTGTGAATGACGTTTGAATATATTTACATTATTACAAATGAGAGACTTTGATGAAATGTACGTCCGAACATTTAAGTTAGAGAGAGTTGAGTTTGGTAAGAAAAAATTTTTATTTCTTGTCTTTATTTGAATTTTATGATATTTATACAATGTGTTTTTGTGATATGGATTTGAAAAATTGTGATAATAATATTTCAAATGAAGTAATAACAAATAAAAGTAACTCTTTAAGAATTATAATAATTAAAATTATTGTATAACCATTGAAATTTAAGAATGATAATTAAATATTTATAATAATATTTAAAATTAAGTAATAACAAATAAAACTAACTCTTTAAGAATTATAATATTTAAAATAATATTATACTTCTTTTACAATTTAAGTATAACAATTTAAATTATATTTTAAGAATGATAATAATTAAAATTATAATATAACCTTTAAAATACTCTTCAATAAAAAAGTCTTGAAACTACTAAATAAGTAGAGTTTGAATATGTAAATATACTTATTTATTATAAACTAAAGAGAAAGGAAATAAGGATAAAATATATTCTTATATAAAAATTATATACTTATTGTCTATATAAGTAAATAACTCACTCAATTAAGTATAACAATTAAGATTATAATTGTGGAATGATAATAATTAAAATTATATAATAATCTTTAAAATTATATATAACAATTTAATAAGTAAATTTTGGTCTAATTGCTTGACTGTCATAGTCTCTTCGGCCTTGAGAGGAGAGTCGAGGTCGGACAGTTTGTGACGGTTAAGTAATTAGACCAATTTTTAAACATTTCTTTAAGATCATTCTCCCTCGTTGTGTACAAGACACGAAACGTAGGGTCACATAATCTTCCATCCCTCTTTAGTTTAACAATATGGAGATATTGTTGTATGATTATACTGCTAGATGTGTGTGACATTGCATAAATACCCTTAGACCCGTTTGGGAATCAGTGTACATTTATGTGTCCACTGATTCCTGAATTGTCCAGTGTGGACAGTTTGAGATTATATTATCTGTATTGCACATTTTTGTTACTCGCTACTTTTCACGTTTAATATGAAGTTTCGGTATCTTCTTCTATTGTTCTTCGGGTATACTGTTCGTAGGGTCACAATCCCGATATTTGAACATGTATACTTGGAGAATTATGAGGAGGTGCTGCCGAAATTTCTACTAACGTAGAAATTAGTAGAGTGACGAGATTTGTGCAATATGGAGAATATAATCTCGAATGGGATAGGACCAACTACCTTATCAAAAAAGTAATGACAATTGGAGCATGACATGCATGTGAATTTTCAATGTACGTGTTATTAATATATAGATGTTTTTAGAAATGGACAAAAATTGGATGCGTCTGGACGATAGACTTGGAAAGGATTACGTACCCTATGCATGTGGAGTAAGAACTTTCATTGATTTTGCACGGGCTTCTGCTGATAGTCGTGGTTACATTAAGTGTCCATGTCGAGGGTGTAAAAATTTGTGTGCAATAGGATTGGATGAAGTAGAGCGTCATATATTTGTGAAAGGTATGGATCTGGGGTATACGCGATGGGTACTGCATGGTGAGCCGTATGAAGGGTCAGCAGATGTATTGGTCGATCATCACAATTATTTGCGGCACATGGATGATGATTATGAGCACGATGAGATGGAGGAGATGTTGGGTGACATTGGAGCTGGGATGTTTATGGATGAGGTTAACGACAATGCCTCAACTGGTGGATCAGGGACTGATTGTGATAATTTCCCTTCACTGTGGGAAGATGCAAAGCGCGAGCTTTACCCAGGTTGTACAAAACATTCCAAAATGTCGTTTATTGTGCGGTTGCTTCACATTAAATCATTGTGTGGGATGTCGACGAAAGCAATAAACATGGTATTGGACTTATTTAACGAGGTTCTTCCCGAAGGGTCTGCATTGCCTAAGAACTTTTATGAAGCAAAGCAGTTGAGAAAGGGATTAGGATTTGAGTACAAGTCCATACATGCATGCAAGAATGATTGTGTATTGTTCTGGAAGGAGAACGAGGAGAAACAAGCATGTCCTGTATGTGGAGAGTCGAGGTGGAAAGGTAAGAAAAACGTCCCGGTTAAGGTGTTGCGGTATTTTCCCTTGAAACCTAGGTTGCAAAGACTATATATGTGTAAGAAAACAGCTCATGATATGAGGTGGCACGAGGAGAAAAGAGTTAAGAATGACGGGTATATGAGGCATCCAGCTGATTCACTTGCGTGACAGTCTTTCGATAATCAGTATCCAGAGTTCGGGTTAGAAGCTCGGAACGTGCGCCTGGGACTCACAACCGATGGATTCAACCCTTTTGGGAATATGAGTACAAGTTATAGCACTTGGCCCGTGGTATTGATTCCGTACAATCTTCCACCATGGAGGTGCATGAAGGCGCCAAACTTTTTGTTAACTTTACTCATCCCTGGCCCTAGATCACCTGGGAATGATATTGACGTATTCATGCAGCCGTTGATTGAAGAGCTGAAAGAGTTATGGGAAACAGGGGTTAGAACTTATGATGCATCTAAGTCGACATCTTTTCAGATGCATGCTGCGGTAATGTGGACCATAAATGATTTTCCGGCGTATGGGAATCTTTCCGGCTGGAGTACGAAAGGGAAGTTAGCGTGTCCAACGTGTAATAAAGAAACTGCTAGTGAGTGGCTAAAATTTTCTCAGAAGTTGTGTTTCATGGGTCATCGACGTTATTTACTAGCAAATCATGCATGGAGAAGAGAATGTGCCAAGTTTGATGGAAGAGTAGAGGATAGGATTGCACCAAAAGAGTTGTCTGGAGAAGAGATAGTGGAACAATTGCAACATGTTAGAGCGAACAATTTTGGCAAAGGTCGGGGAAAGAACAAGAGAAAACGAGCCGTACAAGAATTGAATTGGACAAAGCGTAGTATTTTTTTTGACTTGCCGTATTGGTCGTCATGCAAGTTGCGACATAGTTTGGATGTAATGCACATAGAGAAGAATATTTGTGATAATATACTGGGTACATTGATGAGTATTAACAAAAAGACGAAAGACACGATCAAGACGAGGAAAGATCTTGAGAGAATGAGAATTAAACATAATCTGCATTTGCGGGTGGAAGGCAACAGGGTGGTCATGCCGCATGCATGTTTTACGATGACGAGGGAGGAGAGGATGGATTTCTGCAAATGGTTGCAAGGTGTGAAGTTGCCAGATGGTCATGCTTCAAATATTGGTAGATGCGTGAGTCCTGATGATTGGAAAATCAATGGATTGAAAAGTCATGATTGTCACGTATTTTTGCAGAAGTTATTACCTGTGGGAATTCGTGGGAAGCTTACATCTAATGTACGTGTGGCCATATCTGAACTATGTATGTTTTTCAAGGATTTGTGCGCTCGGGTAGTAAATCGAGATGTGTTGTCGAAATTGGAAGAAGACATTGCTACTATACTATGTAAATTCGAGCAGATCTTTCCACCATCATTTTTTGATGTCATGGTCCATTTAGCAATACATTTACCGCGAGAGGTACTTCTGGGTGGACCGGTGCAGTTCCGTTGGATGTATCCAGTTGAAAGATATTTGGGTCGATTGAAGCGCACTGTTGGGAATAAAGCCAAAGCTGAGGGTTCAATAGCAGAGGCCTATATACACGATGAATGGTTAACATTTTGCTCTCTATATCTTCGTGGTGTTGAAACACGATTTAATCGTCAAGAGCGAAATGCTGATCTTGCTACTCCGCCTCCTCGTGAGCTATCAGTGTTTTCCCAGAATGTACGACCCTTGGGTGCACAAACAGGTTACGATTTAATTGATGGAGAGTTGGGTAAAGTTCGGTGGTATGTGCTAAATAACTGCCGAGAGATTGATGATTATCTTAGGTATGTCATTTCATTTCTTTGAATAATTATAGTTTTCTTTAAATTAATTAGAATTGTTGTGCTCAAAATATACTTCTTTTGCAACATGTTATAACAGTGACCACATGGACAAACTTAGGACGGAAGGCGTAGAAAATATAGAGGCAAGACACGAGGAAGAATTTCCCGGATGGTTTGAAGAACGTGTATGAACTAAAATTATATATATGTTATATTGTGAAATTTTTAACTCTGGATAATGAAATAATAAATATATACTATTTCAATTTATAGATTTTGGAACAACGTGCTCGTGATCCCGGATCAATTTCTTCTGAATTGTATGCATTGGCCCGTGGTCCCTCAAATAGAGCACTTCGATATACTGCATGTACGGTTCGAGGTTATAGATTCCATACTTTGGACCGTGAACGTAATAGAAAGACTCAAAATTGTGGTGTGTTAGTCGAGGGGAGTCATGGAACAGATGATATTGACTATTATGGTGTCATACGTGATATTATCGGATTGAAATATCTGGGTGGGTCTGTAACATATGTCTTTAAATGTGATTGGTGGGATCTAGGCGGTGGTCGGGTTTCGATACATAGGGATAATCACTTTACGAGTGTCAATACTGCATCTAAATGGTACGAAGATGATCCATTTGTATTGGCTTGTCAAGCTACCCAAGTCTATTACTTGATTGATCCAATGAAAAGTGCTGATGAAGATAGTGGGGAGATAACTTGGCGAGTCGTACAAAAATTTGTTCCTCGAAATATATATGAAGCAGGAACGGGTGCAGATTACGAGAATAGTGGAGATGAAGATGACACTCCGATTGTTGAGGCATACCAGGAAGATGGAGAGGGTATTAATTTGTTTGTTGACCTCGGTGCACTTGAGTTGCTCCCCTTGTGTAGAGATGATGTCCCACCCGTACATCTCGACCCGTCTGTATTAAATGATCATTCAATTCAAGTCAGTGAGGAGGAAGAAGAAGAAGACGAGTCAGAAGATGAAGACGAATCAGAATCCGGGCAGGAGGTGGATAAAGATGATGAAGAAGAGGTGCATGATGATGATGAAAATGTTATTGATGGAGATTCTGAAGCAAGCATGGAAAATTCATCTGAAGAATAAAAGTACTAAATATTTTATTCATATAGGTGACTAAAATATCTTGAATTTTCATAATTTCTTCTAATTAATTTTTTTTGATATAATTAATTATTTTCAAGAATGCCGCCAAAACGACAACGAAGAAATGTGCCTCCGCCAAGTCCAAGTCCTGAACCCATTGAGGACTTCCCACTCGAGGAATCCGTTCCTGAAGATGAAGCTAACACAGAAGAGAACAACAGCCAGTCGACACCTACCAGTAAGGAAATATTGTCGTTGATAATTATATATATAGTTAATATTTTTTCCTCAATAACTATATAATTATAATTATAGTATATCTATTATCATGTAGTTGATGCATCTGCACGTCGCGGTCGTGGCTATACACGTGGAATCTCTCTTGAAAAAAATAGAAGGCATGGTAAACTGAAGATCACAATTCCTGATAATTCCACTGGAGGAGTGGATGATAGTGCAGCAGCGCTTTCCTCCTATATTGGCACAGTAGTTCGAGCTTATGCTCCATTTTATGTGCGCTCATGGCGAGATGTTCCGATAGAGATTAAGGAGCACATTCGAAGTCGTGTGCTGGTGAGTTTACTTTTCAGTACATTTTTTTCACCTAGATTAATATATTATATTTTTTACCTGATTCCCTTATTAGGATGAATTCGACCTCGACTTTGGCCGTAGCGAGGATTTGAGAACCGTGAATGAGTTGATGGCTACACTATTCCGACGTCACAAAGGACGATGTCATGACCACTTCAAGAAGTTTGAGACGTTGGAAGAGGCTGCGCAGTCTCCTTTTCAGCAGATGAAGTTAGATGATTGGAGAAAGTGTTGTGATCTTTTCGCATCTCCAGATTATCAGGTATTTTACATTTATATCTTTTAATTATTTACATTCATATTCGTTTTATATATTATATGTATATATATTACAATTAACATTTTTAATATATTTTGTAGCACTTGAGTTCTACAAATGCACAGAATAGATCCGTTCTGACTGTCCACCATCGTGCCGGTTCAAGGTCATTCCACCGTCTTGCTGAAAAAATGGTAATTAAAAAATTATAGAATTCATTTATTTTCCTGATATTATTTCTGATAAGTACTAATATTATCTTTTTAAAATTGCTAATATTCTCGCTTTGTTAGAAACGTGATGATCCTGAAAACTTTTCCCTCATTCATGTCTATGCTGCTGCTCACACTAATGAGCATAGTGAGTGGATGGATCCTGTCGCTGCAGATAACTATGTAAGCAGTGTTAATTTTGTTAAATAAATTATTTATATAATATTTTAATAGTTTATTTCTTATTTCTATTTCTTTTAATACGTTACTAATTATTTACGATCATTACCTTTTAAATTGCAGAGCAAAATGTTGGAGATGCAGTCGGCTTCTGAGGAATCCTCTCCTAGTGACATAGACATATTCACGCAAGTGCTCGGGCCGCAGTCTAGTATGGCAAGAGGTTTGGGACGATCTATCAAGCATAAATGTTCATCCTCCTCAACCTCATCGGCTTCACAAATTAATAATCTTACGGCAGATTTAGAAGCTGCACGGCGTGAGAATGAGTATATGAGGTCGAGACAACAAGAGTTAGAGTCTCTCTTAGAACGACAGTCTCATTTAGAGACGCGTTTGCAGGACCAACAGAGAGACCAGGAGGAAAGAATACGCAATGAAGTGCAAGAGCAAGTGCAACGGGAGATGATGGTGCAAATGGAACGTGTTATGTCGTTGCAACAGAATCCCCGTGGGCGAGGGAAAAAGAAGAAATAAAATTTATCAATATTTCTGACTAGTTTTAATATCTAATTTTGTACTTTTATAAGACATTGTTACTTGTTAATTGGGTATGTAATATGATACAATTGGTATTATGTTTTTAAATTTTATGAAATTAGTATTTCCGATCTGTACGTTCGAATGTAAAAAAAAATCGTTCGAACGTTGGTTCACACTGTAACAAACGTTCGAACGTAAATACAATTGAATCGTTCGAACGTACTCACGCTAAAACGAACAAACCGTTCGAACGGTAAAGCGACTAACGTTCGAACAAAGAACTTGCATTCGGACGCTCCTTCATTTACATTCGAAATAACGTCCGAACATTAAATGCGCTACGTTTGAACATTTACGTTTACGTTCGAACAAATATTCGAACGTTTAATGTAATTAACGTTCGGACGCATTAACATTCGAATGTAAATTTTATACGTTCGAACACGATATCCAACGAACGTCAACTTCTCTCATTCGAACGCCAATCGGTCGGGTATAACGTCCGAACGTTTGATTTTACGTCCGAACGTGATTTTCTGTGACAGTTCATAACCGTCACAAAAAAAGGAACGTTCGAACGTTGTACGAACGGAACACTTCCAACTGTCACTAAAAATATTTTTTGTGACGGTTGAACAGTAAACCGTCACCAAATGTTTTCTGTGACGCACTTTAGGTGACGGTCATGGTGACAGTTTCAAACCGTCACCAAATATGTTTAGTGACGGTTTGCCATTTTTTTGTGACAATTTTCTCTGTCACAAAACACACATTCTGTTGTAGTGGGTACATACGCCTCGTATCTCAGCTCCAAGATTGTTTTGCCATCGAAAGAGTCGCGTGTTGTTCCGGAAAAGGTCTCTATATATGGCACCAGCTTGTGGGGCACTTACATAGTTTATGTATTTGGCAAGGTCAATTGGATTATGCTCTTCCAAGATTTCAACCAGAGTCTTCTCCTCATAGGCGGCCATCGTTTTGGCTATTGTACTAGTTATCTTGAGCTCCGAACAATTATGTAAATTGGCTACTGTTGGATTGACAGCTAGCACTTCATACAAAAAAATTCAAACTTAAAAAAAAAAAAAAAAAATCCGACCCGGATGAACAGTCTTATTTTTATCTAAACAATTACATGTGTATATATAGGCATCTCTCTTGTAATACAGTTGATAAGTTTCAAATACAACACCAACGTGTTCAATACTCTTATAATTTGCGTACAGTACTCACAAATATTAATCTTTGGTGAACTCGTTTCTAGATCTTATATATCTGTATATATTGTCGTAGCTAGCTAGGTCCTGAAATATTAGTTAGGCTAAATTAAACGTGTTGCATGCCCATAAATCAGTCAATTATAAATGCAAAAGAAGAAATATATCGATCAGCTAGTACGTACTAGTATACGTAGTACTTTTGTTTTCCTTTTAGATATTGAAATATATATATATATTTAATTATTTGCATGCATGGTATTCATATCAGGCAGTAGTAAATTATCCTTGATGATCTGTCCTTCCCTAGCTAGCTAGCTAGATATATTATAATCCTAATTAACAATATTCAATCATTTCTATATATAAATGAGAATGATATATGTAAACCTTTAATTTCTTTAATTATATATATATATATATATATATCGAGTGGCCGTGGTTGTTTTAAGGAGTACTCTGTTTATATATATTATCCGTCATGTGCATGGATGCAGCTAGCTAGCTGCTTTCCAACAGAGCAGATGGCCCGGCTTCAAAAATTTTAGAAATTAAGTACTTATAATGATTGACCTAACTTCCGGTCTGCACAGTAGCTGGCTTTTAATTCTTGCCTCTATTTCCGGCCAATTCTAGCTTGTTTGTTTTTGTGGACGTGTTTTTCAACTAATTATTCTGATCACAATGAGATCAGGGCCCTTCCCCCACTAAACGAAAGTGAGTCAAGACTTTGGACCTTATTTATAAGTTATTATATATATATATATATATAAGCTGGAAGCTGCCACCAAACACATGCATGATTCATATATATAGATACAAAGGAATATATAACAACCCCAATAATTCTCATCATGATCATGATGATGTATATATTTTTTACGCATGCATGCAGGAATTAATATATGCACAACTAGTTGGCTAGCTAGCTAACCATGATCGATCATGCGTTGTTCATGGATGTTATATACTCATGCTTACATTAATTAATAAGACTGATCATCTTTTGATCTTTTCGACGTTAGTCATCTTAAATATATATGCACAAGGCCGCTGCCTGGATAAATTAGTTTTTATTTAATTTAAATATTCGATCTTCTTTAATTTTTTGTATTAATTATTCTCAAGCTTGCGTACGCGGTATATATATGCAGTTCCCACTGATCAATATCTTCTTATAATAAATTATAACTAGAAACGTAATTAATTAGGCAAATTAATTTATAATGTGTGGCCAACGGGCCAAGGCCGGCGGCAACATACGTACGGTTAATAATTCCTAGAAAATAATTTACACATAATATTTTTTATAACATTTTACATAATTATGTTTTAAATGAAGAGTATTTTTATAAAATATCTTATAAAAGTAATATAATTTTATAAAAATATCCTTATTTTATAATATTATTATACAATATATTATATAATGTATTGTATATATATCATTACTCATAATTTCTCGCTTCTATCTAGATCTGAATCCGACAATGGACTGTTTATTGATCAATTAATTATCAAAGTCAAACAACTTGAATCAAGAAGAAGAAAATAAGGGACCTATATATATATAGCATGCATGCATGCATATGCACGTCAATTGTCACCGTTAAATTAAGAAGATATGATTAAAAACATGGCCATAGATATGCATCATCCTCGACCAATTGAAAATGGTATTTGCTGCCCGGCCTAGTACGTACGTAAGCGTCTCATGTAAAGACAAAAATGCTAGATAACTAGCTAGCTCCATTATTTTTTTCACGTACCAATATATATATATATATATATCACTTAAGTCACGTATCAAATCATGTTTATTATAGTACTACTCCTAACTTAGTTTGGGGACCATTAATTAATTTCCGGTCGGATACAACCTAATTTTTCGAGACCCAAATGTCTTAATCACTCTCGGGATCATCATGACAAAAATATTGAAGCATTATATATATATATATATATATATATATATATAGTACTAATGGTCATTTTTGTCTTATAATTAACCAATATTGCTGGCCTCTTTTTGCCGTAGTATACGTGATCAAGAACCTAATTTTTCGAGACCGGCCCAAATCATGTACCTTAATCACTCGATCGTGGGATCATGATCATGAAATTGGAGCATTATAGTTCATATATAGTAATATTCATTTGCCTAATTAATAACCAATGCTGACTTTTTTCCGTACATCATAAGGAAGCTAGCTAGCTAGCTAGCTAGTTTGAGATCGATGATGATCAAGAGAATCGATCTTTTTTTTTTTTCAATATTATAAACCTACCTTTTGGTTCAGCCACTAAAGAATTATTAATTACACACTTAATATAAACAGTTATCTTCTTATATATATATATATGCATGCTTAATTATGTAAAGTGGCAAACAAGCTAAGAAAAAAAGGGAGAGATGTTTGCACCTTTTTTTCATTCATTTTAAAAATATGAGCAAGAGATCAGTACGTACGTTAATTTGCAATTACTAACTTGTACACAAGGTTATATATATATGACTTGGCTTTATATAGTTAAAATCATGCACTTATCATATTGTATGCTTTTTTTTTTAATGCGTGGTACACGTCAATGTATGGCGTTGCAGAAAACAGTACTATTATACATATATGTATGTATATTTGATGTTAGCAAATAAAAAAGATCTTGGCAAATAGTATTTTCAAAAAAGGGATCATTAATTGGTCGTTTCGTATTTTGCAGCGATGTTTTACTTTTTGTGATGAATAAAATCACTGCAATAATAAAAAACATGTTGCAGCGATTCATTGTTCGATGGAATTGCAAAAGTGGCATTTTGCAGCAATTTTATAACTTTAAAGATCACCGCAAATATTAATTAGGCTTCTTCTAGCGATTTTACATTCGTCACAAAAAAAATTATTATTTATTTCCGGCGATCTCCAAGTCGCCGCTTAATGTCTAGTGCGAAGTTGGAAAATAATGTACAATTTACTTTTGCGGCGAATTTTTTACTTGTTGCAGTGATTTTTGTCGTGGCAAAAAGAGAATGTGGACTGTTGGGCATTAAATTTCCATCGATTAGAAAAATTGCCCGAAATTTAATATATATATATATATATATATATATATATATAACATTGTATACTTTCATATTATATATGTTATAACTTCCACTCGATCGATGCAATATGATCAATATTGATATATAATAGAATCATGGGCAGATCACCTTTATAACCTTTTCCATTATATATATATATATATATATGTGTGTGTGTGTGTATGTATGTGTATGTGTATATATAGAAAAATAGATCTCGAAAAATTGAATGAAATTATGATAAAAAAAAAAAAAAAAAAAAAAAACTCTCTGATCCCTGCAAACAGATCACAAGTGGCTGCATATATATATATATATATATATATATATATATATATATAGTGTGTGTGTGTGTATGTATATATATAGTGTGTATATATATATATATAGTGGTGGTCTTTAATTTATATAAATTAATTAAGCCTTAATGCATTCATGATTTGTATTTTTCTCCTCTAATCTAACTATGAATATTAATATATATTATTTTATATTTTCCTAATTAATTAGTCAGAGTATTAATTATATAATAAGTTTCTGATAAAGTAGATTAATTAAAAAATTTGTGACGAAACGTACGTACGTCATGTACATGTTTGATGGTCCAGCTTGTTGGTCATGTTAGAGATATAAAAATTCATCAAGGCGAGAAACTTTGACATTACCACATGATATGATCGATCTAGTTACACTTATAAAGGTTGGGGATCACAATCTTATTCCTTTGAAAGACAATTAATTAAGTCTCACTTTCGGTTAGGGGAAAAACAGTACGTATATATATAAGTGTTGCCAGCTTCCAAGTGTTTTAGGGATATTCTTAGCTAGTACTGTATTTTCTTTTTACCTCTAGAACTAAAAAATCTTGAAAATAACCCTAAATTCTACCTGCACTAGCTGAGGCAGCTCCTTGAAACGGCCAGGACAGATTAAATTATTGAAAGTTCTGGGTACGTATTTTTCGTACAATATATACATGCATATATATGTGCCTGATCTATCTTGAGCATCTCCTTCAAGACTCAAGAATATATATATATATATATATATGTATTATAACCACGTTAAAACCCAGACTGCAGATCAGAGCTACGCACGCGTATATCTGCAGTCTGGATCAGCAGTGCAAATGCTTAATTGAGAATGGAGTTAATTATAAAGATGTAAAGATAAGGATCATCAGTGTCGCGTTGGCAGCAAGTTAACAGGAAAAGATCACGGAATATTTCCAGTTTTGTCGATTTTTTCCTATTAAAAAATGGTTGCTTAACGGCAGAAGTTGGCGTAGCCAACCCTAAGATGATCATACAGTACTGATGATCCGTACGTTGATCATCATGATCAGATGATACAGAATATATATGGTGGTGGGGATGACGATAAGATTATGCGTGTGGTCATCTGCATGTACTAGATCATGATAAGATTATGATAAAGATAGTGATAATTTAGAATACATGCAGTACTTCAAAGAGTTAGGTAAGTGACGGATTATTAATTATATATAATTTATGATAATGGTGCATGCTAGCTGCATGCATGGATATATATATATATATATATATATATATATGGTACCAAGGAATTATATATATATATATATCTATATATAATGCATGCATACATGTACATGAAGCCACTTTTGGAGAGGATGTTTTTGAACCACCTTTTTCAAATACCATTCTAAAAAAGGTTGTATTAATAGCTTTTGATGAACTGTTAAGATATCAAAAGCTTGATCATGATCATCTTGCTCTTTAAATGTTGTTAACGTGAAAAGAAAGGCTTATTGACCCAAATTTAGAATATTGCTTTCACCTTTTACTGGAAAAAGAAAAAGAGAAAAAGGAAACAAATAAAAGAAAAAGAATCTAATTAAAAAAGTGGCCCTGTACTAACATGCAACAAGTTTGGTGTTTACAATGGATCAGAATTATAATATATGGTTCAATACATTTTTTATAATAATTTAATAAAGAAGTTCTTAAAATTCTATTACTTCCAACTAGTTTTTTCATCTTAGCATACAATTGTTCTGAGATGAGTTGGATTAAAGACCAAAAATTTAAGAATCCAATAAAACTTTTGAAATGCGAAAACTTGTAATCATAAATGATATTCATAACATATTTGTGAAATTGGTTTTGGTTATTGTTGTTTTTTATGGATAAATAAGGATCAAAATATTGTGATAACTCCCTTTAGGGTATCGGTCTCAGTACGGGTTGCAGGTGGAAACAGAGGAATCAAAGTGGTTTAACAATTACACAAAGGGCCTTCTATTTATAGACTTATTGGCAACAATTAGCAAGAATCACAATTGTTGGATATAACGGAACATTTGTGTTTCTTCACATACCTCCAAACATCACCCCCATGGGACTCTGTCACAATGAGGAGGATGAACGTGCAATGGGGTGCACACTCTTATTGTGTGGTTACCCCATGTCTCTACACTTTCCACTTGAACACACAAGAACAATGACTAATGTAGCTAAGCTTGTTTCCCTTGGTACCAATATTAAATTTGCCACAAGTCAACTCTAATCCATAACACCTGCGGATCGGCGTCAAATTATGACTAGGCCTTATGTATGCACGCTTTTGTTATTACATTATCTGATCGCATCCTTTACCATATGCTCTTCCACTAATTACATATTAGGAGTGATTTCATTTTATTATAGTTTAGTGAATGACATCAATTTTCTATGATTGAGTAAATGCTGGTGCCACAATTGATGACTTTGGTCAAATACATGAAACATGTACCAACTTGCATTAAACTTTTATCAAGTACTTCTTCCAAGGTCATTTCTCGAGGTTTCCTTAACTACCTCATTAATGACTTTACAAATGACCAACTATTTTCTTTGGTAATATCACATAATCATATTCATCTAGGTGTCCATAAAACTTGTGATCAGTTATCTCTGTTAATCATATGGCTACTCTACCGAGGTGTTTTTCAACCCCATACTAGCCAATTGCTCTCTAGATATTCTCAGAAACCATTGTTCATGGGATCGACTACCATCTCAATTGAGGAAATAAAGTTGACATTAACCTATCATCTTTTTACTATATCTAAAATATAGTGATAATGCACATTAATGTGTTTTTTTTTTTGGAACTCTATACTCAATTTTTTATTAACGAGATAGCAGACTTATTGTCACAAAACACATTGGCTAGTTTAGTGGATATATTCAAACTTCAGCTTTCAATAAAGCGTTTCTTCTAGATCACATTACTAACTATAGTGCTACATGCAATATATTTAGGCTCCATTGTGAGTTTTGTAACACAACCTTGTTTCTTATTAAATCAAGAAACTGTTGTACCACCGAATAAAAATATGTATCTAATTGTAGATTTTCTAATCTATATTATTTCCAAAATCAGCATCACTATAGCTAATTAATTTTAGATTAGCGATTCCAAAAGCATAATTTCATATCTTTAGTACTTGTAAATACCTTAATATTTGTTTCATTACTTTCCAATATTCCTTGCTTGGATTAGATTGATATTTATTTACCAATCCTATTGCGTGACAAATATAAGATTTTATACTTGTCATTACATACATGAGACTCCCCAGAACTTGAGCATAGAGAATTTTATGCATTTCACTTATTTGATCTTCATCTTTCATGCACATACTTTTACTCATAGTATTTCCTTTGCAAATAGGTGTACTTAAAGATTTACAAATTTTTTATTTTTAAGTACCATGTCTAGATATTTTCCTTGATCTAAATATAGAATTTGTGAATTCCTATCTCTTGAAATTCTTATGCCAAGAACATAGGTGACTTCACCCATGTTCTTCATTTCAAATTTAGATCTAAAAAATTCTTTTATTTTATTCATCATATTTAGACAATTGCTCCCAGCAATATATCATGAACGTACAATTATAATATTGTTAATTTATTGTCACATTTCCATGTGTATATACAATCACGATCAAGTGGACCTATTTGAGATTTGATTTCTAATATTGTATGATGAAATTTCAAGTACCATTGTCTTGAAAATTGTTTAAGTCCATATAATGAACTCTTCAATTTGTAGACTTTGTCTTCATGTTTTTCAATTTGGAATGTTTCAGTTGAATCACAAATATATATTCTTTCAATTCATCATTAAGAAAAGTTGTTTTAACATCTAATTGATGTAATTCCAAATTTATTTTTGCACTTAAAGACACGATTATCCTTACAGATGTGAATTTCGATACATGTGAATACATGTTTACAAAGTCTACACCTGGTTTTTAAGTGAACCCTTTGGCCACTAACCTTACTTTATATCTTTCTAAACTTCTATCAGCGTTAAATTTTTTTCTAAGTACTCACTTGTAAGTAATAATTTTTTTAATCATTTGGAAGTTCTTTTAACTCTCAAACTTCATTTTTATTAATATATTCTATTTCTTTTTCAGGTCTTGAAGCGATTTATTTGAATCAATATTATTGAATGCGTCACAAAATCTTTTTAGATTTTCAATACTAGTATCAAAAGCTTAATGATCTTAAAATAATGATGGTCGTCTAGTTCATTTACTCTCACTATCTCCAATATTAATACTTGAAGATTGATTTTTCATTAGATTTCCTTTTACTTACATTACTATGTACTTGAGTAATGTCAGTATCTAAATCATTAGAAATTGTAGAAACTTGTTGATTTTCTAAATCATTTAATGAACCAATATGATCGATTGGAGTAATAGGTCCATGTTCTTGAGGAAAAAAAATCCATACTTTCTATCAATTTTCTTTCGGAGTGATGAAATCGATAATCGCATCCGTTTTCTACATACCTTATAAACCTACACTCTTACGTTTTACTTTTTAACTTATTCGTTAGTGGTCTTGGGATAAGTACTTATGCCTTGCAGCCCCACACATTGAGTCTATTTAAGTATGGTTTATGACCCGTCTATATCTCGTAAGGTGTAAGGGGTTTTAGTATGGTTTTAACTCTATTTAATATATACTCTGTTGTTGACAATGCTTCACCCATAAATATGTTGGTAGATAAACATAAGCTATCATAGATCTTGTCATATCTAATAGAGTTCTATTTTGTTTATTTGCAATGCCATTTTGTTAAGACTTATATGATATAGTATAAATATGTTTTATACTATTTGATTTGCAGAAATCATCCAAATCTTTATGTTTACCTCCCTATCACTATTCAAACTAATAATGGGTTTACCCAATTGGATTTCTACTTCTATTTTATATTCTTTGAAATTTTCTTGTGTCTCAGATTTATGATTAAGTAAATGTATCCATATCTTGAATAGTCATCAATGAAAGTGATAAAACACTCTATTCCTCTATGTGTCTTTGTTTTAAATGGTCCATAAATATCGGAGTGAGTTACTTCAAGTAAATTTGTTGACTTCAAATCTTTAGAAAATGATTTACCAGGGTCTCATTTGGTTATACAGATGAGATGAGATGATATGAAAGTTGAATAAAATATTGTTATAATATTATTTTTTAATATTATTTTTGTTTTGAAATTTGAATAAGTGAATTGTTTATTGTATTTTGTGTGAGAGTTTGAAAAATTTATAATGAATAGATGAGATGAAATTAAATGAAATATAATTTTGTGTAACCAAACGAGACCTAAGTTTACCTTTGATACTTGGTTCACACATATCAAAGTCATTTAAATTCACTTGTGGTATTATTCCACTTTTGTACATTCTGATCATTTTATTTTTATTTATATGATCAAATATTAAATGTCATAAATATATATAATTAGTAGACACATCCAAATAATCAGGAATAGGTACTTCATTATTAATATCAATATTCAGTAAGTACATATTGTAACTTTTCAGACCTTCAACTATGTAGCCCTTTTGATCTATTACAAACATAGATATTAAGTTTCTGCGCATATTAGACACATACAATACATCATTTAGTAAAATAGTAGACCCATTTACAGAAAATTTTCAAGTACCTAACCCCAAGCCATCACAATATTTGTTGTTACTCATATATACTCTGTGCTCGCTTGCTTATTTCTCTTCGAGTTTCACAAACAATTCTTTATTTTTAGAGATATGTTTTGTTGTTGGAAAGTCAATTCACCGAGAATCTGACATTGGTTCCACAAACATTACTTCTAAAATTGTCATAACAATTTCTTTGTTCTCTTTACATTTTCCTTTATTAAAACATTTTGATAAGTAATGCTCATTCTTTCCACACTTGTAATAGTTTTCAAATGACTTATTTCGCATTTTCTTCAACCATTTCTTTTTCTTAAATTGCTTTGGCTATATTTTATGGTGAGTAGGCCGCGTGTCTTGGGTCATCAAAAATTGGATAATTTATTTTTTTTCTTTCTCATTTTTATAATTTCTTCCTTAAGTACCAATAGTACTGGAAGAGAAGTCATGGTTATTTTCTTTCCACTATGTGTTAAAGAAGCAACAATATGCTCCTAAAATAAAGAAATGCTATTAAGTATAGTTGTAACTTGAATTGGTAACGGTTTTCGAACAAACAAAATTTGGTTTGAAAAAACAAAACGATAAAAAAAACACTCAAATACGTTCAAATTGGGTCAGAAAATGGGTCGAGCGATTCATATTTGGGTTAGGCGCAACAGATTCGATCTTGACTTGCAGATCAGTTTGGTGGGCGGCTTGGCTATCTGGGTTAGCAACAAGTCAAATAATGGTCAGTGGGTCTCTAATCAGGTCAATTCCTTTTTGGACTTGGATAAATTCTTATATCAGTCTACAATCTTCAATGAAATGGGTCGGAGGTAAGATATGTTTGTGGGCCGTTTTGTGAAATTTCAATCTAGTATGAACATCGTAGTTTGAGACTCAATGTTTTTCATCCAAAACGGTGTCATCCATTCTCTTGTGTGCAGCTTCTTGGGTTCTTGGAAGGTGTTGTCTCTGTTGTTGCAAAAAAAAAAAAAACTCCATCGTTTGCAACCAAAACAAGAGTTACTGACACAGGTAAAACAACGTTGTTGTTTTTGTCAAAATTTTGAATATCAAGCTGAATGCCAATGTCATTTGGGAAAAAATTTTGAATCTTTGTAATTGTTGGTTGAAACAACACATTTTTTTACTAACAATGTCGTCTTCAACCTCTAGATTCTATGAACTCGAGTCTGAAATCTTGAATTTTCTCCCTCTTCCAATGTCTTGAGTGACAATGATGCGGTGGGTGATGAGTTCCCGATGTCCTCAAGCCTCGACGGAGGTGAAATGCTTCGGTGACTGGTCGTAAAGTTTTATTCAACGTTTTGATTAATCTCTATTTTAGATATGACTTGTTTCCCGCTTCAAAGGAAAATGCTCTAATAATTCTCTTCGAAATAGTATTGGGTAACAAGATTTTGCATGACCAGGCTATTGTTTGTCATGCAAAATCTGTGTGGGGTCTGAAACTCTCCTTAAATAGTTGTAATATGCAAATGTGGTTGTCAAATCAAACACTTATCTATTGATTGTTTTCTCTATTATACAAGAAAACAATCCCTCTTGTGACATAGCCAAGCTCTTGATATCACTGATGAAAAAATAAAGATCAAAATATGGTGAGAACTCCCGTAAAGATAGCAATCTCATGGCCTGGTGAAAAACATTGGGATCAAAGTGGTCTAACAATTACACAAAGGGCCTCTATTTATATAGAGTAATACTACATGCAGTCATGAAGTGTGCAAGCGCTGTACATATTCACTTTTTTCAAAGTGATTACGCAGCGCTTGTATACTTACAACTGTAAGTATCATTTCTCATTTATATACCTATTGGCAACGATTAGTGAGAGGCACAACTATTTGATATAACAGAGCAATTATGTCTCTTCATATACCTACAAACATCATCCCATTGAAAACCGTCACCATGGGAAGGATGTACATGTAGCAGGGTGCACTTATTATTTTGTGGTCACCCCATGTATCTACAAACAGTTCTTCTACATATCACCAGCACGAGTAACCGTTGGGGAACCGGCTAATATTATATTATTAAAAAAATGAGAGAAGAAAAAAGAAAGAGACAAAACTAATGGAGGGAAATACAAAACAAGGAAATCGAAAATCAAGAGAGTGTCGTCGTCGTAGGTCTACATGTTAGATCCCCATGTCGAGTTGCCTCTAGAGATGCCGCACATGCCTTAGTCATGGTGGGGACAAGCACCTTGGCTAGCCCACAAGTATGCCTTGGCTCATGGGGTGACACGCACGGGACGCCTAGCATGCATGCATACCTTGGCCCCCGTGTTGGCACATACGGGGCGCCCAGCATGCGGGCTAGCGAGGCTAGTGAGAGCCTGTTCGCGCGCGCTCATGCACACAGGCATGCGCGCGGCAACGTGCGCAGGCATGCTGTTAGGGACCCCGGTCTTGTCCCTAACACTAAGGTCCACTAGCTTGCCTTAGTGAAGATGACGACCGAGTGATCTTGCCAACTTGCTTGGCCTTCCATAAAATGATGGTGTTTGAGTGATGGAATGATGATGTACTTGGATAGGCTAAGTGTTTAGGCTAAGGCAAATCAATGTGGGTGGCTAGACTTGTTCTTGAGTGAAGTGCTAAGATGATGAGTTCAGGTGTTCTAAGTGACGAATATGGGTGTTTGAGGCTAAGTGAAATGGCTAGAAGGATGCCCTTGATGTTGGGGCCTCTTGGAAGATGATTAGGGTTGGTATGGTGAAGTGTAGCTAGGGTTTTGTGTGGTGGCTAAGGATGATTTCGAGATTGGGAAGAGATGGACTAGGGTTGGAGTCTTGGATGAGTGGCTAGAGTTTGAGAATGATATGGATGAGTGAGGCTAGGGCTTGGTGGCTAGGGTTGGCCGAACATGGGGTTGGATAACCCTTGATGTTAGGATGGTTCGGTTTTGGCAAGAAGATGGAGTCTTTGGTTGACTAGGTCTATAGAAGAAGTTGAGAGATTTAAGGAATTGTATAAGTGATTGGAGGGATGGAGTGATTCTAGGAAAGTTCCTAGAATTATGGGATTGGATTGGATTAAGTCAACTTTCTTTGAATTAAGGAATTGGATGAGTGATTGGAGGGATGGAGTGATTCTAGGGAAATTTCTAGAATTATGGGATTGGATTGGATTGAGTCAACTTTCCTTGAATTAAGGAAGTTGCCAAAGAGGACTCTTGATGGATGGCTAGGTCAATGGATGATGGAGTTGGCAGCTAGAGTTTTAGGAAAGTGATGGGAATATGATGATGGGCGGCTAGGGCTTGTATTTAGGGTTTTGGACTTAGGGCAAGAGTGTTGGGCAGTTAGGGTTTATGGTGGATGGCTTTAGGATGACCGAATATGGTAAATGGGAGTGGAGGCTATGTGTATTTCGGCTAGGGCAAGTTTGATGAGGCAAATCAAATATGAAAAGTGACACTCTTATGGAAAGGATGACAAACACTATGATGGTCAATTATGTGGTATGAGATGGATCAAATGAGCAATGGAATGGATGAACACCAAGAACAAATGAAGAACACTCAAGAGCAAAAGTAATAATACTTAACTACTTGAATGAACCAAAGAACAAACAAAATAATTCAACACTTGATTCACGAATTGCACAAGAATTGAATAAACCTCATATATTGATAAACACAACTTGGATTCACGAATTGCACCAAGCTGCAAGAACAAGATAGATAGATTGAACCACGCCTATTCACGAATTGCAAGGTGTGATCCTCTCTCTGGGATTCACGAATTGCACCCAAAAAATCCAAATGATTTAGCACCGAAAGATGATCTCAAGAACAAAATAGTCTACCCACTAGGAAATTTACCAAAAGATGTGAATGCAAAGGCTAATGGTCCTATTTATAAGAATTACAACTTGGAAACCCCCAATAGGTCATTTGAAAAATAAATAATTAAATAAAAATAAATAATAAAAAATAACATAGTTGGCATGGGCTAAGTTGACCCATGGCATGCATGAGCCCATGGGTGGGCTAGGTTGTCTGTTGGCATATGGCTGACAGGGTCCTGGGCTGGTCTGGACACTGGTATGACTGGCATGGCCCAGGCAGGGGCCTGGGTGCTAGGGTGCTGGGCGTGCGCGTTGCGTGAACGCTGGGCGTGGGCGAGGCGCCCGCGCACGCTGGGCGCTCTGGCCATGCTGAATGGGCTGGTTTAGTCACCAACCTCCTTGGCATCCTGGGCATGTCAAGGCAGGCCCCATGGCATGCCCGTGGGGCTGTTTTGGGGTTGTCCAACCTTGTCTCAACTTGGCTAGTGGCTTGACCATGAGCCACAAAACATGGGTTCCTACCACATGCGCCGCACGCTCATGCGCGCAACACTGGACCGCGCACGCATGCGCGCAGCAATGCAAATCGCGCGCACTTGCAAGTATCAGTGTGCAGGCCCATGTGCACCTTGATGGGCCGCGTGACCCTTGCACACGCCCATGTGCTGCAAGGCCATGCGCGGCTCTTCCAGCGCGCGCGCGCGCACACACCTGTCCAGCCTTGCCGCACACCAGTGAGGTTAGTGGCATGCCTAGCGCACGACTCCAGCTCGTGATTTGCAGAGCAGGTCAGTGGCATGCCCACCAGGCATGCCATCCAGCGCAAAGCTCCAGCCCATGCCTTGTAGACTCAGCGCCTAGGCCACCAGCCTAGGCCATGCCGTGCACCACCATGGCTCACCCTCAGCAAACCATGCCTCACCACTTGACCATGGACTAGCCCGAAGACCACCATGCACCAACTTAGCCCACCATGGGCCATGCATGCCACGGCTAGCCTTGGTCCATGATCATTATCATGTTATTTATTTTATTTATTTAATTTGATTTATTTATTTATTTTCAAGGGACCTATTGGGGGTTTCCAATTTGTATTGCTTATAAATAGGAAATCTTTCACTTGCTTTAGAATCTTTTGGCAAATTCCTAGAGGGAATACTATTGTTTGAGAGATCACAAACCGGTGCCTTTGCACTTGGGCTTTTTGGGTGAAATTCGTGAATCTCAAAGAGAGAATCACACTTTGGAATTCTTTGAATACGTGTGATTCATTTATCTTTATTTGCAACTTGGTGCAATTCGTGAATCCAAGTTGAGTTTATCAATATATGAGGTTTATTCAATTCTTGTGCAATCCGTGAATCAAGTGTTGGATTATTATTGTTTGTGCTTTTGTTCATTCAAGTTCATAAGTATTTTGCTTTTGTTCTTGAGTGTTCTTCATTGTTCTTGAGGTTCTTCATATTTTTGCTCTTCACAATCCATCCAATCCATAAAAGTCGACCAACACTTGTGTTAGTCAACTTTCCATAAATTGTTTGCTTCATCTTTGTTGCCCTAGGTGACCCTATCTCCATTTGAATTTGAATTCAAATTTCGGCACTCCTTGCCTAATTTGAATTGTTCTAGCCGAACACTCCACTTGCCCAATTAAGGTTCCTATAATCTAGGAACCCTAATTGACCCAAGTCTTCCTTCCATAGCCGGCCATACACCTCACCCTTGCCTTCCAAGATTTTAGGAAACTTTCCTAAAATCTCTCACTAGCCATAATCGACCAACCCTAGCCGCCCCACTCAAAAACACTAAACCTAAACCCTAGCCGTCCATCACTCATCTTCCAAACCCTAAATCCTATCATCCAAGTGGCGCCAACCCTAGCCCACTGTATTGCCGTGCACCCTTCCCCCATTGAACTTCATACAATTCCTTGACCATTTCCACCATTCCATACACTCATCTTAGCCTAAACATCTAACCTCACCATACCTAAGTGGTCACCTTGACCATCATTGCTCGACAACCAAGCAAGAGAGGAACAATGATTCGATCATCCCAAGACTACCATTAGCATGGAGAACATAGTATTTTGGGACTTGACTGAGGTCCCTAACACTGCACCGGTGGTCGTTGTCATGGGTAGCCAAATCTACACTGGTGGTCGTCGTCGTGGGTAGCCGAAGCTGCTAAAAGTGGTCGTCGTGGGTAGCTTGTACCGGTGGTTGTTGTTTGCAACTGCAACCCCCTCCCTCTCTCTCTCTCTCTCTCTCTAAAATACACTATCCTCTGCAAGCTGAACAACTGATTGTCACTGTTTACGGAACAAAAAAATTGTCGCTCTCCACTGGGCAACACCTCATCAGAGTAAGGTTCAATTCCAAGCTTTCTTCTGTCAAACACCATCTACACAGTATACCCACTCGCAAACATCATCATCGGACGTCCAAAAATTGCTACACACACAAATCCCATGGTCACCCACCATTTCACCACCATTTCAGATAACATATTCTGATCTCTATAAACCCCTTCATCAAAAACAAAAACCAGAACAAAAAAGTAAAGAAAATGTTATGCTTCTAGATACCTGTTTTGGTTGTTTAGGAAAAGAATATGAAGAGAAAAGTAGAAGAATATGAAGAGGAAGGAAAAAGCTGGTTGAGTTGGTTTTGAGGAAGAAAAAATTATTTGCAGTCCAAATATTATTTTTATAGTTTTCTCAAATTATAATGTTTTTTCTATACTTCAACTCGACTCTATTCTTGCAGAGATATATTCTGGAGATCTATTCCAGACGCAGACACAGACGCAGATGATGCAAGGAAAAAAGATAGTTTTAATAGCGAAGAGATGAAAAGACGAGAGAAAAACGTCTAAAACAATGATGAAGACAGTTTAAGTTTTTAATTCAATCGGAGGCTTTAAATACAACAGATAAAATGTAAAGAAAAGTCAACCGGCCGCATGGGACACAGTGCCCCCGCGGTTCCCATAGTTGGTTGTAAATAGACATTTTTATCTATAAATTTTTCACATAAATATAGACATGATAAAATGAAAAGTTAAAAAATAGTTTTCTTGGGATTTAAAATATTCTTAAAAAATTATGACACCGAATATAAACAAAAATAGAAAGTTGGAAGATAGTAACTTGGATAAAATTATTTTTATTTAGTTATTATCAACAAAAATATAAAGTTCAAGTATCCATTGCCAAGAGCTACCTAATGTTGTGGTTTCCTGAAGACTGAGCCCTAGTATGGACATTTCAACTGGCGAAACTTTGTTTCTTGATCTGGGTCTTTTCAGCCGCTTTTACGGTTAGAGAGTCGAAAGCCGCTTTCTTCCTCTCATCTTTCAATCAACATCTCGGAACTCAACCTTTTCCTTCCGGTCTTCAACACTTCTCTTGAGTGAGTAGTAAGAAATTATATAATGACCCAGAATTTTTTTTTTTTTGTTTTTTTAAGATAACTCAGAATTAAGATTAGGCAAAGACTATAATAATAACTGGTATTGGAAGGTGGTTTTGAGGAAGAAGATACATGAATAATTTACCAATAGTTTATAATTCTGTAATATCCCGACAATATTTATAACTTTTACCAAATTCAAGCAATTAGTGTTACTGCATTTTTGGGCAAGTATGTAATGTTAAAAAGAAAAATGTTCTGCTTTTAATTCTTATTTTCTCAGCGAACAAACGGTTGGTTTGGTTTTTCATTCTTTTATTTCCCCACTTCTTTCTTTCTCTCTCACATCATACTGTTTGTTTTATTCCATTGCTGCGAGAGTTATTTATGCCTAGTGATTACACACTTTCTCATTCACGCGGAAATCCCTCGCATTTGCGGAGTGAGTTAGCTAAAAAGTCTATCAGATTCTCTTCCTTAGCTCGTTTACTACCTGAGTTGTCAGAAGTTGTTTTGAGCTACATCTGAATCATCCCTGCCTTCCCTGTCTTCTTTTATATCTCTGTGCTTTAAGTCTCTGTTTATGTAACCGCAAGCCTCTTTTCTCTCTGTGAGTCCTCGTTTATGTTGTTTCTCAGAAGAGTCTTCTTTGAATGATGTAACTTTGATTGAACTTTTCCAGTTTGGTTGATGCCCATTTGCTCAAAAGTGTTCTGAATCAATCCTTTCTGTGGCTTTTTAATCATGGGCTTTCGTTAGTCTCGCATGATAGATATCTATGTTCATCTGTCTATTAATACCCAATTGCTTCAAATTGTTCTGAACCATCCCAAATGCAGTTTTTGATTATGGGTTCTCGTTAATTCGGTGGTTCTTGTTCTCTTAACCTCTCAACTCTACAGCTTGACTTCGATTTCCACCAATTTTAGCGGGAACTATTGGTGGGAACTAGTTGATGAATAGGAGGCCTCTTTGATAATTAAGAGAAAAGGGAAGGTGATGGATCTAAGCTTTTTCAGAGTCAACTGCCAGTTCTGATCAGAGCATATGCAGCGTGGCTGGCAATTTCGTTAAAGTTTAGAACTTCCTAATCCACTATGAGTTCTATTCGCTAATATTCTTATTTTTTTTTTTTTACCAAGGATGGAATCCAAATAGGACATTCATTGGCCACTACTTTTTTGTTCTTCCTCGTAGCAATATACTCCAATCATTCTTTCTTTATAACTCAATCGAGATGTAAATTCTTCCATTGTATTCATTCGTTTATGGATTTCATAAAGGTCGAATCAACATTCTTATTTCTAGCGTTTCTTTCAACCTCCAATGATGAAGAAGAAATCTTTACCTATCTGCCCATAAATTTGCATATACATTCCAAAATATATATTCGCTTATGCATATTTAGTTAAATTGTTGGCCTCTCGAGTCCCTTAATTTTTTAAGCTGAATTAAGCATCTTCTATTCCACATATCTTCTGGGTTGCTTGTTGCTCACATAAAAAACAAAGTTCTAATCCTTCACGTTCACAAAATATTTGGCTCATGGAAGAAACATTTGTGCCTTTCCGCGGAATAAAAAATGACCTCAAAGGAAGACTCCTATGTTACAAACAAGACTGGACTGGTGGTATCCAAGCGGGTATCAGGTTTGTGACTCGCGTAATGCTTTTCCGCATATCACAAATAGGATAATTTGTTGTTACTAAATCTATCGATTTCACCTCTGTAATTTGAGTAGCCATCACAGCTTCTTGACCGTAGACCATTCAATTCTGCAGATATTTCTATTTTTATTTTTGTGACATGTTGAATCTATAATCATTATTTCTATCATAGGATCCTGGCTCCAACAACATACATATTTTTTGCTTCAGCAATTCCAGTTATATCTTTTGGGGAGCAGCTGGAGAGAAGTACAGGTGAGAAGGATTTTCCTATTTTGGGCTGCCAACATCCTATTATTGTTATTTTTCCCCCATCTGCTTGGTAATGGCTTTCTTAGACATGCTTTGTTTGATTATATCTTACAGAAGGAAGTTTGACTGCTGTCCAAACTCTTGCATCAACAGCACTTTGTGGTGTTATCCACTCAGTTGTTGGTGGACAGCCCCTACTCATCCTAGGAGTGGCTGAGCCAACAGTGTTGATGTATACATTCATGTTCAACTTTGCCAAGGACCGAAAGGATTTGGGGCAGAAACTCTTCTTAGGCTGGACTGGATGGTATCTCGTGAACATTCTGGGTACTTACTAATGCAAAGGGATTGATCTTTGGTGATATTTGAAACTATACATAATTGGATTTTCAGGGTATGTGTGTGGACGGCCCTTTTGCTCTTCTTGCTGGCCATTCTGGGTGCATGCTCTATTATCAATAGGTTTACGCGCCTAGCTGGTGAATTGTTTGGTCTGTTAATTGCAATGCTATTTATGCAGCAAGCCATACGGGTGAACATCCTTTATGACTTTAATTTGTTACACTATAGCTTCATCTTGGTTAATTAGGACTGAAAGGTTCTCGAAATAATGGTATATCTGAAAGTTAGCTTGAAAAACTCATGGTACTGAGTAATTTTCATGGTAGTGATAAGTTCTCAAATACTACCAGTAAAGGTTACTGAAGCGAAACATTGATTTGAACCCTCTAATAACAAAAATCTTCCGCCTTTTCCCCAAAGCACTCAACAAACTAATTTGCTCTGCAAACATTCTTTTCATTGTACCTTCAATTTATGGACTTCGTACTACAGGGAGTTGTGGAAGAGTTTGGCATACCCCAGAGAGAAAATCCAAATCAGACTGCACTCCAATTATCATGGCGATTTGGCAATGGAATGTTTGCATTGGTTCTGTCCTTTGGCCTTCTTCTTACTGCACTCAGAAGTCGCAAAGCTAGATCCTGGCGCTATGGGACAGGTATGAGTTTGCTTTGGAAGTCTCAAGTATAGGGTTAAAAGATCAATCGCATTTGTTGCATGTTATTAGTCAGTGACAGGCCTACAGTTGGGTTGGCTAATGTCTCTCTTGTTTTCTCCCATTAGTAATTTGATACAATCTTTTCATTTTTCCCTTTTGATAGTTTTCTTCTTTTGAAATTTTGTAGTTCGTTGCTGTCAAGAGAAAATAAATATTTGGATGTCTATGCTATTCGTCATAGATCTTATTAGTTTTTTAATGATATATGTGATTCAAATTTATAGGTTGGCTGCGGGGATTTATCACAGATTATGGAGTTCCACTAATGGTGCTTTTATGGACTGGTGTGTCTTACATACCTGTAAATGAAGTCCCAAGAGGGATCCCAAGGCGTCTTTTCAGTCCAAATCCATGGTCTCCTGGGGCATACTCAAATTGGACAGTTATCAAGGTGAATCTTATGGTTTGCCAAATACCTGCCAAGACACTTCTCTAGCATCTGCTTTCAGAGAGAGCCTTAATTTTGTTTCCTTGTGTCGGAATCTTGGCTACAAACTCATGTTGTTAAGTTGTGCAGGACATGTTGAATGTTCCTCCACTATATATTGTTGGAGCATTTATACCAGCAACTATGATTGCCGTGCTTTACTACTTTGATCACAGTGTTGCGTCTCAACTTTCTCAACAGAAGGAGTTCAATCTGAAGAAACCAGCTTCATATCATTATGACCTTCTTCTTCTGGGTTTCTTGGTGAGCTGTTTCATTGAATATCAATTTTTAACTTGTAATTATGTCAAAAGGCTCCATCTATATGAGCATTTCTTTTAAGTTATACCTAAGGAAGCTTTTCATTTTAGTTCTTGAATTATTTTCCTTGCCAGGTCATATTATGCGGGCTTATCGGCATTCCTCCTTCCAATGGTGTAATTCCACAGTCTCCAATGCATACAAAAAGCTTAGCTACCCTAAAGCATCAGGTAAACTACCCTATCTTTTTCTTGAAGTTAATGGATCTTTTGACAGCTATATAATCCCCCTGGTTTTGTTTGCTAGTTTATAAGGGTATAGAATTTAGATAGTAAGAATGGAATCTTATACCCTCTGCAATCTTGGCATGCAAGCAGGACTAAAATCCAGCCATTCTATGAATTCATTCCAATGATAACCTGAGTGCTCACTTGATTGTTACTAATTTGACAGTTAAGAATATCTGTCTGTGACAATTATATTGAGCAACCCGAACATAAATCCCTGTCCTGTCTTGAATTTTGTTTCATTCCACAATGAGAATACATCTCCCTGCCTGTTTTTATTTCTTGGGGTTTCGTCTTGATTGATCCTCTTTTGTTGGTTGCTTCTTAATTCATTATATAGTCAAATATTTTGGTAGAATTCTTCTTTCCCTGTTGTGGTATCTTTTTTAAATACGTTGGGATTTCTTTCCATGGGACAGCTTTTGCGGAATAAGCTTGTATCAACAGTCCGACAAAGTATGCGTAAGAATGCAAATTTGGGTCAATTATACCGGAACATGCAAGAAGCATATAATGAAATGCAGACTCCACTAACCTGCCAAATTCCATCTTCTCTGGTAAACTTCTTCATTTAAGATTTCTGATTGATACAAATATGTTGTTTATGCATTTCCCTATCTTAAATCTGTGCTTCACAGGGACTGAGAGAGCTGAAAGAGTCCACAATTCAATTGGTCTCTCGTACTGGCTATATAGGTGCCCCTGTTGATGAGACAGTTTTTGACGTGGATAAGGATATTGATGATCTTTTGCCTGTCGAAGTCAAAGAACAACGGGTCAGTAATCTGCTTCAGGCATTGATGGTTGGCGGTTGTGTTGCTGCTATGCCTCTTTTAAAGAAGATCCCAACTTCAGTTCTTTGGGGCTACTTTGCTTTCATGGCGATTGAAAGCTTGCCTGGAAATCAATTCTGGGAGAGGATATTGTTGCTTTTCACTGCTCCAAGTCGAAGATACAAGTAAGTTTCTGCTCTAGGAATTTGAGTTACTTCTGTACTTCGAAACTTATACCTTCGAAGACATTTTCCTCTCTTGGTATGCTCTAATATTAATCTCTCTTTTTTTTGTTTTTTAAAAAAAAATGGCTTTATCATGCTGAAAATCATATGTAGAATAATCTCTCTCTCTCTCTCTCTCTCTCTCACACACACACACACACACAAACACACTCGCACATACGTGTATATATACATGCATATATATATATATATATTATCTAATTATGATTATATGAAATAAGAGTATTTTGTGTAAAATGCGATTATACTATTTGTAATTCAATTACAGTTTTGCTTTCGGTTTCATTTCTTACATGGCCATGGATAGTTTCAGTTTTTCAGTCTAATATAGAAAACATACCATTCTCAGACTTATTATGCACATAATTAGCATCATTGTTAATTTTTTTAAGAGTAAACAGATGATCATTACATTTGTTAGGGTGCTGGAGGAGTATCATGCAACCTTTGTTGAGACTGTGCCCTTCAAAACAATTGCCACCTTCACCTTGTTCCAGACAGCTTACTTGCTTGTATGTTTCGGCATAACATGGATACCATTAGCTGGGGTCCTTTTCCCACTCTTGATCATGCTTCTCGTACCAGTACGACAATATTTTCTCCCTAAGTTTTTTAAAGGAGCCCATCTTCAAGACTTGGATGCTGCTGAGTATGAGGAAGTCCCGTCGATTGCTTTTAACATGTCATTTCAAGTAAATGTCTTAACCATTCTACTCATGTTACTTGAAACACCATATTTGGATTGACTGTGCTTGCATTCTGTTTCATGATAACAATGATTCAAGTTACCTGTTCCAAAACGGGCCTTTATTAGCTAATATCTTGATGCTTCTCTACACGTCTTGATGTTTTATGCATTTTCAGGACCAAGATCCTCAGGCGAGAATTAACAATATTGATGGTGGGGAAATTCTTGATGAAATCATCACAAGAAGCCGTGGTGAGATCCGTCTCACTCAAAGTCCTAAAGTAACAAGTTTGAGCCATACTTCAGTAGAGGATATCAGGCCTGCTTATAGCCCGTGGGTGTCTCAGAGAGTAAACAGCAATGATGTAAATGAACTGAGAGGGGAGCAGAGTCCCAGGTTGAAGGGAAAAGAACTCGAAGCGAGAAAAACCCCCAGTCCCGGGCCATCCATTATTGGACAAAGCCCCTGTGGTTAATTTTGAAGCTAAAACGCTAAGTTTGTGATTATGCTAAGTTTGTGATTATGGTGAGGTTAGTTGTCAATGGTGCTCGAGAGGTCCCGTTCTAAAATCATGTAACCAAGTATTATCTTGTAGGTGTGCGTTTCTTTTCTTTCTTCCAACCTTTTAAAATGGTGTAGGTTGATAGTCAGTGCTACTCTCTTCTATCTTCCATTCCACATAGGCTGGGCAGAAAACATGAGACTTATAATGGATAACGTCTATTTATCTTCACTGCTTCTGTTTGCTGGTCATCTTTTGTATTTCTCTTTAAAGTAATCTGCCTTCTGCAAGTGGTAACAGGATCAAGAAGTCAAGGAATGGATGGAAGATCAGTTTGACCCTTTTTCTACTATTACTTGATATACTCATCTCACTGGAAATTTGGTGAAAAGAGTAAACGATGGTTATAAACGTAGTGCCACCTCCTTCCCCTGTGGGAGTGATTTATTACTGAATCTATATATTGAGCTCTCATCTGATTTTCATGGCAAGTACTCTAACAACTACAGCTCCACTTGATCCAAAAATCAAATTATGGTACTAACAAACAGTTACTATGTGCTAAATCTATGGTAGACAAATCCAGTCTACAGACGTGTGTATTCGTCTAGTTCAACATGATGTATAGCATCGATACGAGATTTCAGTTGAAATTATTTACTAAAAAGATGTACTTGAACTTTGGATCATCATTAAATAGCATGCGTAATCATAAGGATTGGCCTCCAATCCTTATCTTCTACTTCATTATCTTCTAGTCAGTGCCCATGAGTTGGCCTAGTTCAGATGTCTCTATTAACGCATGTTGCATGTGAGATATTTGTGTTATGTTATAGCCGTGTAAAAGAGACACTGATTTTAACATGTGACAGCGAAACCATAGGGATTGGCATCCAATGAGGCTATTTTGACCCTAATTTTAACATGTTGTAGCCTCCAGGCGGTCACCAAGGACACTGAATTCATGAGACTCGATAGCTGGGGCCCTGTGTGTGTGTCTTCTTCCAGAAAGGAACTGGACAAGAGGTGTGTACAATCTGTCAAGGTGTCTTTCTCAAAGTTCTCTTTGGTCATTTGAGGCTTTACCTTTTGCACTGCAACATTCATACCATGCTTCCCACAAATGACTTCAAGATTGATGAGGAAGAATCTTTTCTGATATGGGAAAGATAGCACCACACTTTAGCTTTATATGCCCTTGCTTAAATAATTAGTAATGGAGTGAGTAGGCATACTTCTTTCTAGGTGGTTGCTGCTTTTCTAATACTTCTGTCTTGCAACCTTTTTTTCTAATCCTGGATTCAATCATCCTGAACATCTCAAGTCTAATGCAGCTTCCACTCCCTCTTTATTCTTTCTATCTCATTACTGGATGAGTTTTTTAACTCTTTCTTAAGGTAATATGACTCGACGATTCGTCGAATAAGATGATAATTATGCCATTGGCCAGTTGAGAAAGCATGACTACTCTTTGAATATACCGTCAATTTAATCGCTCAAAAGAAGTTTTAATTTAACAATTACAAGCCACTTGAGATAAACTCGGCCTTAAACCTCCTGCACCCACTTTTTCTAGACCTTTGAACTATGTTCAGTGAGCAAAAATGCAGCATATAATCAACCTCTCTCTCTCTTTTTTCTAGGGTAGGGGGATTCCAGGGGATATTATCCAAAATCTTTATGGATGCTAGATCTGAATGCCACTATAAAATTCAATTCTCTGATCTAAGTTCACTGTAAAAAGCTCAGTCACCTGGATATGAAGATTTAGTTAGGACAGATTTGGTGAGTGGGTAGATAGGGGGATCCAGGGCACACAGGCTAGTGGAATGCATACAATTCTTTCCATTATCTCCCGCTGCTCTCTCTACTACTCTACTGGATCCTGGCGTCACTCGAATATTAGCCAACCTTTCCAATCAAATTTATAGGGTACTGACAGAAATTGATAACAGAAATTATCAAAGTACCACTCAATCATCCTATACCACTAAAGTCATAAGGTGAAAGCATGTTCATGCAAAGGCCTTTAACATCCATGTACATAAAGTGTCAAAATGTAATCATGGTTTTCACCGTAAGTGATGAATATCAATAAAATTAGAGTATCATCCTCTTTTTTTAAAAAAAAAAATTATTAAAAAATCATTAAATTGTAATAATTAAACTCACCACTTGTCATTAATTTAAAAATTTAAAGAAATTTAGTGATTTAATAAGAAAAAATAAATATTGGATGCTTTTAATGGATGACAGTTTTATATGGAAAAAATGATAATTTTTCTTATAAGCAGACATTCGAACACCGAACCGACTTATTTTGAATGCCGACCAGACTAGCCACCATCGATCACGATCTCCCTTGGTTGCCCCGCAAGTGTAGTTTGATCCGTTTTGAGAGGGAAAACGTGACAAATAACGGTGGATCTGTTTATCGATTTTGATGGTGCAAAATGGACTTCGGCCAACATTACAAATGATTAAAAGAAAGGCCCAGCTCCGAAAGCAAAAGAAAATGAGCCCAACACTAATAGCAATGAAAGAAAAGAGTCAACAGTTATCAAGATTGGATTGATAAGTGAGAAATACTCAAAAAATTCTATTTATCGTTGTTACACATCATAGATCATATTTTTTTTTTCTCTTATTAAATTAGTAATATATAGATAATGAGTAAATAATTTAATAAATTTTTTTTAAAAAATATATATATATATAATATATAATACGTAAAGATGATAATTAACAAAACTCAAAAAAAAAAAGCAAGACAATTTCAGTAGTAGAGTCTGTCCAATTTAATGACGGTCGACCGATTTGGTTTTATTTTATTTTGTTTTCCATCGCCCAAATCAACTTGAAAGTAACAAGCAAACGTTATTAAAAAAAAAAAAAGAAAAAAAAAAAAAGTAACAAGCAAACGGCCGATACTTATGACAGGCAAAACGGCGCGTTTGGTTTTCACCAATCGTCTGCGCGCTCTCTCTCTCTCCACTGTTCAGCTCCGGCTGTCTTGAGAGAATGAGGCCCCAGATCGTGCTGTTTGGAGATTCGATAACGCAACAGTCGTTTAGATCAGGTGGATGGGGAGCTGCTCTTGCTGACACTTACTCTCGCAAGGTTCCACTTTTACTCGTTCTTTCATTTCTATTTTTTTTTCTTCTTATTTTATCTCTCCTGGGAAAGATTGGTTGGAATTGTAGTTTAACTGTAACTTTTTTCGACTTTTTTTTCTAATATGTTCAGGCTGATATAGTAAATCGTGGGTATGGTGGATACAATACCAGATGGGCTTTGTTCTTGCTGCATCATCTTTTCCCTTTGGTAAGCTTTCCTTCTTTTCGAGGTTTTTGATTGTGTAGCTTCGAAATGATTCTTTTTTGCGTTATAGAGACTTAACAGTTGGTTTTGAAAAAGTGTTTTCCTCTGTATATTTCCGAGAGGAAATCCATGTATTTATAGCCTTGTATTGTATACAATCTGTTACAACAACTTTATCAGGATTACAATGCATTAGTTTGAATTTCAAACTTTCTATCTTGTTTTGGTTTTGCTCTATCTTCGGGATCCTTCTTCTTATCTTTATATTGAAGGTGTTTGACTTGGTGTTGATCTTTATCTTGAGGTAGATCTGATTCTGATCCGTTACACCCCTCAATCGCAACGGCAATTCTTGGATGTTGAGAGTTTCTCGGATTGTACAGAACCTGATGGTGGGTAGAGCCTTGTTGAATATGTCAGCAAGTTGGTCTTTGCTGGAGATGAATTCGACAGTTTGTCGTTATTGTGCAACCTGTTCCCGAACAAAGTGTAGATCAAGTTCAATGTGCTCTGTCCGTGCATGATAGATTGGATTGGCATTGAGGTAGGTTTTGCACTGTTGTTGTCGTGCCATAGTATGGGGATGCTGAGTTCTTAAAGTAATGACTTGAGCCATATGAGCTCTGCTGTTGCGTTTGCAATTGCTCGGTATTTAGCCTTTGTGCTAGATTGGGCAACTGTAGGTTGTTTTCTGGACCTCCACGATACTAGGTTTGATCCAAGGAACACATAGTAGCCACTATTGATTGGTGATCATCGGGGTAGCTGGCCCAGTCAGCATTTGAGAAAGTGCTAAGGTTGGTGGAGTTGTAGCTAAGGTTGGTGGAGTTGTAGCGAAGGAGAAGACCATGATGCATTGTCTGCCGAAGATAGCAAAGGATCCACTTGACTACACTCCAGTGTTCTATGGTGGGTTGTTGCATGTATTGGCATACCTTGCCAACAACGGAGGATAGGTTGGGCCGAGTAAAAGATAGGTACTGGAGGGAGCCACACGCTTCTGTAAAGAGTTGGGCCACTAAAAGGATCACCCTTGAACTGCCATAGGTTGGTCGTGGTTGACATGGGGGAAGAGACTGGTTTTGATTGATCCATTTTTGTCTTTGCTAAGCTAAGAATAATCCTTTAGTTTCATGGGCTTCAACGCCCAAAAAATAATGTATGGGCCCTAGGTCTTTTAAGGTGAACTTGGACTGAAGTGTAATAATAATATTTTGGAGATGTGGATTTGGGCCCAGTAATTAAGATATCATCAACATAAATTAAGAGAAAAATAATGTCACATCCAAATCTGAAAATTAATGAGGTGTCGGCTTTTGAACTAGTGAAACCCATTTTTGTAATAATTTGTTGTTGAGATGAGAGAACTAGGCCCGTGGGGCTTGCTTAAGCCTATATAGAGATTTACAGAGATGGCAAACATAATTTGGGCAAGGTGGGTGGGAATACCCAGGAGGTTGAGTCATGTAGACATCTTCATGGAGATGGCCATGTAAAAAGCCATTTTTTATGTCAAGTTGAGGAATAGGCCAGTTGGATGAAATTGCAAGAGATAACACAGTCCGGATGGTAGTGTGCTTGACAGCTGGGCTTAATGTGTCATCATTGTCAAGTCTGGGTATCTGACGGAACAATTGGCAACAAGTTGGGCCTTGTAACATTCAATGGGCCCATTGGCCCATTTCTTGATCCGGAAAACCCACTTGCATCCAACTAAAGGGCTCATGTTCCATTGTTGAGAAGGGCTTGAAACTCCTCATTCATTGCTTTTCTCTAGAGGGGATTTTTTACTACAGTAGAGAAGCATGTGGTCTCAACCTGCGAATCATCAGCCAATGTTAGTAGAGCCTTGTTTGGGGCTAGTGAACCATGTCATTGGGAAGGCTTTTGGGCCGGCAAATATTATTCTTAGCCCATGTTTGCATTGGGTGTTGGTTTGCAGAAGGTAACATTGGGTTGTGATCTGTATCAGAGGGAGCAGCGGGTGAGGATGCCATTTGTGCATTGGAGTTGGGAGAAGGAAATACTATGGGAGCCGAGAAATTGGGTAATGTTGAAGATGATTCTGGTAGTCAAATGGATGGGGGTAAGGGAGTTATGGATACATGAGGATCTGAGGAAGAGACAAATGATGATGCAAAAGGGAATATGTCTACATTTCGGGAGAAGTAGACATGCCTAGTGGATGGGTTTAAGCATCGATAGCCTTTTGTGTGAGGTGCTATAACCCAAAAAAATGTAGAGATGAGAACGATAGTCCAGCTTGTGGAAGTTATAAGGGCGAAGACACGGCCAACATACATACCCGAAGATTTTGAGAAAGTTATAGTCAGGTAACTGTTTGTATAAAAGCTCAAGAGGTGATTTATTTTGAGAGACGGGGGAAGGGGGTCTATTTATGAGGTAGAGAGAAGGGCTTCATCCTAGTATTGTTGTGGGACAGATGCAGAGGCAAGAAGGGTGAGTCCGGTTTCCACGATGTGATAGTGACAACGCTCAATCGAATCATTTTGTTCGTGGGTGTGGGGCAAGAAAGGAAATGATGGATGCTAGTGGTGGTGAAGTGGGTGTGTAGAGGCCGGAATTTGCCACCCCAATCTGATTGAATGAACTTGATTTTGCGACTAAAAAATCGTTCCACGTGTTCGAAATGTAAGAAAGGTACGAGCAACATCTGATTTTGAATTGAGTGGAAACAACTATAGAACTTTTGAGAAATTATCCACTATGCTTAAACAGGAGGTGTGGATTTGGGGAGATATGCTGCATGTAGATCAGATGGTGTATTTAAACGGTCAAGTTTTCAGTCTTAGTGAATGGCAGTCCAAATGGTTTCTTTAACAACTCTCGAAATCTAAGACAAGGAGACCCTTTGTCTCCACTCGTATTTGTCATCGTTATGGAGGCGCTTAGCATAATGATTTTAGCCTTGGTGAACAATGGCTTCATTGATGGATTCTCGATTGGTAATCCTACAAGGGGCTCTCTTAACATTTCTCACTTGTTGTTTGCAGATGATACATTGATTCTTTGTGAGGCAGAACAAAACTAAATTCAGGCATTGAGGGCATTATTACTTTGTTTTGAAGCATCATCAGGTTGAAATTGAATTTTGATAAATCAGAATTGGTGCAAGTGGGTAATGTTCGTAACATCCGGCAATTGGCTAATACCTTTGGATGTAAGGTTTCCTCTCTTCCCATGAATTACCTTGGTCTTTCCTTGGGGGCAACCTCAAGGGCTATATCGATTTGGGATACAGTGATTGAGAAGATTGGACGCAGATTGGCAGGTTGGAAGAGATTGTATCTGTTGAAAGATGGTAGGATCACTTTAATCAAAAGTACTCTTTCTAATTTACGAACGTATATATATATATATTTTTTTTATCTATATTCCCAATTCCAGCAAGTGTGGCGAACCGCATCAAGAAACTTTATCGTGATTTCCTTTGGAGTGGCTTAGGAGACAAATTTAAGTTTCATATAGTGAAGTGGGATAAGGTATGCTCCCCGGTCTCTTCTGGTGGGATGGGTATTAGAAATCTGAGGATTTTTAATCGAGCCTTACTTGAAAAATGGTTGTGGCGATATAATACGGAACCGAAGTCTGTGATTGAATTCAAATATGGAGGTATTGAGAGGGGGGAGGGGTGCAACACTAGGGAGGTTCATGGGGTATATGGAGTGGGAATATGGAAGCACATTAGACGAGGGCGGGGGATTTTTGCTCGACACACTCGGCTAGTGTTGGGTGATGGTTCTAGAATAAAATTCTAGACCCACCTGTGGTGTGGAGATAACGCCCTAAAGGACTCATTCCCTTCAGTTTTTAGGATTGCATGTGAGAAAGATGCATCGGTGTCTAGATGTATGGAGTTCTTTGGGGACCTAGTCCAATGGAACGTGAATTTCACTAGGGCGGCCCAAAATTGGGAAGTTGGTAGTATTAAGGAGTTCTTTGGTCTTCTATACTCCATGATACTGAGAATACAAGGAGCTGACATGATGTGGTGGATACCCACCGGCAAAGGTACATTCTTAGTCCGTTCTTTCTATAAGTCTCTCACACAACCACAAAATAATCAATTTTCATGGAGAAGGATTTGGCAAAATACTCCCAAAGCGCCCTTTTTTTTTTTATGGGCGGCAACATTGCGTAAGATTTTGAAGATGGATAATATACGGAAACACATGGTGATCATAGTAGATTGGTGTTGTATGTGTAGGAAAAGTGATGAAACTGTGGATCATCTGTTGTTGCACTGTCGGGTTGTTAGAAAGTTATGGAATGAAGTGTTCAACAGGTTAGAGCTAGCTTGGGTTATGCCTGCCACAGTGATTGAGCTTTTGGCCAGTTGGACAAGTTTACGAGGTCTTCCACAAATCTCAGCCATGTGGAAGATGGTTCCGATTTGTATCTTGTGGTGCCTAAGGAATGAGCGAAATGACTAGACGTTTGAAGACAAGGAGCTTTCATTAGAAGATTTTTCCTTGATTTTCATGACTTTCTTGTTTCCATTTCTTCTTCCTAAATAGGTGTTACCTTATGTATACCATCTTGTGTACTTGGGCAATGTCTATTCATATCAATATAATCATTTACTTATATAAAAAAAAAAAAATTATTTCCATTCGTAGATTCAATTGGGGAAGGCCCCCATACATTACTGAATAGCAACTCTAAGGGACTTGAAACTTAAGCCCTGTTTGGATGTTGAGTTGAGTTGAGTTGAGTTCTTTATAAATAGTAATGAGTTGAGATGGTAGAGTGAGTTTTGTGAGGCTCGTTTAAGATGAATTTAGATGTGTTTAGATGTTAAGATAAGTTTAGATATATTTATAGGAAGTTGAAAAAGTTTGTAGGTCTAGCGTGTAAAGAGATGTTGAGTTGAAAAATGTTGTGGGTCTCACGTGTAAAAAAGTTTTGAGTTGAAATGAGTTTAGTGATTTGAGAGTTAGGTATTTGGATGTTAGACTCAATTTTAAATTAGACTGAGCTGAGATGATCTCAGCTAGTCCGAGTTCCAAATGGAGCCTTAGACATGGACAAAGGAAAAGGAAGTTTGTGGCTTTTGCCAAGTTGGCATGCATGACAGATAGAAAAATGCTTATTTTTCATGACTGGTAAATTGTGTTTTAGAGATGAAAGCTTGAACCACACGGAGAGTAGGGTGCCCTAGCTAGCATGCCATTCTGCAACCGAATTTCTTTCACCCAAATAGGAAGTGGGAGATGAAGACACAGAGGACCAGAGCATGCAAAGGATAAAGATCATTTCTTACTCTTTCCGCGGAGGAGTGTAGCACCCGAGGATGGATCATTGACATAGAAAAAGAGGGGTGACTCTCAAAATAAACATTGTTATCTTTTGTAAACTGATATACTGATTAGAGATTCTTTTTTATTTCAAGAACATGAAGGATATTATTGAGAGTATAAGTGGGAGGAACCGGTGTGGTGAATGGTCAAACCTTGCCCATTGCCTACTCGAAGTTGATCAGGACCAGTGTATTCTTCAGCATGGATGTTTAGATTGTCAATCTCAGATGATATGAGTTGTTGCACCATTGTCAGGGTACCAATTTGGATTTGGAGATGTTTAAGGTGTAGCAACATAGGCCTGAGGTGGAGTGATTCTTTGAAAAGTTTGATTAAACCTGTGCCAACAAGCAGCAGCGACATGGCCAATTTTTGAACATAATTGGCATTGAGGGCGAGGAATGGAACCATTAGAGGCTTGCTGAGTGGCTATGCCCTTTCCCTTTGAAATGATTCCCAAAGGTATGAGTACAACGACCAAAGTTGGAGAAGGACTGACAATGATTGGATGGATTGGTATGGTTGGAGGAAGAAGAATTTGAAGCTATGTTGGCAGAGTGGGTTTCACTTTGTTGTTCAAGATGAAGTTCATGTGTAAGAAGGTGGCCATAGAGGTCTTCTGTAACACCCTGACCCCAAAAGTGTGATTTTATTATTATTATTATTATTATTATTATTATTATTATTATTACTACTATTTTATTGTTATCTTTATTGTTATTATTTTATTAGATATGTTGGGGATAGTAATTTGTTTTGAATAGAATTTCTCTACTATACGCCTCTTTTATCTTTCTGTTTGGTCTGGGAGTTTCCTAATTTGAAATTATCCCTAATTCAAATACTTCAAAGCTCTAATATCCTCTCAAGTGTTCCTTTCCTTGTGGGAGTAGTTTTCCAAAGTTTTGTCAGACTCAAACCCTTCCTCGATCACTCACGATAGCTTCCTACCCCTCATCTATAAATCATCTATAAAACCCACGAGACCCTTAGCAAAAACCATGAAACTTTCACACACTAGCCACCATAGCAGCCTCGGTAGACAGAGAAAACAACTTCCCAACAGCCACCCTAGCACTACTCTTCATACCAAGTCAGCCACCTCGCCGGAAACTACCACAGAGCACGCCGACAGTAAGCTCTCCTTCCTCCACGACGTGCATAACCCATAAGTCCTCTGGGTCTTTGTTTTCTCCCCACTGAGAATAAAAAACAGCCCCTGCATTTGTTCCCAGCCACCGTCAACCAACAACCACCTCCCACACCACCACAGAAATTGCCGACCAGCCCAACCCCATCGAGCCCACTCCCTTCCGATAAGCCCATTGCCACCAGCTACCATTTTCCTCCCTAGTGCTTATCAGCTGGACAGAACCTCTCTCTAACTCTCTCACCCTTTTTTCTCTCTTGTGTCGCACCACTGCCTAGAGACACCAACTACGTCACCGGTCACTCCCAGCCACCCAGAGCCGCCGTTGCACTCAGCCCCCTCTCGGTGAGATATCACACAACCTCCTCTCTCGTAAGCAAGTCTCGTTCCTTTTATTATTTTGTTTCAGCATCCCTAAAATACCCATGCATTACTATAAGTTTTACACAAATACCCCTAAACCTAGTCTTACCGTAAGATGTGTCCCCTTTCATGTGTTTTGTTTTCAGCCTTTCCCAAAAAGCCCCTCCACTAATTCTGTAATTACCTAGATGCCCTTTTAACCTTTGTTGTGTAACCTCCTGAGCCTCTATTTTCCTTGGGCCTTAAGCCCATTCGGCTAGTGTTTCTTTAAAAGGTCACCAATTACAACATGAGATAGTGGAAGCAACGCTAAGAGGTAAATAGTGTGATCATATAAATGCATGTGTACTGTGAATATTATTGTTATGAAAAAAAGTATGATGTGCTTATGATGGTTAACTACGCTATGCTAAGAGGCAAGTCAAGGTTAGATTCCTTTTACGATCTTTGATGAAATATGAGATTATGTTTGAATGAATGAATTTGTTATTCGATTGATTAAGTGTTACTAAAATCATATGAAAGCCATGAGATGCTCATGTAGTAATTCAAGTCAAGTATGCCATATAATGGAGTAGTCATGTCCATGTAATACTTAGATTATGTATGCCATGTTCATGTAGTACTTAGATCATGTATGCCATGTTCATGTAGTACTTAGATTATGTATGCCATGGAATGTCATAAAACGTTCAAAGCATGTTATGTCATGTCATGTTATGCTATGCCATGTATAAGAAAATGCTATGTTATGCTATGTCATGTTATACCATGTACAAGAATATGCTATGCTATGCTATGTCATGTACAAGAATATGCCATGCTATGCTATGCCATGTGCAAGAATATGCCATATTATGTCATGTTATGCTATGCCATGTACAAGAATATGCCATGTTAGAAATGTTCATGAAGCCCAATAAATTCTCATGCATTAAGAAAGATAAGAAATGTTACGCCACGGACTCAAGCGTGGTTAACTACAAGTTAAGTGAAATATGAACCCAAGCGTGTTTCACTCCACGTTATGCAAGTTAAGTGAAACATGGACCCAAGCGTGTTTCACTCCATGTTATGCAATTTAAGTGAAACACGGACTAAAGTATGTTTCACTCCATGTTATGCAAGTTAGGTGAAACACGGACTCAAGCGTGTTTCACTCCATTTTATGCAGTTAGGTGAAACACAGACTTAAGCGTGTTTCACTCCATGTTATACAAGATAGGTGAAACACAGACTCAAGCGTGTTTCACTCCATGTAACTCCAGTTAAGTGAAACACGGACTCAAGCGTGTTTCACTCCTTGTTAAGACAAGATAAACAAGATATTATGCATTCACGTTACATGTTTGCCATGATTATATATGCTTCCGCTCATGTTAATGATGAATACGTATGCTATATGAATTTGTGACAATATATGTATGTAAAGTCTTTTAGAAAGTCATGTTACGTGTATGATTGTAAATCAATGAAGTTGTTATGAAGAGTCTTCAGAAATTAAGTCCATGTTAGGCCAAATTGTATTTTACGGTGTGATGTGCTACTTACTGAGTATTCGATTCATTTTTGTTTGTCTTCTTGTTTTCTTCCATGTTTAATTCTTACAGATGGTGATTATGATGACGCAGAGCTGGATGGCCAGGAATAGATTTAATACAAAGACTTAGGAAGGAATAAGTGATATGCACACCAGAATTAGATTTCTTTTATGTCATTCATAGGATTAGTTTATGTTCTTTTATTTTGCGTTCAGTTTTCGAAACAATCATGTTCAATTCAGTTTTAATATTTTGATGATTTTCAATAAATGAGATATTTCGGGATATGAATTTCTTTACCGGGCATTATGTTATGAATGTTAGTAACATCTCTATCCTACGGGAACGGGGTGTTACATCTTCAAGGGACATAGGATCAACCCTTGTGGCAACAGAGGTAACAAGGGAATCATAGGCAGATGGCAAGCCAGCTAGAAGGTAGGATGACTAATGGCACAGTGGATATTGGCCAACTGTTTTACTTTGGTAAAATAGTCAGCAATAGAAAGAGGTCCTTTCTTTAAAGTGGAGAGTTGGAATCGGGTGCTCATAATGCAAGCATAGGAGGGTGATAAAAAGAGTTTTTCCAGAGTTTGCCATACTTCTCGCTAGGTTGTGAGACCAAGTACTTGAGTGAGGACGTCTTTAAAGAGGGAGGAGAGGATAGTGCTAAGAATAAGCTGGTCTTGCTGAGTCCAATGGGCATGAGCAGAATTAGGGACACGAATTGTGGAGGAGGAAGTGGGAGGACCAGGAGTTGAGCCATCAAGGTAACCAAATAGGTTTTGACCCTGTAGATAGGGAACAAGCTGTGCACGCCAGAGAAGGTAATTGTCAGTGGTTAATTTCACGGTGAGAAGGTGCGGAAGAGGTGGGTGATATGGGACAGAGTCAGGGGAATCAACAGAAGAGGAATTTGTGGTGGCCATGGAAAAGGAGACATTAATGGTCTGTGCTGGCTATTGATACCATATAGAGACTTAACAATTGGTTTTGAAAATGTATTTTCCTCTGTATATTTCCGAGAGGAAGTCCATGTATTTATAGCCCTGTATTGTATACAATCTGTTACAACAACTTTATCAGGACTACAATGCATTAGTTTGAATTTTAAACTTTCTATCTTGTTTTGATTTTGCTCCGTCTTCGGGTTCGGGTTCCTTCTTATCTTTATCTTGAGGTAGATCTGATTCTGATCTGTTATGTGTTATAATTATAATCACTGCTTTGGAACTTTAAATAGGTTTGATTGAATATCGGCATATACTAATTCTTTCCATCCATTTGGGATGATTCTGGATATGGGTGTTTGTTTGTTCTGAGATTGCAGCTGATTAGGAGATCTTCACCATCAATAACTTGGTTAGAGAAAATTATTCCTAGTGAACTGGTGTATCATATGAAAAGTTCATTAAAAAATTGCATGTTGTCATTATACTGTTAATTCCACGCTGTTTGTTCATATAGCTTCCTCTGCAGGTCTCTACAAAACCTCCTGTTGCTGCAACAGTTTTCTTTGGGGCTAATGATGCAGCTCTTTTGGGGAGATCGAGCGAACGACAACATGTTCCTATTGAAGAGTACAAGGAGAATCTCAGAAAAATTGTTCGTCATTTGAAGGTTCACATATGATTCCTCTAATACTTTAAGAACCCATTTAGTTTCTTGATTCCACTTTGTAAACTTAATTGTCTACTAGATGTTAAATTTGTGGTTCAACTTCTGATCTGTAATTAATGTGGTCTTATCTGCCCGTTTATTGCACTGGATCACCCAACGATAGGATTTACTCAAGCATTAAAGAAAATTAACTAACAAAACTGTTTACAAGTGTATAAATTGACCTAAAAGAAGAAACAGAATCAGAATTTCTCCCGTCTTTTTATAAGTAATAAATTCATTAAAAATCATTTCAAGATGTATTTTTACCTTGCAAAAACTATATTGATAAATATTCAGTTGGGTGTAAGCTAGTTATATTTATCGAATTGTGTAACTCCTTGTGGTTCAACTCAAAAATGTATGAGTTGTTCCTGCACGTGCTCTTTTCTTTTTAGGAACGCATTGGAGGATTTCTGCTTATACAGTACCCCTTTAACCCTTGCTTATAGTGGAGTCTTTAGCAGCTTCTGGAGGCATAATGACAGATGGCGAGGTGTCTGGATTTTCCTTCTCCATAAATCGATGCTAATCTATAATGCTTATGATTATTTATAGCAATGGCATAGAACAACAGGATGTCTCTAGGGTTAATTGGTTGCAAACTTTAGGGCAACAATTGTGGTTTAATGTTGGTAGCGATTATTCAAGGGATTAACGATAGCTAAGGTTGGGGTCTAAGGCCAGAACATGTTGGAGAATATGTTGGTTTGAAGATTGCTTATGGTGTTCAAAGAGCTATTGTTAGAGAGTTGAACTAAGTGAGAAAGAGGCAAAATTCAGGGGCTGTTTTGGGTGCAGCGGGAAAAACCAGAGAAAAATGCTTTGTTTCTTGAGCAGTTTGTGAGCTTTTCATTTAAATAACAATTTAGGGCTTTTGTAATATGGATTTCAGGAAGGAGGATGAGATCTGCATTTTGGCTGGAGTTGGATTGGAAGTGCTATGAAAACCTAAGGTGGAATAATATATAGAGAAAGAACCTAAGATCACACTTAGGTTTCTTATCCCGCTTCCGGAAGCCACTCTAAAATCCATCGAGATTCAACCTTTACAAACGTGAGCCCTAAACCTAGAAATATTTTGCTGCTCGTGTCGTCTATCGTTTTAGCTTCTGAGCTCTTTGTCCCATTTGCGAGACTTTAGGAAGTGCACGTCTTCTGTATCCACCCAATTTTGTTTCACATGGTTCCATAAATGCAGCAACTAGTGTTTAAACACAGCCCCGTTTGGAACTTGGACTTAACTGAGATCAACTCAGTTCAGTCTAATTTTAAACTGAGTCTAACATCCAAACACTCAACTCTCAAATCATTAAACTCATCTCAACTCAAAACCTCGTTACATGTGGGACCGACAACCTTTTTCAACTCAACACCTCTTTACACGCAGGACCCACAACCTTTTTCAACTTTCCATAAATACATTTAAACTCATCTTAACATCCAAACACATCTAAACTCATCTTAGGTGGGCCCCACAAAACTCATTCCACCATTTCAACTCGCTACCATTCATAAAAAACTCAACTTATCTCAACTCAGTTCAACACATCCAAACGAGGCCTAAATCCATTCAAAGGCCTGAATTGTAAGAACTTTTTTTTTTCATTTTCTAGTGGATTTTTGTGACAGTTCTGTTTCTGAATAAGGACCTTATCTTAAAGGATAGATTCACAACTAGAAATGCCGTGCCAAACAATCAAAAGCGCCAGTACATTGCATATTGTTTGCCTTTTGCTTCACCTTAATGTTGATTATTGCTGCTCACCCACCATACTTTTCCTGGTACGAGGCTAGTCTGGTAGATGTGGTCAATTATTAAATCTTCTCCTCATTGTCTTTAGGGATTTGCTTACAGGAATGCTCCCCCACTGTGCTAATTGTGCTGATCACTCCACCACCAGTTGATGAGGCTGGGCGTAAAGAATATGCTCAGTATGTAACCTTTTCAAATGAAGTTCTTTTTTTCTTGTTTATTGAATTGGACCTATGGGTTACACAAGGAATAGGGAGTTGATTCCTAGAGAAGGTGGGGGAATTGATCCTAGATCCCTGATAGAACTGTTTGGGACGTTATATTTCTAATTTTCAGGACTTTATAGCTCTTTTCCCCTTTGTTGGCCTAGTGACAGGAAGCATACATGAACTGGCATATACTATGTTGAGCTTTTGCTACCTTACTACCTAGTTCTTGCCATTGCTATCTCTAGCAATGCCAGTATGATTGCTCCATCAATCTCTGCTAGCTCCACTATTGTTATGCTACATGCACTGCAATTACTGATACCATCGGATCTTCCATAACAACTCCACCGCCGATATAGCCACCACTGTTTTCATTTCTCCCAAATCAATTCTATTCAAAATCGTAAAATATAAATCAATGCTGTTGTCACCACTAGCTGACTAGGAGAATTTTAGAATACATAGATGGTCGAATTTTTATTGATAAAAATATTGGCTGGTTGATAGTTTATGTGGGGTAAGCTTGTAAATGGATTCAGCAGATCTGTATATGGAGAGAAAGCTGATGAACTGCCTGAAAGGACAAACGAAGTGACAAGACTATATGCCGAGCAGTGCATTGAGCTGGCAAAGGAAATGGGTCTCTGCTCTGTTGATCTATGGTCAAAAATGCAGGAAAGGGAGGGTTGGCAGAAGAAATTCCTAAGGTTTGTTTTAAATTGGAGCCTTCAAGAAACTTATCTGTTTGGCAGAAGAAATTCATTTAATTTTCTACTAGAATTTCACAACTAAGGTACTTGTAAAAAAAAAAAAAAAAAAAAAAGGAATTTCACAACTAAGGTGAGAAGTTCCTTATTGATTTATTGACTATTTTAGACTGGCATGATAATATGATTGGGGGTTCAGACTTTCTGCCATGATTTTATACTACCAAAAACAGTTTGGAAATGGGAGGCCTAAATCACATTTGGGTCATACTTCAAATGTTGGATACTGTAATTTTGGGTAATGAGATGAGATGTGAATTCTGTGTATAGTAGTGAAATGGTTTGAGTTAAGATGTTTTATTAGATTTTGGGAAAAAAGAGAAAAAGTTGAATAAAAATATTATAGTTAAAAAATTGTTTAAATATAATTTTTTAATATTAGTTTTGTTTTGAAATTTGAAAATTTTGTATTGTTTATTGTGTTTTGATTGGAAGTTTGAGAAAGTTGTAATGATTAGGTAATGATTAGATGAAAAAGTTGAATATTTGAAATTGAAATTTGTTTTGTGTTTGAGTGATGTTTGGAAAGAAAATTATGAGAAGTTTTGAGATGTGATGTTCTCATCTATCTCAATCCCCAAACATGACCATATCTTTTGAAAACCCTGTCGAAGAGTTCATCACATTCAAAGTTACAATAAAGATTTGTTCTTAACTTCGCTTTTTAAATTTCACAGTGATGGGTTGCATCTGACACCAGAAGGCAATGCAGTAGTACACCAAGAGGTTGTGAGACTTTTCAATGAAGCATGGCTTTCTGCTGCAGAAATGCCATATGACTTTCCTCACCACTCGGAAATCGATGGAAAGAATCCTGTGAAAGCGTTCCAGCAACAATGCTTATGATCTTGTTGCCTCCGACACCTAAAGTTGGATTCTTGCTTAAACTCCCCCCCCCCCCCCCCCCCCCCCCCCCCCCCCCCCCCCCCCCCCCCCCCCCCAAATCCAAAAAAAAGGGTACGGGGTTTCGCTCCATTTGGTAATTGATTCATGGAGAATTATTTGTTATTTTTGCTATTGGTCATTGTAAGCGGCCATACCGTGACACTATTAATGTATACATGTTCATATGGCTTGATGCTTTCTAGTTTCTATGGAAATTAAAACTAGTATGTAAATTTGGCTGAACATTTCTTTCTTTTGAAGCTTTGTTATGTGTATAGAATTTGGCCGTTGACCACTGGCAACTTGATACCCCAAATACCATTTTGAGAAATTTGGTGTGTCAGTTCACTCGTGCCTGCAAGACACACAAATTACTCTCTTTTTATATCCTACTTCAAGTTCAAGGTGAAACAATTGAGAGTTTTTCTCATTGCAATTAAGGGCAGTTGCTGCACATTTAAGGGCGACTAAATGCATAGCGTTATCATAACCTCTTTTTAAATAGTGGTGGTAAATTATGTAATCGGACATGCTTCCGTTGGGATCAGTTTTGTTTCATTTTCCACCACCAAAACCCGCCATTACTTTCTATCTTAATGGCAAGTTAAATTTAAGAGAGAGAGAGAGAGAGAGAGAGATTGTTTAAGTTTGAGCTATAATTTAGTTTCAGTTACTCGGGGCAAATTCTTGCTTTTTAAGTGTGTAAATATTTTTACAAATTTTCATATTTAAGTTGGATACACGTGTCTATCTCTCACCTAATCTAAATTCTAAAGTTTGATCAAGGACTTTAGAGAATTGTCAAGAGACGATGCCGTCTCCAAATGAGAGAACTAGGTTGGAATCCCCCAGTTATAGGATTTGGATCTTCTAGAGTTTATATATATATATATATATATGTATTTTTTTTTTCTTTTCTCCTCCAAATTCCCAAAAAACAAAAAATTATCTACATAGATTTCATTGGCTCAACTTTTTAAAAGACAAGAATGACGGTACATTGTGGAATCTATTGGGAGCCTCGTAAGGAATGTTAAGATGAAAAAAGCATCCTAGCTTGGAAATAAAAATAAACTCTAGATCTAAATCTCTAATCAAGGTACTTGGGGAAGCCCTGTTCATTTCATCGACCAGATTTCTCAAACAAGTTGAACTGCATCTGGGTTCCAAATCCTCAGTAAATTGCCAAGGGGAGTTTCCTCGAGTCCCATAATCTTGCTCTACTTGATTCTGTTCTCAGATGTCTGAAAATATGACCTTTCTTGACCAGACAACACAAATTACATAACGGCTCAGTCATAACTGTTCTCAGATGTCATAACGGCTCAGTCATATTTAATACTTCATTTATGTTGCATTCTTCATTACAGTTGACAAAGTGCCAATCGAAAGCTAAGACATGGAAAAATAACTCCTGTCAAAGCAAAGGTTTGGTTGCAAAGTATCAAGCAATGCTAAGCAGCCAAGACCATTGGAGGACTTAATGAGAATAAATGGTCGTTTTCAACCTCGACAATTAATGCCTAGCTTCTCATGTTCATCTATTAAGGGAATATGTACAAAGGTGATAGCTCCAAATTAAACACCAAGCCATTTCCTTCAGTTTCTGCTCTGCTCTGATCTCATGGAGCTTGAAACTAAACTGAGGGAAAATCTTGCTTCACAAGCACTGCTTTTGTCTGATAATCACTTGGAGCCATACATGAAAGATGAATTTTCCTTTGGAACTCCATCAAAAGGTTTCCTGCAAGATTTTCAGTCTCTCGATCGGTTTCATACAAAAGGGTCTTCATCAAATCCCAGTTTTGGGGTCCAAACTGAGTGTATAGTTCATTAATTAACAATTTCACTTATGGGTGCTCAACAGATTTCGATGATATTCATAATTACTGTAAGCCATTTGCAGACAATGGTGGGAATGGTCAAGTTATGGACAATTTCCAAAGTGGAGGATACTTGAATATCCCTCAGAGAAATCCCACTGATGATACTATGGGAACAGATCAAGGTTACATGATCTTCACTACTTGCCAAGACATAAAACCTATCAATTTTGTGGTACCAGATGAAGTCTCATGCATAACAGCAGAAAATGGGTACAACAAAAAAGTAGGCATGAATAAGAATATTGCATTGCCAGAAACTATGAGGGCATACAGAGGTCCTAGAAAGTGTAATCTTGCAAAGGGGCAATGGACTACTGAAGAAGACAGGTATAGAAGGTTTAGTTCCTCAATCGGTATATACATTTCTGGATGGTTTTAAGGTTAATTGTCTATTAATACGTTAGTTTTAATAATTCCTCATGTTTGTTTTATTCTATCAGGCTCTTGATTGAACTGGTTCAGCAGTATGGGGTGAGAAAATGGTCGCATATTGCTCAAATGTTGCCTGGGAAGATAGGAAAGCAGTGTAGAGAGAGATGGCACAACCATCTTAGGCCTGATATTAAGGTTTATATTTATTAATACACATTCCATATGACTCGATCTTTTTCCCCTATCTTTGTTTTATAGATATAATTTATTAGCACTCATACAAATATAGATAGCCATAGACATATGCATAACCGATACCTGGTATATAAAAATGTCAAAATCTTGGTTTCAGAGAAAGAATACCATGTACGGTGCCCAACTGTATTGACACTGACATGATAGTAGTCCTTTTGTGACTCGAGCCCGTGACATGGTTTCTACTCTAACACCAATTGTTAAAAGCTTAACTATTGATTCAAAAGTCCTAGAACTATGAGTGATAGGCTAAAATTTTAAAAAGCATTTTAACCCTTACAATCATAACATACACAAACAACGTGTGGGGCTTGTGTACATATATAATGCATATACTTTACATCTACTAACACTAGTCATTCCTTTTTCTTGTTTTTTTATTGCTATGCAGAAGGATGCGTGGAGTGAAGAGGAGGACAAGGTATTCATTCACGCCCATGCAGAGATAGGAAACAAATGGGCTGAAATTGCAAAGAGGTTGCCTGGAAGAACCGAAAACTCCATCAAGAACCATTGGAATGCAACCAAAAGAAGGCGATACTCGAAACGAAAATGTCGTTCAAAATACCCAGAGCCTCCCTTCTACAAGAATACATCAAGAGCTTGAACTTGGACTCAAACACTGCAAAAAATTGGAGAAAACCTTCTGCTAGTAATACTACAACAACCAATGATACCACCCTCAAAGCACCAGTCCTTCAGCCGGAGTTCTGCTCCAACAATTCGGACTATGATTTTTGTTTTGATGGAAACATGTTTCAAGAGGGCTGTAGCATTGATTCTCTTCTCGATGCAAACACGCCCTGTGTTCCTGTTGTTGATGTGAAAGATTTTGATGGAAAAATGCCTTGTGCTCCTGTCTTCGATGAGAATGACTTTGATATGGGCATTCCAGAACTGGATATGAGTCCAGTAATAGAATGTGAATCGAAGAAGGGGCTGGATTTGGTGGAGACGGTCTCTCAAGTCAATGAAGTCAAAAGAAGTTACTTCATGAAGAAAACTTAGGGAGGGAGAGAGAGAGAGAGAGAGAGATGGGATTTGGCTTCGGATTTCCTTTCATTGGCTGAAGTTTTTAATTTCTTGGTTGCTCCATATGTGTCATATATTTTACATACTCTGTGTCTCTCTTATCTTGTACAAACAAAACACGTATCTTAAAGCAAATCTCTGTCTTTCATATAGAGAAAATATTTATACGTTTAACCGGGTTGGGAGGGGTCATGGCTGATAACAGATAACCCCCTAGTTTAAGACAATGCCAGAGGCAGATGTATTAGGCAACGCCGTATTGTTACCTCTGGCATTGTCGGCTTGGGGAGACTCCTCATTCACATGATCCTTTACAGTGTTTTTTTGTGATTAGGAAAAACCAAAACAAACTTGTCCTATCTAGTGGAACTCTAACAGCATCATTGATAAGCTCACCAACATAACTGTCAATCTCCAAATTTCTTAAAATATGCATGCCTTCCACCCTTAGAAATTATACTTGGTCTTCAAAACAGATCACAAAACGCAATTGAACATTGGAGGGAAGTCCTTCTGGTGAACGTGAAAGTACACGAGATCAAAAGATAATTTAAGACATATACCTTTGGATAAAGAAGACTGTCGTGGACAAAACCGATCATATATATGAATCGATAAGAAGGAATTGAAGAAAAAACTTTAATGCTAAAACGAAGACAAAAGCGTTGGATAAATGCAGTAAGTACTTCGTAAATTACGGTTCTTCGTCGATCCCGCTTCCTGTGGCAGCATCTTGGCGTTTAATTTCCCGACGCTTAAACTTTAGTGGATGTGCTTTCTTGGGCAACACGGCCAACATCTTGGCTTTTTCCAGACGCTCCGTCGTCGTGGGTTACGCTTCTTTGGAGATCACCAACATGACCTGTGCCTTCTCCGGACGCTCCGTCGTCGTGGGTCTCAATTCTTTCGGCAACAGGAACAGAAACAGAAACTTGGGCTTTTGCGGCTGCTTCTTCTTTCAGCTTTTCCGCCATAGCTTTCCCCATCATCTTTGCTGCGAGTGGAAGGCCACCACACTTTTCGAAAAGATCCTTCTTTGCTTTTTCTAAATCTTCTTGACCCATCAAGTTCAACACCTGTTTCTCTCTCTCGACCGTGTCTGTGAATATTGACCAGCAGCTCTCTTGGTTCCAAAGTGGCAGAAGGTTATGTATGTTTTCTTCCTTCCCGACCATCTTCTTCGCTACCTCCTTATTCCTGCTCGTGACAATCACCGTTCCCCCGTTTCCTTTTGGCAATCCATATGCAAGACGTTCATTCCAATCATAGCTACGATTTATTGCAGCACTCAAATCTCGGTACCATTCATCCTCTTTCCAAACATCATCAAGCACGATGAGATACTTCTTACCATTCAGTTGGAGATGCAGAGCATAAAGTAAAGCATTGAGGCGTTCCTTATCATCGAGGGCGCGTCCATTATCCATGCAGATGCTCTTAATGATCTCCTCGTCAACTCCAAGACACTCCAACATTCTTTTAACGACTGCTTCCTCTGAGTTCTCTGCTTCACTTTTCTTGGACATGCGTACCCAAATCCTGGGAAGGAAGCTGGTTTTGACCTCATTCTTGTTGAGAAGAGCTCGGCAAAGAGTTGATTTCCCGACACCTAGTTCACCGACGATCCCAATTGCCTTGAATTCATCCTCACTTTGTCGCCGTTTAAGTATTTTTTCCAGTGAAATCATTTCATTTTCGAACCCATGAACCTTTAGACCGGACGAGGTTGAGATTTCTTCCTGGCCGTCATCCTGCGAATGATCAGAATCCACTTGATCTGGAGGACCCTTCGTCTTCTCTGAGGACTCCTTCGTATTGCTCACTTCAGGGGTCTCCTGATTCTTCTCCGAACCCATGGGGACCTTTTCGATCAGCAAATACACAGAGAGTTCGACAAGGCCTCCAAGAAGATGCCTTTCATATATAATACATTAACCGTCTCGATCCTATATATGGACTTTTCATTTTCGGAAAAGGAAAAGGGGGAGCAGATTCGTGCATTGTAGACATGGAGGGTCCACTATATGTTATTGACCATAAAGATATTTCAGTGTTTACTGCAAGTCTGAGTATTTTGGTCGTCGGCCAGTAATAATTCCCTGAAATTTGTATCTTTAGAACAATCACGAAGAACCATGTTATTAAAGTTCTGAAATCATATATTAGTTGCTGATATAAAACTAAAAATCTCTTGAACACCAGTTAGAAATCATGAATACAATAGGAAAATATATGCTACTTTAAAATTGACCATCTGAATCTTGATGGGTTAAGATATCATTGCAGATCCGAACAGAATTCAGGATTTGAAAGAATTAATGGGCACCAATAATTTTGGAAAAATTCTTTAAAAACAAAACTACAAACTTATAAATGTAAGATGTGAAAGTGAATAGTAACTGATATATTAAATTCTTCGTAATTTCATATACATGATACCCTTATCAATTTTTATTTTTTTATTTTTTATTTTAAAAAAGAAGAGAATTCCACTCTAAAAAGAAAAAGGAAATATACAAAAAAAAAATTTTAAATACAAACCTCACACTCTTATACACCATTTAAAAATATATGATTTTATTATTTTATTTTCATATTTCATATTTCATATTTCATCAAATATAAAGATAAAAAAAATAAAATTATATATTTTAAAATAGAATATAAAATATAAGACTTTTATGTACGACAACTCTGCTTTAAAAAATGAAGGTAATGAAAGTTGAAACAACAGTTGCTATAGTTGAATTACCCTCTATTCTCAGTTTTGGCCTTTACAACCTGGCTTGTCGTATACATTTAGCAGCTGTAAAAGTTCAACACCAGATGGCCTGGTTCACATGGAAGTGGGGACAAGGAGCAACTTGTCCTAATTAATAACGAGAGAAAACAAAACAAAACAAGGATTAATAAATCATTGGACCTTTTCGTGACGAAAAATCTTATTTATAAATAAATTGGTGGAAATACATTTAGTAATATGCTTACATATTATAATTTAATTTAGAAAAAAAAAATTCAAATTAAATATATATATCGAATATAATAATTATTTAGGTACACAGATTGTCATAATCTCTGTATTTTGCATCCACACTATGTATGTAGAACACGTGCTGTCATAATCTCTATATTTTGCAATCTTAAAGTCATTTTAAACCATGCTAATTAAAGAAGGAAAAGAAACCATTGGGAGAAATGTTCAAAGCAGGTTCAAGACAAAAGGAAAATATGGAATATGAGGGTTGTCCTTCTCTTAAGACTCTAATTTCAAATCATGCACTTTATTTTTTTTAAGCTGATGTATAGAGTACACTATCTGCGTCACTTAAATAGTAAAATTTGATTTGTAAGATTCAGATTTTAAAATTTATCTTCAAAATTAAATTATGATATTAAACACTTTACTAAGACCCCGTTTGGATATAGAAACGGTTTCATCTCATTTTATCATTATAATTTTTTTAAATTTTCATATAAAATATAATAAATAATTTAACTTTTTTAAATTTCAAAACAGTAATAAGATTAAAAAATAATATTCTAATAATATTTTATTTAATTTTTAACTTTCATCTAAAACTATCTCATATCATCTCACTATCCAAACATGACCTAAATATATTCTACACTGCTTGAGGATAGAACTTGTCTTTTTAACCTTAGGTGTTATCTTTAAAAAATATGTACATGGAAAAATACAACAAAATGGTGTCGATGCATTTAATTCAATAAAGAAAAAATAGTTGAATTTTCTATCATAATGCCATTGAATTTTATTAAAACACTATTTATCGTTTTTTATGTCATATTAGATAATAAAAAAATGACGATCAAAAAGATGATAAATAATATTATTATTTTTTATTCCAATAAACTTTTGGGCAGCAACGTGCATATGATCAATTGCATAAGCGATTTTTAGGATTCAAGTGAGTCAATTGATCTGTATCCACCTAGCTAGTGATCAACAGACACTTCGAGCCTGCAAAGTCCAATTTTCAGGAAAGAAATGATTGCTAAATGAAAATTATATATATATATATATATATATATATATATATTTCAGGCAAATTTAGCGTTTTATAGATAAACTAAAAGATTACATGATATAAGTTTTAATGGAGTGAAAGTCCCTTACAATTACCTCAAAACCAACAGATATATCACATAAAAAAGAAAAAAGAGGAATCTAGAGCCAAATAATTGGCTCCCACCCATGGCCCACTAGGGAACGTCGCTTGAAGTAGTTTTTGTATAGTCTGATAAAACAAAAAGGGGGTATGCTGCATCTTGTTGGTTTGGATTGGCTGGAAGAGACTCACACGCCTACTTTCACTCAATCCTCAGCTCAGGAAAGCGGAAACATAGGATAGCAACCTGACACAAAGTCGAGTCACCGGCAAAGGACCAATACAGGTTGTGACGGCGCACATTAGTCACACGTCGCCATAAGAGTGGAATGGAGGGTCTGTTTTAGAGGATCCAAAGCCACTGATGCTGGGGGGGCCATGCGTGTCATCAGAAGCAGTTCCAGGACGTGGTGGCGCATGGATGTTGCGCATGGCATAAGTCGCGCGTGCAATGAACGTGCTGGGCAAATGAGTGGAATCTTTCCGCGAACTTGAAGATACGTGACTAGAGATGTAGAAAGGGCAGCGTGTGTTGGTCGGAGAACGCCAAAAAGCAGGAGATCAGCTTATTGCGACGTTGTGGAGAAAAACCTACTACTAAAAACAGAAAAAGTTGACAAAACAGGAAAGTAAATAACTACGACTGGCTAGTGGAGGAGATGGGTGGAGCTGAAGCTCTAACCCCCCTCCTCCCAGTGGACAGGCTGGAATCACAGAGATTGACAGAGAGGTTTTTAGGCCTAGGGTAGAGAGAGGGGGGTGCAATCAATTATTGACTAGTTATGTACAAAAATTTTTATATTTATTTATAGATTATGAAATTAACGTATGGGTTTATTGAATGTGATTTACTCAAGTTATTATTTATTTTCGTGGAATCATTACCACAAGGTGAAGGGTTTGAGACTCTATAACCATACTTTGATTATTTAATTTTAGAATAAATATAGATAGAAGCCTATGTGATGGGATGAATTGCTAATAGCTTTGCAACAAACTTATTGAGTGATGGCAATTATTACCTTAAAGATAATATTCTATACATTTTAAAATTATATTTATTTTTTAATCATTGCATCCACTCAATTTTCTTTAAAAAAAAATGGCAAGAATAATAATTAATTCCAACCGTAAGAATAAAATAAAGGAAAAAGAAAAAGCAGTAAGAATGCTAGAATCTAGGTAATTAGCTTTGGGTGTTCGCTTTAAAATTATTGAGGTGAATTGGCAAGTTTTTTGAAGTTTTCGATTTTGGGAAAGGAGATTGGGAGTAGATTGTTGGAATCCCTTTGGCTTTATCTATGGGAACTTCGGAGATATGAGAAAAGGAAAATGATAGGACCCCGCTTGGGGGATAATCCCACTCCAAGGTCCCGCTCCAATAGTTTGTTTTTATTTTTAGGTTTTTTTTAGTTAGTGATTAAGAAAATATTGTTTAATAATATTGTGAATTTGTTTAATAATAATATTTAAAAAAAAAATTCACATCATTTTTTAATATTTAAAAAAAAAAGAAAAAAATTTATAATATTATTAAACAACATTTTCTTAATCACTAACTAAAAAAAAAACTTCGGTATCCTTGGCATTACTACCCATGAGAAAATCATTGAGGTGAGGTTTCTGTTCTGTTTTAGCTCAATTTGGCTCCTTTTATGGAGGAAAGTCATGAGTATCTAATAGCCTTGCCAACTTGGGTAACAAAAGAATTGCCTTTTTTAGAAGGAAAATGATGTAGTCACAGTTAAAACTATCGATTTTTTTTTTTATTAAGTATTTTTTTAATTATTTTTTTATTTTTTTTTTGTTTAAATGTTTGAAGAGTCTAAAAAGATGTTTAAAAAATAATAAATTTACCTTTTCGATAAATATCCTCGATGAAGATGTCGGCAGCTGTAGGCTGTAGCGTTATCATTTTTAGAAAAGAAGCATAGTAGTGAAATATGTATTCTTTGGGCTCTAATCCTTAGTAATATAAGTTCAGGCTAGTGGTGATAATGGGTGGTTCTCACCCACCCAAGGCATTTAAGATTTTTTATTTTTTTAAATTAAAGTTTTGAAAAATAAGAAAATTCTTAAAAATTTTGAGGAAAAATGTTAGCAACCTAAGGAAAAAGCTTTTCGATTTCAACTCCTCATTTCTTGAACTAAAGGTACCCTATTCAAGGAAAAAGAAAATGCTACCAAGTGGGAAGATAATCAAATAAGTCACATATAGAGTATGAGTATGATTTTGCCAAAAATGTATCTTATTTTTGCTTTGTCTTGTCTTGTTTGATAGACAATATGCGGAGATTCTACTAATAATGAAAAACCTTAAATGTGATCCATCTCTTGTCAGCTTGCCTCGACTTTAGCTCTTAATCCCATGCCTATCATTAAATTAAATATAGAGCAATGTTATACGGTATATGACCATCTTACTTTTACTTTTATATTATTATATAAGATATGATACATTTATTATTATTAGATGATAAAGAATCATCTAATAAAATTAAAAAAGATCATCTAATACTAATAATAATAAATATGTCATACATTACATAGTAGTTTGAAAATGAAATAATAGTCCGGTGTATAAAATTTTTCTTAAATATATATGCACACAAACCCAGGTCATAAGTACAAAGCCTTTCCGTTTACCATTTATTTCAGGAGACCCTAAGTAAACAGTGAAATTATTGTTCATTAAGGAAATGAGTCCTTAGGTCTGCGATTTTTATTATTATGCTGACTTGTGAACTAACCATTTGATGTCAAGATATTTAGAGAACGATAGTTTTTATTTATTTGTTGATTTAATGAATAATTAAAATGATAATTGCTTTAATTATAAAATAATTTTATAAAAATAAACTCATAATTTAACATGATTTAATAAAATACATCATAATATAAAATTATTTTTATTATAACGTAAATTTAACAAATCACATAAAAATATATTATTTTATAAATTTTTATAAAATCTCTTTGGTTTTTTTATCAACTGGAAATATCTTCAAAGTAGCAAGGCTTTTGAGTGCTTGGTCTCAAGTTAGTAATGTTAAGAGAATGGCTGTGAATCTGTTCACTTTCATGAGTGATATCGCATGCCTACAAAAGAATTATACAAAAACAATATCACAAATTGATATAATTTGATGTAATTTGTCAGATTATAAAGTTATTTTTATTGACAAACCACATTAACCTATATCAATTTGTAGAATTACTTTTGTATAAACTATTTGTAGCTAGATTTCCCAACACCCAGTTATCATGCCACCTATAAACATATATATATATATATATATATACTCTCTGTAAATGCATCACATTGCTGACTGGAACTGCGTTAATCGGGAGAAGAATCGGGTGCTCGTGGTCCACAAAAAGAATAAATGTTCGGCCAAAATTAGCTACTTACCATAAAAGAACCGACTTACAACCTTTCAGTTCCAGGCCCGACCTAAAAACAAATTCTTGAATGCAATGACTTACCATCTAACAACACAATTTACCAGCAAAAAGTTGTCCAGACTCAGAGAACTCAGGCTTTCTTTGGCTTAATGCGCTTCACGCGGGAATACAAGAAGACTCCAGCAAGAGCAATTCCAGTGCCTGCGTCAAATCCAAGGCAAAAGGATCTCTATGACTGGATTGTAAGGGTAGCAGTATAATGGAGCTAACTTCAAATAATTTTGATACTATTTTCCCAAGTTTTAACTATGTCTATCTACCACACATGTAACTTACCAAGAGTACTTATAAATAAATAAATAAATAAAAAGGAACTTACCAAGAGTGTTGATAGGAGAGACGGCCGTTTTGAAAACGAGGACAGAGCTAACTATAACCACCACTCGCTTCACACAATTTCCGACAGAGTGGGTAACAGGCGATACCCTCTGCAATATCATGTAGGAAACCTGCACAGTTCAACTCATTAAGTCAGCACTGTTTCTAGTATGGATCAAAGTAGATAACAAAACGATGACAATGAAGAAGCGAAGGCCCATTTGAAGTCTCGATGCTTTAGAAGGGTATTGACTTGCATCCAGTGATTTTCACCCTCTCTATCTTTCTATTAAAAAAGTACTCAAATATGGCTAAAATTTGTCTTTTTGCATAGGAAATGCTATGTTGACTAAATATCTTTGACTTGTATAAACCCCCCCCCCCCTCTCTCTCTCTCTCTCTCTCTCTCTCTCTCTCTCTCTCTCTCATGCACTATAGGATTTATCTCGGTAAGACACTCCAGCATTGAATTTCTAACAACTCATACATCATGGTAGTGGTACAAGGGGATTAGTGACTCAGCAAGATGCTCTAGCATTGAGTTTCTAAGAACTAAGACATCATAGTTTGGGTGAAATAATTATATGCACATAGTTTTAGAGAATAGCAGCAATCTGATTTTAACTTAAAAATGAATTTAAACATTCCCAAAACAATAGATGACACTGTCCAGTAATTGATAACAATATTTATTTTTGCATTTATTTCAATATTTAAAAAGAACAATGATGGAAACCTTAAATATAAGAAGCACAGAATTCTATAAAGGCCATAATTCACAAATATAATACAAAATAATTTGGAAAAGGCCTCACCTGCTGATAGGCATGGAAGCAGAGTGCAGCCAAAAGAGACCTGGTGTATACTTGTTTAACATTTAATCCCTGGCAAGGAATATGATATATTCAAATTAATCGGCAGCACATCCATTAAAGATCGCTTTGTTGAGTAAACTCAGGATTAAACAATTTGTAGCAGCTTTTAGCACTTAAAAAATTACTCACAGATGCCTATACAAGAACACTCACAGCTGATTGGAGGTATGCAGGAGTAAACTTGACACCTTCCATGAAGATAGCCACAGGAGATAACAAGAAAAAGGACATTACAGTTATTACTGAGAAGAGAGTAATGTTGTCCAAAGATTCCTGCAAATGGATAAGGAAATGGTGATGCACAAATTCAAAAAAGAAAAAAAATCAACAGCAGAATGCAGTAGAACAGACCAACTGCATGCAACTGTTGTATAGTTTTTAACAATCAAGACATAAAATCAACACAATTAAGAAGATTTGAATCTGGAGAATGTAGACTACCTCTTTATTAACCATGACTTTTTTGCTAAGGACATTACGAGATTGGTTTGACAAATTGGAAGCCATTGCACTCCAGAATCCAGCCCTTCTCAAAAATATAATGGTAAGATCATATATAATGTATAAGGACAACAACTTGAGTAATATTGAAATCTGAACAAGATTTTAGGTAGAGATATCATACCAGTTAAAAGAGGCCTCTGTGACTGATGCCAGTGCCACTCCACCAACAATTGGCATAAGGGAAGCAACCACCCATGCAGTGGGCATCTGTATAAGCATGAAGAAAATATCTAGAGTTGGAACCGATTGATGAGTGATACTCATGTAATTATCATCAACAATTCTTGCAAGTTATGAATTCAACTAAAACCAGAAATCATTTTCACAATTATTTATTTTATAAGTAGAAATCATCTTCACAATTTACGAACAAAAAGGAAATTTTTTTTTATTGGCACTACGTGTCCGGGAACAAAATCCTAACTAATCCCGGGGGTGCACAGGTCCTTGGCAAGGAGTTTCCTGCAAGTGCACCTTGAGTAATTCAAGGGAAAATTCCCCAATCCGATGGCCACTAGAGATTTTTTGCACCCAGTGGGATTCGAAACTTAGACTTGAAGGGAGCATACCTCCAAGACCAAGGCCTTTACCAATTGAGCCAACCCCTAGGGGTTAGAACAAAAAGGAAATGTTAATGGGCACTGTAGATGTCAATGTTATCATTTGTAGAACTATATGGTCAATAAGCTTAATTTCTATTTCTACCAGGGCATCCTGGAGATCCAAATAAATATATGGGAACAAAAAAGGAAAGGAAATCCGCACCTCTCCAAGAAACATAGCAGAGAGGACAACTGAGAAGAAGGGCTCCATAGCTTTGATCGTGTGAGTGAATGACACTGCAACTTTTCCAAGACTCATATTCGTGAAAAGGTTCCCTAACGTGTGCACCACTGCCAGTGGCAGTATAGCAGCAAGCTGGCAAGAAGTCGCATAAAAATTAGAATCACTACATGAAATCAATTCCCAAATATTAGATCCTAAAACCTCCACATGATCTGAAATACCTGTGAACCACTAATTTTGGGCCTTTTATAGAGATTAAGACCCCACATGAGCGAAACAAGTACAGTACCGACGGCTAACTGAACCATGGTGACAGTTACAGGGTATGGGTACACCTTCAAAACCTGTGAACAAAAAAATTACAAACAATGATCCACACTCTTACAAAAATCAAGTGCGATAATCTATAGTCAAGTGGATAATTGAACTGAAATATTTCAATATGAACAAAGGCTGAAGTAGCAAGGTTAATCTTAATTTCAATTCTCTGAGAAAGTTAAGGTCCTTACGGTCTTGCCATTAAGCAATATCAACTACAAACAGAGCTCAGAGTCTCAGATAAAATTACTTAACCTTTATTATTTTTTTCCTCTCAACCGATTAAAAAATAAATTACTTCGGGCTCTCAAAGAGGTCTTTCTCAGAACACTTTCCATCAAGAGAGACAACTAAGAAAAAAAAAAAAGTTTCGTTAATTTACACGCCCCAATAATTTTTTTCCCAAAAAGGCAAAATATGCATCAGTTGTTTGGCTTCATTGGCTAAGTTATCTAACAGTACACCTGTTCAAAAATTAACATTTCCACATATTTTTACATTCAAAGCTAACAGTGTAATAGAAACTCATCCTCCCAAAACTAATAAAGAAATCACACACTCAAACCCAACAAAATACATAACCACCACCGGCAACTTCGAAAACCATCGCCAACAGAGCAATGACAACACATTCACTCGATTGTCAAAACTATATCAGCTTCATAATAAAATCAAGCAATCCAAAAAAAAAAAAAACCCCAAATTCCGGAAAACAAAAGACCGGAGCCCGAACCTGCTTGTTGTAGATATTGAAGTAGATGTTGAAGAGGTACCAGAGGCCAAACAACGCTCCGAGCTCCAACGTCTTCCATGTGCTGCTGGACTCGGCGCTCTCGGGCACCGAGGCAGCCCTAACCTCGAAACTACTCGTTCGTGGATTGGAATCAGGCGCTGGGGCGGAGGTCCAAGGCCTGAGCTTGAACGGGGACGACGAGGACAGAGACCAGGATCGGCGAGGCATGTGAGGAGAGGAGAAGGAAACATTGGGGGAGAGGGAGAGATCGCGGGGATCCGAAAAGGAAGAGGCGCGCACGGGGTCGAATGACCTAGGGTAGAAGGTCGAGTTCGAAGGCCTGCGAGTCTTCGTGGGGAGAGGGAGTGAGGGCGAGAGAATGAACGCCGTGCTCTGCATTTTTCGGGGCCAAAGCTTGGGATCTCTGAATGCGAGCGAGCGAGCGAGAGAGAGAGAGAGAGAGAGAGGGGGGGGGGGCGGCTTTGGAAAGTCCGCCAAGGCAACTGAGATTGGTGGAACAGTCAACAGTGCTATTGCCTGCGTGCGGGGAAGAGGACGTGAACAGAAAAAGGAAACGGAAAATCAAAATGCTCGCATATTCTTTCTGCTCGATTCTATTTTTATAGTCGGTTATGAGTTGAGGTCATTTTATTATTATTTATCATTATTTATAAATCATCTTAATTTATCTCTAAATTTAAACAGAACGGCTGTTTATATTCCAATTTAAGAGATTGATGGACGAAATATGATTAGCGATTGAATCAAGTTGAGAATTGCTAAGTATACCAAGATATTTTTTGCCCTTTAGAAGAAAATGCGATGTTTTTTAAATAATTAATTAAAGTTGGTATTTATAATTTTTAGATTTTTATTGTGTTGTTAATGCTCGCCATGTTTTATTGGCACACGTGGGAGGGCAGGGGAGTTGGTGGCTGCCACTAGCGTGGGAGTGGGACCGTCGTTCAAACGGGCCACCGTCAATTAATTAGCATCATCTTACTTAGCGCATTTCTCTTAAAAATAAAAAATAAAATAAAATATCTGTAGTGCACGCTGCATTTAAAAAAAAAAAATTAAATAAATATGAGATTTATATATAAAAAATAATAATTATTTAATAATAAATCTTACCCAATCTATAACTAAAATTACTTGGCTCGGACTTGCAAATGGACATGCCGGCGTCAAAAAATTAAAATTTCTTACATACATGAATCTAATGCTGTGGGAGTGAACCATATGGATTACTTAGGTCTCGTTTGCTTTTAGAAAACATATCAACTCATCTCATCTTATCTCATTTCATCATTAGAACTTTCTCAAATCTCCATATAAAATAAAATAAGCAATTCAACTTTTTTAAATCCTAAAATAAAAATAATATTAAAAAATATATTTTAATAATATTTTATTCAACTTTTTAACTTTAATCTCATATCATTTCATCTCTAAAAACAAATAAACCTAAAAGTAAAAGGATCCCAACCAGACATCTCTTTTTTGATTTCTTTCCCACGCCGAGTACTTTGCGGGATTAAACAAAAGAGTAGTGTTAGGTTGTCACTCAGTAATGACTGCTCGACGTACCACTTAATATAAATTTATTTTTTTTATTTTTTCATTTATTTTTATATATTTTTTAATATATTTAAATATTTAAAAAAAAAACTAATACACTAAAAGAAAAAAATTTAAAAAATAAAATAAAATATATGAGCGACTAAATGAGAGGACAAACAGGCGGCTGGAATAAAAGGAAAGTTAGACTTGTGTGTGTCTGTTTTTGTCGCTGTCATTTTGGCTGTACAGGATGATAGGGCCCAAAATTTAGTGGGAAGCTTGAAGCTGATCGGTCAATCTTTTTGGTTTGTAGATATTTTTGTGTATAAAGTATGAAGGCATTGTGACTAAACCAATTTTGGGATCTGAATCTGATAAGATTTCGATATAAAGGCATGGTTCTTTCATTGCATGAATGCCAATATCAATATCAAAATTACAGTAAGATCTCTGATATCAGCATGCTTTTCTCTTCTTTTCCCTTTGCTTTTTTGATCAGTTGGAATAGGATCTATCACTGTAACAGAACATACCCATTTTAGAAGGAATGAGAAACAAATGAGCTTTATTTAAGAAAAATAAAATAAAATGCATCTTGGTTAATGGAAACTCCGGAATTTCAGCAGCTCCATTCCACAACCCATAAATCCTGTGAACATGGAAACGTTAATAACTGAAATTGATGGCAGTCTGGTGTAATGACAAATACAAGTGTGGATGTATGCATGCCTTGATATTATTACACTTCTTAAGGCATGCATTCTTTGAGCACTTGCATGGAAGACGCAGATGCCTACAAGGTAACAAGAAGACACAGACTTCCTTAACTACACAAGCCCTAAAAGTCATCTGTTTCTTCATGAAACTGAATTTCCAGAACCATTTTTTAATTAAAAAAAAGAGTTGCAACCTGCTTTATTCTCTCCATTAGTTGCTTGTTCTTGTGGTTCATATTCTTTTTTTCAAGCTCCTTCACACCTAACTTCCTATCAATTCCTATGGCACCCAGAAAAGAAACCTTGTTTCTTTGCTTAAGGTCCCTCGCATCCTTGAGGAAGTTTTCTTACTATTTCAAATACAACAATGAAGAATTGGTTGTAAAGCTCTAGTTTAAAGAGAAGCCTCAAGTCTATCACCAACTGATTTCCAGAAGTCAGCTTCAAAGTGATGATTCCACCCATAACAGAGGATAGAACATTACTTCTGACTCTTTCACTTTGAAGAAAAATGCAGATATTGTTAAGATCGGGTATGTTTACGACACCATAAGCTGATTCCTGGATTAGGCTATTACCGAAAGTTTAATAAACCGAGCAAAGTCTTCTTTCTGCCAATCAATCTCATTTTTCAGATTTTACCATACTTACAATGGAATATATTCATAATATTCCAATATATATATATGATAATATGACTTATTCTCTATCATATTTAGTTTATTGTGTAAATCAATTAGTATCGTTGATTTATTGTATTTTCATTGTTTCTCTGACCTCATTCACCTATAAATAAGAATAGATGTTATGTATTCAATGACAATTAAGAATAAGTAAACAATTCCTCTTCCGAACAGCCCATCTGCAATTATGAGTTTAACTGTCCCCCAATCAAAATTGGACATGTAGTAAATTTCATAAATGTAAACTACAGAAGGCCTCACCTAATTAAACCCATCTAAGATTGAAAAAAAAAATACTCTTCATTTGTCCATGCTAAAGCAGATCACTATCGTCGCCCACCACAGTATGTCTTTTCGTCTTTTCTAGGCACTCGGCGTCGCCCGCCATAGTAGCCGTCGCCCACCAAGCTTTTGCAAGGAAATGTTCTCCACCAAGCCATCACCCACTCAATGGTTTAATTTTTGCACTTTGTAATTGTTATAGTACTGCTTGTAATCTAGGTAATATGTCAGCATATTAAGCTCATCTTAGAGGTATTGATAACACAGTAGAGGCATTGGGCAGCAAGTGTTTGTAAAAAAAGACTCAAAGAAATCAAGCTTAAGTGTGTCGATCATCACATCCAATGAAGCACATGCACTAAGTGGGTCTTGAATTTTGTTATAACCATGTAATTTTTTAATGTAAATTACAGTTTTTTCTTTTTTTTTTTGGAAAAGAAGAATTTGCTAGTAAGAATGGGAAATAATTAACTTCATGTATTTCATATTGTGCCTAGCTTCAGTTTTTTTTTTTTTCCTTGTGTTTACTGTTATTTTGTGCTTCTTATTTTTATAACAAAGGACCAAATTTGGAGTTCCAATAGCGATGAAGTTGAGAACATGATGAGTCACAAATCTGTAGAAGGTGAAGATGTAGGTTGTGAACGTAGAAGATGTTGTGAATGTGGAAGATAGAGTTCGTGTGGATGATGATGTGAATGTGGAAAATGAAGTGAATGTGGAAGATGGAGTGAATATGGAAGATGGAGTCCGTGTGGATGATGGAGTGAATGCGGAAGATGGAGTTAGTGTGGATGACGAAGTGAATTTGATTTCTTCTTTGAATAGTGGTCCTTTGGAGCCATTTATCGGTATGGTACTTGCTGATGTAAAAAATGCCGAAACATTTTACAAGGCATATGCAAGAAGAAAAAATTTTGTTATTCGGACCAATCATACATGATTGTCAAAAGAGGAGAAAAAACTGATTACAGTAGATTATGTTTGCTCAAGGGAATGATTTCGACGAGAAATGAGCAAACAAAAAGAACAAACAATTTCGAAACCTACTTAGACAAAAATTGGATGTAAAGCAATAATGGGGATTGAAAGAAATGGTGAAAAGTGGATAGTATGTAAGTTTGTGATTGAAGATAACCACATGCTACTTACATTGAGAAATACTACTTTGCTTCGTGTACATAAGGGAGTCACACGTGTCAAAAAAAACTTATTATGACTTTGAATGAGTTCGGTGTACCGACAAGGAAGATAATATCGGTGTTGAGTAAAGAATTAGGATGACTTTAATGTTGGTTGTATTGGCAAGAATGTGAAAATTACTTGGGGAACAAAAGAAGAAAATTATTTGAAGAGGAAGATGCACAAAGGTTATATGCCTATTTTCTTGATCGACAATGCAAAGAGCTTAGATTTGTGTACTCCATGCAAGTTAATGAGAATGAGGTTATGGGAAGTTGTTTTTGGGCAGAAGCAAGATCAAGAGCGTCATACCAATATTTTGGGATATTGTCACATTTGATGCCACATATTTGACAAATATTTATAAGATGTCTTTTGTGTCATTTTCTAGAGTTAACTATCATCACCAAGCCATAATGTTTGGTTGTACCTTGTTAGTTAACGAAACAATCGAATCATAGACTTGATTATTGAGAAGAAGGTAAGACGCAATGCTTGGAAGTGTCCATTCAACTATAATTACTGATGATGACAAAGCTATGGCGAAAGCCATCGTAGAGGTACTCCCAAATACAATTCATAGGTTGTGCTTGCGGCACATTTTACAAAAAATTTCTGAACATTTGGCTCATGTATATAACAGATTTCCAGACTTTCAAAAAGATTTCCGTCATTTTATTCATGAGACAATTACAACTGATGAGTTTGAGCAAGAATGAAGTTTTATATTAGTGAAGTATGAGTTAGGAGATAATATTTGGCTGCAAAATATTTATAAACGATGAGAGTTCGGCTTGCTTGCGTTCAACATTTTATGCCGGTATGTCAACAACTCAAAGAAGTGAAAATATGAATAAGTTTTTTTCAAGGATTATATTCATTCTAGCACTATGGTTAGTGACTTTGTGTATCAATATGAGAAAGTATTAGATGCACATTATTTTAAAAAGAAAGAAAAAGATGTGCGAACAAAATCTACACAGGTCATATTGAAAACATGTCACAAAATTGAAGAAGAGGTTGTCATAGTCTACGCAAGAAAGTTTTTCATGATCTTTTAAGATGAGCTTTTCAGTAGTCAACGCTATAAATCAACCAAATTTTTTAAAAATGGCGAAAGCAAGACTTATAGAGTGGTACCTCATGGTAAAGAAACATATCTCTATTATGTGACCTTGGAGAGTGGAGAAGATAAGTAACATGTACATGCCATATGTTTGAGTTTAGGGAAATTCTCTGTAGGCATATTTTGTGTGTACTTGGCAAGAAATCAAAATTAGATAGTTTGTCACAGTATTATATTCTAGAAAAATGGACTATCAATGCTAAGAGTTAACCCATTATTGACATACTCATCCCCGAAAGGCATGTAATGCCACAGAATGATCTAGCAATGAGAAAAATCAAGTTGATGATGCAATTTTACGTCATTGCAGAACTTGGGACCAAGTCAACAGAAAAACTCACCCACCTCTCTCTTGCCTTAGACAAGGTCTATAAAGAGCTACTTTTGATGAAAAATCATGGTGATATTCAAGATACAAATTGCCCAAGTGGAGGGAAGTCAACCAATGATTCCCATAACAAAAGAAGTCCGGTTGTCTCAAATTTTTCATAGACGGTATAGGATCCTTCACGGGTCCCAACGAAAGGGTGCCCAAAATCTTTGAGAGCAAAGAACCCAAAAGATATGCAACCAACAAAGAAAAGACGTTCTAATATTTGCAAAAATGAGAGACATGCTAGGAACAACTGTCCTTCAATGAGGTATTGTAGCTTTTGAATATTCGTGATTTATAAGTTTTTAATCAAAGATCTAAAATTTTTATTTTTGGTATTTGTTGTTGTTTATCTAGGAATATTGGACATACAGCTAAGGTCGATAACACTAAGTTGGATTCTTAATTGAAATTTGCATATGCATGTGATTAAAACTTTTTTTTTTTTTTTGTTATATTATGGATATAAGTCCTTAAATGTAATGTGATTCTTTTTTAAATTCAAGTTGTATATAATTATTGGTTTTCTGATTAATGTGACAGGAGGGTTAAGAAGTTTTTGAAGCTTGTGAAGCATTTGTGTTTTGAAGTTGATGAGCTTTTGTGGATTGAAACTTGTGAAATGTTTGTGGAGTGAATCGAAGCTTGTGAAGCTTTCTTTTTTAAGCTTATGTATTTGGCATCAAGTGTTTTGAACTTATGTAATTATGAATATTTGATGGAGGATTGCATTTATGTAATTCTTAGCATGAGTTTGATTGCACTCATGTAATTCTAAACATGAGTTTTGAAATTCAACTATTAGTTTTGAATTACGGGCATCTTATAGTTTGGTTTTAGCTTTATGTAGTTATTGCAAAACCTATCCATAAGTTGTCCAAAACCTGTCCATAACATTTTAAAACATTGACCAAAACTTGTTCATATCAATCGAAAACATGATCTTCCAAGACATGTTCATAACATTGACTAAAGCCAGCTCAATACATCACATGTTCATTAAATTCACTAAACACTACTAATTACATCACATATTCATTACAATCAATTTTCCAAAGCTAAAACAACTTATATGAGTCAAAACACTACCTGACATTTACTAATGTTTTTGGGATACATAAAAATTACAGTAGAAATCGCAATAAAAAATTACCACGATGTCAACAATGCTTTCAAGGTTCTATTATACTTCTTCTCCATTGCTTTATATTTGGCTTGTGTCATCATTACATGTTCATTAAATAATCTCTCATTCTTCGTTGAGCTAAATCCAACGTCATCTTGGAGCATGGGTTTTGTTCACTCTCAAGATCAATCCATTTAAAAATCTACATTGTTTATTGATCTTATAGTTTGTGCAGTTGTAAAATCTTCTACCAAAACTATTACCTTTTTTAGAGATTTGGAGTTTTGATGGAATGCCACAATAGCAAAGTGGTGTGTCCAAACTTGCTTTGTCTTTCCCTCTTAAAGTCCACGTACTTGAATCAATATTAGTATTTGAACTTGTCATTTGCTGAAAAATAGATAAATATTGTTATTGGTCCTCTCTCTTGAGCAGATGGGGTTTTCTCTCTATGCTTCCTAGGAACATAGAGTTTGTGTCTCTTCGATCTCCTTGATACATAGAGTTTATTGCTTGTCTCAGTTGATCTTACACACATGGAAGAAGAGATTTCTCATCTTTGTAAGGGCCTCAAGCTCTCGGAAGAGGAACAGCAATAATACTACCTAACGGAGTAGGAATTTACGCCTTCTCAGGATCTCAGCAACTTGTGCCTTGTTGCACTGGTAATTGCAGATAGAGAAGTGAATAAAGGAGCCTTCAAAGCAACAATGACTAGGCTATGGAATGGTGAAAGTGGGATTTCTTTCAAAGATTTAGGAAGAAACAAGTTCCTGCTCGAGTTTCATAACTCCGCCGTGAGAACCAGGGTGTTAACTGGTCGACCTTGGTCTTTCAACAGAAACTTAATTTGTATTCAGGAGTGTAAAGGCAGGCTAGCCTTAAAAAGAAATCGAGTTTTCTCTAGAACCGTTTTGGCTCCAACTCCATGATCTCCCATTTGCTGCTATGAACAAAAGAACGGGTGAGAAGCTCGAGACCAGTGCAGGTAAGGTCATCATGGTGGATGTTGATGAAAAAGGAAGAGCATGGGGGAGTCCTACGTGTGAAGGTGATGATTGACCTCTCTAAACCTTTGACAAGGGGTTGTGTAATTAATGTAGGCGATGCTCGTTCCTGGATACCCTTCAAATACGAAAGACTACCCTCATTTTGCTACCACTATGGTATAGTTTTGCACACTCAGCTCAAATGCTCAAGATATATCTCAGATGGATTGAAGACTTCTCAAGATTTAGCCTTTGACCCGAAGCTTATTCATACAAAGAGATGATGTTATGTAGCTTGTTCCATTCCTGCAACTGTGCTTTACAAAAAACCAGACTATCATCTGCAAAAAAGATGTTGTTAACAGACAAAGAGCCTCTAGTAATTTGGGAAGCCAGATATTAAGCCCTTTTGTTCAGATTGATTCAGTGCATAAGTGAGAACTTCTGAGCATAAAATGAACAGGTAGGGTGAGAGTGGATCTCCTTGATGAATACCCCTCGAAGGCTTGAAGGGAGATTGAGGTGAACCGTTTAGAAGAATAGAGTAAGAAACAGTACTAATGCATTGCATAACCAGCTCAATCCACTCCTTAACAAACCCCATTCTTTGAAGCACATGCTGCACAAACAACCACTCTAGCCTATTATATGCCTTGCTCATATTTAGCTTGAGTGTCATAAAACCTTCCTTGTGATTCTTCCTTTTGTTCTGCATTGAGTGCATTAGTTCATATGCCACGATTGTGTTATCAGAGATCATCCTTCCTGGAACAAACGCACTTTGGGTGTCGGAGATTATAAGAGGCGGAATGGATTTAAGACGATTTGCCATAACCTTTGCAATGATTTTGTAAAAAACATTGCAAAGGCTTATGGGTCTATAATCGGAACCAAACAAAGGGGATTTCTTCTTGGGGATAAGGGTGGTAAAAGTGTGGTTGATTGATTGGAAATTTGACTTGGTATTAAGGAATTCTAGAACAGTAGCAACCACATCATCACCAACAGTTTGCCAGTAGTTTTGGAAGAAAATAGCAGGGAATCCATCTGGTCCCGGGGAGCCCAGAGGATTCATATAAAAAATGGCTAGCTCAATCTCCTCTCTAGAGTAAGCTTTTGTTAGGGAAGAATTCATCTCTTGCGTGACCGTTGGTCTGAAGTCTTCCAATAGAGAGTCAGGAGCTGTAGGATTAGAGGTAGTAAAGAGGTCTCTAAAAGCTGATTGGAATTCACTCCCAATGTCATCCGAATTTGTCAAGGTCTGTCCCACATCAGTTTGGAGTTTCTGTATAAGATTTTTCTGTTTTCAAATTGATGCACATTTGTGAAAAAATTTAATGTTCCTATCACTATCTTTGAGCCATCTATGCTTGGCTCTTTGCCTCCACTTAAGATCCATTGCCTCTAAAGACACATCTAATTCTTTCTGTACAATTCGAATCTGGTCATTATCTAACCCAGAGTTGGAAGCTTGCAAAGATCTCAACAGTTTAGTTTTGGTATTTAATTCCTGTTGATGAGAATTTCTAAAGAAATTAGACCACTCTCTCAGTTGGTATCTGCATCTCTCAAGTCCCCTTCTAGTGACATCTGCCTTAGAACCTGATTGTAGTGAGCCTCGACAAGCCCTTTTGATCACAAACTCACAACCCTCCTGTTTGGCCCACGAAGCTTCATATCTAAAAACTCTTTTGTTACTGATAGAAGAGGGAATAAAGAAGGAGCTTGATATGAGAAGAGGTTGTGATCAGAACAAATGGTAGGGAGGATGGAAACTGAGTTAGAGTAAAAAAGGTCCTGCCATGCACAGTTTGCTAGTCCCCTATCCAATCTTTCTCTTGTGAAGTTAGGACCCTCACGGTTATTGCACCAGGTAAAAAGGGAGCCCTCAAAGCCCAATGATCTCAGTAAGGGACAAGCATCAGACATTGACACCAAACACGAGGTCCTTTGGAATCTACTGTGGAAGCTTAAAGTGCCTAACAAAATAAAAATGTTTCTCTGGAGATCAGCCAAGGAAATCCTTCCCACCAAAGTAAACCTACACAAAAGGAAGATCATTGGCTCACCATTGTGTCCTACATGTTTACTTCATCCAGAAACCGTATCCCATGTTCTATGGATGTGTAAAGCAGCTCAGGATGTTTGGAGTATTAGCTCAAGAAGAATACAAAAAAGTAAGACTGAGGAGGCACCTTTTTATGATTTACTTTCAGAGCTTCTATCCACACTTCCACCAGAGGAACATACTAAATTAGCTCTCACAGCTAAGGAACTTTGGTTCAGAAGGAACAAGTTCATTTTTGAATCCAAATTCGCCTCACCTCAGCAGGTCTTAAAACTGGTCTCTACTAGCATTACAAACTTGGAAGAGCTTGAAAGAAACCAGCAGAAGACATCTTCTCAGATTCAACGTACAGCTAGGTGGTGCAAGCCTCCAAACAATTTCTACAAATTAAACTGGGATGCAGTCATTGACAAGGCTAAATGCAGGGTGGGTATCGGGGTGTCAATCAGAGATTGGTTGGGTCTCGTGACAGCAACTCTCAGAAGCCCTTGTAACTCCTTTCCCGATCTACTCTTGGGAGAAGCATTAGCTGCCTTGTGAGCAGTACAGTTTGGTATTGAACTTGGTCTAAAATACGTCATCTTCGAAGGGGACTCAAAACAAGTGGTACATGGCATAAATGGCGCAGCTGAAGACTGGAGCACGGTGGGGTTGATTTATCAAGACATCAAGAAACTATTAGGCACTTACCTTTCTTGGTCTGTTTGCCATGTTCCTAGACAAGCCAACACAGTGGCACATTGTTTGGCAAAAAGTTTTTTAGATTTATCTGAGGACTCAATTCATGTAGAGGATTATCCTCAATGTATTCACAGTTATCTCACTTGAGATTTTAATATGAAGTAGTTTTTCTCTAAAAAAAAAAAAGATAAATATTGTTATTGGTAAATAGATAAACATAGTCCACAATAAAGAAAACAAAGACATGGAACCCTTTTTTATTTTTATTATTATTTCTATGACCTACATAATCATGGAAGACAATCATCTTTTTAAAGTTGTTCAAATTATAATATTCTTCCAAAATCTAGTTCTGTCTATCTAGATATAGGTTAAAAATTGTTTCAATGCCTCATTTGGGTATCGAAAAAATATTTATCGTAAATAGAATAGAATCACTGAACTTTTAATACAAGCCCTATTTTTCCTATCCAAAAATAGATGCCAAAGCCATATATGCATGCATGCACTTAGACTTTTTGATATTGCAAAGATTACAGAATGATCTCGATTTTGCCTTTTTCTGCGCAGCAATGTTAAGGAAACTTTTAACCGATGGACAACCTCATGAAAAAGCTTTTTTTTTTTTTCACTAAACCTTATCTCTTGGAGTTTCTTCAATTAATTTACATAGTATGATTAACTAATTTCACAAATTTTAATAACCATGTCGATATTCACAACATTTCCTTGTAAAAATTCTCTAGAACCCCAGATATACAGAAGCCCAATTTTAGCCTAAATATACATATCTATTCCAAGTTACAACCTAATTTCTGAAGCCTAGCTTTAAGCATTGTATCTCACCCATGGACCCAAACAGTAAACATTTTTTCTCCACTAAAATAAAATTACTACATTGATGAAAGAAGCCGAATGCATTTTAGATTTTTTTAGGTAACCCTTTCGTCAAATAGTTAGGGGGCTCTTAAACAAGTTTCACAAAAGAAACACTGACCGAAGTATCAAGATCAATAACGTAGTAGATGGTTATTATAGGATCATAGATTCATTAGAAACAATGTATAATATTATCTATATTTAGACACGCGCTTATCAATGTAGGTTCAGAAGTTAACAAATCATAAATATTGGAAGGTAAATTCATGAGAAACAATCTATACAGAGCAAAGAAAAAATGCAGAGCAAAGATTCATGAGAAATCGAAGTTATGGATACGGGATCATAGATTCATGATAAACAATCTATATAGAGCAAAGAAAGACATGTCCGTAAAGAAAAAAAAAATGCTCTATATAGATATCAGAAATCGAGAGCAAATGTAGAGGCAAAGAAAAAAAAAATTAGCCAAGAAACAGAGGTCCTTCGCACCGTGATGAAGAAACACGCTTGGGGTTGATCTCCTTCGCACCGTGAGAAACATTCGAGCTCCTACCACATTGTGAGGTCGAGCTCTATCGCGGCTCAGGGCCGAGCTCCTTTGCACCATGAGAAACGAGGTCCATCGCGGTTTTGGTGGAAGAAATTGTCATTGGTTTGGGTTGATTCTCGTTTGGGATGGAGGCTTTGGTGGGAAAGGGAGAAGGCAAGGGGATGATCATGGGTGTGAAGATAAATTTTTTATCCACTATAGTCAGGCGCATAAGAGGTAAAATGAAGGAGCTACGTGGCAATAGTTTATTGGAGGGCTGTTATTTGGGTATTAACAGATTGACCAGTGGGAAGATTTTCTCATAAGTAAAAAGTAGACATCAAAGTAGATTCAGGGTAAGGATCCAGAATGCTTCCTGAGTATTGCTTTTCATTTTTCTACATTTTTGTTTTTCTTTATGGGCAGAATACTTCATGATTTACCAGCTTTATCCTGAGTGAAGATATTATTTAGAAATACAAGACAATTTTTCTGTCTGCAAACATATTATGCTTCCCTAGCTCTCTTAATCAACTGCTTCATTGCAAATGTATGGCCATTTTTCACATTGTTATATCTCATATGATGTGTAAGGGTAAGTGGTGTATGAAATCTCACATTACTTGTGAAGGATAATTACTTGCTCTTTATTATGTTTCAATGAGTTTAAAATTGTATCATTGATTAATCTTTTTGGAATATAGGTCATATGGTTTGAGCCTTCTATTAGGGTGTTGTAAATGTCATAAGGGCTTATCTCAACAAAAAATGTGGGACTTGAGTCGTGCCACCTACGATGGACTGGCCCGACAAGAATGTTGAGAGTTTAAGGGAGGAGTTTGTGATACCCCATATGATATGTAAGGATAGGTGGTGTATGAGATCTCACATTGCTTAGAAAAGAGAAGTTCCTACTTTTTATAATGTTTCAATGGATCTCCAATTGTATCATTAACTATTTTTTTTTTTTTTGTATAGACAATACGGTTTAGGCTTTCCATTGGGACATTACACACCGTTTAAAGGACCGACATTACAAGTAACTAGGACTGACAAATTGCAATTCACTATGAGATTAACCCAAAGAAACTGAAGATATTTATTAACAAAATAGGAAGTTAATTATGACAAAATATGATTAACATAAACTAAGAGAGCAACAACAACAACAAAAATTATTTTTTCCTGATGATGTGGAACGTCACCAAAGTAAGGGCCCTTTGAATTTTGGGGGGTAAACCCTGACTACACAATCCCATCCTCTAAGACTATGTATCAGGTAATCCGTGGAAACACCTAATTGGTGATCAATCTCAAGATGTCCGAGTCTACAACTAGTCTAAAACTCACCCTTTGACCACGAGGTTCCACTCTAATGGGAGACGCATGGAGAATATGATATGTTTTTATCTATCCAAGACAATTTCATAATTATATCCCTGATTGTATTTGTTTGGTTATTGAATCAAACTCAACTAATCTTAGGTCCCTATTTTTTTAAAATTTTCATAAAAAAAGTTAAACTCATCTCAACCTACTAAATACATTTCAACCTAAAAAGTTAAACTAATCTCAACATAAAAAAAAAAGTTAAACCTATCTCAATGGGATCCACAAAATACTATTATTCACAACTCAACTCAACTCATCTCAACATCCAAAAGTAGCTTGTTCAGGAGGTTTATCATATATTGTCACGAAATCTGGAAATTTCTCATTTTAATTTTCCTTTTTAGTCTTTGATAAAAACTAAACACAACAAGTCTAATTCAAATTAGTCATCTTGACTGGCCACACTAGAATGAACAGTACAATAGCTAGGGGTATAATCAGTCCGATCCAATCTGGGGGGTCATGGACCAAAAACTTTGGTCCACCCTTTTTCTAGACTGGATCGTTAACTAACGATCTGGTCAGTCCAATCGATTCGATTTGGTCCATATGAGTTAGGAACCATTTTTTTCCCCTGTTTTGTTCCTTGTTTTGGCAGGTAAATTAATAAAAAAATAATGATTAAATTAGTAAAATTAAAATTAAGTGTGCTCTTTAATGTGAATAATATTACTAACTCTAAAACTGTTTATTTGGGCCAGGTTTTTTCTCGACCTGGCCCGGTCCTAAACACGAAAAATTGGGTTCCAGTTCCGAGTTCCTTCCAGGATCAAATCCAGGACAGAACCCGAGTTGCAAAACTGGGACCTACCTGGTCCGGGTACGGGTTTGAAACTAGGTACCCAGGTCTTTTTTAAAAAAATAACGTGTATGATACCAGTTAAAAAATCCCCCACGAGTCTCTCTCTCTCTCTCTCTCTCTCTCTCTCTCTCTCTTCGATGTGGCTAAAAAAACTCTAAGTTCCTGCCTCCACATCGTGACCCCATCACCATCGTCGCCCTCTAGGGCGTTGTTCATTTGTTTGGGTACTATCTCTCTCCTTAGTCCCTCCCTCTCTCTCTCTCCTTATAACTATGATTCTGTGTGTGAGGAAAGGATGGGGTAATCAATTGGTGGATAATAGTTTGGATTGTTTATGGATTCTGTATTGGTTGATAATAGGAGTTAATGGGTGTTGGTTTCCGTGGCTTGTGGGCTCTAAGCCACTGCTTTTTCTTTTGGATTTGTATTATTTTGTATATCTTTTATTTGTTGTTGATAAGAGTACTAGACCTCCTTTGGGTTTCTGGGTTTGACTTTGCTCGTTCGGTTTGGTGATTTGACGGCATGTTGGGATAAAATGAGTATGCATGTTTGAATAAGCATATCTTTCATGAGTACGCAAGGGTCTTTCCCTATGAGAATAGAAAGAGCTCGACAAACTCCTCCCTTGTTTCTCCACCCATATTTATTTAGCATTTAGTAGTCTCATTTCATTAAGGTTTTTTTTTTTATTTACCAAAACCTATTACGAAATTACAAAATAGTTATATATTGATGTATCCAAAAATGAAATATAGATATCTTATGAAAATAAAGTTTCAAATAATATATCTTTCCAAATAAACATAAGACTAGCATATCTTAAAGTTTTTCTAAAACTCCATATATGGGAAGTAGTTTATCAAATCTTTATTCTTGTCTTAGAAACAATCATCATAAACTTTTAGATGCTAAGTGGGTCATACAAATCTTGTATATACCTCTTGAGGAGTAAATGTCGTCGTCCTTCGTAAAGAGGCTGCCTTACATATAGTATGAAACTAATATATTATTCTTTAACCATGCACAATTGTTAAACATAATAGGTCTTCTCTTGGATTTAATGGTTTCATTATGAATTTCTGCTTGCATTACACAACTTGTTGGAAGTCAATAATCATAACATTTTGGGTGTTGTTATAAGAATTCTTTAAGAACTATTTCATTTTTATAAGTAAAGGAATTTATAGAAGAAGTGAAGAACTAATTATCATACTCAGTTCTTTTTTTTAGCTCTATTGAGACTAGAGTTCATTATGTTGAGTGTTAATCGTTAGAATCCAGATTTCTGTTCAGTGTGGTGCACTCTATGTTTGATAGATGAGTAAATATGCTTTGGAGGTGTTTATGAATTTTGTTATTGCATTAACGAAGGATTATTTATGATTTTCATATTTTCCTTGTGTTTCTCTCTTCAAATGCATTTCACTATATAATTTTCATAATTTATTTTTCGCTTTCTCTTCTCCATTTTGTGTTGTTGAACTATTTGAAAATGGGCTTCACTGAGCAATTTCATATTATATGGGCAATTATTAGTGTTTGATTATTTATTATATTGTGTTTGATGGTTTTCTTACCCAATAACAGATGGAAGAAGATTCTGCAAGTTGTAATGTCAATACAACTCAAGGGTTGGTGGTGACTCCTTGTCTATTCTAGTGGATGTGGAGCATGAGAGTCTTCCAACCCCTTAATCCACATATACACAACATCCTAACCGTTCCATCACACCTTTACCCAAGAAAAAAGAAATCTAGTAACCAATCGGTGGTTTGTGAACATTTTACTAAAGTACAACTTATTGACTATGATAACCCAAAAGATAAGTGTAATCATTGCGCTAAGTTATATAGTTGTCACTACAAGAATGACACTTCATCTATGATATACTACGTTCAAAATGCATGTGAAACTTCCTCTCTTAAACTTAAAGGAGTTGAAAAAAGTCAATCATCTAGTGTTAAAAGGGATGCAAATGGAAGAGTGTGTAGCCCACAAGGTCTAGTGAAGCATAATGCAGAAAAACTGAGGGTGTCAATTGCTAAGCTTTTTATTAGGTATGAATTGCATTTTAGGCTAGTGGAGCGATAAGGGTTTGTTGGGTTCGCAACTTATTTAGAGTCTTGATTTACTTTATCATTCTGAATCATTTTAAAAAATGATTGTATTAAGCTGTATAACAAAGAGAAGATGCATCTAAAGAAATTGTTGGATGGTCAAAGAACTTATCTAACCACCAATACCTGGACATCGATGCAACATATGAACTATATGTGCATTACTGCACATTTTATTGATTGCAACTGTAGATTGCATAAAAAAATAATAAAATTTTGCCAAATTCCCAACCATAGAGGCAAAACTATTTTGAGGGTGTTAGACTTGGAGTTGCATTATTGTGAGATTAATAAGATTTTGACCATCACAGTTGATAACGCCTCCTCTTATGATGTTATTGTTGATTACATGAGAAGGAGGATAAAGGATGGTGATTGTACCATATTAGGTGGTGATTTTCTTCATATACGGTGTGCTGCCCATATATATTGAATTTGATTGTTATGGACTGTTTGAAAGATGTTTATGAGTTTGTAATAAGGATTAGAGATGTTGTCAAATATGTAGAGTCTTCACGTCAATGTTTGCCAAATTCAAGGCTTGTACGGTAAAAGAAAATATTAATGGGTGGATGATTTGTTTGGATATTCCTACTAGATGGAACTCCACATATTTGATGTTGAGTACCGCTAAAAAACACAAACAAGTCTTTAAACACTATTATATGTATGTGGATAATGAATTCGTAAACCCCACTAGTGATGATTAAAAAAAACATAGATTTTTGTAGTTGCTGAAAATATTTAGGATGTTACATTGAACATTTATAGTTTTTTATATGTGATGACTAATGTATATTTCCAAGAACTCTACACAATTGAAAATACATTAAATGATATGTGCGTGAGTCATGATATTATCACTAGGGCCATATGCATAAATATGAAAAGTAAGTATGAAAAGTATTAGGGTAGCACATATAGGTTCAACTTGATGATATATGTTACTTTTGTGCTTGATCCACGATACAAAATGGTGTCAATGAGGTTTTGGTTGAAACAGTGCAAAGGGGATGAGTTGGCGGATAGGTTAGAGGCCAAGGTTAAACTTTAATTAAGCCGCTTGATTGAACAATATAACAATTTTCGTGTGACTAGTGGAGAGAGTTCTAATGTGGCTCAAGGAAGGCCAAACATTACTTCTACTTCCACTACTATCTCGACTAAATTTGATATTAAGTTAGAGAAATACCTTAAGGAACAAGGGTTTATAGAGTTTAGATCAGAACTAAATATGTATTTGTCGGAGGGGTGTGCACCAAAATCACTCAGTTTTGATATTTTGCATTGGTGGAAAGTTAATGCCACCAATTATCCTGTCCTTGCTGAGGTAGCACGTGATATGTTAGCCACCCTCATTTCCATTGTTGCCTCAGAGTCTACAATTAGTACTGAATGACGCATATTGGATCTTTTTTGAAGTTCATTATCTCTAGTGATTGTCGAAGCCCTCATTTGCAACCAAAATTGGTCAATGACCAAACCTGTTGAGATCTGGGAGTTGGAAGAATACATACAGTTGATAGATCTTGAAGGTAAGTTTGAAACTTAAAATATTTTTTTAATATCTATCTAACTTATTTTATTATCTATCTAACTCAATTTTTAATATTTTTTTAGATGATTATCTAGTTTCATCTTTAACAGATGCTGATATGAGTATCACCTCCCATTCATACTGAAAAAAAATTTAGAGTAAGTGATTTCTTCTTGCATAATCAGCTAGCTCTTTTATTTGAATGATCAACATATTTGTGTGTGCATTAAAAGATATATGTGGGCTGCTATCTATTTTAAAGTTTGTTTATTTATTCAGGTCATACAAATCTTGTATATACCTTGCTCATCCTTGTTTAAAGAGCCATGAACAATATAAAAAATTTAGAAGGTAAGAGATTTGTGCATTCTTTCTTATTTAAAGTTGCATCTAGTAGAAGGAAATGAACCTACAAATACTTATATGTGTAGTTGTGTACTAATTCTTACTTCTTTCTTCATTACTCTGTTTCTTTGGTGTTGAGACCACTTTTTATTTTAGAATAAGAACTGTTTGTACCAATTATTTATATTGTCCATAATCAAGCATGGGATTGTCTTTTTCTATATATCAGGCTATCAGCATCAGTGCTACTTTTGAGATTTCTTATTTGATGTTGGAATGCTTTGAGCATACTTTCTACTCCTGCCTTTGTTTGTAGTGTCAATGTGTCATCCCGTTGACCATCATTTAATATGATTCTTTACAGGTTATGGGGGGAACAAACGGTTTGTTCCTCCCTAACTCTGATTTCATTATGTTTGTGTAAGGCAATATATATAAGTGCATTAGGTTGACTGAATATATTAGCAAATTTCATGACTTGCACTTATAGCCTCTCCTTGACTCTGATTTCATTATGTTTGTAATTAGGTAACATTTAAGGATCCCAATTCAAGCAAGAGAGCTTCTCAAAACCATTATCCTCTGATTATTGGCAGAAGAGCTAATTGATTGAAATTTTTTTTATTTTTTGCAGACAATTTGTTGTGTATTAGAGTTTGATTAAAGAAATGAATGTGTTTTGTAATATTCATAGCAAATTAGTTCAAACAATGTAATATGTAGTGGATTGCATCGTATATGTCACATGCATTTTATTTGATGAATATTGATTTTTTTTTTTTTACATGCATTTAGTTAAAAAGTTAATTACTTGTTTGTAGGCTTATATTGTATTAAGAAGTAAGAATAAAAGAGATGCATGTTGTTTTCTATTGAGAATATGATTTGAAATTCCAAATGGAGACAAAATCTTTGAAGTCCAATTAATAATAAATAAGCTTTTGTTTAAAAAAAGAAAAGAAAAAAGAAAGGGATTTCAAAACCCGGGTTTCGGCTTGAGTCTAACCCAGGTTAACCCGGTCCAAGTATACTCATGTTCCCGGGCCGAAATCCGGATGAACAGTCTTAACTAACTCATTAAAAAATAATTAATTATAATTATATTTATGATGTTAATAATTACTTAGTACTTTAGTATTCACAATGGCCTATATTAAAATTCTAACATTTTATATATAGTTAATTAATATTAAATAATTTAATGTCTATAAATTATTCATGCTTACTTGCAACTTAAGTATCTTAAAAGAAAATTACCTAATTAATTTAATTATGTGTAAATAGTAGAGTATGTATTTAGATATAATAACATATATTATCATATAATATATTAGTTAATTGATAGCATATATTATTTATATTTTATAGGGTCAATGGTGATAGATTATATGAAAATTACATAATTAACTATACAACTACTTTATAAAATAATATATTATACATATAAAAATTATTTTAAAAGATTATATGTAAGTGATTCGGTCAATTTCGATGCAGTCCGGTTTAATAAAACCACACCCCAGGATCGGACCGATTATCGATTTTTGCAAGGGTAAGGAGCAAAACCAATCAAACCCCTTGTTTGTCTGATTTGATCCAAACAAAATCATTTAATCCAGTCGATTTTCTAGTCCAGACCAAATCACTTATACTCCTAGTGGTAGCAAAACTTTCATAATCCCATTATTTTATCTATTATTAAGTTTGAAGAATGTCACGGAACTCTGTGTGCTAAAATTCCCTTTGTGTTGCATCCCTTCATTTTCCTAAATGAGGCCGACCTATTGAACACTCTAGAAATATAAGTTTTAACTATGTTAACAAAGGTATGGAAACAATGGCATAATTTTTAGTTTGGGCAACAAGTTAGCCTCAATTGCAAAAACAAAATGAGAAAACCTATTTCATTTGACCTTTAAAATAACTATGGAATAACAAATATTTAGGACACAAAAGCAATAGTAATACAAATCTAAATAGATTATTAGAAGGGTGAAAAGAGATTATAACTAAGTAAATAAGTTTTAGTAAAAGCTCACAATTCCCAAATAATTGTAGTTATCCGTTGGTGGATTGTTATTCCTACCTCCAAATATATTCCTAACTAAGACAGGCAACGATCATTCCATAAAAAAGTCAAGAATCTAAGCTCCAGAAATTCAATATAAAAAGCTTTAAAAATAAATGCACAATGAGGCATCTCAATATAAAATTTTTATGAGAGGTACCAAATGACCGAGCAAATAAAGCATACCTAAAATTATATAATAATAAAAACGATCGAACCAAATTGATTAGTTTGGTCCGGTGTAATATCAATTCGGTCGGTTTCAAATCCAGTGAATCGAAATTGACTAAAAATCAATTTGGTCCCGATTTTCCTAATTTGAAAACCAAAGTGGACCGCCGGACAATATATATATTTAATTTTTATATTATGTATATGATGTGTTATATATATATTATACATATTATAAAATTAATATAATATGAAGTTTTAATATTATTATTTATGTTTTCTTGATATAAACTTTATCTTAAACACGAATATTAATATTAAGTTATTTATTGTTACATATTAAGTTACATGCTTACTTATATGATATGGTATAAGTATAACATATATATATATATATATATATATTATTTTGTAAATACATTTTTACATATTTTGAAGTGACTTACGCTTTTACACTTTGGTGGTTGCATTTGCACTTGTTGTAGTATAATTTTTTAGATTTTATGTTGGCTACTTTTTTCTATATACATGTTTTGGGCTTTTAGTTTTAATCATTGGCAATGTTGTTATGTGTGATTTGTAATAGGTTTTTTTAGGCATTATTAAATACATTTTTTAATAAATTAATCAGTGTATTTGGCTAATTGTTTTTAGTTTTTATTTGGTTAATTGGTTATATGAAAGTTATTTTGGGCTTTAAAACTTATATTTGGGCTAAAAACTTACTCATTGGGATAAAAAAACCAACAGCCTAATAAAAATTCTCAAAATCAAATCGCACTTAAACCGAACCGAACGGAAATTGAAAGTTTGAGTTTCCTAGATGAATTGCTCGGTTTCGATTCTCAGAATTCCAAAACCTACTTAAACTTGTTCAGTTCAAAAATATTCTCAAAATGTTGAGCTGAATTCATTCCTGAAACTTTAGTGCCATCATCTTTTCAGTTGAGATTAAATATGGAGCGAACCTTCCTAGCTCCATGAACCTCGCTGCATATTGCTTTACTATCATCCATCTTTGCACAAAAATAGCAAACTCTCGTGCCTTCTATTGTTTCGCCAATTCAAGGAAGATTCAACAGTCAAATTATTGTTGAAATATTTTCCATGTTAAGGTTTCCAAATTGCCCACCTCCATCACCAATAATTGTCTTTTGGTATCCCACTATATACCGACTTTTCATTGTAATAAATATTCCGCATACTGCACTTTTTTATCCTCAACCAACAATATCAAAAGTTCTCTCTGAATCCAACACCCATTTATTTGCCCTCATGGGCCCTTCGGTCCTTATGAAATTTGCGCACCAATAAATTAGGAACTTCTTGTAAGTGCAATCTTGTGGTTCTACCCTTTGTTGATGTTATTATTGCTCCTATTGCACTTGTTGTAGGTGTAACTATCGCTGAAATAACTCATGTTGAAGTCTCATCATTTCCATCATCTTGTTAATGGCCTCTACCATCAAATGATTTCCATCCCTTGGTGGATCATCCTCCTGCCTTCCTTCTTCATGTTGCTAATCTCCGGTTTTTCTATTTCGTGCCATAGTCTTTATCGAAGATACATATCTAATCGTATTTCTCAATAGTTCCAACACTATTCTATACGGTATAAATCTAAATATGCTAAAATTCCAAACCTAATATCTGGTACAATCCCTAGGTAATTTGTGGTAAGTTTTCCAAAGTCGTAATGCTCTGATACCACATTGTGATGCCTTTATGCTCCCGCTTGGAAATTTACAAAAGTTGAGGTGATGGGATATATAATAATGGTTGCACACCTATTACATTCATGACAATTAGTATACATGAACCTAGTATGTTATTAGTAATATGAAATAATCGCAACGAAAAGGTAATAGAAAACTTGTGCCATGCAAATAGATAACATCATAGTATAAATATTCATCATCACTACAAAATATCCATATTTACAAACTATACTTTATAATTAAATACTTGTCAACCATTTACAATATATACATAAGCATAGTCTTCAAAATGTACCATTATTACAAGATTAACTTCCACAACTTCTTAGTCAATATACTTTGTAAAGTTTGTCTACTCTTCTTCCTAGTCCTGCTCTACTTTCTCTACAAAAATATCTACAATTCTGAAGAGTAGGAGTGTAATGGGCCTACCATCGTGAGATTATAAAATCTCAGTAAGGTATCCATAGAACTAATGCTCATGATAGACATACAATGACAGATACTTACAAAAATGCATGGATGCATATGACACTTTAAGACTTTATTACTGTACTTTTCTTTAAAAACTCTGTAAACTTAAAACCATACTTTTTCTTTGTTAATTGTACACTCTAGTCTCCATCATGAACCTAAGTGTACAATTGACTACCTTCATCACCATCGTACTATGGGTAACGATCCGAAAGTGTGATTTTGTATCAAGAACTTTATATGCTTAAGGTTTCGCAAAACGTCCTTCACTTTTAAGCTTTCTCTAGCCTACGCCAGTTAGAGAGGCACACAAATGTCTCGAGGCCGTTACCATGTGGTACATTGATTGTTCGTCATCAACCCAATGATCTCTACTCTATTCTTAAATACTTCAAAGTAAACAGGAGAGTTCCACTAGGAAAAATCATCATTCTAGCTTGGGGTCGTAACAATTTATCAATGTACATCAGCAACTTATCATTTAAATCAATATAAATGCATCTACAGCCGAACTAAATCATGCTAGCTTTAATGGGTAAATAACAATCATACACAGAATATCTTGGTCACAGTTTGAATGTAACTTATAATTTCTCTTTACCACAAGCTCAAATGTAACGACTTCTCCCAAATGCTTGGTTGTTTCTTTCTCTCAGCTTCCCTTTCGATTTCTCTCTTTATGAATCACTCAAGTTCACTTGCAGATATGAGGAAAAAGAAGAAAGGTGTTGTGTAAGAGTGTTCAGGTGAGACAGTCAACCAAGTGAAAATAATTAAGTGAGGTCCATCTATCTATATATAGTCTTCCTCAACAATGATGGGTGTCCTATGCATTGTCAATAAAGTTGTGTGACGTCGAAAGGCTCAGTGTGAGGTGTCGTGTGTTGTCTCATGCAATATGTCGGCACATGCAACATTCGAATTACTTAGAAAGCTTCACTAAGCAATCTATCCTAAAGATTTGTTCGAAGCATCTAAGTCACACCTTACTCGTCTAATGTTTTGCTCGCCCCACAACTCTTTATCCGTTTATCTTTCTTTCATTATGTCTCTTGCCTCTATTGCTTGCTATCATTCTTTATCACCGAAATCAAACTATGGCTCACTTCCTATCTTTGCCCACCATGTGCATTGCTCACCTAACTCTTGTCCAAGGTTTGTTTGCATATTACTAGCCCATCTTGTCCATCCAATGGTAGTTCGTGTGGTATTTGCCCATTCAATGGTAGCTCGTACCATGCTTTACTCACCAAGGACTCGTTTATGCATGTTTTATAAGCTGGCTCGCCCATATCTTTACCTGTCTTACTCACCTAAAACTTTAAATCCAATATTCCTCTTAATTAAATGCCCGTTAGGGTTGTGGCTCTCATATAGTTTGACCTATTGAACACTCTAGAAATATAAGTTTTAACTATCTTATCTTGGACACAAATAGATCAGACACAAACCAGAAAGTATTCCTTGATCTTCATTAAGAAGTACATAATAATGGATAAGAACAACTTGAACTAGTTATCATTGGCATACCACTAATCCAATTACATCTTGCAAAGTCAACACTATATTGAGCATTAGATTCGATATTTAAAGGCGTATGAGTTAAAATGCTCACATGATGTGTTGCAAGTATGGTATGGCAACATCTTGTTAAAGAAAGAGTATGGCATGGAAACAAAGGCATAATCCTTGAATTGGGCAAGAAGTTAGACTTAATTGCACAAACAAAATGAGAAACAATAGTAATACAAATCTAAATATGTTATTAGAAGAACACTGATCATAACTAAGTAAATAAGTTCAAGGAAAAACTAACAATTCCCAAATAATTGTAGTTATGGATTGTTACTCGTACCTCCAAACATATTCCTAACCAAGATGGGCAACCATCATTCTATAAAATGTTTAAGAATCTAAGCTCGTTAAGAAAACATATGCACAATGAGGCATCTCAAGATAAGATTATTACGAGGGGCACTAGATGACTAAGCAAATAAAGCATACATGAAATTATATAGAAACAACAAAAAACCTTTATAAACCCCTTATCTCAAAAATTTATTGATGACAAACCGATCAAATTCCTACCTTACGTATCATGTTTTGTTTTTCACTGCCTGCATTTTCTCTACCAAAGAGAGCAAAATTGGAGACAGATAAAATGAGAGTCGGTACCTCAAATCGTGGTTGGAATCTTGGCAGAGTTTGATGTAGACAGTGAAAATGCGAGGGGGAGGGAGAGGAACAAAGAGATTAGTGACAACAATGGGAGAGAAAGCTGAGGAAGGGAAGCATAAAAATAAGAGTAGTTGGGAGGGACTAGGGTGCGAATGGATGAGGGTAAGAAAGCCCACAATTCCATCTATACGCCTCAGACAAAAGTTGGTGTCGGTGTGGCAATTCCCCACAACCAGCATAATGTAAAATTCTCATGATTGAAGAAAAAGTTGTAAAAAGTTTTTAAAAAATGGTTTTTGTTTTTATAATCAATTTGCCATATATCTCAAGAAAAATGCTACTTTGCCCATCCAACTTGTCCCCTCATTTTGACACCTCATGTATTTTATTTTTTTAATTTTTTATTTACTTAATAGTTAAAGAAGTGACTATTAGTGGATTGATATATATTTTTATATTTTTTAAACATGTTTTAAAATGAATAAAAAAATGAAAAAAAATAAAAATGCCAATTTGGCCTAGCGCTCACTTAGAGCGATGTTACTTAGGTGGTAGAGTAGCACTGCTCATATCTCAAATACTTACAACACAAATGAGTAAAAGGAAGGAAGGCTCCCATCAAACATCTCAAGAAAAATCAATACCAAGTAGTATAGACATGATGGAGGTCAATAATGCTCGTTTGCATTTCTGTTGGCATGTGAACCAAAATGGGAGGGGTGAGTTAATTGGCCTCATTTGGTTACACAGATGAGATGAGATGAAAAATCTATGAATAATATTGAAAATTTATAAATAATAGTGAAATTATTTGAGTTAAGATTTTTATGGAGTCAAGTTAAAAGAGGGTTAGAAAATAATTTTTTAATATTATTTTTGTTTTGTAATTTGAAAAAGTTGAATTGTCTTTTGTATTTTGTTTGAAAGTTTGAAAAATTAGTAATGATTATGTAATGACTAGATTGAAAAATTGAAAAATGTTTGTGTATTTGAATGGTATTTAGATGATGAGATAGTAATTTGAAAGATTTATAAAACCAAACCAGGCTATATCTTAGTGATCTTAGCCGCTGAATCCTATGTGCCATATATGCGGGGTGATGCATGAAGTTCAAGTGTTGCCTAATCCGCATGAGTTTCATGTGCTGGATAAGCCACGCATGATCAGCTTTACATGCCGATTATTGAGCAATACTTTTTGTATGACATAAAGGATGAACCATCATGAAGATGATTGGGGGTTATGAAAACTCATCTCCATGCCCCATAAGCACTTCCAATGACCGTGAGAAATATAAATGATCAGATGGTTTTGTTTCATTGGATCTTCCACGGAAAGTTATGAAGTTAGACTAAATAATTGGTATTGTCTCAGTTTTTTTTAAAAAAATGAAATATCCAGTACGTTTTCTAAGGATGCATGACAAAAGAACCTTGTGTATAAAGCTGCATGCACTATAACATGTGATAGGACTTCCGGATATGAGCTATTAAAAGCAGTCATTTTCATGTATTCACACGGAATTACCAACATATTATATGCATGAGTATTGCCATCAAAACCAATTGCATGTGTCCTGCTGATCTACAAGGACACCCGATTGATGCTGTTGGGGCATGAGGTTTTCTCTTGGCAGCTTTCCTTTTCCCCCCTCATATAGCATGCATTTCTGTGTTTGTTACGTAGATCTGGTGCATAAATGCTGCATGCAACTTCATAGCAAGAGAGACGTATGTGTTTTAGCTAATTAAGTTTCTAATTTGGCTGTAATTTAATACAGGCCAGGGATGGTGACTTAGAGAATATTGAAACAGAACGGTAGTGTAGGCTGAAGAGTGTATAATGCATGTCCATGCATGTTTTCTCTCCCATTTTCTCTCCCAATACTTGAAGATGAAAAATTGAACATACTTTTATGAAAAGGGAACTCATGTGGCTTCACTTTAGAAGATGGAAAAGCTTCTTTGCCGCGTAGTTTGACCACTCTAGTTGATCGCTGGTCAATTTTTTTTTTTTTTTTTACTTAGTGATTAAGGAAATAATTTTAAGTGTATTGGTGTATTTTTTTTATTTTTTAAAAATATTTAAATATATTAAAAAAAATTAAAAAAAAAAAAAAAAAAAAAGAAGAAGAAGAAGAAGAAGAAGTCTGGGGCGGTACCCTTAGAAGATTGCATGGAAGGATTGCATCCATCTAGATTAATAAAGTTATGGCTGGTAGAATTGCACAAGGAAAGCATTAAAACATATTTACTTCCTTCCGTCATTACAAGAAAACTACTTGTTTGTGGCCAGTTAATTCTAACGAAATGACTATTTATAATTAAAATAAGTCTATTTTGATCACAAATAATCTTTTCACCGCAAACAAATAGTTACAAAAACTCGTTTTTCTTAATGTAGTGTGGGATGTCTTTGTGCAAGCTTTAATTAACATATTTCTCTATATTGATCAAACTGAATTTTGAAGTTAGGTTTGGATAAGTAATAATATATACAATTGTAGATTGCGCAAGCGTCATGCAATCGCTTTGAAAATAAGTGGGATTCACTATTAAAAAATTAATTTTTTTCATGTGGCTCTCGTATTTATTCACTTTTTTCAGAGTGATTGTACAGCGCTTGCATACTCACGACTGCAACTATCATTTCTCTTTTTTATATTATTATTGTTTTGGAATTTAAAAAAATCGAATTGTTTATTATATTTTATGTTAAAATTATAATGATGAGATGAAAAGAAATGAGATTGATTGAAAGTATTTCTGAATCCAAACTGGGCATGATATATTTGGCATGATGTACCTATTGGTCTGGGTCATAACTTTTGACACACTTGTTTGGTGGATGCATGGTTAATTGGCTGAGGTGTAATCCACAGGATAGAATAATAAATAATTAAAAAAAAAAAAAAGGATTTTAAAATGACTGTTAACATTTCTTTCAAATTACCGAGTGACAGTAGTACTCGTAGTCGTAGTTTTAATTAATTTACAGCTTTTGGAGCTGTGAAATTTGCCGTCTTCCCAATGAATCTTTAAAGCTGCTGAGTCAGTTTAGCAGGAATTAATTAACTGGAACGCCCATATACGTCTTCATATAGTAATAATATTAATATCCTTTTTCTTAACCTACGTTTTTTTTTTTAAGTATATTTAATATTTTTCATATTATATAGATCACTTGATCTTCACGGCATATATATATATATATAATTAATTTATTATATATCAGTTACTACTAATTATTACACTCTATATTTATAATTTTTTTAAGATATAAAAATATTTTTCATAAAATATGAGAGTATTATTTTTATAAAATATAGAGTGTGAGATGATAAATAGTGATTAATAAAAAAAATTCATATATATATATTTTATGGCAATTATTCCTGCCTCGATCCCCTCCTATGGAAGATGACATGGATTTTATCTCTCTACAAGCTAGCTTTGCGTATTTCAGCAGTACTGCAGCATGCATAAAACCTGGAAACTAATTGGCCAACCCTTTTGTTGTGAACTCTCCTATTTGTTATATATGGATCACCTCTCTCTACGTACACCTTCGTCTCCTGATCTCCTAATTAAACCCCCACATATTCAGTCAGGTACTACTGATCTCGATCTTTCTGCTGCAAGTTTCAGGAGTTAATTAATTTTTTAGTTGGGGTTTCATTCACAAATATGAAAGGTATTTCTCTTTTCTAGAGTTGCATCATGAAATGTAGTGTTTTTTGCTCATACTGATTAATGTTTTCTTCTGCAAATGTGGTGCCATTAGCATATATATATATATATATATAGTTCCATGTACATTATTATATCATGATTAATAAATAAAGAACAAGAAAGCAAAAGGATTTTGTAACAAAATAAATGTTCGCTGTGAGATTTTCATGATCTTTTGTCTGATTCCATATTTCAATATTCATGCACACATGTATATAGATGCATATCCATGTCTTCTTTTTCTTTTTATTTGGTAATGATTATGATGCCAAAAAGATGAACATTTATCCCCCAAATGCTAGGATGCTAACGCTAGCTGGATTCAATTCTTCTATCTCTCTCTGTCTCTATATGAGAGTCTAGCCTATAGCTAAGACAATTACCTCGGCCAGCGAACTTAATGCCTCTTGTGTTTATACATATAAAATGAGATGAATTAAAATAAAAGTTAAAAATTATATAAAATATTGTTAGAATATAAATGAGAGTTAAGAGTCTAGCCTATAGCTAAGACAATTAGCTTGGACAGTGATTGTAACGCCTCTTGCATTTTCGTAGATAAGATAAGATAAATTAAAATAAAATTTGAAATTTAAATAAAATATTATTAGAATATTTTTTTAATATTATTTTTATTTTAAAATTTGAAAAAATTAAATTATTTATTTTATTTTATTTTATTTTATGTAAGAATTTGATAAAATTATAATAATTAGCTGGATGAGATGAAAATAATTATGAAAACAAGCAAGACCTTAAAACATTATCTCATCATCATGATCATTATCTTTTTTTTATTATTATTATTATTATAAGAAAACATTTGCATTTCATATTGAAACCAACAAACAATTGCAAATAAAGTTTGTCTAGCCAAATAGCATGGCTTACATGAAGCACCATACTTCAATATCAGTAATGTTACAAGCATTTTTTGCAAGTCTGTGGGCTGCCTCATTAGCCAATCTGTTCATATGTTATGTTTTGCATTCTTTAAAACACTGCCTCAATATTTTTGTTTCCTGCACAAGTGTTCTTTGAGGGGTGTAAGAATTACTACTATTCTGAATTTCTTCAACCATCGTCGGACAATCACTCTCTAGGATCAGATTTTCGATTCTCATATTCATACACATCTGTAGTCCTCTGAACATGACCAAGATTTCGATGGATGCTGGCTCTGGGACTTCCTCCTCCACCTTGCTAGCAACCATCACGACATCACCCTTTCATTTGTCTTTTATTTGTCTGTAAATTCAAGTAAAAGTTCTAGTTATATAAGGAGTCTAGCTAGCTTGATTATATATATAGAATCTAATTTTCTTTTTATTAATATCTTCTTTGGAATTAAATTATCGGCATTAAACCCTTTTTTAGAGTTTAATTAGGTGGATTAATAAATAAATTGTAATGAATGTACGTACGTACGTACGAAGGAGATATTTTATGTTAGGATTCATGCAAAAGAAGATATTAGACTTGAAAGACCCTATATATCGTACATACTCTGTTGCCTCACGCTTTTTGCACCGCTCATTACTTGTTTGATCTATATTATATTATAATGGAGTAGTTGGAAATTTTGAATTCTTTTTCTCGCCAATCGCTAATTATTATATATTTTAATATTATTTTTTTATTTTATTTTACTTTTGTTAAACCAACTGACTTATTTTATTTATCATTCATATACTACATATTAATTTTTTAAAAAAAAAAAATAAGTGTGATGTATGATGTGCGGAGATCATAAGTAAAATTATTATTATTCTATATTCATCATCTCAAAATTTTAAAGTATCGTTTGGATTCAAAATTGATTTCAAGTCATCTCATCTTATTTAATTATTATTTTTTTTTAAATTTTCACATAAAATATAATAAACAATTTAATTTTTTTAAATTCTAAAATAATAATAAAATTATAATATTCTAACAATATTTTATTCAAATTTCAAATTTCATTTCAACTCATCTCACTATCTAAACCTCACTTAATTCTTTTCTTTCACCAATATCTCTTAGTTCTTCCCTTTTTTTATTTTTAAACTTGACATATATCATAAGAAAATAAAACTTGATTGATATTATTGCGTAAGAAATTAATTAAGGCTTCATTTGTTTTTAGAAAACATCTCATCTCATCTTATCTCATCTCATCATTACAACTTTCTCAAATTCTTACATAAAATAAAATAAACAATTCAATTTTTTCAAATCTCAAAACAAAAATAATATTAAAAAATATATTTTAATAATATTTTATTTAATTTTTTAACTTTAATCTTAACTAATTTCATCTCATCAATGAAAATAAACCAACCCTAAGTTTCAGCAAAATCTCATGCATGATCTTTCTTTCCCAATCTTGAAGCAACTTAATTGTTGCGTTTAGGCAATGTTGTATTTGCTTGGAGGCCACGTTGATCCATCAAATCAAGCACCAGCTGTTGAGATCGTACGTCAAACATTGGTCCAAACTGTATGACATATATATATATATATATATATATATATATATATATATATACATACTTCTTTACCTTTTGACTATCCAAATATTACTACTCCTAGATATACGTGTCATATTTATATGAATCTAATTTTTTCTGTGCGACCTTTTTCCTTTTTTCTCTTTTTCTTTTTATTTTTGTTACTTTTTTTGGGGGGAGGGAGTTTATGCCAATGGAGTAAAACCGAAGTAATAAATTATAAAAGTTGAAAAGCCATGAAAGACGGTGGTCTCTTTGTTCGACACAAAAGTAACCCTGCAGTTGATTATCATCTTTATCATGAACATGCATGCACAATAAATGAATGATCTTGTGCTAACTTTATTATTAATTATTTATTTATATATTAATAAAAAAAAAAACGTTTAGAGAAATGAAAAAACCAGATACTAATATATATATATATATATATATATATTTTTCAATCATGAGAGTGCGTTTGAATATTAAACTGAGTTGAATTAAGATGGTAAAATATTGTTAGAATATTATTTTTTATTATTATTATTTTAAAATTTGAAAAAGTTGAATTATTTATTATATTTTGTATTGAGATTTAAAAAAATTGTAATAATAAGTTAAGATGAGTTGAGATGAATTTAGGTATCAAACGAAGCTACAAATGGTGACATATGAATAAAGGAAGCAATATGCATGATATTTGGTAATTGTAAAAATCTATTTGTAAAATTATTTATTCATACATCAACTTAATATAATACTCACTACAAGAAAACTGTTTAGTTGTAATCAGCTATTTGTTACGAAAATAACTATTTCTTGTTAAAATGAGTCTGTTTCCATCTCAAATAGTCATTATCGTCACAAATAATCCATTACAAATTTTCATTTTTCTTGAAATATGTCACACCAATGAGTTAAAAAATGTTCATATTTTAGTTTTTTTAATAATTATACAACAAATAATATATTTACTATAAAAAAGGAATAGAAGTGTGGATAAATCTTAATCCAATATATCAAATTTACTTTATAATAATAAAATAAACTTTATAATTTAATATAATATATATATCAAATTATATCAACTTATAATTTTTTTTTCTTTTGTAAAATCTCTGGAGATAGATCGGATGCCATTGCTAATCTTGCGAGTCAAGTAATTGTGTGCAAAAGTTATTGGTCCAAAAGGCCAAACGATGGGGACATGCGAAGTGCATGTCTTGTATATCTCTCTCTCTCTCTATATGGCAACTCATGCAACTTGCAAGCAAGCAACTACTTCTTGCTTTAGTTGAAAGCCAAGCCGTATTATCAGTTTCTCTTTTGCAATGCTAATTTATTAAAGAACTGATCTGATAGACTGATGATGATAATATATATATATATATATATATATATATATATATATATATATGCCTCCCATCACCCCGCAAATCTCAAAACTTTGTGGCTCCCACTTCCTTGATTAGCTTGTTTTGATTGGTAAATCTACGGACATCATTTTTTTGGGTGAAACTGGGGTGTTTTTTTGGTCAAACTTGGTGTAGGTCCTACCCCCTGTTATTTCTCTCTCTCTACCTATATGCTTCTTTATATGTTTCGGCTGCAAACGCAAAGCACTTGAAAAGCATTAATGTGGTAGTCCCGAAGCATCTTCAGTCCTTATTCCGACATCATATCCAACCATGATAATATATTACTGTTGTGATTGTTTTTTCTATGTCTTTGTACTACCAAAGACTTGAAAAGAGTAATGTATCGTTTTGATTTAAAAATGAGTTAACATGGTTTTAGGTGAATAAAATAAAATTTTGTCAAAATATTATTTTTTAATATTATTATTATTTTAAAATTTAAAAAAATTAAATTATTTATTATATTTTATGAAAGAATTTAAAAAAATTATAATAATATGATAAGTTGAGATGAATTTAAGTAAGTTTCTAATGAAAACCGGGAGAAAAGGCAGGTACTTCCGAGATAACGTGACAAAACCATGCAAGTCTTTGAGAAGTTATTTAATATTTGCATGGGAAAAATGGAGATTGAGACCGCCAAGGACTCCGGTCTTGTTTACAAAATCTCGTTGATATTATATGAAAGAAGAAACTTATGCCCAAAGCCCACCACCCTCTCTCTCTCTCTCTCTCTCTCTCTCTACGTCTTTTGTTAGTTTTGTAATCCAAAGCAAAGCATCTCTGCTGTCGCACACTGCGTTATTCTCTTGCTTTCCCTTGTAAGCATTAGCCTTTCCTTTGCTTGGAATTCAGCTGCTGCTTTTTATCTCATTTAGTTTATTACAACTAAAAATCTCGGTTTTGATCTTTCTGGGCAAAAACCAACCTAAAGTTTGGAATCTCTGCCGAGGCATAGGCATTAACGTGGTCAGATAGGTGATGCATTTTGTTGTTTTAATTTCTGGGTTTTTGTAATTACACCCTGCTTTGCCTTTCTCGAATTGGTTTTCCATGAGCTTGTGAATATCTGGTGGTTTGATGATTGGATTGTTGGTTTTGAGCATTTGAACTTCACTTTCCTCGTTCGTTCTTCTCTTTACTTTTTTTTTTTTTTTTTTTTTTTTTTTTTTATGATTGTTTCAGTAAATACTAAACGGTTTCCTGAAGATTTTTTCTGAAGCTGCAATCTTAAAAACTACTCTGCCTTCTGGTTTCTGGATTTCATTTTCGTCAATTTCGTTCGCCAATCTTGTTATTGTTTCCCTAGGACTCTTATATGTTCCTGATTTTTTAACTTTCTTCATTTCCATGGTACTCTGAGTTTGACAAGAATCTCTCCCTCTGTTTTTTGTTTCCTCAAAATTTGTTCAAGTTCCAATTTTTTTTACTCCATTCCTGTCGTATACAGTTTTTTTTCTTCAAACTTCCCTTTCATTTCCTTCCCAGCGCGAGAGTTTGGAAAGAGTGGCCCGTCATTTACAATCAAATTGAGTGAATGATTCGAGGAGGAACATTAACGCCATGAGTTTTTTAACAGGATCCTCAAAAGATAGTTGGCACCCAGTCATGTCTTCTGATACAACAACCCCAAGTTACTGGCTGAACTGGAGGCTCTTGCTTTGTTCCATATGGATCCTAGTTTCGACTGTTTTTGCATTCATTCTGATATGGAAAAACGAAGGTTTCCCCAAACGCCCTAGCGGAGAAACCCAGCAAGAAGAAGCAGGAACTTTATATGAGGATGAAACTTGGAGGCCATGTTTGAAAGGGATCCACCCCGCTTGGCTGCTGGCATTCAGAGTTGTTGGTTTCTTTGTGCTCTTAGTATTGCTTATTTTCACTGCTTTGGCAGATGGAGGAGGCATATTTTACTTCTATACTCAGTAAGTTGTTCTTTCTTTGTGAGATTGTTTCAAACTTTGAAAATAATTGCATAATAATAGACTTGGGATTTTGAATTTATGTAATTATAAACATTTTTCAGAACTTTCTGTTCATTCTATATTTGTCTTGTGTTATATGAAATGAAAGGAAGAGTCTGTTTGCATTTTCTCGGATCATTTGCATTGAAATTAGTATAATAAGGATTTTTCCAAGTGAAGTATGATATGCAAACAACTGGAAGTATGTTTCTTTCAATTTGAGTCCGCATATGCCCAAAGTTGGCCAAGAATCAACTTAGATGTTCATTCTGTTCTGAATCTTTGTGTCATTCCAATTTTAGTTAATCTTGTGACTGTAAAGATCATGTAATTCAATGATGTTTTTTTTTTTTTGTTTGTTCTGAACAGGTGGACTTTTACGTTAATCACCATTTACTTTGGGGTATGTGTTGCATCTTCAAAGAGCCTTCTCCCAAATTACTTTTCAGTTATATGATTCACTCTACTCTCCATTTATGTCAATTCCTGAATCACTTTCTTATTTATGTACGCTACTTGTTTATGATTTCAATTTCCATGAGCAGCTCGGATCATTGCTCTCCATGCATGGTTGTTACCAACACCATAAGAAAGCTAGCGGTGACAGGGTTGATAATGTAGAGGTAGATACAGAGCTAGGTACTTGTGATGCTACTCCGCATGGAGAAAGTTCTAAAATGTCCAACCCATCCAAAAGCTCAGGCCATCATGAACAAGGTCATCTACGCAGACCTGCAGGCATCTGGGGTTATGTCTTTCAAATCATTTTCCAGGTAATTTATTCAAAAATCAGTTGCTAAAAATTAAAAATACAGTGCCTTTACATTTCTTGGTTATGCACACTTTTTACGTCTTCTCTGTCTCTTATTTACCTGCTAGCGCTTCTGACAGCAAATCCACCCTTTCGCAACTATCTTAAAAGACTGAAAGTTATATAAATAAATGAATGTTTAAGCCATGTCCTATTGAGGCAAGAGGCTCAAAAGTCAGGACTGTTTATTTAAGTAATTCCTTTAACTTGTCAGTTGAAATGGTTCTACGGCCCTTCCTATGTGATATTACAAACGGGAATAGCTTTGGTTGAACAAGGGAAGCACCAAATAGATTGGAGTTGAAGCTTTATAAATATGGAATACTGTGCTTTTTGCCTCTTATATTAAAGAAATGAATGTAATACATTCTTTTTCTTCCATACACTATTTTGACATTTTCTTACTCTTCTCAACAGATGAATGCAGGTGCTGTCATGCTCACAGATAGCGTTTTTTGGTTTGTTATTGTTCCATTTCTTTTGATCAGAGATTACGAGCTAAACTTTGTAAGTATAATAAAGAGCTTCAATATAGTTCTTCATAATAATTAGTTTATGATTGTATCCAAAAAATACTTCTTCTTAAGTAATTTTTAAGGTGGGATGGTCAACTTGAAGCAGGAACTGTGTGGAGTGGTTGTATTTCACTTCACATTAGAAATCATCTTATCCTCCTTTGGAAAAAGCCCAGAATCTATTGCAAGGTTAATGTTGTAGGAACAGAAAAGATCAAACAATTAATTAAAAAATGATTTTTCTTTTTTTTTTAAGAAGAGGACGGTACCCAATTTTATTGATAACCCTTACTTATGGCGGAGGAAAACCGTAATTACAACCGGATACCGGACAGAGACCTGATCTGGTGTTCCATAAGCTAAATGGTTTAAAACTCTGGAAGATGATCATTCTTTCACTGTATCTTTTCCCAACATAGGACTCTCCTCTCTTCCCCCTTCCATACTGTTGAAACTATTGATCTAATAGCCCTTTTTTTTTTCTTGTTTCTGCAGTTGGTTATAAGTATGCACACAATCAATGCTGTTTTCCTGCTTGGTGATACAGCTCTGAATTGCTTGGTATGTTATTGTAATCATTGAAATCCACTATTCGTTTTCCAATCCTCTTCAAGAATATATATCTCATCATAAGTTATTTTTCCTTTTCAGCGGTTTCCATGGTTTCGAATGGGATATTTCTGTCTATGGACAGTTGTTTATGTCATTTTCCAGTGGATAGTCCACGCTTGTGTTAAACTTTGGTAAATCCTCATCTGTGATCTTCATTAACCCAAAAACTTTTAATTGTTTATCATCTAATATTTAACCTTTTTTTTTCCTTGAAAAAACAGGTGGCCATATCCATTTCTTGACTTGTCATCTCCCTATGCTCCACTGTGGTATGTGGTCTTAATCCCCCTTCGGGTTTTCCCACAGAATCTTTTCCCAAAATTTCATTTAACCAGAAAGTTTGTATAAAACAGTTCTTACACACAAAGTTGAGGCATCTTGAATCTTGAATCCATAACCCATAAAATTTTTGTAATTTCCTTGTGTCTCAAGTCATTCTGTCAGAAGTTAGCATCTAATAAAGTAAATAAAAACTCTATATACAGTCACTTTTACGTACTCTTTGCGCACTCTACGAATGTGATTAGCTACATCACTTTTTTTAATATAAAATAATTTTTTTGGCCAATCATATCAATAGAGTGCACAAGGATTATGCAAAAGTGACTATATGTAGCAGAACTCTAAAAGTAAATGTTATGTTAAACAGACTGGTGGTTCTTCAGCATTATTATCCAAATACTTTTAGTGGGTCTGATTCTTGAGATTAATGCTTTTTACCTCCCTTTACATGTGATTATTATCATGTTTATTCACAAGGAAAATCCAAATTTACCAAGGAGAAAATATTTTCCTTTTTCTGTTCCATGAAACATGTTCTCCTTCCTCATCTTTTTTTCCCAAAATTTGTTAGTATAGGCAATGTCCCAACTCCCCAAGTAACTAGCAAAATCTCGATTATTTTAGTGCTAGCATGTATCTGGATGATTTTGACTAAGCGGTAAAACCATTAGTTATTTCAGATATATTTGAGCAAATTGGCTAACTCCCTTTTATGCTGTACTGGAATTTGAAGGTACTTCTCGGTGGCACTAATGCATATCCCATGCTATGGCATCTTTGCTCTGATCATGAAGCTGAAACACTTTGTGCTGTCAACGAAGTTCCCCCAGTCCTATCAGTGCATGAGATGACTTGGAAAAAGAGACTTTATGAAGCAACAAGCAGCTCTAAATTCTCTACAAAATTGTAAAATTCCTTCATAGGAGACACAAAAACATATCAGAGACAACATTGATTAATTTCTTGAAACTAATTCTTCAGTATAGATAGATACACAAATGGTCAAACAAGGTATTATTAGTTTGTTCATGTATTCATTCCAAGAGGAGTGGCTTAGATGTAAGAACAGATAGATATTGAAGGAAATTCATTGAGAAATACTTTTCTCCTCAAAACTCTCCTTTTACATGCATTCTAGCATTGATTCTTGTGTTAATCATTTTGTAAGTTTTTCTATGTGAGAATGGTTGCCAAATGCCACCCAGCAAGTTCAAACTAAACACAAACTATTTGCAGCTGAAAAGAATCCCAGCCAGTTAAGCTCAGAATCATATTGAAAGTATTGATATTTTTAGTCTAATATCTCTTTTGGGTGTTCAAAAAAAAAAAAAAAAGAACAAATAATAACTTTAGATCAAAAGTGGCTGAAAGGGATGCTTGTTGTAACATGATCAATATGCTTTCTGTAATCATTTATACTTCCCCAACTCCAAAATATTTTTAAAATAGACCTGTATTTTATTTTCAGATAAAGAAAAATAAATAAATAAATAAATGAGCGAAGAAAGCAAAGAAAATTAAATAGAAAAAATAACATAAATGCCATTCAAATTCAAAAGAAGAGAATGAGTAAACAAATTAAAATAACATAAATGCTGCCATAATTTAAAAAAAAAAATTACATAAATGCAACCTGGATTCAAAGCTATAAAATGCAGTCAAAAATTACATAAATGCCATATAACACATGACTCAAAACTGTACGAAACGAGCCAGAATTATGAACAAAGATGTATCGGCCATATAGCGAGAAGAGCTCCCTTTGTCTACAAAACATTGCCTATTACAGATGCAACTAATAGCCAAGTAAGAAAGAGAAAAAATTCTCACCTTAGCTACAACAATACGTGGGCTAAGCCAACACTCAATTATTGAATATAATACCCATAGGCACAACAAATGACCTTGTTGTTTTCAGATCAAGTACAATAATGGATGATACAAATGCAATTACAGGTGATCACAGAGAAGTGCTTGGCAAGGAACCCATTAATATTACATTATCACCGTCTTTATGCTCCATCTTTTCTGGTTTTGCCTTTGCAAACAGTCCAGAGAACAATCCTACAGATAGCCCAGAATTGGATCTCCTCCCCAGCAAGCCCAAAGCTCTACTACCCTCACCACCGGGCCTGTAGCTTGCACCCTCTTCCACCCTAATTTGGACCCCACAAGAGCAGTATGTGAGCTTTTCGAAGCAGGGCTTATGGAATAATGATGTGCAAGATGCACACCTTTCAACCTCGGCTTCCTGTTGATTATTTTGCAGGTCAAGCAAAACCACTCTCAAGTTCCATTAAGAGAAAGTCAATTCGGAAAACATACACACAGAAACAAATAAGCATAAAATAGATGTATAGTTTGACAGTGATGGTGCCCACTGAATCTGCTAACCGATGGGCCATAACCTGAGCATGACTTCGTCTATGACAGAGTTAGCATAAGAAATATCATACAGTACTCATTTTCAAACACAGAGACCTAAAGACAGTAAAATCATGTAAAATTAATTTGTGGTATACTGTACAGAAGCCCACCTGAAACGGAAAAATGAGAGCAGAAGGATCGTTACAAGCTTGTCGAGCACCACAGGGGACTCCTACATCACAACAGATGAGGCATTGCTCTGTAATATGCTCCATGATTTTGTTTGAGACAGCTTCCACCATCACAGGTAATGCTGCCATAAGAATTAATAGATTAGGACTGCATAGAGACATATTTGAAAGGAAAATATACTATTGTCTTTCTCATAAAAGAAAATATACCAGGCCAATATTAAATGTGCTCAGCAGATCATCAGCACATGAAAAACTTCAAGCCTTAATTGTCATTTTCCAAACATGTGTATCATGCCGCTCTTACCAAAGGCAGCAATTGGTGCTACTATGCCGACCTTTACTAAAAGGTACGCCAACTTACTGGAAACTGTAATTAATTACACCTCATGGGTTGCATGGGCACTTATTTCTCAGGCTATGTTTCCATACCACATTAATCCAGAAGCAGTACAAGCAGACACCATCAAACATAAGGACATAAAATTTTTCAAACTTCCAAGGAAAACAAGAGTCAACCCTAAACTGATGATAAGAAGCTAACCTGCAAAGGCCCCTCTGGAAAGATCAATGAGGTCTCTAAGTGCAAAAAAGTCATTGCTTTCAAGAAGGTATCTTCGAGACCCAAGTCCTTTGTTGATGGTCCTACGAAATGGACAACGAACATATGGAAGCATGGTTCCTATTTTTTTCCTGATAGCCATAACATGAAGCAGGGCTGGGATCTTTGAGAATAGGAAAGGATTAACCGCACTAACACAAAGCATGGGCTGCAAGAAAAAACTCATTATGGACATATATCAAGGTCCCCAATAACGTTAAGTTGAAAATGAAAGATTAACTTGATTTTAAAATGTGTGAAGAAAAACAGACTAAAAAACCATTTATCATGCATGTCAGTACACTTCCTGTGTACTTCTCACTTTTTCTTAATAAGATTATTGTAACATAATATGTTATAATGCATGTCCCTGACGAAATACACAGCAAGTGCATAGTAACATTTAGTCAAGCAACATAGGACTATAACTCGTTATTTATTTACTACCTTTTCCCTATAATATTTTCTCACAGAGCCATTTCAGGAAAGAAGAAAAAAATCCTGGAATGAGATAGATCTACAACCTCGTCATGATATTTGAGACTAATATGGTCGGGTGTGTGGAAACTGCAAGGAGGGAGGGGAGAGAGAGAGAGAGAGAGAGAGAGAGAGATGACAAGGGAAAGACAAGATATTTAGATTAATTGTCAATTCTAATAGATCTTGGAAAATTTAAAAGAAGCCTGCTTTCAATATCAATTATGAACTTGTCTACAGCAATTTTTTTCCCTTTGCCTACAAAAAGAAGGCATTAGAGTTGGAGATAAGGTTATCAATTCGCATAACTAGGTGCTGCGTACATGCAGTTATATTTGTGCTCACTATTAAATATGATAACAGGATTTATATAAAATAGAAGTCTTGCTTTTTGCTAATTTTTTAAAGAGCAAATGAACAAAATACTCTCTAAATGCTTCTTACACATTAGATCTCCATTAATGGAATGCCCTTCGCCGCAGGTGTTACAGGAAAGACCGATAGTTTGTGTTACACCCTTGGTCAGCCTTGAAGAAACTATGGCTCCCACGTCAGAGTTGAAAGATAATGGTGTAACGCCAAGGTCTGAAAGAGATGTAGGGTCCTTCGAAATTGTACATACAGGGTCGCCAAAGGTGAAGGGACTTGCTGCCTACCCAGAATCTCCAATGGAGAGTACCAATGGAGTTGTTGAGGAGGCACGGGATTTGTATAAGGGTTTGTCGTTGGTGCCTTGCAAGGGTCAATGTTTAGGACTTGGTGTTCCTTTGGGAACATAGGAACTATGTTAGGGGAAGATGTTGTCCCCTTGGTATCTCTTCATTAAACAATATAGCTAGATCATCACCGGATTGAGTTTTGCAAAAGGTTAATGAGATCCAGCATATCGTGGGACTCTCACATGGAGGATGTGAATACCAATTTAAAGCACTACTCACTACGATTGAAGCGAGCCACTCGAGTGATACCAAATCAAGCTTTAAGAAAAGCAGGGAGTTGAAGCGTCTTTCTTGAGGAATCAACTACGACGCTAAGGGCGATAGCTCAAGTCAAGGAAAGACTAAAGTGTGGGCATCATGAAGACGTTCTCATAGAGGGTGTTTCGGGTGGAGTACTAGTCTACGGGAATCAATGGGTTGGGGTTGGGGAGGTGTGTTTTATTCCAAGTCGGGTTTGATGTATTTTGGGTAGTTTTTCACAGGCTTTTTGGGTCATTCGGAGCTCTCTAGTATGGCTTAGGTGTTTTCTTGTATACATCCAGTGTACTTGGCTACTCCTATTGATATATATAATATTTTTACTTATATAAAAAATAAATAAAAAAAAAAAAAAAAGATATCCACTAATTTACATGCATTAAGAAGCTAAAAATAGCAACGTTCCAAACCATAAAGAATGAGTGTCAGTCTCCAAATTACCTGATCGTGAATAGAATCCAGATACGATTTAGCCAATTGAGAAACTGGATATAGGGTAAAATCCCAATGATGCAAAACTCTGGCAGGTAAGACTGCAGTCTCATTTGTATGGCATGAAGAGCAATATAATTGACCACTGTATTCACAAAGTCGAGGCTTGCCCCAACCAAATGTCTGTACAAAGTCTCTCATCAGAGTCTTCCCATCATCAAAATGTTTGTGACATCCAGCACATGTATAATGTTGTGCTTCTAGCATCTGTTTCATAGATTTGTAGGGATGAATTTCAACAATAAGTGATATCGTCTCCCCTAATGTGGAAATGTTTTCTGTGTCTTCCCTTCTAGCAAAAGATGTAGACTGGGGCACCGGCGTATTTGACAGGGGAGAGCTAGGAAATGAATCTTGTGAGGACAAAAACAAAGCCAATGCACTTGGGGTACGGGAAAATAACCTGGAATGGAGAACTGAACGTAAACAATCTTGAATAAGAACACTTCTCTCTGATATAACATTAGGAGATGCATTCCCAAAAATCTTTCTGGATTCCTTTTCTACAGAAGACCAGGGAGAAGGTAGAATCCAGCCTTGATCAGCAAATAATGTTTTCAATTGACGATATAGAGTAAAAAAATCACGGTATCGTCGTTCAACCTCCCATTGATCCTTGCCACTCCACACTCTTATTTTATACACGGTGTATTCCTTCACTCCAACCAGTCTTTCACTAAAGGAGATATCCCCCTTCTTCTGTCTTGCACCAACCACTTCAACCCCATCAATTCTCACTGAGTGATGAATGTGTGGGCAAGAATCATCTATACCAGAAGTAGAAGCAGTTGACCCGCCATCTCTTAAAGGTAGAGACAGCTGTGACTGAAACATCGTATTATCATGAGAGAATCTAGCCTCAGGAGTCTTGCCAGAGTCGAGTAAGATTTCTTCCATTTCATGAACAACCTCATCATAGAATTCATTTATATCAAGATTGTCTGCCTGCGGAAATTGGAACAAAACATAAGAATAACCCGATTAACTGTTAATTTTGAAGGACCATACACAAAGGATTCCTAACAGAAAAATTTAAGACTGCCATAGCACATACGCACATATGGTAGTCGTTCAACTATATAAGCGCAAAAGCTACATGACACATCAACTAAGATATATAATCAGAATACATTACAAACTTTAGCAAGCCAGAATGTTGACTAGATTCCAGGAACCAAGTTCTGAAACCAGAACAAACAAGTGAAGCAAATTGTTTTGGTTCAGTTCTAAATTCCTGGTTCCAGCATCAATTTTGTGCATTTTATTAAAACATCTCTAAATATTGATGAATTTCCCAATATCACCTAAATGACTGTGTGAATATGATTTTTAAGACATATCCATCAAAAAAGAAATTAGGGGATGCTTGGGGGATGAAATGAGATGAGAATTTTACAAATAGTAGTGAAATAGTTTGAGTTAAGATGTTTATTGGGTTTTGGAAAAGGAGAGAGAAAAAGTTGAATAAAAAATATTATAAAGTTAAAATATTGTTAGAATATTATTTTTTAATATTATTGTTTTTTTTAAATTTGAAAAAATAGTATTATTTTTTGTGTTTTGTTTGGAAGTTTGGGAAATTTGTAATAATTAGGTAATGATTAGATGAAAAATTTGAAGATTTGAAATTAAAATGTGTTTGTGTTTAAGTGATGTTTGGGAAGAAAACTATGAGAAATTTTGAGATGAGATGAGATAGTGTTTCCCAAACACGCCCTTAATCTTTAAAACTTAAATCTGTATGCATATTAAAGTTTCCAGAACAAAATGACAAGAGAACCTAAACAGTTTAGTCTTTCAATCATAAACTAGACAAAGTTACAACACAAATTACCAAATCTAGTTCTTTAGCTGCCAAAAATACAACTGCAGAGCAATTAATCACTGACCTGAAGTGATGTGGGACGACCATCAGAAAGATCAGCCGAAACAGGAGGATTGGAAACTATCTTCATCTTATTTTCAGACACTGATGACATTAACATATTCTTGTGATCTTCAAATAATTCGGTGTTTATGTTTTTAGGGGATACAGTTGAGTGGGAACCACATTGATTAGTTGTGATATCAAAGAGCTCCAAATTTTCTTTTGAATTCCCCAAATCTCGATTTTCTAAAATTTGGCGGTCGTCAATGCCAATAACTTCATCAGTTTTAGTAAAGTGATGCCCCCTTTCCATGCCACCATCCACAATGTTCAAAGCCATCTCCACAGGTACTTCTTGTGCAGGTTGCTCCAGCTCCATTTGTAAGACAGTGCTTGCAAAACATTCAGATTCGTCAGCCGCTCGAACTTGATTGTTGGTAACAGTAGTGTCTCTCAGATCTTGATCTGGTTCATTGAGATTGGAAGAACCAGTAAGAATCACAGAAGTATTTTTCGTATATCCACCCAATTCGTCAACACCTTGAACTTGATAACTGGTTTCAACATGGTCCCTCACATCTTCTATTTGTTCTGCTTCAGACAAATTTGAAGCCTCATTTGGGGTCAGAGAACAGATATCAATATCATTATCCAATGCATAATCACCTTCATCTTGTTTCTTGGCCAAAGGCATGTCTGCCACAACTTGTCCTTGGTTCATTTGATCAGTACTTGGAACCCTGACGAATAACTCATAATTTGAGTTCTGAAGGTTTCCCTCGACTTTAGGTATATTTTCTTTCTGGTCCTGAACTGCATCCAGTGTGAAAGAAACCTGTGTACCTCCCTCCATTTCTTGCTCGAAATCATCCCAATCTTCAGAACCAAATGCCACAGATGAGTTCATGAGCAATGGATTTTCATTCTCCACTTTTGCTTCCCGAACATGATGCATGTTTCTCTGAACAAACAAATCATCCTTACACTCATCATCTGTACCATAATTATACATCGAATCTTCACCCTCTGAATGCTCATATCTTGATGATGTTCCCTCTTCCTCCCTCTCTGTAGCCCTTCCATCAAACTGAAAATCAGGTAGCAAACTCGACCCATCATAGCAACTACAATCCCCTTCACCAACAGACCTAGATGAAGAACCTACTCCAACTCTGTCCCTATACAGGTTCCCTTCAACGCTACCCTGAAATACTCCTAACTTACCATCTTCTCTGGACCCTATAGAATCTTCATCATCGTCTTCACTTCGTCCAACTTCAACCGAATCATCATTGAACCCCACAACTGACCCACTTGCAACCCCCAAAGCTATCATTTCGTGTGAAATGTCAAGTTCCCCAGTATCATACAATTCCAACGTCCTACTAGCTCCGCTCTTTACCCTCGCCTCTTCATCTACCATATTTACTTCGCAAAATTCAACATTTCTATCTCCTGAATCTTCATCACCGAGACCAGAAAGTCTTGGGTCCTCTTGATTCCTATCAAACCTCCCTCCCAAACTAAAATTCTCTAAACCACTATCACTCCTCATAGACCCAAACAACTCCGACTCCACGCAGTCATTAAACACGGAGATTGTGCTACACATGCTCGGGGTACCCATTACCGAGTTGGCGCTGCAATAGCGCTCGAACTCCGACTCTCCACATGACGAATACCGCGACGGAGATGGAGATACGGGTGAGGCATCGCCTCCACTGTCCGATTTCGGTTGGGGGAAAGAATCGGATAGGTCAGCAGAGGCAGCCTTGGCAGGGGCCCCACGAGTCCCCTCCCCATCGATCATCGGGGAACTCGGTAAATCAGAAATTAATGATTGAAAAGTAATGGAATTAGAGTTGAAAAGTGAGGGAATCAAACCTACATAGAATCGACGGCCGTGACGTGATTCGGTCGAGGATGGATAGCCCCTCCCGCATACAATTGAAATGCAATCACGATCGTTGAAGGAAAATATAGAGGATTTTGGAAATCAGCTGGGAGGAATTTGAGAATGAGGGGGATTTGGAATGACTAGCAACGAGGAAGGAAGAACATTAGGAGGAAAACGAACCTCGATATATATATATGTAGATAGATACATATATATATATATATATGTAGATAGAGACTGTTCGAGTGCTGACCTCTGAGCCCTGGCGCTGTGGACAGAAAAAGTGAAAGACAAGTCAAATTATATTAAAAAATCGTTAATGTTTTTAATTTTAATTCTTTAACTATTTTTAAATAGAAATTAATCCAAAATTTGAACAACAAAATTAAATTAACACAAAGGTGTGTATGTGATTACGTTAGGAATCTTAAAAAATATTTAAATAGTATTAAATCTATTTAATAGAAAAAATAAATCGTTTGAATGTTACTTTTTAATATCAAATAAGTTAACAAGTACGATTGAAAAAAAAATTATTTTGATGATTTTCTTTACATGTATTTTTTTTAATAATTTAGAATGTAATTTAAATTTTAAAAAGACTGTTAATCGATTAAAATATTAATATAACTTTTAGATAATTACAATTTTTAAACTTTTAATGATATGGTTATAATTTTAAAAAGAAATTAAACGATCCTCATTTCTATCTCTGAAATTATTTTTTTAATTTATTTCCAAACAAATATAACATGTTTAAAAATAAATAATTTTTTAATAATAAAACTTATTACTTAACATATAAGTTATAAATTTTAAAATTATAAATTATATTTTTCACCATAATCTCAAACATGAACATAATATAAGAGTAAAACATATAGCGTAATTTTTTTTTTCCGAACAGTTTTTCATTTTTCTTTCTTTTTCTAAACAATAATTATATTAAAATTAGAAATACAGGAGAAGGGAATGGGAGAACTTAACAAATCGCAACAGATATAGTATGAACATAAAAAGCATAAAAAATAAATAATTTCCAACAAATTGGATCTGAGACTGTATCCTCTGACTAAGCCCGGCTTGGATGCCCGCACTATCTCATCTGGATTGTACTACAAGTCTCATCTGCCTATCCAAACACCAAGTGGGTTGTTTTTATTTTATTTCTGCGTTTTGAAATTAATAATTGATATAAACAGTAAAATATTAAATGAACATTACAAAACTGACATAAACAATAAATGAATAATATAAAACTGACCTAAACAATAAATAAACAGTATAAAATTGAAATAAACTATAAGAAATTTAGTGAACAGTGCAAAAGAACTATTTGCTTCTTCATTCCCACAGTTCTCTTTTCTTTTTTCCCATCCCATTTTGAGATCATTCCTCATCTTTGTTCACGCTTCATCCCTTTTGCCAAAATCCACCATTTTAATTTTTGGTGGAAATATAGAGTAATTTCAGTCAACATTAAAAAAAATATTTTGAGATATAAATTTATTTACGGTACATTTTTTAATTAATTATAATATTATTTTTTATTAATATATTCATAATTATTATCAATCATTATGAAATGATTTTCAATCATTAATAGAATCCACTTCTTTATCAAATTTTAAAAAGTAAAAACTATCTCATCTCATCTCAGTATCTAAACACATACTTTTTTACAAACCATTTCATCCCATCTTAATTAAAAAATATTACTACCATTTAAAATATTTTATCTCATCAGAACTGCTTAACCAAATGAGGTCTAAGTCATTGTGTGGAGAACGCCATCATTAAAAAAGACGATTTACAATGTAATTGATAAACTAACTATTTGGATGAGACTTCAAACAAAAGTTGATAAACATGAACATTGTAATCCATCATTCAATGTTGTTAAATGAAAACCTAGATATCATATTTTCCCAACCTCTTAGTTAGGAAAAATACACAGTCAATAATTAAAATTGAACAATCTAAATAGACGACAATGTATTAGAGATTTTCATTGAACGCTCGCACATGTAAAAGAGGTCGAAACGCACACAATCCAATTTTTGAGCGAAGCCCACGTGCCTTTATTTTTATGTCACTTCTTCCTTGATATTGAACATAAGTGGCATAGAGCATGATGATGGAGGAGAGTGTGATACTTTGATGACCAAAAAGTGGTCGATCAAAATACCTTGCGACCTAAAAAATAAAGAGAGGGGAAAAAAATTTATAAGCTAATCCTATGATAATCCCATATAGGCCATCCAAAAAGAGTGACCCACAAGTAAAGGTGGCCAATCTTAACTACTCAAGATGAGGCTTACAAGACACTGTTTTAAATTTCGTATCGTACTAGCTGGTACAATCGGTATATGCCATACCGGTCATTGGTCCGATACAAGTATTACATATATTTCGTACCGATCGATATTTTGATCTTTAATTTTTTTTTTTCAAACTACAAACTCATTTTTTGACCTTCAATTCAAACTAAGTTATTTATAATTTTTATATATATGTAGTTATATATAATTATTCATATATCGATTATCTTGAAACGGTATCGATACTGAAATATTTTGTTCAAGTACCTTGATTGGTACGACGTCCGGTATGGTATTCAAAACTTTGCTACAAAGACCATTTAGGATGATTTTTTTTTTTTAAATAATTTTTTGTTACTATTTAAAATTTATATTTATTCTTTGTTACCAAATATTATGTCACATCAGCATTTTTTAAGGATCTAATGATAAAATCTTTTGAGTTTTAATTGAAGAATTAAAAGTGGATGGTTTCGTTTGATTTTTAAACTTATTTCAATTTATCGTTATATTTTTCTTAAAATTTTAATATATAATATAATAAATAATTTAATTTTTTTAAATTTAAAAATAATAATATTAAAAAATAATATTTTATTATCTTCACTCAATTCAATTTAATATACAAACGTAACTAAAAAAATATTAAAGACACACGACCTGATGTTATAATACTCGAGCCTCTAAAATAGAAAGGGGTTTCGAACTTTAATCTGACATGATTTTGGAGAGTTAAAAACATAATTTAATTTAATTTCTAACATTGTTTTCATCCGCCAATCCGTATCTAACACGTGCTCACCATTCTTAAACCCTAAGCCCCCGAACCCTTGTTCTTCTTCACCAGAGAGAGACAGAGAGAGGGAGGGCACGGTAATGGCGACTTTAAGCGAAGAAGCCGGGCTCGAAGCCCTGCGGCTTCTGATGGGGACGGAACCACCGGTTTGGCTGGCGCCGAGCCCCTCCCTTTCCCAAACGACTCGAACTGCCTCGGAGCACCTATTCGCCTCGCTCAATCCCTTCGCTCCCAAGTCGCCCTTTGACAAGCTCTTGACTGAAGGGTTCGACGCCGAGCAGATATGGCAGCAAATCGACCTACAAGCCAACTCTCTCTTGCCGACACTCCGCCGCGAGGTCAAGCGCTTCGAGAAGAGCCCGGAGGTGATCTCGAAACTCAGTAAGGTTTTGGTAGTTGAAAAGAAGGATTCTAAAGGTGGAAGGAATGTTGTAGAAAAGGAAGTTGAAGACTTTGATGAGGATTTGGATGATTTTGATGAGCAATTGGATGAAGAGGAGGAAGAGGAAGCGGATGAGGAGAGGGACAGTGAGGGTGAAGAAGAGGCCGGGAAAGGTGGAGGTGGTGGGGTTGAGGATAAGTTCTTGAAGATAAAGGAATTAGAGGAATTTTTGGATGAGGATGAGGCTAGGGAATATGGGTTGAAAAAGAAGAACAAAAAGGGGGAGCAGAAATTTGGTGAAAATGAAGATGAGGATGAAGAAGACGAAGACGAAGACGAAGACGAAGAAGATGACGAGGTGCGGGTTTTTATTAGTTTTATTAGCCAGTTTAAGATGCATATGGTTTTGAATTTGGCCTCGGTGGTGCTCTTTTTTGTTTACTTGATTAGATGATATTTTTTGGGGGGTTTCTAACTAATTGGAATTTTTTTCTTTTAGCTCGGACATTTTGGGCTTGGTGATGATGAAGATGCGGACAAGTTGGCAAGGTGCTACTTTGTCGTTTGGTTTTGGCTATGTTGTTCTTGTAATCTTGTTCATTTATCATCATTGGTGATAACAAACGGTTCCAATTCATTTTAGTCATACTTTAGAAAACTTTGCATCTTCGCTGTTAGGAATATAATTGGGAACGCAAATTCTATTTCTATGACCATGAATGCATGAATATATAGTTTCTGTTGAGGTATATATTTACTATCATTGTCGAGCGTGGGATTGTACTTTGAAAATCCTAGATCATGGATTCTATTTTTTGGACCGTATTTAAAAAATCTAAATTGATTGTCTTAGCATCCCTTTTTCCGGGCTTTCGTGTGCATACCTTGTTTTCAGTTATGAAGACTTTTTTGGTGCTAAGAAAGGAAAGGTTCCGAAACAGAAACCAGAATTGAATTCTGAATCAGAAGATTCAGACATGGGTAGTGAACAAGAATATGCCGAGGCAGTTGAAAATCAGGTACTATTTACTCTACATGCTCTTTGAAGTTCAAACGAAATATATGGACACCTTGTTTAGTTGCTTTAAAATCTCAACTGATTGTTAGCAGCGCTTTTAGTTATTATGAACCTGATTTAATAGTATTTTATTAATTGAAGCAAGAGACTGTTTCCACCCATGAAAAAGAACTTGAGAAGCTTCGATCCAAAATAAGGCAGATGGAGGAAGCAAACCTGGAGCCAAAAGCTTGGACCATGCAGGGAGAGGTATTATTATCATTCTGAGATTTTATTGGCAGATAAAAACTTGCATGGATTGCAATTGAAGTAATTGTAGATACCACTCAACTCCTCACGTCTAAGTATGGATTCCATATTTTCCTGTCACTTGTAATAATAGGTAACTGCTGCAAAAAGGCCACTAAACAGCGCGCTAGAAGTTGATCTGGATTTTGAGCACAATGTAAAGCCTGCCCCTGTCATCACAGAGGAGGTTACATTCTCACTTGAAGATATGATAAAGAAAGGGATCCTTGAGGTAGACTCCACTTGTTTAGCAGATATCAGTCAGAGTTCACGAGTATATAAACAATTATTGTTTTATCTTGGCATTAGAGAATGATCAAGGGAAATCAAAACATATTGCGTTTTTCTTTCTAATTTTACATTACATGCTGCATTGATCACTGTGGCTTACATCTCTTTGGATTCCTAATTAGCAACAATCTTGCTATGATATTCATAGGGGCGGTTTGATGATGTCCGTAAGGCTTTTACGTTGCCCTCCGAAGCATCTAAAGAAATTAAAGAGTTGGTAAACATTATATACTGAGATTTAGCCAATTTTCAGATTTTAATTCCTATCCAGTTTCTATTATCATGATAGAAAATTATTTAAGCATTTCCCATGTTCATATATGCAGGATGAGAATAAGAGCAAGAAGGGTCTTGCTGAAATTTATGAGGTTTGTATTTACTGACATCATGCATTATGGGATTTACAAATGCAGATTGATGTTTTTCTTTGTGACATTTTGCCATGATTTTAATAATGAAGTTTATTCTTCCTACAATTACTTAAAAGTGGCAAGAATTGATGATCTGTTATTTCAATTACTTGCAGGAAGAATATGTTCAGAAGACAGATATGACTTCTGCTCCATTGTCATTCAAGGATGAAAAAAAGAAAGAGGTGCAATTCTTTCTACATTTCCTTTTTATATTTTTTCATCATTATATCTTGTGTCCGTATGATAATTTTTTACAGATCAAAAAAATATCTTGTGTCCGTATGATGGTTTTTGGAAGACTAGGACTGTGGAACATACGATTTAACAGTCTGTTTTTTTTTCCTCCTCCCATACTTGACTTGTGAAAGTGTTTTATATGCTCAACCTTGTCATTACCTTTGATCAGGCAAGCATGTTGTTCAAGAAACTTTGCTTAAAGCTGGACGCTCTTTCTCATTTCCACTTTACACCAAAACCTGTACGCTTCACAATCTCAATCATTATGATGAACATATCATTTTGCATACTGTATCATGAAACATTTTTTCTTTTTTTTTTTCCTATGATTTTTTTTGGACAGGTTATAGAGGACATGACCATACAAACAAATGTCCCTGCATTAGCAATGGAAGAGGTAAAGAATATGACAATATGTTGCCTTCAGTAGATTTTCTTTCTGTTTTTTTTAGAGGATTGCTTATTTGAAAGTGTCTTCAATGTCCAGATTGCACCCGTGGCAGTCTCAGATGCAGCTATGCTGGCCCCTGAGGAAGTGTTTGCCGGCAAAGGTGACATTAAAGAAGAAGTTGAGCTTACGCAGGCAGACAGGAAGAGGAGGAGAGCTAACAAGAAACGGAAGTTTAAAGGTTAGCTTGAATAAATACATTCATTTATGGCTTTTGGAATGCTAAACTCCAATATTGTCTCCCTTTGTTGGGTCAAATTGACTGCTATCTTGGAGTACTCACTGGCCTTACACTGCCAATTTAAACTGCTCTGTTTATGGCATTATGTGTTGGCCTTTCTATTTCGTATACCCTTTTCCATGTAAGTTATTTATTTTTGGGAAACATGCTTACAGCTGAGGCAGTTAAACTGACTGCCAAGAAGGCACGAGACAGCACCTCCGTAAACCACGATCATGGTAACCTTTATTTTTTTCTCTGATTTGATTACTTATCATCAAGGGAATTAATCAGATACCACCCCTTACCCTCAAACTTTCTTGAACTGGCAGGCAAAGAAGAATAATTAGATCTGTTAAGATGATCAAAATATGCCTGGGGCTCCTCATTGACTTTCCTTCCTACTAAGATTGTGGTTGCCACTAGACAGCTAAGAGGAGAGAGAGCCAGGAAAGAGGGAGGGAGATGCCTTCTTTTTATCATCCCCTTTCTACCTTCGCCTTCTGGCTTCTGATGGATGTGAAAAGAAACCCATTTGAAAGAGAATCGAAAAGAATGAAGCATCATATTCTTCAAAAGTCGGACTTAGCTTATACATCAATTTTGTCATGTAATTTAATCTCGTCTTTTTTGTTCCTTGGTGCATGCCTATCCTATTGAACAAACATATCGTTTCATGTTCAGTTGCATTCTTTTATTCAGCTTATCTGTTTTTTCCGTGGAAGCAAGTTCGTTGTTTATGATGAATTTTTAAGCTTTGTGCGCGGGTGAGTGGAGATTGCTTTGGTTCTTTCTAGCCCTTCCAATTGATTACACATTGGTTAAATCCAAGGGAAGTCAGTCGCTGTTTGTAGTGCTTCGTAGTAGTATGCAACTAACGGCAGTTTAGGAGCTAGGATTGCAAGTGGAGTTGCCCTTGTTATGTTAGGGATCCATTGATGTGGTAAATCACTCTAGTTTCATAATTTTGACTAAGTTTAAATCCATAAGAGTTCCCCGTTATATGTCTAAAGCAAAGTTCCAACACCAGAGACAAAAAACAGAACAATGATATTTATAGCCTCTCCCCTTCCAGCAACATCCTCGAAATCTCCCACAACATGTTCATTCATTTGATGACATAAAGAGCCTGGTTTGCTTCCACTTGTTAGTAGCTACTAACAATTGCACCCTTACAATTCAAGGTTACCTATAATCCTATACTTTTTCTAGCCTATGCATATTATTCAAATATGTTCAAAATATTACAATTGGTGGGATCCATATAGAATTCTGATAATATATAAATGAATAAGATGAGAACAGTGTAACCCAAATCTTGACTTGTGTATCTATGAGGTAACTGACCTAACATCATCACCAACAAAAGAGGCATAAATAACATCAAGATCAAAACTTATTGATTCTCATTCTCGCTATTTTATAAGGCGAAAGGATTAAAACTGTTTCGAGTGCTGGATGTCTTTCTTTTGATCCCTCTACCTTCATCGTACAGAAAATCGAAAACCGGAGAGGTTAGGACCGTCCAAATTTTGTTGTTCTATTTATTCAAGTTTTCTTCAAGCCTTTCTATTGCTGCACTGACACCACTCTTTGCTTCTCCCCTTTGATCTGAACCAAGATGAGCGGCCTCATTCACCTCATTTGCTTTCTCTATAAGCTTCAGCTGGAGCCAACCTGTCACATAATGCATCCTTTTAAATGAAAGTTCAATATTTCTCAAGGAACTCATGCTGCAATATATTCTCATAAGACTGCTCAAGTAATAAGAGGGCTTAAGCCACTGAGATCTATTTAAGAACCACAATTATCTTTATCTTGGAAATTATGATAAGATGACTGAGGCAACTCCAGCAGCTTTTGTTAAATTATTGTGTTCCAACAGCAACGGCATTTTCAATTTGCTGTTATATTGAAAGTGTAATTTGAAGGCTTAATAATAATAACACAGGCAACAAATCTATTACCAAGAGGGAAACAAATTGCTGCTCCCAGAGCTGAACCCAGAGCAACATTCCTTGCACGCCAAATGAGCGACCCTGGCACTAATATGAAAGAGATAGAGAAGTTAATTACAGTTGACCTTAAATAAACAAAACAATATATGCTAATAAAGAAAATTATTGTAGGTTCTCTAGGTGACTAAATTTTGAAAACTCAATTTCAGCAAGTCAATACATCTGATATATGAGTTTCTGACTTCTTACTAATTAGACCAAATACCGCAGCAGTGGCTGAACCAGCTCCAACAACATTGAAAACGTCATGCACACCTCGTTTCTCTGCAAGCAAATTCTGTAAATTGTAGAATGCAGCAGTGAACATTCCAAGGCGCACTCCACCAACTATTGAGCCACGTGTGACTCGGATAAACCTCTTCTCCATTGCATCTCTCATCAATCGGTACTGCTCACGCTTGTCTGGTGTGCTCCCTAGCTTCAACATCACTTCTGCATCCTTGCTCTGCCAAAACAATGCAATGCCATCATAAAGTTATCATAGTTGATCTCAATATGTTCAAGAAAATGGAAGCTACTAGGATTGAACAGAAAAGTTCATTAGCTGGCAACAGTTAACATCAGAAAATAGTGGAAAATTTACTGAGGAAGATTAAAATGTTAAGCCCAGAACAAGTGCCATTTCTACAGACTTGTGTTTTTTCCACTATTGTTTTTATGTCAAAGAGGGCTGGAGTTAAAGGAAGTAATTCAGAAGTGATCTGCTAGCAACAAAAGATGGTGCAAGACCTGAATGAATATGGAGGGCCATCTTCTGAAATACATCCATATAAGTAACTTTTTAATCAGTTTGCATAAATTGCCATATCATGTATCGAAGTAGTCGCTGCAAGAGCATCCTTAACACCCATCATTTCTAGGAATACTGCTACAAAGAAAGCACATTTATTCCTTTGGGGCCACATCCCCCGGTAAAAAGCCAGCGATTTAACCAGTTCTGTATAGGAAAACTTCAGAGGGTGCAGTGCACGGGACTGAGGTTTACTTTGCAGGGGTGGGTCCGAAGGGCCCTGCCTTGGAAAGGTTCCCCGACATCAAAAAAAGAAGAGAAAAAAGAAAGCACATTTATTCCTTCAGAGAGAAGAAGATCTGGCTAGCTCCTTGCATTGTTAAAGCGTGTACCCAAATGCAAGCCATAACTTTCCAGTGGCCATCCTGCCTATTATTGACACACAAAATACAGCAAACATAACTCATAACACCTCCCAGTATTGGTTGGAGCCAAAGGTAAAAAGACACCAAACATACCTGTATACTAGTTTATATTTTAAACTCAAAAGGTTAGTATGCAAAATGTTCAACTCATAAACTTCAGCAGGTTAATTAGTTATTGCAAGATTAGCATGTGAAAGTCTGCTCAACCATTTTATTCCAACTCATCTTCAATCCTCATATCAATCCTCAAAAATTAATTAAAATAGATTTTAAGATGTGTAAGTTAATCAAACACGCTCATGCAGGAGAAACATCGTGAGCAGGATTTTGAGTACAAAACTTACAACAGAAGCAGCTGCCTCCTTACTACCTCCATATAGCATGCCCGCAAACACTCCAATGACAGTTGCTGTGCCCCAATTGACAGTTCCAGCCATCCTTTGAGTATTCTGATGGAGTAGAAGACGAGATTAATCTATAGCAAATAGACACAATCATATATTACAATTTACATTACTTACAGATTTAAAGGCATATATGTAAATATCAAGAACCAAAAAATAGAGAGCCTCTATATGGTCCCACTCCCCTAGAGATCCCTCCTATATATAAAGACCGAATCCCTAGACCTCCTTAAGCTTTAAGAAAAGAGCAATATCTTAGTTCAAGTGTTATTCAATTTGGTCTTCACAGCCAGTTAAATTTCTCGTTCTCCCTACAAATTCGTTAACATTTTTTCAAGGTATCATTCCCCAGTTCATATTACTTGTACGCGGAAGCTAAAGAAGGATAAAGATACTAGAAAAGCCCAAATAACATTTTTTGAATTTGAAAACACCCTTCGCACAAATAACATTTTTTGGTGCCGTAAGTTCAGCTTCACACGAATATCATATTGGTAAACGGATAAATTCCTAAATTAAAATCAGGGTTTAATTGAGGGTTCAACTCAATCATGACATTTTTTAAGTTTAGCAGCAAAATGAGACAAATGAAAGTTTTCAAAGAATATCTTACATTTGAGACGGTCTCCTCGGATTTTTCTAGAGTTTCCATGATTGGTGGTTACTACGCAAACTCTCAAAAGATGAATTCTCAGTTGAAGTCCTAACGAACTGTTTGGCCGCCAAGAATTTAAGTAAAACCCGAACCTCCTTTTTGCAGTCCTGACAATGCAAAACTAAAACGATCAAAGTGTAGAGTTTCCCTCAGTTTCTCGGCAGCCAAACAGACGGCTATTGATGCACGATGAGAGTGCTAGATGTCCTTCTCTACTGTTCTGCAATTGCGGTTCCGCCGATGAGGCGGCACAGTAGGGGTAAAATGACTGAGGGAAACTCAACGATTAGTTTTACCATCTTTTATATAAAATAAATTATATTTATAATTTTAAATTCGGTAAATTTTAAGTATTTTCTTTTAAAAAATTTAAATAAATAAAAAACTCACATAAAATTATTTTTTAATAATAATTGTATTTTTTTTTCAAAATGTATGCAAACTTCTACACTTTATAACTTTATCTACAACTAAGGTTTGGTTTGTTTTCTCTTCTATCTTATATAATTTAATCATTACAATTTTCTTAAAATATAAAAAATAATTCAATCTTTTCAAATCTCAAAACAAAAATAAAATTAAAAAATTATATTCTAACAATATTTTATTCAACTTTCATCTCATCTCATCTCATTTGTGTAACTAAATGAGACCTAAATTATTTCTTAATATAATAATATATATTTAAAATTAATCATGTAAAATTAAAGCAAAAGAAAAGCTAATTTTTTTAAAAAAAATTATTATTTTATTCAAAATTTTTATATAAATCGTAGATCCAATAACGTATCTCAGTTAATATATACAAGTAATATATGATTAATTTATAATATAACCTGTCATATGCATGAAACAATTAATACATATGGTATAACCGACCATATGTATGAATTATTATATATACATAAAAAATTGAAATCATAACTAATAAATTTGACTTTATTAAAAATATTATACTTACAAGAAGATTAATTATTAGACGGATTGGATGCAAAAGACATGAAAGAAATATTACATAAAGAGAATATTTTGGAAGTGATGATTGAGAAAAGGAAAGGGTTTTATATGAGATTTTTTCTGAATGTCTTCCTTTGTTTACAAACTCTATTTTATAGACACTAGAATAGTAACTTTTTACATAATAATCAATAATGGACGCCTTGAAATATTGTCTTCACACGTCAATGGATAGTGGAACCAATAATGTTACTGGATGAGTGTAATTGAATAGTTATCTGATAATGTCCAAAGTTGCTTATTTTTATGCGATGGTAAATCTAAAGATAGAGTAATTATGATAGTAATCAATACAAGTGCTTCTGGTTTTTGTCTTTATGAATCACATGATAATTTGAGGGTAATAATCTGTAAATTTCAGATTAAATGGATCTTGAGAGTCCATTAGATGTACTAGATGATAAGATGAGTTGTCATGAAAAGAAGAGACATGTTGAACTTGAGAAGGAGAGGCCTGATGTGTAACACCTCATATTTTAGTGTATTTTTATTGAAGGATTATTTTTATTAATTCAAAAATTTATTCTCTTGTTTTAAAATTAACGGATATTTTAAATGGTTTATTTTATGATTTTTAAATTGTGAAAATTAATTTGATATGTTTTCTTAATATTTATTATTGTGATGCATTTAAATTGTTCTTTATTTTAGATTAATTGATTGTTGGATTTAATTATTTTATTTTCATTTTATCATTACGTTTAAATTATTTTAATTGAGATGCTGTTTTAAAATCATTTTCGTTAGATCATTTTTGTGACCCAAGATGTGAGGATTGGACTTCATTTCTTTTCTTTACTTTTCTTTTTCTCTTTTTCTTTCTTTCCTCTTTTCTTTTTCTCCCCATTTTCTTTTTCCTCCTCTGCTTTTCCTTCCCGTGCGCGACGTCTTCTTCCTTCTCTACCCGCGTCTGTGCGTCGTCCTCCAGCCTGCCGCCGTGCGCTTCCGTCTGGCAACACCGCCCCTCCCATTCCCTTCCCACCGGCAGGCGACCTCCCCCTCCGGTTTTCAGCTCCTCCCTCGCCGCCGTGAGTCTCCACGAACAGTCCAAAACCGCGGCGCATCTTGAGCTCCTGCGCCGCCGTCACGCCACCACCGGCCACCATCTCTTCACCACTTCAGCCTTGACCTCTTAGCAACCCAATGGACCAAACCCCAGCTCTGATCCGCCAGTGAAGCACATCCAACCCCATTTTCGATTTGCTTATTTTTTGCCTAAAACCACCATTTGCGCCGCCACCCACGGCAAACCATCACCACCATTGGCTTCACCGACCTCTCTAGACCCTACCCTATCAATTTCGGGTCTTAATTTGTCTCCGTTGAAAAGTGAATTTTTGAGACCCACGGCCACAGTGTATTTTATACAGTTACGTTGCTGAGCCGCCACTTCTTGCAATTTCGTGATCCTTCGAAAATTATTATAAAGCACTGTAAGTATTTTTTTAAAGAACTTTCGTGATTTAAATGTATTTTTGCACTAATACATATTATTGTGATCTGGTTGGACATACCGGACTGAGTCCGAGGAGTTCGGGGGTCGGATGGATTATGGACAAAATTGTGTGTTTGGTTGGTATTGTGAATTGTTGGTTGTTGTGCTATTGTTTCATGTATATGGTATATTTGCACGCATGTTCATGTTTGTAAATGAAAATTGAGTTTTCACATGATTGTATACATGTTCATGTGTTTATCTGAAAATTGAATTTTCATGTGAAATGATTTGAGTGTGTTTGAAACGACTAGATTGACTGGTTTGAGAAAAAGGAAAAGAGACTGTAAGGACGGTGGTAAGTAGGGATGGTGGTAAAGTCCCGCCTGTGATTCCCGCCTACGGTGTAACACCCCGTATTTCAGTGTATTTTTACTGAAGGATTATTTTTTATTGTTCAAAAATTTATCCTCTTATTTTAAAATTGGTTGGATTTTTAGTAAGTTTATTTCTATGATTTTAATTTGGTGAAAATCATTTTTATGTGCCTTCTTAATATTTATTTATTGTTATGCATTTAAATTGCTTTTAATATTTAAATTAATTACTGTGGGATTTAATTATTTCAATTTGACTTTACCAGTACGTTTAAATTATTTTATTTAACTTGTGGTTTTAAAATCATCTCCGTTGGATCATTTTTGTGACCCAAGTTATGAGGATTGGACCTCATTTCTTTTCCCTCTATTTTTCTTTCCTTCCTTTTTCTTTTCTTTCTTTTCTTTTTCTTCTTTATTTTTCTCCTTCCCGCGCAACTCCCTCTCCCTCCCTCTCTCTCCGTCCGTTCTTCCTCTCCCCCAGCCCGCCGCCGTCGCGCCGCCGTGCGCGACATCGCCCAGCCGACCAGCTCCCCCTCCCTCCGGCGACCTCACCTCCCAAATCTCAGCCCCTACCTCGCCGCCAGTAGCCCACACGCACCCCACGAAGCCGCGGGCCACCTTCACGCCAGCGCCGCCGTGAGCCGGCGGTGGCCTTCACCGCCCAGCCCGCTAGCTTCCCCAGCCGCCGGCGACCTCACCCCACCAACCTCACCTCCATCCGTACCGCCGTTAACCACCAGTAGCCCTTCGAAGCCGCGGCACTCTTTCCGCCGTTGCGCCGCCGTCGCACCGCCATTGGCCACCATCTTCCTACCACTTCATCCCCGACCTCTTGACAACCCATTGGACCCAACCCCACCTCCGATCCGTCACCGGTGAAGCTCCACCAACTACATTTCCGATTTGGGCATTTTGGTCTTCTACCGCCCATTTCGTCGCCACCCACGGCAAACCACCACCACCATTGGCTTCACCGACCTCTCTAGGCCCTACCCTACCATTTTTGGGTCTTCGTTTGTCCTCGTTGAAAAGTGGGTATCTGTGACCCACGGCCATAGTGTATTTTACACTGTGGTGTTGCTCAGAAATCACCACTTGCAACTTCGAGATCCTCCGAAAATTATTATATTGCACTGTAAGTATTTTCCTTAAAGAACTTTCGTGATTTAAATATATTTTTGCACTAACACATATTATCTGTGAATTGGTTTGTTTTGCCGGACTGAGTCCGAGGAGTTTCGGGGGTCGGATGGATTGTGGACGGCGTTGTGTGTTTGTTTGCATTGTGAATTGTGGTTGTTGGTTGTTGGTTATGACTTGTTCACGTACATCGCATATTGCATGCATGATCATGTTTATAAAGAAAACTGGGTTTTCGCATGATTGCATACATGTTCATGTGTTTATTGGAATTAGATTTTCATGTGAGTAAAAGGAAAAGAGACTGTAGGGATGGTGGTAAGTAGGGATGGTGGTTGTGTCCCGCCTGTGATTCCCGCCTACAGTGCTCTGTTAAGTATTCATTGTGTGTAAAGGAACTGTAGGGATGGTGGTAAGCAGGGATGGTGGTTGTGTCCCGCCTGTGATTCCCGCCTACGGTGCACGCGATAGGGATGGTGGTATAGTCCCGCCTGTGATTCCGGCCTACAGTGCTCTGATAAGTATTCATGGTGTGTAATAAGTATTCATTTTATGTGATAAGTATTCATTGTGTAGAAAGGAACTGTAGAGATGGTGGTAGAGTCCCGCCTGTGATTCTCGCCTACGGTGCAAGCGGTAGGGATGGTGGTAAGCAGGGATGGTGGTTGTGTCCCGCCTGTGATTCCCGCCTACGGTGCACGCGGTATGGATGGTGGTAAGCAAGGACGGTGGTAGAGTCCCGCCTACAGTGTCCGATAAATGGTTTGTTTTGTGTGAATAATTTTCTAAGAAAATAACGGACTATATTTTTGGGCCAAATGGAATTTTGGCGTGTGTTGGAAATAATCATTTTTCTGGAAAAAAAAAATGGTATTTTATGGCTAAGTGTATTTTGTCATATGAATGCATGGTGGTTACATTAATATGTTTTTATCCCGAGAATTGTTTAGTTTATACTTACCTGTGGTACCATTTTATGGTATCACAGATTTTGATGCAGATGTGGATGACGAGCCTTAAACTTGGCTCCGTTGGCGAAGTGATCTGGGATTACTCCTGTTTATCGAGATTCGCTTTATCATTACTCCTGTTTATCGAGATTCGCTTTATCAATTATTTATGTATTTGTTTTATAATATATTTTGGGATGACTGTATAACTTTTAAAAATGATTTGTTTTGAATATTTGTATTTAAAATTCTGGTACTTAGTAGACTTATTTATATTATCCGCTGCGATTTTTATTGTGCACTCTTGCATGTTGCACACACTTGAGCACATTTCGTTGGGATGCGTGACTCGTATTGTCATCATCCTGACGTCACGATTCCCTTGTTTTGTACGTGGGAGTCGGGACGTCACATGATGAGCTTGAGAATGAGAGGCCTGTGATGATGTGGCTTGTTGTGATTGAGATAATCTGACCTGATGCAATGGGTCTTCTTTATCATCGCTGTCTGAGACCTATGACATTGTTTTAGCTAATTTCTTCAAGTCTTTATTGCTTATAATGGATGTTAATCGAGTCTAAAATCTACTCCGCTGAACTAGAACTTCAAGAGTTTTGGTAATTTTTTAAAACATTTTTTTGACATGATCATAGTTATATTTTTCCTACCACTTGATAAAAAAATTATTATTTTATTCAATAATTGTATATAAATCGTAGATAAGTTAAAATCATCATTTTATAAAAATATTCTTAATTTAGAATATAGTTATATAAAAAGTTATATGTGTATTATTATTATGTTTTTTTTCTTACCACAGTTTAGAAAAATCTCGCCAATTTTTGGGTATTTGAATTTTATCAAATTGATCCTTATATGACTTTTCTTAAGAATCTAAGAACGTTACGCTGCTCTTAAGATAGAATTCAAGTGATTTTTATTTAAAAAAAATATTTAAAATAAGCCAAACATCTAACATGGTTAAAAACAAGAAAAATTATATTTGTAATTTTAGGGTGTTCAAATCTTTTGCACTTCTTATGAAAAAATTGGATAAATCATTTTTTTAATAGTGAATCTCATTTTTTCAAATAGAGTGTATGAAACTTATACATCCTAAAATTGTATTTAATATTAATGTAAAACCAATGAGTTTAGAGTTGTGCTATTTAAAAGCGTTTACATCACACACTACCAACATGGTATAATTTTAGGGGTGTAATCGGTCCGGTCTAGTTTGAGGTCACGGATCGAAAATTCAATCCATCATTTTTCCACTAAGGACCGTACCGGACCGTTAGCTATTGATTTGGTCAGTCCAATTATTCTAATTCGGTCCATATGAGCTAAGGACATTTAGTAACTAACTTATTAAAAAATAATTAATTATAATTATATTTATGATGTTAATAGTTACTAACTTAATACTTTAATAGAGTATGTATCTACATATAATAACATATATTATCATATGATTTATCGTATGATATATTAGTTAATTGATAGCATACATTATCTTTATATTTTATATGGTCAATAGTGATAGATTAGAGAAATTTACATAATTATCTTATATAACTACTATATAAACAATATTATATATATATGTAATATTTTAAAAATTTATATGTAAGTGCTTCGGTCCGTTTCGGTCTGGTCCGATCCATAAAAACACACTCCAAGACCAGACCGAACATTGAATTTTGCAAGGGGTCTGTACACTGTTTAGGGTATGCAATGGGATGCCTTTGTCATGTCAGGTGTGTGATATTAGAAAAGAAAACTAGCTGCCGAATGGATTTACTCAATTTAATTTGTAAGATTAATGGATCTCTCCAATCAAGTTATGTCATGTGTGTGATGTAAAAATTTTCAAATAGAATTATTCATGAATTTAAGATTAAAAAAAAATACTCTTTAAGATATATATCATCACGTTATTATCTCTTAAAAAATTAAAAAGCAACAAAATTATTTCTTAACACAAACTTATTACTACTGTAGTTACTTTGTCTTGTTGAACCCCACACCTTTCAAAACTAAGCAGTTGCTCTTATGAAGTGGTGTTAGTATATACGAAAATCTAAGGTGTGGCGTAGCCGACGTTCTAGATTCGACATAATGCATTTACACTCTTAGAGCATCAAATTATGAGACATCTTCTTTAAATTATCCAATGTTTATTGGTAAAAATCTATTTGTTGAGGACTCGTGCACCATTAAGATTAATCAGAAATTTATTTCGGAGACAGCAATAAATAAATAAAAAAGTTCATGCCTCAATGTATTTCATTGCCCCCTTCAAGCCCTCAATGGTCAATGTACTTTCAGAATACGGAAAAATCTAATTGTAAGCATATTTGTGCACCAATATGTACACTAATACTAAGGTGGAAATGTAGATTTTAATAAAACTGTACGAATTTAAAAATAAACATTTGACAAAATAGTATACATCAATATTAATGTACAGATTGGTTCATAAATCCACTTATACGTAGAAGAGCTCTTTCAGTATTCCTCGTATGAAATAGCCTTTTCAATTCAAATATCTGAACTTCTTCCACTGTTAAGGTCATCGAGAAGCATGATGCATACTTGATTATAAAGCAACCCCATCAATCTCGCAATGCCAAAAAGCAAAAAACTAAAGCTAATCAGAACTTCAAGGAGCCATCAGCACATTCCAATGCCCTTAGAAAAAAGTGAAGCAAAACCCATAAACAATTCAACCAGATTCCTCCTCAACACTCCATGTGAATAAAGTCCCCCCCACCCACCAAAATCATGCTCTTCCAATCCACATTTACCCTCAACTCTCCAAGCAAAGAATATATCATTCCACACCCACCAAAAACACTTCATCCATCCTGATCTCCGTACTCTGAAGAAACGCATCAATCCGGCCATGAACATGCACATTTTCAACACCCTCTACTACCTCTTTGTCAGTGCAGTAGTAGCTTTCTCAAGCCCACTCAACACATGCAGATCCTACTGTGGAAACATAACCATAGATTACCCATTTGCGCTCCAATATGGCTGCGGCCACCCAGGCTTCCGAGACCTCCTATTTTGCATGAACGATGTGCTCATGTTCCACATTAGCTCCGGTTCCTACCGTGTCTTGGAAATAGACTACGCTTATCAAACACTTACCCTGCACGAACCTCACATGTCGACCTGTGACACCATCGTGCTAGGAGGCAAAGGCAACGGCTTCGTCGTTGAGCCGTGGCGGTTCCCGTACATGAACCCGATCGCCGACAATGTGTTCATGCTAATAGGCTGCTCGGCTCGGTCCCCACTCTTCCAAGGTTTCCCGGGAAAGCATTTGCCATGCCGGAACGTTTCCGGAATGGGGTGCGAGGAGTACTATGGGTGCCCGGCATGGGATTTGTTGGGTCACAGAACAAAAGTCATCAGCTCGGCGTACGGGTCCAGCCCTCCGGAATGCTGCGCCGTGCCATTTGAGTCGATCAAGGCTATAAATCTCACGAAGCTCGAGTGCGAAGGGTACAGCAGTGCTTATACTCTAGCACCACTGAAATTGGATGGCCCTGGTGCGTGGTCGTATGGAGTTCGTGTGAAGTATTCGGTAGTCGAGGAGAATAATGATTTCTGCAGCGCCTGTTCGGCCACCGGCGGTACTTGCGGGTATGGTACCGACGGGATCAGACAATTGTGCATGTGCGGCAGATTGAATTCAACCTCCAATTGTGACTCAGGTACTTAGAAACCAAAATCAGACTTGATTTTCGTTTGGAAAATCTTCATGATCTCACTCTATGGTGCCGTGATATCAATTTTTTTTAATAATCATGTGCAGTCAACTCATCAAGCAGAAAGACGAGGTCTGTGATGGATACATTAGTTGCAGGTAGCTTTCTAGACATAAGATTCTATGCGCTGCTTTGATACAGAATTCATCTCCTTTATTTTATTTTATTTTATTATTATAATTTTTTTAAACTTTTTATAAAATATATTAAAAAATTTAATTTTTAAAATTTTAAAATAATAATATTAAAAAATAATATTCTAACAATATTTTATTTAATTCATTTAAAATTATTTCATTTCATCTAATCTCACGAATCTAAAATTAGAAATGAAAATTACTTGTATGCCGAAAATAGGTTACGAAGTTTTATTTTTTATTTAATAATTAAGTAAGTATTTTTTAATGATGTTATAATTTTTTTAAAATATTTAAGAAATTAAAAAAATACATGAAAAATAAATAAAATAAAAAGATTAAATGGCCTTCTCGATAACTTTTCTCATACTACATTCTAGCAATGTCCATTGAGAAATGATATTCTATAGTACCTTATTATTTTTTTAATGCTTAATAATTAAAAAAAATATTCATTTAATGAATTTATGATTTTTTTTAAAATCTTTAAGGGAGTTTAAAACATGTTTGAAAAAAAATATATATTTTTGCACTGTCAACAGAAATCCCACCTTCTAAATTATATTGACACCATTGGAATTTTATAATATATAAATATTACTACATTTATATAAAAAATAATATAGGCGCACAATTTCTTTTACAATCATTTTTATAATTTCTTATATAATTATATTTTAAATCGAGAGTATTTATGTAAAAAGATGTTATTTTTATAAATTATTTTACAAAAATACATCTCATTTAAAACATTGTCGTGAAAATAGTTATTCTATTATAAAATCGATATGTAGAGCACAATATTTATATCACTTAAATAGTAAGATTTAATTTGTAAAATTCAAATTTTAAAATTACTCTTCTAAATCAAATTATGACATACATGTAAGCACTTTATTAAATACGTTATCTATGCTGGCTTATAGATAGAGTTTTTCTTAAATGCTTGTATGTGTATCATTTTTCATATATATGATATTATATATATTATCATATATATATACACACACACACAAGCATGACATTCCTAATGAAATTTTCATTACAAAGTCATGTATTTATTTGAAATTTCCCTTTTCTTTAGGACTCTTTGCTGTTGATGAGATATTGTGCATCTGATTTTGAATATATTTCCTTTTTTGTTTTTGTAGGATCTTTTATGGGTATAATAGCATGGATGACAGCCAGTCAAATATAATGCAGAGAGCCAATTTACTTCATGTATATCTCATTATTCATTCTGTATGAGTGAAACCAGATCACTTGATTATTTCTATTTGGCTCATTTGAAAATGGAGAGTATTTATTAAAGATAAAATACATGGTATTTTGGTCATTCTACTTCGAATAATAACAGGTGAACTGATCAAAGTATCCTGTAATTTTATACTAAATAAATATTATCCATTTCAATTAAAATGAATTTTCTTATTTTCTTTCGTATGCATGGGCATATAAAAGAAAGAAAGTGAGCATATTTTTAAATGTTTATGCTTCATTTTTCCTTTCAACATGATAAAAAAAGCCACTTAATTTTTTGAGTTTGAGCTTAGAGGCATGGGCATTATTTTATGTATTTTGGTGCAAGAATGGAAGTACATTATCCAAAAAACCTATGAATGTTATTTTACAATTGTAGTTTAAATTTTATGTAAAGATGAGATGTATCTATTGTCCTAGGTATTGAATGTTGGATTTCTTTGCCGGATGCTAAAGACGCAAGTGCCGAGGTTGCCGTGTTTGTGCCAGATGTGTCGTTTATATTCAATGTACATATTTTATTGGATAATGATTGGCTTAATTACTACCTTTCTACCACATTTTTACGATTTTATAATGTATTTAAAATTTTTATTTTTTATTATTTTTTAAGTATTTTTTTAACATCTTTAATCATTAAAAAAAATTAAAAATATATATATAACTTTAGTAATAGTCACTTCTTTAATCATTAAGTAAAAAGAAAATAAAATGAATAATAAATAAATAATAAAAAATAGTAAACCTATAATTATCCATCTTTATTTACTGATGGAAGAGAAAATATATAGTTTTCATAAAGGCTTGAAGGTTGAGTGGATAAAAGGATGACTCGCAACTAATTAGTTAAGTTCCTGCATTTTTATTTAATTGAATAATTGATGCCACCCATTTTAAATAACAATGGTGATATATACATGGTAGCAATGCGCAAAAAAAAAAAAAAAAAAAAATGGATATTATTTACGTGAACTATACATAAACAATAAATACTTTCTTCTTGTTCTCGGTTGCTCTCGTATCAAACAATTTCTTTTAAATAAAATTTTATGTCAATCATTTAAATAAAGAAATATTATATGTACAAAACTAAGTGCAAAATGTTATGTTATAAATAAATATGTCTATTGTTAACGTCGAATTTCGCATATCCTTGAGCCAAATTCTAACAATTCAGGTCTTCGAAAACGAGTCCTACACAGAAAAGAATATAATGCGGATTTAAGTGGTGGCCTTAGGGTTGAAGAACCTCAAATGCCAAAGTTAGTAAATAAGAAAGAAAGTTTAGGGATTAAAGAGAATTTCCTTATACATGGGATAAGTTATTTATACTAGAGGTCTGAAGAGCAGATCATGCATGCTTTTTTGAAATTCGGATTTTCCCGTACTGTTCATTTTGTCAGAATCTTCAAACGCGGCGTGACTCTGTAACAACTTCATAATTGCAGAGTGTGACTTAATTAGCAGTGTTATTAATGTGGGGTGGCTCCCTGAGCCTCTCGCTGACGCTCTGATGTCGATGAATCGAGGGCCTTCCATGTTTCTCATTCTATTCCCGAGGTAGGTCGTCGTCGTGTCTGGTCGAGCTGTCTTGTCGATTAGAAGGTGCCTTTTCTTGGTTGACGGTTCGTTCCTTGCTTGGATAAAAACCCCATTGGGTTGGGTTTCTAGGCTGAAGTCCAGTAGGCCTTTCCTAAGGAGAAAATTTTCATCACAGTTATCCCGTCAATTCTTTCCGGACAGGTTCAGGAGGAATTTCTTTTATTTCCTCTGTTCTTAGGCCTGATCAAGTTCCCGGCACGCTTGGTCGCGTGCTGAGTGATCGTCTATATTCCGTTCACATGGCAACACAATCTTAGCCACGTTTCCACATTAAAGGGCGCCCCTCTGGCTTCTTCGCCACATCTCTGTATTTTACAGTCATTAATTCGCACGCCACTTTAAGGGATACGCTTTACAACAGTTGCATTAATTGAGGGATCCTAGTACTTGATAAGCAGATCTTCCTCCGTCTATATATAAGGACTCCCCTCTAGTTGAGAGGCCCATCGTAATCTCTGCTTTTGTTCTATTATCTTGCAGTTTTATTTTCTTGCCTTTCTTCCGAAGTGTCTTTATAAGTCTCTCATTCTCCTTATGGCCCTGAAGAAATCTTCGTGCTCTGGTGCTTGCGCGGTGCCCTCTAGCGCCTCCCAAGCTGTTGCCGCCTGAGACGACTCCTTTACAGATGATTTTGCAGGATTTTTCTGGCAATTACTTCCGAGGAATTGGAGGAACTGAAAGCGGCATACGGGATCCCTCCAAAGTTGGAGCTTGAAGTGCTCTCTCCCACTGGCGGAGTGGTGGATGAGGAAGGCTATGGTACTAGAGTCGTGACGTATCCTGCAACATTCTCCTGTGGCCTAAGGTTGCCAGTTCCCTAGCCAGTGCGTGAAGTACTGCTTCCTTTGAGCTAGCGCTCGCTCAACTCCTTCCCATTGTGTGGAGGATCTTGATCTTGTGTTGTGTCATTTGGCGTTGTACCTTGGAAGAGGCCTGGTCGGACTATCCTGACCTGATCGCTCGTAAATTCTTTTTTTCCCATAGTTTAGTGAGGAAGGGTCGATGTATTTACAGCTTTCAGCCCGTTCAGGAACTGGCTCGAATAGAGGGGCGGCATAAGGTGGTAAATGGATACAACTGCAAATTCTTCTTTTTGCTAGTTGACGGTTGGGAATATTCAGCCGGGTAGGCCATTGGGCGGTTGTTCTTTATCCGTGCCAATTGGGGCACTGTCTTTGACGCCTCGATTCGTCGCCCCCTGAACCAAATCCCCGTGAGAAGGCGAGACTTGGGATTGTCAGGTCTTGGGTGGCGGCGCATTCAAACAACGTGTATTCGAAAGCCCTGCTATCGGATGATAGTCTCCTTCAATATCGGGTTCCCCCCGCCAACCAATGTTCTAACGTGGGGATTCCCGTGAATCGTACCTCGCTTGTTCCCCGTTGTCCTATGAGCCCACCGGTTGTAGGGAAAGGAAAAAGACCTCGCAACATCTCTCCCCCTCCCACTAACTCGGATGGTGTTGCCGTTACCACTCCTTCTGGGGGTTGTCTATGTTGGTGGTTCATCTACCTACGCCCCCAAGAGCATCCGAAGAGTTGGCACTGTCGGTCGTTCCTCATTGCGCCACATCACCAACCCAGTGAGTTTTTGTTGACACAACTTTTGTGGCCGAAGCCGCACTCCCTAGCGGTGCAGAGGAGACGATGGGCGATGTTCCTGATGAGAGAGTCATCAGTGTCCCTAATGATGGTGGAAAAGTCGCTTGGGAGGTTCCCGAGGACCTCTAGATGACCGTACCGAGTGGTCGTGCCTATCGTGTCTGTAGAACGGAAGGGAAGGTCAGGAACTACTTATCGGGATAAACTTTACTCACCCACTATTCTGCTTTCTTTCTCTCTCCTTTTTTTTTTTAACTCGCCTTTCATTGTAAAAGTTGGAGCATCTGACCGCCTTTCTTGTGGATAGCCTAATAGAGCTAGGGAGAGAGAACCTTGACCTTCACTCTCTAGTCTTGATGACCATGGGCAGTGTGGCCTTCGAGCAGGAGCAGAGGGAGGTGGCTGAGGGAGCCTTAGCCGACCTAGTCAGGTCCCAAGGGGAGGTCGGTCAACTTCGCACAAAGGCCTCGCTAGTTTGCGAGGCAAAGGACACATTGCAGCAATCTCTAGACTAATGTCAGTTGGAACTGGAACGGTTGCAAGCTAACGCTCTGGAGATTCGTCAGCAACGGACACAGATGGCCGGTCGATCAGATGGCTTGAGTCTAAGTTCAAAGAGGCTAACGAGTCACTGGCGGCGAAGAGGAAGACCTTGAAGAAGGAGAGGCAATGGAGACCATATGCGGAGATTGCCCTCACCATGAACCAGCCAATGCTAGAGGGCTGGCGAGTAACCGTCCGCGGCTTGTGTAACAAGTTGTCTTACATCCGGGGGTTCGTGATGATGCGTAGAGGTTTGGTTACGATGAAGGCCTAGAGCAGATGAAGACCTTCCTCCTTCAGAACCCCTAGTGTGACCTTCGGGCTATGAGCGTGGGCGATTTTTCTCCACACGAGGTGTCTTTGCAGCGATGCGACATGCTCGAGGAGGGCCTGAACCCGAGTGGCCTTGGTGGCGGTTCTGCGGGAAATGAACCTACCTTATGAAGGTGGACTCTCTGGGTGGATCTCCTCACCAATCCCTTGTTATTGGGGTCCCAGACCTCTTGTTCTCGTTCTCGCCTTTTTGCTTTTTATGCTTCGACCTCGCTGCCATCTTCTATAGTCGGCGGGTCATCTCGGAGGCTTGGTGGTAGCTCTACAGGATGAAGCCTGATTTATGAGGGTGGAATTTTTGCACATATTTCCTCGCTAATCTTCTACTGTTGGGTTTTCGGACGGTGTGTCTACCATTACGACTTGTCAATAATGCCAGGGATTCCCTCAAAACGTCAACAGGGATGTAATAAGGTGGGGTGGCTCCCTGAGCCTCAATCCGATTTATATAAGTCATTGATGCTTTGATGCCAATGAATTGAGGGTCTTCCTTATTTCTCGTGTATGCTGTGCACGTTCTGCTCCTGAGGTAGGCCATCGTTGTGTCAGGTCGAACTGTCTTGTTGATTATAGGTCCACCCTCTCAACTCTTTACAATTGATATCTGTTTAGGCTGAAGTAGTTCTTCTCTTTTTTTTTTTTTTTTTTCTTCCCTAATCGGCGTATTGGGTTTGATCGTAAGTGTTGTTTTGTTTCTTGTTTGGTTGCAGTGAAAACTGAGGAAAACGAAATGAAAATGAGATTTCAGATATTGCTATCACTAATTATTTTTAACTTCTTCAGGGATCCAATAAATCATAAGTTTTTTTTTTTAATATTTACCCTTATTTTCTCAGCAACTAAATGAGACGTTCAGATGTAGGTTTTCCTTTCTGGTATAAAATTTGTAATATCTGGATATTGAATACATGAAAAGGTTTGCAATTTCTGTAGGAGTTTTTGTGGATTTACATGTAGATTGCTACTTTGGAGGAATTGACTCAAAATTTTATGATTGGGTTGTTTTTTGTTTTGTTTCCTAAGAGCACTCCTAATGAATTCTTCTTCCTATCATTTAAAAAAAATCATCAAAACTTATTTTTTCTATTTTACATATTGACTTTTACAATATGTCATCCATCAACTTATCTATTTTTTCTTTATATTATTTAAATATTATAATTTTTAATATTTTTTATTCATTAAAATATGTTCTCTAATTACCAATAATATATTCATATATTTTAATATTTCCAATACCTCTCCATATACAATATTATATAATTATATCTTATTTTAAATTAATCTAAATTTATAAGCTAAACTAAAATATAAATTAATTTTGAAAAAAGATTATATAATAAAAATATTCTCAAAATATATACAATGGGACTGTTGCACGTTTACAAGGATATACAAATCGATTGAAGTCGTATGCAATTAATTTTCTTTTAATCTGAGTCCTGAAGCTTTTTTTTTTTGTTTATACGCACCTGCCTGTATATACATATACCGAATATTGGAGTCACCCAGCCAACACATAGGAAAGTGCAGGAGAGAGAGAGAAATGAGCCTGAAATGAAAATAAAAAATTAAAAGAAATAAAGAAAATCATCTACTGAAGAGAAAGAAATTAATTTAAAAAGTTTACATCTATGAATAGTAGCCTCTTCATGTAGCTAAATTATTATAGTAAAATCTAAAATAAAGATGATATAAAAGATCCATTAGATGTCATTTTTACACAAATTTTTTTATATTTTGAAGGTAACTGTATTTTACAACCTTCATGGAAAATGATCTAACAATAATGTATTTTTCTGTATTGATACATATTCTTTTGCTCACTCTAATAAAATTAAAATTGATTTAGAATTTTCTATTCTGTAATTAAGATTATGTTTTGATTTTGCTAATTTTAAATTTTATTTTATTACTTCTCATTTTTTATTATTTTAATTAAATTATTTTAATTTATACAATAAAATACTGTTATCATCACATACAGTAAACTATTGTCACCATCACATAGATTCTCCATATATAGGTTAGGTGCAGAAAGTGAATCCATAAAAGACAACTCTCCATAGAGTGTAACTTCAAACCGGATATGGTGTTAAGTTATGTCTTACACCCTTTAATTATAAGCCGACACGTAGGCGATTTATGTTAAAATATGTGGGTGCGGCGGTTGGGAATCACTTCGCTCTTTTTCCTTTCGTCTCCTCTCTCTCTCTTTTATCTCTCCCCCCAAGACAAGAACCCGAAAAGCTCTCTCCCTCAGTCGACGAAGACCCGAGCCATAGGCTGCGAGGAATCGTCTAGAGTGTGAGGACTAAGGAGCGTAAAGGCAGGAGTTGATGTCAAGAGCTAGCTTCACTTTCCTCCATCTGCTGTACATTTCTCGCTCTCTAAGAGGTGTCTAATAATACTTCCTCTCTTCAATGAAAGAAAAAGTGACAATCAAATCATAGGAATACAAAACTGGAACTGTGTATTTGCAAAAGATTTCAAAGATTATGAGCCCGCTTTGCACGCTTTATGTTATAAAGGGTAGAGAAGGAGAGATGGGTTTGTTTTGGCTGCATTTATTTTTTCATCCTTTTTTAAGATGCAATGGTGAATAGAAAGAAGCGGTCAAATTTGAGAGCAACCTTTTCTTCTTGAAATCTTTGGTTTTTGCTTCTTTGATTAGCTATGGTGGATTAGAACTTGACCTTTTTTATTCGTAGGAGAGAGAGAGACAGAGGAGAGAGAGAGATTGACAGGGAGGAAAAACGGGAGAGAAATAGAAATGGGAGAGGAGGGATGCAACATTTCGTTATCTACAGTCAATTCTATTTTTTATTTGCTAGAATCTATACGTTTCACACAATTATTGGATGGTGTAAATAAACTATACTCACCTCGTCCGGCTCCTAGGGGCACTCTAATAATAATGCTGTACTGAGAAATGGAGAAGATGCTGACGCTGTTCTCCAGATTTAACATGTGATTTTAAACAACAATTGCATAGCATGCCAAGCCGTAATGGTGTATGACCTCTAAAATCTTCCCTTGATTGACAACTCCAGCGCTCCTGCAAATCCCTCAACCTTTTCATTGCGTGGCTTCCGCGAGAGCTTGAGAAGAAAACATTGCAGACGAGGTTCAGTTTCGTAGTTTGTTTGCTATCCGGCTCTGTAAACTGTAAATGGCTATCGCCTCGTGCATATCGTTCATCTCTTTCTCTTCTTCGCCTTTCCGTCCCAAACTTGATTTTGGAAATTGCTCGTTCACGCCCCCAATTCTTAAGGCGAAGTTTCAAAAAAACTTAACAGCAAGCACTCGGGTCAGTGCTCTGTCTCCCGCTGTTTCTGAGAGGTCAACCCCACCAATAACATCTTTCAGTAAGGTATGGATTTGGGGCGGTTTTACTTGTTTGTAAATTTTGTTTTCTAGGTTGTGTTTGTTTGTTGAATTTCTGTTGTTGTTGGCTATGCAGATGATTGAATCCCTGATAGATCGGGTGGACTTATCGGAGTCTGAAGCCGAAGCTTCGCTGGATTTTTTATTGAATGATGCCAATGAGGCATTGATCAGTGCTTTTCTTGTGCTGCTGAGAGCGAAAGGAGAGACATATGAAGAAGTAAAATTTCTATTCTTTGGGATTCTCTCTGAGTTTATCGTTATTGGTTTTTTTTTTTTTTTTTAATAATTAAAAATATGGGATTTGAATTTTCGTTATTGGTGTTTTGAGAGAATAGCATTCCCCATTTTTCTATAATATATAATAGCAGACATTCTATTGATAATTAATTTCTGAGTGAATCCTAAACAAGACTATGATATGCAAGACATGGATATATCTATTTATTAGAATTGAAAAATTCTTCTAATGTATAATACCTGATACATTTTTCTGATGTATAATACTTGACACATTCTTCTGATGTATAGTACTTGATATATTCCGAGTCCACCCAGGTTTTCTAATGTTGAATCGCCTAAATGCTTTATTAAGAGCTTACATCTCTGAAATTTTTCTCTGAAAGTTACAAAGCGTATGCCTAATGTTGAGACTAGTGGAGACTTAGTAAAGGTGAGTAATTCGTGGTTCTTAATAATTAAACAGGTTGTGGGATTGGCAAGGGCCATGCTCAAGCGTAGTGTGAAGGTAGAAGGGTTGGTTGATACAGTCGATATTGCTGGAACAGGTGGTGATGGAGCAAATACAGTGAACATTTCCACAGGGGCTTCAATACTTGCTGCAGCTTGTGGTGCAAAAGTTGCAAAGGTTGACATCTGTCTGCTTTTACGTTTTTTACATTTTTGTGATTTTTAATGGAATGGCTCTTTAGTGCCTATAAAAATATATGAAATAGTGATTGGTTCAAGCACTGTGTATTCAGCATGGAAACAGATCAAGTTCGTCTGCGTGTGGAAGTGCTGATGTATTAGAGGCATTGGGAGTGGTTATTGACTTAGGACCCGAGGTTAGTGCATAGTTAATTTGCTTTTTCAAAGTTCAATTGATAGTCCAATGGTACTCTGGTTAGTCTTGGTGATTCTGTCAGCTTCAGAGCAGGGTGAGAACACTCTGAGTGGATGCACTTGGCTTTATAGACACTTTAAGAGATGGATATTAAGTTATTCATTATCATTAAAATTTTGGAATCTTATGATGTTAGCCTTTTTATAGACACCATTTTAAGCAGGGACGAATCTACAGGGGGCCATGGCCCCCCCGAGATACTGACAAAAATTTCTTTCTATACAAAGGATGTGAGAAAAAAGAAAATAAGAGCAACATTTGGTAATTTATATCCCATGAAATCATATATGCTGCAGGATGCACATCTCTTAAAGAGAAGGTGCTTCTCCTTGTTTCCATTTGTTAAGAATCTTTTATTGTTTTTTCAAGTAATGAAAACAATGGGTTCACACTTTCAACCAATTTAAAAGGGATCGAGGAGATTTTTGTGGTAAAGAGCACTAGATATGTGAAATTTTTCCAACTTCAATTATGTTTTATTCTCTACAAATTATGTATAGATTCATTGATCTATGTAAACTTACAATTTTTCATTTAGCTTATTTAATTGTGCATATAGTTCAATTAGTTTTGCACCCCATCTTTTAAGTTTTTCATGATTCATTTTCTTCATTTTGTTATTCTAAAAACTTAGGTTGAATAATATGGGCAAGTGAAAAACTTTAAATTATAAGCATTGTTAAGACGACTTTGAAATAAAATAAACTGCGCGAGCTTTTTCATTTATGAAAATCGTTAAGTCAAGGCTTTGAAATAAAACGGATGGTAACTTTTTTACAAATATATTGGTAGTCTACATTGAGAAGAAAATTGCTAGAAGATTTAGAACGGATGTGGTAGTTCATGATTTATTTATCGAAACAACGTCGAGTTCAATTACCTTAATTATTTTTATATTAACTTTTAATTGTACATTTAAAACTGCAGTTAACATCATTAATTTATATTTCTGGTAGTTTAAAATTCTTGGCTTTGTCCTTGATTCTACGGCCCCTTTCCTATTATTGCACTAATTCTTCCCCACATCACATTTTCCCTCTGCTCTCCTTACTTATTAAAAATGTATTAGTACGTTGATGATGCAATCTATGTTATTAGTGCATTGATGACACAGTCTATGTAACAACCAAGTGAAACCCCACGCCATATAGAGGCTTGTATTTTAAAAGGACTAGTTAATGTTGCATTTGGAGCTCCTTGAAATCTTCATTAATCACAAGAATTTCTTTCCCCAAGGCAATGTGAGATTATGTTCGCTACTATCTTATACTAAATTCTAGGCATAGTAATCTTAATCTTCATTAATCAGAAGAATTTTTTTTATAGTTAATAAGAAATTATATTACCATGAATAGGCAAAGTCCAAGTACACAGGAAGTATACAAAGGAAAGACCTACTTCACACTAAAAACGAAAGAGGCTAAAGCATATCCTGAAAATATCAACATTCAATACAAGAGCCTTAGCCCACAAGCACAAAGTACTAAAGAAGAAATCCCTAAGTTCTCCCAATGAGCTTTCTTTGTCTTCGAAGCATCTCTCATTCATTTCCAACCAAAGACACCACATCAAAAGGAATAATCTTCCACATGGCAGCAACATGTTTTCTTCCCTCAAAACCATTCCAATATGCAAGAAGATCCACCACTTCCTTAGGCATCACCCAATCAATTCCTGTTCGACCAAAAATCTCATTCCACAAAGACTTGGCCACCTCACAATGAAGAAAAAGATGATTTATAGATTCACCATCTTTCTTGCACATGAAGCACTAATCAGCTACACACATGCCATGCTTTCTTAAATTACCCGTTGTCAAAATTTTACCAAGAGATACCAACCAACAGAAAAACACCACCTTAGAAGGTACCTTCACTCTCCAGATGCTTTTCCAAGGGTATTCAAAGCCACAAAGACAGGTTAACACCTTTTAAAATGAACTAACCAAAACCTGTTATTTCCTGCATGATCCCACAGTAATCTTTCCTCCCTTCCCTGTACAACCTTCGAATTATAAAGTCTCCCCAAAAAATCAGAAACTACATTCACTTCCCAATCATTTGCATCTCTAACAAAATCTGCATTCCATTGAAAATTATTATTCATACAAGAAAAAGAATCAGCCACAGCAGCATCTTGATCCGTAGCAATCCTATAAAGAGAAGGAAAAGCAATCTTGAGAGCAGAATCCCCACACCAAATATCATGCCAAAAAAGTATCCTCTTCCCATCCCCCACCTTAAATTTAATATGATTAGAAAACTCCCCCCAGCCCTTCCGAATGGTCATCCACAAACTCACCCCATACGCTCCTCTTACTTCATTAATCACAAGAATTTCTTCCTCCAAGGCAATGTGAGATTACATTTTCCACTATCTTATACTAAATTCAAGGCATAGTAATCTCTAACCCTTAAATAATAACCTGACATCATCATCAGGTCATTCTGTGGTAGTTGGCACTGCTCAAGTGCCACACTTAGGTTGGAATCATCTCTAATACCATTTATGATGATCAAAGCAAAGGTCTAGCCAAGTCTGGGATTATACTCCACATGTAATTCAATGTTACAATTGGAGCCCCTTGCCAAATCTGGGATTATACTCTCAACAAATGATTTGTGCCTATACTAATTCAATTTCTTCTTGATATCCTTGACTTAGGGGGTGACAAAATGCGTGAATGAAGGTGGAATTGGATTTATGATGGCTCCAAGATATCACCCAGCTATGAAGATTGTCGGCCCTGTTAGAAAGAAGCTAAAAGTGAGAACTGTGTTCAACATATTGGGTCCAATGTTGAATCCAGCGAGAGCATCTTTTTCTGTTTTAGGTGTATACAAGGAAGACTTGGTAAGTACTTCTTCTACTGAGAAGAGTTGGTTACTAGAGTTATCATCTCCTCTCCTAGAATTATATTTCTTGTTCCTTATTTTCATTTATCTCTTCTTTGTTTCTTCAATTTCTGTTAGCAAAAAACTCTTGGTGGCAGCATGGGCATTTCTATACATGATTAATAATTCAAGATTCATGGATTTGACTGTATACCCTTTCCTTTGATTGTTGGGTTTATGAAACAGATTGCATTTGTTGACTTATATGAGTTTCTTTTCTCTCATAGGAATCTCTCTTAACAACACATAGTTAGCGAGATCTGACAGATGGTTGTCTTTTCTTCTTTAGCCTACTCCGAAGGCTAAAAGATTTGAAATTGTTTCCTTTTTTTTTTTTGCTAATCAAATATGACATTACAAGATAACTTCTGTGTCACAGATGCATCATGGAGGATCAACCACTTCCTTCCACTTAAGTACATGGTTTGGAAGAAATTGTTTACTTAATAGAACGGATAGCGAACGCAAGATTTGTACCAAGTAGTTACCGTTTTGCCGAGATAGTGTCACTATATAAGCTCATAACTACATAGATTCTAAATCAACAGAGTAATAGCTATTAGGATTCTAAAAAATTTAGTTTTGATCTGGTATTGCGTAAATGGTTAATTAACAATTGACTGGTGTATCTGGAACTGTCCTAAAAAATTCAAAATAAAGTGGTTTGCTGTCAAAAGTGCTTAGATGACTTAAAAGTAGTAAAGGATTAGTCTCAAATAGTTTTTGTTTGAGACCATGCCGAACGAAACTAAAACGACTATGCTTCTTATCTCTCTTGTAGGATGCACAATTATATAATGAGGGCACATGGTTCACTTTCAAATGACTGGTTGCATGCATGAATTTCCTCAAATTTTTTCTTGTAAGTGTTTGCCTAAGACGAATATATATCCCATCTGTTGATAGGTACTCAAAATGGCAAAATCATTGCAGCGGTTTGGAATGAAAAGAGCATTAGTTGTTCATTCAGAGGGCTTAGATGAAATGAGCCCCCTTGGTAAGATCCTTTCTTTTGTTTTAAGCTAAAGTATACTTATTGCAATGATATAGACTGACATTTTCAATAATCTTTTCTATACATACATACATACATACATACATATATATATATATATCTACTTAAACCTCATCTTTGTCAAATATATTATTTGAATACAGGACCTGGTCTCATCCTTGATGTTACTCCAGAAAAGATCGAGAAGTTCTCATTTGATCCATGTGAGAATCTTGTTCGGAATTGTTCATTTTTTATTAGTTGATACATGTTAATGGCTTTGAGCAGTTTATATATTTGTACTGATAAAAGCAAAATGTTTTCTGGATAGTGGAGTTTGGCATTGCTCGCTGCACTCTTGATAGCTTGCAAGGCGGAGGTCCAGAGTATAACGCGGAGGTACTGAAGCGTGTATTGTCAGGGGAGAAAGGGCCCATTGCTGATGCGCTTGTAAGTAACTTGGCAGTTTAGCTCTCACGAGGACATTAATTTCGTAGGTTATTATTACTTATGATTGAGAAATCTAATTATCGCCCAAAAAATTGATCAGGTACTAAACGCAGCGGCAGCTGTATTGGTTAGTGGCAATGTGAACACCCTGGGTGAAGGAGTAGCTTTGGCTCGTGAAACACAAGAATCTGGAAAAGCTCTTAAGAAGCTTGATCTGTGGATAGATATTTCCAACGTAAGTAAAACTTAACTTCTAAACTTTAAAGCTTCAAGATGCCATTAACCGATAGAAAAATCTCTTTGACCCCTTTAATTTGATGATTGCAGAAATCAAAAGAAGATGCAGCCCATAAGGGCTCTTGAGACTAATATATAATATAAAATCTTGGTAAATCTATTGAAGTATGCAGACGTGTCAAAGGATTCAATGCGACTAATATATTTATCATTATCATTTTTCTTGTTAGAAAACACTGTTTAAACTTCATTACAGTAGATTTACAACACTTTACATAACAATGTTATAAAATGATGGTATTTTTGTAAAATAATATTATTTTTATAAGATGTTTTACAAAAATACCGCTCATTTAAAACATTGTTGTGTAAAGTGTAGTAAAAAATGTTATGTGTAAATCATTTTCCTTTTGGAATTAGCTCACCTTCGCGAGATCGAGACCCTTGTCTCATCTATTGTAGCACCTGAGTCAAATTACTTATCCCTCTATCTATTAGTGAAATATCTCTCCAAGGATTGGAAACACGTTTCACTAGAAATATTCTTGTTATTGTTTCGACTCATATTTGCAAAAAAGCAGATCCTGCTCTAATGGTTCTGAATAAGTTAATTACATGCATTAAGATATGAATGCTTCTTATTTCACAACAATGTAAACACTTTTCATTCTTTCATATGCAATGGGATTTCACTTAGAAAATAAAATGTTCAATACTAATGAATTCAAGTCCATAACCATAGTTTCAATGTACGAGATCTTGTAGTATATACCAATGAGGCCTTTTCGATTAACTTTGAAGATGAAATTCAAAAGGATCAAATAGGAAATGATACTCTAAATCATAGAACTACAAAGAAATATAGGATCAACCAACATTTATCAAATTTGAAAACAAGCCAGAAGAAATGGTTCGATCCTCGTTTTTATTTTTCAAACCGAGATATCTATGAATTGGAATGCAAATGTATATAAATACAAGGAAAATTTTATATATTATATTACCATCTTATTTTCATCACACTAAATAAAATGTGACACATTTATTACTATTAAATGATTATTTATTGCATGTTTCGTTATCATCTAATAATTATGAATGTATTACATATTACTTAGTATGATAAAAATATAATTAGAGTGTGGTGTATAATATTACTTTTTTATTTTCAAATAGTATTCGATAGTTCGCGTATTACGATCGATTGGTCTGGGTATTAAAATCGCCCCAAACAGAATTAGCTTGTAACCATCTCTTCAGATTGTTGTCAAAATGCATTTGCACGTACGCTACACTTCAAAATCTCGTCTCCAGACCCGACGCGACACTTCAGAATCTCGTCTCTACAAACTACTACACATGTTATAGCGGGATAAAACGGCAATCAATATATCTCTCTCGGTCACGACTAGCAAGGTTAGCCGCATACAATTAAAAAATTACAATTTTTTACTATTCCTGTAATTTTCATACATTACACTTTTTTTTAATTTTTATTATTTTTTATCAAATATTTAATATATAAATAATGAATAGAAAAATTGAATTAATTTTAAAAAAATATGATTGTGGAAGTTGGGAGATTGTGTAATATTATTCGTATATAATATATTATATGGTTTTGATAATGAGTTGAAATGAGATAAAAGTTGAAAGTTAAATAAAATATTATTAAAATATTATTTTTTTAATATTATTATTATTTTAAAATTTAAAAAAATTAAATTATTTATTATATTTTATATAAAAATTTGTAAAATTATAATAATATGACGAGGAGAGATAAAGTGAGTGTGTTTATCGATCGACTAAAGCCTAAAGCATCTGCGATTGCCAGCAAGAAGCAGCAAATTCCAACACCTGCGTGCTTACGTCACTTTTTGGCCTTGCATCTTATTCTCTTCCGTGGCCTCGCCAGCAAAGAACCACTCCGGAGGAGCTTCCAAGTTCCAACACCTGGTCTAAGCTAAGCTCTCCTATCACTCTCTCCTATACAAATATCGAAATGGGATCGGTGTTCAGCTCAAGCACAAAGAGAAAAGAAGATATAGAAATGGCGTTGACCAAGGTTAAGGAGATTGTATCCTCCACGCCCGTCGTTGTCTTCAGGTTCTTCCTCTTCTTTGTTATATTTCTCTTCCTCAAACGATGCACGCTTCAGTAAAACTGGATATGCTATCCACCATCATCGAATTACTGATTTTCGCAAACTAATTGATATGGGTCATTGATATCATGCTTGTGGATCAGCGATTTTGCATATGTTTTGCCACCTCCCCGGCTGCCTCCATGTATATGCTTTGTTCTGGCTACCTTCAAATTCTCTTTTGTTTCATGAATATCCACCTCTTAAGAATATAATAGAAATTCATTTTAAGTTTTCGAGAGAAGTGGTGATTTCAATTATATCAGACTAGAAATCTTCAAACCATAACTTTACACTATCCATTTCGTTAAATATTCTACGTGTTGGACTTCTTCAATGAAGAAAAGAATAGTCCAAACGTGAGGGAGTGTTAAGAATACAATATAAATAATGAAATCTTAACTTTTTAGGACAAGTGGCTATTTCACACTACCTTTACCAAAAGGTCTTTATATATATATGGTTCATCACCTTCTATCAGCGCGCATATTTACAATACAATACTGCATATTACCCCCTCGTTCTTATGATTTCTATCTAATATGGATTTAAGTGACAGCTCTAATTCATCTTTATATTTCCAAAATTTCAGTAAAACTTACTGTGGTTATTGCAAGAGAGTGAAACAGCTGCTCACACAGCTAGGAGCAGCCTACAAGGTCATTGAATTGGATGAAGAAAGTAAGTGTTATATTACTCTTTTTTAAGTTCTGCAGCTACTGCAACAATATCTCAGGTTGGTGCTTAGTTCTCATTATTGCCATGTTATAACATGCTCTTTCCATGTGTTTCACTCGAATGCTTTCTGGAAAAAATCGATTAGAGAAGATTCCGAAAACTGCCTCTGTTGCCTTCATTGCTCAAGTTACAAACTTGATCGTGAGAGAAATGCTAGCTTTTTCAGTAGTCCTGAGTAAAAGGAGAGTCAGTTGAGGGAATTTAAGTCCCTATTGCTGAATAAATGAATTTCTTACACCCGGAGAGTCGATGAACCAGTTCCTTCAGACCTTTCTGGACGCAGTTAACATAATTCCCATAAACTATCATACTTGTTGAATTACTGAATATACCATAGCAAATGTAGATGACAAAAGAGATTGGTTTGTTATATGGTAGCTGAGAATCTGAGTTCTGTTGTATTGAAGTAATAATTTTGAAAATTTCCTTCCCCAAACATCTTGAATTTTTGCAAGCTTGTTCTCTTTCAGCAAAGTGAGAGTAAAGATTCCAAGTTGATACTAATCAGAAAATTCGGGAGTTCAATTCATCTCCAACATCTCCTCCCATCCATCTTCCCTGCACGATCAAATTCAAACATATCCAAGTTGAATAGCACTAGTTTTGTTTCAGTCGGATTGACTGCTTTCATTTTTCCATAAGAGTGAGTTACTCATTAGCTATTCACCATAACTCATTGTTGAGGAATTTATGATTTATTTGGCTTCTATATGAAGGGGATGGAGATGACATTCAATCAGCTCTAGCAGAGTGGACTGGGCAAAGGACCGTACCTAATGTGTTCATTGGTGGGAAACACATTGGTGGTTGTGACGGTAAGCCCAGTTGTTTCCTTGCTCTTTTTTGGGTTTTCATTTTAATCAGTACCCAGTTTCTTTCTCATCAAGCCCTATGAAAACAACAAGAAGGACTGGTTGAACAATAGCCTTTTCTGTGTCTTGTTTCCTGTTATTGCAGTGGTTATAGAGATGTACCAGGCAGGTCAGCTTATTCCCCTTCTCACCGAAGCTGGTGCCATTGCTAATAACTCTGCCCAGCTGTGAATAATGTAGAGATCAGTCCTTTCTGTAAACGGTGTGAAGAGAAGAAACGCAAGCAATAGCAATGGTCCTAAGGTCCACTGGTCCAGGCTCATAGACCAGACTATAATGCTGTGTAATAACAATAAAACCTTGATGCTTAAATGTTTTCTGATAATTGAATGAACTGCTATCTTAGAGTTTGAACAACTTTGCTGAGTTGTTTTCTTTCTTTTTTTCTTCCCTCTCAACATGATTAGTGTAACTTCTAAGGTCGGAAACTCAATCCACATTCGACCTAGAAACTTTTAGATCAGATTTAAGGAAAATTGATAAGTTAATTTACAGTTCCCGCTGTCAAAATAGTTGATTTGGCTGTCCAAAAACTCAAAAACTCTGATTTCTCTCGGTTCTGACTCTTCCGTAGCTCCACAGCAGCTCACAAGACTGCAACACAACCCGGAGCTTGTTATCATCAAGTTAAGATTTTGAAAGCGATTAACAAAAATCATTAATTCTGAAAGTAATCAGAGTTGGGAAACGATTTTCTTTTGTTGAAGTGGAAATCTTTGATACTCGAAGAATTTGTTGTAATCATTAATTTAGAAACTCGTAATAGACGCTCATAGTTATTTGTTTTCACAATTTCTCTCAACTTTATCTCATCTTATTTAATCATTACGATTTTTTCATATTTTCATACAAAAGAAAATAAATAATTCAACATTTTCAAATCTCAAAATAAAAATAATATTAAAAAAAATATTCTAATAATATTTTATTCAATTTTTAACTTTAATTTCAATTCATCTCATCTACAAAAACAAATAAAAGGCCAGATGGCTTCTAACTTTACGACATAACCCTTTCAATCTCTATACCGTGGTAGCTTCGAAGTTCCAACCTCGTTTGGACAAAGTAATAGAATATATGACTCCAGGAGACAATAACTTTTATCTCAGAACTACACAATTCCGCATAGGATTTTCTCTCCCTAAACACGAATGAAGGATTTTTTAAATAATGTAAGAAGTGGCAAAAATAGTGTATAATAATGTTTATATAGGTATGATTCAAATCAAACTTAAGACAAGACTAAAATTCTCTAGGAATATGAAATCGTGCACATTGCTTGAGCCAAAGGCCTATTTCAAGCCACACAAACTGTTCTGTAGCAGTTGCTCGACCGTGAATATTGAAGGTGTGTAGCGAGTTCCATATTTCTGTATTTCTTATATAATTTTCAATTAGAATCTACCCAATTAAACTAATTTTACACTAAATATGACGACAAAATCATTTTTTACCTCAATGATATCGGAAACGGAACATGGTTCTGCTATCATTGATGTGTCCATGCACGTGGAAGCCTTTTTTTTTTTTTTAAAAAAAATATTCTAACAACAAAATGATTAGACAAAAATAATTTCGATATGACTTTATGCGATTTGTTAAATTATAAAATAATTTTTATTGTAAAATAAATTTGATAAATCTCATAAAATCATGTCAATTTATAATTTTTTTTTTTTATCAGTAAAAAATGAGAATTGTTAAGTACTGAGGTACAATCTCAAGGCTTTATCATTTATTTTGTGTGGACCAGAAAGTGCAGGGCTTAATTGTTACCTATTATGACGTGGTGGGGAGAAGAAATTCATCTCCTGCTCTTTATGCTTAAGGTTTTGATTGGGTTGCTTGAGATCATACCTTTTGAAAATTTTCTAATGCAAGTCCTTGAATCTACCTTTTTAAATTACGTATCTCGAAAAAGAATCAGAAAAAACAACTGACCATTTACATGTTATCGTGAAGTGAACTAAAAAGATAGCATACTTTTTCTAGAGCACAGAACTTTGGCATACAGCGTGGAGATAATATGAACTTTTTCAAAAATTTAACATTTTTAAAGAAATTATAGGACTTAGTAATTGGTTTTATATTTTATTCGGGGCATGTCTGAGCGTTCATCAGCTAAATGACAGAAAAGAATGTTTTAAAACGGTTAATGGGAGTATTAAACTGGATAATGGATATGGCTTTGAGCCCCTTCCAGTAATTGCTATTGGCCAAAACACCAATGATGCTTCTTTCTTGTCTTTCTTTTGCCATTCTATAGGACACTGGTAAGTGCTAAATGCTAAATGCTAATCTCTCTCTCTCTCTCTCTCTCTCTCTCTCTCTTATCTAGGCGTGACAGCGCCTGTCTTGCACTATAAATCTTATGTGCACTATCCTTATTCCTTAACGTTCTTCTACCACTAAACAGTCCAAAAACTCATCTTCTGTCACTCTATTGTTCCTGGCTCCTTGTATCTCCTTTTCCATACACTACGCAGTTCTTGCTGTTCGAAACTCTTTACACAAACCCCACAAATGTGCCTCTTTTATTAGACGACTCTGGCCTGTAGAATGTCTGAGACTTCCATTGGGGTTTACTCTCAAATGGGTTTGCTCAAGCTTTCATGGGTACTTTGTTGGGTTCTTTCTCTTTCGAGTTTCAGAGTCCTCTGTGATAACACAGAAATTACTGTGAAGTTCTTGAAGGCTCCCCATCCATTCTCACATATCAACTCAGCCACGTTTGTCTTTGAAGTTTTCGTGGATGGGAATAGCAGTTGCACATATTGTACCGTCAGTTGTAAGGTATATTGAAGTCCTAGTATTGCTCTCTCTGAGCTACTTCTTTCTGGCTTTTGTGTTTGGGTGCGCTCACATACATGAGTTTGGTTCGGTGATTTATGATTCTTTTCTTTTCCACCGAGTAATATGTTTCATGGTTCTAAAGTAATGTAAGAAGGCGGTTGATTTTAGACATGTTGTGCTTGTTACCATGAACTTGCTCAGGGACTCTCTTACAACTCTCTCTCCTTCACTAGCTTTAAGTAACTATCACCCTCTTTCACGCTCTTCCAACGTAATGCGGTTGATTTTTTAGATTACCACGGAAGGCTATTTGAATTTCAATTCCATCTTTGTTATTTATTATTATCGTTCTTGTTATTTATTATTATTCAGATTATCCATCTTTCTAATGGACATTTGCAACTCTACTTGCTATTTGGTCATAATATTCTTGTGCCAAGCTAAGCAACTGGAACAAGTTGTTACTTAGTGTGTGTGCACGCTTGCGGAGTGTTTTTCTATTCATCTCAATGGTAAATGGGCAATGGATTATGCAGATGTTTTGTCAGGGTCTCATTTATAGAATTGACTTTGGATTTCTCTTGATGTCTACTTGCCTTTTTTGTCCAAATATTATAGGTTAATAAACGTTTTGATGCAGCTGGATAATGGCATTGCTTCAGATTGTAGAGCTAGGAGGGTTTCATATGCAGGCTTGCAGGATGGAAATCATACATTTGAAGCTTGTACCGACGGTTCTAGAGGAGTTGGCTGTGTTAACTATAACTGGACTGTTGGTTAAGAACCTTCCCTTCATCCTTTTTCTAATTGCTTTTACTTTTCTTCAGATTACCTTTCAACTTTAACTCACTGCTTCTTGCGTGAAAGTCCTCGACATCAGCTCAATTATGTCCTTGTGGAAATGAATTACTGTGATATATTTTCCCTCCGTGTGCTGACTGGTTCAACATGACAAATCGACTTCCACAAGTTTTATAAACAAAAGTCAGCTTCTTTTTGTGTCTCCCTTTGCCCTCAATTTTTATGGGAACTTTTTTTTCCTGAAAATGGGGTCTACAAGACTGATGTACTCACTTTTTTATCAAATCAAAATTCCATTTACAAAGATAATGAACATTGCTGTTCTTGGTTCTATGATTCACACACCCTGTTCTTTTACATATTATGAACCCTTCAGAAATCAAACAGATTCTATTGTTTGAACATACAAATATACATTTTCTAGCCCTTATGTTGACTTATATCTTCTCTGTCCCTCAGCTGATGTACATTATGCCTCAATTCTGCAGATACAGTCCCACCTACAGCGTATATCGCAGCCTTAAAGCCTTTCACAAATGCTCTCAACATTTCTGTAAACATAAATTTCAGCGAACCCTGTACTGGTGATGGAGGAGGTTTTAAATGTTCATCCACAAATGCCTGCAACGTGAGTAGGTGGCTAACAGAAGCATGAGAAGTCTTCAAATAAATTTTCTTCTCTTCTGATTTTCATTTGTTATTAGAATAATTTAGAGTAGTAGTTGTGGTTTACTTCATCTAAACCTTTCTATTATCAAAGTATGTCTTTCATTGATTTAAGTGATAAAATCAAGTTCCCTCTGATTCAATGGAGTCCAAGCGACACAAACATTAATGTTGGGTTACTCTCTCACCAATGATGTATCATCACATACTTTTACTGAAAAAACAAATTCCTTCACATAATTTCTTAAAGGAATCCTTTATAATAATATTGCTTAAAATTTGTTGTGAACACCTATCAATTTATGATACATGATTAAGTCATTCTTCTTGTATTTGAAGCCTGTACACCACACACCATCCACATGGCATAATTTAATTTGTAAATTTGAATCTTCCAAATCAAATTATGCCACGTGGATGGTGTGTGGTATAAAGGTCTTCAAATAGAATTATTCTTTTGAATTACTGACAAATATCTTGATTTTTCTCTAATGGATCAGTCCAGTGTTAATTGGAGTACATGGGTAAATTGACATCATAATTTAGGTTTTGTGACGACTAGTAATGCTTTTTTCACTGAATGATAAACCAAACTCTAATAGATTTGTCATTCTTGTAAATATCTTTACAGCTTCTGGTTTATGGTGCTGGCCAAGTTATACCGTCCTCGCTCATCATTTTGCAGCCAAACCTCAAATATTCTGTTGTTGTGGGTTTATCATCTGCTATTCAGTATGGGCGAGTGACATTGGTAATGGATAAGAAGTTTTGTACTGACAGTGCTGGGAATAAATTTACAAGAACAGAAAATTCAAGTGCCTATGTGCGTTTTGGTAAGCCTAGTGTTCCTTCCACAGGTTGTTATATGCTATACAGTATGTGTCTCAATTTTCACAATGTAACTAAAGCTTTTTCTTATGTCTATTTAAAGTCATTCCTACATTGACCTAATCAATAACTCTCTCTTTACTTATTGGCGAATTTTCTCTTGGTAAAATGAAGGGAATATCACACTTTACCCACTAAACTACCCCCATACTACTGCATTTTCCATTTACCCCCCCGCTCCCCCACCAAGAAAAAAAAAAAACAGAAGTTACAAGGTATATTGCTTTGAAAATAGGCCTGCAAGGTGTGTCAAATGCCATGAAATATTTGAGTGTCTTCTCTAACACCAATTGGTTTTAGATTGATTGGTAAGTTACGGTCCAACAAGATGGACGGAAAATAAGTGACATGTAATAACCTCAACGGTTGGCTCTTAAGGGGGAGAAATTACCAATGGAGTAGTAGTTTGGGTAGTAAAGTGACAACTTTTGGTAGTTTGGTGTTCATCTTGCATAAGAAAAGAAGTTTCAGGGGTGAAGTGTAATTTTCCTTCAAATGAGTGGTCTAGACTGCTAACACAAGTAAACAATATATGGCATACGCACAAAACATGGCTCTTTTGCATTTCAGAGTCAAATCTTTGCAGATTTTTTATGTTCTTCAAAAAAGTTGGGCTCTTTTATATAGGTTTCTCTCAGTGTTCGACAGAAAATGTATATTCCAAAACTTGATTCTTTTTTTTCTTTCTTTTTTTCTGGGGCTGCACTTAGATTTTGCATCTTCATGGATTTTCTCATATATTTTGTAAAGGTAGAATAGTTTTACTTGCTCTGCTCATTTGGTGGTTTGATTCTACAGATAGAAGAAGTGTTTTTCTCAACATGAGGACTCACATGCCAGAAACCCTACTTCAACTTAATGGCAAAACTAGACTGGTGCAGGCAACTAACCAGTCTAATAAACTTCGGGTGTATTTGTATTTTTCAGAACCTGTTCTCAACTCATCTGCAGAAATTCTAAATTCTCTCCATACAAGTCAGGGCACGCTTCTTCCTGTTAATGGGAAAAGCCTCGGGAAGCGCAGATTTCGCTTTCTGTTCAGCTGGCTCATGCAATCTATTTCTTTTATTTATTGTTTTTTCAGCCGTGAAAATAGAAATTGGTTCATACTTTTAGAGCCTGTTTAGGTGTCATATGAATTTGGGTAATGAAAGAGACAACTTTTTAAATTTTTTAACAGGTAAAATAAGATTTTATTGATCAAGTAAATAGGCAAACTTTGTTTTAAATTGAGGGTATTTTTGTAAAAAAATTATACTCTCATAACTCCATTTTAAGAAAATGCCGTCCATTTAAAATAAGGTTGTAAAAAAACAAAAGAGTTGTGGCTTTATCATTTTTCTATGAAGTTAGAAGCTTCATTTATATTTGTGCTATATTATTTATTAAAAAAATTATAATCTGTGCTATATGTGTGATGCATAACCTCATCATTTTGAATTCGGGGACATTAGAAAAGGTAGGAGCCATTCATTGCAATAGAGTAGTCAACCATTTCCAAAAGTTCCTAAAATGCTCAGACTTCAGGCTTCTTATTTTGATGGTTTTCATATCTTGAACTTCCCATTCATACTGTTGAGTTTGTTGATTGGAAACAATATGAAATGCAAATGAAGCCCATCAAGTTCCATGCACCAACCAAAAAGGCCCTAATGTTCTTGAATTGGATGTTATATATCTAAGTGCCTATTTTTGTTTCCTATGTTTTCATGGTCATCATTTGCACTCTATCCTTGCAGGTTGCAAATATATCTGGCATTGCTATAGTTACACTGAGCATTGATTCAAACTTGATAGTAAGTAGACAGAGGACTCCAGTCTCTACTATTGCACCAGTAACTTTCCTGTATGGTACGTTCTACAGTAGTTTACAATTCTAAGATAAGATATTTCCCTGTTTATGAAATTAAATATAATTATATAAGAACTTTTGAGGGCAAAGTTATTTTTATGATTCTATGCAATCAATATTGCTTTACTTGTGGATTTCAATGTTTATGAGATTGGATTGTTTCCTCCTGACATATAAATGTAACCTTCAGATTCTCAGAGGCCAGCTGTGAGGTTGAGTAGCATATTTCATATGAGGACAAAGGAACACAGCATTCCACTTCTGATAAAGTTTATGAAGCCTGTATTTGGCTTCAACTCTTCTAATATCTTGATAATGGGAGGGCATTTGTGGAGGCAAGTCATTCCTCATTACCTGAGTGTCTTTATCCATGTACATTAACTTATAAATTGGCATATACATATGCATGTAAATATTGTATGCTTGTGCCGTGCAAATGAGAAACCCCATGCTAATGATGAGAATGACCTCTTTGCTCCATTTTCTTTATTGTTGAGAGGAATCAATATTTCAATTAGCAATGCCAATGCATTTGTTCCTAACATTTTTTCATGTTAATCCCTTCCCAATAATAGTTATTCCCATTTTAATTGTTACCAATTTTCAGCTTTCATGAAATAAGTAGAGCCATATATGCAGTAGAGATACGAGCAGACCATGATATTGTTTCTGTTAATGTTCCCGAGAACGTAACTGGGGATGTTGCTGGAAACAGGAATATAGCTTCCAATGTTCTACAAGTAAGGCACTGTAAGGATTCTTACTCTTTTCTCTTTGTATCAATTTAATTGTTCTATATTCCACAAATTACAGCTATGTGGAAGATGATTCCTATTTGTATTTTATGGTGCATATTGAAGGAACGAAATGATAGGAATTTTGAAGATAGGCAGTGCTCATTAGAGGAGATTAGATTGTTCTTTGTTAATACCTTATTCCTATGGGCTAAAGCTGTTGATTTCAATGGCCTAGATTTTCATGATTTTCTTGTTTATATCTCTTCCTCTTAACTAGTTGTTACCTCTTTTACACTCCTTGTGTGCTTGAGCTATGCATATTCTTATTAACATAATCTTTTTTCATTTGTAATTCTTCGAGGCTGACCTTCTATTAATAACTTTGGAAATCCCATATTATTAAAATTAAAATGCTAAATAAATAAATAAAATCTTATTTGCTATTGCTATAAGGGCTGCTCGCCTTTGCTTGGCTTCGCTATCGCTGAAAAAGTCTTTCTCTTCCCGTCCGGATCATATTCCAGTGCATCCACAGAAAAGGAAATCACAATGCATCTTGCTCAGCAGGCATAGCTTGGAGTGGGAGTGTAGCGTGTAAAGAAAGTGGCCGCCAAAGAGGAAGTGAAACTGGCCTATTAAGCTCAGCTAAGCTAATATGCACCGGAGAAAGCTGCCAGAGGTTGTTCTTGTGCAATGACTCTTCCACCATGGCCTCCATCCATCTACTCCTCCCAGGACTATTAATTGCCTCCTGAAACCAAGCCAGTGTAGCTAGATTTGATTTGGCTGGTCTGTATTTCTTTCATGGTGGTATCATCCCTAGATCAATCAATGTAACAGCAATTATTCTGAAAAAGGAATCTCCAGCCACCTTTTTCAGATTTCAGGCCAATCAGTCTTTGTAACTTTAGTTACAAGGTGATCTCGAAGCCTGATCCCGATGTTAAGTGTGGCCAATAGGTCCCCTTACTTGTTTAGTTGGGAGCAAAGAATACCCAGGGAATAAAGTAAATCAATCTCTTTATGTAGCCCCCCGGGATTTAGACACAAACGACATTACCTATGAGTTTGAACTTCGCACCCTTAACTTCAATCCACTTAGATCTTGGGCGAGCCCTAATAGAGAGGCTTTCTCATTCAGCTACCTTAGCCAGAAAGTAGAGTTGGCAGAGTATATTCCATGCCAGGGAACTTTGCTTGTGGACTAGGGTGAATATTGCAAACCAGCGGATCTGGTGGTTGACAATCCTTCGGACTAGGTAAAGGTTGTCATGGCACCTGTAGTAAGACAAAGGACTTATCACAATACCCATGGACCAATTTACGATTTAAAAAAAAAAAAAAAAACATCTGTGCTATGACATCCAAGTTCTAGAGGACACTTACTTTTTTTGCTAAGCAGTAATAATTTCATTAGAAAATGCAAAGGCGCAGTCCAAGTAACACGAGATGTGTATAAGAAAGTCATCTAGCTAGAAATATTCCTTTTCCTTTGATTTTTTGGGGCTATTTACTGACGTAAGGTACTGTATATGTACGCAGATTCTGTACCTAAAATATCTTCCGTGATTTCTGAGCTTGCAACTGCTTCATTTTTTGTGACAACTTTTGCTGCTGGGATGCAAACAGTTTCAATTGCAAGTCTGCACTCCATTGGGGCACTTTCAAGACCATCATCATCTTTTTCTGATCCCACGAGGAATCTTTTTGTATGATACCTAAATTTTTTTTACTTATTCTGAATAAGATTTTGTCAACGAGGGGTTTATTCTATTGTTGGCATAGAAAGGAGAAGAAAGAATAGAAATGAGAGAAATACAAAACAAAACAAAAAGAAAATACCTGGAAAAAATTCCTCTGATGATTATGCATTTAGATTGGTTTTAATCTACTATCATTCTATATTATCTGATAGTAACTTACCAAAATTTATGGAATATGCCATATCATTGTATAACTAATTAGCATTTTCCTTTTCTCTTTCATTCAGAGAATTGTTTGCCATATTCAGGTGTTTGCCTTGTCTAGATGGTTGGCAGTGAAATTGCCAATTGAATATTACGAATTTGCAGTGGGTTTACAATGGAGCATTCCCTACTTCAGTCTTCCTTGGGAAACAGGGCACACTCAACCGGTCATAGTGGGTGCACATCCCCCTGCCAACTCAAGTTCCTACAAGACTGAGTTTTATGATTCAAAAACTTTGCAGAATGTGCAACTAAAAGAAGAGAATTTGAGTAGGGTTACTTCAGTATACGGCTTGCCTCTAACTCCCATGGAATACCGATCATATTTTGAGGTCTTAACCTGTACTTTTTTCATGACTTGCTTTTGACTCCTATAATTTGATGATGATTAAGTTTTGTGATAGAATGCATTGTATACCTGCAGAGCCAAAATACTGAACCTGAAGCTGAATATATTTTGGATTCACATATTTTAAATGGGTAAGTTATGAGAGCTCTTGTTTTCTATCTATTTTATGAACTTGCATATGGATTTTAGAAGCATAAAACATATGTTGAAAATATTCAGTATAGAGTTGTTAAATAAAGGAGAAAAATCAACAGTGACAAAGGAATTTATCATCAAAATGGGATTCTATTTCCTTCTAAATGTTGAACAGAAAAATCGAAGAATTCTGGGCATGTACCATTTGGAACTTGTGCACTTATTTGTAAAGTTTTCTGTAGGTGCTGTGGAAAATTAAGGCTGTTGATGTTTCCATTATTGCAAATTATTGATCAAAGCAAAAGGAAAAACTTGATACTTAATGCCATACTACTCATTTTGTTTTAATGTATTTATGTTGGTTTGGAATCCTTAAGGTTAAACTCCTAAAGACATTCATATAGTTACTTATGAATATCTTACTAGATTTTCTCTTTTGTAGGTGGAGGGATTTTAGTAGAAGCATGTTCTGGTTAGCCATAATTGGTGGCAGTTTGATACTGCTGCATGCTTTACTCCTTGTTGTCCTAAAATTCAGGAAAAAAAATCCTGAGAAGCAGAGGAGTTATGGAGCACTAGCACTGCCGCGATTTGAAACATTCCTTATAATTCTTGCACTACCTTGTATTTGCAAGGCCGCTGTTGCTTTAATTAGAGGTAACTTGAATTTTTGTTTTCTTTCCCACATATGAATCCTTATCTATACATTTATCAACCAAAAAACTGAGCTTCCAAAGATGATTATGCTGCTTGGTCTACAGTGCAAATACCCATATTAGCATCTTTTAGACTCTTTTCATATACTTGAATTCCTTGGTCTGAGAATTGACTACCCTTGTATTATGCAAGAGAACTAGCCAATTTGTTTATTAGGTCATCTTTTCCACCCTACTTTCCAAATATGTGATGGAAATTGTGAATTATGTTCCTTTGTTGTACATGCAAGTCTTGTGGACTTAAATCATTAGTATATTGGTTAGCACTAGATATGTTTTATAGTCAAATTTCCTCGCATCTTAAGAATTTCTGTGTGGATGAAATTTCATATCATTTTGCACAACTTATATCACTTCTCTGTGTATGACTTGCAGCCATCATAGCATGGTTATGTGACTGCTTCATAGCAGAGTAACACTAGTGTGTATCTGAAGCAAGACTAAAATTTGTTGCATGTTACATGCTCTGTTATCAGTGTTTTCGTGCTAGAATATTTAGGGAACTTTAATTACCAAACTAACGTGACTTTTAATCTTGTCCCACTTTTGTGGAATAAGGAGGAACGGCATCAGGGATCATAGTTGGCATACTGCTCTTTGGTGCTGTGTCTTCCCTACTGCTGGCCTTGCTTTTATTCCTCTCCATAGGTATCACATTTGGGAAGCTACTTCACTACAAGGAAGTTCATCAAGAATGCCAGAGATATCATTGGTATCAAGAGATAGTCCGAGTAAGTTTGGGTCCAGGTAAAAGAGGCCAGTGGACATGGAAAAACAAACTTAATTCTGATTACTTAATCAGGTTTGGCCCTCTATTCGAAGATTTAAGAGGTCCCCCAAAATACATGCTCTCGCAGATTTCTGAGGGCAATCCATGGAGGCACGGCGATCGAATCATTGCCTCTGATGATGAAATTGAAGATGCAGAAGCGCCTTTTATCCAGAAGCTGTTTGGGATTCTGAGAATATACTACACTCTACTTGAGTCCATGAGACGAGTTTCACTAGGGATTATGGCTGGTGCCTATCAGGAGAACTGGTCTTCTAAGACTCCAACAATAACCTTATTGTGCATCACCTCTTTCCAACTCTTCTTCCTTGTTCTCAAGAAGCCATTTATTAAGAAAAAGGTTCAGTTGGTTGAGATCATCTCAGTTTCCAGTGAAGTAGGTTTATTTGCTATTTTTTGGTTCTTTTGGAGAAGGAATTTTCAGGCATGGATGAAACCTTAGTTGGGGTCTTCATGCTAATACTTTTCCTAGTTGGATATATACCACAAATGATGAACGAATGGTATGCTTTATACAGACAGACAAAGCGGCTCGACACTGCTGGGAACTTCTTCTTAAAGGGTATGAAAATAACCTTGATTGGATTTCTCCTGCTGCTCATTCCACAGAAGTTGATCAAAAAGCTGGAAAGCAGGTTCCCGGTGACTCTCCATCAGGACGGAGAAACTGGGGTCACCGGTTCTTCAGTTGAAAGTTCCAGGAATGCTGGGAGTAGGAGTTCAGGCACAACAGATAAATCATGGTCAAACCAACTAAAAGAACTGGCAAAGGCTAGCTTTAGTAAGGAAGAAAAGGGAGCCCCGATCGATCCCTCAACCAGTCGTACAAGATGGACTGGGTTTTGGGGAACTAGAAGTAGTTGGAGCTAATCTATAAACTCATCTACTTATATCTCTCGTCAAAAGTTCCAAGAGAGCTGTACAAAATATTTTGAAGCCAATTTTGCATCCAAGTAAAAGTAAAACTCATTCACAGATAAAAAGTACCGATTGTTTCTTATTTATATTCCCACAGGCTACAGCAGATGTGGAGCTGGCTCTACTGCTCTTTTACTGCCTTTTGAACTGGTAATGGAAAATGGGTGCTTGATTGTTTAGAATTTGGGTCATGTGCTTGTAAGCCAATTTGTTTCCTTAATTGGCAAGCTGTACCCCATTTGTTGGGTTCCTAAGCACAAAATTTTGGCTGCTTTTGAGTAGCCATATAAGCTAATTATTTCCTTTATGCATGAAAGTTTATATTATTGAATTTTAAGTATGCAAAGGCTCTCGTTCTATGACTATCTATAAAATATGGCTCGGAACCATGCTTAGTTTGACTAAAGCTTGTTTGGATTCAAAGATAAGATGAAATAATTTCATATGAAAGTTAAAAGTTGAATAAAATATTGTTAGAATATTATTTTTTAATATTATTATTGAATTAAAATTTGAAAAAGTTGAATTCTTTATTATATTTGGTATGAAAATTTGGTAAAGTTGTAATGATGAAATGAGATGAAACATTCTTTGAATCCAATCGAGCTGTTAGTAAGTTAATATAGTGCATTTTCAGTTGTACGTGCCATGTGCAAAGCATTAACTTAGATATAATTTTGGAGAAAAACTATTGCTTACAATTCTTTCAAACTATCCTTACGGTGCCTGTTGTATTTTCACAAGTAGTTCAACATAATTAGAAAAGTAAATAGGGGTCCAACAAGTTCAACATAAATCATGTTGTGAAATCATTTTGTGGCATCCATATCCGAAGAAGCTTGTCATAAAATGAGCAAGTAGCCACCATGGTACTCCTATTTTTGCCATCCTGGACAGATTCCCTTCTCTGCCAATCTGCTCCGTATGCGAGTGAACCATGCTTACTATAAGTTTCAATTACTTTGGCTTTATCCCCTTCAATCTTAACAACTGCAAACCCATTGTGCATGCAAGCTGCCAAGACAATTCCCGGTACAATGGGATGAGGCTTGATTTTCCAGACACCTCCCCCTAAACATATTGAAGTTTCATTTACAGGTTTTGAGATTGATCTGACATCCCATACCCTCAAATACTCATCGTAGCAACCAGTGAATAGGGTATTAGGGTCACTAGGGCTCTTCACTATGCAACAAATACCCATCTTGTGAACCTTGGTATTCTGAAATGCCAACTTAGGACTATCCCGCAAATCCCAGCAACTGAATTTGCAGTCATCCGAACCAGTGTATACCAGTTGGGGTTGGTGGATATCAAAGGAAGTTGCCCAAAGCTCAAAATCATGTGCCTTCCATTCTTCTCGTATTTCTATTTGGGACTCTGATAAGGAAACTATTGAGGCAGATCCATCAGAAAGCCCAACTGAGATTGATGTGGCCGACGGGTTCCAATCAAGGCAAAGGCACATGGAGGAACTGATTTTTTCTCCATTTTTCTCTTTCAAGAAACTCCCTGCATCAACATTTAAAATAAGACTAGGTACAAATGTAAACACATAGGACAGGTAGAATTTCAGTAAAACTTATACTAATCCACTAGTTTCAATTGAAACAAAAGCTGAAGCGTTTTCATAAACACCACTTTTAAGTTATTATAAAGTAAAAAAATTATCAAAAAATAAAAGTATGAGAGAAAGAGAGAGAGACCAACTTAGACTCGGTTTGGATTGAGAGTTAGTCCCAACTCATCTCATCTCATCATTACAATTTTTATAAATTCTCGCATCTCAACTCACTATCCAAACCTATCTTAATGGCTTTCATTATTAAAAAAATTTCAACATTTTGAATTTTCTTTTTTTTTTCTGTTCGTTTTCCTTTCCATTTCTTCACGCTTTTAGTTACAAGTACTTATTCCTTTCCTCACCGCTTTCTGACAAACAAAGGTATCACTGAATTATGTTATACAAGTACAAAGCACACCTTCTATTCCATCTGAACGTCTCTCAAGATTGTAAGTTCTCAAACAACCATCAGCATCTGCTTGAGCTAGCATAACACCCACGTTTCCCCCAACGGGGCTCCACTTCATATCAAATATGCCTGCTGTTCCCACGCGATGGAACAAATCAAGGCAACCCATGTTAGCATCTGCATTGAAGAGTGATATGCTCCCGGATCGACTGGGCAAATCACCCTCTTGTAGCGTGTATGTTGAAGCGGCCAGAACATCATGGTAAGCATCGTGCGGACAAAACTCCACACAATCAGCATTTCCATCTAGATAGCAATGTGCCACTTCCATACCTAAATTTAGGACAAAGAGATCCTTAACAATAATATCCCGGAAAAGGAAAACAAATTTTTTTATATAGATATACACAGATAGACATTTCATCGAGCAGCTTATGGACCAAATGCAAGGAGTTAACAAGTAGAGACAATGAGGTTTGGCAGGAAAAACATAAATCTTAATCAATACGATAAGCATGGATGTTTACAGAGATCTTATGCTAAGAGAGAGATCAAAAGATAGATTTGTGACCGTTATGTTGGTTGGAGATAGGAAGTTATTCCGGACCGGAGTTGAGTTGTGTCAAAGGAACTTCCTGTGTTTCGTATATCAGTTTCTGCTACATACAGGCATAGCATGCGGAGCCCTGTGCACAACGTTGACGTGGTGTTTATTAAAAAGAATAAGAAACAAGCAAACGGAGAAGAAGCGCAGTGACCTTCGTTCAGCTCTCTTCGTCTCTCACATTACTCTCACCTCTCTTCCTCGACCTATGGTTCTTTCCCAAACAGACCTATATTTCTAGTCATTTTGGGGGAAAAAAAATAAAGCACCTTTCTCCGTCTGATGTGCTTGACATAGTGCCGATTGAGAGCATTCTTAGGGCAGGTTTGGAGTATGGGATGAGACACAAAATTTTCATTTCATCTCATCTTATCATTACACATTTTTCAAATCCTCATATAAAATATAATAAACAATTTAATTTTTTCAAATCTCAATTCACATTTTTTAAATCCCAATACAATAATAATATTAAAACATAATATTTTAAACTCTCAAACAAAACACAAAATTCTTATCTCACCCCCCAAACCTGCGAGGCATCATCGATATTAGCTAAAATTAAATGACATTTTTTATAAATATAAGAGAAATTTAATTTTTAGTTATTTTATTCATATAAGTTTTTACATTGAAATAACTATTTTTTTATTATATAACAATAAAATAATATAATATGAATTTGACTTTGACTATTCACATCAAATCTCTATATTAGATTATCCATTTAATTATTATATAGTAATAAGTAATTAATAATTTCAAAAATATTTAATTTTTTAATTATTAATTTATTTTATTTTATCATATTTTATTATTCATAATATTATATATTAATTACTAATCATATTCTAATTAAATTATGGATTAAAAAAATTATATTTGGTCAATTTTCATTTAATGTTATTACCACAAACGTCTAATTAAACTTACCTAAAATTCTATATAAATGTCATAATTACAATCAATCCAATATTTTATGAGTGCTACCCGCCCCTACGGTGGGGGCAGCCCCCACCCCGCCCCTGCATGGGCAGGGGGCGAATTTCTTCCCCGTCTCCCTCTCCCAGAGTGTGGGGGCGAGGGACCCCGTCTAGGATAACGAGGTGGGAGGGTCATCCGTCCACCCCCTACTAGGCCAAAGGCCCAGAAACTGATGAAATGGGCCTAAAATGGGCCAGAAACAACTTCTGTGCCATTTTGGACCCATAAAAATAGAAGTTTTTTTTTTAAAAAAAAAAAGTTAAAAAAAGAAAAAAAGGTACATAAATAAAAATAATATACATATAACACAAATTTATATAATTAAGACTCTAATGAAGTACTACTATAGACTACAAGTCTACTACCTAATAAACTAATAAATAATAATAATAATTAAGCTATTACAAATTTATAAAAATAAAATTGAAAGTTTAAACAATTACAAAATTACAAAGGAAAAAGTGTCCAAGGGACATTGTATCAACATTACAAAATTACAAATCAAATACATAATACGTACAACTGATTCAAATTTCAATATTCTAAGAAATTAAGAATCTAAAAATAGAGCCGAATTGTTTGAGTCTTTGACTATGACATTTGGGGCGGCCGGATGGGTAGTCTTTTGAAGCTTGAGCACATATTCATATTGCAGTGGATGTAGACATCGTCTGAGTGTCTCATGTGTTGCTACAACAATCAATACTAAAATTAATACTGATGAAATCGAAATGAATATAAATAAATCAAAATAATAAAATAAAAATAACAATTATCGGATGGTTCAGATCCAGACTGATCACCACCCTCTTCATTGATCTCTTTAAAATCTAAAACACCTGGAACATAAATATCATTTCCCATCGTCCAACTCTGTGTGCATATCAATGCATCCACAGTTGTAGGAGACAATGAACTATAGAAATGATTCAATATACGTCCTCCGGTACTAAAGGCAAACTCCGAGGCAACGGTGCTAATAGAGATGACCAACATACAACCGGCAATCTTAGAAAGGATGGGATATTTCTTTAATGCTGCCTTCCACCATCCTAATATATCAAAATCATCATCATCTTGAATAAAATCCCCTAAAAAATAATTGTCCAACTCTGAAACCACCTCCTTAGATTGACGGACTAGTGTGGGATTATGTGCGATGGGTCTTAGTCCATACCAATCTATGCTTCTTTGTTGCCCCGGTGTCTGAAGGAGGTGTTGGGGTAGGTGTAGTAGATGCAGTACCACCCTTAATTGCATTAAACTCATCATATAATTTATAAATGGTATATCGGGCCATCTCACCAATAAGATCAGTCCATGCCTAATCATGTGCAAGTTCCAAACCATATAACATGCCTGAAATTTTCAGAAGGGGATCAAGAATAACAGTCACATATAACAAAATATTTAGTCTAGTCAAATCTCCCCAAAACTTGTCATATTTGACCCCCATGGTCAATGTCATCCCCCTCATCCTTGGATTGGAACCCCTACACATGTCGTCTAATTCTTCTTTCACCCTACATATTTGTTGACAAAATTCATGGGATGTATGGTGCAAAAAAACAGATAACTTCAATGTGACATCGTAAAAAAGTCAGAGAAAATCAACAAAAGTAGAAACTACCTCTCAATCATCATCATTAGGCTTTCGTAAACCTCTGTGCTCATCAAAGTATTTGACATATTGAATGCCTTCATCACCCAATAATTGAAATGTTACCTTATATTCTTGAGCTGCCTCCAACATCAAGAAGGTTGAGTTCCATCTAGTAGGAACATCAGTACAAAGACCATTCTTTGATGTTATACCCACAGTCTTCGCAGCAATCTTGAATTTCTCCAATCTAGAAGGAGAATACCTCACAAATTTCACAGCCAATCTAACTCGTGCAACTGAGTCATCAACATCTTTCAATCCCTCAGTCACAATTAGATTCAAGATATGTGCAGAACATCTAACATGCAAATATTCACCACCCAAGAATGTCTTATTTGCCTCTCTAAAATAATTTTTCAGATATCCCAAGGCGACATAATTAGACGAGGCATTGTCAACCGAAACTATTAAAAATCGTGCCAACCCCCACTCCTTTATTGAGGCCTCCAAGGCCTTCTCAATCGTCTCACCATTGTGATAAGTTATTTGACAAAACTTAATAATCTTTTTATAAAGAATTCAATCAGAATCAATGAAATGAACAATCAAAGACATAATTGAAATTTTGGACAGAAGTCCAAGTATCGGTAGTGAGGCAAACTATCAAACCCGCCAAATGGCCCCTCAAAACATCTTTATCTTTTCAGTACATCTTTTTAATATTTTTTGCCACAGTGTGACGAGAAGGAAGCGTAAATCCAGGTTCTAATTCTTCGACAAATTCTTGGAACCCTCTCTCATCCACAAACTGAAAAGGTAGCTCGTCAATGATAACCAAACGAGCTAACTTCCTTCTGCACTCATCAGCATTATACTTCGTATACCCCTTCAACGTTGGACCCCCACTACTCTCATCCGCCATTTTTTTTAGTCCAATTTCTAGTCTAGATTGACTCTTCGCCAATAAGGATCTTAATATTGAACTCTTCTTGCATTGTTCCTCTAGATGGACCTTTAACTGGGACGTACCATGTTTCCTATAGTGATATCCATATATTTTCCCACAACAATTACATTTAGCTTGAGGGTTATTAGGGTCACCACCCTCTAGTTTGGTAAAATGAGACCAAATTCCGGAAACAAGTTTCTTGCTTTGTGTGGCTTGGGGGCGGGGCAAGGTGTACTCCTACTCTCAGGGGTTGGAGTAGGGTTAGGTTCTGGAGTATGGGTACTGGTAGGGGCCGGGGTACTGGTAGGGGTAGGAGAGCTATCAGTGAAATCCCTTTGAGAATATATTCCTGATTCCACAACACAATAAAAAATTATAAAATCAATTAACACACTACATAAGAAAATCATAATAATACACCACACATGAAAAAATAAGGCAAAGTGCAAAGCCAACACAATTTAGGAGTTTTTGATTGAAACCCCTAAATCAATTTAATTTAGGGGTTTCAATTTTAGGAGTTTCGGATTGAACCCCTAAATCAATTTAGGGGTTCAATCCGAACCCCTAAATTGATAGAGGGGTTTTGATTCCTAAATCAATTTAGGGGTTCAATCCGAAACCCTTAAATTGTTCAATCCCAAATCCGAACACCCAGATGCCAGAAATAGTATACAAACTACAATATTAAAAAAAAAAAAAATACAAACAAACAAAGAATCAAACACATACACAAATTTCTCCACAGCACACAAATTTACAATTATTTCCTTCCTCAAATCTCCAATCCAAAACTAAAAAAATAAAATCTAGGGTTTCGGATTTCTTACCCTGTAGTGGCAGCGATTTGCGAAGTTTTAAAATAATATCGTCAGAAGGTGGAGTGACTGGAGTCCCGGTGGTGCTGCTTGAGCCTCGTGCAGTCGTGCGAGAGAGTTGTTGTGATCAAGCGAGAGAGACTGAGAGAGCGCGAGAGAGATCGAGACAGAGGTCAGAGAGAGTGAGTCTGAGAGTGAGAGAGAAGAGACTAGAGAGTTTGAGAAGGAGAAATGGAGAATGACGCGGAGGGAAGGGGGGCGAGGGGTACCTTAACTAAAAGTGAAACGACAATGTTTCACTTTTAATTAAGGCTTAACTAAAGTCTAAAAATGAAACGGCGCATGGACAAAACGGCGTCGTTTCACTTACTTATGGGTTTTTTTTATGTATATATATAATTTTAATTATATATATATATTAAGCGGGGCAGGGGAAAAGCGGAGCGGGGCTTCGCCCCCTCCGTCCCCCGCCTCCACAATACTCACACCCCGCTCATGCGGATCAAAACCCCCACCCCACATGGGCAGGGGAGGGGCAAACGGGGCGAGGCAGCGTGGTACGAGGCCCCGCTGCCCACCCCTACAATATTTCTCATCCAACTATATTTTTTTTACAAAATTTTCTTCTACCATATAGTTTTTTTTGCCAAACTTTCTTCTATCTAACAATCATATCTACTAAATTTTTCATCCAACCATCTTCTTTTACCAAACTTTTTTCTATCAAACAACCATATCTACTCTATTTCCATTCAACAACATCCACAAAATACAGCTTCATATTTCCACAAAATACATTCAGGTCTTACATCCACAAAATACATTGGTAGGACTTCATATTTCCACAAAATATATCTACGTCTTACATGATACATCCACAAAAGAGAATTCTATTTCCACAAAGGGAGCACAAAAGAGTCATCTACTATGTGGCTGCCCAGTCACATATTTTCAGCATATGTGACTATGCAACCACTAACATCAGCACAAGAAAGTCTACTACATTGTTATGCATTTACACTAAAATCAGAAGTGTTTGAAAGTAGTCATGTTGCATTGCATTCATACCATCTAGCTAGCAAATTACTTACACATTGGCAGCTTTGTGTATATGTAAATTACTTACACATTGGTAGCACAAATTATTCCTATTAGATAGCAAATGCACGCTGGCTAGCAAATCACTGCCAGTATAAACACTGCCAGCTCTGTGTATATAAACACTGCCAGTTAGATAGCAAATTACTTACACACTGGCTAGCAAATTACTTACACACTTCTAGCTCTGTGTTTGTTTATGAGCTGGTCTAAATCAAATGATTCAACATGTTCTTTTATATTGAAATGGGTTAACTTTTAGTTAGGAATTTCCAATAGTATCTTGGTCAACAAATTAATTAAAAGATGAATTTAAGGTGTTGATTTGTTATTTCTATAATCCTTGAATCAACTGTTTTTCCACAAAATATAAATAAAACTCAATAAACAATGTCTCATCAGCTTAATGGGGTGAAAATGGAATAAGAATATAGGTATATGGCACATAACTCTTCCGAACATAAAATACCTTAAATATATATGATCTAATATCAACCTCCATAATATACACACATATACATATACATATGGTATTGTCTGATGCATTTGAATTCTCCCATTCATGTGATCATTTTGTTCCCATAATATACATATACACACGCATACATATACAAGGCGTTCAAATGACATATGGATCGTGTTTTGGACAAATGACATCTGATTTTTTTTTTCAAGGCATTCAAATGAGCAGTGAGTATATTGTGTTTTCCACCCCCGATTGGTTCAGTTGAAAAGATCATAAGATTCTAATCGAGCTTTGGGATCAATTGCATTCTCAATCATAAACAGAAACAGAAATCTCTCAAACTAATGTTCTGCCTTTTGTCTTTTGCTTACATGCAACCCCTCAATCATAAACAGAGACAGAAAATGCAACCCCTCAACAGCTAAACCCATCCACAATCAAGATTAGGGTTTGGAGAAGAGAAATGCGAGGGACAGGGAGGTGCATTAAAAAGTTAAGGATCATTAAGAGAATGGAATCATATACGAAGAAAGAGATTACCTGAGTTTCGGAGAAGTAGATCGGCGAGAGAAAGAGGGGTTTTGGTTGTTTCCGATGAAAGTAGGAGTGCAGTGGTGCGGTGCCATTGTTGCCGACGAGACGTGGGGTGGTGGTGCAGTGGTGGGTCTCTCTAGTCGAAGACGAAATACTCGGATTATGGTGGGAAGGGCGTTTGGGTTTTTGAGAGGGAAAGGAGAAAGACGTTGGTAGAAAGAAATTGAGAGAAAAATAATTGATAAAAAATATGTATGAACTTACTTTTAAATTTAGAAATTATTTTGAAAATGACTGTAGTTAAATTTCAATTATTTGGAATTTAGCTAATTTATTGTGATCACATTTTATGTTCTAATAGCTAAATTTTAGCTTTTAACTAATCCATTAAGGATGCTCTTATGGCTTATGTATAAATTTATAATAATTATTTAAAAAATTATTCAAAAAATGAGTTTCATGATTATGTAAAAGAACATGTAAAATATAAATTGCTACAGTAATCCGCTATATATTGTGAATATTGTTCATCATTTAAACAATTTCTTAATTATTTATACCTCATTTATTCCTTCATTTTCTTATACTTTTACATTTCAATACAAATTATTTTTATTGTTCATCATTTAAAACACCCTTATTTTATTTTTTTTTCTAAAAAATATCTTGGAAATATTATTTATCCCAATTTTTTTATATTTTGATTTTATTTTTAATTTTTATTTGGCTTATATATTTTTATTTTGTGGGTATAGGACTGAATTATATTACATTGTATATAATAATATATTGCAAATATAATAGATATATATATATATATATGGGTATTACAAATTTATTGGTAGAAAGGAAATGTTTAAAAAGAATAAGAAAATATTATTGAAATGATATGATGAAAAAAATAGATAAGATGATATATGATTAAAGATGTTAAAAAAATACTTTAAAATAAAATAATAATAAAAAGAAAAATTCAAATACACTATAGAGTAGTAAAATAGTGGTAAGAGGATAGTAAATCTATCATTATCCTTTCTTTTTATATCAGTGAAAAATTTGCTCTGAACGACGTTTGTGTACACCACCCCAACTATTTCCTTTGTTTTCTCGAAAAATACAGCTAGCGCTTATTCTTGCCAAGAAGTCTCACCATCGCAGGAGCTTAGGGTTAGGTTTAGGTGAAGTTTGAATAACGAGATGAGTTAAGATGAGATGAATTCAGATGAATTGAGATAAGAATTAAAAATTAAATAAAATATTATTAGAATATTATTTTTTAATATTATTTTTGTTTTGAAATTTTAAAAAAAAATTAAATTATTTATTATATTTTGTGTATGAATTTGAGAAAATTGCAGCAATAAGATGAAATACTTTCTTTTATCTAAGCCGGACCTTAGGTTTATGTAATGCTTTGTGAAATGGACTGGGAATGCTTGTCGAGCAGAGGAGAGGGGAGGGGAGTAAGGAATCAGCTAAACGCATCGTTTCATGGTGCACAATTCTTTTTTCTTACCCATCCCAGGGGCTAAATGCCACGTTTCATTTAAGCCACGTAGGTTGTCGTGCGCACGGCTTGCCCATTATGATTGAGTTTAGACCTCTTTCTATTAGTATATATTTTGGTCAAATGTCAAAACTGCCCCAACCTATTTTCCCTCCAACGATTATCCCTCCAGTGACAGAACTCTCAGCGATTCATCATCATGGCTATTCTTCTCTCTCGTTGCAATCGAGTTGTAGAAGCTGCACCAATTAAAGCTTCTTTTAAAAAAAAAAAAATGAAACTGATCTTTATTGCAAACTGAAGACTTACAACATCTCACTGAAAATAGTGGACTGAATATATAGAGGAAAATCTTCCAAAACATACACGTCTTCATCAAGATTAATAGCATCTCTAGCTAGATAATGAGTAGCCATATTAGCACATCTATTAGTGTGGATCACTGACCAACTAACAAAGGAATTTAGGATTTTTCTTGCATCTTCGATCAATAAGCCCCCTAAGCTCCAGTCTGTACTAGCATTCTTCAGCATATTAACTACCTGCAGCGCATCCCCCTCTAGAATGATCTATTTAAGACACATTTGTTTATAAAAACAGTTGCTACCAATAGTGCATATGCTTTTGTAGTGAAGGAACTTTCAGTTAGTTTTCTAGGAGTTATAAGGATGCCAAGAACCTGGCCCTTAAAGTCCCTAACAATCACACTAATGCCAATTCTGCCATCTGCATTTTTAGTAGTTGCATCCCAGCTTAGCTTGTAAACTCCCTCTGTTGGTTTCGACCATCAGATTGGTGATTGAACCAAACTAATTGGCTCCTTTTAGGGCAAGTTAGTAGAGTTTTTGAACAACAACAGCTCATCTCTTGCATTCCTGAGAAGAAAGGTTGGGTGCTTGAAGCCTTTCCCATTTGTGAATTCATTTCTTCTTGCCCATATTAGCCTAGTGGTCATAGTAGCCTCCTCAAGCTCATCCTGCTCTAAAATTTTAACCATTTGGTCCAAACATCAAAAAAATACTCACTATGGCACACCATCTTGTGAATTTTTCTGCAACTTTGGCTCCAAACATCTCTAGCAGCTCCACAATCCCATACATGACTCGAATTTTCTGACTCCAATCCACATATAGGACACACACTATCCTCAACCACTCTTCTCTTCACTAGATTAGAAAGAGTGAGAAGTGCTTCACTACAAAAGCACAGCTCCACTCCTCTCATTATTAGTATGCATCCACACAAGCTTGTCTTCCCTATCCCTAATGCTAATTGGAATGGACTTGATCAAATCCACTTCCTGAGAAGAAAATAAATGTTGTAAAGAGTCTTCTTTCCATGATTTCATCTTAGAGTCTATTAAGTCAGCCACCAATTCAAAATTCTCATGATCCACTCTAGGTGTTACAACTCTATAAGAATGGGATCTTGGAACCTACCTATCTTCCCAAATTTTCACTCTTTGACCATTGCCAATTCTCCAAAACAGACCCTTCTTTAGCAACTTCTTACCAGCAAAGATGTTCCTCCAAGCATAAGAAGGTTCATACCACAATTTAGCTCCCAACATATCCACATTGTTGAAATATTTCTGCTTGAAGACTTGTGCAATGAGAGAGGTCGGATTCTAAATCATCCTCCAGCTTTGTTTGGAAAGCATGACAATATTAAAACTTCTAAAGTCTCTAAAACCCAAACCACATTTATCCTTGGAATGGCTTACTTGGTTCCATTTAACTCATTGAATCTTCGAGTGATCTTCATTATAACCCCACCAGAATCTTTTCAGGAGCATATTAAGCCTTTGGGTAATTGAGACAGGAAGAAGAAAGATTCAAATAGAGTATGTAGGAATTGCTTGAAGTACAGCCTTCAGAAGCACCTCTTTACCAGCAGTTGAAAGGAATTTTGTTTTCCAATTAGAAATCCTAGCCTAGGTTCTGTCAATAAGAGAATGGAAAGTAGCTGATTTTGATTTTCCCACCATAGCAGGTAGCTCAAGGTACTTCTCAAAAGAGCCATAATATTTCACCCCAGCCATGCTTAGAATAGAGTCTTTTGAGTAACTTTAGAAGTATTCCTGCTAAAAAAGATTAAGGTCTTCTCTTTGCTTAGTACTTGTCCTGGATCGTGTTCATAAATCTCTAGGATCCGAGACATTCTGCACCATTCATAGGCATTAGCCTTACAAAAGAGAAGGCTGTCATCTGTAAAAAACAAGTGATTGATGCTAATAAGGCCCTTTCCAATAAGGACACTAGTAATACTGCCACAAGCTTCAACCTTAAATAATAGAGAAAACAAGGCTTCTGCACAAATAATAAACAGGTAGGGAGAGAGTGGATCTCCCTGTCTGATTCCCCTAGATGGAATGAATGCTTCTTGGGGCTCGCCATTGATCAATATTGAATAAGACACTGATGTGATGAAAGACATTATGAGAGAGTCCCATCTTTGATTAAAGCCCAATCTGAGCATCAATACTTCAAGAAAATCCCATTCAACTCGATCATAAGCTTTACTCGTGTCAAGCTTAAGTGCCATATAGTCTGTTTTCCCTTTCATCCAAGAGTTCATTGTATGGAGTCTCATAAGCCACTATAATGTTGTCAGTTATAAGCCTTCTTGGAACAAAAGCACTTTGATTCAAGTAAATGATCTTAGATAGAACATATTTAAGCCTATTAGCCAGTGTTTTAGAAACTATTTTATAAATCACATTGCACAAGCTAATGGGCCTATAGTCAACCAGACTCTTTGGTTCCTTATTTTGGGAATGAGGGTGATGAAGGTATCATTGACACCTTTAAGGGTCCCACATTGGTTGAGAATATAGAGAGTGAAGTTACAAATATCCTTTCCAACTACATCCCACTGACATTGGTAGAACTGAGCTGGAAAGGCTAGCCCAATGGATTCATTTGACAAAAAAATTCCCTAACTTCCTCTTCAAAAAAATTCCCCCATCTGACGCCCTCTACATCAACATCTAGGGCTGTAAAAATAAACCAGATAACCGGAAAATCGGTCCGGACCGGTTGGTTCGGTCTGGTTTTGGACCAGTTCGGTCCGGGACTAGTTCCTCCATTTTAAAAATCAATCATTACCGGTCCGGTCTCAGTTTTATGTTTTCTAACACCGGACCGGTTCGCATATTTATATATTTTTAATTAATTTTTAATATTATATATAATATTTTTATATTATATATAATTTTTATAAATTAGAATCATATATGAAATAATGTTATACTGTAATTTATAACATAAAATTTTAATCTTAAACATGAACATTTATTTGATCATATGTTTTAAATATAAAATATATATTAATTACATTTTATGACTTAATAAATTCTCAACATATTCATTTTGATAAATATATTAGTAATGCTAATATACATTAATATATTAAGTACTATATTATCACTAACATATAGTAATAGTACTATACCAATAGTATTATTATATACTAATAGTATTAGTGTATTACTAATATTTATATATATTAATATATATATAAGTACAAGAGATTAGAGATTTAATATATATTAAAAACCGGAAAACCAGACCGAATCAGTAAAATCGGAAGTACCGGCTTAGGAGGGTAACCAATGTGATCTTGGTTCTTGAAAATACAAAACCGGTGTATACTAGTTCGGTCTCAAAATTTATCCAAAAATGGACTGGTTACACCCCTATCAACATCAACTTCTACCACCTCGCCAATCATTTTTCCAATCTGCATACCTACATCTCTGGTCATGCCCCAAAGCGGTATATTATGGATTTGAATCCACATGAATTCCTTGTTGAACACTATTTCTTTTGGAGCAGAACAACCATCAAAAGTGTTAAGGTATAGCAAGTTTTGATCAAAAGCCCATGGCCTGCCTCTCTGGACTTTCTGCAAATCTTCTTCATTATGAAACTCAATCGAGAACATGTTGGCACCAAGTTCTTTGAACAACACTCCTCCCTTCGGTTTCCATACCTTTAATATTGTGGCCTTGAAAGCTTCCCTATTAATAAATCTGTCTGAGACAACCAGACTTATCAAACTTTATTTTCCTCATCTCCTAACCACTGCATCAACAGTGATGTCAAAAGTTTTTGTTCAGCCTCAGTCAATCTAAGACTACCCCACTTATCCAGGATTTCATCAGCCATGATACTTTCTACTACTTTTAACAAAAAACCAAAAACATATACTTCCTCCTAAGTCAAAAGACTAGATGACAAACCTTGCTTACAGCAAGAGACAAAACTCCTCAATGAGAGCTAGGGGACCTCCGGTTTTTGAATAATTTGCTCCAATTAAAGCTAAGCTCACGTTAACAAATAAATTAGCTGTATATGGGGCGCTACAGACAAAGGAAATGAAAAACAAAAAGTAAAGATGCAAATTCAATCGATAAGAGTAAAATCCAGAAAGAATAAATCACCAAAAAACCAACTTATACACGAAACTCCAATTACATGTACAAAATCCAGTAGACAATCACCCAAATAAATTAACTGTATATTGGGTGGGGTGCTACAGACCAAGGAATTGGAAAAAACAAAAAACAAAGACGCAAATTCAATCGATAAGAGCAAAACCCAACAAGAAAAAATCACCCAAAAACCAACTTAAACACGAAACTCCAATTACATGCACGAAATCCAGTAGAAAATCACCCAAATAAACAATAGGTAGCAAAGAGAAACAAGAAACCCTTGGCATACGGTAGACCCACTTACTAGATGGAAGCAACGAAGCTTGCGGGTTTTGAAGATTTCGAAACTGAAGGGGTGTTTCTGAACCCTTGAAGAGGGAAGGGGAAGGGGTGGGGGAAGTTTAGCAATGAAACGATTCGTTTTATCCTAAATAAAACGATTCGTTTCATTTTTATGTGCGTGAGAAGTCTCTATTCGGGCCTACACCTAGAATTTTTCTTAGGCTATGGTCTTTTATTGTTGGACCTATTTATTTTATGGACTATGCTACTGTACAACCAACACTTACAGGTGGCGTGACTGCTTATCATTTTGTTTTTTTTAAATATATTTTAAACATTCTTTAATTATTTTAAAAAATACATAAATTCATTATAGTAACTTTTTAAAACATTTAAAAAAAATTATAAATAAATAAATAAAATACACATGCGGTCAAACCTATGGGACAAACCAGCATTTTCCTTATTAATTTCTCAATTGGAATAGGCTACAAATTCTAGTTCTCATAGGCAGTAATGGTGATTTTCATCCTTATTTTTCTCATTCTAAAAAGAATGACAATTCTAAATGGTCTCACTAATATTATATTTTATATTTCTATCTCGTTTTCATCCCACTTTATAAACGTGACACTGCTCATTACTCTTTAATCATCTCTTAATTTTTTATAAAAAAATAATAATTTAAAAGTTGATTAGCAGTATCATCTCATTATAATTTATAGCGGGATAAAAACGAGATCATGGCGTGATATATAAAATCTTCACTCAATAGGTTCCGAAACTAATTGAAGAAAGGATAATCCCAAGATGGGCCTCCAAACCTATTGAAGAGAGAAAATAATGGGCCCCAACCAAAATAAGAGAGAATCCCAATATGAATTATTCTAAACCCTTGGCTATCATTATAAGAGTATTTTCATTGGCTTAACTAAATTAATCTTTAAAATTTAGTTAATATCATACTTTTTTAATATTTTTTCATTCCATTTAAATTCAATCCTTACATTAAATTAACCATTTACTCTCTATATAATAATAAAATATTATTAATTAATAAGTTTTTTATTTAATTTATTTGTATCACATTTTATAATTTTACTAATTTAATATTAATAATTATTATTCTAATTAAATTAATATTAAAAAAATCATATTTTCAAAGGTCATTTAATGCTAATAACCAAAAATTGAGATTAAACTTATCTAATATTTTATTTATATTTCTTATTCACTAACCAAATATCTCGCAACATGCCCATTTCAATGTCAATAAAAAATCTGCACTTACATAAACACCTACAAGTGGTTTGAGTGAGAAATTAGTATTTTAATATTTAGTAAATCAATTGTGGTTCTCTAAATTGTTTTAGAGATGCCCAATTCAATGTGGAGTATTTTTGGCACAGATTATCTAAATTTTAGCCATTCTTCAACTTTGACTAAGTCAATAAGGATGCTTTAAGAGAGTTCAAAAACTAGTTAAAGAGGGAAATCTTAAACGACCATAAAATCATCTTCTTGATCACTAACTAGTGCAACGTCGATCAGATTTAGGTCATATTCGAATACAGAAACAGTTTCATCTCATCTCATCTTATCATATCATTACAATTTTTTTAAGTTTCTATATAAAATATAATAAAAAATTTAATTTTTTTAAATCTTAAAATAATAATAATATTATAATAATATTTTATTTAATTTTTAATTTTTATCTAAAATATCACATATCATCTCACTATCGAGCTACTGGACAAAATTGCACACAGAATCTAGCAAGAGGGAGGACGAACCTCATCATATCAAAAGTGAAATCAAATTATCAAAGTATGTCTATGGATACATGGCATTTATGGTGATCGTGACGGCGGACTAGAAACTCCATTTGACATGCACAAATATGCTGTTAAAAGATTGTCATTTGTCGGGTCATGTATACCCCTGACAACACGTGTACCATGAGAAAAGAAAATTATTTCCTCTGGAAAAAAAAAAAAAAAAAAATCCAAAACATAAGATAATGAATCATATTAATATGGATAAAAGATATTTATAATTATAAATTAAGTAATTATTATATAATCGTTTAAAAAAATAAATAAAATATATATTCATATAAAAAAATTAAACTTTTAAAAATAAATTTTATTATTTTTAAAAATAATTAAATAATATTTACACATTTCATAATTATACGTAAAATTAGGCCTTAATATGCATCTGCGCGACTAAGACCAAGTGGGTGCCAATGGCATCAACAGCATAGTGTTGCAAAGCATTAGGGCTTGGTCTTTGCAGACCCACAACGACTGCAATAGGCCCAAGTCGAGAATGAGACTTTGAATTCTGACTCTATTTTCTACAACAAACCTAAGGTAAAAGGAAGATTCACTCGACCTAAGACAAACACTTAGTGAGCAGGAGAAAGAGGACCCAACTCAAAGTTTTAAGAAATTTTCTATGCTAAGAACAATATGCACTAAGATGATATTCCAAGTTATAATAACACTTTGTATCTAAGAAAGTTTGATATGTTTGGAACATAATAGGTATTTGGAGTATTTAATTTGGACTTTAAAGAGTTCATGCTGATAGATAAGCATGAAAAATGAAGCAAGTCCCGTTGAATTAGACCTTTGGCAGTGGTTGAAACGACAAATTCGATCTAATGCATTATTCGTTTTATAATTAAACAAGATCATAGAATTGGCAAAAGTAGAATTATAAAGTTAATTAGAATGAAAGTCGGTGTGGTTTTTCTAATTTGGCCATTGTTGTGTTGTGGGATGAGATGATCAAAGGTTCGAATATGAGACAAAATGTAGTGACATTCTTTGCAAATACAAATGATACCAATTTCGCATACAGATTATTATATATCCCTTTTTATTTTTATAATATGATTATATTCCAAATTAATTCCTCTCTAGTCCTTTTGTGATATGGGAATTGCTTATGGGGAAATCTATTTTTAAACTTTTAGGAATCGTTTGTTTTTATAACTATTTTCATCGCATCTCATATTATCATTACAATTTTCTTAAATTCGCATATAAAATAAAATAAATAATTCAATTTTTTCAAATCTCAAAATAAAAATAATATTCGATTTTAATTTTCATCTCAACTCATCTTATCTGTGAAAATAAACGAGTCTGTCTTTGGGAAGAGAGTTTCTTACCCTCATTCGGCCATCTACTTTGTTGAACCATTTAATTTGCCTTCATTGTTTTAGGGTTGTGATATAATTTATTTATTATATTTTGAAGAAAGTCGTCAATAATGATAGTATTTATTTATTTAAATGGTATCGAAGATTGACTGACTGCCTTCAGTCCAAAAGTTATGCTTTATTACTTCCTAGTAATAAACAATGTAAGTGGCAGTAGTCATGCACCATCATGCATGGAGGTCCACCAACCATTTAGAAGATCATTTTCAATTCAATTCAACTTCATCGTCATCTTCTAGTAATATTGCAAGTAATTTCTTGTTACTTTTCGAGAATTATACCGTCAACGCGTCTATAATTAATAAATCTGTGCAAGATTTGAGGTTCGCGAGAGTCAGAAACAGAACCTATTTTGATTATGTCCAAAATTACAAGATCTTTCGTTTGAATGGTAGACTTTAACTGATTACGTATTCACGACAAGTAAAGTCTAACAATGTATTTTCACACTCATTGTTGCATTTCTTTTTTAAAAAAAGTTTTGTTACTTGTCATTCTCATACACTATATTTTATTTTATTTTTAAATTAATTGAATTATTTTACTCATCATCTATATTATATATTTGATTAGAGTAAAAAATAAAAAAAATGTGATGTCTGGATATGGAGATGATGAATATAATTTTTATTCCAAAAAATAAAGTTTACTTTTCATGTATTAGTTAGCCTTTCATTTGAAATAAAGAAAATAATCATTGAAGTGTTTTATTTCATGATTTTGAATATGGTTACTGGTTAGTAACTTTTATGCTCCAATAATGATTAGAATATAATAACATATAAACTGGCAGATACTCTTCTATTTTAGCACGTTAAAGGGAAAGTGTTTGACTTTTATTATGCTGATAATGATGAAGGAAAAACATGGGATCGGGGGGTGTGGGGCTTAAATAATTGAAAGGTAAATGTATTTGTAGTTTTAGGTTATATTTTTTTTAAAAGTAATTAAATATAAGATTTATATAAAAAATATTATTTTTTAATAATAAATATTATATTTGTTTAAAAAAAATATCTGTAAAGAAGTCTTGAATTGAGAAAAATTATGAGTCTCATGTGTAAAGATGTTTTGAGTTGAGTGATATTTAGTGATTTGATAATTAAGTGTTTAGATGATAGTCTTAACTTAAAATTAGATTGAATTAAGTTTATCTCAACGTTCCAACATCAACTTAAGATGTATATTTTTAAAAAAAATATTTAAATCTAAAATTTGTATAAAAAATATTATTTTTTTAATAATAAATATTATATTTTTTAGCAAAAATACGTGAAATTTACACATTCACTTTATTTAATATGAGAAAATATATTTACAATCGTGAATTGTGTAATCGCTGCTTAATTATTTTGAAAAAAGTGAATAAAATATGAGTTTTACATAAAAAAATTAATTTGTTAATAATAAATTTTAATTTTTTTCAAAACAATTACATAAAATTTATACATTTTATAGTTATATGTAAAATTATTTATTTGATATTACTCTAATAAATTAAGGTTATTGTCTGGAGAATAAATATTGAAGAACTGCGAGTACTGCCTACAGCTACTACAACTGTGCATAAGTGTTTTAGCAGAATCCCAAGAAATTAATTTTCGTCATCGAACGTTACTTTGGTCATTCAATAGTCACGTCTCTCTCTCTCAAGTCACATAGCGTATGTAGTGGGCGACTTCTGATTTTATTTTTTTGGTTTTTTCGAAGTCTTTTTCGCAGTGGTCTTGAACCAAACAGTCAGACAGATACTGATTCACTCACTCTTCCTTGGTGCGAGTGGGGGCTCCTCTTGTGCGTGCATCAACAGCTTCCATCCTGCAAATTTGTGCTCACTCCTTTTTAAAAAAGATAAAACTTATTATTAAAAAATAATTTATTTTTATATAAATTATATTTATTTTTTCTAAAAAAAGAAGTGTGCAAATTTTATTACTACAAATATTATTTTTCATATATATATATATATATTGTCTTGAGAGTTTTATTATTTTTAATTATATTATTAAATTGGTTATATTAATAAATGTGATTGAGGATAAGATAATATTGATGTTTATAAAGATAGCAATACTGTTCTTTTTCGTTGATTTTATTATCTTATGTCACCCGTGTTGATGCAATTCAATTTAAATGATTTCATAAATCAAATATTTATATGGAAAAAACCACTTGCAGTATGTAAGGTAATGAAATTAGGGGTTGTTTGGATACAAAAAAACATATATCTCAACTCATATCATATCATCTAATCATTACAATTTTTTTAAATTCTGACACAAAATACAATAAACAATCAAATTTTTTAAAATCTCAAAATAAAAATAATATTAAAAAATTACATTTTAATAATATTTTATTCAATTTTCATTTCATCTTAACTCACAATTCAAATCTCCCCGAATAATAACATTTATAGTATTCACATACTTTCACGCTGTGTCATTAGTCACGATTGGTAACAAACAAAAAATAGTTGGTGCGATGCATAATCTTAAGCTCTGTTTAAATGCTAAAAGTATATCAGATTATCTATGAATAATAGTGAAATTGTTTGTGAATAGTAGTAAACTGTTTGTAAGTAGTAATGAAGTATTTATGAATAATAGTAAAATTAGTCTGATAATAGTTTAGTTTCCAAACATACACTTAATGATCTTGTTTTAACCTTTTGATAATTTAGGTATATAATATCTTGATATGAATCTTTTAAATATCATGTTATAAATTGGATATTAGTTTGTGAATGCAATTTTTCCCCCTTTCATATATATACTTTCCTTTGTTAACAATCAATTATAATACTACTCGGAGAGGGCGTATGACTAATGATGCAGCCCATAGTTTGGCAAGATTTGCATGGAATCTAGATGATTTGATAATTTGATGGGATTTTTTTTTTTATTGTATTTCACAAATTATTGGATCTGATTCTATGACGTAATTGCTTTGATGAAGAATAAAACACAGTTTCCTTGTTATATATATATATATATATATATATATATATATATATATATATATATATATATGTATATAAACCCTACCCGAAAGCCATACATAAAAGCTAGTTAGGTAAAATGCATTACCTATATAAAAGAGGACTAATCTGGCTAGTCTTACTTGGCATTGTATAGATAAAAAGGTCTCGGTTGGTGAGTCCATGCTAATGTTTTTGATCTTTTTTTTTTTTTTTTTTTTTGTGAAATTCAATAATAGGAAAATAAGAACACAAACCCATCAACGCAAACAACAAGATGCCCTAAGAGAGCATTCAAATAAAAAAGTGTAAAGTCTCTATAAGTGTAGATAAATACAATTATTCATCATAAATTTCGTCATATTCGATTATTTACATTTGAAATCACTTGAAATATATTCATATAGTAATATTATTCTAAAAAATTATAATAAATGATTGTATTAATTTAATAATAACTTTTTGTAAGACAATAATAGAAAGTGCACGAGAAGTAATTTGAGTTTGTAAATTATATGATATTTCAAAGATAATAATAGAATCAATATAGTTCATAAAAATGTGAGTTTTTTTTAATGTCCAAAGACAAGGATGTACCCACAAAAGTTACTAAGAAATAATAGGAAATACTTTAGTCACGAATGAATTATATAAAAGTAATCATACAAATTGATGTGCTTAGATGTAGTTTGTCAGATTGTAAAATTACTTTTATTATAAAATAAATCTAATAAATCAGATAAAATTAAGTCAATTTATGAGATTATTTTGTATAATTACTTTATAAATCTAGCACTACTAAAAAATAATTGTATTCAAACGTACTTTAGTTTGGAAAGAGTTCTGCTACTGGGTACTGATAACTTGATAAGTACATTTTTGTTTTTATTTTGTTTTTATTTATTTTTAAACATTTTTAAATATTTAAAAAATATTTACAAATAATCACTTCCTTAATTATTATTTAAAAAAAAATCACAATCACAATTAAATTATGGTCAACTTAGAGCATTCCCATATCACTGTTATCCCTAAATTATAGGTCAGAATTTAGGGAGAAGCTTAAAACCTCTTATCCTATTTCCTATTTTAAGATTTTGGTTTAGGGGATGAACAATGGTTTCCTAAATACAGTGGTTTCCTAAATATAGGGAATCACTATTTATTATCTAAATCATCTTTTTTAATATTTTATTCTAATAAATAAAATATATTCTTCTTTTAATCAATTACATTTTTTCTTATATTCATATTTATTATAGTTTTAAATAATAATTTTAAAAATAATTTAAATAATTACTAAAATATAAAAATAATAATTTTAAAAATATTATCAAACCCGTAAAAAAATAATTTAAATTTTTGTTTAAAATATTCACTATAGTAATAGTTCAAAATATAAGAAAAAATATTAAGTAGTTAAATTTGCAAATAAAAGTGAGAGAAAAAATTAATAAAGAAAGAATAGAAAAATATTATTTTAATAGAAAAGAGAAATGATAGAGAATGAGATGTAGAAGGTTTTTAAAAAAGAAGTAAAATTTAGGATAAAATTATAAGAAGTGTCATTTTTAATTAAAATTTAAAGAAAAAATTTTCTCTTTGAATGTTGAAGTGAGTTGAGTTAAGATGATAAAATATTATTAGAATATTATTTTTTAATATTATTATTATTTTAAAATTTAAAAAAATTAAATTATTTATTATATTTTATATTAAAATTTTAAAAAAATATAATAATAAATTAAGATGAGTTGAAATAAACTGATGATCTAAACGAAAAGAATAAGATGTGAATGCTTTAAACATTTTAATAAATAAAAAGCCAACCTACGTCAAATTTTGAGTGGAACAAAGCTATCTGCGTCCACCTTGACTCTAGTACATACATGGAAATGGGAGTGGAACACCACGCTCCGCACAAAGAGCGTGGTCCCAGTCGTCTACATGGACTGAACACTGAAAAGAGTGCTCTCTTCTTCTTGTTTGTAATTGTACGCTAAAAATTTACGCTTCCCAAAGAGAAGAGACCACTCACTCACTCTCACACACCCTCCTCCTCCCTTCCCTTCCCTCTCTGCGCTACTATTTTATTCAACTCTCTCTCTCCCACTTTCAAAACACAATTACACCCAGTTTTATACCTCAATTCTCTCTCGTTATGGATGAACTGTACGGACTCCATTCGACCACTACCGACTACTCCGTGCAGCCTTCAATGGATAGCTATTTCCTGACCAATTACCAGTCCTTCCCGTCTCCGGTTGTCGGTTTCGGAGACCGGATGCCAGTCTTTGGGCCAGACCGGTTGTTATCAGGTTCAGCATCTTCGGCCGTGTCTGATGCTGCTTCCATGGTGGCCGAAATTCAAAGAGGAGTTTCAGACGAGGAAGTTTCCGGTGCAACAAGAGCGAAAATTGTCTCCCATCCTCTATATCCTAAACTTGTCCAAGCTTACATCGATTGTCAAAAGGTGAAAGAGCCTCTTTTTTTTTCAGAGAAACGTTGTGTTATGTCTCTCTCCGTTTGGTTCCTGGGAAAACGTACGAAAAGTATTTTTTAATGAAAAAGAAAGAACCTCGTGATATATCATGAAACCGAGTTTTCTCTTAACTAATCGAAAAAGAAAGAACCTCGTGATATATCATGAAACCGAGTTTTCTCTTAACTAATCATTTTCTTGACGTTCGGTTTTTCTCAACCAAACGGAACGTAAAGTACTTAAAAGGAAAGTTGAAGTCGGCCTCTTAGGATGACCGTCGTTTTGACTATCGAGTTGTCGTATTCAGGAACCTCTGGTTGCGTCCTAATTTCAGTGTTAAATTGTTCGTTCCTACTACAGATCCGAAAAAAGTGTGTATACAGTATACGCATATAAATATCGTCCTTTCCAGTTATATATGGGCTTCTAAGCTTCTCCTTTCTTTCTGCCATGGCGGTATTTCCCGTCGTGAATGGGATCAGTAGAGACTGTATTCTTTACCTCGCCACCTGAACATACTTCCCATTTTGGTTTGCCAAAATCCCCCAAAATCACGTATTTTTCCATGGCTTTTTTTTTTTTTTTTTAAATTTCTTTCATATCTTCTAAAGGAAAAAGGAAAGAAGATTTTTTAAAAGAAAAAGAAAAAACAAAGTAGAAGAGGCTTCAGTGGCTTTGCCAAACTTTATTTTCTGTGATGAAAACAGAAAAAAAAATACATTCATATGATCCTACTAGTGGCCGAAATTTGGAGATTTTGTGGTATAAAAATGTAATAGGGTTTTCTTATACTTCTTGTGTTTTTTTTTTCAGGTCGGAGCACCACCGGAGATAGCGGACGTGTTTGACGAAATTCGAAAAGAAAGCAACCTATGTTATAGGGCACCCGTTGCTTCATCTCGCTTGGGTGCCGATCCAGAGCTCGACCAGTTCATGGTCTCTCTCTCTCTCTCTCTCTCTCTCTCTCAGGCAGACACAATTTTCCTTTGCATTGGACCCTAACCCTAACAAAACCTTTTCTAATTTAGCTTGCTGTCTATCTCTCTCTCTCTCTCTCTCTCTCTCTCTGTGAAAATGCCTTATTCTGAATTTCTTTCTTTTATCTTTGTTCTTAAATGTTGTTCTCTTTCTCTTTAAAGGAAACTTACTGCGATGTATTGGCCAAGTATAAATCGGATCTCGAGAGGCCTTTCGACGAAGCTACTTCTTTCTTGAACGATATTGAAACTCAACTCAACACTCTCTGTAACGGCGCTTCCAGAAGCTGCGTTTATGGTCTCTCTCTCTCTCTCTGCCTTCTTTATATATGAAATATGAAAAAATATATATATTTTTTTGCTTTGTCGAAATTTGTGCTGTGTTAATTTTTATATTTTCTACGTTGCTGCATCCATATTGTTGTTCTGGTAGGTTTTCACCTTTTTCTTTGCTATTCCAGTGGATTTACATGGCAACATTAGGTCTTTAGATCGGAAAGAAGAAGATAGGCGCACGTTAGCCAGATATCTTGTGCACGCTAGCACAGGCTCACGTGAAGAACAGTAAAATATACTATCTTTCATAGGTCAAATTCCCTAATTGGCACTGAATATATTACCTGCTGAACAAAACCCTAGAAATGGATGAGACTCTTTTTCTCGGAAAGGTGCCCCTATTCATTTCTGAACAGATGAAGAAGTTTTATTTATTAATGGGTAGATGATAGAAAGCCTTTTCATTTATTTCTCTTTTTGGTTGTTTCGATTTCTAATATCGAATAATTATCTTGAAGACAACAACAACAACATTGCAATCGAGGGCCTCGTAGAAGTAATTGAGTTTCTGGGTTTTGTGTCTCAAGCTTTTTTCTTTTAATTTCTTCTTTTGGTTCTTTTTTTGGAGCCCAAAAATTACTACAGTTATTTTTAGTAATTTTATGTCACTGTGGATCACATTGTTTGAGTGGCAGGTTGTGGATACCATAAGCCTGTGTAGAACTTATGCATCTTTTAAGCTGATTTAGTAATTTACAACTTCATATCAGCTTATATAAAACTGTCAGATCATGCTTGGACGTGCTGCTATCCTTCCTGTTGTTGTAGATATTTATTGACTTGTGTTGGACATTGGTTGGTTAGCTACATCTAGTCTCTCTTTCCATCTTTAGGCTGCTACCAAACTTGGAAATGAATTTCCCTAGGTGGGTGTCAGTTTTCTTACTTATTGTAGATCAATGAATAGTAATTTCTTACTTTTGTTTTAAACCCAGTTTTTGAAGTGGTTCTTGTGAATCTTTCCTTCCTTTCTTATAGTAGTTTAAGGGCAAGGTTGATTTGGTATTTCTTACTTGTTCTAATTCAATGACACGTGCTTCTTTGTGATTTGAAATGATCGTGGTCTTTTGAAATGTAGGTTCAGATCATGAGTTAGTTCATTTCTATAACCGTATCTTATAGATAAAAGGTAATGGTCTTGATGATGTCTGCTTTCAATAACTAGAGAGTTCAATCCAAGGGCAATGATAAAAATGAAACATGGGGAGAGAGCTTAGGACTGGATTAATTCTTCCATCCAAAATGTGGATATCGAGATCGAATGGTTTCTATGACAGAAAAAGAACTTTTGGGGATTTTTTGCTGGTAGCTAGTTTGAAGGTATGAAATAAAAATTGAACCCAAAGGAAATCTTATTTTCTTGTTAAAATCATGCACATCATTAACAAATAGATTCCTAAGAGAATCTTGCATTGAAAACAATTTATCATGTCAGGGTGAAGTACAGTGAGTGGGGTTTCTAAAATATTACATTTGCTCGTGTTTCATTATGGATCTCAGCTTTCTTTGAGACATATCTCTTTTTTTAAGGGACTTGATCACTGTTGATGTCCTACTTTCAAGGCTAGGCAGATGTTAGTATAATTGTAGAATCCATGGGCTTTTGTACTTGGTACAGATGGAATTTGCTACCACAATGTTTACTTTAGTACCACTTTTATCTTGTCAAGCCTATGAGATTGCACATATAGTACGGTCCCAAGCTATTTTTAGCATCACCATGAGAGAAAGCTGCTAATTCATGCAATATTTAATACTAGGGTGGCATGGAGTTTGTGGATTTTGTTTGGAAATAAGAGCCATTGATGTGGAAAGTTACTAATTAGTAAAAGTGGTTCAGACGTGTGAAAACTTTGTAAAGTTTAAATTTCAAAGGAATATATTGCAGACAAGGGTAGCATGGTTGGCTTTATATTGAGTTTTATAATGGTTTGATATGATTTTTGGTGTGCTTGAGCAGGTTCATTGAATTTTTTAGGAGACTAGTATATCTTAGACGTTATCCCTATGTGAACTTTTACACAGAAATGGGATTGACATATGTTACATTAATTGCTTGTTGTTGGCTGTTTAGGAAGTGCATTCTATTTTGAAGGTTTAAACTATGATCTTCTGGTTGATCTGCCACATTGATGCCCTCGTTAAACCCGTTCCACTCCGTCTCACCGTTAACATTATGCTGGTTTTCATATCATCTAAATTATAAACACCCCGCAGGGGGGTGTTTCATTTCATGCCCCAAAAGTGTCCTAGATTGGAGAGACTTGCTTGGTTGTGCCCATCTGCAAATGATTAACGTTTTTTTCCCTTTCTATGGGACATATGCAACTTAATAATCAATCTCCCACTAATAATATTTTTATTAATAGATTAATTTCTCACATATATTGGAAAGCTGTGCATCCTGTATTATTGGTAACCGGTCTTTTTCAAGGAACTAATATCTTTGTTTATTAACTTGTATCACTATATACGATGTAGATTGTCTCATGTATTTATCTTCTCTTATGGTTTGGGAACTTTAGTAATTGAAATTGATGATCTGCCATTATTCCTCGAGAACTAAACTCTCCATCCCTTTGTACTGATCTCCCCGTAGCTACCTCATTTATTTTTCTTCCATCTCCAAATTGTGTTTATGAAAAAAAAAATGATTTTGTGATGGCGGAAGCATCATTATCCCTACAAAAATGATTTTGGAAGGCATTAAACTAATGTTACAAGTATTTTTGCTGTTTGTGTAGAATTTTTATAGGTTTATACATGGTCATGAACTTCCATATGGCAGAAATTTTGTTAGGTTTAAAATTATTTTTGTTTATTCTTGCTATATCCATATATATGTATATGTATATGTATGTGTATGTTTATTTATATATATTATGTGTATAGTTAGGGTTAAGGAAGTTCAGATGATAGATCTCTAGAGGATTATGTGACAAATGAGAGAGAGAGAGAGTGAGAGAGGAGAGAGAGCAGGTTTCATTTGCATATTATTCATGTGTATTAATTATATTTGTGAGAATTAATTACGTTGAAAGGACTGATTTTCTTTATTTATTAATAGTGAAAATAAGGGAGGTTCTTTTTGCATCAACGATCGAGATTTGTTGTTTTCAAAATAAAGTTTCCAATATCGAGTTGTTTATAATCTCTGGAGACTATATTTCATGCATACCTTTCTGCAGTATCTTGACTATATAATATCCAATACCATAACTAGAAAACGCAAAAGAATGCATGAATACAAGCATTAATTAGAATATTGATATAAGTACAATTATTTTACATTCAGCTAATGAATTATAAATGGGTTGCAATTTGTTGACATGCATGATTGAAGTACTAGACAGACAAAGCAGATTAACATGATTGAAATTTTGAACCATGATTTGGGATAAATTAAATAACGATTGGGTAGTAAAGTATTCTGAGTTATTCTGTGAATAGTAGTTAACAATTATGAAAAAAGTAATGATAGAATATTGAATAATAGTGAATAGTAGTAAAAAGTAAGTAAAAAGTAATAATAAAATAATGAAGAATAATGAGGTATTCTCAGAAAATCTGATAATATATCCTTCTGCATGAGACCAAAATGCTAGAGAAACTGTTTTGTACGTTTCAGGTGTTCTTCGATCGACAATGTCTCTGCACTAGTACCCAGTTAGCTAGGTATTTTGCTTGCCTTAGTAGAGGGATTTATTTTTCCCTCTAGCATTCCTGCGAATGAACCCAATTTAATTATGGTATGCGCTGTGATGACTGAAACCAGAATTTTAGATGCAAGAGGAACTTGAAATTAGAGCGCCATTGTTTCTTTCATCCGTCTTTCCTTCTCTTTTTCCCCCCCGGTCTTGCTTGCCCCCTTCCAGATATCTTTTCGTGCTGCTTCAAGTCCCAGTGTGCCGGCCTTTTAATCTGTATATAATTTATATATACATATTATATATATATATATGTATATGAGTATGTTTTAAATAATTTACGCTATTTTTTTCCATACTTTACATATATTTTAAATAAAAGATATTTTTATAAAATACTTTAAAAATACATTCGCCTTACACGAGGTTTGTGGTGAAAATGTGTTTGCTTGTGTATCCTTATAACTCTTTCTCTCTCTCTCTCTCTCAATTCTTGGGTTACGATGTTCTGCAACGTGTTGTGGAGAAGTTGTCCGCGGCCTCGAATTGACTCCCGCAGTTCCCGCTGCTGCCAACTTTACCTGCAGTTGCAAATCTCAGCTCTAGCCATCGACCGACCGCTACTACTCCCCCGCCCAGGAATGTTAACTCTATTGGACAGTGACCGGTCGTCCTCAGCCCGTAGTTTCTCTGTCACGTACCCGCTCTTTCCCCCTGCGATAGTTTCTGTCACAAGGTCCAATGCACTAGTGATCAAATATCTGGTTTTTGATTTTGGTTTTAGCTTTGGAATAAAAAATGGTTGGTAGGGAGGGAATTAAATACCCTGCATGAACAAAAGAATGAAGAATTGTGTCTTGGGTACAGCCGGGATTTAGGGTTTTCTCTCTCGTCTTTGTAAGTTCGGGTGGTTGGTTGAGATAGAAAAAGAAGACTTGAATCCATTTGACTATTTGCTGAAATGGGCCAAAAATCTTGTTTATGTGTACCCTTTATCCCCAGATTTAAGGAAGGAAAGCAACGTATATATCCAGGCCAACGTGAGAAAACTCTAGGTTTTGTCGTCAGAAAGTTGAAAAGAAAGCATGGGCCTGCGGAGATTACCTATATCTTTCACTCGTGCTGTTGCTTTCCTTTTCTCTTTCTCGTTCTTGATTGCTGTACCTTTCAAAGACGCCATTTCCCATTTCCCACTGACTGCGATAGGACACAACGAACTTCCGAATATTTCTTTGTCTGTGTTCAGTCTTCCATCTCCCTCCTCTCTCTCACTTACTTTCTTTTTGCACTTTCTTATTGTACGTAAATATTGGTGTTGGTGGGTCCCGCCCATATTGTTATATCACATCCAAGGAAACATGGGATCCTGCTTCATGAGATAGGTGAGTTTGGTAGACTCTATTATGACTTTAGCTTACTATGTTGTGGGTCAGTGGGCCACTCTTCTTTTCTCTTTTATGTTTTTTATTTTTCATATTTTTACTTATTTTTAATTTTTTTTCCCGGGACAATCAGGGTGCTCCCGCCTCTGTCGGCCTAGGTTTTTTATTTTCACTGTTGTGGGGTTGTCGTTAAGTTGCACGGTGTTTTGTTCCTGTTGGCTACTCTTTATGGTTTGCTGTTTTTAGTTAAAAGTAATACGTGCACTTCTGAATTGATACATTAGTATGTATACATACATATTTATATATATATTGCCAATTTATATTTTTTTCTTTGACAAGTCAAAGTTTCTTTTGTCAAGAACTATATGAAAAAATTGGTGTTCTCTAATATGTAATTTATGTTATTATTTTTCAAATTAACAGATTATTATTGTTCGATGTCTTAGAATTTTTGTCAAGAGTGATCCTTACTGCCAATGAGAAGTCTATTGTTTTGTAACATTCATCAAGTTGTTTGTGAATCATGTTCTTGTTTGTCGAATCAATTAAGCTGTTTTTGGTAATGTGTGTGAGCTTTTTTGTATTCACAAAGTTGTCACGCCTACCGAAAACAGATTAATTGATTTGACAAATATGAGCATTTGCAAACAACTTGATTAATGGGTGACACATAAACACATGCATATATGGTTTTCTTATTCTTAAGATGATGACTGCCACTCTGGCAGTCTCTCTGTCTTGTACCATCCACGCTTGATCAAGTAAAGCAATCACATGCCATAACATAACATCAAATATCTTGTCTGTACAACCATGCATTCTTTGGTTTGCTAAACCACTTTGCATGTCATGTGCTGGTTGTTACCTTACATTTGAAACCAACTTTTGTGAGTTTTAATTCCTTTGTCATAGAGTGCTTATGCAATGCCAATAATAGGGTTACGAGATTTTGTAAAATTTCCTGCATTTATTATGGTTTGGAAAATAAGAAGATTCAGTGGTTTTTTTTTTTTGGGTACTTTGATAAAGGTGCGTGTTTTCATTTGACAAAAGAGCAATTTCTCTTCATAACAATGGTGTCTATGATGGTAGGATAACGGTATTCCTTATTCCTCAAAAGTGAGGAATATTAACAAAAAAGGTTATGGTGGAAAATAAGTATGTCCAGTAAATGTGGTGACACTATATTACATGTTCACCTGAAATTTACCTATATTTTTTGTACCTGTGACATTCTTCGAATGAACTTCTCTTGCTTAGATACCCCTAAATGCCTCATCATAGGATGTTCTTAGCATGTGATCCCCTTGGTGACTTCATTTTTCATGAACCCTCCATGATCTTGTTTTGATTTTGACCACATTTCTCTGGAGCATGTTCAAGTTAGGTTTTTGGTATCCTCTTATATTTTTTTCTCTCTTACCAGAGGAAGTATGTGGGTCATTGGATGAAGATGTCAGTGGAGGAAGAGTGGTGGAGGAGTGCCAGCCTACACACAATGATCATGAGCTAAAGGACAAGCTCCTGCGACAATATAGTGGTTATATCAGTAGCTTGAAGCATGAATTCTCAAAAAAGAAGAAGAAGGGAAAGCTACCAAAAGAAGCAAGGCAAATCTTGCTGGACTGGTGGAATATTCACTACAAATGGCCATACCCAACCGTAAGCATCCCTTTTGTAGTTGCAAAACTGCATGCTTTCTTTCTGCCGTAAGTTTAGAATTCAAATGTACTGGTGCTAGGGTTTAGGGTTTTACAGCAGGAATGATTTCAAACATCCTTGACAATTCTTATATGCTTTAATTATTCAGGAAGTCGACAAAGTTGCACTGGCTGAATTAACAGGCCTAGATCAGAAGCAAATCAATAACTGGTTCATAAATCAAAGGAAGCGGCACTGGAAACCTTCAGAGAACATGCAGTGTGCTGTCATGGACAGTCTCTATGGACCAATATTCATGAATGAATGAGATGGGATCCCTATCATTTTGTTGCTATATATATATATATATATATATATATATATATATGAGATTTTAAATGTATCGATCCGTTGATGTCGGAATTTTGGACTTGCATTTCCCATTTGCAAGTATGTATCTAAGATGCTCATCAATGTAGTAGTGACTCGTGTTGTATTCCACATTGATTTTTGAATTTTAGGTCACCATCATAATTGTAGCTATATATATATCATCCCTTCTTGGTGAAATCATAATCATCAATTACATTGTTGCATGCCACACGATCAGTTATGTTTTAAATAAAAATCTAAAGGAATCATTTTTCTTAGACATGAAATTTGAGGGCCAGGTTTTTCTTAAACCTTGTTATATTTTTTTAGTGGGTGCAAGCTCAAGGACTAATATATAAAAAAGGAGAATGTAGAAGACAATAGAATTATTCCTAGGTTTGGTACTTGATTTGGGTGTTTACTGTTTCCTAGGGTTTATGTATTTTGGTAAAGATATATGTACCAAGAGACTTTCCAATGTTATATTTATGAACTTGTGGAACCGAATGGATGGAATGAGACATTGGAACCTGAGAGAAGACAATGGGTTGAGGTCCATTGGACAAGATTATAAGTTACATTATTAGCAATTCGGTTTAATTTTGAAGCAAGAGGGTTGCTAGGGCTATCATGAAGGCCTCGTTTGAATAGTGAGATGATGTAAGATGATTTTATATGAAAATTGAATAAAATATTGTTAGAATATTATTTTTTAAAATTATTATTGTTTTGAAATTTGAAAAAGTTGAATTGTTTATTATATTTTGAATGAAAATTTTAAAAAAACTATAATGATGAGATGAGGTGAAACCGTTTTTATATACAAATGGACCAAATACCAATTCAATTAAAAGAAAATAAATAAACGCAAACTTAATTAATCAACATTGGATGGAACATTACTCATAAATTTTTATTTTCAAAATTTAAAAGAATATCCAATAGTAATAAAAGTGATACAGTTTACATATTAAGATAAAAATAAGATAAGAGTGTGGTTGTCAATATTATTAAAAAAAATTATGTAAAAGGCACTGTTCGTAACTTGTTGATATAACATTCAGTACGTCATTTTGTATAGAAATTTGCATGAAAAAATTATAGCAGTTATGGTTTTCCTTAGTATCAATATAATAGAGACATGATACTTACTTGCTACAGCAATTACTAAGTCGGATTGTCTGCTCCATTTAAGGTCGGAGCATCAAAATCTATGATTCACTGTCCACAAGACAGAATTAATGCAGTGAATTGGTTTGTCTTTTTTACATGCGAAATGGTTGTTTTGTTTCTCATATCATGGGCAGCTCCAAACAGTTGGCCACAAACTCTCTTTGAAAAGGGTGTTTTGTTAAGAACAAGGCTGACACTCGTGGTCTTAACAACCGAAAGGCAAAAACACTCTTCACTCTCAAGGATATGCCTTTCGGCATTGGATTCATAAAATTTTGCTTGGTGCTCTCAGTTGTATATCCTTCGGGACACCCCCGTCTTGTCTGCATTCACCTAAACACCAGCTTCATGCATCTCCTTCCTTAATTTTCAGCTGTTTTGAAAAATGATAAATATACGTTATTTTTTATAACACTTTATATAATAATATTTTAAAAAAAGGATATTTTTGTAAATTACTTTATAAAAATAACATCATGCTACAAAAATACTCTTATTATTCTACACGTTTTTTGAAATATATTGTAAATGTATTGTGTGGATATCATTATTCTTAATTTTTTCACTAAGGTAACATAAAATACTTAGAACGCTGGTTTGTGCAAGACTGGATTTGATGATTGATTAGAAGAGTCTTTTTTTTTTAATTATTTTTTATACAAATGTTACTTGGATGTTGTTTTTTTATCTCGGTTATTATTGTCTTCAATTGCATCGATCTTAGTTTGAGTACTGAGAATATATTGAGAATATCTCACTACTATTTATTATTTTATTATTATATTTCACTACTATTTATTACTATTCAACATTTTATTATTATTTTTTTATTACTATACACAGAATACCTGAAAATATCTCAACTAATTGACAGTTGAGTTTCTTACAAAGTTTTTGTAGACATTTTCTATTAATCAACATTTCTAAAAATGAGAAATTAAGAGTGAAGAGTAGCATCGCTCAAATATAGTATGTTTTCTAATAAAAACAAAATTTTGAAAATTTCATATTATTTTTTATAAAATCAAGTGACATAAAATTCATGGTATATCAACGCGTGATTAAAAAGAAAAATATTTTATATATTGTATTGCCAAAGAAAGCAAAAGCATATTAATAATTGTGAGCTGAAGATTTATTTAGGCCCATCTGAGAACCCGAAGAAAGATGGCGGAGCCCAGAACGGCATATTTTGGCGCATGATCTATAAAACAATTTAATCGAGTGGAGAGAATCAAAGCTCAGGGAATCAGAATCTCACTCCAACCCACATATAGAAGCACCGTCGTCTTTCTTTGCGCTTCCAATGCCGGGCTCCTGAGACCCATCAAAACGGCCTCGCTTCGACGGCATCCATGACTTTGAGCTCCGACTCCCGCACTCCTCTGGAGTGGAAGTTCTCTCAGGTCTTCGGCGAACGACCTCACGGAGAGGACGTCCAAGACGGTTAGGACCTCTCTGTTTGTGCGTGTTTGGTTACTGAGAATGAACTGTAGCAAACGAAATTAAATTTGACCTTGAGCTTTCTTTGCTGTGGTTTCGGACCTGGGGGAAGTTAAATTCTTACTCAGCCGGGGAAAGTTGTCTTATAGCACAACGTTTCGGTTCAGGCAGATTATGCTATTTACTCAATCGTCGAAGGAACAAAAAACTCAAGAATATCATCTTGTAGATGGTTTTTGAAATTAGTCTGATACATGGCTTATTATAGTTGAGCTTCAAAAGCAATTGATGACACGAGAGCAATTTTTTGTTTTTGTATTTCATCCATTTTCTCAGCAACCAACCAAACCTTGATTTTAACTAATTTCTGGATTTTGATGGTAAGCTAGAGCTTTGTTTTGTTTTGATATAATGTTTCATATAATTTATTCACTTGTTGACACAAGAAGCATTGGACTTTCTTTTAGTCGATGTCATATCCACGATAGCTTTCCAGAAGAGTGGTGATTACCTCGCTGTTGGAGATCGGGGTGGTCGTGTTGTAATTTTCGAAAGGAAGGATGAGAAAGATGTAAGAACCAACCATTCCTTTTGGGAGCGTTTTCACCATTTGTTTAAAATTGAAATTAGGAAGACTTTTCTGAATTCGTAATCTTGGGCTGTCTTCTTGTTTAACCTGGCAGCTGTATTGGTTGTTTAGCATCTAATGTTGGATAAAATTGGGTTTGTGATATAGTTTTCATTAATCATTGGCTTATTAGACCTCAAACCAGCACCTTTCTAGAGATGAGTTGGAGCAGTTGGATTTTAGTTTCACGCACCATCCTCAATTCCAATATAAGACCGAGTTCCAGAGTCATGAGCCTGAGGTATGATTTATACTCAAATGTTTCATAATTTGGGATCTATGGTGCATTTATTCCTGTTTTCAGTACTGGTGCATTTGGGTTGTCTGTCTGTGTGCGTTGCAGATCCTGATGGTATTATCTTTTATCTAGTTTGATTACTTGAAGAGTTTGGAAATTGAAGAGAAAATCAACAATGTGAGATGGTGTGCAACTCAGAATGGATCACTATTTGTCCTTTCAACAAATGATAAGACAATTAAACTGTGGAAGGTATGAGTTTTCCACAATAAGTAAATTTCTCTCTCTTAATCTTTAGCTATTTCCCAATAGATCTTTTCAACATATTATTAACCGGATTTTGTATTACCACCGAGGGTGTTGGCTTGGTGTAAGAGGATTTATCTCGTGTGATCTGGTAGATGAGAGCTCATGTTTTGAGTTTCCATTGGCATGATGTTAAGGAGATGAGAATCATGCGTATTATACTCATTCACTAGCATGGTATCCTTATGCCCTTGGTGAGACTAGGGTCAGACAATGCCTCAAGTTGAACTTGAGGAAGTGCTTACGGCTCCTTTACATTGACCCCACTTTGCAGGTTCTCTGCAAGCCCACCTACTCCCCTCCCAAAGGACAACCCAGCTGGTTAGTGTGCTACTATAGTCAAGCTCGTGCACTCTCCCCCCTCTTGCCCTTTTGCTCAAAAAAAGAAAAATGATCAAGCCTTACCCTGAAAAATTTAGAGATACAAACAATTTTGTACATTGTGGGAAGAAGTTGAACATTTGGTAGTTTTGTCTACCTTTTCACCTGATTGGTTATATTGAAATGAAGATGTACCTTTGGTTGAATTGCTTGCTGTACTCTATTAAACTAGTCCTTTTTCAAATACTCCGATTTCGATTATGCTCTTTAGAGTGAATAATTTGGAGAGTTAAGAGTAGGTGCACTAGATATTCAGATATTGATGAGAGTAAGGGGAAAATAGAACAAGTGAGAGACTTATTTGGTAACTTTAACATAGGGTGTGGCCTTTTGTCTAGCTTCAACGTGACTTCCTTTAGAGTGGACAAGATGAAGAGTTCAAATTTCCCCAGTCAATTGAGGGAAAATATCCTCTCCAATCTTAGGTGGTAAGTTGGGGATTCAACATATGAGGGTGTTTAATCGAGCATGTCTTGGGAAATGGCTTTGATCAGCATGAAAGGGTGACTTCGTGGAAGGTGATGATTAATTCCAAATATGGTGGTTTATGGAGGTGCAAGGTGCTTATGGAGTTGAGCTATGGAAAAATATTAGAAGGGGATGGGGTGTATTTTCTTGACAGACAAAAGATTTGTGGTGGGGGATGGTTTCAGGATTAGATTCTGTCATGACATCTCATGTGGAGATAAAGCCCTCAAGGACACCTTTCCTAATTTTATAGGATTTTGGGTGGTTCTCTTCAGTGGAATATTAACTTTATCGGTTTTTCCCATAATTGGGAAGTCGGTATCTTCTCAAGATTCTTCAGCCTATTGTACTCCACGAGAATAAGAAATCAAGAGGTTGACAATATGCTGTGGACTCCACCAAAAAAGGGGAATTCTCTGTTTGCTCCTTCTATAGGGCCATTGCCAATCAAGAGAACAACTTTTTCCCTTGAAAGAACATTTGGAAGAGAAAGACCCCTTTAAAATCTGTTTATTTGTATGGATTGCCTCATTTGGGAAGATCCTGGCCATGGACAACCTACGGGAAAGGTAGACTTTTATAATCGACTGGTGTTGTATATGCAAGAAAAGTGGTAAAATGGTGGATCACTTGCTTCTTCATTGTGAGGTTGCTAAGGTTTTGTGGGATGATTTTTTCAACAGGGTGGGGCTAGCATGGGTTATGATTGCGTGGGTGGTCAATCTTTTTGCCACCTAAAGAAGTCATTATGGTGTTCAGTAAATTGCAATAGTTTGGAAGATGCCACATGCCACCTGTGGTGTATTTGGAGGGAGCCAAAATTGAAGTTTTGGAGATAACAAATGTTTGGTGGAGGAGCTTAAAAGCCTTTTTTCATCATGTTATTTATTTGGATGATGGCTATAGATTTCAATGGGCTTAATGTTCATGATGTATCTATTTCTTCCTCTTTTTCCTAAGTAGGTGTCTTCTCTTGTATATGTCCTGTGTAATTGGGCTTCTTAGATTTCTATTAATAAAAATTTTACTTTAAAAAAAATACTGAAGATTTAGGTTTGTGTGTGTTTTTTTTTTGGGGGGGGGTGGGAGGGTGATGGACCATGCTATGCCAAAAGGATAAAATGATGTTGGTGATGCTAACATGTTCTTTCTGTGGTTTTGAGGCCAGGTCAAGGAACATAGAGTGAAGAAAGTAAAAGAAATGGACCCTAATCCACTTCTGTGTTCAGAGAATGCACTTTTGGCTGAAAGGAGTTTCATGAGTGAACAAGACAAACCATCTGTTGATAATGGGCATAATGTGGAATGGACTGAAAAGATGGCGACAAACATGTTGCCATCTCAAGGAGTGTATTCCAAGGTAGTAATCTTTAGATTATGATATATCTATTTTAGTAGTTGATTGCATTGGTTTTCTTTAGTATATAAGCCTAATTATAGTAGTCTGTTATGTAACTAGATTGCTAATATTGAAGACACTACTCGTACAAGATGTCGAAAGGTGTATGCCCATGCTCATGATTTTAACATCAACTCCATCTCCAATAATAGGTAAGTTTATTCCTGCCGTCTCCATACCATGCCCTTGCTAAATTTCTGGCACGGAGATTGCCTTGCTGCCTATGAGTAGGATATAAGAGAAGGCTTTATAATTTTAGTTTGACACATAAGCCAGTCATTGCTTTTTCATGATCTAGTCACCCTTACCTTTCTCCTGATTTTAAAACATAGATGTTATAATGTGACTAAATGTAATCTGGTTTCATAATTTCTGTACAGTGATGGCGAGACATTTATTTCCGCAGATGACCTTAGAATAAACTTGTGGAACCTTGAGATTAGTAATCAGTGTTTCAATATCATTGACATGAAGCCCTCAAACATGGAGGATCTTACTGGTAATTCTGTTCATCTTTTAGATAGTATATCATATAATTTTTGCCACCTTTATATTTGTAAATACCCTATTGTGGTAGCATATATATATATATATATATATATATATGTATATGTCTCCTTCTCTCCGTATTTTGTATCATAAGTTTTTTTTATAACAGAAATAATATCATTAACAGAATAACAGAAAGATCGTCATTACATATGAACTTAGTCAAGCCATATAGCCTGAGCAACACACATTGGGACAACTTCCCACCACATCTCAATATCTTCAACCTTCCAAGCATAGCATGCTAGTCGATGTGCAGCCTCATGCCTCATTTCCCATCCTTAGTACATGTTGAATCCCATACTCAGCAAAAAGATGTAACATACCTTTCACCTCTGTCACCAGATTTCGTGGTGATTGCATAAACAAAATCCTTCTTGTACTAATATAGCCAAGTCCTTATAGATAATTCATCTACATTAGTTATGTAGTTTCATGCTTATCAAAGAAAATAATTATGTCATTTCATAATCTGTAAATCACTGGCAACAACCCCAATGTGCTCATATATCATTTATCTATGCAAAAAGGGGCAAATAAAGGCCACAGGGCATAGATTAATCCTTTACCTTTGACTAATTAATCTGTCACATGTTTATTCAGAGGTCATAACATCAGCTGAATTCCATCCAATTCACTGCAATCTGCTTGCATACAGTAGCTCTAGAGGTTTTATACGCCTGGTTGACATGCGGTGTTCAGCCTTATGTGACCAGAGTGCAAGAATGTGAGTTTATGTTTGTATATGTTTCATTCCCATGGTTTATGTATCATGAGCTCAAATTTATTTTCATCATATTTTTTACTAGGAATGCATGGGAAGATGATCTGATACTTTGATATGGAGTTTGAATTTGCAGATTACAAGATGAAGGGTCCCATGGGTTTAAATCATTTTTTACAGAGATCATTGCGTCCATCTCTGATATAAAGTTTTCAAATGATGGGCGACACATCTTAAGTCGTGATTACATGAATCTAAAGGTCTCATTACTGAATTGAAAATGTTCTGTTCAATTAAAAACCTCCTTCATATAAGAATGATTCTTTTCATGGATATAGGCAATTATATATAAGAAAATGTCTCTTTTGAATCTAGTTATTAGACTTAAATATTATTCTGTTTAGGTATTATGCGACAAAACTATGGCCTAAAGCCTTTGTAGTTTGGGACAAAACCTTTTCTTTGAAGAAGGCAAGTTCTTTTTCTGGTATCTATCATAATTTTGACAAGTTATTTTAACACAAGAATAAGCTCATAATAGATTTTGTAACTGAGAAAGAACACTAAGGCCTTGTTTGGATTGCAAGATGCTCGCATTTCATCTCATCCCATCTCATCTCACATTCAAACACCACAAACACAAGTACTTTTCAATTTCAAATTTTCTTTTTATTTAATCATTACCTAATCATTACAACTTTCTTAAACTTCCAAACAAAACATAAAAAACAATTTAACTTTTTCAATTCCAAAACAAAAATTATATTCTAACAAATTTTAGCTTTATAATATTTTTATTCAACTTTTTTTCTCCTTTCCCAAAATCCCATAAAATATCGTAACTCAAACTATTTCATTACTATTTACAAACCATTTCACTACTATTCACAGATCATCTCATTCGACTATCTAAACAAGGCCTGATTCTCACAATTGTATTCTTGTTCCTTGTGCCTTTACACCTGTTCTTTTCACACCTAGTTTCTAATTTCTTTCGTGAACCGTCTTTTTTTATTTTATGTTGATGTTAATATATTGTAATCCTGAGGGGTAGCTCAGCTGGTCTGGCCTTGGATTTGCTCCTCAATGGTCACCAGTTCGAGTCCCCTTGGGGCCACTAGAGGTTTACCTGATCATTAACTTCCTGTGGGATTAGTCGAGGTGCGCGCAAGCTAGCCCGGACACCCTCGGTTATAAATATATATATATATATACTTTGATTAAAAGACAACATCAGATGCTTCTCTTGTAATTGGTTTTCAAATGATAATTTTGATGGCAAATGTGTCTTCTGGTTTCTGATATCTGATTGCCCTCAATGTAATTAACTTGTACTAATTAAAGCTTTATTTCTTGTCGCAGCTGTGGGACGTGCGAATGGATTCATCACCAGTTGCAACATTCAAGGTTCATGATCACTTGCATCCCAAGGTAAGTGAGCAAACAGAATCCTTTATGACCATCTAAAAAAGATACTTCCCATGAATGTTAGAATGTCTATGTTGAAAAGAGTATTGTGAATTGGAACTGTCATTTCTAAGTATGGATCTCCAATTGTTGTTGTATTTAATTAACTGCTCTTGCACATTTCATTTTCACATTCAATAAGCAAATTCAAATGGAATGAGTACAAATTACACAAAATCATGAGCTTAGCTCCAAAGGAATGATTAGTGGTCTCTTGTGTTTCCTCTTCTAGAACCAAGGGATGTATCCTCCAACTATGTTCTTAACTTAGTTGTTTTTTCTTAGCAATGTTGTTAACGTACTTTGTGATTTAGTGTATTCTGTGAAGGCTTCTTTAACGTTGAATTTGCGTAGTTCAATATGCATTTACATGTATCCCTGTATCTGACAGTAACCATTTATTGTGCAGCTAGGCGAGTTGTATAATAACGACTCCATATTTGATAAATTTGACTGTTGTGTCAGTGGAGATGGAATTCATTTTGCAACTGGATCTTATAGGTTTGTCTTTTCTACCCAAACTGCACTTGCAAATTATGTCAAGGGAAGCGCCATCATAAATCAGTTTTCGTGTGTTTTTCCAAAATAAAGCAGCCTAAGTGACCATACTTCTGTAAATTTGATTTAGCAATCTTTTTCGCATTTTCTCCCATGGTGTTGGAGGTGCAGAAGGGATCACTATAGAAGCTAGCAAAAGCCCAAACAGGTTAGCTCTTATCTTTATATCATGTTCTCCGTTTCCCAGTTTATTAGCAATTTGAAGTTATATAAAATATTTTCAAACCCATAGGGATATAATTTTAATCTGATAGTCAATAGACGATGTGTGTATATATATCTAAATATGTTCGATGCTCCTGAACTCTAACTTCATTTGACAGTCTTATTGGAAAGTACGAGGATAAGAAAAGAAAATACTTCAAAATGGTTTTATTTCTTGAGAAATTTGTTTTTTTCTTTCCTTTGCATCCTACTTTACATACCTTGTATACTGAACTCTTTTGCCCTTTCTGTGTATCAGTTTTTACTGCAATTCTTAGTTTATGCCCTGCATGTGTGCCTATCATAAGCTGCTTATTTTAGAATGTTAGAGGATCATGTCTGTAGACAATTATGGAGGAAAAATACTTCACATTACCTATTCATTGATGTACAATAGCATATATATACTACATACAATCGACGATTATTCCCTCACAAGTTACACTCATTACAACCATGTCCTCTAACACTCCCCCTCAAGTTGGGGCATATATATCATATAAACCCAGCTTGAAACAAATAAGCTTTAACCGAATCCAACACAAGGACTTGGTAAACATATCTGCGAGTTGATCGGCAGACTTCACAAAAGGTGTAGAAATGTCACCACTTAGTATCTTATCTCGAATGAAGTGACAATTAATCTATGTGTTTAGTCCTCTCATGGAACACGGGATTAGAGGTAATATGCACTAAGGCTTGATTATCACAAAATAACTGAAGAGGGACGAGCTATAAACCCAATCTCTTGAAGGAAGTGTTGCAACCATGTCAGCTCACTAGTAGTGTGAGTCATTGCCCTGTATTCTTCTTTTGCACTAGACCGAGCTACTACTATTTGTTTCTTACTCTTTCATGTAACCAAGTTACCTTTCACAAAGGTACAATATCTAGTAGTAGATCTTATATCTGAAGGGGATCCTGCCCAATCAGCATCTGAAAAGACTTCAATCCTAAGATGTCCATTTGGTCAATACAACAATCCAAGGCCAGGGGCTCGCTTAAGATAACGAAGAATATGAATTACAACATCCCAATGTGAGATCCTAGGCATTTGTAAAAATTGACTCAGTACACTCACTGCATAAGAGATGTCCGGTCTAGTGATAGTGAGATAATTCAATTTTTCAATAAGTCTTTGATACCTACCTGGATCTCTAAACAACTCCCCTTCCCCTTTCAAGAATTTACAATTTGGGTCCATAGGAGTGTCAATAGGTCGTGCACCCAACATGTCGGTTTCTTCCAGAGGTCAAGTACATATTTCCTCTAAGATAGGTCGATGCCCTTTTTAGATCTACTGACTTCAATTCCAAGGAAATATCTAAGTTTGCCCAAGTCTTTTTCTGAAATTGATCATGTAAAAACTGTTTCAGCCTAGCAATTCCAGCAGAGTCACTTCCAGTAATTACAATGTCTTCCACATATACAACCAACAAAATGTGATTTGCATCACTATATAGGTGAAATACCGAATTGTCTGTTTGGCATCTATGAAAACCAAATACCAATACAACATTAGAAAACTTTCCAAATCATGCTCAAGGAGATTGTTTCAAACCATATAATGCATTTTTTAACTTGCTTGCAGTACCTTAATACTTCCCCTGAGCAACAAACCCAGGTGGTTGCTCCATATAAACTTCTTCATGCTAGTCGCCATGCAGAAATGCATTCTTAACATCCAGTTAAAATAAGGGCCATGCTAAATTAGCAACAAAAGAGATCAACACTCGAATAGAGGAGATTTTGGCAACTGGGGGGAAAGTCTCCTCGTAATCCATGCCATATGTTTGAGTGTAACCCTTAGCAACTAAGCGAGCTTTCAGACGTTCCACTAAACCATCAAGATGAAATTTGATTGCATATACCCATTTACAGCCAACATGTTGTTTACCAAGTGGTAGTGGAACAAGATCCCATGTCTCATTATGGTGATGGGCATCCATTTCAATTTTTATAGCTGTCCTCCATCCCAGATCAGATAAAGCATCCTGAACTGGCTTAGGAACAGAAAATTTTGAAAGTTGAGAAGTAAAACATGAGACTGAAGGAGATAAGGCATGATATGAGACAAATTGATTAATCAGATGTTTGAGCAACACAAGATCGAGTACCTTTGCAGAGAGCAATAGGTGGAGAGTCTGAAATACTAGGTAACTTAGGATTTGAAGATGGAGACACGGTTGGTGGAGGCATGGGAGTCGGCAGCCGCAAGCGACGCGAGTAAACTTGTAAAAGGAACTGGGGGAGGCATTGAGGAGGGTTGGGTAAGGTTGTGAGTGTAAGAGTAGGTAATGGTATAGGATCACACTCAACACTCGAAGGTGTGTCCGAGAAATAGGGTCTGAACTCAAAGAAGGTAACATCAACACTCGTGAAGTAACGTCTAAGAACTGACTATAACAACGATATCCTTTTTGAGTCTGGGAATAACCAACAAAAAAACACTTGGTAGAACGTGGATCAAGCTTATTAAAATCTGGGTCAAGGTTATGAATATAACAAACACACCCAAAGATATTTGGAGGAAGGGAAAATGGTGGAGATGAAGGAAACAAGATGGAGAAGGGAGTGGAACCATCAACAACTGATGAAGGCATACAGTTAATAAGATGACAAGTAATAAGAACACCATCACTCCAAAATCCTTTAGGAACATGCATGTGTAGTAAAAGTGCTCGGGTTACATCTAACAAATGATGATTTTTGCGTTCAACCACCCCATTCTGTTGGGGTGTATAAGAACGTGAAATTTGATGAACAATTCATTTATTACTTAAGTAGCAAAGACATTAGATTGATATTCTCTAGCATTATCAGAACACAAAACTTGAACATTTTTGTTAAATTGAGTTTTAATTTCTTTCCAAAACACTTTGAATATGGAAAGAAGTTCAGATCTTGCCTTCATCAAAACACCCATGTCACGCGAGAGTAGTCATTAATAAATGTGGCAAAATACTGAAACTTGTTTGATTCAATGTTGATTGGTCCGATCCCCATATATCATAGTGAACCAATTCAAAAGGACCTGAGCACTCGTTTATCAACTCGAGGTACAAAAGACTAAGTGGACATGCTTCACAAGAAAAGGGAGATACATTTCCTAGATTCCTAACATGATGCTTCAAAAGGGAAATAGAGGAGTGACTAAGGCAACAGTGTCATTCACAAGCAGATGATGAGAAGGATGTAAAGGCTCGAGTGGGTGACTGTTTAACATCAAGATAATACAAACTACCAGCTTCATGCCCCGTACTAGTCTTGAGATCCTGAAAGACACATGAAAAGGGATAAAATGTCACTGAATATTGAAGACTTTGAGTAATCTTACTAATGGACATCAAACTAAAGGGAAAACTAGGAGTGTATAGAACAAATGACAAGGATATTGAGTTATTGAGCTTAGTGGATCCAATGCCTATAATTTTAGCAAGAGAACCATTAGTGAGAGTAATACTTTTTTGGAGATGTCATAGTATCAAACTTAGATAATACAGAGGACAAACCAGTCAAATGTTCATTAGCTTCTGAATCAATGATCCATGGATCTTGAGTGGATGAGACAAGACATATGAATGCTGTACTTGAGTGGGCAAGAGTAGTTGTAAAAGATGAAGTCCGTGTGCGACCCAAAAGCTTATCGTACTCATCCTTTGATATACTAATCATATCTTGGCAAATGACTTGATTAGCGGATCTTTTTTGATAAGTACTTGATTAGCAGATCTAGATAGTCTACCATGTAGATCCCAACAATAGTCCACTGAGTGGTTAGTGCAACCACAATGGGTGCACTTACGAGATTCTCGACCTCGAGTGTGATTACCTTTGGCATCACGTCCCCCACGTGGACCTCTACCACTCTGGCCTCCATGCCTACCATGAGCAACATAGGAGGCAACCGCATCATGTAATTGTGACTCAAATGTAGCTGTCATGGATGCAGAAAAAATATCACAATTGAACTTGGAGACATAAACTCCACACAAGATATGAGAAAAACCATAATTGAACTTAAAAATCTGAGAAACACAATCTAGAAATGTAGAAACTCAGTCCAAGTATCCGAAAACAACTCAAATAACAAAATTTTGGCCTTGTATTGATAAGAATTACACTATATCGGCATGTATTGGCTCTGAATTGCATTGTTTCGACCTTTATCGGCTCTGAACCGGCTGGTATCGCCTCGGAACTGGCTTGTTTTGTGGCTCGGAACCAACTGATATTGGTCTGTATCAGGTATTGGCCGAAACTGACTTCAACCGAAACTTAAAACTGGATTAGTTATCCTAAGCAAGAATAATGGTCTAGGAATTACCTTATCCTCATTACCAAACAGGCATTATTCCGAATTAGGAACAAACTCTTGCTCGAGGTTGGGGTTGGGGTTATCCGCACTTGAGGATGGGATTGCTTATCCCTGCAACCAAACACTCTGTCCCTTCAACGTTGCCGACGACAGGCAGCAGTTCCAGTAGGCGCTGACGACGGGGAACACGTCAAGATGCACAGGCAATGACAACGAACTTACCCCTCAATACCAGAGATGACGTCGGAAATTCGACGGAAATGCCTTGAACCTCCTTCCGGCCGCCGACGATGAAAGGAGAAGCCGCTAGGATGCTTAGAAAATGACGATGACCTCAGATCCAATAGCAGAAGCCACTGTTGAGCTTAGATTCGACAACAAAATTGAGATCGAACACCAAAAATTACTCCGATCGAACACCACAAACTACTCCAGCGAGTTCAGACGACGGTGTCTCTGTTATCATGTAGACACTTATGGAGGGAAAATACTTCACGTTACTTATTCATTGATGTACAACAACATATATATACTAACAATTGACGATTATACCCTCACAAGCTACACTTATTACAACCATGTCCTTTAACAATGTCTATAAAAATGGCAAATGAATAATCCATTGGATAGCAGATACCGTTAATGTTTAAATGCTGCTCAGGCATTCGGGATACTTTGACTTGGTTTATATTGAACTTTGTTGGAGATATAGCTCGTGTTAATTTTTTACCTATAAAAAAAATTAAGCTGAGATTGAGGCCAGATGGGTGGAGCAAAGCCGAACAGAGCCCATCTGACCTATTAGCATGAAATTAAAGTTATGTCAGGAGAGTTGACAAATAGGTTGGAGAAGAAGTGGGGTTATTTGGAAAATTTACCATACCAGTTAGGTTTAGTACAAATATATGTCATAACCCTATTTCTCTCATGACACGGTAAAATATTTGTTGCTGTGTGTTGTGTGTATACGCACCCCGTCAAACCAAGTCAAATCTGTGTTTTCTCTTTCGTTTTACCAAAAGTTGCATAGTATCGACAATCCCAACTAGCTAAATAAAAATAAATAAAAAAAATACTTGAAATCAGGAAGCCACTTCGTGGTGCTGCTCCAAGGGCTAGAAGGTCATCTTTAAGCAACCTGACACGTGGATTTTATCGCCTTGGTTGGTATTCGCACTAGTTTATCTTTTCTTTTCTATTTTCTTGAAAAAAAAAGTTCTTTTAACCTGCTTCCGGTTGGAGTTCAAACCTATCTTCTCTTTTCTCTGATTTCGCAGGGCATGAAAACTCAAGCTCGGGTGCTAATGAATTTTCTTCTAACTTAAGTTCCAAGCTGCTACATTTGGCTTGGCATCCAACGACAAACTTAATTGCTTGTGCCGCTGGCAATAGCTTGTTCATGTACCATGCATAGTTTTGTGTACAGTTGTGCTCCTAGCATTGAAAGACGGCCTTGAATCAAATAATACCAAAAAATTGTGTGCTTATTACTTATCTTTCTGGTCCAACAAATTTTACTTCCATGTATATTAATTGAACGGAAAAGAAGAAAAAGATGCAGAATGTAAAACAGCTCTCTCTCTTTAGCAAAAACCAGGCCAACATGATGACGATAAGGTTGAGTTGAGGCATATCTTTGGAATAATTTCTATGTAGTTCCAGAGGATGGACATGGTACTCTCACCTTAAAACAGAATGTCATATTATGAGAAATTGATAGTTAAATAAATGTTTTTAATAATATAATATTCTTGAAAAAATCTATTCATCATCCTCTTAACATCTTAGGATGTGGCATTAGATGATAGGTTCACAAGTGAAATATAATAGATAGTCTCTAGTCATCTAATGTCAGATTATAGGATGATGAAAATTAGAATGATGAGTAGTATTACTCAATATTATTTGGCAAGATAAGAGTATTACCCTATTTGAATTTTGGGGCTGAATAGTTAGTCTTATTTTTAAGTACCTATAATTTGCTAGTTTTGTTGAAATTATGCCAAAATTGAATCCATATATTAATATATATTGTTGTTCCAAAATATATGATCAACTGGTACAAAACTTTAGAACGCGGTCAGTCTTTTGATTTGAAACTCTAGAGTTCTTAACTGAATTCTAGAGCTTATGGTGGGAGAGGAAAAGACGTGAATTGGACTTCGCAACATCCATTAAGCATTCAGTGATATTTGAAAAAATTACTTGGGTATTTATAAATGTAGGATTCACTTAATATATTTCTCTCTTAAGTCTAGGTCTTAGAGTTTGGTCGCTAGGGGATCTAAATCCATAGTATTTTAAGTTTTTTTTTTCTTTTATGGATGATGATTATTACTATAATAATTGTTGGAACGATTTATAATGACCCTAATAGCATCCCCAAACTCTTGAATCATCTTTTGGTCATACCTTTTAAGGATAAGGGGTAAGGTCTAACACACAATCTCTCTTAAAGTTGGGTTCCGACTCTGACGGAGTCAAAAAGTCCAATTCTGAACTCCGACTAACTTTTATCAGAATTGAAGTTAGGCTCTAATTCTAACTTCAACTTCAATCAGGAGCGGACTTCGACTCCGATCAAAGTTGTCAGAATCGGAGTGTTGGTGCCACATAGAGAAAGAGGGAGGAGGAGAGAGAGGGCTCCATTAGCTGTCGTCATTGAACGATAGCATAATCGATGCTGTTAAAACTATCGTTATGATATGAAATTTGTATATTTTGATGAATTATATACATGTATAGAAATACGTAAAAGGAAATAAGATTAGAAAGAGAATAGCAGCTCAGTGGTAAAGAATCAAAATGAATAGGAGGTCTGATACAAAAAGATTAAAAATTAATTTTATATATATATATATGGATTGTTACCGCTCTATTCAAAGTAGCCGTCAATGTAAAGGAACAATGGTAAAGATTGGATCTAGAAACTAAAAGTAATAAAATAAAAAAAGTTGAAAAAGACAAAAGTTGAAAATGATTTGAAAAGTGAAAAGTTGAAAGCTTAAAAAATACTAAATCAGTTCATCACTCCTCACGAGACCCTAGAACAATATTTAAAAAAAAAAAAAAACCAAAAAACTCAAAAAGTAAAAAACTGACTAATTTGAAAACTAAAAATTCTACATGTCTATCTCTACCGTCTATGACTCTCTCTTGTCTTTACACCACCCTATGAAAGAAAAATAGAAAAAACTAAAAAAATATAAATGATGGTGAATTGAAAATTGAACCGAAATGTAAACATAAAAAAGCAAAAGAGAGATAGAAGACAAGTGGATTGATAGTGAGAGAGATAGATGTATTGAGACAGACACAAAAAATATATTAAAAATAATATAGACTTCTCTTTTTTGATTCAGATAATCAATAAAAATGATAGTAAAATTTTTGTTTTTAATTTTTTAAGTTGGAGTTTGGAGACAGGGTTCAGAGCCCAAATGAGCTTCGAACCTCGACTCTGACATGAAATTTTGGAGGTACTCCAATTCTAACTACTCTAATTTAGTTGGAGTTAGATTTAGAGTGAAAATCGACCAAAGTCAAAGTCAACAAAAGATTTGTACAATCCTAATCTCTCTTTGGAACCTATGTAGCGTAATGTGAGTTTAAGGCTACGTTTGGTTAATGAGAATATCTGATAAGTATTGAGAATGTTTGTGAATAGTAGTGAAAAAGTAATAATAAAATAATGAATAGTAAGTAAAAAATAATGAATAGTAAAAAAATAGGTAAAAAGTAATAATAAAGTAAAAAATAATAGTGAGAGTATTTGAGGTACTATTGGTACCCAAACGTAAAGTTCTCCAAATGCTCAATCGCCTTTGGACCCATCGTAGAGACCCATTTGAGAGACCTTCAATTTCGGGAAAAAGGGAACATCATTATTTTCCTTGTTGTATGGAGATCTCTATTGTTAAGCAGGTTGTACACAGTCGATAGCGTCCCTACCCAATTCACCCTTTTCTCAATTAAGTTCTTCAAGCTAAATGGTTTGGTCTAGTTTCCGTTCACTCTGGGACACTTCGTCTGATTGATGGTCATAACCTTGGTCCTCACTCCCCTCCAATCCAACAGTATTTTTCTCTAGGCCGGCCTTGCTTCAACTCCTCGTTTTCCTTCTGAAGAGTCTTCATAGCCACCTCTACAGCTTCTCCCCTAGCTTTGAGACTACCGCTCCACTCCATTGGTCATCTATTTATCGTGTTTGCTTCCGCCCAAAGTGTACATGAACATGTGGTTGTCGGCATATGGATCTTGCCTCAACAATAAATTTCTCTATGTAAGAAAAACTTCGTTTCCACAAACGACAGTTGCTTCATTTGGATCTTTAATTCCTCTCAACTCATCATTATAATTTTTTTAAATTTTAACACAAAATATAATAAATAATTTAATTTTTTCAAATTTCAAAATAATAATAATATTAAAAAATAATATTTTAACAATATTTTATCATCTCAACTCAATTCATTTCAATATCCAAACGCAACCTAACTGTTTGAACAATTTCTAACAACCTCAGCAGCGTTCCCAAACTCCAATGAAGGTTATTTGCAAAATGAGTAATGCTAGAGAGAAGTCACTGTAGTAGTGCACACTTTGCACTCACTACATTGCTACTTTTAGTTATCTACTTTTTTTATTTTAAACTTGAGAGATGTATGGTCTAGATGATACCACATCATGTATGCAAAATGATTACTCCCAATAATGACTTCTATCTATATTTATTCTTTGCAAAATACAATAAGGTCTCGTTTGATTCCAGTGGGATATAGCTTTGATGCTTAAGTCGAAGAATTAACTAAGGATTCTTTATGGAATAGCATTTAGATCATACTCTGTAACACGTACCTCACTAAATTTTTATAGATTTTAGAGTGCACTCCAAAGAGGAGGGCTTCCAAGGAGGAGGGCTCTAGTCAGATCTTTATGAACGACTATTTTTCTTCCTCACCATTATTTCAGTGGACGAGATGATGCGCTATCATTTTTATCCCACTTTTTATAGGTAAATGACTCGCTCGGAAATGAGTAGTACAAAGACTATCTCAAATATAAGAGAATATTGCGTAATAATTAAGAATTTATCTCTTCAAAAAAAGTACTTAAAAATTAAATCTGTGTAAAATGATGAAAAATATTTACAATGAAAAAATAAAAATAGAAGTAATGATATGTATAATGAATGGAGAAGTGCAATAAAAAAAAAAATTTATTAGTCATGAACTAGATTCATATTTATTGATTTTTTAATGTAGCCATGTAAAGTAAGAAATTAAAGTGCAAGACAGTAAATTAAAATTGCTGGAAATTGAATTGTAGAAATTTAAAGGTGCAGGAAAATTAAATGATATTAATTTAAATTGCAAGAATTTAAAGTGCAAGAAAATTAAATGACATAAATTTAAATAGCAGGAATTTAGAGGTGCAAGGAATTCAAATGACACTAATTTAAACGACGAGTGATTTACAGTGCAGGAAATTAAATGACGTTAATTTAAATGACTGAAATTGAAATGAACGTTCCAATAATTTATCATAGAGTACTGATATATCCATAATATTTTATATAATATATTATATAATAATGTGTTAAATGAAAGATATTTTTATAAAATATCTTATAAAGAAAATATAATTTTATAAAAATACTCATTATTTAACACATTGTTGTACAAAGTGCTGTGAATAAATCATTTTTTAACAAGAAATGGTCTATTAGCCCTCAACCGTGTTACCGTACTCCTCACTTCACCTGAGCTTTATTAAAAAACAAAGACAAGATTATCTACTCTACTCTACTCATATTCCCTTCTCCTAATTCGTAACATCTCGATTCTCAACTTCGTCCATGTCAAGCCATTTTATAGGCTTCAAAGGACAAGTGCTGCCAAAGTGCTTTCGGCGTCCCTCTCTTCACGTGTTATCACCAAAAGATTATTTATCATTATAATTTTTTTTTTGAATTTTAATATAAAATATAATAAATAATTTAATTTTTTTAAATTTTAAAATAATAATAATATTAAAATATAATAAATCTCAACTCAATAAATTCCTTTTGTTCCCCACCGTCCTTCACTTTCTTTTCTTTTTCTTTGGATTTCGGTGTCCACTTTGTCTTGTTGCAGCGTCCGTTTCAAATGTTTTTTCTTTCTTTCCTTGTGTGAGTCCGTAAAAGACCAATAGACCCGCGTGCATGTTCTTTCTGCTTTCGGTTCTATTTGTTTTTATTTCTTTGATTCTGTCCGCATGCGTGTAAAACCCAAGGCCCTGCGTGATTTCTTTGTTTATTCATTCGCACCGAAAGGTTTGCTGCACCCACCATTGTCTTCTTCCTTCTTTCGTTTTTTTTTTTTTTTTTTGTTTTCTCCGCATGCGTCCTGTAAGTGAAAGTGACTTCCATTTCTTTCTTTCTTTCTTTGTCTCTAACTTTTCAAACCAACCCATGGGTTTCATTGTTCGCATGGCTCTGTCTCTGTTTCTCTCATCTTCCAGAGCTTGAAATCTCTTTACGCCGTTTTCCTCCTGGGAAGAAGTGATGCTGTGCTGAGGTGCAGCTTTGCTGTAGCCACAATTTCAGCAGGAGGAGGCCAATGCATGGCTGGTGCTGCCGCTGGGCAGTGGTGGCTGCATGAAGGTTGGAGGGACATGGAGTCGTCTGGCGACGTGCTGGTTGTTCCGAGGGGCAAGAGATTGCTCTGTTTTCACTTCCTTGCTGCCGGTTTTCACGTGGAGGTGCATGGATGTTGAGGTAGCGTAGAGGGAGGCGTAGAGGGTGGTTTCGCAGTGGATTCCGTGAGCGTGGTGCTGCGCTGGGAGCAGTGGTGGCTGGCCGTGAGCCTGCACGCATTGTTGCAGTTGTGCAGTTGGTTGGGCCTGCTCGTACGGAGGTGCTATGCCGTGCATGGTGGTGTATGCTCGTGCATGGTGGCTTGAGGTGGTTCTTGGCTTCGTGTGGATGCAGGTGCACGGTTGTTCATGGGTGGTGCGTGCGGAGTTGACCGTGCAATGGAGGTGCTGCGTCGAGGCCAGTTGAACGTTGCGTGAGGTTGAAGATGATGAAAACGACATGTCGTTTTTTAATGGACAAAACGACATATTGTTTAGACGGAGGAAGTTTTCATTTGCAGCGACAAACGACATATCGTTTTTTCTTATGAACAAAACAACATGTCGATTAGCAGACAGCAATTTTATTCCTAGTTTTCTGTTTTGGAAAAACGACATATCGTTTAGGAGAACCTGTAAAACAGAAAAAAAATAAATTAAATAAATAAATAAATAAAACTAGACAAACAAATAAATAAATAATTAAAGAAGCAAAAATAAAACTAGACAAAGAAAATAAAATAATTAACTAATTAAAAATAAAAATAAAAATGGACAAAAGATGAAGAATAAAATATTAAAAGTGTGTTGTGCAAGTGGATAAATATTGCCCAGTTAAATCACAAGTTATAAAATTAAGCATAAACTATACTATTAATCAATTTAAATTACAACTTGGATTTATGCTCATAACCATTTTTTCCAACTAAAACTAATAATAAAATAATAAATCAATTAAAAATATATTAGTTTTAAATGTATAAAATATACAATAATACAACTCAATCAATAAAGATAGTCTTTTCAAGCTATTAGAGATTTGGATTTAGATTTTTTTATGAGTAATGTTAGATACAGTTTTAAAATGTACAAGTTTCATAAACTCCATTTGAAAAAATAAAAAATAAATTTTTTATGTGAATTTCAAATTTACTTATTTTTTAAAAAGAATATGCAAGATTTGCATATCCTAAAACTGCAAATATCATTTCTGTTCTCTTATATATCAATGGGTTGATTTATTCAATAATATAATTTATGAGATGCCTTATGATTTGGTGACCTAAATACAAATATATTGTATTGATTTAACAATTTGGTTATATAAAAAATTTTGAATTCCCAATTTTGCTAATGCTTCTTGATTCGCAAGTAAATTATACAAATCGCCGCATCTCTCATCAAAACATAACAAATGATTCAAACTCGCCGTTGGGTACCTTTTGCGAAATCGGCTGACGTGGTTAATGACATGTCAGCCGATATTATTTAAAAAAAAAATCGATTTTAGACAGAAATCAAACCCATCTTACCTAGCACCAAACTCATTCCATAACAAAATTGTTTGCATCTCAACTAACCCATTTGCGCTAGAAGAAACTGCAAGAACTTGTCGTCATTGTGTCGTCGACTGAGCATTGGTCATCAACTTCATCCTCTTCGTGCTGTTGAACCCATTTGAGCATTGGCCATTAACTTGTAGTCTTCGTGCTGTCGAAACTGCGAGAACTTGTTGACTGAGGAATCTGGGTTCAAAAGTTGATGGTTCAATCACATTATCAAGGGATAAAATGGCCATTGAGGAATTTGGGTTTTCAGAAGGTGTATCATCAACTCCCCCATCATGAGATTTTCTGCGATGCATGATTGTAGTTTTTCTTCCAGAAGAAATCCAAGTATGATCATAGGCTTCCTCAGGATTCATTAAGGAATTAGGTTTCCTACTCCTTTTCTTTGGAATAGAGACTCGCTCAATTTCTGATTGCCTTTGTAGAGCCTAAGTTGCAGGCTCAATATTGCTTCTTGCACCAATGCTTTTGGAATGTTTAGCAAGAACACGACTCTGTAATGATTTTGAAATTTTTTCGTCTTTTAAAGTTTCATCATTCCTAGTGCCATTACTCATTACTAATTTCAAAGTACCATCCACAGGTTGGCCAACTTTAGTGCCACAAACAATATCTGGAGCAAGACCCTCGGCCACTTGATTAATAAAAATTAAAATTTTGTAAAGCTTCCATAATAAAAATAAATAGTAGTAAATATAAACAAAATTCAATAGACAAATGACTTGGAGATGGCAGGGGTAATGAGATACATGGGGTGGCTCATTTGGATTTGTCTTTGGTGGCAGATCGAAATCTGTGTTTTCTTATAACTTGTTACAAATAAAAAGGATATTTCAAAATCTTTTATATAATTTTATTTAATGGTTGCCTCTCAGAAAATTTCAGTCCAGCCCGGATCCCCCATACACTTTAATCCTAACTTCCTCCTTGTAATCACTGTCCCTCCTTTGAAAATCAAATGATAGGTATGAGAGCACAAAGAGGTTCTAATTTACCTCGAGAAACATTCTAAGGAAAAAAAAGTACCCAGCCTAGTTTTAGAGAAAAGAAAAAAAAGGACTACTTGGGAAAAAGGCATGAAAAAGTATGATATCATCAACTAGTATACTGGCTAACTTGAGATCATTCCTTAAATGAGAATTTGATACGCACCAAATGCTCCCCATAGCCATTGACATGTTCAAGTTCAAGGGGAATAGAACCACTTTGGCATATAGAAGCAACTATTTGAGAATATTCATCCAAAGCAATGGTCATAGATTGAGCTGCTTCCTTGAGACAATGTTTAAGCTTAACAACACAACTAATAATAATTCTCTCCCCCAGTTCCCCCTCAGTAGCCGAAGCAGTCTAAAATAATGAGTAAAGATAGATAAGATTCCAATTTCATAAAGAAATTGAGATGCAGCATATGTAAAGTCAATAAAATTACCTCATTTTCCTTTTTTACACTACTAGAAAAGGAGCGAGAAGATCTGAGGAAATTTATTCACTTTCATCTATGACCAAGGTTATAATTGGTTCCATGGCTGAAAATACAGTGTGTGGTTGGTTGGACCTTGAGTTGACCAAGAGCAAATACACAGATTAGACATAGAAACTACGCAAGAGGGTTAGACATTAAAAATACACAGCAAGTTGTGATTTCCATTGCGATGGCTCACAACAACCTTTGTGTGTGGGAGGAAGGGGGCGACAGAGATGTGAGGGAGGGCGCACAACAGAGGAAAGAGCGATATTGCTGTGTTTGTGACGAAGGGAAGGGAGGGAGAAAGCAAAGTCTGAGATGGTGTATATGAAACACAACGTTTCATTTGTACATGTGGAAGGATGGGTACGTCGGGGTTTTCCCTGCTGAATGCAAATAAACATTTTCTTTTTCAAGAGATTCAACTACTAGGATCAAACCCACCATTAGTTAGATATAGAATAAAACATTTTAAACTAATTTAAAGGAAACAAAAAAAAAAAAGGATATTTAATTCAAGGCTTGAAAGAATGATTCAATTCAGTCAATAAATTGAATCGATAAGAAATCCAACTGATTTTAGTGAACATTTTGAATTGTTCACTGAACACTTTTAATTGACTGATTCAAACAGATTCAAGCCGATTTTAGACCAATTTGATTCGATTCCAACCGATTCAAAACTATATTTATTTTTAAGTTGTCTAACAACTAATTTTTTCTTTTAATTTATTGTACAAAAATATGATAGAACTAAACATATATTAATTTCTTCATTGTTGTATTCAATAAGAATCGTTGAGAAAACAAAAGATAAAACATGTAGTTTTTTATTTTTTTTAGTTAAACAAAAAATTAAGGAGATGAATAAGTATTTTTTATTAAATTTCTGGTTGTGCATAAAATGCTACATTTGTCCTGTGTTTATAACTTTATGGTCTTTATCTTTTTCGTATTTAAGACAAAAAATGATGACAATGGAAGTTAAATACATAAATTACATATTTATTGAAATTATCTAGATTCATATCGTATTTCTATTGAAACTAGTCAATAAATTTATATTTTATACTATTTTATACATGATATAACATGTTTGAATTACAACAAATAAGATTTTTAATACTTTTAATTAATATTAAAATATCTGATTCAAAAGTATCATTAATTTGTTGAATCATCCGATTTATTGAATCACTTTTTATCCGATTCCAAATCCGATTTCAATTTTTCGAGCTTTAATATTTATTTTTTTCCATATAATTATTTAATTGTTATAGAATAATTTAAGATGAGATTTAGATAGTGAATTGAGATAATATGAAATGAAAGTTAAATACAATATTATAAGAATATTATTTTTAGTTTAATTTTAAAAAAAATTAAATTATTTATTATATTTTTTATAAAAATTTTTAAAAAATTATAATAATATAATAAAATAAATAAGATAAAATGAATTAAGATCTCTCAATTCAAACAAACTTAAATTATTTATTTTTTTAAAATAAGCAATATACAAAACAATATCCCAATGAAACACACCGAACCAATAGGAGTTAGGTTCGGTAATTTGAGAATTTTAAAAATAGTAAATGTACAGCTGTCGTACAACTGTCATTTTCTTTAAAAGCTCTCCTAACTTGGACTCCAAGCCACATCCTTTCCCTTACCTTTTTTTAACATTGTTTAGTTTTTGAAAATTGTTCCAGGGTTTGGTGAAATTTCTTTCTGATATCTGCAAGCCACAATAGCAGTGAAAGTTGAAGGAAGATTTAAAAATTTTCTCACTCTATGCTCAAATGTGAGGAGATTTTGGATAAATCTCTTTGATGTCTACAACTCATAACAGGGAGTGAAAGTTGAAAAAGATTTGGAAATTTTCTCTCTCTATGAGCAAGTGTTAGAAGATCTCATATCTTTTTTAAGACATTTATGTGGGTTTTAGACATCTTTGGATCAATTTTGGTTGGTTGGAGAATATTTTGTGAAGGTAAAAGTTGAACTTTCTTGTACTACTGTCTTCAATCTTCTTCTCTGGTAGTTTTGTTATCTGCTTCTTCAGTATATTTTCTCTGAGCGCTCTCTTTATCCAGTTCACTTGCTTTTAAACGTAGTCTTTCGTGTTTTCTTTAATTAAAAATTGAAAATGCTACGTTAATTGTTTGTTGGTAGGGATGTTAGCATAATTTTTTGTTTGGGGTTGGGTTTAAGTCTCCCCTTTCGTCTCTCTCTGTCTTTTGTTTTCACGCAAACAAAGACCACGTCGCATTCTTCTCTGTCCCTCACATCCGTCGCTTACGCACTCCACCTGCTCGCATTATTTCCTTTCCTTTCTCGTAGGTTCAACTTGTCTGGTTCTTCTTTCTGAATATCTGCAATCTGTTCCACCTGCCTTTCCCTCTTTGTTCACACTCAATATATATACGTAAGCTTTTGCAGAGCAACTGCCTACGATAGCAACAAAGCTCCATGTCCGTTGAATGCAAATGCAGGCTTTGATGTTGTAGTAATTTTGCACCCTTAAGTGTACCCGTATCTCTTCGTATTCTCTCAATGCTTTGATTGGGCTCCTTTGTGTTGTGTGCAATTTTTGTTGCTCCAGTTTGCCATGTTCACCGATATCTTATTGTTGTTATTGAGATTTTGTTATTTGGTTCATTTGTTCTTTCTTCTCATTTTTTTTATAAGTAAAACTTTATTGATAGTAAACGCATAGTCTAAGTACATATGAAGTATATACAGAATACACCTAATAACCACAAAGCACTAGTGATGTATACAAGCAAACTATGAAAGCTATCCTAATTACAAACAATGACTGAAACTGAGGAAAATAGTGTAAAAAAAGAATCTCTTCAGCTTGTTTAAGGAACGCTCTTGGTCTTTAAAGCACCTATCATTTCTCTTTATTCACAAATATCACATAATATGAGTAATGCTAGATACAATCATGTATTGTGCAAGCGCCGTATACTCATTTTGAAAAAGAGTGGGATCCATTATTATTATTATTATTATTTATTTATTTATTTTTAATGTGGGTCTCATATTTATTCACTTTTTTTAAAAAGAGTGCGTAACGCTTGTGCACTTTATGATTGCAAATATTATTTCTTCATAATATAGGGAGGAATCAATTTCCACATATCAGAGATGTAAACATTACCGCTAAGAATTGTCCAACACTTGAAAATATCCACTACTGTTCCCTCCCTTTATTCACTGAAAAAATGTGGGTTTCATGGGCCATGAAATACTTTCTCATCTTTTACTTATAAGAAAAGGACATACTTTCCTATCCTACTTTCTTCATTTCTCTTTATTCACAAATATCACATAATATGAGTAATGATAGATACAATCATGTATTGTGCAAGCGCCGTATACTCCTTTTGAAAAAGAGTGGGGTCCACTATTATTATTATTTCTCTTTATTCACAAATATCACATAATATGAGTAATGCTAGATACAATCATGTATTGTGCAAGCGCCGTATACTCCTTTTGAAAAAGAATGGGGTCCACTATTATTATTATTATTATTATTATTTTAATGTGGATCCCATATTTATTCACTTTTTTGAAAAAGAGTGCGTAACGCTTGTGCACTTTATGATTGCAAATATTATTTCTTCATAATATAGAGAGGAATCAATTTCCACATATCAGAGATGTAAACATTACCCCTAAGAATTGTCCAACACTTGAAAATATCCACTACTGTTCCCTCTCTTTATTCAGTGAAAAAATGTGGGTTTCATGGGCCATAAAATATTTTCTCATCTTTTACTTAAAAGAAAAGGACATACTTTCCTATCCTACTTTCCTCTCCCCCCCCCCCCCCCCCCCCCCCAAATGCTTTTAAAACTTGAAGATAGAGTATGAAATTGTTGAGTAAAGGGGAAGAGAGAATAAAGAAACTTTATTTATTTTTAATTAGCACAAGAGAGAACAAGGGAACTAAAGAACACAAATCCATAAATTGATATTGAAATATTAGGAAACATGGAGAATCGAACAAAAAATTGAAATGGGTGGCTATATGGGCAAATTCTAAGGACATGAATTTAAGAAAGCGTGTATGCTGAAATAGACAACTGGCCTCTGACCTCCTTGGATGGATGGATGGTTATTGGAACAAGCAAATGTGATTTTGTACTTGACCCCTTATCGCATGCTATCATTTTGTCTTGTAACTGCCCTTTGTTATGTATCTGATTGATGCTAACTTCGTCCTCTTCTGTCGTCTTTCTCTCCCACTTTAACCTCAAGCATTCCATAGAGGATACCTTGTCCACTCTGTTGTGTGACTCAACTTAGATCCTCCCTTGACGACATCTCAAATTTTGTTTAGTTTGGGGTTTAAGACTAGGGTGGTATTCAACGATGTTGTGATGATTGTAGAACTAGAAAGTAGTGACATAATTGTTTAGGGGTGATGGCTGAAAAATAATTTGCATGCATATGTATGAATGTTTTTCTTTTGTTTTTTGGTCTCCACCAAACAATATTTCGTTTTGTTTTCCTCATCTTATGTTGAAACGGATGCAACCTAAATTAACTCGAGACAGAGATAATTTAATGCTTATCCTATCATCTTAAAAAAAATGCAATTTTTTTGATAACGAGAAATTCCGAGACCGTGCAAATGCAAGATCTCAGTAATCCGTTTAAACCTTGGAGTCATGTAATGTGTTCCATTACACGAATCATGTAAATTATTGGCTTTTTACCCATGAGATGTGGCCTATAGAAATTGTTAGTATCAAAGGGTTTGAATTTTAGACCTGAAGGGAGCATACCACCAAGATCAAAACCCTTATTGCTTGCAAATAGTCGATGCTTGATCTCTCTTCATTTGGGTATATTTTTCTTTTGAAATAGCCACATCATACTTAGATATATGGAGCGTAGTTTGCTAACTACACTGTGAAGTGAGTTGAAGTTTATAAAACCAAAGTTGATGAGATGCATTGAGAAACATATCTAAAAAAGAAGTAATACATTAAGGGCTCGTTTGGACATTTGGAGTATTTCAGAATTCTGTAACTCATAGTGAAATGTTCTGTGAATAGTAGTGGAATTGTTTGGGTTAAGATATTTTATTGAATTTTGAGAAAGGAAAAAAAAAAGTTGAAAAATATTATAACATTAACAAATTGTTTGAATGTAATTTTTTAATATTACTTTTAAAACTTTAAAGCAAAAGTAATACTTATACAAAAATATTACTTTTGCTTTAAAGTTTGAAAAGTTGTATTGGTTTTTTTGTTTTGTTTTGAAATTTGTAAAAGTTATAATGATTAGTTAATGATTATATGAAAAAGTTGAAAATTTGAAATTGAAAAGTGTTTTGTGTTTGAGTGATTTTGGAAAAGAAATTGTGAGAAGTTTTGAGATAGCTCTTCTCATTTTATTACCCAAACATACACAAACCCTTATGTAATGACCCGGCCCAAGATCCATTTCTTTAGCCAACCTAGCCTGTGGAAAAGAAATGAAACGAATCGAGTGCTGTTTTGGTAAGTTTCCTAAACCCTATTTTTTCTCCCCCAACCCCCAACCCCGATATTTCTCTTTGTTTTCTCCTCTTGCGTGTAGACACTGCCCCCAGGACCTCTCTCTCTCTCTCTTTCTCTCTTTCCTCGTTGTGCCACAACCGTCGTGGCATTGTTGCTGCCAAGGCCTTGCTCCACAGTTCGTGCTGCTATAATCTTTTATTGGTGTTGATTGTCGCTCGTCACATCGGTATGCTTCTCCGACCATCTCTCTCTCTCTATATAGTGAGTTTTCCTTTGACGCACCTTGTCGTCTTCGGTTGCAGCTTTGTCATGTAGGCGACCCTATCCTATGCCATTTGTCCAACCCCTACCTCGTTTGTTGCACACTGCTGCCCATGCCGTTTCTAGCTTTTGGTCTCTCTCCCTTGCCCTCACCTTTGTCCTTGCTGTCCCTAACAATGTCCCCACGCCCCAATACCACTGTCGTCCTCCACTCAACGATCACTGTCTCTCACCCTCAGGATCCTAAATAATGGAGGGTTGATTCGAGTATTTATGCAGTTTGTCAGAATGTTTAGAATTGGAGTATGTGGAAATGTTTTTATTTTCGTTCCGTTTCGGTAGGTTCGATTGAAATTTGCCGCGTCAAAATAGTAACTAGCACAAATTAGGGGTTGTTCCATCCCGGATTAAATTTCAGCCTTTCTAGTTTTTTCTTGTCCATTCTGACCAGATCCTGGTATTCTTGCTAGAATGGGGACTTTCGGTCCGAAATTTACCTTCATTGCATTTTGGTAAATATGTTGAAATGCGAGGGACATATTTATAATTCCTCTTCCTCGATTGACTTCTCTCCTCCCCTTCCCTGCGAAATCATATTATCAAATAACAAATCCCTAGTTCTAAGTTAACTTCTAAGCTCTCTGTCTCTACTCTTCACAATCCACACTCCGAAAATCGGCACGACCTACACAACCCATGCCATTGTAGCTCCTGTTGCTCTGTTGAAGCTTGGACCTCTCACTCATGTTGCTTGATCCACTCTGTTGTAGCCTGTGTTCCTCTGTTGGTTTGAGATTGTTCCTTAGCTTGGTAATTCCATTGTTTCGGTTTTTCTTTCGTTGGTTTTCATTTAGTATCAGGGTTTTGGTTGTTGACAATGGGGAGTGTCTTGAACAATAGGGACACAAAACCCATGTTTGAAGAGTATCCAAATTTTCCTCCCCATCTTTCCATCGTCTTGTACATATCTAGAACCAGAACTATAAAACTATAACATGAACTGCTAAATCTGTAACGCCTCAATGGAAGTCTTAAACCACATGGCTTATATTCCAAAATGACTAGTCAATGATACAATTGCAGCCCCACTGGAACCTTATAAAGAGCAAGAACTTCTTCTTCTCAAGCAATGTGAGATCCCATACACCACCTACCTTTATCTTTATCATATGGGGTATCGCAAAATCATTAATGGGTTTTGTAATTGATCAAGAACTCAGATAGAGCCCCTTGAGAATTTCGGAGATTGCTTCTCTAATCTATCTCTAAGAACATGGAGCTGTTGTTATGGATTTTTTGGGGAGGGAGGGTTTCCTCTATTTGTAGCGCAGGAAAAATTCTACTTGGCTTAATTAAAGCTACTATCTTGTTTGGAAAGACTTGAGTCTTGTTCATGGCTATGTTGTAGACAATGTGTGGAGGAGTCTTTTTGTCTTTACTGATATGTTGTCCTCCCCTTCCCCCAAGTGGAATATGGAATTTGTTAGAAGGTGAGCCTTTCGATGAGCCCTGGCGAATTCGCTAAGGGTCGGCCAGCGTAGTCTGTCTCGCCAGAGACCTGGTTTCATTCACTCCCATGAATCTTTGGATTTTTTTTGGGGATTTTGCTGACTACTTCATTTTGTCGTCGGATTCGCACCTCCACCGACACAGAAAAGTCTGGGGAACCCAGTTTGGGCTTCTTGTCGTCGTTTCATCTTTGGCGACCCTGTTCCTCTGAGCTTTTCTCAATTTTTTCTCGTCGGATCTGTGCTCCTTAGCTGACATGTGTGCTTTCCGGCGTCGGATTTGTATCTCCACCGTCTCAGACAAGACTGACGACTCCAGTTTGGCCCCCCGAAGTCAGTTCTTCTCTGGTGATCTGCAATCTGCAAACTGAGCCATCGACATAGATCTGGTTATTTTTTGCGGTCTCATTCCAACGATGGGTAGTTTGTTCCGGTGACCTTTCACCGGAAGCATCCAGCCTTCTTGATTGTTTCTACAACTTTGGGATAATCATGGGCATTCTTAAACACCTTTTAATAGAATCAAAGGTGTTTATAACGTCCATGGAGGATGGAAATTTTTGTTGCATTATAGAAAGGGGCAAGAAGGTAACCAAAGAGATGGTGCTCAGTAATGCTAGTGTTTGTTGGCTAGCCAGTATATTGGAAGAATGTGTTTTATCGGAGGGAAGGAAAGACTTCTTCAAGACATATAGGGATGGAAGCAAAGCTCTATTTGCTCATAGGAGGTCGAACGCTCATGGACATTTTTTGGAAGTAACTAACTATGGTGGTGGTAGGGGGGTTGTGGTCTCTTAGCGATCCCGGAAGGAGTGGAAGGAAAGGGTTGGAAGAGCTTTTCTATGGAATTGAAACAGAGTTTGGCTAAGAAAGATCCAGTCCTTGCAGCACAAATGGACAGAGAGGTAGAGAAGGGGAAGGAGATTGTGAGGCCGTCCAAGTCGTATGCAGAGGTGGTGGTGGATGGTGCAGGGAAGAGGGCGGCAGTGCATGGAGTTCCGAGTCATCCTTTGGCGGTTGAACAAAAACATAAAAAGGGAGTCATGGCAGGGGAACTTTTGCTGGGACATGGTCTGAAGAGGGAATAGGCAAGACGCCAATCACCTGAAATGGATAGCTGTCTAGGAGAAAACGAGTTGCAGAGGTATATGCATTGTCTGGAAAAGGAGGTAACGGGCGTGAAGGAGGATTTGAAATTGTTTAGAAAGGAGATAAAGTCTTGGATTTTTAAAATAATCAAAGGTTCGGGCCTGGGCTTGGGCCAACGTATGTGACCCCTAAAAATAGGAAAAAGGAAGTCTTACTGGGTGTAATAGTTTGAAGCCAGATAAAGGGAAGGCCGAACTTGGGCTGGGCCGCATAAGACCATTTCGCCTCCCAAACCTGAAATGGAGGCCAAAGATCCATGGGCCCGTGTTTGAGAAGGGCTCCACTTGTGTAATCTCCATTGTCGCTCCTGACATTCCTTTGTTGGTGACTTCAGCTCTTGCGCCAGAATGCACACAAGCTTCCACAAAACATTTGGGGGAGGTTTCTGACGTGTCCTTAGTCTTAGTGGCAGAGTAGGCGACATGTTCGGTATGTAAGAAATCCGAAGGGTTAGATGAAGTTGCACATACAAGGTTGCCAGAGGCGAAGGGACTAGCTGCCAACCCAGAATATCCAATGGAGAGTACCAATGGAGTTGTTGAGGAGGCACAGAATATGAACAAGGGTTTATTGTTGGTGCCGTTTGGAACTACGTTGGGCACTACATTGGGGGAAGACGTTGTCCCCTTGGTATCTCTTCCTCTCTTAAACAATATAGATGGATCTTCTCCAGGTTGGGTTTTGCAAAAGGCTAATGAGATTCAACATATTGTGGGAATCACACATGGAGGTTGTGAAGACTAGTTTAAAGCTCTACTCTCTGAGATTGAAGAGAGCCACTCGCGTGATACCAAATCAAGCTTTAAGAAGAGCAGGGAGTTGAAGCGTCTTTTTTGTGCAATCAACTATGACGCTAAGGGCGGTAGCTTAAGTTGAAGGATGTAGTCTTTCGTATAGAGGGTATTCGGGTGGAGGTTGGGCTACGGGAAACATTGGGTTGGGGTTGGGGAGGTGTGTTTTTTTTCTAACTTGGGCTTGATGTATTTTGGGTAGTTTTTCGCGAGCTTTTTGGGGTAGTAGGAGCTCCCTAGTATGAGTTGGGGATTTTTTTGTATACATTCAGTGTACTTAGTTACTCTTATTGATTTATATATAATACTTTTAAAAAAAAAAGAGAGCTCCCAACATACAGGCTACTGGCAAGACACAATGGTATTGCTCAATTTGGAAGAAATATAATTTTATTTAAGGTTGGCTCAAGTGGTAAAAGCCTTAGTCTTGGTGGTATGCTCCCTTTAGGTCTAAGGTTCAAATCCTCTTGGGTGCAAACGGTTTCTAGAGGCCATCAGACTGGGAGAACTTCCCCTTGAATTACCTAAGGTGCACTTGTGGGAAACTCCTTATCGAAGGCCTGTGCACCCCTGAGATTAGTCGGGATTTTCTTCTTGGATACTCGGTACCGATAAAAAAAATTTCTCCCTGGCTTTTTTTGTCTTGTAAAATGTTCTTGTAAGCACATGTACCTTACCTAGTGTTCCATTTTTTATTTAGGCTTGGCTTCTTCATATTAGGAGATGCAAGTAATTAGTTTTGTGGATGTACAACGTTATTTTGACTTTTATGTGATCCACTTGTTAGAATGCTACTTTGTTTATGCTTCTTCTATTAAGGACATTCATTACAAATTATGAAAAATTGACAGAAGCAATAATTGCCTGAATTTTTATCTCACAAATTTTCAAGCGATTATTCTTTCTTTATTCAGGTCCTATTTCAATCTATTAAAAAATAGTTGGAATTAATTTATATTTTCTCCATAGTAAATTGTTGAAAAAAGAGGCTCAAAAGTGAGTAGGTAGATACTCCTCAAAGTACTCCTCAAAGTACTCCTCCATGGATTCACGTGGCCACCAGCAAGTTCCATTATGTTTTTTCACTCCAAAATTCCTAGGCTACGTTTGGATGTTGAGATGAGTTGAGTTATGAATAGTAGTATTTTGTGGGTCCCATTGAGATGAGTTTAACTTTTTTAGGTTGAGATGGATTTAAATTTTTTAGGTTAATGTATAAAGTAGGTTGAGATGCGTTTAATTTCTTTATGGGAGGTTGAAAAAGTAGTGGATCCCAGCAATGATTGGTTTGAGATGAGTTGAGATGAGTTTAGTTTGGTTCAACAACCAAACACAACCTTAGTCTCACACTTAACTAGTTAAGTTGGCAGTAAATTTTGAGTCTCACACATAAAATAAATTCTTATATTTTATTTTTTATTGGATGCATGTGTGGAGTTTGCGATCATATATAATTGTTTATACATATATATATATGTAACTTATTTGTATAATGACTATCTCGTACGGTACACCGAAACGTACTGCACTGTAATATTATGTTTCAGTACCTCAACCGGAATGGAATTCAAGACTTGGCTTGTGGTATAAACATATTTGATGAGATGTGGTTAGATTTGATTAAATGGGCCAGCTTGTTAAGTTGCGAGTGCTTATGAAATATTTGAATGGACATATTCATAATTGAAGTAGTTTGGGAAGTTATTTTGGTTGGCTTGGTGTTGAGTGAGTAGTAACCGGGTTAGAATAATTGGAACCATGGGGTTATCGTCGTGGAGTCATTTAGTTTTGTCGACTTATTTTATGTGTTAGTTTAATTATATTAATTTATAGTTTGTATTAATTATGTTTAGGTGTCAATTGGTTTTCGCTGGGCACTATATTAGGCAACTCAGAGATGCTAAAAGGTTTAGGTAAGCGGTGCTTCTATGCTAGACTTTGCCTAAAAACTGGCTAGGGCCGATTTTATGAAGAAATTGCATATTTTATTATGACAACAACCTTGGTCATTTTCTGCACTATTCCTTGTATCTGAACAAGAAAATGAAATAGTTTTTAGTCATGATTGGCGTAGACATAAGCAATTTTGGTACCTTGTTCTCAACTACATAAAAGGAGGAGCGATCATGAATTCTTAAAATTTTATGATTAGATGATATTTATCTACTTAGTTCTTTGTTCTGATATGATATTGCTTATGAAAATCCTCTGGTATAACATTTTGTTTTTGCTTCTTTTCTGACCTTACCGCAAGTGTAAAATTGTGGCCTCTATTATTATGTTAGTACCAACACATCTGTTTCTGATTGTATGGAGATAAAGTGGTTTTCTGCGTGGTCTTTATTGTGTATATACTCGGGGTGCCAAGTTTAAAAGGGAGAGATTTCACTTCTGTTTCTGCCCGTACTGGCCCCGGGGGTAACACAACCTTGCCATGGGGTTTAAACATGGTCTCTGTTCTGTTATGATATTGTTTCAGTTATGCTTTTGCCAAAAGTCTTTTGTTTATATCATTAGTGTAAATAAATGTTTCTGAAATATCGCTTTGTTATCTTGAGATTTTGTTTTGTTTTGTATTTTGTAATTGACTCATGTTTACACGTTAGTATGAGTTTCGGTGCGGTGAACTCACTTGTTTATCTTCACCATTTTTTTTTTCCAGATGACTATGTTGGTTGTGACAGTTGGAATAGATTGCACGTGAAGGATTAGAAGAGGAAGGTAAGATAAGTTTTGGGTGGCATAAGTGCATGTTTAATTTCTTTGGTAGTGTTCAGGGTATGGGGCGTGACTTGATAAAGACACTTATTGATAGTGGCAGGTATTGAAAAATAACAGTAAAATGTTTTTTTTTGATAAGTGAAAAAGTAACTGTAAAAAATTAAAAATAAAACAACAATCTTGTTTGAATTGTATTTTGAGAGGATATTTGTTGAAAGAGTTCTTGAGTGGACATGAATTTTTTATAAGGGCTTTCGTAAATGCTTGATCATTCTTGATTACTATTTCAGGAACATTTCTCTGTTTTGTTTCTATTCATTTTGTCTCCTCTATTTTGATTTTCAACACTTGTGGAAAATCTCTCTTTATCACCCACTCTTCTCCCGTATTTTGTCAAAGTACCCCTTTCATCTTTTTAGTTTTCTCTTGGGCTATTAGCCTATTTGGATGGGCACGATGTACTCCTGGAGTTTTTTGGTTGATTCAAAGGTGTTAGTTCTCTTGGGAGGGTGGGTCGTCTCTTCGGATCACTGAAAGAAGTTTGAGGTGCTCAAATTCATTTCCATTGGTAAAATGATGTTGGGTTGGTAGGCAAACATGGTGGGAGTGTGTGTTGTGTCGGCTGGTAGTATTGAATTCTATAAAAGCCTAACGTGAAGGTAGTTGGGCTTTCTTGGCTTAGTGTCATTCATATTCCTTTGGACACTCCTTGGTAGTAGCGGAATATGGAGATGGTGCTAGACAAGGGTTTACTTCATTCTTGAGGGTGTAAAAGGGATGGGTCAGAGAAGTTTTGTTGAAATAGTTTGGAATGTGGCCCTCTCAAAGACATGTTTTTGGTGTGCAAACAAAGTGTGGGAGTTTCAGGTGGCAAAATTTGGTTGAGTGGTTGTCAGATACAATTCTACCATCTTCAAGTGAGATCAATGTGGGTCAAAAGGTGTTGTATAAGATGATGGAGAGGTCAACTTCTTTCTAGGCTTCTAAAATTTCTAGGGATGATGATGGCTTTCGTGCGAGAGTTGTAGTGGTTGGTGGAGGCTCTAGTCTGATTGCCTCAAACGATGCAAAAAGCCAAATTGCTCATACAAGGGGGCGACGTTCGCTGTGTCCAGTGAGACATACATAGAAGAGCGACACCTAAGTATGAGTGCCCATTGATATAAGAAAATCATGGCTATTTAAGCCATTGAAATATATTACAATCAGCCAATGGAATAAAATAGTAAAAACAGTTCTATCATCGTCCATTGACCGTTCATGATCCTTGAAGTTTCTTTCATTCCTCTCCCTTCAAAGACGTTCCATGGGCAAGTTAGGACCATCTTCCATATTGCCGTAATTTGAGCATTGCCGCGTAGGCCATTCCAACTTGCTAGGAAGTCAACCACCCTTCTTGGCATTACCCAAGCAAATTCCACACTAGCAAAGAATTCATTTTAGAGTGTTATGACCACCTCACAATGAAGTAGTATGCCATCAACATTCTCATTTTTTTTTTATACATGCAACACCAATCCATAATAATCATAATAATGAACTTTCATTTTCTTAGATTATCTAGAGTGATGATTTTTCCCAATGAGGTCATCCATACGCAGAAAGCTGCTTTTAGGGGTGCCTTAGTTTTCCAAATGCGCTTCCATGGGAATCGGCACGTTGTACATGATGAGGGACGTGTAGAATGGATGGATGGTAAATTTCTCTTTGAAGGCCGCCGGTCTATCTTATCAGCCTCTCCCACCCTCACTCTAGTAAAGTAGACAAGATTGTAAAACTCGGTGAAAGCATTGACTTCCCCATCTTGTGCAGTTCTAAAGAAAGTGACATTCCATTGTGGAATACCACTAGATGAAGAGGATTTGCAATTGAAGCTTCTTGCAAGCTCACAATTCCATATATTTGGACAGGTTTCCTTGAGGGCCTTGTTGCCACACTAAAGATCATGCCGGAATCTAATTTTGTTACCATCACCTACCTTGAAGCAAGTGTACCAAGAGAAAGTATCCCATCCTCTTATATGCTTCTAAACCTCCACTCCATGTGGTTCCATATTGTTCGTATACCATCTACCCCAAGGCCCACCAAACTTTGAATCGATTACAACTCTCCATAAAACCCCCCTTTCTAATTGGTATCTCTAGAACCACTTCCAATAGAGCCCTATTGAAAACTAGCAACTTTCGAACTCCCAACCCGCTACCCAAGGTCAAGGTGCATATTTTGGGCCCATTCACAAGGTGGAATTTAAACTCATTGTCCACACATTCCTATAGAAAATCCAGCTATAACTTCTCGAAGCAGTGGACCACAAGGGGAGGCCAAGATATTTCATTGGCAAAAAAGATACTTTGCATCCCAAGGGGTTGGCCAAAGTCTCCACATTAGGAACATTTCCGCTAGGATCATTTCTGACTTAGCTAGGTTCACTCTCAATCTAGAAGCAACTTTGATTTAAAGAAGAAGAGCTCTCAATTCTTGATTGTGGTCTTGGTTGGCCTTGCAAAATATAAGTGTCATATGCAAATAAGAGGTGAGAAATATCTTTTTTTTTTTTGATAAGTAAGAATATTATATATATCAAAAGGAGTAACCAAGTATACTGAATGTATACGAGAGAACACCTTGCCCATAATAGAAAACCCCTAATAACCCAAAAAGCCCGTGAAAACCAACCCAAGCCGAAGCCCAACCCCTTGTTTCCCGTAAAACTAAAACTCTACCCAAAAACCCCACGCAAACCCCTAGATTCCTGTATTCACATTGCCCTCCCTTTAGACCTCGCTCTAGTTGAACTACCACCCTTAGCGTCGTAGTGGATTGCCCAAGAAAGACGCTATAGCTCCCTGCTTTTCTTGAAGCTTGATTTGGTTTCAAGCTCATGGTTTGACTCAATTGCAGTGATTAGTTTTTTAAATTGGTCTTCACATCCTCCATGCGAAATTCCCACGAACTGCTGAATCTCATTAACTTTAGGCAGAATCCAATTCGCTATTGGAGGAAGAAAGACCAGGGGAGCAACATTATCCCAAACCATGAGAAATATCTAATGTACCAATGTTTGCTGCACCCTCTAAAAATGCGGAGAGGAATCTTTCGTCCATGGTACTTGAGATAATTTTGCTTAAAGTTTCCATTACAAAACAAAGAGTAATGGAGATAATGGATAATGGAGATCATTCGCAATGAGTACATCCCACTCACCAAGCTGGCGGGGCAGTAATTTTTTACCTATATCACCCATTTTTTTTGGAACAAGAGCAATGAAAATTACATTGAGACTTTTTATAATATGTTAGTTAAGTACTCAAGTGATTAAATTATAGTAGCTATTTTATAATATAATATAGTAGTCAGTAGATAGGAATTAGTGGTTTCATATACTAGTATGTAGGAACTATATTATAAATGCTGATATATGCTGGTGTATAATGCTTATACTACCATATAGATGCCATGTCTTCATTGCAAAATTAATATATATTTTTATATTTAGAGATAAGTAACTTATTTAGACTTATAACATATCGTTATTAGCGATAAATATTGACTGGGTTACATATGTAACATATAGATTATATAGAGTTGTAAAAATCTTGAAAGTTACATTATATTAATTTTCATTTTTAATAGTTTTTATTATTTTATCCCATTTGTAATTATGAGGTAGAAATTTATGAAGGTTTAAGGCAATTATTTAATTTCCAAATATTTAGTCATTTGCAAAATTTTTATAATTTTATAGTTCAATATAGGATTTATTTATTAGTTGTTAAAATCTAATATTTTTTTTGTAATTTTAATTATTCAATTTCATTCAAAAATAAAAAAATATTTTTAAGAAAAGCACCAGGGATGTTCGAGAAATAACTCCACTTGACTCGAGCTTGTGTTTTGACCCGCTAGAGTTTGGCTCGGCTCAGATTGCTCCTTGCTCAAGTAATTTGAATCAAGTCGAGCCTGGCCCAAAAGATTGGCTCAATTACAACCCTAGATAAGGTTGTTTCTTGCCTAGTGGCTACTGGTGAGTCACTGATGGCTTTTTCTCCAACTCAGGTGCCCTATATTAGTGGGTATGGGGTATGAGGTGTCCTTGGTACTCTCGTTTGAGCTGTCAAATAACATTGCTGTGCAACTGAATTTTGAAGGCAACACGAAGTTGTGACTTTTGGTAGGGGCTGATTAGTTGCAAAAGGATGGCGGTTTAGATGCAGCAATGGACATGTTGTTGGCTCCTATGAATGGGGACAATGTAGGTTTTTCAAAATGCAAGAGAGAAAAAGAGGTTGGGGATGAACATGTTCCTTTATTTTCTCTTCCACCAAGTTGGAGTAAGCCTGGTTCATCTTCCGAGTTGGTGCTACAAAAGGTGAAAGAGATCCATGATTGTGTTGGGATTTCATGTGAGAGTTTTGAAGATCAATTTAGGGCCTTACTCATTGCCATCGAGGACGACCATTCTCTTCTCTCCAGATCAGCCTCTAAAAGAAATTGGTAATTAAAGAGACTCACATGTTCGATAAATTACAATGCAAAAGGAAGGGAGTATAAGTTATGGTAGGACTAAGGAGAGGGTGACAACTTTATGAAGCCTAAGATTCTTTTATGGAATGTTTGGGGGTTGAATAACATTAGGGCCTTGTTTGATTTTAGAACTTAACTCATCTCAATTCATCTAATCATTACAATTTTTCCAAATTCCTAAACAAAATACAATAAACAATTCAACCTTTTTAAATCCCAAAACAAAAATAATATTCTAATAATATTTTATTCAATTTTCAATTTTCATTTTATCTCAACTCACTATCCAAACCTCCCCTAATAAACTCCTCAATGCCAAATATCTATTACGCTATTGGAAGGTTGATATGGTGTGTTCGCAAGAAAAAAAGTTAAGTTCATTAAGACCCACCCGTGGGTAGCCCAAGTGGTAAGGGTGAACTTGTGTGTCACAGGTTCGATTCCCCCAGGGATCTAACTGTGATTTAAGTGGGAGGCCATGGCGGTGGGTTGTTGTGCTAGTTTCCCTAGGGGTTTAGGTTCCGTGGGTGAGTCCTAAGGGCTCTGTTGTGGAGTGGTTCTCCCGTCATAAAAAAAAGTATCATTAGAAGCTGTTGAGATGTTTCCTATGTGGGATGGACCTACCTTTCCTCTAAGGGGCTTTGGGTGGGGTACTTGTAATGCGAGATAAGAGGGTCTTGAAGTTTTTGAAGGAGCATTGGGGATTTCTCGGTAGCGTGCTCTTTTAAGAGTGTTGAATATGGTTTCGTGTGGGCTTTTGCAGGTATATGGGCTAAATTTGGATAGCTAAAGGTGTCTTTTGTGGGATGAGATTGTTGGCTTATACTATTTGTGGGACTTGCCTTGGTTTATTGGTGGGGATTTTAATGGCACTTGTTTTTCGAGTGAAAGATTGGGAGAGTCTCACTGCTGTTATGTTAAGGAGGAGTTTTCCGAGCTTGTATTTGATTTGGATATTTTGGATTTACCTCTTGTTGGGGGCACTTTCAAGTGGTCTAACAATCATGTTTGGTCTTTAGATTGGATTGAGTTTTGGTTTCTTCTTCTTGGGAGGCACATTTTCCTTAGTTGTGCCATAAGTGACTTACTTGGGTATGTTTGGACCATTTTGCTATCATGTGGGAATGTGCAAGCTTTTGCGAGAGTTGATAGCCAAAAGGGATATCTATTTGTAGAGTTTTGGATTTGGAGGGTAAGAAAGAAGGAGATTAATGCTCTTTCGACTGCGAAGGTACTAAGGAAAGGCCAAATTACTTTGGAGCTTGAAAATGTGACTTTAATAGAAGAGAAATCACGGAGACAAAAATCGCGTGCTCTTTGGCTTATGGAAGGGATAAGTGCACAAAGTTCTTTGGAGTTCTTCGTGTTGCCAACTTACATTAGAGTGGCAATGCCATTGAGGTGCTCCATATAGTTGGTCTTGTTTTTCGGATCATTTTGAGATAAAGGACTAAATTTCCTGCTATTATGAATGTTTTCTCTTTGAAGAGGAGGTCCATCTCGTGGCAAGTAAGATGGCTAAATATAAATCCCCAAGATCGGATGGCTTTTTTAAAGTTTGTTGGGATGCAGTAAAGGAGGATAATATGTGGGTATTTTGGGAGTTTTATGCTTATGGGAAATTTGAGACAAGCCTTAATGCCACATTCATTGCACTTATCTCCAAAAACTTAAGACTTCGGATGTGAAGGACTTTCGCCCCTTTAGTCTTGTGATTTTTTTTTTGAAGAAGGGGGGGGGGGGGGGGATGTATCTCAACGCATCAAAATGCTTTTGACAAGGGGAGACAAATATTGGATTTGATGCTCATTGCCATCGAGTTTCTGAAGATTAGAATCAGATCTAGAGTGTGGGGTATTTTTTGAAAGTTGGATATGGAGAAGGCTTATGACCGCATAAACTGGGAGTTTCTGTATTATTTGGTTGGAAGGTGTGGCTTTAAGGATAGATGGTGAACATGGAGACAAAGGTTGTCAAGTTGGAAAATGATATATTTATCAGGAGGAGGCAGAATCGTTTTGATAAAAAGTACTCATTCTAACTTTCCTACATATTTCCTATCATTGTTTTCTTTACCAGTGGATGTGGCGAATCAGATTGAGAAGGATATTTCCGGATTTCTTGTCGGGAGGAATTGGGGAGGAGGTTAAGTTCCATTTGGTTAGCTGGGATAAGGTTTACTACTTAATTTCTAGTTGTGGTTTTGGGAATTATAAACTTGAGGGTTTTCAACAAGGCTCTTCTTGGCAAGTTGCTTAGACGGTACCATAAAGAAGGGGAGGACATTGTGGAGGGCAGAGCATTTACTACTTCATTGTGAGGTGGAAGGGCCATCTAGGTTGATATTTTTAGCAGGATTAGTTTGCTTTGGTAATGCCTGAGAGTGTTGTGGAACTACTTGCCTGTTGGAGAGGTCTTTCTTGTATTCCCCAAATTGCAAAGTTGCATGTAAATTTAAGGTTTCATTGCCTTGATTAAAATTTATGTTGGCTTCATACCATTAATTAAACTCTTTTGTACAAAAAATAATTAAACTAGGCAAATCTCTTTAATTGAAGTGTATTTACACTCAGGAAGTGGGTGTTAAAGGTGTCATATGTAGGTAAAGGCATTTCTAGGGTGGAGTTGATTTCATTGTTGGATTCATTCTTATCATGAATTCTCTTTTGGTAGAAATGTATTAATATGTTTAATTATATATATACATGGTGGCAGCTGATTGTAGACAGCATGTTATTCAGTAAAAATCTCATAGCACTAGAAAATAGGGTTTGAATCTCCTATCAATTGTAGTATCTAATTGTGGAAGCAATAGTGTTGAATGAGTTTTGCTTCTGTTATCGTTGTCAGCCAGCTGTTTTTTTCCTTTCTTCTCCCCCACTGCTTATGAAAGGGGCAATGTTCACTAGCTTCGTCTTCCATTTGATTCTTGCATTGATTACTCATGATAAAGTCTAAATAACTTAAATTGGCCACATAATAAGAGCCTTTTAGTTCTAGCTTATATTATTTGGTTCTCTTAAGTTATTTAGTACTTGTATATTAATTATTTTGGGATCTAATTTGTTTTTTAGTTTTATTTTTATTTGATAAGTTTATTTTTTAGTTTTATAACCAGTGGATTTATAAAGATTATTGAATTTTGGAGGAAGTTGAAGAGTCACTAAGTTATTATTGTTGGTCGTAGATTTATTTTGATCACTATACAAAGGTCTTTGGTGCCTCTTCCGTTTAAGCAAAATTTGTAAGGTGTATCATCACTAATATTAGAGCATAAAGAGATTAAGGGGGTGATAATTTTGTATTATTTTCATTTAATAACTTCAAATATTCTCTCACATCATGTGGGCCTACTACTTGTTATGATAAGAAAGATTTATTGGTGGATAAAACTATGATTTAGTCTATACTGACCTATTAATTCCTTGGCAGAGTACTTTGTATGTTGCTTGCTCGTTGAAGCTCTGTTTTCTTTAGTTAGTGTAACCAGTTTTGTGCATCTGGTTTCTTTTACAGTGTTCAAGATGACCTCTATAGACATTGTGGACTTATCTAGCGATGATGAATGTGTAGAGCCGCATTTGAAATCTGTTAAGTCTGAGCCTGTTGTTGTTGGGAATATAATACAACGAGAAGAAAGTAAGTTTCAACAGAAGCTCCAGTCGGAAACACAATTTAAAAGGCAAGAATCCGAAGAAAATAGAAGCTCAAATGTTTTGAGTACTGGCCAAAGTTGCTCTAGTATACTGGATCAAGGGCAGTCTCCGGTAGATGATTCGAGTCTTTCTTCCACATCACCTACATGTCCTGCACCGCTTTGTCGGCAGTTCTGGAAAGCTGGGAACTACAATGATGGGCTTGGTTCTAAAGTCTCACTTCAAAGTATGTTGTTGTCACATATAACTTATTAATGTCTGTTACACAGGTTTAGGGTTTAACCAGATAGAAGATGTGCATTTGCAAGATCTCAGGGTTCTTCATCATAAAAGAAAACTTACTAATTTTTGTTTGACATGCATGTGGTGCTTTAATTGAATTTTTGGTCTTTGACATGTTGGACATTGTGTGGGCATCTCATAGTGTCCTAATTCCCTTGCGTAGGGGGTTCTTTTGTATAATTTATGTGTTATAACCCTCTACGCTTGTCTAATGAGACTTAAATTATTTACATAAGGAAAAAAAAAAAATTATTTACAAAAGAAAAATTGGTGCTTCCTAATACACCATCTAGGGGAGCACTGAGAAGCTCACGTTTTTATGAATGGTTGTAACAACTTCATGAATAATTGCAAGAGCTTTCTGAATAAAGTTTTATTAGAGTTTCGTTAAGTGGTGGGACCCATTGCGAGTATGTTTAGATGTAAAAAGTTTTTAAGATAAGTTTTCATAGAGGGTATAATAAATATTTTAACTTTTTGAAAAAAACAAAAAACATGACTGATCCCATCAGGCTGCCCTTGGTGGCCAAAAACTCTGGCCACTGCTTGGTAGCAAGAACACAGCCACCCTCTAGTCTCTGGTGGCCAGGCTGGCTGGCTACGTTTTTTTTTTTTTAATTTACATTTTGTCTTTTAGTTTTTGGATTTTTTGAAAATCCTAGAGAGTTTCTACTGTGTAATTGTTTTTTATTTTATTTTTGAAGAAAACACGAAGATGCCAAAAGCCCCTTGGGTGCCAAACATGGCCCTGTTTTAGATATTTCCTTGCTTTGGCTGTTCAGTTGGATGATAGTGATAAACCCTATGAGATGTGCATCAGTGCATGCAAATATCTGCATCAGTGGTCATTGAAGCCTGATCCTTTGTTCTCTAACATTCTATATTTATTGTAATAGATGGAAAAAACTATCTACTTGTTCACCCAATGTTCCTTCATTCAAATGCAACTTCACATAAGTGGGCCTTTGGCGGTATGCGCTTGTTTCACTAATTGCAATTACATATATTATTGGTGAAGCTATGGCAATTTTCATTACTACCCTTTTCGGTTGCTTCCTGTTTGCAGCTGTAGCAGAACTGCTTGACAATGCAGTTGATGAGGTGAACTTCTTATTTTGATCTTACTTGATATTGTTGTTTTTTTGACCTTGTGGTACTGGGGTTGTGTGCTCATGTTGCAAATTGTTTGAAAGATAATTTTGGAATGGAATTGCACCATAATTGTTTTGGGTGGACTTCATCTATTTCGGTAGGATAGCTCAAATATTCAATTTTTTTAGATCAAATAATTACTTTTTTCCAGTCTTAAGATTTTGCTACTTTTTGTTTCCTCAAGTTAAGGTTTTTTACTTTTGTAACCAATGGATAAATAAATGTTATTGAATTTCAAAAGTTAAAGAGACTCTTGAGGACCATGGCTATTTTGATACACTATATAAGTAGCTTTTGGTCCATTTCCGTCAGCAAAGTTTGTGAGGTTGCTTATCGCAAACATTGAAATAAACGAGACAAAGGGGTTAGAAAATCAAGCCATTCAACCAAAATATTGGAGATCAAAATGCTAATATTGGCATTCCTTTAAGAGAAATTTATTGTATGACGCCTCAAGGTAGCAAACTTAGTTACATAGAATATTTTCTTATTCATTTGTATAACAAGTTTATGTAAAATTAGAAACTACTACGTTGAAAGACTAGTTTATTCAGTCAGGTTCATTTTTATCACATACAATGATCTTGTTTATGGCTACTGCATGGATTGTATATACTCCAGGTGTTCATTGCCTATTGTGTGATTATGTTTTTGATGGTTGGCTCTAACAATTGAATCCTATTCTGCATATCACGAGTTCTCCTTTTTCTTTTTTCCCTCTTTGATTGGATAGATCCGAAATGGGGCCACTTTTGTCGTTGTAGACAAAACCACAAATCCAAGGGATGGAAGTCCAGCATTGTTAATTCAAGGTAGTGTGTAATTGGAGTTTTATCTAGCATATTCTGGGAGTCTGCATCGGTACATTTTATTCCATAATACATTTTGCTGACTCATTTGTATAAAAAAACCTCATGACTTGCCCCAGATGATGGCGGTGGAATGGATCCTGAAGCAATGAGGCAGTGCATGAGTTTTGGGTTCTCGGATAAGAAATCTAAATCAGCCATTGGACAATGTATGGATAGTAGTTTTTCACTCTACAATTTATTATTTTCTTTTGTATTTATTAGTTTACTTGTAGCCTTCCAGATGGAAATGGTTTCAAGACTAGTACAATGAGACTTGGTGCAGATGTTATTGTCTTCAGCTGCCACACGAGTAACAGGTTTGAATTCAAAAGGGACTGATCTTTTGTTATTAGTTATATATTCAATAACCCATTTATAAGCCATACTAGCTTGCTTGTACACACGCACATGCATACACACGTGTATACTTTGAATAATATGTCTCAGTTTTCTTTTCTTTTTTCATAATAAAGAAAGTAGTACTTTATGTCGTATAAGTTCCATGTATTCAACAGATTTTCAAAATTCCCGGCCAGTAACTTTTGGGAGTGAGCAACTACCAACATAATGTAAGGAAAAAGAGATGAAAGTCATCTCCACACTATACACAGCAAAATCATTTTTACTGCAAATTGGGAAACCTGCTCTAGAAAGGACCAAAACACCTCACTTCTCTCAATACATCAAGCCACTTGAAACACTCCCATGTAACACATTTTGCCCCTAGTTTGGCCCAACAATCAGCCACTCTAGTTACTTCCTTAAAGACATGTTCCATGTGAAGAGAAAGTGGCTCGTAAGCTAAGGTCCAGTTTTTGTTTTGTTTAGGGACTTCTTACCTCTTACGGCATGTGAAGTCCTCTGATTTTTTTTTTTTTTTTACTTATTGAAAGGACATCCTTACTTTTTAACCATATAGTTATTGATGCACGCATAATATGTGAAAAGGTAAAACAATTTTCGTTCTGTCTCTCTCTCTCTCTGACTTAATGATGTTGCCTATATGAACCTCTTGTTTGTCTACTCATATACCATGTTACATAATCAGGATATTGACACAAAGCATCGGTCTCCTCTCTTATACATTTTTGACACGAACAGGCCATGACAGAATAGTAGTGCCCATGGTGAGTTTCATTGCTTTAAGTCAAGGTTTTAGTTGGGTCATTTTGTTGTAACCAAACATTGTTAATCTATTTTTATTAATTTGTAAAAGGTGGTCAAGAATTGTGAACTTGTAGATGTTAGCTGGTTATTTTATGAGCAATAAATGTGTTAATATTATGTATGTTCATGGAATGTGCCTTGAGCATGCAAAATTTGTTATTCAGGTAAGATGATCAATAATATTTCTCTCTTACTTATCAAAAAAAAAAAAAATGATTCACGATTTGTAGTACTTTGAGATTTTTCATGAAAGAATTAGGTTATCACTTATCATCCAAAACATATATCTTTGTTAAGTAAACATTCAAAACATATTATTGGCCTGGAGTATAATCTTTAGATGCTAGTAAATTTAAGGTGTTAACTAGGTTTTGGGGTTCAAGAATTTGAGGAAAAATAAAGACGGTAGAATTGCTTTGGTGGGGCCACTTTCAATGCCAAGGTATTTTGTATGTTGAAAAGATTGAATGAGGACTGGTTGGCTGTAAAAAGATGTATATGTCCCAAGCTGGTTGGATTACTTTGATCAAGAGTACTTTCTTGAATCCGCCTATGTATTTCATGTATTTATTTTCACATCCAGCTAGTGTAGCTAACTGCCTAGAAAAAGTGCAGGGGAACTTCTTTTGGGGTGAGTTAGGAGAAGAGTTCAAATTTCACATGATAAGCTGGGCGAAAGTATGTTCTTTGATCCCCGATAGTGGGTTAGGGGTTAGGAACTTGATTTTCTTTAATTGTGTACTCTTGTGGAAGTGGCTCTGGCGTAATCAGAATGAGAGAGAGAGACCTGGCGGAGAATGATGTAGACGCTAAGTAAGGATGTTCATGGGATGGGATTTTGGAAGAATATAAGAAAAGGGTGGGGGTGCTTTCTAAGCATAATAGATTTGAAGTTGGAGATGGTTCTAGGATCAGATTTTAGCATGTAGTGGTGCAGTGGTATGGCTCTCAAAGAAGCCTGTTCGGTTGTGTAGGGTGGTTCGTGTGAAGGATGCGTCAGTGGGAGATCTTTTGGAGTTATCTGGTGAACTCCCTTGATGGAATGTTAACTTCATAAAAACAGAACATGATTGGGAGGTTGAGGCCTTTATTGTATTTTTAATCTGTTGTACACCACTATTTTGAGAATAAGAGGTTAAAATAAGTTGCTTTGGTCCCATCCAAGAAAGAGAGGTTCAATGACCATTCTTTTTATAGTGTCCTTGTCTCTTGTCATGACAACCTTTTGCTTAATAGAAAATATGGAGAATATGAAAGACTAAGATTTCCTTAGGAACTGCATTTTTTGCTTGGTTTGCATCTATCAGTAAGATTCTTCAGATGAAAATCAGAGGAAAAGATGCATTGATGTGATTGAGTGATGCTCTGTGTGCAAGAGGTGTGGGTAGTGTGTGGACCATCTTTTGTTACATTACCAGGTGGCTAGTGTTCTATAGAATGATTTCTCTAGTCGGGTTGGTTTAGTTTGAGTCATGGCCAGAAGTATAGTGAACGTTTTAACTCATGTGGAGGGTCTGGCGGTAGTCCACAAATCTTAGCAGTGTGGAAAATGGTTCCTTAATGTCTCTAGTGGGCTTACTTTCCATTATTATGTTATATCTCTCTATTTTTAGCTAGATGACTTTCTTGTGAACATCTTGTTGTACTTGGAATGCTTCTTTAGGGGAGGTTTGGATGAGATGAGAAAGTTGAATAAAATATTGTTATAATATTATTTTTGTTTTGGGATTTGAAAAAGTTGAATTGTTTATTGTATTTTGTGTGGGAGTTTGGAAAAGTTGTAATGATTAGATGAGATGAGATGAAATTAGTGTTTTTTAATGAAATAATTGTTGCTTATAAAACATTATTTTGTTTTATGATTCCGTGGACTGTTACAGTGCTGCTTGTTCTGTTATCCCCTTTCTGTTGACGTTTCTCTTACTCTGGTACCCACCATTACTATTGCAGGTGGACTACAAGTTTAATACATCAACTGGCACTCTGGAAATACTACGTGCTAAAGAGCATTTTTTGTCTAATCTTTCCATTCTATTGCAGTGGTCTCCATTTTCAACAGAATCAGAGCTTTTGAAGCAAGTAAGATTATTTGACTTTTTTTTTTTTCCCTTCCATTACATCTTGCTCTTTTCTGCACATATTCATTGTGTTAGTATTTAAATATTTAAATATGTTTATTTGGTTAATTGAAGTGGTTTTACTCTGAGCTATCAAATGAGTTCATAATGGTGAATTGCACTTCTCTTTCTTGATCGATTAATTACCCATGCACCCAGGTCTCGGTCCCCTCCACCCCATTCTTATTTCTTATAGGGAATGGCCATTGGTGAGTTTTACCACAATATAATTGATGTGTATGGAGGTGGGCTCATTTTATGAAGTTTGATTACCAAATTTTCGCACTCATCACTGATTGTAGTCGAAAGCAATTGCATAGATTTTTCCTGCAGTTTTTAGCTTTCTGAATTCTTTACAATCTTCATTTTGTTTGATCTTCAATATGATGGCAGTTTGATGACATTGGGACTCATGGCACCAAGGTTATTATCTACAATTTGTGGTTCAATGCTGATGGGGATGTGGAACTTGACTTTGAATCAGATCCTCAGGTTAATATTTCAATTATCCTCTATCCTTTTTCTTGTCTTTTTAGTATAATTTCCAATGAGGGGACTCGGTGGCTGCAGGATATTCGTATTAGTGGGGAGTCCAAAAGAATTGAGACATTACGTGCTTGGAAGACAACAAATGAGCAGCACATTGCTAATCAATTCCATTATTCTCTCCGTGTAAGCCTTCTATAAGATTATGTGCTTCAATCAGATATCTAGGAAGTCAAATTTGTTTTAGCATGGTTCTTCATTCTTTACAGGTATACTTGTCCATCTTGTACTTGCGAGTACCTCAAACATTCAACATAATATTGCGTGGACGAGTTGTTGAGCATCATAATATTGCTGATGATCTCAAATTTCCAGAATTCATTTTGTACAGACCTCAATATGGTGGATGTGTTGAGGTTTATTAAATTTTAGCCAACTCCTTCCTTATCTGCTTACTCTCATGGTCTCATTGAAAGTATTGAGTTTTGTGGATTTTATATCTGAAATGTTGTATCTCTTTCCAGTTTCCAGGAAACGTTGATGGTATCCTAATTAACTGCTTTATTTGTTGTCTAACAGAAGTACACACATAGTTCTTTGGAAATTGATGAAGACACGGACCAATTCACGCCGAAGAAAACTAACACATTTACTGTTCATATGAACAGTAAACGATCAGTACCTAAATGTGAGTGTCCATTTTCTTGGGGGTGAATTGGCTCGTGTCAGTTGCAGCACATATAGTTCTTTTGATAAGCAAGAAATCTCTATTGAAAAGGGAAAAGACAACCCAAGTATGCAGGAAGAAGTATACAAGAGAGACACTATTTAGGAGAAAAAGTTTACAAGAAAATCAGCCATGCTTGGTTCACTATTTCTTTTATGGGATCAGCATGCTTAGTTCATTAAAGTCTATAGGGGTAGGCCAAAGGAAAAGGGTATTGATTAAAAAAGGTCTCGAGCTCTTTCATCATCCGTTCATGGTCCTCAAATGCTGTCTTATTTTCCTTCCAAGTACACCAAAAGGACTATCTTCTGCATTGGTACAATTCTCAGGTTGCCACCTAGCCTTCTCTAAGACTAAAAAGGATCCTTCTGAGCATGACCCAAGCCAATCTAATCTAATTGAAGAAACTTTCTGTGAAATTGCAATCTCACGATGAAGTGGAAAATGATCAATGGACTCCACACTCTTACACGTGATACCAATCAATCATGATTATGTCTCTTCCTTAACTTGTCCATGGTGAGAATCTTCCCAAGAGCGATTGTCCAAGCAAAAAATGTAGCTCTCAATGGGACCTTTGTCCTCCAAATGATCTGCCAGAAATGAGCCATTTTTTAATTCTCTGGCCTGGCTGTTGGTACGACGGTTTCTTTGTTGTTAAAGCCCATTGCATAAAGGTCTATTTGTTCTTAAAGGAAATCCTTTTTCATTTAACCCCTGGTTGATGGTTTTATATCCTTACTTTCCAGTTAAAAGCAACTCAAATACCCCTATGGTTGACCTCTCTCTCAATCTTGTTATTTTTATTTTATTTTTATTTTATTATTATTATTATTATTATTATTATTTTATTATTATTTTTTTTACTTGATGTCGTTTTTAATGAATTGTACATTGGTTGATATTTTAGTTATCAAAAAAGAAAAACATTGCTTGCTATATACTTGTTAAGAAGAAATAATTATTTGGTTGGTCTACATGCTAGTATTTGTACACTTTTAAATAGGCTCTCAGTTTTTGGTGGCTGATATCGATAGCGGCTTTCGAGTACATTATCTTTCTCTTGTTTTACCGTGCAGGGTCAAGTTATAACCACAATTGGATTCCTTAAAGAAGCTCCACAGGTCAGCTTTCACGGTTTCAACGTCTACCATAAGAACCGTCTAATACTGGTAATCATTATTTGCATAAATAAGTTTCTTATGTTGGTTTTGCTCTGTTACTAAGAAATGGAAATGCAACTCAAGTATCCATTCGGGATGGTATCCTTTGCTTCACTTTCTACTCTATAGTGAGAGGCAATTCTATTTGGTGGAAAGTCATTGGCTATTGTTCTTCTTGCTGTTGTAATCATGGCGAAAGTTTACTGTTTATTGGTGCAATTAGACATTGAGCAACTCTTTCATTTTATTGTAAGAATGTACATTCTGTCAGCTCTTCCCCTCCCTGCATGATCCTTTACCACACCATGTTATTTATGAGTGCGCTTAAGTCTTTGCTGTTAAATCTTTCCTTGCAGCCGTTTTGGCAGGTTGTGAGTTATTCTGACAGTCGGGGCCGAGGTGTTGTTGGTAAATGCCTGCTAGATTCCTCTTTGTATCATTACTACTATTATTTTTTGTTGTTTAGAGGTTGATTATTTTGAAATTTCAGTTGCTAGGTGCCTAATGATTAATGATTCATGGTATCATTTTAGGTGTTCTACAAGCTGAGTTCATTGAGCCAACTCACAACAAACAAGATTTTGAGAGAACTTCACTTTTCCAGAAGCTTGAATCTCGGTTGAAGGAAATGACTTTGGAGTACTGGTAAGCTTCTTATAGCATGAAAGAATGTTACCCTCAAAACAACATTGTCCACCTTGAAAATCAATAAAAATACCTATGAAAGAAAAATAAATAAATGAAGTTTAAATATATTTCCGTGCTTTCGCTTTATTTGAGAAGTCATAATTCTTTTTTAGTATTTAATTTGCTTTATTCGAGATTAAGTTGAGGGTGATTTTGAAAACTTAATATCTTCTTTGAAAGAAGGTGCTCTAACCGACGCCTATAAACGTTTGTGTTCTTTTTGGAACTCCCTAAATGAGTTTTGGTCACCAAATGGAAATTGATTGATAACTTTTTTGTTTTCCATGGCTCTTGAATGGAGTCTGTACTGCATTTTACATAATTTTTTTGTGAAAATTACACTGCAGTCTCCATCTGGCATCTAATAGGAGATTTACATTTTGCACACTAAACTACCATGACTGACTCATTGCACCTTCCAACAATAAAAAAGTTGCAATGTTCACCTTTTGTTAAGATCTTATAGTCAAGATCATGTCATGTCACTTTTTTTTTTGGTTTATTTTTAGCCCTTTACTTCTAGAATTGATCTAGAGTGCTATTTGATAGTCAGCGAGAGTTAAGAGGATGGAAATTGTATTTTCCCTTTTTTTATTCTTAAGATTGATGTATTGGATGCCTTTCATAACTATGAAAATAAGTTTATTTTGTTCAACCTCTTTGTCATCATGTGTTTAAAGAGGTCTTTGGTTAAATGCATTGGAAAACTGGAATGAGCTGTCATTTCTACGGTGGAGATATTGCTTAGTTTTAGGTAGAGCAGATCTGTAATGTTTACGTGATGAGCATTACCTTTGGCAGGGATTATCATTGTGGACTCATTGGATATCAGGTCAAAAAAAAGCTCCGTGCACCAGAGTTGCTGCAGATTTCATCTCATAGTATGCCACCCAGCAGCAAACAAGAATTTATTACATCTAATAAACTTTCCCCCGCTATTGGTAGTGCAAAAGCCGGACTTGTAATTGCAGAACAATTCATTCCCAAGTCTCAATTCAGATCTAAGCAAGGTAATTTAAGTTTAAATGAAAACCGATTATTTTTAAACTTAATAAATGTTGCTCAACATATGATTGGTCTTATTGTCATAGGAGTATTAGAGAAGAGAAAGGAACACGTTGATTTAATAGAAGTAGAAAAGGCCAAAAGGAGGGCAGTGGAAGTGGGCAATGTAACTGATGCTGGGTACAATGAGGAGATACAGGTCTGGGTGGTTAAATTTTATATTAATTTTCGCTGACCTTCAATGTACATGATTCATTCACTCCAGCTCAAGATTTTAGACTTCTTTCCTATTTGCTTTGATGCAGCTTAATCTAAATATTCATTCATTTGCTGTAAAATTTAATGCACTGTATTTTTGGGTTCCATTTTAATGATCCTCAGCGTCAACAAAAACTTGAATACCTTATTTAAATTCTGAGATTATGAAAATTTACCCCCTCCCTCCCTCTTTTTGCATGTAGAATGGAAAACCTTAACCTATATCTTCCTCCATTTTTAATCCTGCCTGTTACTTTCGTTACATTTCCAGCACTGTTTTTGGAGCCAAAATGCACGATTTCATTGCTGTATAGAATACTACAGCTTGGATAGTAGACTTGTATATTTTCTTTAACTGCTTAATTTGATATCAGCGATGCACTCATGTCATGCACTCGTTTATCGTAGCATGATCTCATACCCCAAAAAAAGAGAAAAATGTTGCTGACTTATTTAATATGTATCGGTAGCCACTAGTTACTGCTGGGAACCAACCAAAAGATCAGGAGGCTGTCAACTTGTTGCAAGAAAACAAGAAGCTCCGAGCAAAGTAAGTATTGCAAATTTTAGTCCTCCATGGATATCTCACTTACACTTAGCCACAGAATAGATGCAAGGAATGATTATTATGATTGCTAATCTCCGTATGCACTCGCTTGGACTTAAAATGCATGAACTCCCCTTTCACTCTCCTCTTAAAGTATGAGACTGCCATTTGATGGAGCTCCTTGACTAGATTAATTCGAGAATTCAGATATCAGGGGTTCACAATTTGGTCATAATATGGGAGATCTACATATTAGCATCATGTTTCATGTCTTGAAAAAAATCTAACAGTTGCAGTCAACTCATGCTCATAGAAGGCCTTCATTTATGAGTTTGTTTGATGTTTCCAGATGTTTGGAGTATGAGAAGAGGGAAGAAGAACTTAAGTTCAAGGTACTTTGAATGCAAAAAATGTCACTACCTGTATTCTCGATCTCTATGTGATTTCTGTTCTCGTGTGTTCTGGGAAGAGTTTCCTTTCACCAGTTTCTAAGAATCATTCTTTGCATATGTAGGTGACACAGCTCAAAATTGCAATAGAGGAGGTTTGTCGGGAATACAATCGGATGTTGGGCGAATTAGAATCATTGGAGACAATCAAGGAGGAAACCAAAGTATAAATGTAGTTTTTTTTTTTTTTTTTTCAATTATTTCATATGTACAAGTCTTGTGCTATAGCTCAGTTTAGCCAACAACCGGTTGGGGTGAGAATGATGGGATCGTTGCAAGTGAAAGCCTGGGTACCAGGGCTTTTTCTTCTTCCCCCGAAGTTTTGTTGTTTTTCTCTTCAGCCCTCCTTTTTCTCCAAGTGCTGTAAATATAAAGTGAAGATAAGGTTATATTTCTTTAGCCCTCCTTTGAAGGAGTTGCAAATTTTTCATTCCAGCAGTGGTCGATTGCCAGGTTATGTTTATCACTGTTGTACTTGCACTGCCCTTTTTCCTACCACTTTTGAAACCGAACTCACATACAGCTGGAAGATTGCCCCACTGGTTGAAGATATCACCAACTACTTGTCTACCTCAAACAATGACAAGTACTAACAGTACATCGATCACAAAATCGATGCGGTCACACACTATTGCGCAATGGTCAGCATCCTTACTCAAGGGATGTCAAAGTGTTGAGTTATATGCTATAAATGTTTCTCAGTTAGATTTGCTAACATGTGAAGGGGCATTGATTTCGGTCCCTTTGTAGTAAGCCATTGCTTTTAACTTCAACTTGCAGGGAATCTAAAGGTGCATTGCAGTTTATGCACGAGAGTAGAGCTTTTCTAATTCAACTACAGTCTTTCTGCTTGGGAAAGATAGATTAATCTGGACTTCGAGGAGACACTTTATAGCATTTGCCGAAGGCACTAGTGGTCCAAAAAAAGTGCCTCCTTCCCCACCTTCTAAATCTTCCTAGGGCCGGAGAGACCAATAGATGATAGATATTCAAGCACTTAGAAAAGGTAGATAATGAAATAAAGGGAAAATAAATTCCTTGTGGATGTACATGAGCAATCAAGTGAAAAAAATAGGCCTAAATATTAAAAGAAATGATGTTCACAGTTATGGAGAGAACAAGTACCGTGTACTCTTAAAAAAAAAAGTAAATAAATATAAGATTTACATAAAAAAAAAAAATAATTTTTTTTAAAAGTGTACTCTACTTTTTAGTGCGTGGTGTTTAAATAACTTATGATTGTATCTAGCATTACTCAATTGTTCTTGTATTTGAATTGAATTTCTTGCTCTTGTGATTTTAAAGATTGATGAAATTTTAATTTCATTGAGAAAGTTTAGACAATGCTAACAGTTTAGAAAGATTATTTAGTGGGACCATTATTCATTCAATCTTAAAAACACAAAGGAGATTCTATCATCCCTGTGAAATAATGGATGGATTTGAGAATTAATTTTAGTAGAGGCAAAATATATATATATATATATATATGTATGTATGTATGTATTGTATGTACCGTCTTGTTCCATAATGATGGAATGATTGGGCAAGTATATATTTCTTGGTTACATAGCCTTAAGATAACTTATAATCTACTATACTTTTTCCTCCTCCATTTGCGTTATTTAATCCTGTGGGTGGATGTCTTTCCAAAACATTTTCTATGGTACAATATATCCTTGAACTTGGTTTTTATATTTGCCAGACTACTTTATTAAGGTTTCCATTTTAAACTTGAAATCTCTTTGCAAACATATAGAAAAACTTCAACCAACTTTTTATTTAGTTAGAAAATTGTCAGGCTAATTTATTTAGAAATTTGTTTAAGAACTCAAATATATACGTTGGTTTTGGACCTATTTAGAAAGGAAAATGCTAGTCGGAAGTATTTTTTAGTGATGTTGTAAATTTTTTTAAAAAAATATATTTAAAAGTGTAAAAAATACATGTAAAAAAAAAACACACCAAAATAACTAGGGTGGCTGTAGTGCCACCCTAAAAATTTAAGGAAAATGTATTCTCACTACTGGTTTTTACAACTAGGTGTTACTGTTGAGATGTTTTATTTTATTTATTTTATTTTTCTTTTTACTTAGTGATTAAAGAAGTATTTTTTTAATAATATTGTATTTTTTTAAAAATATTTAAAAGTGTAAAAAAATACATGTAAAAAAATAATAAAAAAGAAGAAAACTAATTATACCTAACGGTAGCACCCAGCATGAGTTGGAAGCAGTGGACCTAGCACAGTCCATTTAGATATATTTTAATAGCTAGTTAAGTGTTGAGGTTAGGTGTTCATAATAAGAAAGAAATTATTGTGCATAACATATAAAAACAATCTCATAATATATAAAAATATATACGATTGGCGTGGATAAAAATAGAACTAATTTTGAATTCACGAATGTTGTACATATTATCAAAGAGTGAGAGAAGAATATTATTGCTGTCAATAAAGAATAAGATGGTTTGTAATTGATTTCTAAATTAAACTTTATCAACACAATCCCCTAAAAATAAGAGTTATATTATACATTTATTTTTGTATATTCTTTGCACATTTTATTGATGTGATTAATCAAAATAATTATTTTATATTAAAAAAAAACATAACTAATCATATTAATAGAATGTATAAATAATACATAAAAATGATTTCACATGAAATTTTTGTACACACACACGCTCTTATCATTAATTTGCTTTTGCCAGGTGGTAATTATGCGGTGCATGGTGAACACGCATCATGTCTAATGCACGTTACAAGCATAACAGGGAAACTTGGAATTTCAGATCTAGATAAGCTCGACCTACACGACTGCAACTTGCATGTTTGTTTAATATTCGGGCAGCCCCGACCAACACTGCCCAAACTTATTTCTTCCTGCAGAGTCACTCCACCATGCCTGCCCCGGCCTGCCCGAAACCCTAGCTAGCTAGCACCAAAGTGTTTTCCCTGGAAGAGCTTGGAGGCTGAAGCCTCTATATATATACCCTAGAAGAGCTTGGAGGCTGAAGCCTCTGATCTCCTGATCCACCTCCATTACTACTACTTCTTCCTCATGATCCTCTCTCTCTCTCTCTCTCTCTCTCTCTCTCTCTCTCTCTCTATATATATATATAATATTTACGGTATGTTCTAGCTAGCAGCTGATAGCTCTTCTTTAGTTAGCATTTCTTCTTCCATCTTTTCTCTCTTCCAAAAACTGTGTTAAGCACTAGATCGGCAAGCATCCAAGGTTTATATGTGTGTGTGTGTGTGTGTGTGTGTGTGTGTGTGTGTGTTCTATATATATGCATTTTGAATACATGTCGATGATAGTTTCATGTGATCATGAGGAACATAGCTTTGTTTACAGAAGTATATATAGTGCAAAAAACTTCCATCCGTCTGTGACATATATTCTGAGCAGAGCGGCCATATTTTGCGCAGATCGACTGAAAATGAAAGTGCCCATATTAAGATTTTGAGTGCTTTTTGCTGCTTCTATAAGAGGTTCATGTCATCTTTTTGCTACACATGAAAACCTCTGTTAGATTATTTGCCAGCGTACATACATATATATACGCTCTGCAAAGATCGTATATATATATAATATATATATGTATTCACGATCAAAACCTTTTTAATGCTATATATATACATATATATGTGACAATATTGATTTTCTTGCAAAGATCGATCGATCTGATCTGGTCGTTGATCAGGTAGTTGTATTGACCAAAAAAAAAAAAGAGGAAGAAAATAAATTCGTTAAGATATTCAAAAGATTAGGCATCTGGGGCGGCATATTCGAAAAGTAGAGTACCGTTTCCCACATAACCAAACCAATGGCAATGGCCGGTTGCTTTCTTGAAACGTCGATTATTATGATCTCATCGAAAAAGTCGAATCAATGACAAGTTCAGGAGGATAGGGCCCCTGCCCCTGCCACTGCCACTGCCACCGCCCCACCTTGGCTTTTGCCTTTTTTTCGAAACCTTTTGTATTTATCCATGCATATATATGTTTATTTTTTATTTTTTAAAAATGATGTTTGTTATTCAAAAAAAAAAAAAAAAAAAAAGAAGAAAAAGATAAATTGATGAGCACAGATCTCTATGCATTGAAAATTAATTAACATGGCGTTTCGAGCTCAAGATCTAGCTAGTGAGTTGGTTAAAATATAAGTATAAAATGATTTTCATATAATCTTCTATAAGGAATTGTACCCGGGATATTAAATAATTATATTGAACAAAGAAATCTCTAATTTTTTTTTTAACTTAATGATAAAATAAGTATTTTTTAATAATGTTGTGATTTTTTTAAAAAAATATTTAAAAGTGTTAAAAAATATATGAAAAGAAAGTAAAAAAATAAATAATAATAATGCACTGTCGGGAGCTCCTGTAGAGCCACTCTAATTAAATTAATAGATAGAAGAACACTAAATCATGCTTTAATTAATAGATAGCACAACAATATTAATTCATGTTTACAATGATATAAATATATAGCTAGCTAGATAGATCAACAATATTATATATAATTCAGTTTAAAATGAAAAAGACAATCGACCAGTTAATATTTAGACAATGAGTGGTTTGAATTCATAGATGAGTTGAGATAGTTTGTGAATAGTAGAATAAAAGTTAAATTATTGATTATATTTTATGTGAAAATTTAGGAAAGTTGTTTTGAGATTTGAAAAAATTGAATTGTTTATTATATTTTGTGTGAGAATTTGAAAAAGTTGTAATAATGAGATGAGATGAGTTGAGGTGAGTTTTGAATACAAACGAGTTGAGAGAGAATGATGTGATTTTACAGGAGTAAAGCTCATAATATATTACTAGTAGTTGGAAGTAATTTAAAATCATATTAAACTTTATACACGTATATATACATATACTAGGGAACGACCCCGGGTGCGTTAGTCCTAGGGTGCATTTGATATAATGATTTAAATAAAAAAAAAAAAAGTAAAAAAGTCAATAGTTTATTTCTTAGGAAAAAAAAATACAAGGTTAAACAAAGACAAAAAACAAGATTAAAAAAAATCTAAATTTCAGCAAAGTATGAGTATTGGTTTGCATCCATATTAGATTATCTATTTACTCTCTATATAATAAAAAAATATTATTAATTTAATAGTTTTTTTAATTTTAATTTTTATCACATTTTTTAGTTCTACTAATTAAAATATTAATAATAATTTTATTATAATCAAATTAATAATATTCAATATTAATATTAATAATAATTATATTCTATTAAGGGTCTTTTGGTAAAACATGATCCTTTAATAAATTCTATAAAGGAGCTTCACATCAAATAGTTAAGAGTTTTAAGGACCTTTTGGTAAAATAATATCTTTTATTAAATTCTATAAGGGAGCTATACGTCAAATGGTCAATGATTTTAAAGGTCTTTTGGTAAAACAAGACTGAATGAACTTAACGAAAAAACAACAAACGTTACTATTTGCAGTTAGATAATCATTATAACATAATTGTGTAAAGGACAATTATAATATATAATTGTTATTTTTTTTATTCTATTTAATGAACTATTAATCCATGACTATATATATGGACGGATGTAGCAAGAAAACTATACTTTTAGGAAGCATATATATATATATATATATATAATAACTTTTAATAAATGGTATAAAACTAAAATTAAATTAAATTTTTTATATGGCAGAATAATCAACTTCAAACATCAAATGGCCTTGAAGCTTCTGGGTCCGCTAGGAATTATAAATTATTAATATTAGGGATGAACCATTTAATAGCAATAGCTTAGGACTCTAGATGATCTGAAAATGCGTCGTTTTTCAGCCCAATTGAAAAGAGGAGTCATCTAGACCCAACTTAAACAGACGATGTGCCCATTTTCTGTCCAGACCAAGTACGTACCAAATTAACTTCCTCGTGAGTATGTTTTGGATTGGTTCGACCCAAATCCAGATTGCTGAAAACTATGTCTTGGCTCGACTCTACTATACGTACATGTAGGATTTTCGGATTAATATTAAGAATAAATAGAAAAGTTATATATAAATTTTTTGTAAAAATATAGTTCTCACTAATAAAAAGTAATTTTTTTTACACGTCTTTTAGGTGGGATTAGGGCCGGCTCAATGGTAAGGCAATTTAGGCCATTGCCTAAGGCTCCACCGTATGTAAGGCCACAAAAGATAAAAATGAGGTGTTTTTTTAATTTTATTTTTGAAAAAAAAATAAAAACCATTTCATTAAATAAAATTTTAAATAATTTTTATAGTTTTAAATGTGTGCAACTACAGTGCAAGGCCCCATAATATTAAATTTAATATTTAATACAATGAATTTTTTTATAAGTAATACAATGAGTTATTTATATTTTAAATAAATTTTTAAGATCTTATTAAATTGAGGCACAATATCTTTATTGAGGCCTCATTTTAAGTAGTTGTTGTAAATATAAATTTACAAAAAATGTATTTAAAGATTTTAAGTAAAATCTCATTTTATTTAAGGGTGATCTCGGTTTGGTCCGGTCCGGTCCGGTCCGGTCTTGGGTGATTTTGTAGATCGGACCGGACTTATTCGGTCTAGGAATTCTCCACCCTGGACCAGATCGAGTAAGGTATAGGACCGGTCCGGTCCAGTCCATTTCGGTCCGGTCAAGTCCAGGGTCGATCCAGTCGGTCTGGACATGCCTAAAATGGGTCATTCAACCCATGTAAATCTAATTTTTTTTTCCCACTTCAAATATTGTACATTTTTTAGCTAAAACTACTAAAAAAAAACTTGATCTTGAAAAATATAATGATAAAAAAAAACTAATCTATATAAAAAACTAAAAAAAATAATAATAATACAAAAGTTATTACAAATTACAAATTACAATCCAAAACTTACCAACTTAAGTACTTAACATATAATGGGTAAAACTAGTTAGTGATATTCTAGCCAGTTTTTAAAGAGGAGTGACGTTCATATTTGCTTAACTACTGGAGCTCAAGTTCCCATGTAAGAAATTCCTGCAACCAAATTTATGCAATAAAGTAAAAGTTACCAAGGACCCAAAATGAAAAACACCAAAAACCAAAAATCTTATGGCTTGTCAAATTGTCAATACCCAAAACTTACAAATCATATATCTTCTTGCAAATAAACAAGATTTTTCATATTAAAATTACATTATGTAAAACCAAATTCTCAACACTACACTTGGGAGTAAAAAAGGAACAGACAACAAATATCCAGCTAACAATAAACACTTTACATGGAACACAATCACCACATGCATCCCAATAAACAAATATAGATAGATTAATAAATCATAACCCACATAAAGAGATCATCAGAGCCTAGCTTACCAACAATCTTCTCACCTCTTTAGTCTTTAATCATCATTGGGTGTAGGGTTAGTAGGCATTGAATTTGACCCCTCCATAGAATCAGCAAAGTTCGGGTCTCCAACAAGTTATATCCATAAAAATTTAAAACAACACAAGTTAAATAAAGTTACATAACATAGAAGATAAAACAAAATAAACCACAAAAGATATCAAATGTAATTTTATTATATACCCATATCTAATCCAGCTGCTTTTCAAATTCCTCTACTTCATCCATTAAAGTCCTAAGACTTATTGGAGTAAAAGAAGAAAAAAACCAATTTTGTGCACATATGAGACCCTCAACACTCATTGGATTTAAACTACTTCGGAAAGGGTCAAGTACACTACCCGTAATGCTAAATGTAGATTCAGAGGCCACAATAGATACCGGTATTGCAAATACATCGCCTGCAACTTTTGAAAGTACGCGATATCTAACTGAATTCACCTTCCACCAAATTAGAAGGTCAAAACTATCATCTTCATCCTCACATCTTTCAGTTAGATATCTATCAACCTCTGACTTACTTTCCAAACTATCTTCTGACTGCAACTATTGCTTAAATTTAGCCATCATTTTTGCCTTTCTACTAGCCACCTTGTTAGCTAAAGGAGCTACATCTTTATGTTGGGAACTTGTGCGCTGATGATAATGCTCTTCTTCATTTTCCCTATATACCTCATATATGCGGATAAATGTATTTTTCACCTTCCAACTGAAATCAATTTTTTTTGCATGATCATGTGCATACATTTTCTCAACCCAAAATCAAGATATAGCATCTTGTAGCAAGGATAAAAAAGAACACCAATATAGAGCAACATATTTTGATTTTCTAAGTTCTCCCAATACTTGTCAAACTTTCTCTTCATATTTGTGGCCATTAATTCCACCACGGGGTTTCGTTCTTCACACTCCATGTTAATGGCATCTTTAATAATAACCAACTCCGGGAAAAAATCATTACAAGTTACATATTCACCCCCCGAGAATTTTAAAGTTGCATCATGAAATAATGCAAGGAACCTCACAAACAACTGTACCTTCGCCCAATCGAATGCATTGGGAGGCCCTAACTTCTTTGACTTTCTCGTATTCACCACATGGTTTACATTTTCATCATCGACATCGTCATTATCATCATCTCTAATACTACTAAGGAAGCACGGATCTTCTTCCTCCAACCGATCAAAAGCTCTTTTAAATTTTGAAACCCTCTCCAACATAAGATAGGTGGAGTTCCACCTAGTCGGTACATCTAGGCAAACTTGGATTTTAGATTGAATATCTTCCAACCCCACACATTTCTGAAATGTACTCCACTTTTGAGGGGAGGATTTAACATACTTCACAACACCCCTCCACCTTCGCAATAGACTCATCATATTCTTTTAACCTCTCATGAACGATTAAGTTCAAAATGTGGGCACAACATCGAACATGCAAGAATTCATGTTCGAAGATCGTGTCTCTCCTATACTTTGTTTTTTTTTTTTTCAAATAAGAAACAACCACATTATTAGAACTTGCATTATCAAGTGTGAGTACAAGTATTTTTGGTCGCCCCCAATCATGCAAACACATCTCTATGCACTTACCAAAGGTATCGCTCTTGTGATTTTCAACCAAACAAAAGGAAAAAAATCATCTTGTGTAACTTCCAGTCATCATTAATAAAGTGTGTTGTGAGACACATATAGTTTAGGTTTTGCACGGATGTCTATGTATTCGTGGTGAGAGAAACTCGCTGCCCTCGAAGAGCATTTCTTAACTTTTATTTTTCTTTTAAAAACAAATTAAAGCAATCATTGGCAACCGTCATACGGAATGGAATCCCTACCCACTTAGGGCAAACCACAAGCATAAATGTAACACCCCCTTCCCAAAGGCTAGGAGTGTCACGTACTTTTCATAACAACAAATTCGGCAAGAGATCTCAAATTTCATAAATGAAATTAGAAATTTATTTTGTAGAAAATGTCTAATAAAAAGTCTTCCAAAAACATTAAATAAATAAACTGATAAAATCCATGTCATAAAAACATGTTTTTATTTTATTAAATCTGAACTAAACATTATATGCTCCTTCTATTTCAGGCCTGCCTGCTCGTATTCATCATTCTCACCTGGGTGGTTAAAAACATGGAAACAAACAAAAATGAGTCGAAGACTCAGCAAGAAATCCATCACAACGTAAACATACTAAACATAAGGTTTTTATAAAACTTTCATGTTGAGAGTTTAAATTCATGACTATTCATACTGATGCTTGTGCTATGCATGACTGTTTTAACTGAATTAACTGACTGATCTGACTGGCCAACACACTTAACCTTGTGTGCGAGGTTGTGCACCGACCCCACATCCCACGACCGCAAAGGGAGCCGCTGATAGTATTCTGACATACTATGGTGGACCACGACTGAGTTTGTGGCTTGCAAATCCACCCTGAAACTGAACTGCATTGGTACCATGCATCTGAATGACCATCTTATTAAATGATCTGATCTTATCTTTCCCTTAAATTTAAGATGGCTTACGTGTCTTATACACATGAGATGCATGACATAATACATACATAATTATAATTTCTGAATCTGAATATGATGCGGAATGACATGATCGTATGCTATGCTGGATGACATGTTTGCATATGACATGAGTGGTTCATAAATAATGGCTGGTAATGAACTAGCTTGAATACTAATTATCTATAAACTGAACTGTGATGATCCTAAACTTGTGATCAAATTACTTACCTCGCTTCGTTTCTTCTTGAATAACACTTCGTAACTTGAAACCTATATGAAATAATAACTATCACTAAATTTATTTGGAAACATATTAGTACTAATATCTTACTTAATTAAATCCACAATCTAAAAGATAATGTTAAACATTTCAATAAATCCTAGTATCTAAATTACTTAAAATACTTATTTATAAGTTAGATGAATACTCGAACTATTTTAAAATAATTCATAAACTTAAATTCTTAAACTAAGTTTTATTTCTTAACATAATTATTAAATCTTATAAGAAATCTAATAAATTCTATTAAATATTCTTAACATCATAATTTCATTAAATTCTTAACATAATAATTTTATTAACTTCTATTAAATAGACAAAGGAATATTAACAAAATATTTGCAAACATCCTTATAAAAATAGTCTTTGACTAATATATTTATTTAAGAAAAAAACTGACATTTAAAATGTTAAGCCCAATAAAATTAGTAAACTGTTGTTGAAATAAAATAAAATCAACTACAAATTAAAATACAAGTCCATTTAAAATAATTAGAATAGTTTCTGTAAAATAATACAATTTGGCCCATAACATAATATTACTACATGAGCCCAAAGAAAGGAAGACTCACCGAGAGAGGCTGAGTGCGACGGTGGTTCCGGGGGTCTGGGAGTGACTTGCGACGCGTCTTGGGGTTTTCCTATGGTGGTGCGACACCGAGTGAGGAAGAGAGAGAGAGAGAGTTTAGAGAGAGAACTATGCTAACCGAAATCAACCGAAAACTACCGAGAGGGAGAGGAGGCTGGCAGACGTCGTGGGCTTACCGGAAGGGAGTGGGTACGACGGGGTTAGGCTGGTCGGCTCTTTCTGCGGTGGCCAGGAGGTGGTTCGACGTCCCTCTAGGTGGCTACAGTGGAAGTGAAAAACAGAGGCTTCGGCCTTCACGTCTATCGTTGCTGCGGTGTGCTTTGGCGGCTGAGGGTGGTCCGATATCTTCTAAGATGGCTGGTAGTGGCGTCGGCGTGATCTGAAAGTGGTGGTGGTGGTGCCGTGTGGGTTCGAAGCTGGGCTACTCTATGGTTCTCAGTGCAACTTTGCGGCAGCACCTAGTTTGGGTGCTCTGTTTTGAGGAGCGTAGAACAGGGCTGAGACGTGGGGAAGTTTTTGATGAGTGCATGAGTTTTGCTTCTCTGTGTTGTGTGAAGTGTGTAACGCATATATATAGGGAGCAACTGATAAAAACCCTAGAGAAACAAATGGTAGAAAAACTGCGTAATGTGAACGTGTAACTCCCACGCAAGTTGTTGCCATGAATGTCGTAGGGATAGGAAGAAACAAGATTTAAATTCAACCCAAAACCCTAGTAATGTGATAAAATCTAGTAATAATTTTTAATAATAAAACAAAACTCTAGTAGATTCAAACAAAATTATAATAGAAATTATTAAAATTAACAATTGTAAAATCTTATAATAATAATAATAATAAATAATAGAATATTCTAGTTATATAAAAAAAATATATAAAACTTATCTTATATCCTAATCTTAGGGTTGGGTTGTTACAATAAACTTCTTGAAACCCTCCCCTTCAACATGCCTAAAGGGCAACTCATCAAGAATAATCATCTCTGCTAAGACTTGTCGGCAAGTCTCAACACTAAATGCAATAGGCACAAGTCCCCCACTACCACTACTACTTCCTCCCTCCACCTTCCAACCTAGAGTCGTCTGAGATTTATCCGTCTTCTCAAACGGATATTTCTTACATTGGTGCTCAATGTGATACTTCATATTTTTCGTACCATTGGTCTTCGTATGACATGTATACGAAGCACTACAATAATTACATGCAGCCCTAGGTTTACTTGGATCACCTATTGCTATTTTTGTAAAGTGATTCCAAACAAAAGACCTAACTCTACTTCTTTGTGACCTACCAACTGATTGATCACTTACATTGGGGTGGGGTGGGGTGGAGGCATGTTTGGTGTTGATTCTTGCACATTATTTGTGGAAGACTCCAACTATAAAAAGGAGTCTGGACAAATAAGACAAAATGACAAAAAAATTAAAAAACAAACATTAATATATAGTGTTAAAGCCTTGTAAAGCCTTTAACACTATATATTGTAACCTTGTTTATCATTTAGATTATTTGATAAATGAGTTTGTTTTTTAAAAAATTATTGTAAATAAATATGATACAACTAAACATGTGAGAGGCAACAAGCAACTTAAATGAGCATGTCCAGTATGATGGAAGTCACACTAAGGCATAAGACAATCAACTTAAATGTGACATTTTCATCCTTCAAACATTGAGCATAAATGGAAGCAATAGAGAATGGCATAAGACTTTAGATTTGTCTGAAGAATTGATACTAACAATTCATCATTTGCAAATTTACACTTACCCCCAAAAATATCATTTGCACATTCACAGCAAGACCATAATGACTGGACAAATTAATCTGGATTTTTTTATTTTTCTACAAATTAATGCATCTCAACTATATATATATATATGAGTTATATTTTCTGTGTGTGTAAAAAATATACCGTGTATAAAAAATTAAACTATTAACTCTCAATACAATGTCACCGAATTACACTGGGCCACATCCCAATTCCAAAATACATTAGAAACTAGTAAGTTAGTAACCACAAACTGACAATCGGCGAAAATAACCACAAATTGACAATCGGCGAAAATAACCAAAATCAACACTCAATACCATCAAAATTGAAAAGATTAAAAACCAGAGAGAGAGAGAGAGAGAGAGAGAGAGAGTACCAAAATACGCGACAAAGGGAGGCGTCTGAGGGGTTGGAGGACGGGGGATACGACAAAAAGGGGCTAGGGTTTTCGCAAAATTGCCTTTCCGGAGAAGGGAGCGAACTGGGGAAGTAAGGGGGGGACCAAAACTAATGTTGAAACAATGCCGTTTGGATTGAAATTGGACCCAAACGGTTTATTAAAAAAAAAAACTGAGTTGCATGAAACGACGCGCCATTTAGGTCCTGTTTTATACTAAATGGCGCCGTTTTGGCTTCTTGGCAGATGAGGTATCTCCCCCTCCTGGACTTAAACGACAGTGTTTAGTGTTTTGTGTTGTTTTATTATTTTATACTAAATTTTCTTTATACTAAATATTTGTAATTGCTTAATTTGCTTTATACTAAATAACTATAGATTATACCAATATTAATAATGATACTAATACTATATATTATATAATAATACATTAATAATTTGATACTATAGACTTATAGTGATTAGTTATTATGAATCATGATTAATATAAGTTATAACTATATAATAGACTAATAGTATTAGTATTAGACTATTAGTATTTTTCTTTTTAATACCATATTAGAGTCTAGACTATTAATATAATACTTGTATTAGTATTACTGTAAAATTATAAATATTACTATTAGTATAAAATTATAAATATTAGTATCAGTTAATAATTACTTAATGGTGAGTCATTGAGTTATATACTAATACTATATATTATATAATAACACATTAATACTATAGACTTATAGTGATTAGTTATTATAAATCATGATTAATATAACTTATAACTATATAATAGACTAATAGTATTAGTATTAGACTATTAGTAATATAGTATAGCTACATGTTAGTAATATACTAATATTAGTTATCGTGATTTAGTATAAGTTATAACTATATTAGTATAAGTATAACTATTAACTATAGTCTTAGTCTATATTAGACTATTAGTATTTTTTTTTAATACCATATTAGAGTCTAGAAGTAGAGTCTAGACTATTAGTATAATACTTGTATTAGTATAAATATTAGTATTACTATAAAATTATAAATATTACTATTAGTTAATAATTGCTTAATGGTGAGTTAGTGATAGGATTAGGTTAATTGGTCAAATGAAAATTATATAATTAATATATATAAATTATATATATATATATTTTTTTTAAAATTTGGTCCGGTCCGAAAAACTATTGGACCGGACCGGAACCACTCCCAGTTCAGTCCGGTCTGGACCGAATTGGCCGGTCCAGTCGATTTTTCCAGTCCGGACAGCTTGATTCTCACCCCTAATTTTATTGAAAATTTTGAAAATATTCCATATAATAATTTAAATTTTATTGTATTATAATTACGAATTACTTAAATTTTTCCTTAAGTCTCAAATTGTATTGAGCTGATCCTGGGTGGGATCCACTTTTTTATAAGAGCTTGTATGAGACTTGTCTATCTGGAATTTGTACAGCTCATATGTCGGATTTTTGAGTAGCATGAACATACACCACATGAGTTATTGTATTTATTATCTCTTGCTTATGTAATAGACTATCCAATTTGGTCAAACAATTAGAGAACATCTTGATTTTGGAAATTGTTATCACTGCTTCAAATATCTTAGGTTGCTTGCTAAACATGACCATAAATGATTTTCACACTAGCATTTGCCATTTCAGATAATCTTTTACGATTTTGAAGATGTAGATTTAATTATTTGTATTATATTCTTAATCTTTTCCTTCATATATTGTTAAATAATGGGATTCAAGCTGATCAGTTGACAAGTGATTTGTCAGTATAATTATCAGCTCAAGCCACATCAACATGCAATGGTGATTGTTCAAGAAGTAGAGGAAAAAATGTGGTGAAAATAAGGAGAAATGAGATGATACTAGAAAGCTCTAGAAGATTGCAATTTATTTTGTACAGCTCACATTTTCTGTTATAGGATAGAATATTCTTTTTGTAAATTTTGTTTTCTAGTAATAGTTGGCTCTTTGTCCTTTTCTTACATGCAATATTGTAAATGGTATAAGTGTAAAGTCTGGAAATCAATACGGCAACAAGCAAATTCACGAATTCCTTTACTTTGTCAAATCTTTTCTCATTTCGTACATGGTATAAGAGATACAATGGATGGACAAAACCAATGATAATTGTAATTGTTTGCATCCAACATTTGGATGCAAACAATTATCATTGGACCAGATCAATGAAGAGAGCTCTTAGGATAAAAAACAAATTGGGATTCATAGATGGAAGTCTTTGCAAGCCAACAAACTCCAATGATCCCTTGATGGAGCATTGGCTTAGGTGCAATGATATTGTGATTACTTGGCTTCAAAACACCATGCTTGTGGACATCAAATGCAGTAGTGTATGCCGAGACAACACAACAATTATGGTTGGAATTGGAGCAACGATTTGCGCAGCAAAATGCACCTAGAGTTTTTGAAATAAAGCAAGCTATATCAAATTTGGTTCAAAATTAGAATGCTGCAAGTGTTTATTTTTCTAAACTCAAAACTGTAATACCCCATTCCCGTAGGCTATGAGTATCATGTGTTTTTCATAAAATAAATTTGGTAAGAGATCTCATATTTAATAAATGAAATTATAATTTATTTTGTAGAAAAAAAAATGTCTAATAAAATGTCTTCCAAAAATATTAAATGAATAAACTGAATAAAATTTATGTCATAAAAGCAATTTTATTCTAGAAGATCTGAAACTAAATCAACTGCTCCTTCTAATTCTGGTCTACCTGCTCGTGTTCATCATCCTCACCTAGGTAGTTAAAAACATGAAATAAACTAAAATGAGTAAAAAATTCAACAAGAAATCCATCACAACATAAACATAATTAACATAAGGTTTTCCTAAAAGGTTTTCATGCTAAGGGCTTAAAATCATGATTGTTCATACTGATGCTCATGCTATGCATGGCTTGATTTATCTGAATTAACTGATTGATTTGACTGGCCAACATACTTAACCCTATGTGCGAGGTTGTGCACCGGCCCCATGTCCCGCGGCAGCGAGGGGAGCCGCTGATAGTATTCTGGCATACTATGGTGGACCACGCTTGAGTCTGTGGCTTGCACATCCGTCCTGAAAATGAACTGCATTAGTACCATGTATCTGAATGTCCATCTGATTAACTGACCTGATTTTATCTTGCACTTGAACTTAAGATGTCTTATGTATCTTATACACATGAGATGCATGACATAATACATACATAATTATAATTTCTGAATTTGAACAAGATGCGGAATGACATGATCGTATGCTATGTTGGATGATATATTTGCATATGACATGAGTGGTGTATAAATAATGGCTGTCAATGAACTGACTTGAATAATACTTATATATAAACTTAACTGTGATGATCCTAATTTGTGATCAAATTACTTACCTTGTTGTACTTCTTGAATCTCACTTCGTAACTCGTCACCTATACGCAGTATTAACTATCACTAAATTTATCTAAGAACAACATGTACAAATATCCTAATTAATTAAATTCATAATCTAGAAGATAGTCAAATAAATCTTTTGTTTAACACCATAATCAATAAATTCTGATGTTTTAATTTAAACAACAACTATTATTTAATGAACTGGATCATATCTAAAGTGTAGCAATAAAATTACACCATTATCGTTTACTTTTAAAATAAATTTCTACTTAATAACATGTTAAATTACTTAAAAGTTTTCTGTAAACATAAATAAAATCGAGTCTACTAATATATATTAAAAGTTAAAAAAAAACTAACAGCTTGTAACTCGAAGGGTAATAATGTAATTAAAACACTTGTTTTTATTTTAACCTAACATGGAGGCTCACTGAGAGAAAAGTGAGACGTGCGGCGAAGTAATGGGCTGGGCGGTGGACGGCAGCGGGGCACTGAGAGAGAGGGAGAGAGAGTAACAGAGAGAGAGAGGAAGAGACCCGGGGGGGGGGGGAGAGTAAGCCGACATAGAGAGTTATCATATCATGTGGCATGCATAGGGCTTCGGACGGTGGCGCTGGACATCACTAGACGGTGGATGTCATCTGTTACTGTTGATAGTGGCGACGTGGCCCAACTGTGGCGAGGCATGGCACTCGATTTGGAAGAGGATGCTCTGTTTTAGGCTGGAGAAATAGCGGAGTTCGTGGGTGGTGTTTCTTTCAATGGCTGGGCGACAATGGTGAAGGGTGGTGTTGTGAAGGCTATTGACCTTGCATGGTGGCTGAGAGGGAGGAGACTTCGACGTGGTGGTGGAGGAACAACTTGGACTGGCTGCGTCGAGGTGCTCGTCTAAGGGTGCAAGAGGCCGCGTGGTTGAGCTGGGTTCTTGGGCAGTGGTGGTCCATGAGCTGGCACCGGCATGATTTGAAAGTGGTGGTGGCGCTCCGAAGTCTTTTATGGTGGACTCTGGTGAAGCAAGTGGCTCGAGATGGAAGAGACGTGATTGCTCTGTTTCGGAAGTGGAAAACAAATGCTCACCATGATGAGTCCGATGAGGTGGTTGCTAGTTACTGGGAGGGTGAGAGTGAGTTTTCTTTATGCGCGTGAATTGGATTTTCTTGTGTTTAATTCTGAGGGTCTCAGGTTAGTTTTATAGGTGAGGGGAGGGAGTAACGTGAGCCTTCAAGAGATTGGATAGAGTTTGGAGTTGGGAGTTGGTTTCCCTTTAGGAAATTTATTCAACTAAGAGATATACACTGAAGCTTATGAGTGGAGATAGGAAGAAACAAGGCAGAAGAACTCTAGTGGCTATTGCACAATCTAAGGGTCATACAATTACCAATAGTACTAATAACAATATGATAATAATCCTATTAAAATTAACAATGTAAAATCTGATAAAATAATAATAATAATAATAATAATAATAACAACAACAATAAGAAAATATTTATATTTATATGAAAAATACATAATACTTATTTTATGGTCTAATCTTAGGATCGGGTTATTACAAAAACTTTTCTTGATGAATTGTTAAACTATGAGTCTATTCCTAATTGTACTTGTGGAGGATTGAAAGTAGTGGTCCAAAACCAACAACGAGATTGGGTGATGAGATTCTTAATGGGATTAAATGAATCTTACAATGCTATTAAGGCTCAAATACTTTTGATAAAACCTTTTCCTACTTTGAATGAGGTTTATTCTACTATTCAACAAGAGGAGAAAATGAGACACAGTTGATGCCTCTCTTAGTGAAACAATGGCCTTAATGGCTAGGGGAAACTTGAAAGAAAATAGCAGGCATAATTTTTCACATAAGAAATATAGGTATTATTGTACCTATTGCAAAGTTGCAGGTCACTCTCTTGAAAGGTGCTTCAAGGCCAACCCCAACAAGCCTGTGTGCTCTCACTATCAAATGCTTGGCCACACAACAGAGAGATGCTTCCAATTGCATGGATATCCCTCTGGCCATAAGGTCGAAGGCAAGAACAAATACACACCAGCTGCAAACCAAGTTTTTGCCCTTATGCCTCTTGACTAGGAACAACAGAATGACAAGGTTCAAGTATCTTTGACTCAACAATAGTATTCTCAACTCATGGCCATTCTTAAACCACCAAGCAATCAACCCTTCACTCCTTCAGCAAATCACATCCAAAGCATTGTCACTACAGCTTTTGATATTCCCAAAATTTCTAGTATATCTTTCTGTTTGTCTACTCTTAAAACTAAAAACATCAATATCTCCACTGCTCCTTGGATCTTGGATACGGGTGCAACAGATCACATGATCTGTTCACCATCATATTTTTCTTCTGCTAAGCCTCAGGTCTTTTGTTCTGTGGCTTTACCAAATGGAGTTATTGCACCAGTAACTCACATTGGCATAGTCTATCTCACAGAGTCCTTGGTCCTACAAGATGTCATCTGTGTCCCTTCATTTTCCTTTAATTTGATATCTGTTAGAAAACTTACTCAAGAACTAGCTTGTTATGTTGTTTTCTTTCCTAATCTTTGCTTCATACAAGACCCTTTGACTTGGAAACGAATGGAATGGGTGAAGTGAAGTTTGGTCTCTATCATATGCTGCAATCAGTGGTTTCTCTTACAACTCTTCAAGAAACCTTGACTCAAATGACTACTCCCACCATCTCAGCTTCTATTATCAATTCCACCAAAGACTTTGATCTCTAGCATTACAGAATGGAACATCCATCACATTCTGTTCTTCATTTAGAAGATGCCATTCCCAAGCTTGTTAATCACAAACCTTGTTCTATTTGCCCTTTAGCTAAGTTACACAAATCTCATTTTCCTGTTAGTCAACACAAGTCAGAAAAGTGTTTTGATTTAATACATTGTGATCTTTGAAGACCTTGCAATGAAATTAGTTATGATAGATCTCGTTATTTTCTGACTGTAGTTGATGATTTTAGTAGATGTACATGGATATACATGCTTAAATTAAAATATGAAGCTACTAGTGCATTACAAAACTTTTGTGTCATGATTGAAACTCAATTTGAAACTAAGATCATAATCATTCGTAGTGACAATGGGGGGAATTTGACATGAAATAATTTTATCTTGAAAAAGAGATTATACATAAGAAAACATATATTGAAACCCCTCAACAAAATGCCATTGTTGAGAGATAACATCAACACATTTTGAATGTTGCAAGGGCTCTAAGGTTTCAAAGTGGGATTTCAATAAAATACTGGAATGAGTGTTTTGACTGCTGTTTACCTTATTAACAAAACTCCCTCAGTCCCTCTAAATAACAAAAGTCCCTTCGAGCTTCTATTCCAAAATAAATTGATGTATTCTCACTTAAGGGTGTTTGGGTGCCTTGCTTTTGCTACTACTATCATGAATGACATATATAAATTTGACTTGAGAGCTAGGAGGTGCATTTTCCTAGGTTATCATTTTAGGATTAAAGGATACAAATTACTTGATTTAGAAACCAAGAAAGTGTTCATATCTAGGAATATAGTTTTTTATGAAACTATATTTCCTTGCAAAGAACATCTCTACCAAATCCCACTAATTTATGTCTTCCTCAAAATCCGCTTGTTTCTATACCAAACAATTTCACACAACTTGAAGACCAATTTGCACCCACTTCAACCATTGAATCCATACAACTCAAAGACCAATTTGCACTCACTTCTAGTCCTATAGAAAATTCTGAGCATGCTATACAAGTAATTCTCAAGCTAACCAACTCACACAACAATCAGACCTGCATGCCAAGTCAACACATTCACCATTTGCCTAGAAGATCCACCAGAATCAGGAGAGCCCCTTCACATCTACAAGATTACATATGTTAGTAGGCCACTTCACTTACTCCATTACAGAACTTGGACAAGAAAGAGGGTTCCATCACTTCAGGTACTCCCTTTCCTCTTAGTGTTAGTGTGTCTTATGATAGGTTGCCTATTTCTCATAAGGCCTTTGTCACTTCCATAACTGTACAATCTGAAACTATGAATTATCAAGAGGTTGTCAACTCTCCTGAGTGGTGTCGTCAGGCCATGAGAAACAAGATAAAGGCACTTGCGTTAAATGATACATGGGTCATTGTTGATCTGCCACCTGATAAAGAGGCAATAGGGTGCAAATGGGTATATAAAGTAAAGTTTAATGCTAATGGTAGTATTAAAAGATACAAAGCTATGCTGGTGACAAAAATTTACATACAACAAGAAAGATTTAGATTATCATGAGACCTTCTCCCCAGTGGCAAAACTTGTTACTATTTGAACTTTACTTACTCTTGCAACTATAAAAGGGTGATTTTTGTATCAATTGGATGTCAATAATGCATTTTTGCATGTGACTTAGATGAGGAGGTATACATGCAATTGCCCTTGGTTATGTTAAGGATGGCAGTCCAAGGGTGTGTAAGCTTCACAAAAGTTTGTATAGACTCAAACAAGCCTCGCGACAGTGGTATTCAAAGGTGTCTAGCTTCATTAGTCAACATGGTTTCGCACAATCTAAAGCTGACTACAATTTGTTTACCAGATCTACTCAAGACTCATTCACAGCTATTTTGATTTATGTCGATGACATAATCATGGCTGGAAATTGCATGAAGACTATTAACAGTCTCAAGACTGTTCTTGATGCCAAGTTCAAGATTAAGGACCTAGGAAAATTGACATATTTCCTTGGTCTTGAAGTGGCCAGATCACAATAGAGCATACACATATGTCAAAGAAAATATGCTCTGGACATCTTGGCAGACTTAGGCACCATAGGGTCAACACCAGCTAAAATACCTCTTGATCAAAATATCAAGTTAGCCAAGGATGAGGGAAACTTGCTTCCTGGCCCTTTTACTTACAAAAGGTTGATTGGATGACTCTTATATCTAACTATAACAAGTCCTGATATCTCTTACTTAGTCCAATTACTGAGTACCACATCTCCATGCAGCACACAAAGTTTTGAGATACATTAAGAAAGCACCAGGCAGGGCCTATTTTACTCATCAAAGTCTGAGCTCTAGCTAAAAGGCTATTCAGGTTCAAATTGGGGGGGCTTGTCCAGATACTAAAAGATATGTGACAGGTTATTGTGTGTTCATAGGTTCATCTTTAGTATCCTGAAAGTCAAAGAAACAAAGTGTAATCTCAAGATCATCCTCTGAAGCAGAATATAGAGCAATGACAAATGTTTGTTGTGAGCTGACTTGGCTCAAGTACTTGTTCAAGGATTTACAGATTGAACATAATTAGGCAGCTACTTGTACCATGATAACAAATCTGCCATCTATATTGCCACTAATCATGTTTTTCATGAAAGGACTAAGCATATAGAAATTGATTGTCATCTTATCCGAAATAAGATATAAAGTGGAAGTATTGTCACTCAGTATGTGTATACTGGATCTCAAGTTGCAAACATTATGACTTTAAATTTTTCAATTTTTTATTTTTATATGGCCAAGATGGGAGTAGCCACCTTGCGGGGATGTTAAATAATGGGATTCAAGCTCATCAGTTGGCAAGTGATTTGTCAGTACAATCATCAGCTCAAGCCACATCAACATGCAATGATGATTGTTCAAGAAGCGGAGGAAAGAAATGTGGTGAAAATAAGGAAGAATGAGAATATACCAGAAGGCTCTAGAAGATGACAATTTATTTTATACAGCACATATTTTCTGTTATAGGATAGAATATTCTCCCTGTAAATTTTGTTTTCTAGTGATAGCTGGCCCTTTGTCCTCTTCTTACACGCAGTATTGTAAGTGGTACAAGTGTAAAGTCTGGAAATCAATACAGCAACAAGCAAATTCACAAATTCCTTTATTTTGTCAAATCTTTTCTCATTTCTTATATATATATATATAGGTTAGAGTCAGGATTTAAACTTATAATTTTTATTTTAATGTCATATAAAATCATTATTTGTTTCAAAAAGTTAAACTTAAACCGATAGAAAGATGTATATTTAGTTATTTTTATTATATTCTTTGACACTGACAATGCATCTTTCCTTCAACAAAGATCTCTACCCAAAAATCATCAGAACTCGACGACTGCTTGACCGTTCGATAATTGAGATCGCAGTATAGAGCCGTGTAACACATCACTTTATACGAACAAGAAAGGAAGAAAATCATAAGAGTAAATTAATGCCCAACCAAGAATTTAAAAAAAGAAATTAAAAAAAATTAAATTACTACGTAACTTTTGAACAAGTATCTGCCATGTCTTCTGAATCCGTTTTGAGGTGGAAGACGCATGCTGTTGTAGACTTCGCCGGCTTATCTTGTGAAGCACCTAGTACCATGGAGTTAACTTTCCAGTAGTCACCATTCCTCCTCTTCTCATCTCCATAGACCCATTTCCCTTCCCCCCTCTTTTTTTCAGTTCCAACGGTACCATCTGCACTCGAAATCGAAACTTCTCTCCAGTGGCACCAGATTCTGAACATGATATAAAGCATTATCAAGCATATCACTGTAGAAGTAAAGACAATGACCACTATAATACCCGCCACTTCAGTGTTGGAAAGATGCTTTTTTCCTTGCCCCATTGATCCCGAGCAAGTTACTAATGGTGGGCCGCATAGCTTGTCATTACCCAGGAAAGAACTTAGTGGGAATCCTGAAAAAAATGAAGGAATATGGCCTTGGAGACGATTGTTTGATAAATTTAGCACGTGGAGGCTGGTCAGTTTTCCAAGTGTGGGTGGTATTTCTCCTTGGAGTTGATTATAAGAGAGGTTCAGTCTCTCTAACTTGACCAGGTTTCCAATAGACGATGGGATTTCCCCAGAGAAGAGATTTTTACTCAAGTCCAAGATCACTTGTAGCTCAGTAAGTCTTCCTAGATCAGATGATATTGAACCTGTCAAGAAATTTTCTGAGAACCTCAGTTCGTAGAGCTTCTTACACTTTTGGATTGTTGACGGAATGGAGCCTGAAAGATTGTTTCTCTGAAGAGTAAGGACATTGAGAGAAGTCAGATTTCCGATCTCCGGTGGGATCTCTCCCGAGAGAGTGTTCCTATGGAGATAAAGCTTGAGTAACCTCGAACAGTTTCCAAGCTCTACAGGCACTGTTCCAAAGAAATAGTTGGATGAAAGGTCTAGCTCCCCAAGTTCTTGGAAGCTCCCTAACCATGGAGGCATTGTGCCTTTGAACTGGTTATTGTTGAGTAAAAGGTGCTCAAGTTTTTCACAGCTTGAGAGTTGAGATGGCAGTCCTCCCGAGAGATTGTTGAAAGATAGATCAAGGAATTTGAGCTCTATGAGCTGGCCAAATATAAAAGGAATAGTGCCAGTAAGATGATTGTGTGCTAGGCGGACACGTTCTAGATTTCTTGACATGGCTAGCCTAGAAGGAAGGGGACCTGAGAAGCTGTTGTTTGTTAAGTCTAATGCAGTCAGGGAATTTGAACCAGAGAGAGGAAAGATGGTTCCATTAAACCTGTTGTGAGAAAAATTTATTATTTTGAGGTTTTTGAGAAGGAACAAAGAATTGGGAAGAGGGCCTTGGAAGGAGTTGTTATAGAGAGTGATTTTACTCAGTTCTGAAAGGAACCTGAATGTGGGTGGCAGTGATCCAGAGAGTCTGTTATCAGCCAAGGCCAATATCTGAAGCCTTTTGCAGTAACCCAAGCTTGGTGGTATGGGGCCTGACAGGTAATTCTGCCTCAGCTGAAGCAGAACTAGATTCTTAAGCTTCCCAATTGTTGCAGGAATAGACCCAGTAAAATGATTTCCAAAAAAATCAATTTCTGTCAAGCTCGTGCAGTTTGTTAGCCCTCTAGGTATATTTCCTGACATCTGATTATCATAGAGGTAAATGGCACTCAACCTCTGTAGCTTCCCAATCTCCACTGGAATCCCACCTGTGATCATGTTGTCAAACAGGAAAAGATTTTCCAAATTGCTCAGGTTTCCTATTTCAGGAGGTAAAGCACCGATAAAGCTGTTATTGTTGAGTAAGAGATCTTTCAGATTCTCAAGTTTGTCCAGGAGGAATGGCAGTTCTCCTTCAAACTTATTATTAGAAAGGTCTAATTCTTGGAGTGAGGAACAATTCAGTAGCTCCAAGGGGAATTCGCCTGAGAGCTTATTTCCAGCCAGAAGAAGTTGTTGCAGAGTAGAATTTCTTAGGCAAAAGTTGCTTGGGATGCTACCTGTCAAAGCATTGTCAGAGAGAACAAGGGCTTTTAGATTTCTCAACCGGGTATTGAGAAGGCTTATGGTTCCTGAGATGTTGTTTTCTGATAAATCAAGCTCCTCAAGTTGGATCAACTGGTTAAGCTCTGAAGGAATTTCACCGCTTAGTTTATTCCCAAGCAAATTCAAATATTTCAGATTAGAGAGACGACTTAATGCAATAGGAATTGATCCAGAAAGACTGTTGTTAGCCAGATTAAGAACTTGAAGTGATTTAAGCATTCCTATTGATAAAGGGATGTCTCCTTGGAGCTGGTTGTTAGATGCTGCAAAGTTTTCAAGTTCTTCACAGCCACGAATCTCTTCTGGTATAAGGCCACTGACACTGTTATTCTGCAAATCAAGAGAGCTCAGATGCTTCAAGTTACCAATCTCAATTGGAATGCTTCCATTAAATTGGCAATAAGAAAGACCCAATACTCTCAACTCACTCAGATTTCCAATAGATGATGTAATTTCACCCGTTAACATGTTATCTCCTATTCTAAGAACTTGCAACTTCTTCAGTAGACCTATCTCTGCAGGAATCTTACCAGAGAGAGAATTTGTATAGAGAAGTAGTATCCTTAGATTTTGAAGTTTCCCGAGCTCTGAAGGGATTGAACCAGTGAGAAAATTGGAGGACATATCAAGTGTTTCAAGAGAAGAAAGGTGCCCAATCTCATGTGAGAGTGAGCCTGAAAGTCCTGAACCGGACAGATTCAAGCCCAGAATATGGCTTTGATCATCTGAACACGTTAATCCATTCCAGCTGCATATGTGAGCTCTGGGAGTCCAGTTCTCAAGAACTCTTGCAGGATCAATTATCTCTGACTTAACTCTCAGAAGCCAAAAAGAATCAGATGCATTGTCTGCATGAGTAACAGCAAAACCGGCGCTAAATACCGCCAACAACAGCATCAAACGAGACATTTGAATACTGCCCATCTGGAAACTGAATATGTATGGCCAGTATTGATTTCAAGTTCCAAGTATCAGATACCTGATTCGAAAGATTCAATGTCGAGAGTCAGGGAGCTCAAGTTCCATTAAGAAAGGAAACACAAGAAATACATGAAGAAGCTAAGTTTCAGAGAGTACACAGAGATTCATACAATGGAAATTCATAAGAAGAAAATTTGAATCAGAGATGACAAGAGAGTTTAATTGTTAGGAAGGAAGGCAGGGGTTTAAATAAATATATTACACTTCAAAAACTAATACGGTTCCTGAATTTTATTCTCTTTGAAAATTTAATTTTATCATTTTACATTTTAGGTTTGACTTTTTTTTTAAAAAAAAGAAAAAGAAATTAGAGCCATTCTTCAAGTTTCTATTTATAAACCTAATAAAACATTGCTATTGTGGCATGCCACTTGAACACGTGAAATGCCAAAATGTTTAAAAATTAGAAAAGAAAAATTAGTGGTAAACTCGCATGAATTGGAACATGGCATTTATATTTAGAGTCTATGCTACATGTAGTCGTAGAGTATGCAAGTGCCGTGCAGTCGCTTTGGAAAAAAGTGAGATCCACTATTAAAAATTTAATTTTTTTCATGTAGTTCTCATATTTATTTATTTTTTTAAAGTGATTGTACGATACTTGCACACTCACGACTGCAATTATCATTTCTTCTATATTTATAATTTTACACACGCAACCATACCTGCTGAAGTGTTAGTTATTAAAGTTTTGAAGATTTTAAAAATTCGAAATCTAAATGAAAAAAAAAAAATCTGAGAAAATGGGGAGTAAATTGATAGAATTGATGAATCAAAGAACAAAAATATAATCATGTAAAATTGAAGGATTATTTTCGTAATAATTAATCATATTCTTAATCGAAATAGGCAGAATTTTGTTTCCGAAATTAGCGGAGATATTATTTCTGGAAAATGGGTGCCAATCAGAAAAAAAATTTGAGGTAGGGCCTACCTAATCAATTTGTGAAGGGAGCCAACAATCATAAAGTAATACGGCTTTTAATTACCTCAAAGATTTCTCTGATTGCCTGTATTCTTTTTCTTCCTCTGCTTAGAATTTTGCTAAAAGCTATGACATTTTTTTCTCATTTTTATCTCAAGCCAATGATGGCTTATTGTAGCATTCAGCAATAATGCTCGGAAATGAGACGAGATAAAAAAAAAAATTTATAAATAATAATAAGATAATTTTTTTGAATTTTGAAAAAAAAAGAGAGAAATAGTTGAATAAAAAATATTATAAAGTTAAAATATTGTTATAATATTATGTTTGTTTTAGAATTTGAAAAAATTAAATTATTTTTTATTTTTTGTTTAAGAGTTTGAAAAAGTTATAATGATTAATTTGAAAGTGTTTGTGTTTGAGTCATGTTTAGAAATAAGATGAAATAGGATGAGATGAGATATGACGGGATGGGGAGCTGTGCTACTCATCATCCCACACACCACGTATTTGATAAAGAAAAAAAATTAAAAAATTATGTGTTATATGTGGTGTGTGGTGTGTGGTATGGAGATGATGAGTAGAATCAGAAATGAGATAGAATGTGATAAAAATAATTTGCAAACATCCCTAATAGTCGCTTGTGTGATGGGGAAGTGCGGGGAGTTTGGACAGTTTCATAGGCATGCTTAAAGGACAAAAAAGTTAAGAAAGTGACCACACTTATGCTGAAGTATATCTTCAAGCGTGTGTGTGTGTGTATATATATATATATATCTCCGAGTAAGTGTGTTTTCTGATTCTTTTAGCCACATCATCCAATATTAGATTATGTTATCAAATATAGCATATAATTAGGTGAAAGTTATTAATTGAAAAATAAAATTACAATCAAACTATTAAATTTCCATTAAAGTTAGTAAAGCTTTTAGCTTTTGCATGTCTTTCTGGCTCTCTTAATTATGTATTTTTTTTTCTTTATTTTTTTAACCAATGGATTCATAAATGTTATTTAATTTTAAAGAACTTAAAATTATTTTGACTGATGATGGTAGAATTATTTTGACACACTATTTACTATATAAAAATTAAAAAGTTGTTACTCCCTTTCTCTATTCAAGCAAAATTTGTGAGATTCTTCCATCACAAAAGTAGGGAAAAAAATAGCAGCAAGGGAGGGAAAATATCAATGCTCTCTTAATGTTCTATTTATTGTACAATAATTCATCATTTAGTATTTTTAATTTAATAAAGTTGGTTATTCTTGCACATAATGCCAGAATGTGACTAAGTCCAGTTTGGAATTTGAATTGAATTGAGTTCAGTATAATTTTAAACTGAGTTTAATATCTAAACACTCGACTCTCAAATTACTAAATTCATCTCAACTCAAAACATATTTACATGTAGGACCCACAACCTTTTTTCAAGTTTTCATAAATGTATTTAAATTTATCTTAATATTCAAACACATCTAAACTCATCTTAGGTAGGCCCTACAAAACTCACTCCACCATTATTTATAAAGAACTTAATTCATCTAAATTTAACTCAATATCCAAACGAGGCTTAATAAATAATGAGAAATTCTTAGCCAAAAGGAATAATATAAAAATAATTTTTCAAATACTGACGTGTTTTGATGTGGTTCAATTAAAAAGAAAATGTCAAAGAAAAATATTAACTATTATGTCACTGATAAGATTTTGTTTGAGGATCAAGTAGAATTATTAAAAAAAAAAATAGTTTGTTTGTTTGACTTTGTAAGACATGTGGTCAGCTTAACCTAATCGATTGTCAGCCAAATAGGTATAAACCCATTATCTTACTGAAATGTTGCATCAACGATGACAATTGAGCACTATATACTGCTAGGTCGGCCCTTAATGGGCCAGCCAGAGGCAGGTTTTGAACCATTGGATCACAAACAAATGGCATACGAGCAACGAACCTGATTTAAAATTGTCTTTTATGGATTTATTCACTTCCTATAATCTTCATTCCTTCTATGAGAGCTTTTGCTCTAATTCTCAATCAAATGATAAACTGTTCAAACATAAAACGTTAATGCGTACCTTGGTTGCACCAAACTATATAGGATCATCATAATGGTTGTTCCATGTGTTCAGTTTCGGAGATTTCTTCTTGACGATGGAACTCACTACAGAAACAACACTCACAATATCCACAGCCTAAGAAAATAAAGCCGAGATACTCAAGAGAGAGACAACTTTAGATAGAGTTTTCTCACAAAATTTGATGTTTCTTTCTCACCAAAGGCACGAGAGGCTATATATACATATAGTCAGCGCATTATGTATATAAATGATAAATCTACTCTCTAGTCTTAAACCACCTAATTCCAAATTAAATACAAGAAGAAAACATAAAGAGCAAAACCACCCACAAGACTCACAATTAATTACCAGCTGTATCAATCATGTTCATGTACAGACAGATCCATGAGCATGTGAGATTTGGTGTAACACATTCCAAAGATGCTTCATTGGCCCAATACGCCAAGTAGTTTTTGGGGGGTAGAGAGAGAGAGAGAGAGAGAATTCCTCTTGAGAAAATAAAAAGGAATGAGAGGATTCCTATAGGAAACAGAACAAACAAAAGAGGACAAAGAGTTTCACCTCAACTGGATATGATAGAGAATTGTATCCACTTAGCTTTCACCTACAGCTTTATCTCTTTCACCTTTGCTTAGTTTTTCAGGATTTAATCAAAGGCAACCAACATGGATGAAAAACCCAACTAGGTTTGTCCCATCAACATCCAAACAAGGAAAACAAAGTACTTACTACCCTGGACCATTTTGTTACCCCAGTGCTCACTACTTACTTTCCACAAGCAATATTGTTTTCTTTTCAAACGTATTCATGTGTGCAAATCTACATGCTGATCACGATATGTCCACTTTCCTTTTTCTCTCGCATGCCATCGAATTCGACGTGTTATATAGACACATGACATTCTCTTTTAACTCTGTCTTCGTCTCTTTCAAAGAAGAGAGGTCATCATCTAGCAAGAAAGATCATCTTATACTACAAACTCCAAAAGAAAAAGGATCATTGTATGGAAGTTTCTCCCCATCTTCAGAGGAGAGTTATGCTGAAACATTACCTACTCTCGAATTTAAAAGTAATTGAGAAGGTCGGTTTCAACCATTTGAATGGTTAAAGTGTTGAAGGGCAATAACATTACAAATACATACAGCCAAAACAGAAGCTACATTTTATCTCATATTCTGTGTTTTTTCTCTCATTTTTCAATTAAAACCGTAAGGATGCCATAAAGCTACATTTTCTGGTAAATAAGTACAAACTTCTTGATTATAAAGAAGTAGATATTATTTTCTCTACAAACTTCCTTCAATTCGCTGCAATGTCAAAAGTCATCAACTTGGCTACTCTAACAACCAAAAAAGCAGTCAGGAACACTACTGGCAAGCATGGACCTCCACTTCTGCATTCAACAGCTCAATCTCAGTCTAGGACCCCTTCCCCACCTGGCTACTGGAACAAAAACTTTGATGTTTCTGTACTAGACCTCTACCTCTACCACTCTAGCAACCCTATGCATGCTGATGCCAAAATCTTATATGCATGGACCGCTGTTTATGAATCAGACGACCCTACAATCTTTGAAGCATGCATATTGATAAATCATGTCACAATGGTCTGATTGCAAAACTTCATCCCAGTTCTAACTATGCTGCACATATATAACTTAGCTTTATGGACTGCCTCTAAAATCTGATCAGTAAGCTTTTTAATGAACTTCTGCTTATATTTCAGTAAATCCATTCTAAATTCATTGAAAAGGGACGAGTCCTCCAGCATTTCTTAATTAAAAAGGGACTAAAACTCTAGCCTAGCCAGCCAGATGGCCTGATCAGTATTATTTTGTGCCAAATCCCAACCACTATTTGTCAATTATGTTAAAAATTCCTTGAGATTCGCTAGCTGTTTGCAGCAGTTGTTGTTGACTTCATTATCTTAATCTGCCTGGATAGGATATGCAAGACATTACCATTGTTTTGTTTATACAAGATTTTGGACCCAGTTGCTGTTTAGTACTGGAACCTATTATTTTCAGTGCCTCTCTAAATCAGGCTTTGAAAGTAGACGTACGAAAAAAGATCAGAATATATGAATTATTTAAGATTTCTTTTTGATAGATCTTAAACTTGATCCATCAATATACTTTATTTGAGGATTAAAAAAGGACACCAAGCGTGTCTATGAAAAACGGAATGTGAAACTTGGTCAGTATTAGATTGAAAATTAGCTCACTGCAATATGTGAGTAATTAGAGATCATGAGAATGGATGACTGGAAAAAAAGGGCAGCCCCCAGCTGTCAGCCCCTTTTTTTCTTCCCTTCCATGTGTGAATTTGAGAAGTGAAGATAAGTACAATGCATTTTGATGATTAAATTAAGGTCAAAGAGACGCACCCATAGAGTCCCTCCCCTCGGGCCAAATTCATATATATTGACGAAACTGAGATGAGACAAGAGACTGTCCTACCATTTGTGAGTTATCCCCAAGGAGAGATGATATATGCAGTCTTAAAGTGTGCAAGTCCAATGCATTTCCTTTAAAAAATTAGATAAATATAAGACCCACATCAATTTTTTTTTTTTTTTCTTCTCAATGGACATCACATTTTTTCAAATGAAGTGCATGAGACTTACACGTCTTAGAACTGTATTTAGTATTACTCGTATAAATATGTTCGAAATGGTCGCAATATCCCTTTGTTGGTCTGAATTGCGAGCCGCAAACTTTTGATAAACAAGTTCAATTAGGGATTATAGTTTTTTCTTTCTATGAGAAATACTGTTCTTCGTCCTCAATAATGTTGTCATCTACAATCACATTTGTTGATACAAAAGATTATCCATTATATAGTAAACAACTTAAAATATGTCACATCAAATTGTGAGTAGAGATGACTAAATCTAAGACGAAAAATAGCATATTCTTTCTCCTTTTTTTTTTTTTTTTTTTTTTTCTTGAGGGCAATTAATCACAACTGCAGAAAATTCATGGAATATCAATCATTCTTGCATTCCCTTTAAGGAACCTCATCACATTCATGAGGTTCTAAAGTGTCATGATGCTTGAGTATCGATTTGAATATTGCTAACCAACGTCTACTTTTTCATTGCATCTACTCAAGTGGTAGAGAACCAGCGTACGTATTCCCTTAGTGGGAATGTACGTACAGACCATGCAACCTTCTGTCTCTTTTCCAATAGGTTACTGCATTTCACCAGTCAATTGTAGTGTCTCATACCATTTCCATAAGCGAAATTACTTGGTCTAGACAAGAATCCTATAAAAGTAGTTTTACACGCTAATGTATAAGCCACATTTTGTTTTACACAAAATTACTTCGTCATATTTCACTTCCAAATTAAATTATGTTCTTACCAACATTTTGGTCGGCTGAGAAACCCATGGTATCATATGGTTATAAATGAACAAATCTGATTAAGTAGTGTTAACTCATCATTACAACTTTTTTAAATTCCAACACAAAATATAATAAACAATTCAACTTTTTTCAAATCTTAAAATAATAATAATATTAAAAAATAATATTTTAACACTATTTTATCATCTCAACTCAACTCAGTTCAACATCCAAATGCAACATTAAACTTTGACTTTCAGATGTTATAATTTTCAACCTATCAATAACTGACACATGCAGAAGTAATTTTTTTTTTTATAGTTTTTTTTTAAATATAATTAGCATTTTTCAATCTGATCTCTCCCCAAATCTGATACTGGTTTAGAATCTAGAATTCTAATGCAAGAAAAATAAAGTCAAGTCATGGACTTCTGATTGCTTCAAATCATAGGCCTAATTAAAGTCTGTATGCCTTTTTAATTATTTTGAGTCTCGAGTCATTGGAAAGAATCTCTCTCTATCTAGAGAGCACTCGTTGGAGTCTCGCTTGCTAGCAAGTGAGTTTTTCTCTCGTAAGAAGAGCGAGTCTCTTGGGTTAGCTTGTTCTGGTCTAAGAGAAAAGTGATCATGGAAGAAGAACTGTCTAAGCAATGGAAAAGACTAAGTCTTACAGAAAGGGAGAAGGAGGGTGTGGACCTTCAACAAAAAACAATAGGAACACCAGTGGAATCAAAACACCTTTGCTTATTGGTTATGATTGTGGCGGAAAAAACAGTCAACAGGGAAGCATTTAAGAGCACCATGTCAAAAATCTGGAAATGTGAGAGTTGGTTACAATTCACAGAAGTTGGAGCTAATAAGTTCCTCATTGAGTTCCATAGCAAGAAGGATATGGAGAGGGTGATCTTAGGTAGGCCATGGTCCTTTGACAGATGGCTACTTTGTTTCCAAACTTTTAGTGGCACTATGTCCATAAATGAAGTGCAGTTCACGAAAGAGGACTTCTAGATACAAGTCTATAATTTGCCTTTTAATTGTATGAATCAAGAATAGGGTTATCAGATTGGAAGCAGCCTTGGAAAATTCATTAAAGTACATGTAGATGAAAGAGGCATTGGATGGGGAAAGTTTCTGAGAATAAGAGTTGAGATTGATATCTCTAAAGCACTGCTGAGAGGCATGTTCATCACGGTGGAGGGGAAGAAATCATGGGTGTATTTTAAGTATGAGAGGCTGCCCTCCCTTTGCTTCAAGTGTGGGATCATCAAACACTCTTTCTCCTTGTGTACTAATGGAAGGAATGGGGAGGGGCAGGACCAATATGGTTCCTGGCTAAGAGCTCCCAATGTTAGGGAGAGTGAGTTGCAGCAGAAAAGGTATGGGGAAGGCATTGCTCAGGAAGACCAGTCTGATTCTCGTCTATGGAGGAAGAAAGGTGAAGACAGGGAGGATACTGTTGCTGACAAAGAAGATGACAGGAAGAAGGATCAGAAGACAAAAAAGGACACTGACTTTCCCAAGACAAAAGTAGATGGCATTGGGAAGGGGTCTGAGCAAGGGGAGAGGTCAGAGTCAAAACCAAAGTTAGAAGGGGTAGGCAAGGGTAGTCTGAATGAGACAGCAAATGTACCTTTGTTTCCTGTTGAGGAGGCAAGTGACATGGCTGGAGTTCTGGGCACAGTCTTTAGTGTTGGGAATACAAATGATACAGAGAACAGACTTGACCCTGGACCAAACAACAAGATCCCAAAAGGAAATGAGAACTCGACTGATCTGGTCAACCAGATCCACTCTCTTGACCAGTTCATTTCAAACCAAGTTAATTTCCTTGAACAAGCCAAGAGAACTGCAAGTTGGAAGAGGAGGGCCCGAGACATATGCTTTAAGAATTTCTCTTTGGGGCTGGGAGGAAATTCAAGCAGACCTACTAGTAACAAAAGAGAAAGATCCCATAACTTGGCCATTGAGAGATTGATCCCTAGCAAGAAAATTAAAATTGAGGAGGATGGCACCAATGAATCATCTCAAGTTGTCATGGTGGAGGCTGTTGAACAGCCCCACCAAACCAAATGAGTTGTCTAAGTTGGAACTGTCGGGAGCTTGGGAACCCCCAGACAGTTCATGATCTGCACCAAATGGTGACTAAAAAGCTCCCATATTTTGTTTTCTTGATGGAAACAAAGAGTAGAAGAGAAAGGATTGAAGCCATAAAAAAACGTTTGGGATTTGAAAGAGTTTTGTCATTGACTGTATAGGTATGAGTGGTGGACTTGTTTTTCTGTGGAAAGAGGAGATTGAAGCAGTGGTGCACACCTTCACCAAACATCATATTTCTCTTTTGGTGAAAGGGGTGGAGGATGGGAAGGAATGGTTGTTGACTGGGTTCTATGTAGGGGTGTGCAAAATTCCGAGAATTCCGACTCCGTCCGACCTCCGCTCCGACTCCGACTCCGACTCCGAAATTTTTTTTTTAAACCCAGCTGTAAAACGACGTCGTTTTACAGCTGGGTTTAAAAAAAAAATTTTGAACGACACCGTTCCACTTAATATGGAACGGCGTCGTTTCATATGGCTTCCTAAGGAAGCCTTCTCCCCTTCTTCTTCCTTCTCCAGTTCTTCTTCTTCTTCCTTCTCCCTTCTCTCTCGCGTCTCCCGTCCCAAACTCCCAGTGACTGAACCATCCATTCTCTCTCGCGTCTTCCGTCCTAGTGCCAGCGTGCCGCCGTTCGTCGTTGCTCCTCCGTGCCGCCGTTTCTCGTTGCTCCTCTACTCAGCTTCCAAGTTCCACCTACGGTGAGCCCTAAATTTAATTCAAGCACGTCTCTTATGAATTGGAGCCTGCAGTTGTGATTCTTGTGAATTGGTTGTATTGAATATTCAATATAGTCCCAACACGGCGCTCAAAACCCTGAATTTTACATTGTATTGCAGACTTGCGCTCGAGCGAGGTGTCGAGCGCAAGTCGAGCGCACGTTGTATTGAACATTGGCTCGAGCGCCATGTCGAGCGCTCGTCGAGCGAACCTCTCTGGATGGGTTTTGCTCGAGCGTTACGTCGAGCGCACGTCGAGCGAACCTCTCTGGATGGATTCTGCTCGAGCGCCATGTCGAGCGCACGTCGAGCGAACCTCTCTGGAGTCTGGAATCCAGACTCTGGATGGATTCTGCTCGAGCGCCATATCGAGCGCACGTCGATCGAACCTCTCTGGATGGATTCTGCTCGAGCGCCATGTCGAGCGCACGTCGAGCGAACCTCTCTGGATGGGTTTTGCTCGAGTGTCACGTCGAGCGCACGTCGAGCGAACCTCTCTGGATGGATTCTGCTCGAGCGCCATGTCGAGCGCATTTCGAGCGAACCTCTCTGGATGGGTTCTGCTCGAGCGCACGTCGAGCGCACGTCGAGCGAACCTCTCTGGATGGTTTCCGCTCGAGCGCACGTCGAGCGCACGTCGAGCGAATATCTCTGGATGGGTTCCGCTGAGTCGAGCGCAAGTCAACCGAACCTCGATGTAATAATACATCGATACAATAATATATTATGATACAATAATACATGTCCTATTGTATAATACAATAGCCTAGTTTATTTTTAAACTAATTTTTTGCTTCTAATTTAATTTTTTCAGCTTCATTGATTGTGATATGGATCCTAGACATAGTGGAGATGATCGTCCACAAAGGAATGTGGCGGATGCCAATGCTTCAACTCCTACACCGGTGGGTACTTCCACCCCTAGAGCCACATCTAGGGCAACTACATCTAGGGCAGCTACATCTAGAGCAGCTACATCTAGAGCAGCTACATCTTGTGCGAGTAGTCGACTCCCACTCCCAGTTGATATAGAGGATGAGGATATGTTCAACGAAGAGGAGGAGATGCCCATTGAGCAAGATCAACCACCACGACCTTCTAAAAAGAGGTCGTGGACATGGGAGCATTTCACCAAAATTCCTGGTGAAATTGCGAACCCAGTAGCAAGATGCCATTACTGTGGATCACTTTGTGGATGCCATTCGAAGAAGCAAGGTACCAGTGTGTTAATAGCACATCTAAATGGTTGTCAACGATATAAGATAGCGAAGGGATTGCAAGCCACTGATCAGACCAACCTCAGTTACCAAACTTCTACAGCCACTGATGGTACACAGACTAAGAAATTGGTCATCCCTCAATACAGTGAGAAGATGTTGAGGGACATGCTTGCAGAGATGATAATTACTGATGAGATGCCATTTACCACAGTCGAGAAAAGAGGCTTTCGAAAGTTTCTAAATTTTGTTGAGCCACGATTTCCCATTCCATCACGGTATACAGTGATGCGAGATTGTATGAAGAGGCATGCGAAGGACAAGGAGGAGATGAGGAAGATGTTTATTACCACTGGCCAGAGAGTGTCTTTTACGACTGACACATGGACTTCCACAGAACGTCTGCTACATGTGTATCACAGCACACTACATTGACAGTGAGTGGATTTTGCATAAAAAAATTATTGGTTTTAAAGAAATTGTGGATCATAAAGGTGCATCCATTGGGGCGAAGATGGATGATTGTTTAAAGGACTGGGGAATTCGAAAAGTGATGTGTATTACAGTTGACAATGCCAGTGCGAATGAAACAACAATTGATTGGTTTAAGCGGAACACGACGGTGATAGATGATGTCATTCGGGCCCACGAGTTTATTCACGTTCGATGTTGTGCTCATATCATTAACCTCATAGTTGTTGAGGGATTAAAAGAGGTTCATGATTCCATAACCCGAGTCCGCAACATTATACGATATGTGAGGGGTTCCCCTCAAAGGCTTGCCAAGTTTAAGGCAATAGCAGAAGATCTGAAGATTGAATGTTCTAGTATGTTGTGCTTGGACGTTCCGACTCGATGGAATTCTACATACATGATGTTGGATGTGGCACAGAAGTACCAAAAAGCATTCGAGCGGATGGAGGTCGAGGATGGGGGTCTGAGGTATGCTTTGTTGGAGCCAGCAGGACAGGGGCTCGGTGCGCCGGACGCACATGATTGGACCAGTGTGAGTTATTTTGTTGAATTTTTAAGAACTTTTTATGAGATAACCATGCGGCTATCTGGATCCAAATATACGACTGCGAACTCATTTTTCAACGAGCTCTCGGAGCTTCACTTCCAGTTGGAAAATAGTTGTACTGACTCTGCTGGATTGTTATCTGCTATGGCTACGAGGATGAAGATCAAATATGATAAATATTGGGAGAATATTGAGAAGATAAATAGATTGCTATTTGTGGCTGTGATCCTTGACCCCCGAGTTAAGTTGGCCGTTCTAGAATTTTGGGTAAATTCCGTCCTCGGGGCAGTGAAGGCTGCAGAGTTTATTAAATTGCTAAAAAGTGATGTTGATGACTTATATCATCACTGCAGTACTAGTGCTCAGCCTTCATCCGCAGTTGGTAGCTCCTCACATTCGAGGCCGACAGGATTGACAGTTTCCTCAGGTGATACTGACCCATCTGTAGGGGTTAGAGGCAATCGTATTATACAGCAGTATCATCAACTCATGTCAACAAGGAATATTATGCATTATATATCTGAGGTTGAACGATATTTTATGGAAGCTATCGAGACACCTAGTGATGTATTTCAGTTATTAACTTGGTGGAAAGTTAATTCCACCAAGTATCCAGTCCTTTCCCGTGTGGCCCGAGATGTGCTAGCCATTCCTGTCACTACAGTTGCCTCAGAGTCGGCATTTAGCACTGGAGGTCGCGTGTTGGATGCTTATCGGAGTTCATTGTCACCGTCAACCGTGGAGACCCTCGTTTGCACACAGAATTGGATAAGTGAAACGCCTATTGGACTAGATACCGTTGGCGTTGATGCCGAGAGCTATAGGCTTGAATCGGGTAAGTTTATATGCTTTTAAATGATGATTTAATTATTTTTAATGTTTCTAACTTCTAATTTTTTATGATTTTATAGATCTAAATGTGAACCCTAACATAATTACCGATGATTGAGAGTCTGGAACGGACGCTACTTGAGAGTTGGGATGGAGTTGGGAGAACCTCCTTTCTTGGTAAGAATAAAATTATTCTTTTACCGTATTCAATTTTTTATTATCAATTTTTTTTCATCTATTGATTGCTACTTTCTATCTTCATTTCAGGCATGACCAATGGAACAAAAAGTATTTGACTGAAATCCGTGTTTAATCGAATTGTAGTTATATTTCAAATTCTCTCTCATATTGTTATTACGTTATAAATGAGACTGTTATAACTTATGGCTACATCATACATGTTATTTACTTTTTAAACTATTTATATAGTTATATTTATGTAGTTATATCCCGAGCAAAGACGTGAGATAAGTACTCTTTATTCTATAATTTCTATTAGTACTTATTCATCCTCTCTCAAACGTTTAGAATTTATTATCCAACTGAAATTAATCGAATTATAGAAATTCGTACCATCATTCTTTTTTATAAAATTTTAAATTTATGTAATTTTCAACTCATGAGTCATGAGCACTTTTAATGCTAAATTTCAGGCGGACATAAAACAAATTAAAGATATAATCAAAATTCAGTAACAAAATCAGAACGAATATTTAAATTATTGAGAACTCTTGAATAAACCAAATATTTGTAGATCGTTTTACTTTTAAAAAAAATATATATGTTGCTCACTATCTGAAACGAAATTGAACAATAAAATTTAAATAATAATAAAAAAAGAACAAAATTTTGTTCGGAGTTCGGAAATTTTATTCGGAGTCAGAGCTCCGAACTCCGATCGGAGTTCGGGGCTCCGACCTCCGTTCGGAGTTCCGATCGAAGTTCGGGGCTCCGACCTCCGTTCGGAGTTCCGATCGGAGTTCGGGGCTCCGACCTCCGATCGGAGTTCCGATCGGAGTTCGGAGCTCCTACCTCCGATCGGAATCGGACTCCGACTACGTTCGGAGTCGGAGTCGGAGGGAAAATTCGACTCCGACTTTTGTCGGAGTCGGAGGTCGGAAATGCCAACTCCGACTCCGTCGGAGTCGGAGCCCACCCCTAGTTCTATGGACACCCCATCACCAATAAGAGGAAGGACAGTTGGTTACTACTACAAGCTATTAAACCAGAAAGGTCAAAAGGATGGATGTGTGTTGGGGACTTTAATGAGGTACTTAATTTTAGAGAGAAATGGGGAGGGGCCTTGAGATCAAGCACCCAGATTGAGGCCTTCAGAACAGCTTTGGAAGATTGTGAGCTTTGTGATATGGGTTCTATAGGCAATAAATTTACCTGGACTAATGGGAGAAAAGGAGGAGTTTTTACAAAAGAAAGACTCGACAGAGCCCTTTGTAACTCTAAATGGGCTGACTCTTTTCCAATTTCAAAGGTTTATACCCTTCCTGCATTAAGCTCAGATCATTGCCCCTTATTTGTCACTTGGGAGGAGAGCCAGGTTGATGGAACCAGCAAGAAAAGACCTTTTAGACTGGAAGCAAGCTGGTTTCAAAGGGAGGATTATCAGAAGCTGGTGGAGGAAACATGGTCTGGTACCAAGGAAGATGAGAACAACCTGCAGAATATTAATATGGGCCTTAACCTGTGTAAACAGAAACTCATGCAATGGAATGGAAGAGTAGGAGGTAATTCCAAACAACAAATGGCTGAGCTACTGGCCCTATTAAAGGAACTACAAAAAGACAACAAAGGCCACCTTTCTGATCATGTTAAGCATATTCAAAAGAAAATTAGCAGACTATTAAAAGAAGACAACCTCAGATGGCAGCAGAGAGCAAAGCAAAGATGGTTGAGAGAGGGTGATAGGAACACCAAGTTTTTCCACCAATGTGCCTCTCTTAGAAGGAAAAATAACTCGATAAAGAAGCTGGTGAATGAAGATGGGGTGGAAGTGCACTCAAAATTTCACACTTATTCTTTGTTGATGATTGCCTCCTTTTTTGCAAAGCCAATGCCATTGAATGGAGTAGACTGTTTGGATTGTTAAGAGTTTATGAATCAGCATCGGGTCAAAGGCTTAACTTGGAGAAAACCTCTATTATTTTCAGTAAGAACACTGCAAGGGCCACACAGCAACACATTCTCTCTATTGCTGGGGTAAGGAGTGGATTGTCTTATGAGAAATACTTGGGACTGCCATCAGTGGTTGGAAAGAATAAGGCCAAGACATTTAAAGGAATTTTGGATAACATTAGAGCTAAAATCAGCAATCACAAAGTTAAAATGCTGTCACAAGCAGGAAAGGAGATCTATATCAAAGCTGTCATCCAAGCTTTGCCAACCTACACAATGTCTGTGTTTAAACTTCCTAATTCATTGCTTCATGACATCAATAGGGTCATTAACAACTTCTGGTGGGGGCAGCAGAGTAGTGAAAACAGAATTCATTGGATTTCATGGAAAAGGTTGGGTAAGGCAAAAACTGAAGGGGGAATGGGTTTCAGGGATTTTGAAGCGTTTAACAAGGCTTTGCTGGCCAAACAATGCTGGAGGTTGATACAACACCCTGATTCCCTTGCTGCACAGGTGCTTAAAGCCAAGTATTTTCCTAGTACCAACTTTCAAGAGGCAAAAATAGGCTCCAAGCCCTCCTATGTTTGGAGAAGTTTCTTAGCTGCAAGACCACTAGTAGAGGCAGGATCCTATTGGAGGATAGGTAATGGTCATCAAGCTCAGGTATGGAAGGACAAATGGATACTCTCTTCTAATCCTAGTAAGGCCCAAAGCTCTGTGAATGTTCTGACCAATAATGCAACAGTCTCATCTCTCATCGACACTACCACTAAGCAGTGGAATTATGCACTGGTGCAGCAGATTTTCAGTCATAAAGAGGCAGAGCTCATTATCAAAACCCCTATAAGCTTCCTCAACAGCAGAGATAGACTGGTTTGGCAAGGTACAAAAGATGGCGAGTTCACAGTTAGAAGTGCATACCATAGGGAATTAGAGAGAAGTTTTCCAGCCTCTAATCAAGCATCTAGCAGTTCCTCCCTCAAAGGCCTTTGGCAGCAACTTTGGTAGATTAAAGTGCAGCCTAGGGTAAAAATGTTCCTTTGGAGGGCATGTCAAGAGGCTCTTCCAACCCAATCTAGCCTTTTCAAGAAGAAAGTGGTCAGTCACCCTCTTTGTCCCATTTGCAACTTGGAGAAGGAAGATGTTTATCATGCTACATGGGGATGTGAGTCAGCCAAGGATGTGTGGAGTTTATGTTCAAAGAGCCTACAGAAATGTCATTTCCCACATATGTCTATGATTCAACTCATCGAAGCTTTATTTCAAATCATGGAAAGCAAGACTATTCAAGAATTTGCTGTGGTGGCCAGCAAGATCTGGTGGAGAAGGAACACTTTAGTCTTTAAAGGTATTTTTGCTCACCCGAAAGTAATTATGCATGAGGCAAGAACCACCTTGGACGTGCTGGATGAGGAAAATTCAAACCATGGTGCTCGAGCCAACATGATCTGCACTTCAGCAGAGACTTGGTAGGCTCCCCCATTAGACTGGATTAAGTTGAATTGGGATAGTGCTATTGACAAAGCTAGAGGTTTAGTTGGTGTGGGAGTGGTAGTGAGGAACAGTTCAGGAAGAATCATAGCAACCTTGAGAACCAAGAAACACCTCTATCCTGATCCATTACTAGCTGAGGCATTCGATGCTCTTAAAACGGTGCAATTTGGTCTGGAGCTTGGGTTTACACAGATTATTATTGAAGGAGATTCCCTTCAAGTCATCAACAACCTTAAAAGGGACAAAGAAGGCTACAACAGCTCTAGTATGTATGTTCATGAAGCAAAACAGATCTTAGGAAATTTTGCAAAGTGGGAGGTTTCTCATGTTAGGAGAAATGGCAACTCTTTAGCTCACTTGTTAGCAAAAGATGCTCTATCCAATTATGATCATATTGTAATATTGGGGGATCTTCCTCCCTGTATTCAGTTGGATTGATTAATGGAATGAGCTTTTTCATAAAAAAAAAGAGTCTCGAGTCATTAATCTCTACTGAAAGATGGGGGTCTCGGTCTCCTGTGCTTTCTTCTGGCGTATGTTGTTACCATTTTAATAATCATAAACATTCGGGCAATATTCGAGAATAATATTAAATTTATTAAATGAAAAGAATATTCTTTATAACTAAGTTAGCATTCTTGAAATGTTATAGAATAAGTTCTACATGAATTATATATATATATATATATATATATATATATATATTATAGAATGCCAAACCAGTTGAGAATAACTCAAGGATAATTGAGTCACCACCCTTAATTTTTCACAGAGCTTGAGAGAAATGGGATTTATGGAGATTTTGATCAACCCTATGCAAGTGACGAATGATTCCCAAAACACTAAAACAGCAGAAGGAAAAAAGAATAACAAATGAAAACACCCAAAACTCTTTAATGAATCATTACCAGAGTTTGAAATCGCTTTCATCTACCTCAGAAACATCAGCAGCAGCGAATTAGTGCAAAAAACAGCAAATTTGACGTATTACATCCAAGAATAAGCGCACAGCCTAATACAAGTGACAGATATCGGTCAACCTGTTCTGATCCTCCACTTGCACAGTACACCCCCAGAGTAAAATGGGGGTCGACCAGATCTTCCTAAAAAATCTCAGCCTTTTGAAACATAATCAGAAGCAAGTAACATCCTAATATTTAAATGAGATTAGCCCTCTTTAGAAACCTGATTGTCCGACAGTAATATGGCCATATTGATTCCACGTAATCGAGGTACCACTCCACCACCCGTTCTTGCAATTCTTTCAGCTTTTTTCTTGCTAGCTCTTTGTAGTCTAGGTTCTTTATGTTCTCCACAGGTTGCCAGAAAAGAGCGAGTACATCTTCTTTAAGCTTCCCGCATGCAACATAGTTATAGGCCACCCTAAAGTAAGTGGGTAAATTCTTAATTATTTTAACAGTCATCTTGAAGCTGAAGACATAGAGTGCCCACAACCCCCGGAGCATCTTGATGTAGAGAGCTATGATAAGGGGCCCAATAACCCACAGAGGAGTCAACTCTTTCGAAACGTCAGCCCCATAAATCACATTAACTGCCAAGTATAAAGGGACGCTGCAGATTACATAGAGCAATTAGAAGCAACAAAGATGTATTAGCCTTATTGTGTCTTCATGCATGTAATACTTAACGGTGACTCAAGACAATGACAAGCACCGAGTAAAGAGTACCAAATTCTTTGGACTGAAGATTTGACTAGTTGAGAACTCAGATGGACTTAAGAAAGTTTGATCAAACCGTACACATCCATTCATTGTTAAGTAGGAAGAAAACAGTGGCAGATGGACTTAAGAAAGTTTAATCAAACTGTACAAGTCCATTCATTGTTAAGTAGGAAGAAAACAGAACCCAAATGGTGTTTCATGCCCTTTTTTCATCCTTTGGTATAATAAAATGGTCTTATAGAAATGAGTGATTTTGCAGAACACTTTGCTCCAACCTGCAAAGCTGTGCCATCATAACACATCGTGTGTGCTATATGGCTAATGAAAAAAATGAAAACGGGTGGAAAAACTTTGGAGAACACACGTCTGATAGTAAACACATCTGCTATAACACAAGTGAATCCATATAAGACTGAATAATATTCTAGATAAGTGAGAAGAATAAATCTTCACAACCTCCTCACACTCCACACTCCACACTCCACACTCCACATTTTTTTTAATTTTTATTATTTTTTCTTTTATCAAATATTTATTATATGAATAATGAATAGAAAATTTGAAATAATTTAAAAAGAATAAACTCAAAAAAAAACTTTAAAAAAAATATTAAAAAATTTAAAAATTTAAAAAAATGTGGAGTGTGGAGTGTGATAGAGGTTGTGTAGCAAAACTCAAGTGAGAATATCTCACAACTCATGCAGACTGAATATAGAGTGGCAGGCAAAATCAATATACTTACAATATCAGTAAGGGAATCTTTACTGTTGCATCCAGACCCAGAAAGTAGCACCAAGTTGCCCTTAGAATCTCACCTCTTTCTTTGTTTTCAGTACCATGTTGAGTTTCTGATATCTCCCTTAGAGGTGGTTCTTCTCCCAAAACTCCATTCACTACTTGCCGTGGTGATTGTGTGCGGAGCATGGTCAAAAATTTCATAAATAAATTATGAATTGCAGGAGAAGCAATGCTCTCTTCTGTCTCAGAGGTATAAGAAAGTGGAATGTCATTTGCCTTTGGAGAGTCCGCTGTGTCTGCACTCTCTTTTAGTTTAACAGAATTCTTTGGAACCTTAGAGCCATTTGCTCTGCATGCCGATTCATCATTTTGGGCACTGCCTTTGAAAGCAGAAATTCTCAAAGGCTTAAGCTTTCCAGGATTGCAAGGAGCCCCAACACTGTGGAAACAAGTTTTCAGAATTTAAATGACCAAGATAAATAAATAATTTATGTGTGGGTGAGATCACAACTTTATATTTGTGTGAGAGAATTTCAAGGACACGAACAAGTAGCAGTAACAAAATCTTTTTTTGATAAGTTGTAGCAGTAACAAAATCTAACTGCGAGAAAACCACAATTTAAAAGGTAAAAACTACTTCCTCCAAAATAATTCAAAAGAGCATCTATATCTCCCTAGCCATACATATATATATATACACAAAAATATTCATTGCTCGATATCTAAAAACAACCATGGGTTGTATATTGGAATAAGATTGTGCATAATGCTGAACATCGCATCTTATTTTCATAATATGCAAAACACAAAGGAATTGGTCAAATTCCATAGACTGTCCAAACACTGGTTAAAAGCAGTTGCATGCGATGATGAGAGGAGAAATGGTTAAGCCTACCACCCACTACACATCCGTATGTAAAAAATACTTGAAATAAATCTCTTTTATGCAAACATGTATCACTCAACCATGTGGGAGTATACAAAACATCTATTGTCGATACAAAGATACATAAGATGGAACAGGGGAAAAATGGATGGCAAGTGAAACTGATGTATTGCACACTGTGTACAACAGACATTAAGGCGGATGCCATGCATGCTAGTGTACAGCAAGAACTACTAAAATAAGCATATTCCTAATTACGGAAAACAAGTTTCACTTAATCAGGTCCAGCCTTCTAGGAAACTATTGTGACTATCTGCACCAAGACATGATGCAAGAAGGAGAGGATTCTTTTTTTTTTTTATATATATAAGTATGAGGTAAATTTTATTGATACAAATGAAATAGGCATAACCTGTGTACACAGAAAGTATACAAAAGAACACCTAAATACATTCTAGGATCCATAGATTAAGGACAGGAAGTCATGAGCATTGTTTCCATCAAACACAATGGCTGAAAACCAAAGCAGTAAAGTGTGTACAAAAATATTCTGAAGCTCCGCCATTGTGCGCTCCCTATCTTCAAAGCATCTCTCATTCATTTCCGACCAAATACACAACATAATGCACAACGGAATCATCTTCCACACCGCCGCTACTTGAGGACAGCCTTGAATCTCCTTCCAACAAGCCAATAAATCAACCACCCTCAATGGCATTACCCAAGTGACATCAACTCTTCTAAAGATCTCATCCCACAGCACCCTTGTCACCTCACAATACAATAATAAGTGATCCACTGATTCTCCATGCTTTTTACACAAATAGCACCAATCCATCACAATGAGCCCCCTCTTCCTCAAGTTGTCTGTGATCAAAATCTTCCCAAGAGCAGCAGTCCATAAGAAGAAAGCTACTTTAACAGGCACACAAGACCTCCATCTAGTACTTGGATAGTACTTCAAAGCAGTTTTTATCACCACCATCTAGTAAACGTGGTCTTTCAAATAGTATGTTTTCAAGCATCTCCTATGACATTCACTTCATGAACCACAGTACTTGTCTAAAATTCAACTATATATCAAAATGTTAAAGAAGTATATGTCTGGCGTGCAAGCGTCTATAATGTGTTTTGATCTTCTTCCAAAAAACTTCAGCCCTTGAAAGTACATATTATATTTGCTTGCTAATGAGAATCTCTAACTCAACTAAATGCATATGTTTTAAAATTACAATAAATTAAAATCATGTTGTTGCCAAGATTGTGCCATTCCCTCCATACATGTCCTAAAATTATATCCTTTAAAACGCCAATGCTTTTCTTAGCTCAACCAAGTTCCCCATGGCAACATATATTATTAACCTTTGAAATTTTGAACAGGTGAGACAGAATCACATATCTTGTTCTAACCTTAAGCGGTGCAAGGATATGGTTGCTTGGGTGAACCCATATCAAAATAACAGGAAATATACAGGTTTCTCTAAATCTCATAACCATTGTGCGAAACCTGACAAATTAGCAATTTAAATAGACAGACTACTTAAATCAACTCATGTATGAACAGTGATGTATCAAATTATACTCTGGATTGGCAGCAGCAGACTTATGAAGGAAAACTCTCACCTTAAACGAGCATTGCGCTTTAATAAGAAACACCTATCTGTTTTCCCAACCATGTGTAATGTTTTTACACTCTGCTTCAACTTCAACCCTTTGTCCCATGATAGAGGTCTTGAGTGGAATGTAGAATATGAAACCTTAGACGTATAAACAAAAGCAACATCAACAAAGTATACCTCAAATTTATAATATGGATCTAGCATGTGGGAACAAAACAAGAATCCGAAAGTCCCGAGCAATAGTGCATACGATACTAATGCAAGACAACAATATCACATACTTAAATGGGATCTGGCTAAAGACAGAAAGTTAAGGAGACACCAGTGGTAGAACTGATAACCAATAAAAACACAAGCATCACCACTGGCCTAGGGATTCAGAAGCTTAATCAAACCATGAACTAGGAAGAAAACAAATCATGGCTTGAAATGTTTACCAAGTGAATAAACCTATTGCCTTAGAAAATGTTAATTATTGTAAAATTTTATTCAAAATGTGTTAAACCAAAATTAATTGACTACTAACACAAATTTTTCTACATGCCCAACATAAATGATTTCAACTTCAAAATTAGAACCAGCGTAAAACTTTGTCCCATCTCCATTTGGCACTGCAATCCACCCTTCTTTGAAACAATACAATTGTATTCTTGGGCTGCTTACACTCTTCGTGAAAGTAGACATTTCGAATATAATAATAGAAAACTACTGCACATGCCGGGTTTATGAAATCCATTTAGTTAAAAGAAGGTTACATGGTGAAAGAGTGGAAATAATGTGGCACCGAACCTAACATAACTTTAAATTTTCTCAAACTCATACAATTACATAAATGTAGTAGTCAAGGTTTTCCTCAATTACCTGCATTTGATAGGTTACCAATGCCATTGTCTCACCCTTAGCCACCATATCATTTATGCAGCAGGGCCTAGTTCAAGAGAAAACTAAACATTGGATTAATCCCAAGAGGTAAGATAATAGGTCGAAGTTTACAAGCAACTTATAGAATAAAACAGCTTTTTTAAAATAATAAAAGAACAAAAACTTAACCATGTTCACCACAACAACCCATCTCAAAATCATTATACTAGTAGTAGGCTTTACATAAAGCATAATTAACACTAGCCCATCTCGACAGTATAAAGCAAACATCATTCGAAGTAACATATTCTAAAATCTGTAACAAAATTACAAACTTGCAGTCAGCAAAATACATGGAACGCCCAACGTTGACTTGGAAGCAAAAAAGAAAAAGAAAAAGACACCCGAAGACCCAACAGAGGATTGTTGGCAACATGGCATCAGGAATACCGAATATCTATCCAAGTCCATTATACAAGCAGAAACGAAATATGGGCTTAAAACCCCAAAATACGTAACACTTCATCTGTTTCCTTCCCTTTTTCCTCAATTTTCTTGGCAACCAAACAGATAAAATGCAATCCCAGCCAAAATACAGAAAAAAGAAAAAGAAAAAGGAAGCAAACCTCTGAGATAAAGCAAAAACCATAGGTTCTAACAAAATACGCTTAAATTCCATAAGAGAGCATCATAATGACCGGAAAAGGTACGAATTTTCACTAACCTGAGCACGTGAATTCATTAGCTCCTCAAACCCAAATCTTCTTCATTTTGGAGTCCTCACTTGGTATAACCATGGGAATGAATAACAAACCCTTCTATCTTTATCCACAATTGAGTTTCTACGTATGGAATAAACAGAAAGAGAAAGAGAAAGAGAAGAGACGAAAGAAAGATAGGCTTTTGGGTGATTGAATTTAGGGTTTTTATAGCGGATATGATGATGAAGCACCAAAAAATCACCAGACCAGAAGGTAAGGTTCGGAAAGAGGTTAAAATGGCATAGTTAGATACTTAAATACATAAAAATCAAGTGAAAAAGGAATCGGTGGCGTTTGTGAATTGCCCCTAAATTTAATGGTAAAAAAAAAATAAAGGCATGTAAATTTAAGGGAGAAAATTAAATGAATAATAATAATAATAATTTTCCTTTCTTTTTTTTATTGAAAGAGAAAAATCTAAAAAGAATGTCATTTTGAAAAAGATCGCGCCATTCGTCCCTTTGATATAATTTTTTTTAATGTTTTTTAAATTAGTTACAGAAATTAATTTTATTTAAGAAAATCTAAAATTAAAAAAAAAAAAAAAAAACCGAACAGAAGATTTTCATTTGGTGAGCCAATTATCATTTCCCTATAAGTAAACAAAAGAGGGTGAAATTGAAAGTCATTGCTACAGCATGCTAAATGCGCTCAATTTAATTTAAATTTATTCGGAATGGTATTATTTATAGTTAATTTGTTAGCCATTGGTTATGATACTCATATCTATCTGATACTGGTTGGTTGTCCCAAGCAACACATGATATTAAGAAATATTACCGATAATAACCATTTCCTATCACCATAATGCTAATAGCTATTTTAACATATATTACATCTAAATATAAATTCACCTTAAACTATTAATATTAATTGCTTAAAGATTCACTAAGTTTTCTAATGGAAATAGAGTATTTTACGAGAGTATTAGTAGTGGTCTAGCCAAAATTTGACTAGAAATTCACTTTTATAAATTTAGCTACCTGCTTTTCAACAACACCATAGAACAAACTCTCAAAATCTATCCCTATTTTATTAAAATATTGATTTTGGCATTTTTATTTATTTTAATTCTAATTGAAATTTGAATATTTATTCATTATTTAAAAAGTACACATTAATTTTCTAACGTTCATATTATTTCTACAGATATAATTTTCTAATGATCTTTTTTTACAACGGTCATATTCTTCTAATTAATATATTTTTCCAACGGTCATATCTTTCTAACAGATATATTTTTTTTAGCCTTATTTTTTTCAACGGCTATATTTTTAACAGCTATATTTCTCCAACTGATATATTTTTTTAACAGTTATATTTCTCCAACAGTTATATTATTCCACTATAAAACATAACATTTCCTCAACAATTTCATTTGCTTCAACAATTTAAGTTAGTCTATGCAAACATTCACATACAGTAAAGCCGAATGCCAATTTTCCACATGCCAAATGTCGTTAGCCCCATAAGATTCAAATGTATATTGTACTCACAAAGAAAACCTGAGAACTATATGACTATTAAATGTACAAACACAAAGTAAAATCTAGTTACCAAAAACATATTATTCCGAGAACTTCTGAGGTAACCATAATAAACCAAAGTAAAAAAATATTGTTTCCAGAAGCACTGCTGATAAGTTTTTGTAGACAATGAGGTTCAATGTGAATCCACATGATCTAGCTCAATAGAAGGTGGTTGGACAAAATGATCTGGTGAATGCAAAAAATGTAGACAATGAGGTTCAATGTGAACCTGATAAGTTTTTGTCAAATCTGGAGTAGTCCCTTGTACCCAATGCAGGCAGGAAGAGTAATTTTTTATGCCCAAAATAAGATATGGCCAGCAATTTGGGTTGGCCAGAGAAAATAAATTTGTTTAAAAACACTGTAAATATATTGAGTCTAGTGTAGTTAATTTTTATGCAACCTAGCTAAATTTAGCTAGTTTGATTCCACTACTAGTGCTCTGACTCATTTAAATTGAAGGAGTATCTATAACTTTATAATCTCTTATGTCAAGCTCCTAGCAGATATGATACCATTGTGATCACACAAGTATGGAGGTCACCTCCAATTGCAATCTCCTACCCATTTTATGCCCGATAAAAAAAAATTAATGTGTGATCAACAAATATAATCATTTCTATTGTATAAATAATTTGGGAGATAAACATTAGGGTAAACATCTAGCATGTTGGGCTTGTATATAACGTGCTAATCTCCACAAGATACAGAAAACTTTCGTTAGGGGTGCAGGTTAGAAATACACCCTTCTCGCAACCCGCCCCCAACATGGACGAGGGGTTTTGTCCCCCCGAAATCTGGCACTGCACCCCGTGGGCAGGACCCCCTTAATGGCTGATAGGGGCAGATTCACCTCCACATCACCCGCCCCCGCCCCCTTGAGAAAACAACAAAAGAGATTCAAAATCAACCAAAAACAACAACAAATCCACAGATCTATCATCCAACAGTTACAAACAACCATCGTAAAAAAGAAACTTGAAAATAAAATCTCAACTGCTCCATCAAGACCACAATGTGACCGTGGGTCTAAAGCAAAGAACCACAGCCCCGAATGGTCCTGAGCCTCTTTGCAAATCTCACGACTATTTGTGGCCTCAAACCCACAGCCACGTCGTGGCCAATGACTCGTGGGTGTCTGAAACACCATGTTTGTGTCTCATAGTCACGACTCACAACTTCACAAGCTTTAGCCTTCAAGAAAAAAAAAAAAGCGGAGAAGAGGAGAAGAAAAGAGAACCACGGAGGGAGAGAGAGAAGAGAGGAAGACAAAGATTTAGAATTTCATTTTCATTATATAATATTTAGCTAAACTCCAAACGTCGTCATTTTGGTGCAGGCAAGGGCCCACATCCCAGCAGCTAACGGCCAAGTGTCTTGCCGCCCAAGCAAGGTGTGGCCAGTGGGGCATGGGAGGACGGGTGCCCCCGTCCGGCTGCCACAAACCCCATCAGGAATTTTTAAAAGTCAAAAGCCGAAATGAGGGAGTCTCGGAAAACTAATCATCAGGGAAGTTAGATCTCCAAACCGAAGCCTCATCATTATTGTAACTGACAAGGGATTGCACCTAAAAAAAAAGCCAAATTGAAAAATGAATTTTTGGCACCACAGGCCACAATACAAAACCAGAAATTGAGATATATACACGAGGAACCAGAAAACCTCACTTCATTCCTTTCTGACGTTCCATATCAACGATATAACGGTCACTACAATACAGGGCTTAAAAGAAAGGTATCAATGGTTCCATGGAAAACCAACCGTGTGAACAAGTTACAATGGGTAGATCAGAAATATTTTCAAAAATAAGAGAAGGATTTAACCAAATGCGAGTAGTACCACCATCTCAATAATATTTTGCCCCATCATCATCATCATCTTTTCTCCAAGCCCTGCTCAACGTACACATGGAATGAATTGATAATGGACAGCTGAAACCCAAAATAATTGAAATCTTAATCAAAACATTTAGAAGTGTTACGACTGAATATTCTGTTAGAGATACAACTGTCTAAAATACAACAATTACCTGAAAACATCATGGATCCAGACACTGCTGAGTTGAGTCGTTTATCACCAAACAAAAACCACTGCAGAATTTCAGTTCCCACTACTCGTAGTCGGCTCCTACTCTATCAGTGCCACCTTGCCTTCCATAGAAGTTCCCCCCACCATGCCTCAAGTGATTCTGACCCCTCTCCCTGAACCTTGGACCTGTATTATGGATTCCATCTTTCGATCCCTCGGCTATGTTTGATCTGTTATTGTTGTCTGGGCCAACTGGCTGGTACTCGTAATGTGAATTGGGCCTCTGCCTGTCCCAGTTTGAGGGTGGGTTATTATGTTTGCTATCATGCCCAGATGAGTTCCAATCCCCACGAGATTCGTGCACCCTGCCGAAACGGTTATTATTTTGGTTTCCACTCTTCCGGAATCCGGATGATGACCGTTGCTCATGTCTAACATCCATACTTCCAGGAGCTTGTTCAACTGGGCCGACAGGAACTAGGTTTGGGGAGTGGGGACGTCCCTTGAGGGAACCTACTTTTTTCCCTCTTTTTGCCTCTCGATGCCCTACAGCACCTAATGCTTCTTCTGCATCGAATTTTTTAGAGGGAGATTGATCATGGCAAGGTGGGGACACACCTTCACCAGTTCTCTTGTCATGTAGTGGTGTTAGTGGTACAGCAGCACCCTGGGGAGTAGACTCCTTTTTGTTTGTCCAAACAACTCCAGGACCTCCACTTCGAACACTATTGTTTCTGCTTCCTTGTTGACTATTAGCAGGAAATGTTTGAGATTTGGGTTGCCAATGAGCTGTTGAACGTTCCCCAGTACCTCGATTATCTTTCGAAGTGGTAGGCAAGTGTGTTTGAGTCATTTCAAAGGAGGAAAATTGGGTATCAATTTTGTCCGCGTCGCCAATACTATTTTCCTTCTGATCAAGATCATTATTATTCCCCATACCTTTCTGCCCCTTGAATGGATGGCGTCTTGCTCTGCCCGTTACTCCCTGATCTGTTATGACAGTAACAGCAACCTCTGCAACAGAATCAGAATTGTCGGGAATGTTACAACCATCAGGGGCATTCCATTCATCAGAATATTTTTGTTGCTCTTTCACCAAACCTACATCCAGCTTCTGAGTTTGGTAATCCTTGACAGAGTTTTGAACATTTTGACCAGGGTATGAAGGTCCATCTTGCAAACTCTGCACACCAACCAACTCTGTTGAACCTCGTTGCCGCCACGACCCATGCGCTCTTCCCTGCTTATTCTGCCTACCATCCCCGTTCCGGGACTCCAAAGCAAGCCCCACTTTTCCCACAGCTGAGCCAGCAGGTTGCCTACTTTTGGTGCCAGAAGAAGAATCTGCTCCCCCAATGGTCTCATCTGATGTAGTCTGATTGCCTGAAGATGCCACCAGTTGTTGAACGCTTCCTTGCTGAGCCATTTCCTTCGCTACAGGCTTTGGTATATATCTCTCAATTTCTGCCCTCTTATTTTTGGGGTTACCCTGCGCTTGATGATCAATCTTCATGATTGGAGTAATGGCTTCAACTACATTTCTGTGACTGGCTTCATCTGCGTCAGCTTTGTTTTGTGACCCTACTGGTGCCCAGATAGCATCACCATGGAATTTCTCTGCTGATCTATTAAGTTGTGGGTTTTTTGACATCCTACGAGAATGCTGAGCTTTCCACTGGCTGTTCACTCTACCATGTGAATCTTCCAATGGTAAAGATGATCGATGCTCCAATAACTGATTTTCATCCTTCGAAATGGTTACTGACTGAACTGAGTTAGAATCCAATTCGGTCTGAAAAACAATTGGCTTGCCAAGTTCAAGAGAAGCATTCACAAGATTTGGTTCTTTTGCTTCTAATGATTGTGAAGTAGCCACAGATGATGCTACCTCCACTTTGTGCTTGTTCTTGCCACCCCTGTTATTCTTCTTTCTCTGATAAACGGACGACTCTGTCACTGCATTTGCATTCATAAGAAAGCTTGAGGACCCAGGCACTGCATTTGAGTTCAGAGGCAAGTTTGACTGGCGGCTTGGGGCAATTTCAATGGCAACTTCACCAACTGACACTGTGATCTTACCCGCTGCATCAGTATGGTTTTTTGGTGCCTCGTTATTACTACTGGAAATTGACATTACATTAGAGTTCTTTTCCAGACTCTGCTTTTCTTTGTAGCCCATACGCTTCTGCCTTGGGGCATCACCATCCTGAATGTGGGGAGCATCATTATGATGAGCAACATCAGCACTATCAGCATCATGCTGCAATGACACGGATTGATTCTGAACTACAGATTCCTTGTTAGCACTCTTAGGTTTCTCTGGAGGTAGCTCACTGGACAAATCCGGGGATTGCACAACTCTACTGGTGCCCTCGCTGATCTGCATGGCATCACTTGAAGCTTCTGACTTCTGAGTTGGCCCTTTCATTGATTGTTTACGCCTATCCAACTCTTCCAGTTTTGCACGAGCCTTGGCCATTTGCTTTCTTGTCCGTTCTTCCTCCTCCTCCCTTAGTTGTTTGGCGCGTTGCTCACGCTCTCTCAACTTAGTATGCTGACAGAATACACCAAAAACGTAAATCTCCAAAAGCATAGAAAGTAGCAGGAACATAAATAAAACAAAAATGTCACCTGTGCCTGATAATCACTTGGATCAAACACAGGAGGAGCAGATTCTCTCTCATCCCTTGCTTGAGGGAATAGCATAGACATTTCAGAAGCCTCAAAAGATGTATGGTGGTCATGAACATGAACAGTAGAATTAGTCTCGGACCATGAAGTTGATACAACACTTGGAGTCTCTATCACTTCAGCCTTTTTCCGCCACCCATCAACCTCCAGGCTATTGTGCCCTCCCTTACCATGATTACCCCTCTGCCTTGCATATCATGGATAGATCTGCAAATCTGCAAATTAGTCTTTTACGAACATCAGAAATAAGTAATACATTTTTGGTGGACGTATAAAAGAAGCATAAGAAACCTGGAGATGGTTGTTCCACCAGCAGCCATAGATTCAAGGCTTTTATCTCCAACAGAAACACCAATTTCACGAGAGGCAGGATTTGTGATTCTAGTGGCATGGATTCTCTCAGTATGCACAAAACCCCTACCACCTTCATCTGCAGGATGGGTAGCCTTGGCATTATGAACCAAAAACTTATTCTTTTGCCCCTCCCAACTAGAAACAGATGTAATATCATGTTGTCCGTCAGCAGCCCGAGCTTTTGCATTTAATCCCTCAATTTTCTTAATCAGAGTGGAATCTTTTGGAACAGCTGAAACAGAACCTGGAATTTCTGGTGAACTGGAGGATGCGCATTCCAAGTTACTTGCTGAAATGTCATCACTTGCCTTCATATTTCCCACACTTTTGGGAGACTTGACTTTGACAGGTACAGAAGAGCGTCGGTCATCATAAGTCTGACTAGAATTTTCTTGACTGGGTGTCATCTGTCTTAAACTGATTTCCACATCATTTCTGTAATCTGACCTCCGGTCATTCTCCCATGAAGACATTCCTGGTTGGTCCGCCTTCTCAATATATGCAGCATCGGTGGAGATTGTACCCTCCCATTTTCTCTCTTTATTCTTCCCATCCCAACCATTCTGCTGCTTCAGAAGAACTTTATATGGTCCTCGTGTATCATGAGGATGACCAGATTCCATGTGTTCTGGAACCATTGTTTTGCCAGCAGAACCATATCCACCAGATCTTCCCTGTGAACTGCTAGACTTGGGAGCATTTTGGGTCGAGTACCTATTATAAACTGGGGGGCCAGTTGCCATTCCCATAAATGGAACATCCCGGTCATTTGAATTGCAGTATCCCATCGGACCACTGTAATAACCCTCATATGCAACTGGACCAGGGTAAAAGCCAGGCCTGATTGGCATACCTGGCCGAATATAGGCATCTGTCATATGAGGTCTGTACAAATCTCCATTATTAGGATGGTGTCCCCTTGGTCCACCACCAGGTGGGGGGCCTGGCTGTGGATTGGCAAGAGTAGTAGCTGGCATTTGAGGATGATAATAAGGAAATGGTTCCATGGGAAAGGCACCAGGACCAACAGGAGGTCCGTATGGATGACCTCCTGGAGGTCCTCTGAACCAAACACCACCTGGAGGACTAGTTACTGGAGGACCATGCCAAGCTTCAAAATGATGAGGAGGAATACTAGGATTAGGGTATGATTGTGGATCAGTCTGCCACTTCTCCACACTAGACGGGACGGCGTCCTCACGCTTATCTCTTCCCCAAGAATTTGCAGTACCACTTTTCACATTTGCATCCATAGAAACATCACCTGATATAAAATAAGACAAAGCTAGACATCAGAACAGAAATTGGCATAAGGAACAGGATCTCAACATATTCATGAACAGCATGTGAATTGACTGAATGCACACAAACCAACTATAGAAGCCCCGTTCCCCTCTTTCGGCAATACTACTCCACCAGAATATGAGACAGGTCGGCCATGAGAACTGTGGTCTGTAATCAACAGTTGACCAAGCAATCAAAGCATTGCATTTGAATATTCTACTAAGGACTGGTTTGGATTCAAAGATGAGGTGAGATAGTTTTAGATGAAAGGTGAATGTTGAAAAAAAAATATTTTTAGAATATTATTATTGTTTTTAGATTTGAAAAAGTTGAATTGAGATTTGAAAAAGTTGAATTGTTTATTATATTTTGTATGGAAATTTGAGAAAGTTGTAATGATGAGATGAGATGAAACATTTTCCGAATCCAAACGGGGCCTAAAGCAACTAATAACATAAAACTGAGAATAAGTCATCTGCCATGCATCTCACAAACAAGGCAAGATTTAAATAAACCTTGTATAACCAACATGACTAAAATTCTCCATGAAATTCAGTTTGATGAAATAACTATACTTCTATTCTTAAAGCTTTAAAACAGTAGGTAAAGACATGATGCAAAACAATCAAAAAAAGAGAAAAGTACTCTCCCTACCTGTCATGAGTCATGACAATCACTAAAAATCATAAACATGAAACCAAATAAAAATTAAAAAGCCATTCGAAGTTAAATATAACCTTGTGAGTCAATGTTCCTGCCAGAATTATCTTTCTCTGAACCCAGTGTAGGAAAATCTCCAGAAGACAGAGAAAACCCATCGTTCTTGGGTGCCATTGCCCCCTGCATGTATGACAGTAGATAAAAATTATATATCCAACTATCCGAGAGAGAGGGAGAGAGGGAGAGAGAGAGAGAGAGAGAATAAACAGAGATGTAAAAAAACTAAGCCGCAGACTGGCTATGAATAGAGCATATAGTGTAAAAAATGTGGCCCAATACCGAATCCCTACCATTCAGTGTGAGAATATCTCATAATTTATGCTCTCAAACTACTGCCACTCCAAATGGCATCAGCCAGAGAGAGAAAGCAACCAATAAAGGGAAACACATTAGCAAAGAATAATCAAGACCGCCATACTAATCGCAGTTAATTTGAGATATCCTCAATGGTCTTCCAATAAGTCTAGACAACAAATGAAAAATATATAACCAACAAAAAATCAAGATCACCATACTAATTGGAGTTAATTCAAGTAATCCTCAAAGATCTCCCAATAAGCCTCTAGCTAATGATGATATGGTTATTGACTTGTTGATGTCGCAGAAAAATATGATTAAGTCAGAGAATATATTCACAATGATAATTTTGACACTAACGGGTAGAATGTAAATTCATATAGAATATTCCATAAATCAAGTGATCCTCGAAGATCTCCCAATACACCTCTAGCTAATGATGATATGGTTATTGACTTCTTCAACGGAAAAAAGGATTAAGTCAAAGAATATATTCAAAATAAGAAAAAAGGCAGTGTGTGTGTGTGTGTGTGTGTGTGTGTGTGTGTGTGTGCTATATTCTCTCCGTACATCCATAACTCAGATGAGGAAAATTTTTTCTCCGATGATGCTTGGTGGTTTGTAACGGCGAGGTTATGGTTGAGTGTTGTGTTTGTTTGGGTGATTGTGTGATAGAATGGGGTTCTCAAAACATTTAGTGATAGAATCAAAAGTTTTTTCATTATCAAAGGATGGAAGCCTCTTGATAATAACCGAGAGAAGCTGGAAGGTGGTGAATGAGCTGAGGATGGGGTTGTCCATGGTGCAGTGGTTTGCTAAATTACTAGAGGGCTGCCTGAAGGGGGAAAAAAAACACTTATACACTACGGTAAGGGAAGGAAATCGCAGTTTCATAGCACAACGATGTTCAAATGCTCGTGGTCATTACTTGGCGGTAGAGGAATATGGAGGTGGCAACAGGCATAGTTTTAGTTTCATACCAGAAGAGATGGAGGAGGATGGCAGAGGCACTGCGGGAGTTTGCAAATGAAGGGGCATTTATGATACCATTGGTAGCGGAGCTTCAGCCGTAAATACGTTCATACAAGGAGACTCTAGTACCATTAAAGAAGCCGCTACAACCCCGTGAGTGGAATAGGGGTGGCAACAATGGTGCCATTGCAGCTCGGAGAGGAGCCTCTGCAAGACTAGGTAACGGGCATGGGACCAACAAAGCTCCTCTTACATTAGATACATTTAGCGCTCAAGGTGGCAGTGGCAAGCTTGTTGTCGGTCTAGCAAAGGAAGGCGTACACTATACGCTGTTGGATGTGAAGTTTCAATTAAAGGCACTCCAGGAGAAGGCTGATTTCTAATTACAGTGTGCTGAGTAAGGGCAGGGCTTCTGCCTGGGCTTGGAGTAAGGGCAGGGCTTCGACCTGAGCTTAGTTTAGACCCAGGATTGGAGATAAATGGACTAGTAAGTCCAAAACAATTCGTCAGCTCAAAGTGGGAGAAGTGGGCCTGGGCTCGGGGGTAGTTGGACCCAGTATTGCAAATGGGCAAAGGAGACAAGTGGACCACTCTTTGGGGCCTTAGCCCATGGGGCATAACGCAGGCAAGGCAAGGCTCGAGACCCAACCAATGTGGAGAATCAGAGAGGGTGGTGCTCCGAGCCCCTCCACCGACAGGAGCCTAGCAACCTCGTCAACAAAGGTTCCGTTTGTTACGTGACCAACCAAGGAACCCTCGACGATGGCCTAGAGGGCAACGCCGATGGTGGGGGAGACAACGGCAGATGTCTCTAAAAGGGTCCCCAACAATTCATCAACACAAGGGTCATTTCTCCATCACACCACAGCCAGACAACATCAATTAGCAGCAGAGATTCGGGGGAGGCGACAACAACTGCCTCTTTAACAGTTTCAAACGCTTTCTAGCCACCAAGGGTCGAATTCTCAGCACACCACAATGCCGAAAATCTACCCAATAGTTGGACGTGGCCCGATGAGTAGTAGGAATGTGGTTGCTCTAGAATCTCTGATGGTATTCTAGCAAAGGTTGTACAACAGGTGAACGTGGTTAGAGACCTGCCCAGTGCGAGATCTGCCTACAATGGTGATGTTGCCCAGTGTGAGATCTGCCTACAGTGCTGATGTTGGGCCCTCACAAATGTTAATTTCGATGTAGGCCTTCCTTGAATGAGATTGTAGTAATATATTTGTCGAAAAGGAGATCGGGACGCCATTGGATTCGTAGTAGGCAACTAGGGATGGGATTGACATGGTCGAGGAGCCCATACCTCTAAACTAAATGTTACCAGGTTAGTTTAGAGCTTCTGATTAGATTATACATAAGGTGAAGGAAATTCAACAATATATAAGGATGGAATGTGAGTTTTGAGGAACAATTCATCGCTTTTGCTTACTGCCATTGTAGTTGGTCTTGCTCAAATCAAGAAATCAAGATCTAAAAAACAGAGGGAACTAAAGAGACTAACTTGGTCTCTTAACTATGAGGGCAGCTCAAGTCAAGAGGGAATGAGCTAGCACCTTCTTTATGAAGCCTAAAATTTTTTCTTGGAATATTCAAGGGCTCAACGAGGCCAATAAACGTCTTTAGATAAAAAATTTACTTCATGAGTGGAAGGCAAATATTGTGTGCTTCCAAGAATCAAAGCTGAAAGTTATTCCAAGAAGAATTGTTCAAACCTTATGGAGCTATACATATGTGGATTGGGCTTATCTTGCATCTAATGGGGCTTCAGAAGGTGTTCTAGTTAAGTGAGATAGAAGGGTGGTGGAGAAAATGGAAGAATTCATAGGGGAATACACAGTGTCATGTTCCTTTAAGAATGTGGAAGACAACTTGTGTAGGCTTTTGCTAGTGTTTATGGGTCAAACCTGGACAACAACAGAGGACTATTATGGGAAGAAATAGTGGGAGTTCATAGCTGGTGGGAACTATCTTGGTATATAGGTAGTGACTTTAATGCTATAAGATTCCCAAGTAAACGTTCAGGAAAAAGTACGATGTGACCAGCAATGATGTAATTCTCAAAGTTTCTTTTCGAGCAGAGTTTGGTGGATATTCGCTTCATAGGTGAAGCATTCACATGGTCCAACAATCATACGCGGTTTAGATTGGACAGATTTTTAGTTTCAACGGAATGGGAAACTCACTATCCGGATGTTTGTCAAAAGAGGTTGCCTTGCCTATGTTCGAATCATTTCCCTTTTTTTTTTGGATTGTGGTGGTATTCAAGGAGGGTGTCGGTACTTAAGTTTGAAAATATGTGGCTGAAAACCAAAGGTTTTGTAAATAAGGTTAGACAATGGTGATCTTCTTATCAGATTCATGACAAACCTAGTTTTGTCCTTGCAGGTAAACTAAAAACATTAAAAAGAAATTTAAAGCTTTAGAATGCTCAATCCTTAGGCACTATAGGTGACTACAAAAAAGTCCATGTTGGAGGAGCTATAGGAGTTAGGGCGGATACAAGAGGGTCGAATTCTTTCCTTGGAAGAATTATCTTGAAAGTCAGAGGTAGTTTGAGAATTACAGAGGGTTATCCTATTGGAGGTCTTGGCACCAAAAATCAAAGGCATTATGGTTGAAAGAAAGGGATCGAAGCACGAAATTCTTCCACAGTCGCCAACTCTCATAGGAGAACCAATACTATTGAGATGCTAAATATCGATGGTGTGGTTTATGTGGAGGCCCCTGTGATTCGAGAGCATGTTGCTGATTTGTCGAACACTTGCTTATCGAACAAGTGGGGTGGCGGCCAAAGCTTGATGGACTTGTCTTTGAGTCCATCAAGCAGTAAAATGTCTCTTGGTTGGAGAGGCCATTTGACAAGATGGAGGTTCATGGTGTGGTGAGGAGAATGGTCAAGGACAAAGCACCTAGCCTTGACAGATTCTCTATGGGATTCTTCCAAGCTTGTTGGGATGTGGTGAAGGAGGATCTAATGAAGGTGTTCCACGAATTTTTTAGGTAGGAAAATTTGAAAAAATCTTCAATGCCACTTTTATTGCACTTATTCCGAAGAAAATTGGGGCATCGGAAGTGAAGGATTATTGACCCATTAGCCTTGTGAATGGTGTGTATAAGATCATCTCCACGGTACTTGCAAACCGCCTAGGGGAGGATTTGGAGAAGATCATTACAAAATCCCAAAATGCTTTTGTAAGGGGTAGGCAAATTCTGGACGCAGTTCTCACCGCCAATGAATGCCTAGATAGTAGTTTAAAATCTAGCCAACCGGGGATCCTATGCAAGCTAGATATGGAGAAGGCCTATGATCATGTCAACTGGGAGTTTCTACTTTATTGGCTTGGGAGGTGTAGATTCGGGGAGAGATGATGCTCGTGGATCAAATGGTGCATCTCAACGGTGAAGTTTTCAATTCTAGTAAATGGCAGTCTTGTTGGCTTCTTCAACAACTCCCGAGGCCTAAGACAAGGGGATCCTTTGTCCCCACTTCTTTTTGTCCTTGTTATGGAGGCACTTAGAAAAATGACTTTGACCTTGGTTAACAGTGGCTTTGTGGATGGATTCCAGGTTGGTGACCCCACTAGGGGTGTCTTAACATTTCTCACTTGTTGTTTGCAGATGATACACTAATATTTTGTAAAGTAGAACACCATATTTGGGCTCTGAGGGCACTTTTTTTTTTTTTTATAAGTAATAATATTATATATATATATATCAATAGGAGTAACCAAGTACACTAGACATATACAAGAAAAACACCTAGCCCATACAAGAAAGCCCCTAATGACCCAAAAGCCCATGAAAACCTACCCAAAATACACCAAGCCCGAATTGGAAAACTATCGATACACCTCCCCGACTCCATCCCCTACATCCCACTACGAGAACGTCTTCACAAAGCCCTCCCTTTAACTCTCCCTCAACTTGAGCTAGCTCCCTTAGTATCGTAGTTGATTGCCCAAGAAAGATTCTTTAACTCCCTACTTTTTTTAAACTTAGATTTGGTTTCAAGCGTGTGGCTCACCTTGATTGCAATGACTAGTGCTTTAAATTGGTCTTCATATTCTCTTTGCTTTTACTTTGTTTTGAAGCGGCATCAGGTTTGAATGTGAACTTTGACAAATCAAAGTTGGTGTCAGTCGGCAATGTTCACAACATCCAGTGGTTGGCTAATACCCTTAGATATAAGGTTTCCTCTCTTCCCATGAATTACCTTGGTCTTCCGTTAGGGGCAATCTCAAGGGCTAAATCAATATGAGATAGAGTGATTGAGAAGATTGAACATAGATTGGCAGGTTGGAAAAGATTATACTTGTTGAAAGGTGGTAGGATCACCTTAATCAAAAGCACTGTCTAATTTACCAACGTATTTCCTATCGTTATTCCCAATTCCAACAAGTGTAGCGTCCAGGATTGAGAAACTTCATCGAGATTTCCTTTGGAGTGACTTATGGTGTGGAAATAACACCCTTATGGATTTATTCCCCGTAGTTTTAAGGATTGCTTGCGAGAAAGAAGCTTCAGTGGCTAATCTTATGGTGATATCTGGTGATCAAGTCCAACGGAACATCAACGTCACTAGGGCAGCCCAAGATTGGGAAGTTGGCAACTTTGAGGAATTTTTTAGCCTTCTGTACTCCTTGAGACAGACCGATCAAGGAGTTGACACGTTGTGGTTGGCACCCGTAAGTAAGCAAAAATTCTCGATTTGCTCTTTCTACAAATCTTTCACACAATCGCAGAACAATCAATTTCCATGGAGAAGGATTTGGCGAACTAAGGCGCCTCCCAAAACGGCATTTTTTTTATGGACAGCTTCTCTAGGTAAGATTTTGACGATGGATAATTTATGGAAACGTAGGGTGATCATAGTAGATTGGTGCTGCATGTACAAGAAAAGTGGCAAGATTGTAGATCATTTTCTACTGCGTTGTGAGATTGCTAGAGTATTATGGGATGATGTCTTTTGTAGATTAGAGCTAGCCTAGGTTATGCTAGCTACCGTGGTTGCACTTTTGTCCAGTTGGACAAATCTAGGAGGTATTCCACAAATCACAACTATGTGGAAGATGTTTTTTATTTGCATTCTATGGTGCCTTTGGCAACAGAGTAATGATCGGATGTTCGAAGACAAGGAGATCTCATTAGAGGAACTTAGATCACTTGTTAGAACTTTATTTCTTTGAGCCATAGCTGTAGATTTTAATGGTCTTGGTTTTCATAACTTTCTTGTTTCCATTTCTTCTTCCTAGATAGGTGTAACACCCCATTCCCTTAGGATAGAGATATTACCAACATTTAAAACATAATGCCCGGTAGAGAGATTCATATCCTGAATTACCTCATTTATTGAAATTCATCAAAACATTAAAACTGAACTGAACATGATTGTTTTGGAAACTGAACGAAATATAACGAAACATAACTAATCCTATGCATGACATAAAAGAAATCTAATTCTGGTGATAAAATCACTTATTCAGCCCTAAGTCTTGATACTAGATCTACTCCTGGCCATTCCGCTCTTCATCATCATAGGCATCATCTGCGAGAATCAGACATGGAAGAAACAAGAAACACACAAAAATAATGAGTTGAATACTCAGTAAGTAGTACGTCATATCGTAAAAATATGGTCCTTGCCTAACATACAATTCATCTCTAGGATACCCTTACGAACGTGCACACAACTTCATGGATTTCAATCAAATACGTAACATGATTTTCTGGAAGACTTTACATACATATATCGTCACAGATTTACATGGCACCCATTTTCATTATTAATATAAGCGGGAGCATATATAATCCAAACATGTCATTGTGAATGCATAACGTCCAAGTTATCTTGTATTAACATGGAGTGAAACACGCTTGAGTCCGTGTTTCACTTAACTTGCATAACATAGAGTGAAACACGCTTGAGTCCGTGTTTCACTTAACTTGCATAACATGGAGTGAAACACGCTTGAGTCCGTGTTTCACTTAACTTGCATAACATGGAGTGAAACACGCTTGAGTCCGTGTTTCACTTAACTTGCATAACATGGAGTGAAACACGCTTGAGTCCGTGTTTCACTAAACTTGCATATCATGAAGGGAAACACGCTTGAGTCCGTGTTTCACTAAACTTGCATATCATGAAGTGAAACACGCTTGAGTCCGTGTTTCACTAAACTTGCATATCATGAAGGGAAACACGCTTGAGTCCGTGTTTCACTAAACTTGCATATCATGAAGTGAAACACGCTTGAGTCCGTGTTTCACTAAACTTGTGGTTAACCACGCTTGAGTCCGTGGTACCGTTACGTTTCTTATCTTTCTTAATGCATGGGATTTGCTTCATGAACATCTTTAACATGGCATAATCTTGTACATGGTATGGCGTAACATGACATGGCATGGCATATTCTTGTATACTTTAGCATGGCATAGTATAACGTGATATTACATAACATGCTATGAAGGTTCTAAGACGATCCAAGGCATACATGATCCAAGTATTACTTGAACATGGCATACATGGTTTAAGTATTACACAAACATGGTATAGGTACAATCTAAGCATTTCATGAACATGGCTTGCATAATCTGACTATTACATGGCATACTTGACTTTGAACTACAACTTCAACATTTCATGTCTTTCATGTGAATTTAGTAACATTAAATCAATCAACAATAAATTCATTCACTCAAGTATAATCTCATATTTCATCAAGATTGTAAAGTAACTAACCTTGACTTGCCTCTTAGTGTAGCGTAGTTAGCAATCATAAGCACATCACATTTATTTATACATAACAATAATATGTATACCTAACAATAAGAACAATCATATTCACAGTACGCGTGCATTTGTACGATCATACTATTTACCTCTTAGCGCTGCTTCCTGATTTCCAATTTGTAGCGCGTTACCTAAACGAGGTTCTAGACGTTAATAACTTCCTAGCAAAACGTGTCGTAATACTCTACGTAATTAAATACGTATAAGGAATTTAACTACTAATAGACTCCAACAAATGCTTTGAAATCTTTAAAAAAAATCTTTAATAAAACTTGTGTCTAAATGCTGAATTTATTCAATTAGATAAAGCCCATGTAAAGGTAATGTATTTCTGAGAATTATACTATCTGACTGACTTAAGGCTCCAAGAAATCGAGGCTCAGGGAATTACATCCTCACGGTCACAAGGCATGCATGGAATTACCGAATTAAAGAGGCTCTTTTTGGGAACTGAAGCACACGGGATAAAACAAGAAGAAGGAAAGAAAAGAAAGAAAAGAAAGAAAAGAAAGAAAAAAGAAAAAAAGAACGAGAAAGAAAGGAAAATAAAACAAAAGGAGCAGACGTGAAACAGAGGCTTACGGGAGAAAGAGGCTGCGCGATGCTCACGAGGGAGAGCAGAGGGCGTCGGCGGCTCTAGGTGGCTGAAAGCGACCGGCGACGAGACTGGGGGTCCCTATGGTGGTGCGACACCGAGCGAGGGAGAGAGAGAGAAACAGCGAGAGTTTAGAGAGATATGGGTTTGAAACTCAAACAACCGAAAGGGAGGGAGGTGGCGCGCGGCGGCAGGAGCTTACCTGAGGGGGTGGGTTCGACGGGGTTGAGTTGGCCGGCGTTTTCTGGCGCCGTGGGTAGGGCTCTGACGTCCCGGGGTGGACGACGATGGTTGGGCAGAGGTAAGGTTTTAGCGGGAGGGTTGTTTCTCTTGATTTCACACTGTGTGAATCACAGAGGCTTGAGGGTCTTTTTATAGGCGATGGGAGGAAGCGACGTGGAGAGATTGGTTGAGTTTTGAAAGGTTTGATTGGAGTTGCTCAAACTCTGGAAACCGAAACTGGCATGGGGACTAAGTGGATAGCATATTTTTTTTTTTTTTTTTCTTTTTTTTTTTAAAAGGAAAGGAAACACCCAATCGATCTATCTGTTACCACAAAGAAAATAAAATCTAAAATAAATAAATAAATATAAAGAAATTAAAATACCGATAATTGAATAAGTAAAATACTAGTTTTAAACCCTAAATTTAGACCCGTATGTTACAATCTCCCCTCCTTAAAAGAAATCTCGTCCTCGAGATAACGTACCTTAGTCGAATAAATAAGGATATTTGATCCTCATGTCCTCTTCTAGCTCCCAGGTGGCCTCTTTTTCCGTATGGTTGCTCCAAAGCACTTTGACCATCGGAATGGTCTTCTTGCGGAGTGCTTGAGCTTTTTGTGCAAGAACCCCGATTGGAAATTCCTCATAAGTCAGATCCTCGCGAACTTGAAGAGGCTCGTACTCAAGTACATGTGTGGGGTCTGGAACATACTCTCGAAGCAAAGAGACATGGAAAACATCGTGAATAGCCGATAACTGAGGTGGAAGGGCTAACCTGTAAGCCGCAGCTCCGATCCTTTCTAGTATCTCGAAAGGACCTAAATATCTTGGACTTAGCTTGCCTTTCTTACCGAATCGCATGATTCCCTTCATTGGTGCCACTTTCAAGAATACTTTGCTTCCTTCCTCAAATTGCAAGTCTCGCCGTCTCTGATTCGCATACTTTTTCTGTCGCTCTTGTGCAATGGCAAGTTTCTTCCGGATAACTGCTATTTTCTCATGCATATCTTGGATAATCTCCTGACCCAAGGTTCTACGTTCTCCCACTTCGTCCCAATAGAGAGGTGACCGGCACTTGCGGCCGTAAAGAACTTCATATGGTGCAGCCTGAATGCTCTCCTGGTAACTATTATTGTACGCAAATTCTATCAAGGGTAAGTATTTAATCCAGCTACTCTTGAAGTCTAACATGCAGGCTCTAAGCATATCCTCCAATATCTGTATTGTCCTTTCTGATTGTCCATCGGTTTGAGGGTGGAAGGCTGTACTATAAGTCAACTCTGTCCCTAACTCTTTCTGTACACTCCTCCAAAAAGTCGAAGTGAAACGAGTGTCCCTGTCTGACACAATCTTAGAGGGAATTCCGTGCAATCTAACGATTTCGCGTACATACAGTTCCGCTAATCTGTCTGTAGAGTACGTCATCTGAATCGGAATGAAGTGAGCTGTCTTTGACAACCTATCGACAATTACCCAAGCTGCATCCTGTCCACCTGGTGCCTTAGGAAAACCCGACACAAAATCCATACCAATTTCGTCCCATGTCCAAACCGGTATAGGGAGCGGGTGTAAAAGTCCGGAAGGCCTCTGATGTTCTGCCTTGACTTGCTGGCAAGTTAAACACTGAGCCACATAGCTGGTTATCTCGCGCTTCATACCGCTCCACCAGAACTGTTGCTTCAAATCTCTATACATCTTAGTACTACCTGGGTGAACAGTGTAGAGTGAGCGGTGAGCCTCTCTCAAGATTACATCTCTGATTTCCTTAACTTTTGGAACGCATACTCTTCCCTTGAGCCTTAAGGTGCCATCCCCGGATATAGTAAATTCGGGCCTTCTTCCTTCTTGGACTTCTCCTCTGATCTTCGCTAAGTCTGAATCAGTAGATTGGGCAGCCTTTATTTGGTCCATCAGCGTTGATCCCAAGGTCAAACTACTCAACCGTGCTTGTGAATCCATAACCATCTCTATCCCTGCCCGTTCCATATCTAATAAAATATGCTTCTGTGGGGTATACATAGTAGCAAGGGTACCGGAGGAGGACTTCCGGCTTAGAGCATCTGCCACTACATTAGCTTTACCTGGATGGTAGTTGATGTTGCAGTCGTAATCTTTCAAAAGTTCTAACCATCTGCGTTGTCTCATATTCAAGTCCCTTTGAGTAAAGAAATACTTTAGGCTCTTATGGTCTGTATAAATCTCGCACTTCTCCCCATAGAGGTAGTGTCTCCATAACTTTAAGGCGAACACAACTGCTGCAAGTTCCAAATCATGTGTCGGATAATTCTCTTCGTAACTTTTGAGTTGTCTTGAGGCATAAGCGATAACCTTCCCATGCTGCATCAAGACACAACCCAATCCCTGGAGGGAGGCATCACTGTAAATAACAAATCCTGTATTGCCTGAGGGAACCGTGAGTACAGGAGCTGTCACTAATCTTTTCTTTAACTCTTGAAAGCTTCTTTCACAGTCTTCTGTCCACAAAAACTTCTCATTTTTCCTAGTCAGCTTAGTCATCGGTGCTGCAATACTGGAGAACCCCTCAACAAACCTCCTATAATATCCTGCCAGTCCTAAGAAGCTTCTGACTTCACTCACATTGGTTGGCTTGGCCCATTTCACAACCGCTTCAACTTTCGACGGATCTACTGCAATTCCTTCTTTTGACACAACATGACCCAAGAAGGTAATCTCTTGCAACCAGAAATCACACTTCTTGAATTTCGCAAACAACTGCTCCTTTCTTAAGATCTGTAACACAACTTTTAAGTGGTACTCATGGTCTGCTTGGCTTTTGGAGTATATAAGAATGTCGTCGATGAAGACTACAACAAACTGATCGACATACTCCCGGAACACTTTGTTCATCATGCCCATGAAGGCGGCGGGAGCGTTCGTCAAACCGAATGGCATGACTAAAAACTCATAGTGCCCATAGCGCGTTCTAAACGCCGTCTTCGAAATATCTTCCGGTTTAATCTTAAGTTGGTGATAGCCCGATCGCAGATCAATCTTGGAGAAAACTTGGGCCCCCTGCAACTGGTCAAAAAGATCGTCAATCCTGGGTAGTGGGTACTTGTTTTTAATAGTCACCCGGTTTAATTCTCGGTAGTCAATACAGAGTCGCATAGAACCATCTTTCTTTTTCACAAACAGGACCGGTGCGCCCCATGGTGATACGCTAGGGCGAATATAACCCTTCTCCAACAACTCCTGTAATTGTCCTTTAAGCTCCTTCAACTCGACCGGAGCCATCCGATATGGTGCCTTTGATATAGGTGCCGTTCCTGGTAGGATATCGATTGAAAAGTTAACCTCTCGATCCGGAGGCATCCCTGGAAGGTCCTCTGGGAACACATCCGGAAATTCCTTGACTATAGGGATATCTTCAAGCTTCGGTCCCTCAGCAGGTGGTGCTACTAGACTAACCAGGAATCCTGACCCTCCTTGTCTTAGTAACTTCGTTGCTTGCAAGGCTGATATTAATAGAGGTGGGGCAACTCCTCTCCCTGCACAAAATCTGAATTCCTCCTCGCCCGGGGGTTTGAAAACCACTTCCTTTTTAAAACAATCAACACAAGCGTGGTTTCGAGACAACCAATCCATTCCCAAGATTATGTCAAATCCCAGCATCTCAAAAATCACTAAGTCTGCTGGGAGAAGTCTCCCATTAATTTTTATGGGACAGTTCCTAAGCATGGTATCACAGACTATATGTTCACCAGTAGGTGTTGCAACAGACAGTGCACACTCAAGACTCTCTGGTACTCTTTCATTCCAACAAACAAAGGTACGTGCTATAAAAGAGTGTGTGGCACCCGAGTCGAAAAGAATGGTAGCATAACGGGAGAATAATAGAATAGTACCTGTAACCACATCACTAGCCGTCTCTGCGTCCCCTGGGGTAAGGGCAAACACTCTAGCTGGTGCGGTAGACCGCTGACCATTCTTTGCAGCTGGAGGCGGCGCGTTCCTTGGGCAGTCTCGGGCCATATGGTTTGGTTGCCCACATTTGAAGCAGGCATTCTGGCCTACTAGGCAATTTCCTTGATGCCTCTTCCCGCAGGTCTGGCAGACTGGATTCGTCGCAAGGCTCTGAGGTAAACGTGGCTGGTAGCTGGGAGTAGGCTTCTTGTTTCTATTGGGCTCAGGTAGGGATTGTTGGCGCTTTCTCTGGTTGAAAAGTTCTGCATTTGCCCTCATGTCTTCTTCAACCAGGGTAGCTCGTGTGACTAAGTCGGTGAAATTACGAATCCTCAAGGGTATCAGGCGACTACGAATTCTCGGTTGCAAGCCCCTTTCAAATTTTTCACATTTCTTTTCCTCGTCTGGAACTAGATAACTAGCAAACCGTGATAATGCCACAAAAGTCGCGGTATAACGTTCCACCGTCATGGTTCCCTGCACTAGGTCGAGAAACTGCCTAGCTTTTGCTTCACGGAGTGCGGGGGAAAAATATCGATCTAGGAATGCCCGTTTGAAACGGTCCCAAGTAATGGATACCCCATCATTAAGTTCGAGCAGTAGAAGTTCCCTTGTGGAGGTCCACCATTCATCAGCTTCATCTGCCAGCATATAAGTGGCAAACTCCACTTTCTGTTCATCCGTACAAAACAGAGCCCTGAAAATCTTCTCAATTCTTTTGATCCAGCTTTCTGCATCAAGTGCTTCTGCTCTACCGTCAAAGGTCGGAGGATGCTGCTGTGTAAACTGGTTTAGGGTACAACCGCCCCTAGGATTCTTGGCTACCAAGCCTTCTTCGTCAACAAAATACCGGAGAAGTCTGGTAGCAGCAGCAGCTATCACCTCAGGTTCATTAGGTGGAGGTTCCGAGGAACCTTCAGGTTGCACGTTACGCCTAGCCGGTGCCATTATCTAACAACACCAATCATTCAATAAGCAAGTAATAATTCAATCATTCAATAAGCAAGTAATAATTCAATCATTCAATCAAGCAAAACAAACCAACAACATCAATCATGATAGTAGATAACTTCTTTTGAACTTCGAGCTGGCCAAGAGTCATCCTAGGTATTTTCTATACTAGAATCATATCTCCTAAAGTCTACAGAATCTCTAAACCTGTCTCTGATACCATTTGTAACACCCCATTCCCTTAGGATAGAGATATTACCAACATTTAAAACATAATGCCCGGTAGAGAGATTCATATCCTGAATTACCTCATTTATTGAAATTCATCAAAACATTAAAACTGAACTGAACATGATTGTTTTGGAAACTGAACGAAATATAACGAAACATAACTAATCCTATGCATGACATAAAAGAAATCTAATTCTGGTGATAAAATCACTTATTCAGCCCTAAGTCTTGATACTAGATCTACTCCTGGCCATTCCGCTCTTCATCATCATAGGCATCATCTGCGAGAATCAGACATGGAAGAAACAAGAAACACACAAAAATAATGAGTTGAATACTCAGTAAGTAGTACGTCATATCGTAAAAATATGGTCCTTGCCTAACATACAATTCATCTCTAGGATACCCTTACGAACGTGCACACAACTTCATGGATTTCAATCAAATACGTAACATGATTTTCTGGAAGACTTTACATACATATATCGTCACAGATTTACATGGCACCCATTTTCATTATTAATATAAGCGGGAGCATATATAATCCAAACATGTCATTGTGAATGCATAACGTCCAAGTTATCTTGTATTAACATGGAGTGAAACACGCTTGAGTCCGTGTTTCACTTAACTTGCATAACATAGAGTGAAACACGCTTGAGTCCGTGTTTCACTTAACTTGCATAACATGGAGTGAAACACGCTTGAGTCCGTGTTTCACTTAACTTGCATAACATGGAGTGAAACACGCTTGAGTCCGTGTTTCACTTAACTTGCATAACATGGAGTGAAACACGCTTGAGTCCGTGTTTCACTAAACTTGCATATCATGAAGGGAAACACGCTTGAGTCCGTGTTTCACTAAACTTGCATATCATGAAGTGAAACACGCTTGAGTCCGTGTTTCACTAAACTTGCATATCATGAAGGGAAACACGCTTGAGTCCGTGTTTCACTAAACTTGCATATCATGAAGTGAAACACGCTTGAGTCCGTGTTTCACTAAACTTGTGGTTAACCACGCTTGAGTCCGTGGTACCGTTACGTTTCTTATCTTTCTTAATGCATGGGATTTGCTTCATGAACATCTTTAACATGGCATAATCTTGTACATGGTATGGCGTAACATGACATGGCATGGCATATTCTTGTATACTTTAGCATGGCATAGTATAACGTGATATTACATAACATGCTATGAAGGTTCTAAGACGATCCAAGGCATACATGATCCAAGTATTACTTGAACATGGCATACATGGTTTAAGTATTACACAAACATGGTATAGGTACAATCTAAGCATTTCATGAACATGGCTTGCATAATCTGACTATTACATGGCATACTTGACTTTGAACTACAACTTCAACATTTCATGTCTTTCATGTGAATTTAGTAACATTAAATCAATCAACAATAAATTCATTCACTCAAGTATAATCTCATATTTCATCAAGATTGTAAAGTAACTAACCTTGACTTGCCTCTTAGTGTAGCGTAGTTAGCAATCATAAGCACATCACATTTATTTATACATAACAATAATATGTATACCTAACAATAAGAACAATCATATTCACAGTACGCGTGCATTTGTACGATCATACTATTTACCTCTTAGCGCTGCTTCCTGATTTCCAATTTGTAGCGCGTTACCTAAACGAGGTTCTAGACGTTAATAACTTCCTAGCAAAACGTGTCGTAATACTCTACGTAATTAAATACGTATAAGGAATTTAACTACTAATAGACTCCAACAAATGCTTTGAAATCTTTAAAAAAAATCTTTAATAAAACTTGTGTCTAAATGCTGAATTTATTCAATTAGATAAAGCCCATGTAAAGGTAATGTATTTCTGAGAATTATACTATCTGACTGACTTAAGGCTCCAAGAAATCGAGGCTCAGGGAATTACATCCTCACGGTCACAAGGCATGCATGGAATTACCGAATTAAAGAGGCTCTTTTTGGGAACTGAAGCACACGGGATAAAACAAGAAGAAGGAAAGAAAAGAAAGAAAAGAAAGAAAAGAAAGAAAAAAGAAAAAAAGAACGAGAAAGAAAGGAAAATAAAACAAAAGGAGCAGACGTGAAACAGAGGCTTACGGGAGAAAGAGGCTGCGCGATGCTCACGAGGGAGAGCAGAGGGCGTCGGCGGCTCTAGGTGGCTGAAAGCGACCGGCGACGAGACTGGGGGGTCCCTATGGTGGTGCGACACCGAGCGAGGGAGAGAGAGAGAAACAGCGAGAGTTTAGAGAGATATGGGTTTGAAACTCAAACAACCGAAAGGGAGGGAGGTGGCGCGCGGCGGCAGGAGCTTACCTGAGGGGTGGGTTCGACGGGGTTGAGTTGGCCGGCGTTTTCTGGCGCCGTGGGTAGGGCTCTGACGTCCCGGGGTGGACGACGATGGTTGGGCAGAGGTAAGGTTTTAGCGGGAGGGTTGTTTCTCTTGATTTCACACTGTGTGAATCACAGAGGCTTGAGGGTCTTTTTATAGGCGATGGGAGGAAGCGACGTGGAGAGATTGGTTGAGTTTTGAAAGGTTTGATTGGAGTTGCTCAAACTCTGGAAACCGAAACTGGCATGGGGACTAAGTGGATAGCATATTTTTTTTTTTTTTTTTTTCTTTTTTTTTTTAAAAGGAAAGGAAACACCCAATCGATCTATCTGTTACCACAAAGAAAATAAAATCTAAAATAAATAAATAAATATAAAGAAATTAAAATACCGATAATTGAATAAGTAAAATACTAGTTTTAAACCCTAAATTTAGACCCGTATGTTACAATAGGTGTTACCTCTTGTATACCATCTTGTGTATTTGGGCTATGCCTATTCTTATTAATACAATTGTTTACTTATCAAAAAAAAAAAATCACAATGATAATTTTGACACTATCCAGTTGAATGTAAATTCCTATAGAATATTCCCTATATAGGCATTGCACAAAAGGCATTCTAGATCTTTTGTTTTTTCAAATACAACTTGTGTACCTGTATGGGACTAAACCCAAGACTTTACCCACCATGGCATATTTATTGAGGGAGGAGATGCAATTTGGCCCAAAGACCATTAGCTATGTGAACCTATTTTTTCTATCTTTTGACCTCTATCATTTTCCCCCTTTCGGAATTTACTATATGAAGCTTCAAATGATGATGAGTTGACTAAATACACTATGTTTTCATATGTATTCCTTTCCTTCATGTTTATTTTGTGGCAGGCTTAAGAATTAAGACAACAAATTATTCGATATGATACCTACAATACACTACAAAGAAATTAATACATCACACTTGAAAATAAAAAGAATTAAAAAAAAGAAGGTGAAAAGCACTAGCCATCTATCACAGAATTCTCATCCAAAACCTATTTGAAAATCCACCCAAAACAAACAAATTTCACATTGAATTCCTAAATATGAGTTGCTTTAGAAATTCTTTTGGGGATCTACAACCTCAGTGAAGGGTGTTGAAAAGGATTTGTATACACAACCTGCCAACATAACATGCTCAATAAATTAACGTCCAAACTTTAGTACATAAATTAATGAGGAAATGATATATTGCTGCTACAGCATATCCTATAGTAGGAGAACTGACAAGTAAACGTACTTATCTTTAATTATTTGTAATAAACAGATTCAAACAATGAGCTTATGAAAAGATATACCAATTTCTCTGGAGTCCCAGCAGCACCCCATGCCCCTGTATTTTCAGGCAATGGTTCAGCAAATCGGGATAACTGTGAGCTACCCGGTCTAGTTTCTGCACTGCGAGGGCGCAATGATGTCAGCACGGTCTGATTAGAAGTCAATGCACCAGAAGCTGATGATGGTCTAGAGTTTGGGCCCCATGCATTAGCATTAGGTTCATGAGCTCTATCACTACTGGAAGTTGATGGCCTTGTGTTGCTTCCACCAGATGAAGGACGGCCACTAAGATGGCTTGGTGAACCAGTACCACCTTCAGTTCTGGGAGACACTGTCCCCCAGGCATTTGATGCCGAAGAAGATGGTCTACTTCCCCAGCTATGGGTGCCCCTATTAAACATAAAATGAAGTCAAGTAACACAGGAATTCATAATCAAGACTTGAAGTAACAGCATCATAATTTTATGCGGTAGAAATCATAACTCAAACACATAGGGTCAGGTTGTCCAGACTGATGGATATACAACTTACTTGGGAACAATTTCCACACTTGGGTCCAGACCATGATTTTCTAACCTTAAATCAACAGAGAGAAAACAATTAATTTAGGGCAAAAAACCATGCATCCATATAAAGAGAGCGATAAAGAAGGCGGCGGCAAACAAATACTTTTGACTCGGTAAGTTTATGGGTTTTGGAACTGCAACTTTCCCCAAAACTGTCTTGCCACCTCTTCTTGTAGAAGTAGCCCATCTGCAAGAGCATTGGGATCTTTAGATGACAACTTGAGGATACACGTCAGTTACAGCGTCAAAAAAATGGAGAACCAAATTTGTCTAAAGTATTCTCAAGCATGTACGGCATATACAATTTGCATAATTTGATTTTAAATACAAAAGCAGACCAAACTATTAGTCAGACTAATCAATTACACTGAATGGGATACAAAGGACACATTATACTGAAATCGGGCAGCAAAATTGTGGGAGAGAAAGAGAGAGATAAATATCCCATACAAATAAAATAAATACAATAGATACAATTGTAACACACTTTCTTCTTTTCAACAACCAACCAGGATGATTAAACACACAAATAAAAAAAAATTACCAAAACAACAACGGAAACAACAAAATCCATGAAAAAAAAGGAAAACGGGCTCATCTTTAAAGCAAGCAATGCTAAAATGAAGAGGCCTTGAAAACATCATGCCTAAAAAACTTAACTAAATTACCCAGTGCCTTGTTCTAACAAGACCTATTGATGAGGTGGAACATCACCAAGGTAGGGCCTTTTCAGACCCATCCTCGGGTAGAAAACCCCAGATACATAATTCCACCTGTCAAAACTGTGCATCAAGTAATCCAATAAAACTCCTTGTGCAGAACCAAACCCAAGATGTAAGGGTCTACAACTCATCCCATGCCCACTATTTGACTACTAAGTTGCATCCTGACAGGTCTAACAAGATATTATATATGCACAAAAAAAAAAATTAGCGTGGAGATTTATTTAAAAAAATAAAACAAAATATGAAACCCATTGACATCCATGTCTTGGAGAAAGAAACACAACTCTCAAAAATGAATAAACGAATAGTAACTTAAATTGATGATACAAATTTAGCAGAGGTTTGAGACTATTAATCTCAAACAAGTGGAAAAGCTTTTTTGCTATGACCTTAAAACCTATTACCATCTATCACTCCTATAAGCACAGCCCTGGTTAATGAGTATTTAGTGGATATTCCCAATCCTTTTTACACTGAAAACCCCTATTTCCCATCCATCGTATATATGTAAAATAAAAGCATAAGAGCTCTCTCTTTTTTTTTTTTTTACAAGAAGGCATTAAAGATATATAATCCATTAACTGTATATTGTTTCTTATCAACAGTTAATAGCTAAAATTTCACCCCTAAACAGTTGATGTTGCACTTTCACCCATTAATGAAATTAAAGAAGTGCTAAAATGTCTGGGATTCTTGGAGCAATATGGATCCTCAAAACAGAAGGCTGAAGCTATTAAGAGGAAGTTGAGAGGAAAAGATCCCACTGGTCCCATAGCAAAAGCGGTCAGGATGCAGAGATGAAATGATACCTTCTCTCTCCACTCAACATACTTGACGTCATGGTCAAACTGCTGTTGCACAATCATTCAAACAATTTGATTCAGCCTGAGGATAGGAGAAAAGCAGATTGATCAATATAAGATGGTGCAATTATGAATATGAAGTTAAGAACATACAAAGCATTTACAGGGATACATATAAACCTCATTAAAGCAACTACATGGATATTTATAGACATCATCATCCATAAATTACGACTGTTCCTATTATATGAGCAAATTCCAACTAAAGCAGAAACCATTGTGGTGAGAAAAGTTTGTATCCATAGTCTTGAAAACTTTTTTTTTTTATCGTAAACAAAATTTTATTGATCAAAAGGAGGCAAAAAGCCCAAGTATACGGGACATATCCATAGTCTTGAAAACTAGTTAAGCTAGACTTCCTCCAAGTCAGCCAAGAGCTAAATATTCATTCAATTCTTCATTGGCATTCAGTTCTTCCAGAAACTGCCCCACTTTCTAAAAGATTTCATACCATTTAGATGCCCTATTGTGCCAAAAGATATACATAGTTTTATTTATCATATTGCATATCATTGAAACAGCAAATTCTATTCTAATATTCAAAAGTACCAGCCGCAATAGGATTCAATTTAACCAGCTGCAGTAGAATTCAATACCATTTCAAATGTTAAACATGATTCAAGAATATGATGTTCTAAGTTCAGCTCAATTCCCAATTTCTTTCAAAATCATTCCCCACATTCTCTTCAACTGATCAACTGAAGGAGCAACAACTTTCTTTTCAATCCAGTTTGGCAGGCACACAAGTACAATCTCGGCCTCCCCAGTCATGCATAAACAACTATGCTCCAGACTCCTATTTAATATCTCATTCCAACATCCTTTTAGCTAGACTCAGCTCAACTTAACAATAGTCTCCATCATACAAGGTTCATCTCAAACCCTGTGTATAGTAATTCCGCTTCATACAGGACTAACCTTTCTTTTAAACTCTGCCCCAAGTCCTTGCTCACTGCCCGTACAATGGTCTTCCCCCACACCTTCAAAAAATTTGAACCTATATAAAAGTAATCCTTTATGCTAGCATTTTTTAAATTTTATTTCTTCTTATGGCCAAGAGATACTTACTAGAAGTGTGATTGATAGACTCCCAGTTTGAAACTCACATTCATACTGCATGAAATTTGAAAGCGCCAAAATAAACGTAGGAGAAAAGGCATTGCTTCTAAGCTCCATAAGATAATTAAAAGAAACATTTATTCAAACGCCTTTACAATATTGATCACTATCCCAATCCTTCCAATTATAAAAAGACTAATAAAATGATATAAATTGATCCACACACCGCCACTCACATACAAAAAAAAAAAAGCATGTTTAAACTAGTCGTGATTCTTACTCAGCTACGAAATCAATCCTCCAAAAGAAAAACCTACCGACCATGCATACAAAATCCTTCATTTCGCACGCAAATACATATCATGTTTAACACAATATACAAATTTAAACCAAAAATTAATTGATAATCCTGATTTGGAAAAGAAAAAAAATCCCAAAGTAACATGTAGCATAACCCGGAATGCTCCGTTCAGCTACCGAGGAAGCAGAGGGTACAGATGAGACACGAAAAACCCAAATAAGAACACGAGAATATCTCGTAACACATTTCGCAGAATGATAGTATTATAAAGTCAGTGAGTTCTCTATTCCATTCCTATGCCAGAGCGTGCAATTTTCCTCTCATACGATTTGTCGGGAATCAAAAAGAACACGGACATAAAATAGCATCGATAAAGAGAAACTAAAAAAACGATACTGGGAGAGAATTCGACTAGCCTGAGACGAAGATAGGTTCCAGGTGATTCGAAGAAACCCTAGACAGAAAGGAAATCCGAGAAAAGATTTTGAGTTCTTCGAGGAGAAAGAAACGAAAACACGATCGGAGCCTCGCTCGTTGGTGAAGATCGCAAGAGAGGTTTACAGAGAGAGAGAGAGAGAGAGAGAGAGAGAGAGATCTGAGAGAGTTGAAAGTGACAGAAGCTTCAGATGGAAGAAAAAAAGAGGGGGAAGGGGAGAGGGGGAGGAACAGAGCTGAAGGAGGAAGAGTTCGAGGATTTTAATTTTATCACGCTCTGCCCGTGACATTAAAATCGGACTCTGACGAAATTAAATTAGATCAAACCTAATTTCTTTTTTAATTAAAGGAATATGAAATAAAGAAAAGATTCAAAAAATCTTATCCGAATAATTTCATACAGAGATTATTATATCACACATCATTTATGTGATATAATTTAATTTTAAAGAATACAATATATAATCGTAGTGTAAAAAGATTTTCTCCCACTTCTCAACCTCATTGAGCCTCGACCCATTACCCGATCCTAGAATCCAAGCTTATCCATGAAGCAAGGTATCCACAATGGAAAGTAAACGATAACGGCTGATAGGACGGATAGGCCTGACATCGCCCAACCACACTCTGTTCATGAGGACTTGTATGAGACAGAATAGAAAAGGCAGAGAGCTCTTGATCCTCTAACACGAGACATCGACAAACAACAAAAGATAAAATAAGTCAAGGAATCACATCACATTAATGACACTACTACCCAAACTACATATCACATTAATGACGTTGTTGCAGAGCCACACCGCATTAAAAGAATTTGACAAAATGAACAGTACAAAGAACACAGACCCCGTGGGGGCAGGCACAATTTATTCCCCTAAAACTCTCAGTATAAATAGTAACTCTCAAGTACGAAAAATATTTATGATCCCCAAATTTTCTTACTTATTTATAAACTTTCAAAAGACTTTACTGATTTCGACATCGAAAACTTTCAAGCCCCAAGGCCACCCTCTCTGAGTTGCCTTCTTTTCTATTTTTGCAGGCCCAATTCTGAAAATCTGAATTGCTGGAACTTGGTCAAAAGGCATACGAAACACGATGTTAACACGTAAAATGTGCAAACACCTCACAATTATTTTGAAAAATAGTGAGATCTATTATTAAAAAATTATTATTATTTTATGTAAGTTTCATATTTATTCTTTTTTTTTAAATAATTATGTAATATTTACCAACTCTACAATTATAAATATTATCTCTTTAATTTTTACGAATCGATTCGGCAGCCGTGTTGTTGCTGCCGAGCTTTGGCTTGGGAAGCATGCGAGTCCAAAGTCCACTTTTTATTTTAATTGATCGACCTCATTTTTTTAATAGATTGTTTGCATATCTTAAATTTTTTATTTACTATTATTCTGTCAGTAGAATTGTATTATTTATGATCTAAGGTATAAAAATAATGCTTTATTGTGAGATGCGTTATAATTAAATAATAAATAAATAAAATCAATACTTTTTATATTAGTTGATGTTGAACGCTTTTGTGGTATTAGGTATATGAATAGCTAAGCTGATAAATAAATTATTTTTCGTTAATTAATGAAAAAATGTAATTTTTATTCTGAGAATTATGAATGAGTTTGTATTGTTTCTCCTTACAATCCGCGTATGTGTATTTATAACTTTATGCCAAAAATATACAATTTTGTTGCTATGAGTAATTATATATATACACTTCTTTTAATGTTCTTATTTTAAATGAAGGATATTTGTGTAAAATTTAAAACTCAAATAAAATAAAATAAAAAAGTATTTTTTTTTTTTTTTGTGAAGCAATATTATCAAGAGAAATTTCTATGTTGTGCAAGTCCTGTACAATCTCTTTAAAAAAAATAGATAAATCTTAGACCAATATGAAAAATTATTTTTTTAATGGTAGACCTTACTTTTTTTAAAAAAAAGTACACAGAACTTGCATACTCTAAAACTATATCATTATATATTATCAAAGCTATACTAGACTAATATCCACAATACTTGTCCCAGAACTTTCAGTACCACTACATATCTAACATTCGACACAATGGTGATGCACATGAGCATTATCAAACACAATTCCATCAATCATCTGCAATGGTTGAGCTAACTCTTTCCTCTTTTTATATATTGGTCAAGACTTTTGTGACTATGTCAATTTTTCCCTATAAAAGAAATTATAAATCATCGATACATCTAGTGGCATCAAATGGACCAAGTTGGTCTCAAACTTTTTTCCCCTTATTAGAGGAAGGTTGGAAGCCATGAGTGAAGTATTAGATTTAGAGTAATTTTATATACAATCATAATGTACGTAAACGTCGCGTAATCGCTTTGAAAAAGAGTGGAGTCTATTATTAAAAAATTAATTTTTTCATGTAAGTCATTTTTTTATATAAGTCTCATATTTTATTCACTTTTATTAAAGTGGTTATGCGGCAGTTACACAATTTACGATTGTAAATATCTTTTCTCTCAAATTTATCTTCATTCTATGATGCCTTGCCACACTAACGTCTCCTCGCATAAATAGAAACTACATAAAATCTTGTTGAGGGATGATCTTCAGATGATGAAAGGTCCATGGATGAACTTGATACAATAAGATGTTTCATTCAGTCCCATGGAAAAGACAGTCACAATTCATCTGATATTGTCAACAGCCACCATTAATGGTTGGCCTCCTCTCTAACTTGATTGTTCCACTATGAATTTTATAATGATCTGCATGGTTGAGACCATGTATGTAGACTCCACAAAGCCATGTATAGCTCAAAACAAGCTCCTCAAGCTTAGTTTCATTCCTTCAACCAATTTCTACTTTGTTTGGTCCTCTAGTAGCCGTGACAATTCCTCCATTTTTTTCTAAACCACAAACCAATAGCCATCATTTGTCTCATTTTATATGTGGATAACATTTCCATAACCGGAAACAATTCAACAATTCTTACTTTATTTATTGGTTGGCCTGAAAAAGAGTTTGCTATTAATCTTAGTTTACCCAATTATTTTTTGGCCATTGAAATGTAGCATAACTCCCATGCGGTCTACACATGCCTTTGATATACTTAGAAAGAGCTAGTACGGCTAAGGTCTAGTTTGGATACTGAGAATATCTTATTCTCATAATACCTTATTGTTATTAATTATTTTATTATTAACTTTTACCTACTTTTCACTATTATTCACTATTGTTCAATATTCTATCATTATTTTTTTACTACTATTCACAAAATACCTAAAAATACGTCACTACCCAAATACAAGTGTAATCACATCACCATTTCCATGGTAGTTGGACAACACCTATCTTCTCTCGTATGGCTTTTATCTACTCAAGCACAACATTTTATCATCTCTCATTTTCTTATTTTTTTTCTCAAATAAAAAATGTTTCTTTGTTTGGGAGCTAAATGATTTAAGAGAAATGTTTTTTGTACTTAAAGAAAACGTACAAAAAACATTAACTTAAAACCTCACGTGTGATAGCAAACGGAAAAGTGATAGCTGCCTTAAAACCTCACATGTTTTATTAAAAGAAACGGAAAAGTGAGAAATGAAGCAAATGGAAAAAAGTTAAAAAGAAACGAAGAGGACCCATCGCCTCCAACCAATGTGCCTCTTCAATCTATGGGTGGGCAGCGGGGGCCCACCCCCCGCTCCACACCCCTCCTCATTTTAATATAAAAAATTATATTTTTAATATTTATATAAATATATTGTATATAGATATATACAATTTGTTAAAAACTTAAAATTGAATTCAAGTTAATGGATTGCCTTGGCCTCCTAGGTCAACCATTATATAGGAGGTCATGGTAATACAATAGTCATACTTAAACAATGTGAGATTTAACCGTAAGTTTCATATTGTTTAAGTATGGCTATTGTATTGCATTGGCAACCTATATAATGGTTGACCAATGAGGCAAAGACAATCCTAAATACAACTCTAATGTGTTTAGATTTTTTTTAATGTATAATTTTCAATTTGAAATTTAAATTATATTATAATTTTGGTCTTAAAAACATTTTAGACCCAACAAAATTTTAGACCCGATCTATCATTGGGTTGAGCGGGGGGCCCTGTCACCTCCTCCAGAGAGTGGGGGGTGGGGTAGGAAACCCTCCCACCCGCATGGTCCCGGTAGCACCCCTATTTCAATCACCTCCAACCACCAGTGTGCCTCTTCAAACTATTATCCACGAATAATCTATTTTTCTCATTTTGAGTTTCAATCTCTCCACTCATAAACATATATACCGATGGTAATAAATTTTTTTCTCTCATGATTTAGACATTTATTATATTAATTTGTTAAATTGAGCAAGTCTGGAAGATGATTTTTGTTTGTGGGGTTTATCTGAATTGATTTAGACAATGCTATTATTGTTCTTGTTGGTGTTGTGATTGTTAATTTTTAAGAACAAATCTGAAAGGAGTTTTTGTGTGTGAGATTTTTCCTTTGTCCCAACTTTTATATGATGTATTTAGTATTGTATTTTATGGATTTTTATACATTATTAGTGCTATGAACCTTTGTGCATTTTACTTTTATCAAACACTAATTACCTATGGGTAGATTATTGCATTTTTTTTTTATGCTATTGATAGTATGAAAGGTTATTTGTAATCACTTGAAAATTTGTAATTTGTTGCTCTATTTGGGATGTCTGACATTGTATATTTATATTGAATCTTTGATCATGTAGAAAATTTGAACATTGACCAAATGATAAACATAGATGGTAATTGTGGTGATGTAAATACTAACACAGAACAAAATGAAAATGTGAAAGAACCAATGGTTGGAATGAACTTTTCATTAGAAAGTGAAGTCAGATCATATTATATAAAATATGCTAGATCGATGGGTTTTGAGGTGTCAAAACGAAGCTTTAGACCTGGAGATGATGGGAGATTAAAATACTTCACGCTAGCTTGCATTCGACAAGGTTAGACAAAATCTAAAAGTTCTAATCCCCTCAAGCCAAGACCAATTGAGAGAGTGAGATGTAAGGCAAAGATTATTGCAACTCTATGTCTTGATAGAAAATTTGTATTTTTTACCGTTGTGCTTAAACATGCACATGTATTGAGTCCAACAAAATCTAGATTTTTTATTTAGATGCAACAAGAAAATCGATACAACTACAAAAAGAAGGCTAAAAAATTTAGACAAGGCTGGTACAGGCGTTAGTAAAAATTTTAAGTTTTTGGTAATTGAAACTGGTGGGTATGAGAACCTTACATTTGGAGAAAAAAATTATCATAATTACATTGATAAAGCAAGGCAGTTTCGACTTTGTGAAGGAGGTGTCGAAGCAGTTCAAAAGTACTTTGTGAGAATGCAAAAGAAGAATGATTATTTTTTATTATGTAATAGATGTAGATGATGATTGTCGTATCAGAAATGTGTTTTTTAGCATATGCACGAAGTAGGGTTATATACGAATATTTTGGAGACGTAATTACATTTAACACAACTTATTTGACAAATTTTTATAAAATGCCTTTTGCTCCTTTTGTAGGAGTCAATCATTATGGACAATTCATTTTTCTTGGATGTGGGTTAATATCGAGTGAAGACGCAAGGACTTTCACTTGGTTATTTCAATCATTGTTGGATTGTACCGGTGACAAGCTCCGAAAGCAATAATTACGGATCAAGATAAAATGATGCAAATTGTAATTGTTACAGTCTTTCCAACATCTCAGCACTGATTTTGTCTATAACTTTGTGTGCCTATATAGTCTAAACCGAAGCCTGCTAAGGAAGCAAACCTTTACACACCTTCAATGCAACATACAATGTATCAAACACAACATCAGTTAAGTTTTTTCAGAATATGTTTTAAGATCACTATTTTTTTATTTTAGGATATATTTGGAGTCAAGCTGCAAGTACACATCTTGGTGCACCTTTTGCCATACAAGATGATGAGCAACATAGCTGTAGTGAAGATGTAAATCTTAATATTGGTAAACACTTTAGTCAAATGTGAAGACGTTGATTTTTTTGGTTCATAACACAAGATTGATATTAATATTGTTAAATACCTTATTTTCAAGTTAGACTACTTATTTTGGTACTTATTTTATCTTATGTGTTTTGTAATATTTGCAGGTTGGCCTCATGATTTCAGAAGTCAAGGTGGTGGAAACTTGGATACATAATGATGCCCCTGTTATGCAGTGAAAAATATTGGATATGTAATTGCCATGTCATGTATTATGAGTGGAGGTTACTGCAATTATTAGTGTGTCATGTACTCAACAATTGCACATATTTTTTAGTAAGTTTGTGTGTTGAGGATTCAGGTTCTGTTATTATTAGGGTGTCATGTATTCAATAATTGAACTAATTTTTTAAGTGATTTTGTGTGTTGAGAATTAAGTTTGCTGCTATTATTAGTGCATTATGTATTGATTTTAAAGGGCTCCAATTATACTGTTGACTACTTTTTTTAGAGTATAAACTCAAATTTGGTTCAACTGTAATTTATTTTTATTGTTATTGAATATAATAGATTATTAAAATTGTCTCAATTTCCTACATATCATTTTTTCTAATAAGAATAGAACCAAATTTAACAATTCTATTTTAGCATCATTTAAAAAAATTAAGAAAATTTGAAATTTGCTGAATTTTTTTTTTTCATTTTCGTCACGTTTCGAATAAAATCTGAAATTTTATTTTGCTAAATTTTTTTCTTCATTTTCTTTATCAAAAGAGGTGTTGCTTGGTGCAATGATGGGTTATGACATTGTTTTCGTTTCTTTTACTTTTTTATTTTTTGTTAACTTTAAATTTTCGTTTGCATTCTAATTTCATACTTTACCGTTTACTTTTTTATTCACTTTGTCAATTCCACTGTTTTCTTTCAAGTATTCCACTGTTTTCTTTTAAGTACGCGTAGAGCACTCATGATTTAATTGCCTTAGCTAAGCGAAACATAGGCATGCGTTGAATATCAGAAGTTTTTATTTGGATGGAAAAGTGTTTGAAGATAATATTTTATTGAATTTTATGAAAGTTGTGAGTACTATTAAAAATGAATTTTGCATATCTAAAAGCTTTGCGAGAAATGTCTTTTAGAGAAAGTTTTTTTTAATATTTTATTAAAACATTTTAATTTTTTTAAAATAGTACTAGCCATTCAAGAGGGGCCACCGCACAATGTCCCCTGGATGGCCAACTTGGGCCATGGAAGAGATATGTATACAGCCCAAGGTGGACGTACGTTCATTTTTGGGGACACCCGTGTGTGGCAGGCCATTGATTAGTCAAATGACTGTTAAATCCAAATTTTAATTAAATTTTTTTAAAATTAATTATATTGGACTAATTAAATCATTTCAAGTCAAGTTATGAACTACAGTAAATGAAAAATTAAAATCATATTTAATGAGTTAGCATTCACCAACTAAAAGAATATTTTGTTAAAAAATATTCCGACTTTTCTCACTCATTCCTGTATCTCCTCTTTCCCTTTGTTTCATTTCTCATCCTTTCTTCTGGTAATAATGGCAGTATGAAAACTGTTTGAAAAGAATACAAAAAATCTCAATTCTTCCATGGCCCGTCACCAGTAGAATAGAACAAACAAAATTTTGTCATCGAAAGAAAGAAAACAGGACATGAGAGAGTGAGGTAGTTATTGTGTTAAATAATTTGTTTAGACTAGAGGTGTAAATTTGAACCGGCAAACCGGACCGGACCGGTTGGATCGGTTTTGAACCGGTCCGGTTTGGGACCGGTTCTTGCAACTGTAAAACCGGCCAGTTCTGGTCCGGTTCCGGTTCCATGATTTCCAAGACCAGACCAGACCGGTTGGAAAAAAATAAAAAATTAAAAATTTTATATACAGATAAGTTTTATACAAAATATTAAACAAAATATTTTTTATATATAATTTTATATATAATATATAATTATATATGAAATAATTTCATATTATAATTTATAAATTATAACATAAAATGTAAATCTTAAATATGAAAATTTAATTTATCATATGCTTTAAGTATAAAATATATATTTAAATTATTAATAACGTTTTATTTATAGCTATACTAATATATAATTAATTATACTGATATATTATATATAGCTAAATACTAATACTAAATTACTATATTAATACTATCACTATAATACTATCAATAATGTAGTTATAATAAATTAAACTCACTATAACAATTAACAAATACTAATATAACAATTAACAAACTCACTATAGCTATAGTTATACTTATAGTCTAATATAGACTATAGTTATACTTATATTATATAGCTCTAATAATATATAGCTATAGTAATAGTATAATATTAATACTATTATATAGTCTAACTAATACTAATAATCTAATATGGACTATAGTTATACTTATACTAATATAGTTATACTAAATCACTATAACTAATACTAATATATTAACATAACTATACTAATAGTAATAGGCTAATATTAATACTATTAGATTGTAGTGTATTAAATGTATCACAAATATATATATATATATATATATATATTATATAGTCTAATATATAATATATTAGACTATAATATATTAAATGTATTACAAATATATATAAATTTTAATTATCATTTAAAAAAAAACACATTGAAAAATGAAAATAATCAAATATTTTAGAAATATACCAAACGGCGCTGTTTTCCCCACAACTAAAGCCTAAAATCATCTTTCTCGAAGTGGATAGCCTCTACCTTTCACTTCTCAAACTCTCAATTTCAGACTCAATATTTGGTCTCGCGCCTCTCACTCTCTCGTTCGCTCGCTCTCTTGTCTCTCACTTAGTCTCGTCTCTCAGTCTTAGACTCTCAATATTTGGTCTCACGGCTCGCCTCTCACTCTCTCGTCCGCTCACTCTCTCGTTTCTGACTCTGCCTCGGCGTCTCTCGTCTCTCAACTCTCTCGTATTTGACTCTGCCTCGGCGTCTCCCGTCTCTCACTCTCTTGTATCTCACTCTCTCTTCTCTCAACTCTCTCGGGCCCTGTCTGTCTGCCGAGTCTACCCCGAACGGTAAGTTTTTTTTTTTTTTTTTTTTGAAATTACATACTACTATACTAAGATTTTTATGATTGGGTTTTGTGATATTAGGATTTTTGTGATTGAGTTTTGTGATATTGAGATTTTTGTGATTGGGTTTTTAGTTTTGTAATATTAGGGTTTTTGAATTCGGAATTTAAGATTTTTGTGATTGTGTTTATTATTGTGTTTGTGATATTTGGGTTTTGTGACTGAGTTTGTGAAATTAATTTGAAATTATGATAGATAATATTTGTGATATTAGGATTTTTTGAATCCGAATTTTACTTTGATTGGGTTTGTAAAATTGTGTTTTTTGATTGGGTAATTGAAATTACATTGATAGGGTTTTTGTGATTGGGTTTTCAGTTTTATAATATTAGGGTTTTTGAATCCGAAATTTAGGATTTTTTGTGATTGTGTTTATTATTTAGTTTGTGATATTAGGGTTTTGTAATTGGGTTTGTGAAATTATTTTGAAATTATGATAGATGATATTTGTGATATTAGGGCTTTTTGAATCTGAATTTTACTTTGATTGGATTTTGTGATTGGGTAACTGAAATTACATTGATAGGGTTTTATAATTTTTCTACTTGAATAACATATGTGTAGTGTGTCCTGTTTAATGTTTATCAATTGGGGTTGAGGATTTAAGTGTTTGGACTTGTAATTTGTTGGACTTTTGGATTTTTAATTTAGATTTTTGAACTTATTTTATTCCATAGGCTCATAGGCTTGTTGATGTCCATTCTTGAGTTTCTTGTGATTGCTTTAAAAGATGTGTAATTAATAAGTTTGTAGTAGTTATATTTATAAGCTTGTAGTAGTTATATTTATGAGCTTTTTCCAGTTTTTGTACTAGTTATATTTATAAGTTTGTAGCAGATGTTTTTTAGTAAAATAGTTTTTTCAAAAGCAGATTTTAATTAATCAGATTTTTTGTAGTAAAACAAATTTTTTTATTTAAGTAATTTATAGTAAAGCAGGTTTTTTTAGTAAAAGTTAAAGCAGATTTTTTTAATAAAAGTATAAAACAAATTTTTTAAATCAGTTTTTTTATTTTTTATTTTTTATTTTTTTTATAAACAAACTTTTAATGACAAACTGTCAAACTTACATTTAAAAAAAATCGAAAAATCGGACCGGATCGGATTTGAAACCGATAAAACCGAAAATACCGGTTTAGGAAGGTAACCGGTGCGTAATCGGTTTTGAAAAATGCAAAACTGGTACATACCGGTTCGGTCCTAGATTTTATCTAAAACCGGACTGGACCGGATCGGTTACACCCCTAGTTTAGACAGTAAAAATTAAATTATTAATTAATATATAGAGTGTATTTATAAAATGTAAAAAATTATTAAAATATATAATATTATATTATTATCTTAACTTTAGAATGACTAATTTAATGTGGATTAATTTATTCAAATATAGCTAAAACTTTAAGTTTTAGTCAAAATTTGGACTTGACAATGATTAGATCATTGCCAATGCTTTAAGATTGGACAACTGATGACTTTTCATAGCTACCTGTGGGAAGTAATACTAGATACAGTTGTAGTTTGTGCAAATACTGTTTAGTCGTTTTAAAAAAAAAATAGAGCTAAAAAAATAGATTTTTTTATGTGAATTTTATATTTACTCACTTTTTAAAAAAAATTACGTAACACTTATACTTTTACGATTATAAATATCATTTCCCATCTAATAAGGAAAGGCAAGTACTTAGTGATTACCCAACAACGATTTATCCAGTGTCCCCTGATTCATGAGTATAATAAACTATTATTTAAATTTTGAACAATATTACTCTTTTTTAAGGTTTCAAAGTACTGAGTCATTTTTACTCGCAAAACTATCGTATCATTGAGAAATTTTAATCATTCGTAGTAGAGTTTTTTTTTGTTTTTTTAATCATTCATAGTAGAGTTGTTAGATTTAAATTTAGAGGGTAAGTCAGTGTATTTTGTTTTTTTTAAATAATAAAATTTACTATTAAAAAATTAAGTTTTTAAACAATTACGCGAGATTCGTATGCCTAAAAGTGATAAATGAATTTTCATATCAATTACTTATAATAAAGATACAAGTCAACAGTTACGATTGTGGTCTGTAATATTGTTTACATAAATTATTAATTTATTTTCTGTGATTGAAACATTTAAAAATATTTTGTATCAATATGTGTAATAGAATGATTAATCATCTATTCTACTTGTTCTAGATCGTTTTGATCAATATATCGGATTTACTAAGCTTTACACACGTATTTCTGCTTCTGTTCAACTTTGTCTTGTGTTGGAGAATCAAAGGCAGATGGAGATCCCGAGGTGGATGGTACTGGTGCTCTGTTCAGTGTCTCTGGGTCTGTGCAACGCAATCGATTCGCCGCAGTACACGGTGGTTCACACGGAATCGGACTTCGAGATCAGACTCTACAGAGACTCCACTTGGATGTCTGCTCCCGTTAAAGACATCTCCTTCCAGAAGGCCACCAAACTGGGTTTCCATAGGTGATTACTTTAATTCCCTTTCTTTGGTTGCTGATGGAGATTAAGGAATATAGAACTATTGGGAGGAAATTCCGTCTGTTTCTATAGTTTTCCTTGTCGTTCTGTAGGATAAGGGATAGCAGTTGACTTGAGTTTTGGTTTCTCAATTGAATCTTAATTCTCGTCTAGATAAGGTTTGAATTTTCAGGGACCCAATCAATGATAAGTCATGTAATTCAAGAATTACTTTCATTTGCTCTGAGTCGGTTTTCTCGGAAACCAAAGAAGTAGTTGTAAATTATTTACTAGCAAAAGAAAACTGTTAAAGCTTGCCTCTCACAGCACTAATATCAGTTTCATCTTTTATGTATCATTTTGTATGTTCCTCTCGCCAATTTCATTTTGTATATTTGATTGCGCCATATAGTGTGTCTATATTTAGGGAATCTCAGTCTTTTAGCCTGTGATGTTTTATAATTGTTTGTATTCCCAGTGATGTGCTCTTGGCTCTTGAAACTTGAAAAGGGATGGTAACAAATTCAAAAATTATTACTATTTAACTACATCAAAAATTGTGGAAGGTTGTAACTACTGAGAACTATGTTAGCCATAGAGTTTCAGCTTTCTTGATTAGGTTATTTAGGTTAGTTTGTCATTTTATCACTGTGTTCAAACTTAACTAAATTCAAATTGCTAGTCCAACCTTTTGTTTTTTGGCCAGAACCAAGTCAACCCTAAAAACAGCCAAGTTTATGGTGCAGTAACTTGGGGAAAGAACAAGCATTCTATATGTACTTGTTTGGTTTAGAAATCTGAAACACATGGTAAGCTAATTGGAGATGGTTTTAAGTGTTGTCCTAAGGACATGCAAAATGACGGTGACGACGTCCTACTTAAATGGTGACTATGGGCATTTTAATTCTCACGGTGCGTCTATCCATGACCAGGACTGGAGCTGTATAGAGCAGCCTCTTCCCTAGTCATAACAACGATATACAACCTACTTCAGCCGAATTGATACCTTTCTTGTGCAGATTTTGTTTCACATCGGAATGAACATAGACTGTATCAATAGGGAACATGTGGTTTGTTTCTAACATAGTATCAAAGATGTCCTGCAGATATAATGAGAGTGCAAGAACTTCACTGTTTACAGTTTTAGTGTAGATGGTCATTTTGGGTCCCCATTTCATTATTATGTTCTAAAATCCTTTGTGTATTGTTTATACTAGTTTTGGATATTTTCATTTTACTAGATATTTACTTGTTGTTCATCTTACAGGCTGTTCCAGTACATCCAAGGTGCCAATCTGAATTTTTCCCGGATTGCAATGACAGCTCCAGTTTTGACAAGCATAGTCCGAGAAGCTGGCCCCCTACATTCATCAGCCTATTTAGTACGATTTTACTTGCCCGTAAAGTTCCAAGCTAGCCCTCCACTCCCACTACCAGAGCTGAACCTGAAACCATATTCATGGGACAGTCGTTGTATTGCTGTTAGGAAGTTCTCTGGATTTGCTAGGGATAATAACATTGTTAAAGAGGCAGAGAAACTTGGCATTAGCTTGAACAGATCTCCATGGGCAAATTCAACTTCTTCTGAGAAAAGTAATGCCTACTCGATTGCACAGTACAATTCCCCATTCCGCATTATCGGGCGTGTAAATGAGGTTTGGGTGGATATTGATGCATCTGGATTAGATGGCTGTAAATCCAGTGGATTAGCTACATACTGAACTGTGGCATTGGCAGGCATGGCTGCTCCAGTTCCCCCACCATGTGCTTGGAGCTAATGACACATAAATTTACTGTGTTTTGAAATATCTGTCTGTATGCGTCAATAAACATTTGTGCAGTAGACACGGCTCTTTTTTTTTTTGTATGTATATATTTTGGTCAAAATACTGGTCGATATTTCGGCCTGTGTGTTTTTTTTTTTTCGTTTTTTCAAATTACAAACTTATTTTTTAACCCTCAATTCAGACTAGACTATTTATAATTTATATATATATGTATTTATACATATTTTTTTGGAATTTGAAAAAGTTGAATTGTTTATTTTATTTTGTGTAGGAATTTAGAAAAATTTTAATGATGAAGTGAGATGAGATGTTTCCTAAAAATAAACGAGGCTTGAGCTGATGAGAGAGAGTTAATGAGAGAGAGACAACCCAAGGAGCAAGAGATAGGGAGAGCTGATGAGAGAGAGCTGATGAAAGAGAACATGTGCTTTTAGAGAAAAAGTCACGCTGATTGTATCTAACAAGAACTTTTTGAAAAAAAGAAGAAATTTTCTTGAGCTTAGATTGAATATTTCTAAGCTAGTAAAGAAATCTTCTCAATTAGTAAAATGCTTGGGACTTCATCTCATAATACTGAAGAATTGGTTTGAATCTCTTTCATTCCCTTGAGGCCAAATTAGGAAGAAAAACTACACCTGGTTAAAAAACTTAGTTTTTGATGAGCGTATACTGAGGAGTTTAAATGTGCCGATAGTGGAAAAGAATTTGTTGAAGGTGAAAGTGGTGCGAAGGTTAAGACTGTGTACCGGTCGAAAACTAAACCTGGATGGGAGTAGCTTTGGTAACCTAGGTCCAGCTGGGCGGGTGGTTTGCTTCGAGATTCTGGAGGTAATTTGGTTTTTGGTTTTTCAAAATTCTTTGGTACTTGTTCTAATAACAAAGCTGAGCTTCGGGCGGTTATAGAAGGAATAAAAATATGTTAACAGTTGGGGCATGTGTTCATTGACATAAGAGTGCGATTCTTTGCTGGTTGTTTCACGGATTTTGGCTAGAGAATGTACAGTGTGGTATTTTTGGGACTATTGGGATGAGTTGATGTCATTGTTGGCGGGCTTTGATTTCTCTATTAAGCATTTATTTTGAGAAGGGAACCGAGTAGTGGATTCTTTGGCTAAAGGTGGTGCGTTGGGGGAGAATAAGTTGTTCACAGATTGTTTTCATTTTCCTCAGTCGATTAAAGGGCTGTATAGATTGGATAAAATGGGCACGGCGTATGTTCGACGTAGTTGGTGAATTGTATAGCTTATACTGTTAGGGGGGTAGCTTCTTTTGTTTGGTTTTGTTTGTTACGTTTGAGGGTTTTCCTCTGCCGGGTAATAAAGTTTATGGAGGTTCCGTCCTCCTTTAAAACAAACAAACAAAAAAGAAGAAGAAAAACTACACCATTTTCTTTCTAAACAATAAAAAACTTCTTTTAGTTCTGATGTTTCGGTTGTTTTCCTCAATTAGAAGGCATGTTGGACGAATCATTAGAAATCTCACGTCAAGACTAACCTCAATAAACCATAGAGAACTTCTATTAGTGGTGATGTTTCAGTTCCTTTCCTCAGTTAAAAAGGCCTTTGAAATTGCAGATTACTAATGAGCAGGTGGGATGTTGCACAAATCATTAGAAGCTTCAAAACTATATAAGAAAGTACTTCTTTTATAAAACTAAACACATGGGGGGATTATCATCCCCTCATAGACTGCATATATGATGTCACCTAGACCTCATTGTCGGCTAGGACCTTTGTTTTAAAGGCGAACTTTTTCATTGTAGCTGTGATCAGCAATTTGGGACTTTATTCGACTTTCCTAATCTTTGTTTCACCATGAATATGATGTGCAATGCCCATATTACAAAGTGCACCAATGAGGTGACAAAAGTGAAGAAAAGCATATTGTCTAGAAAAGATATACTGGATAAGTTCTTGGTCAGTACATGCACTGAGCTTGACTGATGTTTACAGAGGTTCCAAGAACAGGCTTGCTCTAGGATGGAGGCCACAGTCTTTGAGAGTCATGCCCATCTGATCAACACCATAAACTTTTCTAGGGAAGCTTGATATCAATCTGTAGTTTCCAATACCAGCAAGGCCTAAGGAGTCTATGTATCTGTATATTGATTGGACCTTGTCTGTGCTTGCAAAGCTCTGCTCTCTTCTTTCTCCACTCGGAAACCTTATCAAAATCTGAATATGACAGGCATGGTTATACCTAATTAACGCTCTATTCAAATGAATAAATATTTTTCCAGAACAAGTATATACCTGGGTAGCTTGAGGATCATTTCCCCTATTTGCAACTTCTTTATGGTGGGTTTCTTTAGTAATGGCACCCTCCTTGACTTTACCATTCTGTTTTTTACTGTTCCTGAGGTTGTCATAACTTGCTCTAGTCGGAGCTTCTGCTGGTTTCTGAACTCTTTCTCCTGGAGGTAAGTTCTTGAGTTTTTCCTTTTCCTAAGATGGGCAACAAGGTTGGTTCACTGTCAGTTTGCTGCCTTTGAATTGTGAGTTGGACCTAACTGGATATTAAATAGATACACACCTTGTCTATCTGTAGAGATGCCATATACGCTGCGTCCTGTTCTTCTCTGAGGCGACGATCTGCTATTATCTTTTCTTCCAGCTTGGCCCTTGCACTGACAAAAGCCAAACCTTGCTCCTCCACAGTCCTCTGCAGAATCTCCACCAGTTCAGCTGGTGAAATGGGCCCTTCCATCTAAACTTGTACAGAACAGTCAGGAAGCTCAAGTATCATACCGATCATTGGAAATATTGTAATTAGAAGCGGCAGACAGGCACATAAAAATGTAAAATGTGTGTGCTACGGAAGCCATGGCACACATTCTATAGTTGACTAAGCTGAGAGATAAGAGTTCATCCCCACTATATGCTACTACTAGAGCACAGAACCAAAAAGTGATCAATAATTGATGACTGCAACTTTTCAGTTTTTATCTATTGCTATAACTACTACCAGTTATCACTAATTAAGGATTCCAGCTATTCTATTTTTATATATATTTCCATTACTACTGCTTCTCCTGGAAGGTAAAATGAGCACGCACAATCAAAAGTCTTAGATTCTGTACAGAAATGAAAAAGGGAAGTAACCCAGAATTCCAACTAACCTGTTGCAGCACTGCTATGCTATCACCAGGAGCAGGAGCTATTACAGCACAGAATGGGAAGCTGGTAGGCATCAACATTGTAGCCATTTGCAGGCCCTCTCCTCTATTTGCCAATGCTCCCCAGCAAATAAAATTAGCATCGAGAAACTGTACCACCAATTCTGAAGACAGAGTTTCTCTACAGAAAGGGGGCGTGAAAGGATGTTCTGGTGAGTGGAGATACATAAACATGAACTTGTGATCATCTTCTGCTAACTTCAGAGCTGCCATTAACCGACAAGCGTAGAAAAAGGGATGGTAGGATCCATATTGCTGCTCGAAACTGGCTAGGAATTCCCACTCTTCTGCACCGACGATGGGCTCCTCTGGATGTTGTGCTGGATGGTTCAATGGTAGATGTTGATTTCTTCTACCTACCATTGCTCTTGAAAGACCCCCTATAATGTTCCTGGGAAGGCTTACCATCCAGCGTACAATCTCATTGCAAAAAGCCTCTGCTGCTCTCCTGTTTTCCCTCACAGAGGATGACATTGTTCCCTACACACTCCCACAAAGACAGCCAAAAACTGAAAAACAAAATAAGTTATAGAGTGAATGCCTATTCTTGCTATTTGCTTTCAAGAGCGGTCTGAGATGATGCTGTGACACAGTACAGCATCTTCAAGTAATATAGGGTTATCGAAAAAGATTCGACATGGCCATCAACTTCATAACTTTCTTTTTCTTTTTATTACTTTTAGTTGTTAAAGAGGGACAGGAGCATTAAAAAAGAGCGAGAAGATGCCTCTTCTTTTTGGCTTCTACAGAGCTCAAAGAGGATGCTTTGCTTATGATGCAATCCACCCCTTAATTCTGGAAGAGACTCATGTAGTGGTTGGCCATCAATGCATGCGTGTTTAGATTATCTAGGATATGACAGCCAAAGATTTCTGTGCTTCTTAAAAATATTGTTCAAAGACATTTTGACTTGCTAACGCTCAATGCTGGGAGTAGATTTCATGAATATAAGAACAGACTCAAGCGAAGAAAGATGACAATAATACCAGGAACCGTGGCAGACGATCACACATGGACAACAGATGGGACTGTTGCCTTAGATTCTCATTCTTTGTTAAACAAGTTAGAGGCTTGTCCATGTAGAAATAATTAGTTATTCAGCAAATTAAACAAGACTATAGTGCTTTAATTACAGAGGTTTGGTACAAGAAACGGGAATGCATTTTCAATATCGAATCCAAGTTCCAAACAGCTCGAAAGATTCCTGCCAATCACATATATATCTGGCATGAAAATCTCTCAAAACGGCACATCTCGGGGTCCGGACTGCAACCTCTTACCCTTTTATGACCTATATACTACAGGTACCTAGCTAGCTAGCAGCAGTCATGATCAAGCCTGAGATATTCTTTCATAATGCGCTGTGACTTGTGATTGTATGGATGTTGGATCGTGAAATGAAGAATTTAGGGAAACCTTCAAAACAAACAAGATTCTGCTCATCAAAAAAGAAGAAGATTCTGTTCTTAATATATACAGTAAGGTGAAGAAAAAGATGGAATCACAGGCTAGGAAGGATGGGAGACCCATTATACGTATTGATCTTCATCTTTAGCGACTTTTTTTTTTTTCCCTAATCATCTTTAGCGACTTATTTCAAAGGTATCAACGTACATTAATCAACTAGCTAGCTTGGAAAAGAAGTTAAGTGAGAGCATAACTCGGTCTCTGGATGTTTTTTTAACATTTATCAACCCTCACTTTGAAAAATACTTTTAAGAAAAAGTTTGGGATTATGAAAAAGAATAATGATAGGATTACTATCCTACTACTACTCATTTACTATTCAATTTGTATTTGATTTTTTTTTAATTTTTAATTTTACTTAATGATTAAAGAAGTGAGTATTAGTAAAGTTATATATTTTTTTAATTTTTTTTCTTAATGATTAAGAATATTAAAAAAATACTTAAAAAAATGATAAAAAAAAAACTTTAAAATACACTTGGATAGTAGATGGGTAGTAATAGGGTAGTAACCCCTATCCTATCACTACCCCCTATCACTACCCTACAAAAAAAAAGCTTACCTGTTTGAATTTAGAGATAAAATAAGATAAATTAAAATATTTTATAAATAATAATGAAATGAATCACTCTCAATCCAAACTGGCCCTAAAACCAAGCTTAAAAAACCAAGAAGTATAGAAAAAGAAAACTATACTAATTGCAAGGAAAACTAAAGCTGCAAGTCTAACCGTGTGTGCAAAAGAACTTCAAAAACATCATGGGAATTAGCAAGAAAAGTGTAGAAGCCTAGCTAGCTAGCTAGCTACCATGTGTTTACAAGTAGTGTGATGGTGTTCTTGGTTTTATGCTTAGCTACCATATATGCATATGTAAAAATATTAACATCAGGCACACGGTGTGCTGCGGCTTAAAAAAAAAAAAATATCATGTGAGTGTGTTGTGGTTGTAGGCTGATATATAGAATACCTCTATGCATATATGTGTTTAACAACATGCATGCAATATGGCAAGCTAATGGCTTGAGATGATCAAGAGTAAATGATTGGGGAAAATTCCTATTTTCAGATATAAATTATGATAAAACTGCAATCTCAAATTAATAAAAAGAATTAAGCTACATGCAATTAAAAGCGCGCAAGAGGATCAGTCATCAGTTACAATTTATAAGCTCAAGAGTCAAGTCATGTGGACTGAAAAGTATATGTCCTTAATTTCTCCAAAAACAAAAATGGTGATCTTCTTGCACTAGATATATAGTCTGATTAATCCTAGCTAGACCTGCATTAATACGATATTTCTAGATGATCAGAATATATAGTTAAATATATTTAATTAGTGAGAAATAATAATATACAAAATTGTTTTAAATTATGTTCTATTTAGAGAATTTGAATCAGCTATTATTTTTATAAGGTTTTTTTTTTAAATTTTTTTTTTATAAATTGTATAAACTAAAGTTAAATTAAATTATTATTTTTTAAGTGGAAGAATAATATATAAACCTGAATGCATGGCAATTAAGACATGACTGATCATGTAGTAGTTTCACAAGAGGAAAAACACATGCTTCCAAAATTATAAATATTGTAATTGATATGTGCATGATCATGAGTACTATACATACGTACGTGTGATATTCATTAATATACTTATCATGATCTTAAAGATTCGTGCCATCGAATAGCTATATTTCTAATTTATTTATTACTTAGATTGAAGGCATGGCTAATGGTGCACGTACGTACATGACTAGTTAATATATGTGGCCTCCATGAGCACAATAAATTAATCAAGATCCGTTTTCGCAAATCATGACATGCATGCATGCCACCTTTATCTCGCAGTGATTAGACGTTTCTGTTTTTTATTATATAAGAGGAATAATGCTTGAGCTGGTCTCTGTTGGGCTCTAACATGTGTTTTATTACGTGTATTTTTAATTATTTTTTATATAGATTTTTTTAATAATTTTAAATATTTAAAAAAAATAAAAAAATATAATATTATTAAAAAATATTTTCTTAATCACGAAGTAAAATAAAAAATTATGATTAAAGAAATATTTTTTAATCATTTTTTTTTACTTTCTAATTAAGAAAGTATTTTTATTGATGTTCTAAATTTATTTTATTTTTAAAAATATTTAAAAGTGTTAAAGAAATAAGTTAAAAAAAAAAATACATGAAAATACATACAAGAGCTTTAGCAGGAGCCCTAGCGGGAGCTCTAGCATTGTCCATATAAGAGTTCAACTACATACAAATTGATGTGCTAACACATTATTTATACATTATGGCCTCGTCTGATTACACAGTTGATGAGATGAGATGTTTTATTAAAAATTGAATAAAATAATAATATTTTATTCTATTATTTGAAAAAATTGAATTGTTTATTATATTTTGTATAAGAGATTGAAAAAATTGTGATAATTATATGAAATGAGATAGTTTAACCAAACTAGTAACTTAAAAAAAGAAAAATCAAAACGCCAATCATATTTTAACATAGTTGATAGGAAAAACTTCTATATCAGTAATGCGTTGGACATGTAAAAAATTAAACTTATAAATAGATTTTCTTTTATATATATTTATTCTAATTTTTTTATAGGATGATCTTTGTATTTCGTAGGAAATATTGTTTGTGGCTCGTAGAAAAATGGTGGTGTGCGCTGGGGGGCAAATGTAACAGACCCAAGATGTACCAGGCCCAGTCTACAACAAAACTCCATAGCAAATAACAGGGAAAACCGAAAAAGCAAGACAGTGATAGGAAAGAAAGCGAAAGCTGAGGAAGGGCCAGGCAAGGGGTGAGGACTGAGGAGACATAAACCTGTCATTTCTCACTACTCCAAAGGTCATCAAGAAAAGGGACATAATCGAATCAAAAGAGGGAGATAATCATCTTCAACCTGGGGAGAAGAGACTCCATGAGAGATGGAAAACTCCTACGTTGTGATCTTCTCTAGGCAAAAGGGTTCACCGTCCTCATTATACAAGAGACTGTAAAATATTTCGATTATAGTAGACTTGCCCACTAAATAATTTGTGGACATAAAATCACGTAAATTTGCTTGTCTTCTTCTTTATTTCTATTTTTTGTATATATTTTTTATTAACTGTTATTGATGTACATACAAGTGCCGTACCACCTGCGAAACGGTCCCGTTTCATCGTGGGCCGAAAATCTTTTTCCCGTTGTGATATCTTTGACAATAACATTGTGCTTGTTTAGTTGTTTAGCTGACAAAATCTTAAGCATTTCGAAAATAACAAATTTAATTAATTAATATTGAGTAATTCTATATATGATCGTAAAATACGTAAATGTCGTGTAATTATTTTGAAAAAGAATGCACTATTAAAAAATTATTATTTTTTTCATGTTAGTATCATGTTTTATTTAATTATTTCAAAACGACTACGCGACGATTATACAATTCACAGGTGCAAATATATTTTTTCATTAATATTATCATTACTATGAATTAATCAGCCTAAGAAATCTAAACGACCTACCAATATTAATTTTTGCCAAGTTGCATCTTTACTCCTATTCCACTTAAATAATGGAGTCATCACTAAACGAATTACCGTTTTGGCATGCAGTGCCAGAGGATGCAACTCCGACTTTTCGTGTGTGTGGAGCAGGGAAAGTAGTCCTGGTTTATATTCCTTCAACCCGCAAGCACAGTACTGGGCCTTTTGGCAGACTGTAGAGGAAGTTTCTTTGCCATTTCTTTAGAGCAGAATGGCACACATCTGAGTATGACCATGTTCGAAGCTTCCCTCAAAGATAAAAGTACAAAAATACGAACAGACCCAGAACCCAGAATTTAGGAATTTTCTCCAGCATTATTAATTGCCATCAGATGCCTTTGGATTACCCAAACATTGTCTACAATTTGAATAAAGATAAACACAAAGCTGTGGAACTAACAATATTAAATGCTGTATTGATATTTTTTCGAATTGTAGAAAGTATTTGAGTAAAAAAATCCTAAAAAATCTTGATCTCGTGGGAATTAAACAAACTAAATAGAAGGATATCAAACTTTTGTGGCAATTAATGTTGGTGCTCATGTGATGTGGAAGTGTACCAAATGCAAGTTGATTCTAGCTAGCTAGCTTGAGAGTCTTGGAGGGTGTCGAAGAGATGGTTTTTTCAAAGGCAAAAGGGTTTTCAGCTTTTCTTTCATATGTATGAGATCATGATCCATCACCATCTTCAAAAGGGTCACATTATTTTTAAATCAGAAAGAAAGATAGATAGCTTCACATGGAATCCACATCCATATGTATGAGATCATGATCCATCACCATCTTTAAAGTTTAAAAATGGGCACTTAATATATATGCTTAATTGGCTAAAATAACAAGCAATATCATCTTAATTGGTTGATCTAGTGTTGCATGCAGCTTGTAGTTGTACCTAATTAACGTCATTGCCATGTTGGACTATAATGGCATGGGCTGTCTCATGATCACTCTCAGTTTTAGAATCTTTTTGTATTTCAACTTATGTTTCTTTTCTCTCTTTGTTTTTCCAGTCCAAACGATGACTAACCTGCTCATCGAATGGAACTGGATTCATATTGCAGTACTTCCAGCTTTATGTCATGCTTCTGTTTGGGTTGTTTTCCTTTGCAACCTAAACAAGTACAGCTTCTTAATTCTCAAACTGTTTGAAATTATCACTTCATGACGGGAAGAAGTAGATTTTAATAATTTATATTTGTTTTAACACTCTCTTCACGTGTGGGCTAAACTTCTATATATATTATGTGAAATTATCACTAATCCAAAAAACTTTAGCCGATGAGAAAAGATAGATTTAATAATTTATATTTGTCTTAAGATACTGAAGAGTCGCATCTGCTGTACTTGCGATTAACAAGTAAAACTTAAGATAGAAAAACAATATTTATCATTTCAAATACGTCTAATAAACTAAAACTGAAAAGTATCCGGAGCCTTTGATTATTGTTCTTCATTCATTTAGGATGATTGATCTGTGCCACCAATAAATTATCAAATCAGCTGTTATAAGGTCTGCGACTCCTTTATATATTAAAACTTCATTATTTCTCTACATATTATACATGTTTTTCAAAACTTCATTACTTCCAACAGTAAATATTGACATAGATCTAGGTTAGATTCAAATTATATGGATAATATATTTGTTCTTGCAGAACCACTTTAGAAAGGGGCACGATTCCAGTACTGAAAGAAACTTAATTAATACTCTCATTGCCAGTTGTTAATGGAGAGAGTGACAGACTGTGGACCCAAATCAATATTCCCAACAGTATTCCTTTCATTTGCAGCTAGCAGAGGTGGTTGAGAGTGTAAGTGGGACTTTGTGAAAAGAAGGGAGAATTAAAGAATGGTAGACATAGATTAGGAGCATTTGGAAGTGGCAAGCACCATTGCCCAGAACACAGAAAGCTGACCAGGTTTTGGGCCCATACCTTTTCTATTATACCATCAACTAATACCCAGCAGAATAATTAATAGTCTTCCACATATGAACATATTGTGACTTTAAAAACCATTGGGAACAATCTTACCTGGATTTTTAGTTTGCATTAATGACAAAGAAAATAATCAATCCTAACTGTAATTACAGTGCAAATAATCAATCTAAAATTAATTTGCGCATTCGGTGGTGCAATAGGCCGTTACAAACTTCATGTTTGGTAGCATTCCTCTAGTTATTATTCCTTCTAATTTTCTGTTAATTGAAAGTGGGAAGGACCATTCCTAGACTTGTTTGTTTTATTACTATATTTCTCTCTAATGCAAGCTTGATTAGAAGAAAAAAAAAACGAAAAAAAGGAAAAAGAAAAAGGAGATTGTCCCTAACTGGGTATTTTTTCAAGAATTTCATACAGCAAACGGATTGTTATGATCCACCTGCTGTGGCTTGAGCACAGTAGAAAAGACTGAACTAAAACTGACTGTGCTGGAGGCAGCCACCAAAGAGATCTAAATACCAGTCCTCTAGATCATGGAGATAACGAAACCAGAAGTTTCCAGCAAAAGAGGACATGTCTCTCTGAAAATAACATAAAACTGTTGGTAGATAAAATGGTCGGTGGAGATTTGGTAATCTAGCTACAACTTTCTTCATGCTCTCTCCCTTGGTTTTGGTAATTTATTTCTTCCATGCGATGAATAATTTGGGTAGATTGTAACTTCCACCTTCTAAGGAAGTAGGGACTACAGATGTTGAATTTCCTTAGTGGAGATGTCAGAAGGGTCCCCCGTTTGCCTGTTAGAAATAAATGCCTTGTTCAGTCACCTCTTGAGTACGTGGGTTTGCCTTCTCAAAACCCTCACTTTTCAAAAAGTAATGCACGACAATACTGATAGTTTGGAAACATGAGGCTCTCATCAAATCTGGTTACAATGCGGTAAATAAGCAATCAAAATGAAAATGCTACCATTTTTTCTGTATTTGTTCCTTTCTTTTTCTTTTTATTTATTTTTATGATATTTTAGATTATCTTTTATATATATATATATTTGAAATACAAATGAATAAACTCACATCGTATTAATGATGCTGACAACAATAACATCCAGTACTAAGTCGACTGGTGGAACTAGGTCCCCACAGCATTATTAATTTCCTGTGTAAATTTGCTACACCTCCTATAATTATTTGTCACTTGTTTCGAGTAAAACTATGATTAAACTGGTGAGAAAAATGAGGAGAAATCAGTTGTGCCAGCCAGGTTTTCAAATGATGGTAAATGAAGGGATATCATCATTTTGCCAAAAACAAATTCGTTCTGTGTGCTTGCTGAAAGAAAGTAAAAAAGAACATGTTATTTTCAGTTCATTGATGTTCTGCATACTATTGAGGCTACCGAAATGGAAGACGCCGGTCGGTTTGTTTTATGAGATAAATTAAAATTAAAAGTTAAATAAAATATTATTAAAATATATTTTTTTAATATTATTTTTATTTTAAAATTTAAAAAAATTAAATTATTTATATTATTTTATATAAAAATTTAAAAAAATTATAATGATTAAATGATATGAAATAAGAGGAGTTGAACTATTTCTTACTGATAATGAAAAGAAATTACACCAATTTAAAAACAGAGGAACTTATTCATCATCATGGTTTAGGTTTATCTGATATGATTAGAATGGCCCACCAATTGTTCAAAGTATGCTCTACTTTTACTCCATACTCCATACTCAATACGCTGTCACAGGACCATGATACCATTCATCTTGAGTGCAATTTTACAGAACAAACATAGAAAAAAAGAAGCACCTTAACCCAAGTGCCCCCAACCCCTCCTCTACCCCCACCCCCCAAAAAAGGAAGTACTTCAGTGTGACACCAGAAAGGATCCTGTAACAGAACAAATTGGTAAACTAGACGTATCTGGAAACCTGCAATGAAGTTAATAGCAAAATAGGAAATATTTGTTATTAATAACTTATGTGAAATTAAAAAATAAAAAATAAAAAATAAAAAATAAAAAAGAACAGTGAAGGAAATATAAGAAAAAGGACAAAATGGTAACCCAGAATGAAGTGTGATATTGCACTCATTGGCCTGATTAATTCTAGCAATACAGTTCATACCCCAGTCTTCCTATTCTTTCCTTTTTCTCCTCTCGGGCTTTGTATCACCAAGACTGAAGGACAAGGACACCCCCCCTGTCTCTCTCTCTCTCTCAGGTTTGGAAAGTTAAAAAACTCTTTTGACCACAGGTCGTTCTCGCTCTCTCTCTCTCTCTCTCTCTGTCTCTAGGTTTGGAAAGTTAAAAAACTCTCTTGACCACATTCTGTTATGGGTTAGACTTCGAAAAGTACAACCCCACCAAGTTGGTTTTTTTTTTTTTTTTAAATATGGTCGTGCTTGAAATTTCTCGGGTGTCAGAACACAAAACCAAGACACCAGTGTCTTTCTCTCTGAGAGAGAGAGAGAGACTGCTTGTTTATAATTTATATCTTGTAAATGAGCAAGTGAGCACAAAGTTGGGTTTTTCTTTGAATGGTTCATCTGTTTTGTATGGACATGAGGAAGAGAGATTCGATTCTGTGGACAAAACAGAGGAATGAACCGTGTTCTACAATTCAGCACATAACAGGACAACAACAATGCATACAAGCACAAATTGTTGCACCATTACAAACAACAGCACCCGCTCATTCCTCAAGACTAGCTTCACCTGTTTCCCACAACACTCCCTCAATCATTCCCATGCTTCTTGTTGCTTTCCTTCTTGTAGCCTCCTTACTTAGTCCTGTCCAGTCACTCCCCATTGTATCAGATTCTGGCCACTTGCTGCCGGCCAACCAAACTTTTCACCCGGGTTCAGAGTTGAACAAGCTGAAGAGGATCAGAGCTTATCTGAGGAAGATCAACAAACCTGCTGTGAAGACAATTCAGGCATATACCTTTGTGTTTCTCAGTGCTCTCTTCATGAATTATGTGTGTGTGTGTGTGTGTATATATATATATATATATTTATTGTGGTCGTGGCTTATTAATCTGGGTTCTTGTTCTTTTGCTGCAGAGCCCTGATGGTGATATAATAGACTGCGTGCTATCTCATCTCCAGCCTGCTTTTGACCATCCTAAGCTCAAAGGACATAAACCATTGGTAATTTCACTCTTTCTTTCCCTCTTTTATCAAGATTTTTTAAACTTAGACAAGAAAGAAAAAGAACATGCTTTGTTATTTTAAAATTGTAAACTTTCATTTTTACATTTTCGACTAAGCAGAGAGGTTTCTTCTTTTGATTATTAAAGATAATTGAGATGATAAAAGGCTTCAGCTCTACAGGATCCACCTGAAAGGCCAAAGGGCAATGACACTACAGATACAGTGGCAGAGAGCCTGCAGCTATGGACAGAATCTGGTGAATCATGCCCAGAGGGAACTATTCCAATTAGAAGAAACGCAGAAAAAGATATTTTGAGAGCAAGTTCTCTTAGGAGATATGGAAGAAAACCAGCAAGACATGTGAGAAGAGACTCTACAGGCAGTGGTCATGAGGTTAGAATCCTAAAGAAAATTAGTTTACACACAAGCATAGAGAAAAGAACACCAAAAGGGTGAATGAAAATGGAAACTGGATTCCGAAAATCTGTCCTGGGAAGTAGTTTTCATTACCACTTCAGCAAAATTCTTCTAAATTTCATTTTTCGTTGTCATCATTTGAAAGGTAAATCTGTTCTGTCATTTCCGTTCTCTCTCTGATTCCTAGAATCACGGCACCAAAAGAGCTAATTTCCAGCAAAAGGGCCAATTTTCTTTTCTACACTTTTGTCCCAATCAAAATCTCATTATGGAAAATAAGAGTAAGGAGAAGGATTAAAGGCACCTTAATTTCTAAAAATCGACTTTGAGTTACAGAGTACTCTGAATTATATAATATTAGATCCATATATTATAGGAATGCAACTGAGATCCTATCCAGGCTTTCTGATTCCTCAGTGCTAGTACAGGACATTCCGTTCAAAGCAAGATGAATATAAATTTATTCACTCATGCAGTCCATATTGTGCACAAATATCTCTATGTTGCATGTCTGTATGCTTCAGTATTCGACTGATACGTATGTTATTGCAGCATGCAGTTCTATTTGCAAATGGAGATCGCTTTTATGGAGCAAAGGCCAGCATGAACGTGTGGGCGCCCCGGGTGACTGATCAATATGAATTCAGCTTGTCACAAATTTGGGTCATTTCTGGTTCGTTTGGCCATGATCTAAATACCATTGAAGCTGGTTGGCAGGCAAGTCTCTCTCTCTCTCTGTGTATGAATGTATTTACTAACTGCCAAGCTCTTGCATACATTATATGCACATGATGTTAATGTTTTGATGAGAAAACCTGCCACGTCAATTAACATAAGAAATTATTAATGTTTTGAATTATAACCGTAATGGGTTTAATAGTAAGTGGTGTGTTCAAACATTAAACTGATGAGATTGGACCCAATACACGTACCCATCTAAGGTCAACAAGTCCCTAAACTTTCCTACATCTAATAGGATATTGCAACCCTATACTCTTCAGGTTAGCCCTGAGCTATATGGAGACAACAATCCAAGGTTCTTCACTTATTGGACAGTAAGTACTCCAACAACAGAATACTAGTGCTACTTTTTCTTTTAAGAACAAAGAATATTTGTGCTAATTGACATTTAAATCAAACCACAGACCGATGCATACAGAACAACTGGATGTTACAACTTACTGTGCTCAGGCTTCATCCAAACCAACAACAGGGTTGCTATAGGAGCAGCAATCTCTCCAAGGTCCTCCTACAAGGGTAGACAATTCGATATTGGCCTAATGGTTTGGAAGGTAAAGTTCTTAGTTCACACTAAATTAGTTAATAAAGAATAGAATTAATTCAAAATAATGAAAAATCTATTGCTTATTTTTGGCTCTGTTATTTCTACTTGGTAAACCTCATGGTTTTTTTTTTTTTTTTGATAAAACCCTGGGGAAGAATATTTTGATCCAATATTTCATAACCGACACATCTTGCTAGTCACTTATGATTAATTAACTGAGAAGCAAAGTGTCTTTATTGACATCATTCTGTCTGATTTTTGCCACTATTTTTATTATTAGAAACCTAAGATTCTCTTCTTTTTCCTTTAAAAAATGCTTCCTGTTGCTTGAACTTTTCTTCTTTCTCTTTAGTGAGGTCCTATCTATCTATCTATCTATAGATATATTATGTAGGTTACAATTCCTCCAGCTTTTGGGATTGACAAGTCAAAAGCACAGTTTTCATTTTGCATTTTTCTCTAACTTTTACTCGCATTAATGATTGTGGTTCCTTTTCCTTCCTATGTAATTAGTACTAGATAATAAGTTAATTAGATCTACAGGGAAGAACTCATCATGTTTTCCACTAGAAGTCAAAGACATTAAATGACCTAAGAATACCAGTGCAATCAATGCATATGACCTACAATCTATCAAAAAGTTGCTAAAACAAAGTTGTTTGATTTCTTCTAGGATCCCAAGCATGGGCATTGGTGGCTGGAATTTGGATCCGGTCTACTTGTAGGATATTGGCCAGCATTCCTGTTCAGTCACTTGAGAAATCATGCCAGCATGGTACAATTTGGAGGAGAGATTGTAAATTCTCGATCATCAGGTTTTCACACATCTACTCAAATGGGTAGCGGCCATTTTGCAGAAGAAGGATTTGGAAAAGCATCATATTTCAGAAACTTGCAAGTGGTTGACTGGGATAATAACTTGCTTCCTCTATCAAACCTTCATCTCTTGGCTGATCATCCAAGCTGTTATAATATAAGGAAAGGGAGAAATATTGCATGGGGAACGCACTTTTATTATGGGGGTCCTGGAAGAAATGTAAGATGCCCATGAAGAAATTGGCACAGGATAGAGAGAGTAGCCTTATATTTTTCTGCATTTCTGTTTTATTTTTTTCGTGTTGGTTTGGGGTTTCAATTTGCGTTTTAGGCCTTAATTAACATGGTTTGGGAGTGATAAAAATTCTCACAAAATTTCATTTTTACTGACGGATCACCGATTATTCGTCCCACGTTTGGGATTATGTAAATTTGTGGAAATACAAACTGTACTGTCAACAACATTGAGTTGTGTTCTGTGTTCATTTGATCCTTTTCTTCCAACTCTTTACATTAGTAAAGGGAAAAAGAAATCAATATTAAAAGTAGAAAATCATGGTTTAAAACTGTTGGGTTGCGAACTCCTGAAATGTGCATCGGTCTTGAAAAAAGGGAAATGATTTATAGAGTCTAGGTGTGTAAGTATTACGCACTATCTTTGAAAAAACTAAGTAAATTAGAGATTCATATAAAAAACCTCACTTTTTAATGGCATTTTTCACTTCTTTTCAAAGAAAATATGCGAAATTTACGCACTCCACTATTATGTTAAACTACACTGGATCTTTCCATTCAAAAGAAAAATAACTCATACAGCTTCACAAATCTGTATTCTTATTGGTAACACGCCCTTCAAAGATGAAGCCAATTCTGAACGTGTCTGACTGATATATATATATTTAATATTTATTCCTTAAGAGTATCCCAACTTGCACCCCAGCTTTCAAAAAATAGTAATCAAGAACAGTAATGTATGTATCTGAGTGACCAAACAAAAGCATTAAAAAAGGAACTTGGATACTGAAATACAATCAAACCAGTCCTAATTAACTAATCAAGTGTTTTCCCCGGGACCAAGCTTGTGCTTTCCAGCATTGACTTGGAGATGAGAATTCATTGAATACTAATGGGAAACATAATTTACAATATTATTTGTCCTTTACATCTTCTCAAAAAAATAAAAGAAAAAAAAACCTAGGCCATCCCCCTTTGAGCCAGCTCATGTTCTAAACCACTTAAACCCATCTCAGCTTATCCTTGGATCATCATCTCCAGCTGACAAAAGTTCTTTAAAAAAACAAATGCAGATTTAGCATAAGAGTAGCATAATATAATAAAGAAGAATCATGGGGCATTTTCACCATGGTCATTGATGGAAGACCAGTGGTCCTGATCTCTATACTTAAAATTCTAGGAAGTATAAAATGAAGGCAAAAGCGACCTCGACTCCAATTCCCAACCACCACTGCACCACCATGATGAGAGCCAAGACCCAGAAGATGAAGACTTAAGGGAGCAGTAACCTAGTCCAGAAGGGTTATTGCAGAAGAGTCCATTATGCTGACGCAGGGAATGTTTGGTAAAGGCTATTTAAGTTGGCAGTCAGCTTTAAAGATACCAATACTGACACCTGCACCCAGACATTGTAGGGCAACCAGGAAAAAGCAAAAGGTATAAAAAAGAAGGCTGTTTTCTTTTGTGTGGTGTGGGTGGGGAAGGGGGAGGTAGGTTCCAATTTGAAACACCAGACAAAAAACCGTGTCTTTTTCTTGTCTTTGCTTCACCTATGTGGTAAGGCCAACTGGAGTTTTTGAGAGACTGTGATTTAAGCGGACAACCAAAATCACCACCAATAATATTTATTACGGCAACAGGTTTTGTAGGACGACAATATTGGTGACTAAGCAAACAAAACAGAGGCGTTAAAAGATCTTATTAGGTCGAATTGAGTTATAAGGTCGACGATTATTGGTTTGAAAAGTCTTGGGAAACATTGCCTTTTAAGGCGGTTGTATTATTGTGAAGCCCACACTTCTTCTCGTCATATATTCTGTAATGATTCTTCCTGGACATATTCTTCAGCATTTCATTCCAAGCTTTTGCTACCGAATGGTTCGTCAGGACGATGTTATTGGTTGAAAAGTGTCTCTCTATAATAATTTATTTTTATTTTATCATCCACAAGTCTTGGAAGGTTCCAATTTTTGCTGACTATTAAAAATAAGTTTTACTACAAATTAGCAACTGTTCACATTACACACCCCACACCTATAACTTTTCATAGGGTGTATAGGTGTTTCTCATAAGGTGTGAAAGTGTGGGATGGTGAATAGTAACTGATGAGAACAATTTTTCGTTTAAGATTGTGTTTTCTTTTTATTTATTTTTGGAGATCTGAGTGATGGATCTACCAACAGAATTGCAAAAACCTAAACATTTTTTTTTTTTTTTTTTTTGTGTAAGTCTAGCATTTCTCAACTAATATTGTTAGAATATTCATTAATGCAATACCACAACATTTCCTATATTATTAAGAACAAAGATTATGCAGAAAATAATGGAAAGAAGTGTACAAGCTTTTAGCCTCGCTGTTATTTGAGAATAAAATAATAGTTTCACAGTTACATATAATCATGAGATAAAAACAAAGGAATAAATGTATAGGTCCACGCCCAGAGCTCTGCAGTCAGTATTCTTGCTGTAAGAATGTCATCTTAGTATTTCAATACTTCATTAACCTCATAATCAACTTTTCCTGCAGTTCATAATCAGGATGAATGAGCACCACACTGAAAAGTGCACATTAATAAAGTTTTGAGAAACTGTATGGGCACAGGGCCACCTTGAAGGGGAAACATTGCGGCCAAAAATCATTTCTCATTGAACATCTAGGCACCATCCCGTTCAGAAAGCAAATCAATTTCATCACCATTAGTCCCACCAAGTTTTGCAATAGCTTTGTCAATAAATATAACCAGTTCTTCAGCTTTAAAGACCTGAGAACCATTAGTTCTTATACTATCCAAGTCCATCAAATCATCCACCAAATCTTTCCTTGTATCAATATCGCCACTCTTTAGCTTGTGTATCATCCCATATACTCTTTCCAAGCCCGTGCACAGATTAAGAAAACTGGGATCATCTAGTGTTTCCCTTATATCCAAGAAGATACCACAATTTCCATCCAGACCACCCACAGATTCGATCTCCAATACGGTCTTCCGCACAGATCTAAGGTTCATAGCTAAATGCTGAGCTACTAGGGATGAACTATGAATGGAGTTTTCGCAGTTTCTTCGTAAACAGCAGAGTTCAACCACATTCGCCAAGCAGAAGTGTGCTAAGACAAAATAGAAATCATTGAAGTTCATGCCTGTTGAAAAAGAAGTGATCAGTACAAAATACAAGATTGACATAACCCCAATAGAGCAACCTTCTCCAGATGCAATTTTTTCTATGGATTCCTCCGGATCCAACAATGCATGCATAATGGGCATGGTACTAGTTCTAAACTTAATGTGTACACTCCACAGAATATCTTTTTTTTTTTTTATAAGTAAGAAATAATATTATTGATATGAATGAAATAGGCATAGGCCATATACACAGGAAGTATACAGAAGAACACCTAAAAACATTTTAAGTACGATAAATTTAAAGACAAGAAATCATGAACATTGTCCCAGTTTAATACAATAGCTGAAAACCAAAGCATTAAGGTGTCGAGAAAGAAATTCTTCAGCTCAATTATTGAGCGTTCCTTATCTTGAAAACAGCATGCATTCCTTTCCACACATCATCTCTTCCGCAGATTGTCCGTGGTCAAGATCTTCCCAAGAGCGGTGTTCCATACAAAAAGGCTACTTTAGAGGGCACACGAGACCTCCAAATATTCTTCCAGGGGAACGGATTATGGTCCTGTGTAACCAAAATATTATAATACGCCTTAACAGTACATTTTTTGTGGTTATTAGACCTCCACTTCAAACTATCACACTGTGCCAGAGAAGTCCCTATGGAATATAATAGACTGAAAAAATCTGGGACAATAGATAGTTCCCAATCATGAAAATCCCTAATAAAGAGAATATTCTACTGATGAGAACCATGAACAAATAACCGCATATCCGCCACTGAAGCCTCCCTATAAGCTGCAATACGATAGAGGGCCGGAAAAGCCCTTTCTAATGCATGATCACCACACCACACGTCTCGCCAAAAACTGATACGATTGCCCTCACCGGCTACAAAACGAATCTGTTTTTCAAAACAAGGCCAATCCTTCCTTATAAACTTCCATAAATCCACACCATACCCCCCTCTCATTTCATTGGAACACCAGCCACCCCAAGCAGCACCATATCTAGCGTCTATAATCTCCTTCCACAATGATCCTCCCTCTGAGTGATATCTCCATAGCCATTTTCCCAATAAAGCTTTGTTAAAAGTTTTCAAATTACACACTTCCAACCCCCCATATACAACTGGGGCACATACTGTCTTCCAACTAACCAAATGAAACTTCTTCTCCACCCCCAAACCCCCCATAAGAATGCCCTAAAAAGTTTCTCGATTCTTTTCACCACCCCTGCAGGCATAGGAAACAGAGATAAGAAATATGTGGGGAGGTTAGTAAGGGTACTCTTGATAAGAGTGAGACAACCCCCTTTCGATAAATACACCCGCTTCCAGCCAGCCAATCTTTTCTCTATCTTTTCCACCACACCTTCCCATATAGCTCTAGCCTTGAAAGTTGCACCCAACGGAAGACCCAAATATTTCATTGGTAAAGAAGACACCTTACAATCCAATAATCTTGCTAAACTAAGGATATTTGAGACCGCACCCACCGGAACCATCTCGGACTTACCAAGATTCACTTTAAGCCCTGACACTGCTTCAAAGCAAAGTAGCAATGCTCGTAAGGTTTGGATCTGGCTATTATCCGCTTCACAAAAGATTAAGGTGTCATCTGCAAAAAGAAGGTGTGAAATGGTGATAGGGCCATCAAACCCACTGCCCACCTGAAAACCAGATAAGAAACCTCCACCAACAGCGGCCTGCACCATCCGACTTAAAGCCTCCATAACTATGACAAACAAAAGAGGAGAAAGAGGATCTCCCTGCCTTAAACCCTGGGAACTATAAAAAAAACCAGCCGGTGTACCATTAACTAGAACTGAGAACCTGGCAGTTGAAATACAGTGACGCATCCAGGAAATCCACCTAACCCCAAAGCCACACCTCTCAAGCAGGTATAAGAGAAATTCCCAGTTTATATGGTCCAAGCATTCATTTGCAATAAGCACTGAATCAAGAATTTGTCTCTCACGGATAAAAGCGTTCTGAGGCTTGGAGATAATATGTTCCAGCACAGGGCTTAATCTGTTGGCTAGAACATTTGAAATAATCTTATAAACACCACTAACCAGGCTTATAGGGCAGAAATCCTCAATAATCGGAAACCCATGTTTCTTAGGAATGAGAGCAATGAACGTCGCATTAAGGAATTTTTCAAACTTTTGAAAAGAGTGAAATTCACTAAAGACCTGCAAAACATCACCTTTTACTATGTTCCAACAAGTTTGAAAGAAACCCATAGAAAACCCATCCAGACCTGGTGCTTTATCTTTAGCCATCCCAAAGATAACCTTGAAGATCTCTTCTTCATCAAAAGGTCTCTCCAAAACACTCACACTCAGAGAGTCAATTGCTTCAAAAGACAAGGCATCAAGCTTCGGCCTCCAAGAAACCGTTTCTGAGAGAAGGGTCTCATAATATCGCACAATATAGTTTTCTAGCTCAGGGGGAGAAGAAAGCACCTGAGAGCCAAAAAGTAGCGACTCAATAGCGTTCTTGCGCCGATATGAATTGGCCACTTTATGAAAAAATTTTGTACACTTATCACCTTCTTTCAACCAAAGGGCTCTGGATTTTTGGCGCCATGAAATCTCTTTCGACAACAAAACCTGCTCTAAATTTGCCACAACCGTGCCCTTTCTCAATAACACATCCTCCGAATTATCTCACAATATTTCTTTGCCCTCTAACTCCTGCAATTCCTCCAACAATGTTGACTTCTAATCATCGATGTGGCCAAAAACTTCCAAGTTCCACTTCTTTAGGTCTTGTTTCAATGCCTTCAACTTGCCTGCAAGAATAAAACTAGGAGTACCAAAAAAATGATATGATGACCACCAAGAACACACCTTCTCTACAAATCCATCCGATGTTAACCACATGTTTTCAAACTTGAAGTACCGGCGACTCCTGTGAATGCCCCCACAATCTAGTAATATAGGAAAATGATCTGAGTTTATTCGGGCTAACCGTTTCTGACTGACTTCCAGATTGTAGGCTTCCCACGAAGGAGAGACGAGGAATCTGTCCAATTTTGACCACACTCGACCATTTGACCAAGTGTATTCTCCCCTACCAGGGGGAGATCCATGAGATCCAGATAAAAAATGAACTCAGAGAACTCCTCCATAGCCATAGTGTTCCAATCATGCCCTGATCGCTCGCTTGGAAAGCGAGTAATGTTAAAATCACCCCCTATGCACCACGGCACATCCCATAGTGAGTATAAGCCCGCCAACTCCTCCCACAACCTTCTCCTCTCCCTATCCACATTAGGACCATAAGAGCCTACAAATGCCCATTCCCATCTATCAGCAACATTTTTAAATAAAGTCGCAACCGAGAAATCTCCAATACACTCCTCAATCGCCTCAACCACTCTTTTATCCCACATTAATAATACTCCGCCTGAGGCTCCCCAAGAGGCTAAATAAGACCAACCCACATACGAGCACCCCCATAAACTCTGCACAATTCTTCTATCAATAAAACGCAACTTTGTTTCTTGAAAACACACCACATCACCCTTCCACATTCGCAATAAAGATTTGATACGAAAGCGTTTATTGCGATCATTGAGCCCCCGTACATTCCAAGATAAAATCTTAGGCTTCCTTTGGACATAGATTGCCCCTCCCTTTCGATCTATCCCTTCCGCCACTCCCTTCCTTTACATCATAATTGATGGAACAAGTTAGCCTTTTAAGTTCCCTATCCCGCTTTGAGGATGACTTTGAGTGGCTATCTTCAAGTGCCACCAGAAGGGCCTTGAATTGTTCTTCGTAACCTCCAAAAGAGATCCCAATAACAGCTTGTAACTTCTCTACCTTCTTAAACACCCAATTTGACGGACTACTCCCGTGTTTAGAACTGTGAGGAAGTGTACGCAAAGGGGTTAAAACAGCCCCCTCTCCACCAGCACCATTATTGTCAAACAAAGCCAATTGCAAGTTTGACTCTGAACTTGAGACACTAGTTGCAACAGATTCACTAGTTACCACAAAGGTTTCAGAAAGTCCCATCCCAGCTTCAAAATCACCTCCCACACAATCCCCCAACTTGTTCCCATAAAAAAAACCCATCTTCAGAGGAGAAAGCCTTCTCGGAGAGCCCAAATCCTTCAAAGGATTCGAAAGCACACATTCCGACGTGACAGACGGCACCAAAAAGTTAGTGGGGCCTCCGACCACCACACTCGACTGCTTCTGTGTAGATTCCGGCGACAGCGGGTCCTTCTCGGCACTACACAACCATTTCTCAGAGCACTGACAGCTCAAAACTAAAGCTCTGGAAGCTACCGATTCACTCTCCAAACCCCCAGACCTCGCCGACGAGGCTACTACCATCGGCGACAACCCTTGCTCAGACGCCAGCTTCTGTGCACCTTCCGATGAGGAGATGGGTCTCACGGGATTAGTAAAGACAGAATCCCTGAACTCTGTCGGCATGATCACCTGCATCACAGACCTCGCCGGTGAGTCCGCTACCAACGGCGTCGACCTCTGGGCCACCACCGGCAGTGGAGGTTGCGGCCCACTGGACGACGATGGAGTGACCTTGTTGGACTCCCCACGTCTCCAAACGAGATTCAGATTCTGGGCTTGGGCAAGAGGCTGGGCCTGGGTCAAAGGCTGGGCCTGGGCCAGAGGTTGTATCTGAGCCAGAGGCTGAGCCTGGGCCAGTGAATTCAAATGGGCCTGTTGCCCCATAAAGCCAAGCGAATGGGCCTGTGAACCAACCCACTGGGCCACATGAAATGGCCTTGATTGAGGCCCGTCTAACTCCAAATCCTTCCCCTTATAACCCACAACACTCAATCCACTGCAAGGGCCTATTTCCTGACCCAACTCCAGACCCCACTTCAGCCCCTCCTCCACGCACCGTTTCACAAGCCAAATTAAGTTGCAAAGTACCTACTTGTTTCTCCATATCAGACACTGTATGCAGCAGATTTTCCAAAGCCAGCCCCGACATGCACCTACCAGTGCCATCCCATTGCCTTGCTGCGCCTTCACCACTACTGTCCTTTCTGCACAATTTGGCTCTTGTGACAATGCCTCCCTGTACGAAGAGAAAACAAGGTGCCCCTGTCCTTGCCCCAGCAACGGAGAAGAAAACGGCCATGGACAACTTCCTCTATTATTCCCCCCAAAACAGAGGATGTACCAGCAAGTTCCTTCAACATACCACCAAAATTCCTCCAACCCACCCCCATTCTCCCTTCCGGTATCACTACTAAACCACGCCTCTTCTCTTGACTAAACTCCAATAAGGAGAAAAAATTCTCATACGCGTTGCGCTATCTCTGCACTACCAAGACCTGAGACCCAACTCTTCTCGTTCTAAGAAAAACAAAGGAGCCCCCAAAGGCTATACCTTCCTTCACCATGACAGACAGCCAGCCATCCCAATGCTTCTTGATCAATGATAATGTATTTCACAATGCGACAACTACTCTCCGTAATTTTCCACCATCTATCATTAACCTTCTTGAACTCAAAGCATTTTTTATCAATGATAACATTCCTAGTCAACCCCATCATGGCACAACAATTCAAAAAACGCAGAGAAAAGAGAACTAAACACCACGGAGTAATTCCACCATACACAGAAAATTACCAATGGCAAAAAGAAACAACATTTTTTCTCAAATGTACGGAGAGAAAAAGTTTAGAAAGAGATATCTGATTCTCACTCCACATAATATCTTGAGCACTCTTCTCTATATGCTGCCATTTCTTGTAATAATGATGCAAATAAATAGGGGCTCAATGGCATGCTTGATGCAAGTATATCGTGGTTGAAAATTTAATAGCCTCTTTATCAATAAACCCACTCTAATTGGTAGATAGGGCTGGGTTGAGTATGACCTACTCTGGTTCTTACTTCAGTTTATTTAACTAGCATTTCAATTCGAATGGAGCTCACTATTTCAGGTAGAATGGGCCCAAGTTGCTCTAACCCAGCCCATATATAGCATCCTCAGTTACTCAATGCAACCTCATATTGTCAACAGTCCTATTGGAGCCGGTCTAGGGACACTCGTAAAGAAGACCACCTTAAGAACCTTATCAGGAAACCAAGAGAAATCTTAAATTACACCAAATAAAATTAAAAAAAAAAAAAAAAAAACTATAACCAGATTCAAGGAGCTTGCTGGACTGCCCTGTTTGTAAAATCAATATGGAGATTCAGATTCAAGCCCTTAGGTTTTTCTCCAGCAGTCAACACCAGATGACCATGGAATAATATGTAAAGGCTTTCCGGTGGTTTGGCATGATTTGACTACATTTTCTTTCTCATGAATTTTCCACCAAAGGTATCTTGTTTTAACATGGTAAACTGTATAGAGTATGTTACAACTCTATATCTCAACAATATTTTGATCATAACTTACCGATCCTTTTGAAACCAGAAAAATTATAATAACTTAGTTATCATGGTTTCTTATGTACCATAAAAAAAAATATAAAAGAAGCACCAATTGCTGCATCATTAGTTCAAGATCTTCCTGTATGTTACAACTTTAGTTCAAGGAAGTTTTGATTTTGAGTACAAGTCAGGCTTCCCTTCAAAACATTATCTGATAGCGTTGACTAGCATATTGTATGTGTACAGTTAAACAAATGCACCCAATGTTAATCCATCTATCTGTACTGAATTAAAAAAAATATCCAGTATTCAAATGGCACCTGTGTTGGCCGCAAGATTGCGCTGGCAGAGACCTTCAAAATCATCACATATGTCCCGGATGTCTTCTATATACTCCTTAGCCTCATCGTAGTCCCTCAAAAGTAAATTCCACTGAAAGGATGATTAATTTATCAACACAAACTTGAATCCAATTAGAATAGGCCCTAATGTAGAGTTTATTACATGAATTTAGTACATACTTACCACCCAAGACAGGTTATAGGCGTTGAACCAGTTGTGGTTTATTGATATTGTATCTTCCTGAAAACAACCCCAAACCCGTACGATTCTTTATAAGTATAGCCCCATATCTTTTTCTCTCTCTCATCACATCAATCAGTAAAGAAAAAAGTCCCATTTCTAGAATTATAGCCTATAGGAGTGAATGCATTCAGTTTCCATGACCAGAACTACGGGTAACTTCAGAACTTCATATCATACTTAATGTCTTACCATAATTTCCAAAACAGGATCCAGATACTGAGATAAAAAAAAATGAAAACACAACTTGCAGAAAATTGCAGTCATTCATCAATTATGATATGAAGTTTCTTGAGAATCAGCATGAACTAGCGACTTAAATAATACAGCTTATTTAACTCGTAAATATGAAAGGAAGAAAGGTAACAACTTGTTCTTTCATTGGGAGTGGGGAAACAAATACCACGAATATGGAAAATAGTTAACTTGGACAACCCTTTAAAACTAATTGCATGTTCGCGAAAGATCGAGATGATAAACTAGAAAAGCACAAAGAAAATTATCGAAAATTTTTATGACCAAGAAAAGGGAAAAAAGACTAAGATACCAGATTATGGACTTGATGGTACCATCCACTGGGTACAAAGATGATTTCATTTTGTTCTTGAGTGCACTCCAACCAGATAGCCTGCACAAGGAACATACAACCCATAACCACAAGCAAAAGACTAAGGGCTCGTTTGGAAACATGGAATAAATTAGATTATCTGTGAATAGTAGTTAAATGGTTTGGGTTAAGATGTTTTATTGGGTTTTGGAAAAGAGAGAAAAAAGTTGAATAAAAATATTATAAAGTTAAAAAATTGTTTGAATATTATTTTTGTTTTGAAATTTGAAAAAATTGTATTTTTTTTGTGTTGTTTGGAAGTTTGGAAAATTTGTAATGATTAGGTAATGATTAGATGAAAAAGTAGAAGATTTGAAATTGAAAAGTGTTCAGTGTTTGAGTAATATTTGGGAAGGAAATATCTAAGAATATCTGGTTACCCAAACTAGCCCTAAGAGAACTTAAAGTTAATAGAAGAACTAGCAAGTTACCTCCTTAAAACCAGGAAATTCTTTTTCGCTGACATCATCAAAGATGTTATAAACAGACCCTTTCATGTTCCTGAATAGAAGTTGAAAAGGTATTTAAAGTTAACAAGGCCAAAAGACGTATCAGTAGAAACTGTTTGTCACAAACAAGTAAATACTGCTTTTGTTATCATAATGTATAACTACACATAATAAATGGCAAATCAACTATCCTATTGAAGTTGACATAACATTAGCAAGAATATTAGATGGACCCACATTCAAATGACCTGATTCTTTCCTCTTCCCAAATCATTTTACACAATCCATCGTAAGTGTGATTTGTCAACAGGAGCAGTCCAGTATAACTCGATACATTCTTCAAGAAAACATAAAACTTTGAAAAGGCTTACTCAATATCCCATCATAAACTGTTGGGTAGGACTCGTATATGATTCCAAGTTTTGATTTCTTTTTTTTTTTTTCAGAAGAGGACGGTACCCCAATTTTATTAAAAGCCCTCACTTATGGCGGAGGAAAACCGTAGTAACAAAATTCCAAGTTTTGATATACAGAAGTTTTTTTTTTATATAAGTAAAATACAGAAGGTTATCAACCTTATGCATTGCAAAAGAGAAACAATTGCTTCTTTTTGTTCTTTATTTTTCTCCCTAGGGATAGTAAGCATGCTCAGATCAATTGCGGACACTAAATAAAATAGAATGTATGCTTGGAATAGCCACCCATAAAAGGAAGTCCAAAGATTCTGAGACATGAATGAAGAAACTTCAGTAGTTCTATCACTCTGTATTATGTTTTCGGTGCTTTAATTATCAACCAGACTAGATGCAAGGTCCAAAAATCAGACAGTTGCCCAAAGAAAATGTTGTAAAGGCACATTATTGTAAAAGAATAGACAAAGCTAACAATGAGGTTATCAATTGAGACTGATACCACAAGAAAGTGCATAAGCATCTAAGCTTGCTATCACAGTTAATTACTACATTAAAATGGATAACTTCCAACGTCTGTATGATTGAAAATCCAAATAGTGTAGATGAATATCTCCAGTTGCCTCCTTTCATCTTGAGTATATCTGATTTGATCTACATAAAGCACTAGAAATTGTATTCACACCTGTCAAACACACGATTGCACTGAGAAGGAGAGAGAAAAAGCCATTGTTTCCTCCCACATACATTTGCTGACCAACTATATGACCTGAAAACATCAGCATGAAGAGGAGTCCAAGACCCTGCATGAAAAATTAAAAATAACGCAACTGCTCTTGGGATACACTTTTAACCAATTGAGAGGACACAAAAATCTCTTTGTTGAAAGGAACCTAAAGCTTCCTTCCCTCCCCCTTAAAAATAGTAAAATATAAATTACATAATATGGGTGTCTATCAAGGATGAGAAATTTGTTTCATTAGTGCTCGAACCTTTTGCTCCCATGTAAACAAAACGATAGTCAGAGCAACCTATTTCATTATTCGCTTGATAAGTGTCAGGATCCTTATGCATACGATAATTGTCGAGATACAGGTTGAGCCAATCATCACAGAAAAACAATGGAGTTGTGTACGCTAAATATTCTGGGTACTCCTGAGCATCATATTAAAGAGGATAAAGGTAACAACAAATCAGACTACTGAGCTAATAATAATGAAATATAATTCCTTAGATGCAACAAACTACCACAGTCAAATTGACACTGCCCCGCCAAACCACACTGGTGAAATTAAAAATGACTACTAAGGAACAAAAGCATGCCTAAAGGGTTTGACTAATAATTTAATGCTAGCTTATGAGTGGCCACTTGGCAACCAAGTCATGTAGTGATTAAACACTGATGCAACTAATTTATCATGTGAATAGAAGTTTTATCAAACAAAATTGTGATGGTCTGATATCTCACTACTTTTTTTAGATAAGTCACTGATATCTTATTACTATTAGGGAGAAAATCTTCTATGTGAGTATAAAGTAAGCAGAAGAATTGACTGAAATAAATTTTTATCACACATTCACAAAATGCCAATCCTTTAAATATAGCACAGAATGGTCCTTACTGAAATTTGTTACGTGCCAAAGTAACAAGTTCGATTCAGTATAATTTGATTTATCAACAAAGAAAAAAAAATGAGTTATTTTATTAATATATGATACCAAAAAGGTTAGGAGTATTAAATCTTTTCTTATTTGATAAGTAAGAAAAGAAATTTATTATTATGAATGAAATAGGTGAAGCCCATGTACGCAGGGAGTATACAAAAGAAACACCTAAATGCACTCTAGGAACCTGAAAACAAAAACAGAAAATCATGAACACTAGTTCCATTAAGCATCGATAAATACACAATTTATAGAAACTAAATTACAAGAGAAAGATAAAACATTTCCTTAACTCTCCCTGAGAAGCAAGATGAAGAATACTTTGAATCTTTTACATAATCCTATTGTTTAAATTCTATACTTCACAGATGACTGTTATCAGAGAAAAATATGATTCAGAGCATTAATCTCCAGCAAATTTGCTGGAGATTTAATACATAGGAGCGTAGCCATATAATGCTAGCCACTTCTATTATCGGATAAAAAGACAGTAATTTATGAAAACTAGTTCATAAACCCTATCTAAAAGAGGCATATAAAGTTTTTCCTTGTTATTATATGTATTCGATACTTTAAGACATTTTCTAGGAATGCAAATTTTTGTGAGCTTCTAGGAATACAAACAAATGATCACACGCTTTCTTTATAATAGTGAAAAGTAAGAAGTATGTCACAAGGGTTTAAAAAGACCCAACAATAAAGAAAACTAGTGCATAAAGTCTATGCAAAGGAGGTTTAGAAAGTTTTCATATTATTTGCACTAATACTTTAATCCTTGCCAAGGGCGTATGCACCGCCGGGATTAGTCGGGACTTTGTTCTCGGACACCAAGTGCCGATAAAAAAAAATTGTACTAATACTTTAATACCTTTTCTAGGCATACAAATGATTGAATGCTTTCTTTATAATAGTGAAAAAAGAAAGAAGTGTGTCACAAGCTAGAATTATATAGCTGTCTCTAGGAAATTAATGCAGGGCCACTTCGCAACCAAGTCACGTATTGATTAAATACTAATGCAGCTAATTTACCATGTGAATTGAAGTTTTATGAAACCAAGTCACAATGGACTGATTCTTACAACTTGTAAAAAGAAATCTTTCACATAATTGTAAAGTAGGAGAAAATTTGACTGAAACAAACTTCTCTCACACCTTCACAAAATGCCAATCCTTTAAATAAAGCACATGATCACCATAACTGAGATTTGTTGAAGCACTACTCTGCTCTTCCATAGAATTCTCCAGCCAGCGGTCAACAAACTCGGAAACAGACATCTCCACTCTCTTCTGATCTGTGAATTCTTTTGTACCACAGTCTGCAACCTTTAAGTGCCAAACAAGTTTAATTCAGAATGATTTAATTCATCAAAGAAGAAACTTAATATGTGGTAGATATTCTATTTATATGTGATATCAAACAAGTTAGTAGCATAATATTTAATCACTGAATTAATTGTCGATGAATGCGCAAATTTTTAGACAGATCACATTTCAGACTTGAAGATACAATTTCATAAACTTCCTATACAATTTAAAAAGAGCTAATATTGGACAAAGTTAAATCCTTTCCTTAATTCTTCCTAAGAACCAAATCAGAGATTACTTTCCTCCATCTTATCCATATTCTTATTGCTCAAATTGTATATATTTTCACAGATGGCTGTAATCAAAATAACATATGTTTAGCATTGTCTCTTATTAATGGTGTCCCAGCACACAGACAAGCATCTCTTACGCTTCCTCAATTGAAGGTTTCTTATGTATTATGGTCATGCCAGAAGTTCAAATGTATTCATGTCGCATTAGCAGGACCAAAAAAAAAATCAAACCCCCATGATATTTTCCAACTTAACAGTATGTATGGTATAAACAAAAGGAATAGAAGTGGAAGATTGAACTCCAAACAGACCCTTAAGGCAAATCAAAAGTGACAAATACATCCATCATGCTGCTGACTCCATTCCCTTTTTGTGGATAGGTGAACTAAAATTTAATTGAATCAAATGAATAGGCGGAGCCCAATTACGCAGGAACCAGACACTGAATTCTTACAGTGGCATAACATTAAATACCAATGAGTACCAATCCCCCCACCCCCCCACCCCCGCCAGGCGGGGGGCGGAAAAAAACTTGTACAAGTAATCAGCTATGAACAATAAGTGGTACCTGAACCCTGGAATTGCCAAAATGAGTTGAGAAGAATTGGAGATTGGGCTTTCCATTATCGAAGACCCAATCTTTACAAGCTTTCCAATCATCCATAAGACCCATCATCACCACTGGCTGGTTCTTTTCCATGTATTTCAGCACAAACTCACTATAACTCAGTTCTTTCGCATTCACCTTCTCTATGTTACCCCCAATTCTGATACCCATTTTTCTGGCTAAGCTCGAAGCTATTTACAAATTGATTTGCGAATTTCTGATGGTTTTTATCACAGTTCTGAACATGCACAGTGATAGACCGAAGTGGGCTTGTGGGCTCCGTTCTGTTGGGCTTGTTGGCTTGTGGTCGCTTATTTTATTTATTTACATGTGAGTGTTGATGACATGATGTTAGTGTTGATTTGGACCATGGCTCATTTATAGTTGTTAGAATTATATGAACTGTTTTTTATCTTCCTATTTGGTTAAGTTGGCCTCGGGCCCATTAGTTAGTAGGAGCAAGTCAGTATTTGCAGTTGTGTTGGACTTACTTGAAAAACATCCAGAAGCTTAATACACATATTTTCTATTATTCTCTATTCTTTTCTTGGAGGTTAGGTCAACCTCAAATCTAATCAATTTTTTTGCACTTTCTTTCGCATTTTCTATTCACTCAAATACCAACCATCAGGTGTGTTACAAAATAGTATCAGAGAGACACCGATCTCTGTGCTATCAATATGGAAGAAATTATTGTGTCTCTGCTCAAAATCAAGGAGACGGTAGAACAGTCACTACAAACTCAAGATTGAATCTTGCAGAAAATAGGAAAATTTAGGAGCAGTTTGAATGAAAACTTGAACTATCTGGAGCACCAAAAATGTGCAATACAGGAAAAAGAAGAACATGCACTTATGGTTAAAATTTCTATGATTGAAATCTCTATGGTTGAAACCGCCAGAAACGTAGAGTTGGTCAGATCGACTAGTATGGCGGAGGTGTCCGAAGTAGGAGTGTTGGCTCCTGAGATGGTGGAGACGATGTCGTTCACTAGGAATCACAGTATTGAGTCGACGTACACTCACGCATCACTGAGGCCACTGAAGGGGTCAGGATCGTTTAAGGAAGGGGGGAGCTCGTCGCAGTGAGTGTCGATAAGGCCCAACCTCAATGTTGATGAGTTCCATAACATGCTTCACAGGTCAGATCTGGTCAAGCTTGAGCTCAATCGGCTCGAGAACGAAATCAGAGATAACAACTGTGAGTTGGAAGAGGCCCAGGCGACGGTAATGGCCTTGAGGTTCTCCGAACGACTTAGAGAAAAGGCAGTTGAAGAAGCATTCATGGAAGAGCTGTCAAAGGTTGAGGAAAAGTTGAAGTTAACTGAATCTCTTCTTGAAAGCGAAAATCAAGAAATAAGGAAAATCAACAATGAGAAGAAAGCTTCCATGGCAGCTCAGTTTGCTGTTGAAGCCACTCTTCGAAAGGTTCATGTAATCTCTGGTGTAGAACAATATTGTATAAGTTTCATGGATTTGTAAGTTTTGGTATATGAAAATTTTGCTCTTAAATTGCTCGATGCATTGCCACCTTTTTGGCCCTTTGATATGGGAAGGGAAAAAACAATGGCCCTAAGATTCCCTCCTCGTTTACCACTCATCATGCTCTGCTCTTGCTCTTCTGTAATCATGGCTCATAAGGATGAAGACCCAACAACGAAAACCCTGGGGGATTCTTTGTCTCTCTCAAGATGTGCAGCGTGATGCTCATTTTCCACATGTTTTCATCCACAAAGGTCTCTGTGTTTCCTCTCTTCTCTTTGTCAGAGAGTTACAACCCAACCTTGTCAATCCTCTAACTCGTTGCAAGTGTTGATTACCTTTTTGGTGCTAGAGGAAACTTCGCCCCAGAATTGTTTGATGAAATGCTTGAAGAGAATCTTGACATTCCTCTTGTATTCTCCAAGACAAGGTTCCTAATTTTGGATAAAGCGGTTAGAGTCATGGAAGTTAGGTTCGAATAGGAGTTTAGGGTTGTCTTTCAGTGTTTGTAAAAAATTCACCAAACTCTATTATTCCCTGTATCAATGACAAGTAACCTGGAAACATGGCTTAAGCTTGCGAAAGCTAGAGAGCTTGTGGATGTATTAGAAACAGTTGTCATGAGCAAAGAAAATGCCAATCCGGGTGGGGTATTACTTGCATTAGGAGAGATTACATCGTGGTAGATGAATCAATTCATGTGGCATGTCCGAGTTAGTAGAGTGAGTGCTTATGATGTATATGTTGAAGCTCTTGTTGCATACATCACAGTGATAGGCTTCTTTGCTCCTCTAGCTTTGACCTGTCTTTCGTGTATTGGCGGCATTGGTATATATTGCAAATTCCTTTCAATGGGTTACCTAACTTTGACTCTTGCTTATATAGGGCATACATCATCTCTATCTAAGAATTAGTTAATTGAGAATGTTGTATTTAGGGATGGACTTAGTGTTGGGTTTGTAACATAATATTATACTAGCAATGCATACAACCAGATACAAGATATTACAAATTTCTATAGGACTGGGATATTTGGGGAAGCCATACACCTTTTTTGGATGATGCAAAAGAAAGATGTGCTAAAAAAGAATTGGGGATGTGCAATGGAGTTGTGGGAATTGTCCAGTAATTTCTTTTTTACAGAAAATGATATTGGTCAGAACAGGGTACTAGCTTCTGTTCAAAAGAAGCAAGAGCTCAACAATGTTGTGATTGTTCATACCTTAATAGAAAACTTAACAAAAGAACCACTTTCTAATTAACAGGTTGTTGTCTTTCCTGATATCAGGTTTGAGAAAGCTAGCGAGTTTAACGACTACTGTCATAATCTTCAGCCTTCTATTGCATTCATCAAAATCAAAGTGAGAGGCCTTTTGGGTTGTGTATTGTGACTTTGGACCTAAGTTTACTATTATTGACATTGATGGAGAGGAACCGCATACTGGTACAATTGCATTGATTGGCAATGACAATCCTGTCCTAGTATCGTGTGTTGTGTTCTCTAAAGTTCATGGAATGACAGAACTAAATGATGGGAACTGAAGGAAGATTAGAAATGAAAAGGCTTATTCATTCACTCTTGAGGATGATATTACAAATTATGGAACCTATGTAATAGGTGGTATTGTCACACAGGTGAAGCGCTAGGTGTTGAACTTTAAGACGTTGAAAGAAGCACTAAACAAACCTGGTGAATTTTTTCTTCTTAGTGATTTCTCCAAGTTTGTGTCTAGACCTAAGAATTTAAGATGGCTTGTTCTAGTAATAAGCATACTTGTTGCAGTGTTTGGAAGCCAAGCCCATATCATTGGAACATTAGGCTACAAATCTGTCATTGTTCTTATCTTTTCAATTGCTGCCGAGTGGCTTATTGCTTGGAAAAATCGGAATATAAATAGGTACATGTTGCAGAAGAGCACAACTAGTAAGGCTTTTATAAAGCACTTGGACAAAGAACAAGAGGAATATCAGAGCAATGTTTGAGATTCTGTCAGGTCGGCAGAATTGGAGTTTCAGGAGAAGTTATCCTTGCTCAAGTGGAAGAAAAAGGGTTATGAGATTCTCGATGTGGTAGACACCAACAATGAATATACTGCTGAACAACTCAAAAAAAATGAAAGCAAGAAGCCGACCTCTGCTACAAAGGAAGGGTTAAAGCATAACTGCACCTTGTGGGCAAGGTGCTTTGAAGTGGGAGAGTTTTTCACAATTTTGTACATGCACAGTGATAGACTGAAGTCATTAGGGCTTGGTGGGCTCAGTTCTGTGGGGCGTGTTGGCTTGTGGCCATTTATTTTATTTACATGTTAGTGTTGATGTTTGTGTTGATTTGGGCCATGGCTCATTTATAGTTGTTAGGATTATATGAGCTTTTTTTATTTTCCTATTTGGTTAAGTTGGCTTCGGGCCCATTAGTTAATAGGAGCGGTCAATATTTGTAGTTGTGTTGGACTCACTTGAAAAACATCCAGAAGCTTAATACAAATATTTTCTATTCTTCTCTCTTCTTCACTTGGAGGCTAAGTCAACCTCGAATCTGACCAATTTTCTTGCACTTTCTCTCGCATTTTCTATTCACCCAAACACCAACTATCAGGTGCGTTACAATTTTACAGCAAAAGAGCTCCAAGAAAACCTTTGAGCCTGTGTTGCGTATTTCGTATTGTTCAGTACAAATTCGCTAACCTAAGAACAAGATCATGAAAATAAGAATATAAGATAAATCAAATTAAAATAAATAGACATAATAGTAAGCTTCAAATGGCTCCTCCAACAAATATGATCATATACCCACAAATTAAGATCTAGCAAGTCTATACAAGCATTAGCATCGCTAATTGCTCCTCTATCTTTTAGAATTTGGATGAAATCACTCAAATTGGAGCTAAAACACTCCAAAGCAATGCAGGTCAAATTCTGATAATAAAAAATAATGAATACTACTTGGATGGTCAATACAAACAAGCTCGATATTTTCTTGACGAATTACATCATTCCTGGGTTGGAACAAATATTTCCTCATAGCCGATTTATCATCGAGGAAGCTCCCATCAAAGATAAATGTGTCATTATTTATTTTAGTGATATATGTCTATCACAACTATTTTATTGACTCTAAGGCCTCGTTTGTTTTTGCAAATGAGATGAGATGAAATGAAATTTTTTTATATATGTGTGAATAATATTGAGATATGTTAGTTGAGATGAGATTATATGGTTTTTAAAAATGTGTGTTTGTTTATAAAGATGAGATGAGATAATTTTTATTTTTTTTAGGATTTGATAAAGTTGAGTGGGTCCCACCAATTATTGTATGCATTTTTGGGTAATATTTTATGAAAAAAAAATTAAAAAAGATGAGATGCAGAGGAAGAAAAAAAAAATTGATCTCACTATTGTGTCTCTCACTTCCATCCTCCCTCTCTCTCTCTCTCTCTCTGCCAAGAAAATATATACACAATCTCCACCGTAAGGAGCAAAATCCTCCATGAAACCCCCTTGATTGAAACCCTCCCTCCCTCCCTCCCTCCCTATCTTGGTCTCCTTTCTCAGCTAGGAAAAGCCCTTGACTCCTCCATTGAAATCATCCCTCCCTCCCTCCTTCAGGAAACCCCCTTGACTGAATCTCTTTTTTAACGAAACATCCATTACCCTCTCAATCGAATGACGGGATTACAAGCAATGGTCACCTCCGTTCCTGACTAGTAGGATAAAATTCAAATTAATTTCATCTGCAAATTTGAACCGTGGTGCAAATTATATCTATGATTTATCTATGATGCGTAGTTGAGCTGTGATGCAAGTTATATTGCTTTGTTCATTTAATTGATTTTATTTGTGATGCTGCACTTTGCTTCAAATTATATATGTGAATTACTCTATGGTTTATGATTGATTGGAGGGTTACATAGGAAGAATCTTTTCTTGTCGAATGCAATTGTAGTGGGTACGCTAGAAATGAGTTTTATGATGGTGCAATGAGCATGTTCATTGAGTGCATTTTGGTTATAGAGTTCATTGGGTAAGCCTAATGTGTTTGTGTTCCATGCATTGATTGCAATGTGATTCATGGGATTGTAATGAAGACGGGGTTGATGTTTGATGTGTCGAATGTGAAATGCATTGATTGCAATGTATAGAAAATGTGGGTTGGTTCGGGAAGCATTGAAAGTGCTTGAATGTATGCCTGAGATGAATCTTTATTTTTTATTTTTTTATAACAAAATCATTAATTCATAAAGAATCAACATTACAAGCTGTTCTTGTCAACCCAAATAGCTTGGGAAAGAAAGAATGGAATATCAATCCACCACATGTCAAGATTTTCAACATTTCTAAGCATAACGAGCAAGCCTATGAGCAACCTCATTTCCCATACGATCTACATGCTAAATTTCAAACTTCGAAAAATGTTATAGCATACTCTTTGTTTCCTTAATTAGATTTCCAATAGCTTAATAAGAATCTTTATCATCTTGTAGTTCCTTAACTATCAACAAACAATCACTTTCTAGAATAACTGTTGAAAACCCCAAATGAGCACACAACTGTAAACCCTGAAACATAGCCAATAGTTCAATAGTTTCAGGATCATTCACTTCATTCTCCACTTTGCTTGCAGCCATCACCAAGTCTCATTTGTCGTCTCTGAGTATCACACCTACACTAGCTTTATCCATATAAAAAAATATTGCTCAGTCCATTCAGTTTAAGATAGCCAATTAGAGGAGGTTTCCAACAACAAATCTTCTTTGATTTTTTTATTGATACTAATAAGAGCTCCTTACAAGTTTTTTGCAAGAATAAGACATGGTCAATCACCGTTATAGGATCCAGTAAATATTTTTCTGCCTCAGAGGAATCTGGTTGTTTAGCATTCAATGATTTGTGGGTTTGGCCATAATGGTGGTTCGCAATCTCCGTTTATGATATGTTTGGAATTCCATCCTTCTTTTCATCTACTGATCAAAAGTCGCTCTTTTTACTTACACGTTTAAATGTACTTCACATTAAATATGTAATATGTGGATGTTTAAATTTGTAATACAAACCCAAGCCAAAATTTTGTTACTACTCTAAGTTTTGCATGATTAAGCCCATCTTTGGCCTTGTGAGATTTTAAAGAGGATAAAAGAATATGCAATCGGGTTTTATTTGGATGCATCTTTATTTGATTTGGTGTAGAGTAGTCATTAAATGTGCTAGAAAATATTTTTGTCTACTTATATTTACTCTAAACACAAAAAAAAAAAAAAAAAAAATAAGGAGTAGTTTCAAAACATGGTTATCATATTAGAAAGTTTGAAGGTTATTTACCATTTCAGGATTTGTATCAAGTATTATGAAGAGTAGTTTCTTTTGGTCTTTAGTAAACCATTCTGGACATGTGTATTCTGCTCTGCATATCTTTCTACAAACATACACATCGGGTAAGTGCAACTTTTTGTATTGGACGCTGAATTTATACAGTTACATTAGCTTCCAAGTTTGCTAATGTAGTTGCATTAACGTGATCCAGATTCAAGCAATATGAAACACACTGATAGCGTTGCAAGTTCAAATTCTTGCACAGTTGTTGCAAAAGACTAAGCTTATTTGGAGAGACTACTTTGCTACTGTGAGATTCCATTCAAGCTAAGGATTTTTAACAAAGATACTAGTTTTGGCAGATAATTTTACAATTGATCAAACTATAAGATCAACAAACAATGCGATTTTTTTCAATGGATTTATATTGAAATGGAACAAAACAGTTGTTGTAAAATGACTTTGGAGTTAGCTCAAAGAATGAACGACAGGATCAATCAACAACGTGTAATGGCCCAAGAAGCAACATTTAAAGCTATGGAAATGAAGTACAAGGGAACCTTAAAAGTTTTACTATTGACATGATTCTGTTTTGTAATGGTTTGTGTTGTAATTATGTTGTATCCGAAAAAGAATCATGATGTCGGCTATGGTTATTATTGATGGCCGTTTGTAATTAGATTTTGTAATGTTCCAAACTAGTACTTTTAGAATTTATTTAGAATATTTAATTGTTATTGGATGCTGTTAAACCCACAACTTAAGAATTTCCGTTGCAAAGAGTAACTGATAATTTAATAATCATTTTGTATTAAATCACTATCAATAAATTATATTTCAAATTATTTTATATATATTTTTGTAATATACATCAATTCGGCGTGGAGATGTCACTACAAAAACATCCCAACATCCTATAAAAAAATTAATAAAAAAAAGCTGACAAACGTCTACTATGATCCAATCAAGAAATAGGTAAAGTTTCTAGAAATATAACTTTATCTATGGGGTTAAAGAAAATTTATTTTTATATAGGCATTCAGGAAAAATGTGCAAATGCACCAAAAAGCAACGTTTTTTTCTTATTATTAAATATTATACAATACTGTTACTTGAAAAAAAATTTATATACTCCTGTTCACTCGACAGATGCTCGACATGGTGCTCGAACGTTACTCATACAGAGAGTTCACTCAACAGGTGCTTGACATGGCGCTCGAGCTTAACTCATACAAAGAGTTCGGTTGACAGGCACACGACATTGTGCTCAAGCGTAACTCATACAGAGAGTTCGCTCGACAGGTGCTCGACATGGCGCTCGAATGCAACTCATACAGAGAGTTCGATCGACAGGCGCACGACATTGTGCTCGAGCAGAACTCATGCGGAGAGTTCATTCCACAGGCACTCGACATGGAGCTCGAGTGGCGCCCTGACAGAGAATTCGCTTAACACCCATTTGACTCATTGCTCAAGCGACTTCTGGAGTATAATGTGTGCTCGACACTCGCTTGATAAGCCACTCAAGCAAATGTTCAGAAATATGACTTTGACTAGGGTTTGAGCACCTTTTTCATTTGTGGCTATAAAAGGAAACTTATGCCCAGTTCTATGTGTGGAGAAACTGAGCTAAAAGAGAGCCCTTTCCAAGAGCACTTGAGAGAAACTCCATTCCGCATTCAAAGTTGATAAACAGTTGTGTTGGGTAGAACACTACTTTTTCACATGTGAAAATTTGGAAAACTCATGTCTACTTCCTGATTTGATAATTCGAGAATTCATCATTGTTTGACACTTCAATATTCTATATAATAAATTCATATTACACAATTTATTTATGTTATAACCTGCAATTTTATATATTTGTCATTTCAAAATCAAGTAGTGTCATGAAATATTAATATTGAAAGCACTAATCGTACCAATATTAATTTTTGAAATGTATGAAATACCTATAGAAAAAATAACAGAGTACAACATCATAAAAAAAATATTATATTACATATATGCTGAGTTTTTAATTACACCATCAATGGCCACCCTTAGTTGCCCACAACGGAATGACAATCTCATCTCTTATTGCATCTATAGCTTGGTTTGCTTCAGTCGTCATGTCCACATTACGAGATGAGGATGCCCCGTCACCAACCTCACGCTCTATAATAGGGAGCTGCACCCTGCTCCAGTTCTGAAATATCTAGTCATCGGGAGTTACCGTTCTAATAAAGTTATGTAGCGCAACACATGCTATAATAATGAGTCATTGCCTCCGAACCAAATATGCAGGCATTAATTTCAAATTTTTAAAGCATTCTTTTAACACACAAAATATGTGTTACATGATATTACGAATTGATGAATGACAGTACTTAAAATAATTTTTATACCCTCGAAATTGATGCTGGTTGTGACGATTACTCATGTGGTACATTTCTCTTGGATAGGGGCAGAAATCCCTTAGAGGATGGGAAAGTAGAATCGACAAGATAATATTGACTTAAGAGATCCATTTAAATCTAAAGCGCACAATTCAATATTATAAAGGGAAGAAATCACTTCCAAGGGTAAATATTTGAGAGGGAAAAACATATGTTTAACCTCGGGCGGCCATGGAAAAAGGGCAGATGAATCACTGCACGCATGGTGGAAGACACGAGTGTCATGTGCTGATCCCTCTCATCTAGTGTATACAAATGTAAATTTCATATTCAAATTAACTATACACAGTAAATTTTGGGTAATTCGCCCCATCCAGTTTCAATATGCCTCACGTAACTTCGTTGGTATGATCGCCTCCATCATGGTGTCGTCAATCGCACCAATGTATCCCTATCAAGTCAAAAATAAAATCATTAATAAACAACTACCTTAGATATGTTTATTATGGTATCGATCTTACTAAATGAAGTTAACTCCAAATTTATTTCGGAAAGGAAGTTTGAATTTGATTTCCTATCTAAAACCAAGGAAAATTTTGGTGGTTGCTGGAGATATAGGGGTGTACATCGTCTCTGTGTGTTGGCAGAATCAAATATATCTTATGCTCACATTGTGCATTTATCACCCTTCTCACATTTTTATTAATTATTTTTGTCGAATGTTGAAACTTATCCCCAACAATGTGTTGGGTATGTGCGTGGCCCACAAGTACGCAATACATAGCCAGAGATTCCTTCACCGTCACTGATCTTCTAAAATCACGCAACAAGTGAGTCGTACATAACAATGCGCATAATGCATGGAATGTGGTCCATGCAGAACAAGTCCTTGCAATTATTAAGATGTCCATTCAAAATTTGTATAATATATTGTTCTTTGCGGAGGCCTATATTATGTTATGACATTTGGCGATTCCTTCCTCATTAGGAGGTTAGGATCCTAATTAGGTTGATGACATCTATTGTTTCTATGGGATCGGTGACATATAAGTCATTTTTAATCATTACTATCTTCTTTGCTTGAGGGAAACGAAACTTTTTTTTCTTTACTTATAAGAACAAAATTATTTCTCTCAAAAAAAGAAGACTTTGTTCTCGCGCACATTATATACTCTTGTTAAAACAGCCTCATCACGAAAAAAAAAAAGAAATAAGAGAGGGAGAGAATTTTTTTATTTTTTATTTTTATAAGTAAGAGAGGGAGAGAGTTGAAACAAAACTTAAAACAAATTTCACCGCTCTTTTTCTGAAAATAATTTAACAAAACTCGAGAACAAGAACAGAAAACGGCTTAGTTTGGATTGATAGGGGCGCTCAACCTATCTCATCTCATCTCATTTTATCATTACAACTTTTACAAATTTTCACACAAAATATAACAAATAATTCAACTTTTTCAAATCTCAAAATAATAATAATATTACAAAAATAATATTCTAACAATATTTTATTCAACTTTCAAGTTTTTATCTCAATTCATCTCATCTTAACTCACTATTCAAACCTAACTTAAAATGCATGTGAAACTAAAAAAAATGAATACTAATAAATTCAAATTTAGAAATTTGCAATGAGTAGGTCCGACAAAACCTTTGTGTAGCTTCTTCAATTTCTTGAGAATGAGGAATATGACGACCTATATACAAAGACTTTTCATTCCAAACTTCTTAGTAAATAAGGTGACAACTAGATAATTGTGTTGTTGTTTTAAGTGGAGCTCCTATCGAAGTTCACTATCATGAAACATGGTATTTACAAGATCACAAACGTCTGGACTCTAGAAGGGAAATCTTCGTAAAGGCAATAATGAGTGTTGCATTTGAACTCAGCAGTGACAACTAACAAGAGTTGAGTTCGAAAGCTCATTTATTTTTCTTGATTACCCGTTTTCTCCAACATTATAACAAGTTTGGTAGTTTCTGAAGAAAAAACTTGAAAAAAAAACATTTAGAGGAAAATTAACAAAAATAGAGAACACGAAATTGATGTGTTCAAAGTTAGAAAATTGAAAAATAAGAGAACATAATGACAATATTAAACCTCGTTTGTTTTCACAGATGAGATGAGATGAGATGAGATAAAAGTTGAAAATTGAATAAAATATTGTTAAAATATATTTTTTTAATATTATTTTTATTTTAAAATTTGAAAAAGTTGAATTTATTTTTATTTTGTGTCAGAATTAAGAAAAGTTATAATAATTAGATGAGATGAGATAAAAAGTTTTGTGAAAGTTAACAAGGACTTAAAAAAAAAAAGAAAAATAATTCTCAAATGTATAGTAATAGGTACCTTCCACAACACATGATGTTTAATCTATTTGGGTATATTTTTTCTTGCTTCAATTAAACCCGACAGTGGCCCAATTGGATGTTAGATAAGAACACGATTGGGTCGGCAACGAATTAGATCTAAAGGTCAAAACTTACCCGTTTGCTTAATCTACCAAGTGCTAAGGAATCCTATCCTCTGTGAGGGAAAGAGGAGAGAGCGATGTTGCACGCCATATGGCGGTGGACGTTCTTTTTCCTTTAGCTTTATAATCTTGGGACTTAAATGTAAAATAGCAGATTTGGGAACTTATTCTAATTTCACTTATTGTTGTAAAATTAAAGAAGAAAGTAATAAGAGAATTGAAAGATCACAATATCTGAAACTAGTTTTTCGGGAACTAAATATTATTTCTCTCAACTTCCTCGTTGTGTGTCTACAACAAATGCTCCTTAAGACATCATTTTATAAGTTTGAGAGGATACATAGTATTAAATGAATATATGAACTTAAGGAATAACAATACATGAATAAAAATGATACATGAACATAAGAAATAGGTATACATGAATGTGTAAAAATTCTAATGGTCATCCATCAAATACATTGAATGTATTTTACTACATTCATTTATTTACAACTCTCCACATTGGATGACCATACACAAAGAATATGTTTCGTTAAAACATTGCTAAGGAAAATCCAGTGGAAAAAATTTGTGGCAAAGGAAAAATAGTATAACATTCTAATGTGTTTTTGAATGCCTTAGGATTGCCTCATTAAATCCTTGCAAAGGAAAATTCTATGAAAAAAATCTTGACGAAGGAAAAAGAGTACAATCTGGATAATAATTGATTCTCCTTCATGGGTATGAAAAGGTTCAATTGTTCATGATGAAAGATCCTTGAGCCATCGCATTCCAATATTGTGTACCAGTTTTTTGAATATTGCAGTTGGTAAAATTTTAGTGAATAAATTTGTCAAATTATCACTTATTTGTATTTTCTTGAAATCAATGTTTCCGCCCTTTTGAAACTCATGTGTATAAAACAATTTTGGTGAAATATAGTTGGTTCTATCACCTTTAATGTAGCGTCCTCTAATTTGCATAATACATGCCACATTATCTTCGTATAATATTGTTGGGTTACCTTTAATTGTAGGTAAACTACACTTTTCTTGAACATGTTGAATTACTGATCTTAACCAAATGCATTCACGGCTTGCTTCATGAATTACAATAATTTCTAGGTGATTGGAAAAAGTAACAACTATTGTTTGCTTGACAGACTTCTATGCAATAGTTGTACCTTCATATGTAAATAGATATCCTATTTGAGAACTTTCATTTATGAGGATCAGATAGATAACCTGTATCTGCATATCCAATTAATTGTGACCTTTATTTTTTTGGATAAAATAATCACATATCAATCGAACCACGAAAGTAACGTATAACATGTTTGATCTCATTCCAATTCCTTTGAATTGGTGCAAAACTATATTTTGCTAGTAAGTTGACTGAAAACACAATATCAGATCTTGTACAATTTGTAAAATACATTAAAGCACCAATTGCACTTAAAGTATGGTATTTCGGAACCAAGAATTTTTTCATCTTCACCTCAAGGTCTAAAATGGCCTTTCTCTACATCAAGTAATCGAACAACCATTAGAATGCTCAAAGGGTGAGCTGTATCCATATAAAATTGCTTCAAGAGTTTTTTTGTATGTATAGACTGATGAATTAAAATTTCATTTAAAAAATATTCAATTTGCAGACCAAGACAAAATTTGAGTTTTCCAAGATCTTTCATTTCAAATTCATTTTTCAAATAAGTTGTAGTTCCATTAAACGCATATCAAAACTTTCTATTACTACCAAACTAATAAAAAATCTGAATGTAATTGAATCCATTACATAAGAATATGTTTATTGATGATCAATACTAGATTTTTGCTAGAAATCTTGTGCAACAAGTCATGCTTTATAACTCATGATTTCATTTTTCTCATTACATTTACGTACAAATACTCGCTTATATCCAATAGGCATCACACCTTTAGGTGTTTGGACTATAGGTCCAAATGCTTCACGTTTTGCAAGTGAATTCAATTCTACATGAATTACATTTTTTTCATTTTGGCCAATCATTTCTATGTTGGCATTCTGCGATGGTTTGTAATTCAATTTCATCATTACTTCTTGTAATGTCAATGACAACTATAAATGAAAATATGTTCTCGACAACAATTTTATTTCTATCATAATTCTCCTGTACTTACATAATGTATCGAGATTTTGTTATTTTCAAGTACATGTTCCTCTTCAAGATATTCATCTTCAAGAGATTGTTTTTAGGATAATTTGGTATTGAAAGTTTGGATGGATCAATTGATTTTTTTTGTCAATTTTGTGGGTATGGCTTCTTCAAGAACATCAATTTCTTTTTCTTTTGCTCTTCTCTTTCGGGGAATCTTATCATTTGCACCAATAGATTTTCCACGTTCCAGGCATGTCTTAGATTCATTTGCTGCTTGAATTCTTAATTGTTCTACAGGGACTTCAATCCTCATAGGAATATTAACAGTTGGAATATGAGATTTTACTATTATCAGTAAATTCATATGGTAATTGATTTGTAATACTTTGCAAATGAATAATCATTTGAACTTTCAGTTCACATTGATTTGTATGAATATCAGAATTAGATAATATTGAAACATTTCAAGTTATTTCTCTTTGTGCTTCAGGCACATTTTCTTCTCCTAATGGTGGGAAATTATTTCACTAAAATAGCAATCTTCGAAACGTCCCTTAAAAATATCAACAGTTAAATGTTCAAGATATCTAATAATAAAAGGAGAATCAAAACCAATATAAATTCCAAATCTTCGTTGATGGCTCATCTTAGTGTGTTTGGGAGCTACAATCGGAACATAGACAGTACAACAAAAAATAAGATAAAAAATATTTGGTGGTTGACCAAAAGCAAGTTGCAATGTTGAGTATTTGTTATGGGCAGTTGGTATAATCTGAACTAATGATGCAACATGTAAAATTGCATGTCCCCAAGTAGAAACGGATAGTTTTGTTCTCATAAGCAAATGTTTAAAAATTAATTATAGTCGTTTAATAAACAATTTGGCCTAACCATTCTGAGTATGTACATACACAATTAAATGCTCAACATGAATTCCTATTGACATGCAATAGTCATCAAAGGCATGCGATGTAAATTCTCTTGCATTATCCAATCTAATAGACTTAATTGGATAATTAATAAATTGAGCTTGTAATCTAAATATTTGTGCAATAAGTCTAACAAATGTAGCATTACGAGTAGAAAGTTGACAAACATGTGACCACCTAGTTGATACATCTATTAAGACTATAAGATATCTAAATGGTCCACATAGTGGATGCATTGGCCCACATAGTGGATGCATTGGCCCACATATGTCTCCAGGAATTCTTTCTAAAAATGATGGGGACTCAATTACTACTTTAGAAGGGGATGGTTTGATAATTAGTTTACCTTGAGAACGTGATGCACATGAATAATCACTTAGTAAAAGAATCTTCTGGCTTTTTAGAGAATGTCTATGTGAGTTTTCAATTATTCGACGCATCATAATTGATCCTAAATATCCAAGACGATTACGCTAAAGCATAAAGATCTTTGGATCAGAGCACTTCCGGTCATTACAATATTTGATTCAATTGTACTCATAGTTGTATAATATAATCCCGAATAGAAAGCTGTCAATTTTTTCAATATGAATTTCTGGCCCGAAATCATAGAAGTACTATAAAGATATTCATTACTGTCTTCATTGATGGTTTCAACATAATAACTATTACGACGAATATCTTTAAAACTTAGTAAATTTCTTCTAAATTTTGAGGAATATAAAGTATCATCAATACAAAATTTGTTCATTCTCATAACATTATATCTGCTCTTTCGGAACCTTCAATTAGGTTTGAAGAACCGGATATGGTATCGACATTAATTCTATTCAATTTTAAATATTGAAAATATTTCTTATATTTAAGAACTGTATGTGTGGTACAACTGTCTGTGAGACATTTTCGTTAGGTTTTACAAAGAAATAAAAAAACATCTAGGTAGGTGAGATCCATTCCATTTGGGGTGTAAGTTGGATCTTCTGGATTTTTATGATCAACAAAACTCATTTATACCCTATTTTCCTTTTCTTTAAAGGAGGCCTAATATAAGTCTACCAAATATTTTGGTGTACGACAGGTTCGTAACTAATGTCCATTCATACCACACCTATAACATTTATTCTTATAGTTTTTCGCAAACTTATTATGTAAGCCTTTATTTTCATCATATTTTATCTCAGTGTTGTTCCACTTCCGATGGTATACCGAGTTCCTATTTGAGTAAATTTGAGTATGATAATCTTGATTTTTATAGTTTTTTCTACCATGTCCACGTCCTCGGCCACGTCTACGATTTCATTTATGATTATAAAATGAGGTTCCATTTGCTTCAGGATATGGAGTAGAACCAGTTAGACGAGATAAATGATTTTTCACCAAAACCTCATTGTTCCGTTCAACCACTAACAGACAAGATATTAGTTTAGAATATTTTTTGAATTTGTACTCTCGATATTGTTGTTACAGCAACACATTCGAGGCATGAAATGTGGTATATATATTTTTCAACATATCCTCATTAATGACTTTCTCTCCATATAATTTCAACTGTGAGCTTATTTTGAAAACTGCAGAGTTGTATTCAAACACTGTTTTAAAATCTTGCAACCTCATGTGCATCCAATCATAGCGAGCCTTTGGAAGGATTACGATATTCTAGTGCTCATATATTTTCTTCAGACTATTCCATAGAATCAAGGGATTTTTTATAGTGAGGTACTCAGTTTTCAATTCTTCATATAAATGATGGCGAAAAAAAATCATTGCTTTGACACGATTCTACAGGGACGTTTCATTCTCTTATTGGATAGTATTTCCAAGGTTCATTGCATCAATATGAATTTCAGCATCCAAGATTCAAGATAAGTAATTGTTTCCAAAAACGTCAAGAGAAACCAATTCTAATTTTGTAATATTTGACATTATCTATAACAAATATATTAAAAATTGAATAAGTAGACATTATGAGATTAAGAAAAGAATATACAAGATTTATAAACTCTATGAAGTCATATGAATTGCATTGATATTATAATATTTTACTTCAAAGAATATTATATAAAACATATGTTATAGCATCATTCATAATAATATCAATATTTATAAACACATCATGCTAATATGATAATTAGAAAGTGACCTTATAAAATTGTAGAAAGACTTACAGTGATCAGATAAATCTCATAGATAACTTTTCAAAGTCAAAGATCAAAAGAACACAAGAATTGGCTAGAGTCTCATGCTGATAACGTGTTGTAAAATTAAAGAAAAGTAACAAGAGAATTGAAAAACTACAATATCAGAAACTAGTTCTTCGATGACTAAATATTATTTCTCTTAATTTCATTGTTGTGTGTCTACAACAAATGCTCATCAAGACACCCTTTTATAGGTATGAGATGATACATGGTATTAAATGAATACATGAACTTAGGGAATGACAATACGTGAATGAAGAGGATACATGAAAATGAGAAATAGGAATACATGAATGTGTAAGAATTCTAATGGTCATCCATGAAATACATTGTGGCGCCCCCGACCTCCATATAAGGAAACACGGGAATCGAGACGCCAGGATGATGACAACATGGTCACGCATCCCAACGAAATTGCCAAGTGTGTGTACATGCAACAATGCATAATAAACAACGCAGCGGATAAATATAAATAAGTCAACTAAGTACCAGAATTTTTATACAAACTAACATAAGTAAAATGATTAAAAGAGTTATACAGTCATCTCAAATAAAATATAATACAAGTCTCAAACCAAATACGAGTGATCCCAATCACTCCTCGGGCGGAGCCAAATCCTCAGGCTCACCTTTATCCTCCTCTGCATCAAAATCTGCGTTACCATAGAATGGTACCGCAGGTAAATATAAACCAAACAACCACGAGATAAAAACATATTAATGCAACCAACATGCATGCATATGATGAAATATACATCATACCCAAAATATTATTTTCTTCGAAAATTGATATTTTTCAACACGCCAAAATCCCATTTTGGCCCAAAAATAATAATCCGTCATTTTCCCAGAAAATGACCCAAATCAATAAAACATCATTTTCCCAGAAAATGAATCACATAAAAATCTTTTTATTCAACACACGCTATTTTTCCAGAAAATAGTCCATTAATCCATTTTACCAATGCACCATAATCTCCCCTAGGGACCATCCGCACGTCCTGGCTTCATAACGATGCCCAGTTCCGCGCCCAGCGCGTTCATGGCCAAGTATCCTCTACACAACGAGCGATGCCCAGTTCCGCGCCCAGCGCGTTCATGGTTAAGCATCCTCTAGCCCCCGCCAGCAGAGGGGCCACAGAGTCGGCACGAGACCATCTCGTCCGATCCCATTGTAGCCCCAGCGACAACCCAGGAGACGTCACTCAGTACATTCCGCTCCCGAGTGACCAGATGAGCTCCACCGAGATAATGCCCCATCTCGGCTTGGGGTCGTGATACACACGCACCCAAAAATCCTTTAATACATGAAAACCCAGTTTTCAATAAACACATGAACATGAATGCAATTACACGAAAACTCAGTTTCATTTACAAACATGATCATGCGTGCAAATATGCCATGTACATGAAACGACGCCTTAACCAACAACCAACAACTCTCAACACAAACCAAACACATCAACCTCCCCGTCCTCCAATCCATCCAACCCCCGTACTCCTCGGACGCAGTCCGGCATAACCAACCAGATCACAATAAATGAGTCAGTACAAAAATATATTTAAATCACGATAATTCTTTAGAAAAATACTTACAGTGTTATATAATAATTTCTGAAGGATCACGGAGGTGCAAGAAGTGGCGGCTCAGCAACGTAATAGTACAAAATACACTGGCCGTGGGTCTCAAAAACTCACTTTTGAATGGGGACAAACCAAAACCCAAAATTGATAGGGTAGGGCTTAGGGATGTCGGTGAAACCAATGGTGGTGGTGGGTGGCCGTGGGTGGCGGTTGAAGACCAAAAAGTCCAAAACGAAAATGTTGATGAATGTGCTTCACCGACGGTAGATCGGAGCCTAGGAGGTCGAGGATGAAGTGGTGAAGAAATGGTGGTCGGAGGTGGCGCGACGGCGGCGCTAGAGCGAAGATAAGGCCGCGGCTTCGCTTTGGGCGTGGGGGACAAACGGCAGCACAAGGGAGGCTAAGATTGGAGGGGGTGGTCGCTGGCCAGTGGGGAAGCTAATGGGAGGGGCAGTGTCAGACACGGCGGCGCTGCAGTGGCGGGATGGGAGAGAAGGAGAAACGCACAGGGAGAGAGGAGAACGGACGCAGCACGCGGGAGAGATAAAGGAGAAAAAGAAAAATGAAGAAGAAAGAAAAGCGAAGGAGAAAAGAAAAAGGAAAAAGAAAAATGGAGGGAAAGAAATGAGGTCTAATCCTCACATCTTGGGTCACAAATGATCCAACAAAAAAGATTTTAAAACAAGAAGTCAATTAAAATAAATTAAATGTAATGATAAAATGAAAATAAATTAATTAAATCTAACAATAAATTAATTTTAAAAAAAATGACAACTTAAATGCATAACAATAATTAATATTAAGGAAACATATCAAATTTAATTTTCACAATTTAAAGATCATAAAAATAAACCATTTAAAAATCTGACAATTTTAAAACAAGAGAATAAATTTTTGAATTAATAAAAATAATCCTTCAATAAAAATACACTAAAATACGGGATATTACATACATAGAATGTATTTTACTACATTCATGTATTTACAACACTTTTATTATTTTAGTTTCTTTTTTCGTTTTAGTAAAGAGGCAATTTTTTATAATAATTAAGCTTTTTTATAATTTAGTTTTAAGCAAAGTCTATTTTTATAAATATTTTGATGCATTGATTTTTTTTTTTTTTTTTTTTTGTCTCTGTTGTGTTTTATCAATAAATAGTTCCAAGTAATAACTGAAATTCTAGGTGTAACTGATTCTTTTGACAACTATTAATATACCTAATAGAAAAATTCTATTTGTAAATCCGTGTGTAAAGCATATATGTAACACCCCATTCTCATAGGCTATGGATGTCACGTGCTTACGTAGATATAGCCCATCAACAGATTTCATAATTTAATAAATCAACTAAATAAATAATTAAGGCCTATAATTAAATTCAATTGCTCCATCTAAGCGTTACTTGCCTGCTCGCATTGATTATCACCCTCACCTGAGTGGTTTAAAAATATGAAATAAAACTAAAACAAGTCGAAAACTCAATAAGAAATCTATCACAACTTAAACATAATAAACGTAAGGTTTTCATAAAAATTTTCATGCTGAGAGCTTAAAATCATGTTTGACTATAGTAATGCTTATGTTATGCATGACTAATTTATCTGAATTAACTGACTGATCTGATTTATCTGATTGATTTGACTGGCCAACACATTTAACCATATGTGTGAAGTTGTGCATTAGCCCCACGTTCCACGGCCACAAGGGCAGCCGCTAATAGTATTCTAGCATACTATGATGGACCACACTTGAGTCTGTGGCTTGCACATCTATCTTGAAACAATATTAGTGTCATGCATATAAATGACCATCTGATTAAACTGATCTTATCTTATTTTGCATTTGAATTTGAATTTAAGATAGTTTTCATGTCTTATGTAACGTGAGATGCATGACATAATATGTACATAATTATAATTTCTGAATATGAACATGATGCAGAATGACATTATTATATGATATGCTGGATAATATGTTCTCATAATCAAGACATACGAGATACATAAACATTAGTTTTCAACAATTAGCTTTAAGGAAATTTCCTTCATATGATTGATATGACAATACTTGATTTTTAAAAAAATTTTAAGATTGAAATCTCTTTTAGATCAAATATTTCCATGTTGACTGTATGGAATGCGTGCTTTACATACCGATTTACAAGTAGAATAAGGCCCCGTTTGGATAGTGAGATAAGATGGTTTTAGATAAAAGTTGAAAGTTAAATAAAATATTATTAGAATATTATTTTTTAATATTATTATTTTTTGAGATTTGAAAAAATTGAATTGTTTATTATATTTTGTATGAGAATTTGAAAAAGTTGTAATGATGAGATGAGATGAGATGAGATGAGATGAGATAAAACTGTTTTTATATCCAAACGGGGTGTAACTCTACCTAATAAAATCTTATCACATATTTTATAGAATACATGATATTTCATTTTTAATTGAAATAATTTTTTTCTTAGATTTTGTAATTGATTTAATTGGAATCAAGTACAAATTGCTCGAAGTTTACTTTATAATATGCATGCAATTGATTTAAAGTTGCAAAGGAAGAAAGAGGACATACCAAATTAGCAAACCATATTTAGTTATAAGAAACTTTTACGTAAAGAAATTTTGTTGAAAGCAGTGATCGAGGCAATTTCCACCTATTGAATGAGTATTTTCCAACTCCCAAAAACTCTCTGCAAGCAGATTAATCACCTTACGAAGGACTTTTTCTAGGGTCACGAGGAAAATATAGCTAGAGTGAATTGGATGAGTTGGAATAATTTGGGGTAGGAAAAATCATTAGCACTTCTAGGGTTTCGTGACATAGAAGCTTTTAACAAAACTCTATTTGCGAAGCAATGGTGGAGTCTTCTACAACAATTTGATTCCTTGTCTGCTCTTATACTTAAGCCAAATATTTTTTGAATGGTAATGTGTTAGAATCTAATCTGGATAGTAAACCTTCTTTTATTTGGAGAAGTATGTGGAGTACTGGAGATATTTTACAAAAGGTCTCGTATGGAGAGTTGTAAATAGATAGAAGATAAGGATATGGAGAGATAGGTGGACCTCTAAACCGTTTTCTTATACTGCTTCATCCCAATATACAACTTTCTCAAGGGATGCAAAAGTTGCAGCATTGCTTAATTTAGAAACGGGCTGGTGGCATATTAGTTTGATTAAGGACTTGATCCTAGAGGAAGAGGCACATGAGATCATTTGAATACCTATGAGTCCATTAGGTGGAGATGATAAGCTGTTGTGGAGGGGCAGTAAAAATGGTTATTTTTCTGTTCGAAGTGCATACCATCTTTAAATGGATATTCAGCATCGAGATAGAGGGAGTTCTTCTTCTACTAATAGACGTAGTCCATATTGGAAACCTATTTGGGATTTGAATGTTCCAAATGCAGTCAAACACTTTACTTGTAAGGCTTTTTAGGATATATTGTCTACTCGAATCAATTTATTTAGAAAGTACATATTGCAAACTTCCATCTATCGAATCTGCAACTTAGCCGAGGAAACTACTATATATATATCTTATGAGAATTTTCATCTTCTTCAAATGCTTGGAGCGTTGGTGCTAGAGGCTTGCATAATTTTTCAAGTGTTGGAGTTAGTTTTGCTGCAGTTTTTTTATTGATGTAAAGGATACTAAACAAGTTGGATCTGGAACTCATGTCATGTATTGCAAGATTTATTTGGCTCTGCAGGAATAATTTAATTTATGAAGATAAGTTCCAACATCTTAATGCATCATTCACAACAATTGTATTGTCATTGAAGGAATTTCATGATTCTAAAGGTGTTGAGAATAGCAATTTTAGCTATAGCCTAATTATTCCCTTCACCTGGCAATCTCCAAAAGATTTTTCTACCAAAACTAATTGGAATATGGCTTAACTAATTGGAATATGGCTTTAGATATATCTAAACAAATTATGAGTATTATAATTTGTTGAATCCAAGGTTTCAAGTTTCATAATTATATATCTACATATAGGTTTTCATGATAACAAATGAATTCAAGCATAAAGGAGTCTCAAGCTCAAGTTGTTTACACAATAGAGCCAAGCACATACCAAGCATGAGTAAGAAAGGGAACAAATTCACAAATAAAGCTCTTATAGTAATTTTATATATCTCTTGAAAAATTTGAAATTGGATTAAGGCTCAAAAAGTATATTTTCTCATAAAGTATTAAATTACATTTTTCACATGTGCATGACATATATGAATTATTAAAAGTTGAAATTTGAATTTTTGAAATATGATTGATTGTCATCTTTCACATGTGCATGACATGACTAAAAGTTTAAATTTTGAAAATTTAAAAAATGATTAATTGTCATATTTCACATGTGCATGTTTTGTTTGAAAATTTTAAAAAGTGATTTATGCTCTTTTTGACATATGCAAAAGGTAGATGATTTTGTTTAAAAATTTTGAAAAGTAAATAATACTCCTTTTGTCATATGCAAAAAGTAAGATATTTGATTTGAAAAATTTTAAAAAGTGAATGATGTTGTTTTTGACAATTGCAAAAATGATAAATTTTTATTTGAAAATTTTGAAAAGCGAGTGATGCTTCTTTTTTACATGTAAATATTTTTAAATTTGAAAATGAAGACTCATATTTTTATAAATAACTCAATTGAGATCTTCAAATTAACAACAAGAGTATACACACATCAATTACAAGTTTTACAACATTCATTCAAAACTTTTAATCTCTCTTTTCTAAGCACTAAACTTTAACCCTTGTTCATTTCTATAGAGATATAATTTTGCGTTGTATTGTTTTCATTTTACTCATTAAGGAGTGTTCTCTAATAACCTACACATTATGAGCTCTTAATTCAGTAAAAAAATATATATAACCCTTGTGCGTGTATAAGGTGTTCTATACTGAAAATAGTTGAATCACCACGTGTAAGGTGATTGTAAGTGTAGAGGGTGTTCTACATACATGGACTCTTTGTAGCAGTACTACTCAAAGATATAATAGGTTTCTATCTCCACTTGAAGGAGGTTGAATAGTGAATTTGAGAATTTTCAAGGGGTAGCTTGAGGCGAAGACGTAGGCAGTAGGGCTGAACCTCATTAAAATACTGAGTTTGCTTCTCTCTTACCCTTACTCTTTATATTTACTACCGCTTTGTATTTTATTCATATTTTATATTGTGTATTTGGTTTATAATTTTTAATTTTTAAATACAACTCAATTCATCCCTTTTTGTGTTAGCCACCTGGCCAACAGATTTATTAAGGGATCCTAGTGGTCAAGTTCTTGCCTCAAGCATGTCACCGAGATTTTTCTGTCCTATACCTACAATAGCATAAGTTTGGGGCATATGTAGCAGTTATATACTTTACTTTGGAACGGGCTTCCATAAAATGAATAAATATATAAAGAGAATCGAGTCCTCGGGCCAACTTGTGGAATACACATAGATAATGTTGTCATCTGGGAAGTGTGTCCTGTAAAACTTGTATCATTGTCTTGCTAAACAAGCTATCATTGTCTATACTGTTCTTATTGAGGAAGTTCCTGACTTTATTCAATTTGTGGCTGCTGATTGTAATTCTATTTGTTGAATGGAAGCCTTATGTTTCTGGGTTTTTTTTTTAAAAAGTGAGATTAAAAGCAGCATTAATGCCTCATTGGGCATATATATTTTTTTGTCATTTTGGAGAAAAAATAAAAGTGTACGAGAAATACTTAGTTGAAATAAAGGAACTCATCAAAACTAGAGATTGTGGGGGCTAAAGCCTCGGGTAGTGACAATTGATTCATATCTTGATACAGATAAGGGAACAGCCAGTGTGATCGAAGGATAGCACACAACACTACGAAAACATGGCAATGTAACAGAAGCGACAAGCTCAAAGTTTTTCTTCAAGCTATCCTGTTTTGCTATAAAATCGTCAGAAAGTCGTAATATTTCTTTATACAACAAGTACTGTGGTAAGATGGCCAAATATCATGAGATTTTGGTCATTAGTACTACTTCTTGGTTTTGATTCCGTAGACATCATTGTTATTTTGTGAGTTTATTTTTATAAAATTTTTTCATAATTAAAACAGTTTTTTTATTTCTTTTCTCTAAGCAAGAAGAGCGAGGATTCAACCCCGCAGATCAATTCAAAGATCCGAGTATCCGACTAACAAGAAACGTGAGATATGAGAACATCCCATCAAACATTGTTGTAACTTGAATTAAAAGATAAATAACGAAATACAATTTAACCATAAGATATTAAGAAATGATGTAAATTGAAAAATTAAATTAAGATTAGGGTGTTGTATTGTAAAAAAAAAAAAAAAAAAAAAAAAAAAAAAATCTCCTGCAGGAGATTAGGGTGTTAGTCTCCTGCATTTCACATTAAAATTAAGAAAAAATCTACTATGACATCCCAAAATGACCTCTTCATTTGACCGCTCAGTGATTTTTTTTTTTTACTTAATGATGAAGGAATTGATTTTAAGTGTATTGATGTATTTTTTTATTTTTTAAAAATATTTAAATATATTAAAAAAATATGAATAAAAAAATAAAAGAAGAAGACGAAGAAGAAGAAGAAGTTACTTTTGTAACTGTCGGTAACACTGAGTGGTGTAGCTGTTGAATCCATGCCCGGAGCAGTCAACAATGAATGCTCAGCGCTCAACCATCATCCCCCAACAAGTAACTGCAAATGCAGTTACGTATTGAATGCAATTGAATGCATTCATACTGATACATTCGCCTATAAATTGAGGCTCCCAGCGAGAGCTTCAAACACACCCAAGGAAGAGAAGAGAAAAGAGAAAGAGCCCAGAGAGTTCTGAGAGAAAAGAAAAGAGAGTTGAGTTGAGTGGAGTGTGATCCTCTTCCTCTGTAATATTTTCTTGTGTTTCACTATTTAATAGTGAAGCTCTTTTCTGTGGATGTAGGCAGTTGCCGAACCACGTTAAATTCTTAGTGTCACTGAGTGCATGAGTGTACTCTTTTATTACCGCTTTTATCCATTCCGCTGTATTGATTTCCCCAACAAGTGGTATCAGAGCTATTGTTGGGAAGAGTTTTTACAGAAAACTCAGTTTTAGTGTGTTGCTCAGTTTTCAAATTTGAGCAGACCACTGTGTTCGTCTCATCGACAAGAAAAGCGGTGAAAACCAGAGGCCGGACGGACGTCGTACGCTCCTCCACGCGCCTTCTGAAGATCGGAGCATGTTCCCCACTCTCAACACACGCCACACGCACCCCAAAGGTTCCAAGCGCGTGAATACCACGCGCCTACGGGGAAGACATTGGCGCGTGAACTGCACGCGCTTACGCGTTCCACGCGCTCCAGTGAGGTTCTGGCGCATGAAGAACACGCACCTACGCGCTGCACGCGCAACAGTGTTCCTGTTTTGGTTCTTTTACTCATTCTTTGTGCTATCTGAGTCCTATTTTGATGAAACAAAACTCGTTTCCAATAAAATCAGACGTTCCAGACACAACGGTGCTGTATGTTTTGCTATATTCGACCTCAAAGATCATGTACTTGCATTTTGTATTTAGAATCAGTCTAAATCCATAGAGGATTCAGTATCAGGCACCATGATAAAGCTGACTGCCTCAAACTGCAGTCTTTGGAGGCCTAGGATGGAGGATCTTTTGAACTGTAAAGATCTGTCTGATCCCTTGAAAGGTTAAGGAAAGAAGCCAGATGAAGTTACGGATCAAGTATGGAAAAAAATGCACAAGAAGACTATTGGTCAGATCAGACAATGGATTGACCATAGTGTTTTTCACCATGTGGCCCAAGAGAGAGATGCATATAATCTCTGGAAAAAGTTGGAGGATATGTATCAGGCTAAGACTGCTCGAAACAAGACCATCGTAATGAGACGGTTTGTTAACTTGAAGTTGAAGAGCGACACCTCTATTGCCGAGCACACTAGCGAGTTTCAAAACCTAGTTAACCAGCTCGGATCTGTCAACCTGAATCTTGGCGATGAAGAACAAGCCCTGCTACTAATTTATTTCATCTCAGTTTATTAGCAGATAGTTGGGAGACGCTGGTGATCTTCCTCAGTAACTCTACTCCAGATGGCATACTTACCATGACGATGGTTAAGGATGCCCTGTTTAATGAGGAGGCCAGACGAAAAGAGACAAGCATGAATCAAACTCATGTCCTTGTCACCGAGAGTAGAGAAAGATCTCGAGGTGATGATAGAGGGAGAAGTGGAGACAGAAACAGAGGGAAGTCTCAACCACGTGGAAGGTCCAGCAGTAGCAAGAACCAGCAGACTGGTAACATGAAATGTTACCATTGTGGCAAAGAAGGCCACATAAGGAAAAACTGCCACAAGTTTTTAAGGGAGCAAGGTCAAAACAGTAAGCTGAAGAAAGAAGATGGTGAAATCCTTGTCACTCTTTCGGGAGATGTGGCAATACTCTCCACTAGTGACAGGACGTGTCTGCACATTGCAAGCCATGATGTTGAGTTGATGGTAGACACAGCAGCATCATACCATGCCACTTCCCATAGTGAATTTTTCACTACGTACAAAGCATGAGACTTTGGTACAGTAAGAATGGGGAACGCCAGTTCCTCGAAGATCGTGGGAGTTGGCGAAGTGCAGATAAAAACCAACGTTGGTTGCACCATGGTGTTGAAAGATGTTCGACACATTCCTGATTTCGAGAACAGCCATTGATCAACAGGGCTATGACAGCTACTTCAGCAATGGCATTTGGAAGCTGTCACAAGGTGCCATGGTTGTCACCCGATGACATATTTGCGATACGTTGTACAAAACCCATGTGAAAATTGGTTTTGATAGCCTCAATGCAGCGGAAGACGAGGCTTCATCGAATCTGTGGCACAAGAGACTCGGACACATGGGTGAGAAAGAGTTGGATACGCTTATAAAGAAGGCACTCATCAAAGTTGTCAAATGAACAACGTTAAGCCCTTGTGAGTATTGTTTGTTTGACAAACAATGCAGAGTCTTGTTTAATTTCTCTACTAAGAGAAGATCAGAGTTGTTGAGTCTGGTACACTCTGATGTATGTGGTCCCATGGAAGAATAGTCATTGGGAGGTAACAACCTGTTACCTGATCAACAGATCACCTTTTGCATTACTGGAATTTGAAGTTCCTGAAAAGGTTTGGTTGAGAAAAGATGTCTCTTACTCTCACCTGAGAGTGTTTGGGTGCAAAGCCTTTGCACACGTATCCAAGGAGCTGAGACAGAAGCTCAATGTCAAGTCAACTCCATGTATCTTTGTTGGATATGGAGATGAAGAATTCGGATACAAGTTATGGGATCCAGTAATAAAGAGAATTGTCAGAAGTATGGACATTGTGTTCCATGAAAACCAGTACTCCAAATCCTGCACCATTACAGTTTGCCACAGATAATGAGGATATGCAGGATCGAGATCCAGAAGCAGAAGAAGAATCTCAAGGTGTCGAGCAGGGGGAGCAAGAACCCTCTCCACCAGCAGCTGGTGTACCACCACAAGGGTTAGATGGCGATGAACCTCCTTTGGTTGATGAAACTCAACCAAAAAGATCGGCAAAAGGCCGCCTATTGATTTTGTCGATGAGATATCCAGAATCAGACTATATTCTGCTTACTGATGAGGGGGAGCCAGAGAGCTTTCAGGAAGTTCAAACTCATGCTGATAGAAGCCTATGGGTGCAGGCAATGCAAGAAGAGATTAGTTCTTTGCAAAAAAATCAGACTTATGAGTTGGTGAAACTTCCTAAAAGAAAGAAAGTCCTACTGGGTGTTCAAGCTGAAGAAAGATGGCCAAAGAAAGCTGATAAAGCACAAGGTCTGATTGGTTGTCAAATGATTCCAACAGAAGAAGGGAATCGATTTTGAAGAGATATTTTCTCCGGTGGTGAAAATGATGTCAATCCGAGTCATACTCGAATTGGTAGCCAGATTGAATTTGGAACTCGAACAGATGGATGTGAAGACAGCCTTTCTCAATGGAGATTTAGAGGAGAAAATCTATATGGAGCAACCAGAAGGGTTTGAAACTCCAGGGAAAGATTACTTAGTCTGCAAGCTAAAGAAAAGTCTCTATGGCCTCAAGCAAGCGCTGAGGCAATGGTACAAGAAGTTCGACTCATTCATGATGAGTCATGGTTACAAGAGACTTGTTGTAGATCAGTGTGTCTATGTTCGAAGGTTCCAGGATGACAAGTTTGTCATACTCTTTCTTTATGTTGATGATTTGTTAATCGTTGGTGAGGATATGTCCAAGTTTAACAAACTAAAGAAGGAACTATCCAAATCCTTTGACATGAAGGACTTAGGCCCAACACAACAAATTTTGGATATGAAGATTGTTCGTTATAGGAAAGTCAAAAGGGTGTGACTATCACAACAAAAATATGTTGAACGGGTCATCAGGCGTTTCAACATAGGAGATGCTAAGCCAGTCAATACTCTGCTTGCTAACCACTTCAAGTTGAGCAAGTGCTCGTGTCCTTCTTCAAAGAAAAAAATTGAAGAAATAGAAGCAGTCCCCTACTCTTCAGTAGTAGGAAGCCTAATGTATGCAATGGTTTGTACCAGATCAGATATTGCTCATGATGTAAGTATGCTGAGCAGATTCCTTTCAAATCCAAGAAATGATCATTGGGAAGCAGTCAAATGGATTCTCAGGTACCTAAAAGGTACATCGAATATGTGCTTGTGTTTTGGGGGAGCTAAACCAGTTTTGGAAGGCTATACAGATTCAGATATGGCAGGAGATCTGGATAGCAGGAAATCTACTTCGGCCTTCACTTTTGCAGGAGGAGCTGTCTCTTAGCAGTCCAAATTGCAGAAGTGTGTTGTTTTATCTACAACAGAGTCAGAGAACATTGCCGCAGCGGAAGCTGGAAAAGAGATGTTGTGGATGAAGCGTTTTCTCCAAGAACTAGGGATTAGTTAAAAAGACTACAAGGTACATTGTGATAGTCAAAGTGCTCTAGATTTGAGCAAGAACTCAATGTACCATTCCCGCACCAAGCATATTGATATCCGCTATCATTGGATACGTGAAGCGATGGAACAACAGCTATTGAAGCTTGTGAAGATCCATACGAAAGAGAATCCAGCAGACATGCTGACGAAAGTGGTTACAAGTGAGAAGCTTGAGCTAGCAGAGACATAGTTGGGATAAAGAGCATCTAGGTAAATGGACATGGAGGGGGAGAATTGTTGAATCCATGCCCTAAGCAGTCAACAATGACTGCTCAGCGCTTAACCATCATCCCCCAACAAATAACTGCAAATGCAGTTACGTATTGAATGCAATTGAATGCATTCATACTGATACGTTCGCCTATAAATTGAGGCTCCTAGCGAGAGCCTTAAACACATCCAAGAAAGAGAAGAGAAAAGAGAGAGCTCGGAGAGCTCTGAGAGAAAAGAAAAGAGAGTTGAGTTGAGTGAAGTGTGATCCTCCTCCTCTGTAATATTTTCTTGTCTTCTACTATTTAATAGTGAAGCTCTTTTATGTGGATGTAGATAGTTGCCGAACCACGTTAAATTCTTGGTGTCACTGAGTGCATGAATGTATTCTTTTATTACTACTTTTATCCCTTCCGTTGTGTTAATTTTTTCAACAGTAGCACCGCTCTAAAATTAAAACCCCCGTGATAATTTGACAAGTAATTAACTGATTGAGTGACTGAAACACTAGAATGGGCCCAGAAATTGATCCCATAACTTGATTGGATTCGAGTGGTTGTGGACCAGATGCAGCTTAAAATGCATGCCAATTCCAGTCCAACCAAATGCCTAACACAACTAAAAAGATAGCCTAAAATTAACTACTCTGGTCCAACGCTAAAAAGTGAACCAATTGGCATGGTTGGCAGTCACCGTCTTCAATATATATATATATATATATATATATATATATTCAACCAAGACACGTGACATCCCATGCATGCGTGCATATGGCGGACCCTACACAACCCAAAATGAAAAGTATGAGAGGCACTTTCCAAGAATAAAATAAAAAAGATTTCAGAGAAATTTTAAAATACATATACGAGTTAATTAATTAAAATTAATTTTTAAATTATAATAAGATTTATCCTCTATATTTTAAATATATTTCATAATTTTCATTTACCCTTGTTGTAATTATTGTTATAATCAAAATCTTTCTTGATTCTGATATTTTAAATATTGAGATATTATCAAAATAATTTACTATTATTTATTATTTTATAATTATTTATTATTTATTTTTCACTACTATTCAATATTCTATCGTTACTTTTTTATTATTATTCATAGAATATCTGAAAATTCCTCACTACCCAAACTTAATCTTACATATTGCATTTTGGGTCCATCAAGTTGCATGACTTCTGAATTTGTGGCTAACATGCATGTGCGCGTCATGTGAACCAAAAAACAGTACTAGAGGTTGAAGAGATGTCTCTTTCCTCTCAGAGATCAGCATTGCCATGACACAAGGTGGCTTATTTATTGCCCAAGAGATCGACGAGCTCTTTCTGGGTAAGTTGCTAAATAGAGTTAAAAAAATCAATTTTGAAACAAATAGCTAGCTAGGTTGGTTCTTCCGGCAGCAGCAACCTTTCACCACATCCTTGAAATAGGGATGCTGCAATCATGAACGGGCATTGAGCATGCACTAGAATATCAGACCCAAACCCACCCCTAATGTGTACGTACGTACCATTATCACTAACCATAATTAATCTAGAGGTTGGAGTTCTATGAGGGGTACTGGGAAAACTAACTACTTTTTATGTTTTCTATCATCTTCACAAAAACACATTAAAAAGGGGAAAACAAATCACATATCTGCTACTGAGACAAGGGTGATAGCGGACTCATGTGGAGGGAGATTGGAGCTAGCATGAGACCCACCCACCCATGCCAAATAAACATGGAGGGGAGTTGCATGCATGGTGGTGGCCGGCGAGTTGCATGCATATCGATCTGGATCACAAGCTGGTTGTCCATAAAAACAAGGAAAAAAATAAAAGCCTGACAAAGAAAGAAAAATCTGCAAAAAAGCAGGAGGAAATCGAAAGCAAGAACAGAGCTTTGTAGTTCATGCATTTGCAGAGCAATCGCATGATTCGAATTAGCTAGCTGCTCTAGAATCGATCCTCTCTCTCGTAGATACGATATCAAATGTTGTATATATGGTTCTCTTTCACGTGGGTGACAGAGACCCGGGGGGGGGTGGGTTTCCTAAATACTGTATTGTATACAGTTGCATGAAATCAAGGAACCTTCTTTCTTATCCTAAAATCAACAGCTAGCCTATCGAGACAGACACAGATAAGGGGCGGGGTTTCACACGCCCAATCATTGCCCACATTTCTCCACAGCCACACATCTCCAACAAGTAAGAGATCAGGCCAGGAGAGAAGTCACTATTTATTTATATATTTCTTTTAGGTTTTTGGTTCTTGCAATTAAAACTAGAAGTTCACACACACATCAACATATCCCTCTTGTACCGGCCTTTTGGAGACAGCATGGAAAACGACCTTTCAATTCAATGACGTTTCAGCAACTTTAATGTCAGGATAGTAAAAATAACATTAGTTTTACCGAGGACAACCATTCCCAAGTTGCTATATACTCATTTTGCCCATCATGTTTCCTAATATTATGCAAAACCAACACTTGCTAGCTAGCTGATCATCTTTACAATTAATTCCCACATGCAATATTACATCGTCCTACTCCTACAAATCAATATATGGCGGATTAGAATAAAATTTCTCTTACTACATGGGTGTTATATATGTTACTGATTTCTCGATAAATAACCAGCTGAGGAAGATGAGTAGGCGAATGAACAATGAGAGGACCCTCGGAGGAGCGACAATTGAGCCGGTGTGACTGAGGTCGATGATGAAAACGATGTTGTTTCAGTCTTTGTCAATGAGTTGCTATTTGGCTTGATGGCCTCGGCTCCCACGGTGGGCTCGTGTTGAATCTCTCTTAATAAAGCTGCCACATCTTTCATTGTGGGGCGGTCTTCAGCACGATTGCTTGTACAAAGCAAGGATATTCCTAACGTTTGCAGCATCTCTTGTATTTGTGTGTCTGGATGGCCTTGAAGCTTGGGATCTAGGATCTCAACTGGGTCCTTCTTGCTCTTTAGATGACCTCTAACCCATTGAATAACATGCTCTCCCTCAGCAAATGATGGATCTACTGGTTTCTTCCCAGTTATGATCTCTAAGAGAACCACTCCAAAACTATACACATCACTCTTTTCAGTGATTTTCAGCATGCAACCATATTCTGTAATATGAGTCAAAAAAATAATAATTGAATTCAAATTATTAGAACAGGTGCCAGTTTCATTGAAATAATAATAAAATATATATATATATATATATATATATATATATATAAAGGCAACAAGGCATGCAGTAAAATGTGACGTTTTGGACACACGCTGAGCAGGGTAAAGGCCGTCACGTCATTTGCAATGCCAGATTAGAGCAGATCATCTTCAGAACAATTATGCATGTGCAAATACTTCCAAATGGATGAGACATAGCCCATGAACAGAACAAACAACTTAAAAGCAACGATAAACAACCATGATGGAAGTGTCTCAAAAAGTTGTACTGTTCTTTTTGTCAAGAATAACGATTTTTTTCTTTTTTCAAAAAAAAATTATTCGATCGAATTAAATGGTTTAATTTTTTTAAAAATACAATCTTACATTATTTAAGAGTATTGATACACAAAATATATTTTCATAACATATTTTATAACAATATTATAAAATAAATATATTTTTATAAAATATTTTATAAAATTATCTCTTATTTAACACAATATTATAAAATATATTGTAAAAAATATTACGTATAAATCATTTCACATAAACTAAAGATAAGCACGTAAGCCTTTGGATGTTTCTAAGATGTCACAACATTATTGGAAATTTGTCTGATCCCCTGTTCTTCCACTAATCCGCTTTAGGAGTGTTGATAATGGATGCAAAAACTACTTTTTATAAAGCCCAAAAATGGGGTTTTATTTGTACGGAAGTTAATTAAGTCAAAATTAAGCTAATCCGATACAGAGGATCATCATGAATGACAGCGAAACTCACCAGGAGCCATGTAGCCGTAGGAGCCGGCGAATTGCGGGTTAGCCGAGAAGGAATTGGCATCGTCTTCCACCAATCTTGCCAGTCCGAAATCTGCTAAACAAGCCTCGTACCGATCCCCCAGCAAAATGTTGTGCGCCTTCACGTCCCGGTGCAAGATTGCCGGCACGCAATCGTGGTGCAAATAGGCCAGCCCTTCTGCAACCCCTAATCCTATCTTGAGTCGAGTCTCCCATTCCACCACCATTAATCCTGCCGCTGCGCTCTCCTCGTGTAACAGTGCACCTAAGTTACCGTTGGGTAGATAATCGTAGAAAAGCAACTTGGTTTTGCTGTTGGCACCCCATCCCAATAATCGGACTATGTTTCGGTGTCGGATTCTTGCCAAAGTGGCAATCTCCGACGAAAATGCCGACGCCGAGAACTTTTCGGATGTTCGGAACCTTTTGACGGCGATGGTTAAACCCGATAGGATAGTTACCTTGTAAACGACACCGGATCGTCCGCGGCCGATTATGTTGCCAGGTGTCAGGGATTTGGCCACGTCAACAATCGACAGGTCTAGTTTCTGGTACGGTGTCACCTCCCATGGCAGGCCCATCTCCACGTCGCCGTCGCCTTCGAGGTCGCACTCGTGGGCCGCACCAAATCCTGTGTCCCCGCGTCTCTTCGCTGCTCCCACGAGGATGATGTAAAGCGCTGCCAGGAGCAGCACGCATGCGGCACACAGTAGCACGATCATTGCCACACGCGCCGCCTCTGCGCGTCTTCGGGTGGAATCGCGGCTCTTGTCGACGGCGGCGCACTGGTTGGCTGAGAAGCACAGCTTGGGATTTCCGGAGAGGACGCTCAACGGTAGCTTCGCGAAGAAAGAGGTGTCCGGCACGTGTCCCGAGAAGTTGTTGTCCGATATATTGAGGACCACCAGATTCTGAAGATCCGCAAGATAGCGGAGGTCACCAGACAGCCGGTTGTGAGAGAGATCTAAGATCCCCAGCTTGTCCAAGTCTGCGAACTCAGCTGGAATCTCACCGGAGAGTTGGTTCCAGCTCAAATTCATGGCAATCTCTAGCGCCGGGATCTTGCCCAAACTAGCCGGGATATTCCCTGACAGTTCGTTTCCACTCAGGTCCAGTAACTGTAACTTCGCAAGCGAACCAAGTTGAGTCGGGATCGTTCCGGAGAGCCGATTCTGCCCGAGAACGAGTTTGGTGAGCGAACTGAGCGATCCAAGACTCGGGCTCAGCGTCCCTTCAATCGAGTTGTCTGAGAAATCAATGAACTGCAACGACAAAAGCTGGCTCAAGCTATTCGGCAGATTCCCAGCGATCGAATTGGAATGCAGGTCAAGATACGTAAGATTCTGGCAGCTGGAGATCTCCTGGGGTATGTTTCCAGAGAGCCGATTCGACCCGAGATCCAAAAAATTGAGATTTAGCAAGTTCCCTATCTGCGGCGGGACAGCCCCAGTCAGCTTGTTCTTGTTCGCTCGGAACCGAATCAGCGATGAGCAGTCGCCGATCTCGGAAGGAATTTCGCCTGATAAATTATTCGAGAGAAGCAAAAGCTTGATCAGGTTCTTGAGCTCGAAGATCCCATTCGGAATGTTCCCCGTCAAGCTGTTTTGAGACAAATCCACGGCCTGGAGATTCTGACAGTTGGAAATCGAAGACGGTATAGCTCCCTCCAGCTTGTTTTTCCACAAGAAAAGCATTGTCAGATTCCGAAGGTTCCCGAATTCGGACGGAATCGTACCAGTTATCTGATTGTTGTCGAGCTCGATATGTGTGAGTTCCGTACAGTTTCCGAGCTCAGCTGGGATTTCTCCCGATATTTGGTTCTCGCTTAGTTGGAGTTCCTGCAACGATGATAAATTTCCGAAAGTCTTCGGAATGCTTCCGGTCAACGAGTTCATCGAGATATCGATAACCGACAACTGTTCGCAATTACCCAGCTCCGATGGAATAGTGCCAACCAAGCTGTTCTGCCAAAGCAGAAGGTTTTGGAGATTTACTAGGCTTCCGAGCTTGTTCGGGATTGAGCCGGTGAGGGAATTCTCGTATAAGTAGATGTTCTGGAGAGAGGTGCAGTCGCCGAGTTCAGGGGGAATTTGGCCGGAGAGAAGGGCAGTGTAGATTGCGATCGTTTCGAGCTTCTTGAGGAGGCCGAGACTTGATGGGAGGAACCCCGATATGCTTGTTTCGGCCAGGCCCAACATTACCAAATCAGTGCAGTTCCCGATTTCTTGGGGTAGAGGGCCTTGAAGGTTCTTATTCCCGCCAGCTCTGATTACTTGAAGCTGCTTCAGGTTGCCTATGGTACTGGGAATTCCACCTCCGAGCTGGTTGTCATAGAGAAATAGTTGTACCAAGCTCCTGAGGCTGCCAATTCGGGCCGGAATCGATCCCTCTAGCCGGTTGGAATTGAGGTGGATTTCTTGGAGCTTGACCAAGTTACAAATCTCACTTGGGATTTCACCTGTCAAGGCATTGTCACTCAAGTCCAAGTAGCTCAATCCCTCAAGGATGCCAATCTCTTTCGGTATCAAACCGGTGAGGTTTGTTCCGGTGAGAACAATCTTGTTCAAGGACAACAAGGAACTGAAGTTTGAAGGAAGTTCACCCAACAAATCCAAGTACCTCAACTCCAATCCCACAAGTTCCTTGTTGAAGTTGCAAGTGATGCCAAACCACCCACACGGAGTTGCATCATTTGGGTCCCAATTGCTCAAGGCCTCAGGCGATCCACTCAAGCTGTGCTTCCATGAAAGAAGAGCTTGGCCTTGTAGGTTAACAGCCAAAGCTACAAAAGGGTAGTAGGGAAGTGAAAGGGAAAGGATTGTGAGCAAGGAAAAAAGGGTCCATGGAATTACAGGCATTAGAGCTAAAGAGCTATTGGTACAAACTCCAATGGAGGAGGAATACGAGGAGAGGTTTGAGCCTAGGGAGGAGGAACAATGGGTGTGAGAAACCAAATCATGTCTTGTGGGCTATGAGTTTTTTAAGGCGTACTAATATAATGTGCAAAGGAAAAATTGAAAGACCCAGAATCTCCGGATCCAAGAACAGCTAGGCCATGATGTTTGTGCAGAGAGAAAATGGAATTTTAGATGGCTGTTTTTTAGCATTTGTTAATGGTGGAAGAGAGAGAGGTGGGGGGGAGGTGGATAACTGTTTTTTAATTTCAAAATGCAGATGGGGAGAGATGGGCGAGGGAGTCACTTTCATGTCTAGCTTTCTATTGTGAAACTTTATCCTTTTTATATGGCCTTGCACAAAAAATTATCTTAACACATGTTGTTGCTTTTTTTCCTTGACACAAAAAGAATTGAACTGAAAAACTAAATAAATATCAGTAAGTGAACAGTTCTTGTCACTTGCAGCAGCATGTCTTGGCCAACTAGCATTGCGGGGTCTGACTCAGCAGCCTTGTGTAGAGTTGGAGTTTAGGATTAGGACCCACTTTTACAAATTTAATCCTGGATCTAACAATTTAGATTTTCCACCCGAAAGGAAATTATAGTTTTTATGGATGATAATGATATCTAAACTCGTATGATTGGGTGAGGATTCATTTTCCATTTGGATTCTTCAAGTTAAATTCATCTAAAGCTGTCACGTGATGTCGGAGGTTCTGAAATCAGATTGGAGTTTAAAGTTTATGTGCTGCTATATTTCCCGTTTAAGGTTCAAGCTGCAGAAAGATTGTTGTAAACAAACAGAAAGCTGCAGCAGTATGCAGCTCTCATTTCATGCGGACCCATTTGAATGTTGAATTGAGGTGAGATGAGTTGAGTTCTTTATGAATAAAAGTGAGTTGAGATGGTAAAGTGAGTTTTATAGAGCCCACCTAAGATGAGTTTAGATGTGTTTAGAAGTTAAGATGAGTTTATATATATTTATGAGAAGTTGAAAAATATTGAAGGTCCCACGTGTAAAAAAGTTTTGAATTGAATGATGTTTAGTGGAGTTGTGTATTTAGATGTTAGGATAGGTCTAAAACAGAACTCAACTGAGATGAGCTGAGCTCATTCAAAGATCCAAACGAAGCCACTTGAACTGAAAATTGTGTATTTAGATGTTAGAGTTTACAACTAGCTGCTAATGTGATATTGCCACTTCATTAAAATGCTAATCATTTCGAGTTTTCCATCGTATTGGAATTTCAAATATTACATAAATGCTCACTTAAAACTGAGTAATAAAAGAGGAGAAATACTTTAAAAATCCTGTTGCTAAGACTTGTAACCAGTTCAGATTTAGATCTATGTTAGAAAATGCAGATAGATGCTTGTAAACCTGCTGCTCCAATTATCAAATCAGTTAAGAGACAAGATTTATGACCTGGTCCATTTGTCCATTTATTGCTTATTATTAAAAAAATAACACCAAATTCAACATTTTCTAAGTCATCCATCCATGATCAGATTAATGGTTCTGAACCTGCATATTGTATTAAAGAATTTATTAGACCATCTATGATCTGTATTGGTGGTCTGCAACCCACAAAATGGGGGCTTCCTTTTCAACATAATTTAAAACCCCATTGAGTTTTCTGATTAGGAAAAGCTAAGCAGTCACGTGATGTCTTGTGACAACAAGGCCATGCTGATGAGAATATGAATCATTTTGTTCTGGGATTTTAATTCACAATTTTGCAGTCATGCATATTGCCTGCCTCGTGACATTGCTGTGGGGTTTATATTAGTTTATTCGGATTATCTTACAAGCATGTCTAATTAGGAATCTAAGCACGAGATGGGGGAGGGCTGCACATGAGAGAGAGAGAGATTGGAGTTTGCTTGAAGGGCCAAACCAGCCATCGTGTAGGACAGCTTTTCGGTGTATCGGAGGCCTTTTTTTTTTTTTTTTTTGGTTTTGTCGATGGCAGAAAGGAAGAGACAAGCACACCCTATCAAAAGTGGACTAAGTTCACTCATCTCTCTCTCCCTCCATCATTACTTCTTGCTATGAGCCTATAACCCTCTAATTGTAATCTCCCATACTCCAAATTGTTAAGTCAGTCCTAAAAACTTAAAACATACATAAAGCTGTAAAGTTCATTGTTGAATTTATATTCTAATAATCTCTCTAATGTATGAGTTAATCTCCTTAAAAAATGAGTCAAGTAAGTAGAATATTTCATTAAATGTGAGGTGAAGTATCAAGTTTGAGATTTAAATTCAAAACCTTCTACTCTTATACCATATTTAACTATCGTTTAAGACTTATTTAGATAGTGAAAGTATTTCATCTCATCTCATCATTATAATTTTTTTAAATTTACACACAAAATATAATAAACAATTGAACTTTTTCAAATCCCAAAATAATAATAATATTAAAAGATAATATTCTAATAATATTTTATTTAACTTTTAACTTTCATCTCATCTCAACTTACTATCCAAACGGCACTAAGTCTTTAATTTATGGTCTAACAATGATAAACCATTAGGGGAGAGAGAGAGAGAATAAAACCATGCAAGGAGTTGGGTTGCATCTAGAAACATATTTGGAATCAAATAATGCATAATTTGATTAATTGGGCAAGCGGACATCTCTTGAATTGTCTTCTTTCTTGTTGTGCTGGAAAGTTTGCATGGAGTGAACCCCAAGACTGGTTGGCCATTTTTCACTACAAAAAGCACATGATATGCTTAATATTTGTCCGATCTATGTTTTCTCTGCACCATTAATATGATTTAACAATGAATTAATGCAAACTTTAGTATAGTGTTAGGAAGAAAGGCATTAGATGAGAGTAAAGATGAGTTAGGTGTTAAGAATTCCATTCTATTAAATCCTTATCAGAAAGCAGTTGATTAATTAATTACACCATTAAACTTCAGCATGCAACCATCTTTCACCAGTTACCATGTTTTTGCTTCAAAACTATGGGCTATATAATATGGATTTCAGTTGTAGTCTTTATTCATTGATCTCCTTTTCCCTTGTTCACTAAGCATGTTGTTTGTTTGTTTGTTTCTTTATTTATCCGTTTTTTTCCCCTTCTGATCTGCTTTCACTTCCATTACACAGGCCCTTGGCCTTCACACACAGAAATGGTTGAACAATCTTTTCAAACTCCTGTTAATTGAGCCACACAAAACATAAATTTTTTGGGCCATCTTCTATCCTTACCAATATATCGTTTTCTTATCATATACCCTATTAGTCTTTGACATGACCTGATATTGGCTTTCAGTCATGAGCACACAAGTGGGTGTTCATCTTTTAACCAGTTTTAGGCAAAGTAAGTTTATGGGATCTACCACCATAAATGAAAAAACGTTATTCATCGTTATTTTAGGCCGGTTTGAATTCAAAGATTAGATAAGATGGTTTTAGATGTAAAATAAAAAAATATTATTATAATATTATTTTTTAATATTATTATTATTTAGGATTTGAAAAAGTTGAATTGTTTATTATATTTTATGTACAAATTTAAAAAATGAGATGAGATGAGATGAGATGAAATATTTTCTAAATCCAAATGGGATCTTAATCATTATTATTTTTTTACGCTGTATCAAATGATTGACAAAGAAGTAAAAATATCAAGTCTTTCGATTATTTAACATCGTGTAAGGGAATAATCAAAAGATGATGAATAAAATTTCTCATATATAATTATATATTTCATTTATAAAAATAATTATTCAAACTTGAAAGTTGTCATGGTACTTTATTTAGATATTGATGATTTGGAGGTTTGGTGATATTGTATGCAAAATGTAGTTGTTGTCAATGTTTAAAATTCAATTAATATTTCGAAAAGTTCTCTTATATAAAATAGAACTCAAGTCTTCTAAAAAATTCCGGTTTTAAAATTAGATATATTTTTAAAAAGTTTCATCCTAGTCATTTTCTCTCCTTTTGTCCTTTTTTAAAACTTCAAAACTATAAATAGTATAATCAGTATAAATAATTAAAAAAAAAAGGGAATAAAAAAATTATTGGACCTTAGGAATGGCGTCTCTATACTCTTCAATGGTCAATTCTATCACTTCGATAGATGAAGGTCACATTTACATATACAAACAATTTTATCTCATCTTATTTTATTATTATATTTTTTTAAAATTCTCACATAAGATATAATAAAAATTTTAATTTTTTTAAATCTAAAAATAATAATAATATTAAAAAAATAATATTCTAACAATATTTTATTCAACTTTTAACTTTTATGTAAAACTATCTATCACATCTCACTATCCAAACGGGGCCTAAAATCTCACTTTTTTATTTTTTATTTTTTACTTATAACGGGACTTTTTTCATTTTATAATAGAAAAATTTTTCTCATCATTCACTATTTATCACTCCAGTGACTCCACACCTTCCATCCTATAAAAAATATTCTCACACTCTATGAAAAACACTTCCACACTTTATGAAAAATATTTTCACACCCTATGAAAAAACTATAAGTGTGGAGTGTTGAGTGTAGGAGTAAAAAGTAACTGATATATAACATTCCTCTCTATATTATTACCACATCGTAAAAAAAAATGAAAACTCACCAACCAATTTCTTAAAAATCCAAACAGTATAATGTATTTGTTTTGATGAAAAATTCGGAAAATTGAGAATAATTTGGATCGAAAATATTTTGTAAAAAGGTCACTCATTTTCTATTGTTTAGTTAAGATTGAAAAACATTGTGGAAAAAAAGGCTTTCATGCGTTTGGTTAGTTATCTCTCTCTTCTTCTCAATCTGTGTTAAAGAAATCAATTTATTTCCTTTAATTTTTCCCATAGTTTCTTTTATATATAAATATATATATTTAGTTAGGTATACTATAATAATATATCTATATTGGGTCCATAAAGTGGTTAATTTACGATTTACCCCTCATTCCTTAGAGAGAGGAGCCATTTTCTGTTTGAAAAAAACTTCATTTTCCTTTGTTTTTTGTCCCTACCAAACACCAAATATTAGGGAAACATTTTTAGAAAATCAATTTCCTTCAAATTTTGGATGAGAAATTTGTAAAGAATCAGCATAAAATTCACAGCAAGTCTCCTAATTTAGAAGAAGAGCATTATTTTAGGTTGTAGGGACTTTACCTTTTGTTTATTAATGGCGATTGAGGGCTGTGGATGGGGGCATTCATATTATCATTTGCCAATTAAGACTCTACACGTGTCAGATATTCAGGATCAGGCCCCTACAGTCATGAAACTAAGGCATGTGTAAAGACTTCACATACACTCATTCATTTGTCATTTTTTGTGAAACCCCATGATATGATTTTTTTCTAATAATAACTTGTGGTGGTGAATTAATTCTGATGATCATGATCTTCGCAAGGATATCGGTATGTACATTCCCTTTTTTATCTTGACAAATAAGTGCATATGAAACGAAATTACGATTTATTCAGTAGACAAGATACCTATATACAGTCTTCTATTATTTACATATTTAATCAATTATTGAATTACTAATCAATGATTCGAAGAGAATCTTAATCTCTATTCTATTGTAATATTTTTAGCTCAACTTATAATTTGATTGTTATACTTCTTGAACATTTTATAAAATCTTAAATTGTTTAAAGCAAAGTTCTTGCTTCAGATAATATTTTTTGATCGATAAATTGAGTTTTATTGAGTATGAAATAGGCAAAGGCTTAAATATACAGGACATATACAAGAGCATCGCCTATTAATTCCCGTTTTAGATATCATATATGTTATATAGATAATGGAGCTTAGGTTAAATAGGTTAATTGGCTTTGCTTTTGCCTTTTTATATATGTAATCATAGAATAGAATACTTTCATTGCTTTGATGGATACTTCAGTCTCATAAACATTGATTATTTCATCATAATTATTATTACTAATGTATCTTGAAAAGATATTGGATAATATGAGCCACATTGTTGCATTGCAATCCTTGTCAACATTGATCTTTCTTTTCCCTACTTATTGTTGTGACTTGTGAGTGGGATCAGGATGTAGTAGTGGGGGGGTCAGTAAACACAAGATCTATGGAAATTCTTTACTTGATTTAAGCTATATAATATATATATATATATATATATATATGCTAGTAAATCTTACAAAATCTAAATGAAAAGCATGATGCAGGAACATCAATATTTGTAAGAGAATGCCTCATCTTTTATCATGTGATTTATGCTTTTATAAGAATACATGAACTTTCACAATGCCAATTAAAACAAAAGCAAGAAGAAATTTAAAAAAAGAAAAAAATGAAAAGAAAAAGCCAAACAAAGCAATAAGAAAAAGAAATGCTTACAGATATTCATATCTATGGGTCATTCCCTCATAATAGCTAGACCATACTGTATGATGAAACCTATATATATATATATATATATATATATATATATATATATTACTAACACAAGTGGAATCTTTGTTGAAGTCAAAGATTACCTAATCCATGAATATATATATATATATATATGTACATGTATATGTATATCTGTCTATTCAGAAAGCAAGGATATTAAAAAGCAGCAAGATATTAGTCTAAGAGTCAATGCATGTTGATTGTATATTAATAATAGTCTTTTGTTGATCTGGATGATCTTTACCTGTCAAAACTCCTTTTTAATTGATTTTATTCTTGATTGACTCTTCCTTTTCCAAAGAATGCAATAATATTGCTTGAAATCTTGTTAGCACCAGTCTTTTTATTTTTATCATTAATGTTCTAAGATTCGCTTGACTGTGCAGAAAAGAAAATATACAAATAAAAATATATAAAATTACAATTATATTAGATTGAATTAGCTAAGTTAGGCTCGTTTGAATACAGAAATATTCTTAACTCATCTCATAATTATAATTTTTTAAAATTTCTATATAAAATATAATAAACAATTCAATTTTTTCAAATCTCAAAACAATAATAATATTAAAAAATAATATTCAAATAATATTTTATTCAACTTATTTAAAACTATCTTATCTCATCTCATATCATCTTACTATTCAAATAAGTTCTTAATTGCATCAGAAGTTTTCCCATCCAAGTCACGATGGAGAGTATATTCTAGAAAAGCCCGTCAACGATATAATTGAAGCCTTTTAAAATTTCTAATAAAAGTCTATAATTTATTTCTCTCAAACAATACAAAATTCTATTAATCATCTTATTATACTCAATCCGTTATAATGTAAACAGACATTATATCTCCGATGAATAATCCGTTAGGATCAGAACATCAATATGTCACATTATCTATCTTTTATGCATCTTAATCATGTCCATGGTATTTATGATATTTACTAATATTTTCCTAAATTTTGAAATTCCATGCTTAATTCCGAAGAAACAATGGAAGTATTTAAAAATCCTTTGGTAGGCAGCTGCAAACTTTTTTGTTCTTTTGTTCTTTTATTTTCCTCTTTTTGATGGCTTATCTGGGTATCACTCAGCAGCATCCCTAATGAATTATTTGGGCAGATCAGACAGTCTATGAGATTTTAATTATTAATAATTACATAATTAATTATTAATTATCTTTTAATGATAGTGCTGGATTGATCGAGCAATATTTCCTTAGTTTAAAAGGGTAAAGAAAAGTGCAAGAAAGAATACTAGTCGCTTTCTTTTGGGCAATAATTGAAGTATGAGATATGATCCCAATGAAGAAGGTTCTCTAATCAACGGTTAGTCAACTATTACATCATTAATTTTTATTTTTTTGATTTTATATTTTAACATGTCGGAACCTCTCCAAAGCAAGGCTATTCAGACCCACTCCTGTAAAGTAAACTCCGATCTCGTATACCGCATTCTCAAAAGTTTCTCTAAACGGAACTGTTTAAATCACTGATTTTTCATTAGGAGGTATGATTCCAAAGAATTGTTTATACTCATGAAATGTTAAACCAACTTTAAAGGGAGTGATATCCCAAAGATCAAGACCTTCACCCCTTAGAATCTTATATTTATTTATCTTTTTCAAAAGAGAAGGTAGAAGACTTCCACACTTGAAGATTGCAAAAGTGATTTCCCATATACATACAGAAATATTTATATATTATTTTGGTATATTTAATCTGGTAACTTTATAGCTTAATCTTTCGTTGGTGGTTTGTCATTTTTTTTTTTTTTTTTTTTTTGGCTTTTTTCCTTGGTGGGTGTTGGTTTCTTTTGCATGCAATTGAATAGTATTTTCCAGGGGCAGTAATCTCTAGTTTTCTGGGATGCTGTTGTTCTCTATTCTTTCAATGATAATGGCTGATTAGCTTTTCTTCTTTCGGCTCCAAAGTGGGGTGATTAATGTACTATACTGTTGGAAATTATATATATATATATATATATTAATTCCCTTAATCTTTTTCAAGCCAGTGAAATCTGTGCAAGATGCATGGACGCCCTTTGTTGAATCTCCATGATCAACAGTAGGTAGGGCAGACTTAAAGGTCCAAAAGCAAAGGGCAATTAATAATGCCACCGTGAGAATAGGCTTTCTCTGAAAAATACTCTCAGAAAAACGGGAAAGTGCAAATCATGCAGATGAGATACATCACTTGCAGATCAAGATCATATATAGCAATTTGCATGATTGGCCTATCATTTATTTCTTCAACACATAAAATGCCCATTTTTGAAGTTGAAGGTATTGGTGATGCTTCTTGCATGCTAATGATCTCTCATAAAATATGAACCATAAATTAGCAAGCATGCATATGCTTTGGCTTTTAATTTGGAGTAGGAAACTGAAGACTACTTTTGCAGAAATCTTGTAATGTTTCACAATCTTCTGCTAGTTTTTCATTATCAAACAATCTAGCCAGGTAATTTCCCAACTTTTTGAGGAAGTTTGAAGTATAACGTGAGAAATAGCAAGTTTATAAAGAGATCTTATTATAATAGAATGCGTGCTTCTAAATGACGTGATTTGAATGAATCAGATTCACTTTAGTGCGGTTTGGATAGTGAGATGAGAAGAGATGATTTTAGATGAAAGTTTAATAAAATATTGTTAGAATATTATTTTTTTGAGATTTGAAAAAGTTGAATTGTTTATTATATTTTGTGTGTAAATTTAAGAAAATTTTATTTTATTTTTTATATTTTTTCCTTGAGAAAGAGAAAGTAAACAGCAGAAAGCACAGGCACTTTGGTCCGGATCATAGCAGCGGAAATAATTTCCAACTTTAAATTTTGAAAAAATAATTATTCAATTGACCAACCAAATATACTACCAATCAATTATAAAATATATATATATATATATATATATATTCATGTTAATTTTTTAATGGCATAATAAATTAATAAGTCTTATAAATTATCCAACTAATTTACAAGTAATAGGTCTCTTAAATTAATCTGAATACTCTTACCACTCCCATTTTCTAGTTCTTGCTGTAAATATGTAATTTAATGCTAATATATTGCATCCACGTCACAGTTGAACCTCTAATTCTCATGAGAAGTGTTAGAAATGAGTCAGTGATAGTCTATTACTAAAAAGGCTTGCACACTTGAAGATCAGTTAATGTGGTTCATTCGAATCAGATTTTATAAGAAGTCAGTTAAAATATAACACATCAACCAGTATGATTGGAATGTAAAACCATCATATGTAGTCACTTAAATAAAAGAGTCAATTAAAACACATCACGCATCATATTAAACTATATAATTGAGATGACAAGATTTCAGATGAGAAGTAGCGATTGATTCGGTATTACGCTGACTAGCTTTGATCAAGTTGGTTCCGCACATTTAGGTGAGGTTTAGATACTGAATTGAGATAATAAGATGAAATGAAAGTTGAATAAATTATTATTAGAATATTATTATTATTTTAAAATTTAAAAAAATTAAATTATTTATTATATTTTTTTTAGAATTTGAAAACGTTACAATGAGTTGAGACTCTCTTCATCAAAACAACCATTAATCAACCACAGCCCATATAGTTCATCATGGTTCCCACCAACGGGCTAACCCTGTCAGCCAATTAATTGGGTTCCGCCCACTTATGAATTGGGCCCTACTAGCTCGGTTTAACGAAAGTGCCAGCTGTTGATCAGTGAGAGAAAAGTACTGAATATATTATATAGAGATAACCTTGTCCGTCATCTTATCACAACGTCGGAGCGTCAGCGCCAAAGTTTTTGGTACCGTACTGTACCAGTTAATATGGCTGGTATATGCTGTACCAGTCACTCGGCTGGTATGGTTAATATACTCATTTTGTACCGGTCAAAATATCGGATGTACCGGCCAATATTTGATATTTTGGTCAAAATACATATTTTAGCAGGTACGAAATTCAACAGCTAGTTTGATAGCATTTTCAAAATTTCAATAAACTTTTAGGGACAATTTTAGACTTTCACATACCATATACATTAGGTTTTGCTTCTCTCTTTTTGGATATCTCATTTTCAGCCACTTTCAGATTTTCAATTTCTACTTTCAGGCGATTTCCTTCAGCCGGCAACAACAGCGCACCCGAGTCCCAGACGACCAGCCAACAGTCCCTCAGCTCGCACCGTCGTCTCCTCCATCTTGTCGCACATCGCCCGGTCGCCGTCCACTGTCGTCTCAGTATTTTTTTGTTACTTTTTTTTTTATAAATAAATCAGAATTATATTTTTATAGATGTTTTAAATTATATCGTTATAGTGTTTGTTTGTACTTTTATAGATATTTTAGATTATATTTTTTATAGATGGTTTAGATTATATTGTTATAGTGTTTGTTTGTATTTTATGGATGTTTTAGATTATATTTTTATAGATGTTTGAATATCTGATCAGTTCAGTAGCTTTAATCTAGTTTTACTAAAAAATAGTTCTTTATCCAAAAGAGAATGCTAAACTAAGTAGTTTTAAGAACCCTGTTCGAGTCTAGGATGCATATATGCCTGGTGTTTTTTTAAAGCTAATCATGTTTGGATTTGATGAGTTTCTTCTTAATAGCTTACTTATAAGTGTTAATTTTTTATACTTTAATAGTTAAAAATGTCTAGTTGTCAATCAACCAGTGGTATGACTTCAATTCCAACACTTGCTCCTGTAAGATCAGAAAATCTAGCATGGGCCCATGCACGTGCAGTGCCAGGGGTAAGAAATAATACTGAATATTTATATTGTAATAAAGTAATTAGAAGTGGTGGGATCACTTGGTTGAAATATCATCTAGCTGGGATTTCAGGCGATGTAGAAGCATGTAAAAATGTCTCTAAAAATGTAAAATGACAAATGAATGAGTTGTTTGATGAAATGAAAAAAAGTTAAGAGAATAAAAGAAAAATAAAGTCAGAGATTGGAGGCGATATAGATTTAACATCTAATGATATTGATGATAGTAATAGTATGGAGGGACAGTCTCAACTTTTAAAAGGTAAGGGGAAGTTGAAAAAATCTGGAACTGAAAAGTCAGTGGGGGGATTGAGTAAATTTTTTGCTCCATGAACAATAAACTAGCATGCTGGTAGTATGATACTAATCTGCCTTTCAATGCGACTCAATCCAAGTTTTATCAACTAGCTATCGATGCCATGACTGCCATCAGGCCAGGATTCAAGGGCCATCTTTATATGAGTTGAGAGGAAATTTGTTAAAGATGATTATGGATGAGGTTCAAGATTATTTGCAACAAATTAAGAAGGTTTGGAATGAGACTAGTTGTTCACTAATGGCAGATGGTTGGACAAACCAGAAGCAGCAATCAATAATCAACTTTCTAGTTTATTGTCCGAAAGGTACAATTTTCTTGAAGTCTGTTGATACATCTGGCCTTAGAAAAGATGTTGAAACATTGTTTAATATCTTTGATAAAGTTGTTCAAGAAATTGAAGCTGAGAATCTTGTACAGTTCATAGCGAACAATGATGCAAGTTATAAATCTGTAGGAAAAAAGTTACAACAGAAGTATGGCTCTTTCTACTGTTCCCCATGTGCAGCTCATTGCATAGACTTATATTGGAGAATTTTTCTGATTCAAGATATTTTTCCCTTATTGATGATACTATAAAAAATGCAAAAAAGATAACAAAATTCATCTATAACCACGGTTGGGTTTTGGCATTAATGAGAAAAGACTTTACCAAAGGTTATGATTTGTGTGTTCTGCAATTACAAGGTTTGCGACAAATTTTCTAAGTATCCAATGCTTGCTCTTGTTTAAGAAAGAATTCAAACAAATGTTTACTTGTGATAAATGGATTGCATCAAGTCATTCTAAGAGCAACATAAAGAAGGAGATAGTTGAGATCGTTTTAAAAGATAAAGAGTTTTGAGCTCAATGTCAATTTATTGTTAAAGTTAGTGAGCCTTTGGTTAGTGTTCTATGACTTGTTGACGGGGATGAGAAGCCTACAATGAGATACTTGTATGATGCAATGAAAAGAGCCAAAGAGAACATAAAAGCAAGATGCAATAACAAAGTTAGTTTATTCAGTCCATTCACCAGGATCATTGATTCAAGATGGGATAGGCAGCTTCACAGTCCATTACATGCGGTGGGTTATTTTCTTAACCCTGGAATTTACTGTAGCTCCAACTTTAAAAATAAAAATAATGTTGTAAGAGGCTTCAACAGCTATGTTATGAAGATGGAACTTGGTCTCGATAATCAAGACAAGATCATTGCAGAATTTGACTTGTATAAGAATGCAGTAGGTGAGTTTGGACATTCTTTAATAATCCGCCAGCATGATAAGATTAATCCAGGCATTATCATTTATCAATATCATTTGTTAAACAGTGACTTTGCACTTTAAATTTTATCTTATTTTATTTTTACTTTTATTTAATTAATAATTTATAATTGCATTATTGTTATAGTTGCATGGTGGACTCAATTTGGTTGCGAGGCTCCAACGTTTCAAAATTTTGATATTCGAGTACTAAATCAATGTTGTAGTGCAACTAGATGTGAGAGAAATTAGAGCACATTTGATTTTATTCATTCGAATAAGATAAATAGATTAGTGCATAAACGTTTGAATGACTTAGTATTTGTTCGTTATAACTTTAAGCTGAGAGGTAAATTTTTTTTAATATTAGTGTTTTCACTGTTAAAAAATATATAACATTTTCACTTATGTTTGATTTTATTTTGACAGAAGCATAAAAAAGGAAAGAGATGCTTTAGATCCAATCAATCTTGAAAACATTAATTTGATAGAAGAATGGGTAGGTGAAGAATCTAAGTTTCTTAATGGAGAAGACTTGGATTGGACAAGTATTGAGGAGCCATTAGCCTCACTAAATGAGGAAGACAACGATAATATTGGTGTTAGTGTTGATGTTGATGACGGTGATGATATTGATGAAAATATTTTGATTAACATGTCGAATCTTGATCCTTATTGTCTTTTTGATGACATAGTAACGTTAATAATTTTATTATGATAATATTAGTGTTTATAACTTTATGTTAGGTGTAACTTGAAAGTTAAGATTTGTATTGAGAAGTATTGAGTTTATGACTTATTTTATTATTATTTTAGAATACAATTAATGTTTGTATTTCTCATAATTTATTTAGATATAAATTATTCTGAAATGGTATATAAAATAGTATCGATATGGTATTAGTATTAAAATATTATTCTAAAATGATATACAAAATAATATCAACATTAAAATATTTCATTTCATTATCTTAACCAGAACGGTATTGAAAACATTGGTCAGCACGCGCCTTCCGTAAAGATGGTGTGATTGGATAGAAAATGGCGGCCAGAAGCAAAGATGATTCATTCAAATACAAAACTCTGAGACCGTGTGTTGTGTACATATATGGAAACCCAAGCAGAGGACACTGTGCGGAGGAAGATGGAGTCGCTGCGATTGATCTACGACGGAGAGATACCGATTCAGCAGCAGAAGATGGATTCTCTAACGGCTTCGTTTCGGAAATCCCTGGAATTGATCGGGGTTACAGCGCGGGAAACCTTCCAAAATCATGGTAAGGTCGTATGTTTTTGTTTGTTGCTTGATTAAAGATGAGGGCCTGTGACTGTTTCCCTTGGGATTCTGAAAAACTTAGCGTTTTCGGTTGCGACATTGTGGGCTGGGATTGTACTATTTTCTTGGATCATATGATAGGGTTTCGTTCAGTAGAAGCAACATTCGCGGACCGATATTTTCACATTGATTAAAAGATTCTAGTTTCATTTGATTTTATCATTTAGGAAAAATAGGGGAGGTTAAAGCTAAGCTGAGACTGGCGGAGGATGATTTGGTGAAAGCACTAGCAGGTATATGCCTCTGCTTCTCAAGTTGATAGAAAATCCGCAATCTTTTATGCTGTGTAGTTTCGAATTTATTTTTGAGCTTTTCTGTATTGTCACTTGTATAAATGGTTAGTGTCTATTTCTTTGAAAACAGGAAGTAATTCTCTTCAAGGTTTAAACTTTGTGTATGTGTTTTTGTTGTCAATTTATTTTCTTCGTTACTCTTCTAATGTAGTGAAGACCCGTAAAGAAGCTGAGAGGATGGCGAAAATGGATGCTATTGCTGCTCAAAAGGCAAGAGTAGAAGAGCTTAGAAGAAGCGTGCTAGAGCAGAGGGCTAATAGGGATGAATATGCCGCAATTATATCTCAACAATTTCTAGGTACTTCCCTCTCATCTTGTTGCTTGATTTGTACTCTGTTCATGAATTTTGTAGGTTCATACCAAGTATATAATTTTTGTGTAAAGTTCAGATAACATTGAACTATCGGCCGATCCTGAAAAAACAACTGGTTTTATACGGTGCTTGTACGTAGAAAGTAATTTTGCTTTTGATGTTTTCTGCAAACCAACTAGTATAATTTTGAATTTGTATGCAAGTACTTATCAACAAAGAACTTCTATGCAAGCGGCGAATGTTCAGTTAAGACCATATGAAACAAATACTTCTAGTTCCGTAGGACCAACAATATCAACCTCTGAACAGTTTTTCACTTGTAGGAATAATGTGCAGGTTTTTCATGTGTAGGATCAGATACCTTTTTCCCCATTTTGAGCAGTAACAAATTACAATTCCTTTTATTTTTTCTGGTCTTATTTGAGTTTATTTTTCCCTTTTTGTTCCAGGAGATAATTCTATTCCTTTTTTTTTTTTTTTTATTAAACCAATATATGCGTACCTGTCAATTTCAAGTTAGGCCTTAAGATATATATATTATATATTTTTTTATTTTTTTATGTAGGGGAACCTCTCCAAGGCAAGGGCCCTTCGGACCCAATCCTGCAGAGTAAACCCCGGTCTCGTGCACCGTACCCTTGGAAGTTTCTCTACACGGAACTGCTTAAATCACTAGCTTTTCACCAGGGGGTGTGGCCCCAAAGGATTGTTTGCACCCATGAGGTGTTGAACCTTGGACCTTGAAGGGAGTGATACCCCAAGACCAAGACCTTCACCACTTGGGCCAAGGGGTTGGCCTTAAGAAAAATAAATTTAACTTTTGTAATAAAATGAAATTATTTATGAAGACCAAAGAAAAACTTAAAGTCACATTAAAGTCACATATGGGTCTATGATTTAAAAGAACAACTCAAGGTTATACTTAGAAACCTTTGGAATGATTATAAAGTCTAGTCAATGTGGGGCATGGCACTCAATGCATTTTATCACTCATTTATCTATATCATACTTCACTCACCCAATATGGGACTTGATTCACCTTTACCATACTCATTTGCAATATCCCTCACCCAAATCCCAATGTGGAGGGCCCATGCCACGCTTGGATTTATACTCTAGAAGAGTTGGTTGAGGTTACAATTAGATCTCTTCCCTATTGAATTACGTCCCCCCTCGAAAACATTATAAAGACAAGTAACATCTAATAACAAACCAATGTGGAATTTGGCACTGAGCGTATTTTATCATATTTTACCCACTTAATGTAGGAGTTACAGGGAGTTACACTCTTCCCCTTTCTCTATTAATATATTTTGGAAAAATAAACCTTTTGCTTTCAAACTACCATGGTTTTTCTTTTAATTTAATTTTTGCACCTTTAACTACTGAAAAAAAACAATTTTCAGCTTAAAATTTTGCACCCTTGGTTAAGATAATTTCAACAGTTCAAATTGATGAGAGATAGGATACCTACACAATCTCTAATGGTTGGACTCTAACTGAGCATGCAAGTTGCCAAAATTTGATAGTTGGGGTGCAAATTGACAATTTTGATAGTTTAGGGTGCATCTTTTTTCAAAGATGGTAGTAATTTGGGGGTGCCAAAATACAATGTTCTGGCATAGAGTTAACTCTACTACCCATCCCAAGATGCTTGATTCACCCCTTGTGAGTTTTTTAGCTTTTTATTTTTGGGGCTCATATGAGGAAGGAGTAACCTTGTCACTTTTGATGGGAGGCTTATCTATCATTTGATGAAGCTATATGTCATGTATGGATCATGATTTCAATTCAAATTAAGCCATATTGCTTTTCTTTCACCTCATCATTGAATTCCCCAGTTGAAGTGGTCCGTAGAAAAGAATTGTCTGTGGGAATATCATTGTCAGGTCTCAATGGTGTGAGAATTATTGTTTTGGGAGTTGGTTTTAGTTTGTGGTTTTATGGCTGTGAGGACTATACTTTGTGGGAGACAGCCTTGTGATGGTTTTACCACTTGTTAACATTGGATTTGAAGTATATTAATTTAGTCAAAACAAAATTTTATTTACTTCATTATCCTCAAATTTTAACTTTTTTAAACAAGTATGTGTTATTTGAAGTGTAAGAAAGATGGCGTTGACTGCGTATTTCATCATTGTGAGGTGGATAAGACTTTGGGGGATGAGATTTTTGGTAGGACAGGTATTGCTTGGGTGATGCCTAAACAAGTGGTGGATCTTTTTGTTGGCAAGGTTTTAAGGGGAGTCATTGCATTGTTGCCATATGGAAGATGATCCCTTCATGTTTGATGTGGTGCTTATGGTTGGAAAGGATTGGGTGGTGCTTTGAAGATAGAGAACGCTCGATGGGAGAACTTAAGAGAGTTTTTCTTTAGAACTTTGTGTATTTGGGAAAAGGCTCTTGTATTGAATGGAGATAATGATTTTCTTTTAGCCTATTCTAGTTCCTAGCTTGTATTTAGGTGTTTTTTCTTATATACTTCCTGTGTACTTGGGTTATACCTATTTACTTGTCAATAAAGTTCTCTTATTACTTATCAAATTTTTTTTTTTCCCTATCCAGAGAAATACCTTATTTATTGGTATGAGCTCATAAGAATGATTGTAATTGTCTTCTTCCTGCGTCTCATTAGCATTCTAGAAGTGTATGAATATCGCTTCCTTGATAACAATTAGGTGCCACCATACCGTTTTGATTTTTGATTTTTCAATTTTGGTGCCAACTTGTGTCCTGCTACACTGTGTATGAATGAGGAATTGCAGTTAATGTGGCATGGACTTGTACATCCACGAACAATCTCATTAGCATTCAGTTGCAAACACTTTTTGAATTGCTCGTGTAGAGACATTGATACTTAAGTTGTCCATGTTATTTATAGTTTCAGACTGTCCAGTGGCAAATATGTTTATTTCCTTAATTTAGAAGGAAAGTAGCAAGATGTTAATCAGTGTAGTTTGAGCTGTCAATAGGTAATATATGTGGTTTGTAAGTGTTGAAATGCTATATTGAACATAATGAAACCAAACAATATGCTTATGTATCTTGGCATTTGTTCTGTATTTCTTCCCTTATTATTTTTTCTTCTTTCCAAAATCGTCTGTCAACATTGAAATGTAGCTTTGTTAATGAACCTGGAACTGCAGAGGAAAGGGTATCATAGTTTACTTTCCCCCATTTTGTACTATAAACAGCTCTGGCAGCATTTGAAGATAGGAGTAACAAAGAAGTTGAATGTAAAGCTCAAGCACAAGATGCAACTTTGTGGTATAATAGAGTTCTTGGTTTCCATGTCGAAGGCGGACATGGTAATTGAACTCTGGAATATTTATTTTCTGTATTGTCAATAGCCATTTTCTTACAAGTTTTCTTTTCTTTAGGGGTAAAATTTACATTCAAGAACATTAATCCAAAAAACCCAAATGAGAAGTACTCTTTCACCATTCGATATGCATATGATACTTACACCTGTAAGTAATTCAGTCCCGTTATTGTTCATGTTGTAAAATTAAATATATTCCATTGATTTTGATTTCAAGGTGCTGTATATTCTCTGTTGTGTAGTGTTAGATTGTGATATACACTTGAATGACACCAAAGAGTTGATCCATGAATTGAACAGAACCAATGGTTTATTCAAATTTGTCAGAATCATGAGGGAGAAGTTTCAAGAAGCTATGGCTCAAGGTAAAATCTTATTTCTTGCATCCTACGTGGCATACCGCATGCCTGACAAATGATATCGACTCAAAAGTGAGGACTTGCTTCTCTATAATTATCCCATTCCAGTAATCAAATAGCCAAATTCTAATTATTTAACCTGTATTGCTGACATACATGCAGCATCTTTCCTTGCATGTATTGTATATAATTACGATACCTTAGAAAATTTGATGGTTGGGTTACTCTCTGTTCCATTGAGGTTCATCTTCTTATGATCATGGTGCCATTTGTGATTTGCCAGGGTTTTTGCCTCAATCAACTACTGGTCATCAAGAGTCTTCCATGATCTCTATGTCGGCTCCAGTTTTGTCCGTGTCAACTGACAGAAGTGAATCCAGTGACCATCGTGTTCAACATGGAGAAGGCAATAGACCTAAGAAAGTACTCCATGCAAGAGTGATGAAACCTGATGTTTTGTCTCCAGGATCAGCATCATCTGTTAGATGTTCCCCTCGTTTGAAGGTATCTTGAAAATGATTGATAGCCCATTTAACGAAAACACACACACACAGAGGGTTGATAGATTACATTGGAAGCTTAAAGTGTGGATGTCAATTTCATCTACATTCTCACTACGGGGATTTATGAGGTTTGAATGTGCAATTTTCCTAGAAGAGTATCTCAGGAAGTAAAGTCCCAGAAAGTGGCTATCTTTCTTTTCTTTTCTTAATTTAGTTTTGGGATAATTGCCTTAGGGAGGATTTTAACTGTGGAAAGTCTGATCCAAAGGGAATATAATAATATTATTTGTATGATTGCTGTATTAAGAATAAGCTAAGTTGCCAAATTGTTTATTTACTGGTGATGGGCTGCTTTTTGTCAGATTGATTTTTGCCAATTCAGAATCACCTAAATTGTCAATTTGTTTCCATTAGGTAGCACCTTAGAAATATTTGAAGTTCATGTATGTAGAAATTAGGCAGAATTCTTGATAGTTGGGTTTTAGCGAAATCTAATCTGCTTTGTTTGGGTCAGCTGGCGACCTTGGTCTGATTTTGCTGTCTATCTGCAAACTCAATTGTTCCTGGCTTTGCTTACCATATTTGAAAATTAGTAGCTAGAACAATAAATTATAGGTGTTGCTCACAAGGTTGTAGAATAATACATATGAATATATCATTCATAATATTATGATGGTGCTAACAACGTTTTGCTGCAGGTTTATATATGAAGATGGTGGCTGTTATATCACATCAAAATTGATTCAACATACACCTCGGGCCGTAAGCTCTCAGCTAGTCATAACTCATGACTCAGGCCGGTTCACGATTGACATGCAAAGCACAACATACAAGTGTTTGCCGTTTAGAAACAGATGACAGCCTCACCATTTTATGTTCCCAGAATTCTGTACGGTGTACTTTGTTTTAATCTAATTATCAGATTTTAACTGCTGATACAACTCTTACATGTATTTCTTAGTTAACTCAATTACTTCATTGCCAATTCTTCCCTTAAACTTTGACTCGATAGAACTCATTCTTGCAACCGATCATCTAATTATCACTTCACCTCACATGCATGATAAGTGCTGTTAACATGTGTGTTATTTAAGGGTAAGTGATAAAGGGATGATGGCTGGCGGGATTGAGTTGTATTAGGTCAAAGTTTCAGTAAGTGACAATAGGTGACAGTTTGGGGGATCGAGTTATATTGAGTCAAAGTCTGGACGATAAAAGGAGGTGGAGGGGTTGGAACCTACTCTGTATTTATATTATTATTTTGAGAAGTACAATTTTTCAATTAGTTAATCCACGGTTCATGAGTCTTGCCCGTGCGCACGGATTCTGTGCTTATAGCATTTTTGTTGTATCATTTTGCATAAGTGGTGAAAATGGACAAAGAGAAGAATTTGGGTTCAAAGTTCAAACTTGATGTTCCCTATTCTCTAGTCTGAGCGAGAATTGGATGGTTTGCCATCCTATGATCTGCATTTCCTTTTTATCGGTTAGGAGCTCTAAGAAAGTCATTCTTGTTGATTCTTGACCTTTGTGTTCAAATAAGTTCCTTTAAACTTGTTCCTTGTAATATATTTGGCATCTTTGTAAGTAACATGAATGTCCACATAAATATTGATATCGAATGGCTTGAAGTTGATTAATTTTGTGTAATAAATGCTATTTACTCAAGAATTATGCCATGCTTTTGAGCTGACAATAATTAGTTCTAGTTTGTCATATTCTGCTTTGGTGGTTAACTAGTTCATGCACTTACATATCTTTCAATTTATTTGTTATTGTTGTCCATTTCCTGGTCTTTGCCAAGCAATCAGGGACGACTTTTGTATAATTATCATATTTCAATTATTGAATAAGCCTAGAGTTGGAGGACCATAACCTTTAGAGGTGATGAGAAGGGTATAGTTCTCAAGCCCCTTTATTGTATTATGTATTTTAGGTGGTCACCTATTAGTAGGCTTCTCTGACTGCTTTTAATATTTGTAACACAAGACTCCTAAGGCTCTAAATTTACAGAATAAGATATATTTTAAGCTGCTGGTTGGCCTAATTGCTTATTAATCAGAGCTCGAGTGCGCTGCAATAGTTTTTGTGCTTCAGATTCATCATTTGCTAGACTTGAGCAGTTACTCTCATTGCAGTCTTCAAAGTATTTCCCTGTCACCCCTTCTAATTGTGGGCTGAGAGCAACATAGCATGTGGTGGATGCACCCTGCAGAAACATTTCAAGTACCATAACATCAATACTCATATCGCGATATATCGATCATGCTAAAGAACTCTCTAGCAGGAATGCATGGAGACATACCTGAGATGTTGACTTTAGTAACTTGGATGCAATGAAATACAAAGAATCTGCATATACAATTAGTAAGATATTAGAATAGGATTGCACCTTGAATTGTAGCCAAAGACTATGTAATTGATTCATGCCTGTTATAAAGCCCTTATGAGCTCTAATGATTCCTGTCTTCACAATGCCTGGATGTACTGCATTGATAGTTACCCTTGCATTCCTTGCCTGCAAGATTCCAAGAAACATTTCAGCAGTGGACTTGCATATCCATAATCCAAATGAAAATGCTCTCTCTAAGAGATCTTTCTCACAAATTAGGAAAAGGGAACATGAATAAAACCAATCTTGACTCTTACCTTCAAGTGTCTTGACATTTCCTTAACATGCAATATGTTAGCCAATTTTGACTGAGCATATGATAGAGTCCCATTATAGCTGCATAAAATCAGAAATAGGCATGAATTTTGTTTTCTAAAAGTTCATCATATCCAGCAATGTCATATATTCTTGTATTGTAAATATTACTAAATTCAAGCAGTCAGGTTTTGGTACAAGCTGGGACTCCTGTCTGTCTCATATGATTGATTACCAAGAAGAAAGGGGCAAGCTGCTTAGCTAAGGTACCAGTATTGTCTTATGAATCACAGTACTTCCGACAATTCTATTGGTGTTTAGGGGTCTTGTGGGTCGACACCGATACTCAAATAATGGCAACTAGTTTTTTTATGTTTTGAGACTGAAAAAGTGATGTCTCCTGAGCCTGTCTTGACTAAAAAGAGTTTTTTTTTTTTCACATGATCTATATTAAATCAACTAATTTAATAGAATTATGTAATAAAAAATATCAAATTTTTGATTATTTTTAAATTGAAATTTTATATAACTACATTCTATTTATAAGAACACATAGAATTATGAAATTAATTGTAAAAGATATATGTTTGGTGTGTATTATTACTTTATGGAGTTTAGGGTACTTGCTTGAGAGAGATTGTACGTAGGTGTCGTATTATAGAAAGAAAAACGACAAGAAAAGTGAGAAATATTACTTCTTTGGATTGAGCATTTGATTGAAGGAAAATTCATCTCTCTTCACCCAGCTATGAATAACCGAAGTAACATTTATGATTCTTCCTTGGATGCCTGTCTTGTCCGCTGTTTCTACCATTTTCTCCACCAGCATTTCTGTTATTAAAAAATGTCCTGCATGCCCAAAATAATTCAAATAATGATCATTACATTATATATATATATATATATACACACTAAAGATGTTGGAGGGTGTGTTATTTTCCTTCTTTCTTTCTTTTTTTTTTGTACAAAAAAGTTTTATATTTTATTTTATTTTTTTCATTTTATAATTTCGCTTAAATAATGGCATTTGAAATACAGAGGCCCCACAGCTTGTTCTTATTGGGTTAAGCTAGCAAAAAAAAAAAAAAAAAAAATGTCATTGCTCGATTAAGGTTCTTTGTTCTTAAAACTACATATTTGTCAATTATAAATAAATTACCCAAGTAATTGGTAGCAAACGTCATCTCGATTTTGTCTTCAGAGAACTCCAAATTCTGAGAGAATATTCCAGCATTGTTTCTGCCAAAAAAAAAAAAAAAAAATTTTCTTTCACTATTTCAGAACTCCAAATCTCTCTCTCACACAAACACACACACACACACAAAGAGCTAGCTAGGAAAAGATGAACATGCATACTCACATGAGAATGTTAAGGGGTAACTCTAGTGACAAGAACTCGGAACAAAATCTCTTTACAGAAGTTAGGGAGCTCAAATCAATCTCCAACAATATGATCTCAGCGTGAGGACTCTCCTTTTGAATCTCCTCCTTCAATTCAGCTGCCCTCCTTAGATCCCTTGCTGGAATTACGACCCTCACACCTCTCTTTGCTAAGACCCTCGCAGTTTCAACTCCAATCCCTGACGTTGCCCCTTAACAGATCATCAAATACCAAAAACCCAAAAAGCTTTTAGTAATTAATTAATTTATGCATGGGAATTTGAATGTGACATGCGACTCATCCTATGCAAAAGAGACAAAAATCCATATCCTGGTACAGCCAAAAAGAACCACTACTATATTTAGAACCCCATCCAAGTTTACTGATTGGAGGGAGAATATATTTACGTTTCAGACAAATATTACAAGTTATCTATCCTCTGACCAAATGTTTTCTTCAGAGAAAACCTTATAAGAAAAAGAATACATGAAAACATGCTCAGTGTGTGTACCCGCCCATTAAATTTGGTAAATTATTCCTGAGACTTTTTGGGAAAGTCAGATAAAATTTACTGTTTTTAAGATAATTGATGAAGAAGATCGATCAACAAAAGGAAAGAGAAACGATACATGGAAGTAATATTGAACATGACTTCCATGAATCTGTGAAGTCAGCAGAAACCTGGGGGAGGGGGGAGAGAGAGAGAGAGAGAGAGAGAGAGAGAGCAGAGCCTTAACATTAGAGCAAACTGCAAATTAATATGATGCATGAAACATCTGATCCCATGCAATAATCAGTGAAACAATAGCTTGCTAGCGTGTTTCGACTACCACAGAGTTTATAATATATTGTGGTTAGAGAATATCATTAGCTTGATGATCAGACTAACCAGTGATTATTGCAGTTAAACGGGAAGAAACACAGCAAGAGGAATCTTCTGTGACTTGCTCTGCAGTTGAGTTTGAGCCATAACCACTTGGGCCTGCAATTCCTGCCAAGTACCTTAGTGTTTCCTTCATGAGGCCACCAGATAGATACCAATTGCCAACTTATAAGAATCCTAGAAAGCAAGAGATCAGCATTTAGAAGAAAACCACATCCTTTTATATATATATAGACCAGAAACAATATCTTCACCTTATAGGACAATTTGGGTGGTCCACAAATTAAGTAACTGAAGTACTGGTGGGGCTGGGAGGAAGTGCTTTTAAGCCTATCTATTCTCTGAAAAAAGGAACTGTAATTGCGAAAAATATGCACCATTATTATTACTGTACCTCTTTGTTTCTAATAATTACTGTCTGCCCTTGAGTGCCCTCAATTTTTTGGTTTTGCTTTAGGTCAGATTCATGTTATTTCCAGGCCTGCTTTTGCTATTTCAAGTCATGTAATTTTATGCTCTTCTTTTACATCAATTAAGGTTGTTAATGTGACAATAATATTGAAGTAGTTATTAATTAATATGTTCTTTTTTTTTTTTTTTAATGTAATTTGCCTTTTTTTTTTTTTTTAATCTTTCTCGTTAATTGCCACCGGCCCTAGCTTACTTTTTCCTTCTTCTTTGTGATTATAATTAACATGGCCACAAATGGCTTATAATTATTAGATGTACGTACTTTCTGGTAATTAATTATATATATTAACTGATCTGCATCTCATGAGAAATTAACGTACTGATCTTTGATGCTAATTAATTAAAAGAGAAATTAATAAGATTAGGTTGCAAGGAGCTAAGATTAGGTGCTCAATCCATATCGACCAAAAGATAAGCTGACTAGTACTACTATTGGATCAAAAGATCATTCGTATTAATATTAAGTAATGCTGCATACAGTCGTGGAGTGCACAAATATCATGCAGTCGTTTTGAAAAAGTGTAGGATCTACTATTTAAAAATTAATTTTTTTTTTCATACTCGTCCCGCATATATTCACTTTTTTCAAAGTGATTGTGTGGCGCTTGCACACTCACGACTGTAGCTATCATTTCTCTTAATACATATATTGGTAGTGGATAAATCCCATGACCAAGTTGTCTTCACATGGGTGTTAAATAAGAAGTTATTTAACTTTTGAGTGTGAAAACTCTTTAAATAAGAGTCTACGTATATTAAATGAGGTAAGTGAAAAAATCTAGTAAAATGATAAAAACTCCCCCCTCTCTCTTCATTTTTCTAGAGAAACTATCTAGATCTCTTGATTTTGAAGCGTTGAGTTTTCTAGAAGACTTTAGTATGTAGCCTCTTAAGTGACGTAGAAGTGCAAACAACAAAGTGACGTGGACTGTAAGATGAGTAAAAATCCGATCTTGTGGGAATTCTGCTCTTTGAGGTTATAATTTGATTTAATCTTATTTAACAATATATATATACATATAGCTGAATCTTTTTTTAAATATAATATATATATATATATTTATATATTACCTTAAATTACTTTCATTTTCTGGTGAACCTTTATGTTTGAAATTAACATTCAATTCTTATAAAAAAAGAAAAAGAAATTAACATTCATCAATTAATTAAAACTCATGCAAGCATGATGTCTTAGCAAGGGAATTAGGAAAAAAAAATAGCATTAGTCATAAATCTATTATTTATGTCACTTCATCAACATTAATATTCACACTTTATAATTTACAGAAATGATCTAATTTCTTAAAGACAAAAAAGAAAAAGAAAAAGTGTACTGTACGTAGTTCTGAGTTCTTATTATGGCCGGGTACATGCATGCATGAACTCAAAAAGAATGAAAGAAAGAACAAAAAAAAAGGTTAAGTTTGGGGTTCATGAGTAGCTCGATCTCACACGTGGACATCTAGAAAATCTCACCAATCGATAACGCGTGCATGCAATCGTGAAACAGGTTTTTGACATTTTATCGCGAAAAAGGAATCAAATATATAGGGCTATAATATATATATATATACGTTTCTGCAGACAAAAATGCTTTTGCTGCGTGCCAACGTGCCACCCACGTCTCCTTTTGTCCCTAATGGCCAAGAATTTCCATCCTTTGGTGTTGAAAAATGATGGGCGGTGTTGGAGATTGAGGGAGTAAAAGAGAGGCATTGAGATTGACTCCTCAACAATGGAGTTGTGAACTGGCTATGCACCATGGCCCCCTCCTGTCTCCTCAGTTGCCTACATCTATCATCAATCTGCCCCAACTCCATGAAGCATTTCCCTGTTCTAGTTTCGCATGTGATATATACACATGTATACATATGTCTTCTTCTTCATCCTTTCATCATTCATCATGACATTCTCCAAAAAAAAAGAGTGTCAAAAGTAGCAGAGCTAGCTAGCTAGAGTTGATTATTATTTCGGATGCCGCCTGCCCATGCATGCATAATTTGTTCCTCGATCATGTTCTAGCTAGCAGATATTACATATATATACATGCAGCTTGTTGGATACAAAAGGCCAGGAAACTAATTCCCACGACTCATGAAATTAAAAGCTTAATTAAAGAGGTCGATTTAGATTAATGCATGATCTTTGTGAATTATTAAATATATATTGAACAGATCGATCAGAGTTATTTTATTCTAGGCCAGGTTTGTAACAAATTAAACATGATGATCATGCACTACTACTACTACTTCCAGATAATGAATATTTGATTATGGCTATGATTTGTTTAAACTAGCTAGCACATGAATATATATAAACTATGATACAAGTCGTTCTGATCTTGTACTCAACAACCGAAGTACGTATATGTTCTTTAAATATAGTAGGAATTGGTACAATGCAATCAAAAGATTTTTGTTTTTTGGTTGAATTTGAATGGTGGATATATATATATATATCTATGTGCGTGGAAAACAAGATTTTTTTACTCGAGAAATAGGACTTTAATGATTATTCAGTTTTGTCATGCCATGATCATCAACCTCAACCATCTCCTCAAACTCGTAAAAGTCCATGACAGATTAGGTAAATGGGAAAGCTCTTTAATTATAATTGTTTCCCTTTTCATTTTTCCTGCTACTTTGTTTTTTTTTAATTTTATTTTTGGGTGTTTTAGTACTATTTTCTTTACTAATAGGATGGAACTCACCAAATTAAGGAGAGACATGCAGTGAAAATCATTCACACTGATCAGAAATCTGGGTTTCAAAGAAAGGAATCTGAATTTGGATTCCAAATAAAGCTATCTATCTAGGTGCATGTAACCAAGTTTCAAACCCAGTAGTACCATTTTTTCTTGTTTTGTCTTGATCTTCTAGCTAGCTAGCACTTGATAATTAAGAAACTTTTACTCCTAATCATCTCGATAATCTTTTGTCAAAATCACCAACAACTCCACCAGTACACATCATCATCATCATCGATGTTATAGGAGTAAACAGTAGTTGTGAGAGCTTAAGCCAAACTACTAATTAAATCAGCTACCTAACTAAGAGAAAATGAGCCTTTTGTACTGTTCTTTGACAATCCATGGAGAGTAAATTAAAACAAAAAACAAAAATATTAAAGCAATAGTGCTTAGATTAATATATGTAAATATCTGAGGGCCCAGGTGTTACAATGTCTCCCTCCATAACAGATCAGTTTTCCCTACCTGAATTGATGCATTCAACAAAGCTAAAAATCCAAGCTGCCGACATTAAAAAAAACTTTTAAATTCCCTGATCTAGTCATTCATAATTTATACATGTCAACACATGACCTATATATATATATATATATATATATATATATATATATCATTTTGATGAGTACCCGCACGTGCCATAGGCCAATCCCAGGTTGACAAGTGGCCCCCTAAACAGATCCCACACCCCCATGAGTCAATCACGGAATTAGAGGACTTTAATTGGTGTGGAACACAGTAGAGGCCTAGCTATCATGTTCCCCTTTTGCTCATTACCTTTAACATATATATATATATATATATATATATATATATATATATAAATTATTAAGAAGATGATCCGTGCTGTACGTAATAAATAACAATAATAAGATGATCCATCTTAAGCAATAAACAACTAATTGGGATTTGTCGTCTTTTTTAATTATAATTCCTTGCTGCTTGTTTGTTTGGTACCAGCTTGTATGGGAAGATTTGATGAAAAGGTTGTTTGTCTTCATCTTTATCATCTTCAACATATATAACCAAAAAGAACATCATTGGTAATTTTAACATTAATTTTATAATCCAAGTACTCCAAGACCAGAACATATATATATATATATATATATATATATTTATTTATAGGATCGAATGCTAGCTAGATCATGCATATTGTAGCACGAGGTTTGATTAAAAACATTAAAAATAGCTCCCTTCCTAACAGACATCAACAAAAAAGACATATAAATAGAATGTTTCAAACCTGTGTTTACATGAATTATGAATTAATTGCTCTTTGAAAATTAGGGTAGTGGAAAAGGAGACATTTGAAATCACAGCAATTTAAATTCAAAGACAACATCATGTGTTTCCCATATTATCATGTGGCTTTGAGGAGGGTGGTGGAACATTAATTAATTCATTTTTTTTTTTCTTGTGGGAAATGATGCTCTTATGTATATTTCGGTTGGAGATTAGACTTTTAAGTCTAAGAAAGAAGGAGATAGCTTAAACTAAGGTTTTTAACTTTGGGAAAGTTTAAAAACTTTTTCTTTTCCCCCCTTTGATCATTTCATCTTCCAACGACTCTCTATCAATTTTAAATAAAAAAAAAATATCTGATTTGACATAACACATCGAGTCACGTCAGTTTATAATTATTTTTTGTAAATATATATAGTAGTGTTTCTTAAAGCTTAATGGAAAAAAAAAATAGATCAAGAACTTCACAAAGTTGACACTTTTAAGAGCATAAAATTAAACAACCCTGGAAGAAAATGTAACTAATTGACAAAAGAAAAATTCTATTCATCATTTCCACACACCATATATCATACATATTTTTTTTCTCTTATCAAATGTGTGATATACAGATAATGAGTAGGAGAATTTAATAAATTTAAGAAAAATAAAAAAATAATAAAAAAATAATATCTGACGTGCATAAATGATAAATAGTAAAACTCGAAAAAGAAAAACATTGATTTCAAAACTATATATGAAAACTAAAGAAAAAGAAGTTGCTTTGAATGCCAATCTCTGCAAATCCCAAGCTGTGCTGTCAAGGCCATAATTCAAGTTTGTCTGTGACAAATTACCCTGTTTTTCACTTGAATTGGGTTCCAATCCGCAGTCCAATCATGGTGGTGGTTGAAAAAGAAAGAAATAAATCCATAGTCGTCTTTTCTTCCCCAATTGAGGCCATGGGCCTGAACAAGACAACTAATAGTAATAGTAAGTCAATGAGTTAAAAGCCATCACTGTTCTGTTTGGGATCCAGCTTTGAATTCTCCATGCTTTCGGTTCCAAAATCATAACCATTTGTCTTTTCTTGGGAAAATTACAAAGAAAAAAAAAAAATAAATAACACCTGCAAATTGAGTTTGATAAACATATACATACATGCGGCGAGCAAACTCGATTGCTGTTATATTTGGGCTTTGGGCATTGCTGTTATTACCTGGGCCATAGGCCCATAAATGAAGACTGTGGGGCCGATCCAAAACAGAAAGGTAATGGGAATCAACAAGTTCCCAACCAGCATTAATGTGGAGGCCTAAAACGGTGCGTTGAAAGGGTATTCACGTAGTTTGGTTCACTGAGTATATCAAAAGAAATTTCAGATCCTTGGCGGAGAGTGATATCGAATTTCGGCGCCACCGACTGACTCTCCCGGTAGCAAATCTTTAGGGTTTTGATTTCCATGGCTGCCCACTCCCATCTCGATGATGTAATATGAACTCCTTCAATCCCTGAGCTGGCTAATTTATATACCTTAGCTTCTGTTGTTTTGCTCATTGAAGGCATTTTTGTGAAACGTAGGATGATGATTTCGGAGGCGATTTTCCTGGAACTCACAATACCAGGCGTTCAGGTTGGTTCGGTTTTTCTGTAGCCGAGCTGATTCTTAGCGTTTGATTTTGTAAGTTTTTTTTTAAAATGTGTTTTAACTTTGTGTAAAATACATTAGCTGATAAGAGAAGTTTTGGGGATCTCGAGGACGACGAAGATGATGTTTTTGGTTCAAAAAAGGTAAATTTGATATTGATTTTTCTATGATTTTAACTTTGTGTCATCTTTAAGCTAATTAGGAAACCTCTTTTTTGAGTTGTAAACCTAATTCTTGGATTCGGCTATTCAATTGTCGGAAATTTTACTGGGACATGATATAGAGAGTGTGTGTGGGAGTCCTTATCTATCGTATTACATTCCTTTTTCCCATTCATGAAGTTCAAAGACCTTTTTTTTTTTTTTTTTTGTCACTTGTGGATTTTTGAAAATAATCATTTGTTTTTTCGCTATGCAGATTAAAACAAAGTTAGAAGAAACTGCTCCTGGTGTAGCAACAGGGATGATTTTGTCACTTCGTGAGAGGTAGTCTAAGATCTAGAATGAATCTTTATCTAATGGATGGATTTATATGCCATTTGCATCGTGTCTTATTTTTGCTGGATTTTTCTTTTGCAGTCTTCAAAACAGTAAGGATGAGCTCGCAACATGCCAAGTATGAATTTATATGTCCTTTGTTATCGATCTGTAGGAAGTATCTATCATCTTAGTTACTGTTAAAAACAGGTAGCATCTATCATCTTAGTGCTGCAAATTATATGTTCAAAGCTAATATAAATTTAAAGTAAAAGTTAGTCAACACTAAATTATGGAAGAAATTTCACTTAGAAACTTAATCTGTAGAGTTTGGGCACAGTTCTATCTTGTTTCTGTATTATCCATTAATAAGAAGCCTTTAAGGTGACAAGAAGCTATTCTTCCAGAAGGCCAGTGTTTTTATATTTTTTTCCACAAAAAAAGATGATTTGTAATTCTTTAACTTTAATCTTTTGACTCTTTACATACTGGTAAAAAAACTCTTTTGACTCTTTATGCATATCATACTGAAAAAAATTAAAACCTCTGGTCTTAAATATGGTGCTTTTTACATTTTGAAGATTATGGAATGGGTTAAAACTATTGAGGATGCCAATTCGTATGTAGGTGGCGAATGAGATCCTCATATGATAAAAAAAAATGATAGGTGGTGTATGGGATCCCACATTGCTTGAGAAGGAGAAGTCCTTGCTTTTTATAAGGTTCCAATGGGGCTCCAATTGTATCATTGACTAGTTTTTTTGGAGTATAGGCCATGTGGTTTGGGCCTTCTATTGGGGTGTTACAAATGACATTAGAGTCTATCCCAACCAGAAATGTGGGAATTGAGCTATGCCACCTACGACGGATAGGCCTGATGAGGACGTCGAGAATTTAAGGAGGAGGGGGATATTGTAATACTCTATATGATAAGGATAAAGATAGGTGGTGAATGAGATCTCCATATGATAAGGAAAAGGAAAATGCTAGTTTACCCCCTCATTTTGACCGCTTGTGTATTTAATTTTTTTTACTTAATGATTAAGAAAGTGATTTTTAATGTATTGGTGTATTTTTTTTATTTTTTAAAAATATTTAAATATGTTAAAAAAATGAAAAGAAAAATGAGAAAAAAATAAAAACACACATTTGTGCTAGGCAGCACGCCCAGCGGTCAAAGCTGGGCGGCAACCTAACAGAACTCTAAGGAAAATGGTAGGTGGTGTATGAGATTCCACATTGGTTGTGATAAAGAAGTTCTTGCTCTTTACAAGGTTCCAATGGGACTTCAATTGTATCATTGACTAGTCCTTTTGGAGTAAAGCCATGTGGTTTGGGCCTTTTATTGTGGTGTGCATATTTTTCTTTCTATCAATTTGGAAGAGCATTTATTTAACCCTAATGATTAGTTAGATTCAAGGTGGCTCTCTTTTTGATCACCGATAAAGTGGATAGCTTTCTTGATTTGGAACTTTCAATTGAATTTGGAATGATTATGTTGTCTCCAAATAAATACCAATTCAATCATAAATAATAAGTGATCAATTAACCAACCCACTAACTATTTATTACCCATAATATGTTGGCGTTTCATTGAAACCTATACATTGTATGATCTATAAATGGGTTTCTGAAACTTACAATTAACCTCTTCTACTCAGAAACTTCACATCAATAAACTTCAGCATTAGTAGCAAGGGAAATTTAGATAGGTTTCCCAGTGCCACACTTGCACATGTTGGAGGTTATGTCCGCATTTTGTAAATGCTGCTTTCAAAATTCGGACATGATGAAAGTGCATAATGATTATATGAAAGTGCATAACGATTATGTCTATTATATGGTTGTGTCTCTGCCAAAATATTTACTGGGCCATTAATATGAGTTTGTCACTTTCAGGCGGACCTTGAAGCTGCAAAAATTGAGATCCAAATGTGGCATTCTTCATTTCTTAACGAATCCTTTATACCTGCTGGGATTTCCCCTGGTTAGCCTTTCCTCAAGGAGTTCATTTATTATTTTTCGTTTGTACCCTAGGTTAAGATTTCATTGTTAAGACGAACAAAAAATTAGCCACATGGCACAATCGTAGCGTTAAATCTGAATAGCAGGTGCAAAATAAAGCCTATTGGTACCTATAAAAAAAAATAATAATGAGATCCTATTCTGCCTTTATTCCCAAAACAGCTAATAATCACATTTTTTGTAGAACCTAAATTTGTGATCGATTATCTTCAGACTCTAAAATCATCCGAGGAGTCATTAAGAGAACAGGTGGCTTGTTTTTAGTTTTGCTTTCTTTGCTTCATGTAAAGTTACTTATCTGCTTATCAAAAAAGGAAAAAAAGTCCCTATTTATTATGTAGGACTTCATCCGTGTTATTATTGTTACAGCTAGAGAAGGCAAAGAAAAAGGAAGCTGCTTTCATTGTAACATTTGCAAAACGGGAGCAGGAAATAGCAGAGTTAAGGGTAATTTTTTTTCATACCAATTTATGTAATTTAATTTTGGATCTAAAAATCTCCTTTTTTTAGCAGAACACATCTCATTGGGTAGAAAAGCGGAACAATTTGGTGAGATGTCAAAACAAGGAACATAAATAATCCTCATATAGTTCTTGCAAAATTGCTCCTTTGGTATGAATGTGTTACAACATAAGTTAGTCAAGTAGGATCTACTTATAAAACAAAAAACTTAAGATCAGCTTTTGTTGACATTAACCTGTAAAAACACTTGGAGTTTACCAAAATGAAGACTGCATGGTTCCTTAGCTGTGGAGTGCCCTGATTCGCAGACACAACTCCATCACAATAAAACATAAGGAATTATTTACTAGGGGTGCCAAGCAGTAACTTTGATGCTACGGCTTCCGTTAATGACACAGAAAATGCAGATCTCTTCCCAGATCGAATTATTCAAGTGAGCAGATTCCTTCAAAGGTTTACATACTAAAAAGATTCCTTCAAAGGTTTCTGTAATTGACGCCCAAAGATAATTTAGTGACTCCACCTCCTTCCCTAAATTCTTTAATTATATAATTATCCTGTATCCTATTATTTCTTGAATTTTATACAGCTTGGTTTTTTATTTTGTCGATTCCTTGCATGTAATTCTATGGTTTTATGCCTATCTAAGACCAAATTCATTCTTAAATTCCCAGTCTGCTGTCAGGGAATTAAAAGCGCAACTGAAGCCACCATCAATGCAGGCAAGATATTATGCTTTGGTTTTTGTTGCTCTCTCTTTTTTTGGGGGGTGGGGGTGGGGAGGAGAGAATTGTGACTGGAGTATACAATATTCATGAAATTGTAGGATCAGGAGTAATTTTAATAGTGTTTTTTATGAGTAGAGATACTACAATTGTTAATTCAGCATCTTTGTTTTTTGATTTTCAGTTTGTGATTTCTCTGTGACCTCAGTATTTGATTTTCATAGGGAAGGAATTAGTTATCTTCTTTTGTGAACGATATATTTACTTGTTTTGTTATCCTTAGTTCATACTGTTCTTTTATAAGTGGAAACTCGCTCACCAAAAAGCCTACATTGCTAAGTTTGAAAAACTCCCATCTCATAGTAACATATATGTTTTGATACATCTACTTCACTGGGTAACCAAATTTCTTTTCAGTTTTGTGGATTATTATCGGCATTTTTATGCATTTTCCTTCATTAATTCCCAATTGTGTGTGATTTTTAATAAAATCTTCGACTAGTACTTCTAAAAAACGTTATTCTCAATATTTTTCTGGATCCAAAGGAAAGTTTTCTCTTAGTCTGAAAGCTCTAGGTTCCCAACATATAAAAAACTTCAGATTCAAGGTTGCCTGGTATGTTTTTTCTGATGAATATGTATTTGTCAAATGCATAGATAGGTATAGTGTTTAATTTTTTTTTTCCCTTTGATTGGCACTGGGTGTCCAGGACAAAGTCCCAACTAGTCCTGGGGGTGCACAGGCCCTCAGCATAGTATTTGATTTTGAGGTTTGGATTCCTTTTTTTGGACAACCAGTGCCCATGTTTGAGACTTCTGGGGTCATAGGCATCTTAGAACTGAATTCATTACTAATCAAGACTCGGCTAATGTTTCTCTTAAATCATAACCTGTCCTAAATACATCTTTGAAAGTACATGCTAAAGGGTAAGCGTCAAAGTGGAAATTCTGAGTTAGTCATTCCTAGGAGTTCTTTGTTTGCTTGCTTAGGTTTGCAGGCAGGCATTTTCTGTACCTATCATTATATTTTTGTCATCTTTGAAATATATGAGACATTTTCTTGTCTGTGGTAACAATGTTTGAACACACATTCTTGATCTTGGATGACTACTTGCCGCTATTTCTAAAAGTCCCATTGAAGTGCTGGATGCTCTATGTGATTACCTAACTATTATTATTGTGTTGGTGAAATGTCAATGACAACATCAACATATCTCTTGCCTTTTTTTATTTCTTTACTTATCACAATATATATGATTGCTTATGCTCTTTTGATTTCTTGAGTCTGGAAATCCCTATCTTGTAGGAAGAATTGAAAAAGTTCATACCTGATGAGGCTAATATAATGTTTCGTTGTGTTTATTTGGAAATAGAAACATGCTTTTTCTTTCTTTCTTTTTTTCTTTCTTTCCTTTCTTTTTGAGAATTGTTAAGTAACTAATTAAATCCACAATTTTCGTATGCTGGTTCATTTGACAGGCTAGGAGGTTACTACTAGATCCAGCTATTCATGAAGAGTTTACACGTTTAAAGGTTTGTGCCTGAAAAGCTGCTTGTAAGCAAGTTAACTTTTGCTAAAATCGATGCCTTACACATATGCCCTTTTGCTCATGTCGAGTCTAATTGCCAATGAGATGGAAACGATCTCATGTTACTGTGAATAATATAACTTAGTCAATTATGTAATGTTTGAATATCTGTATTTTTCTATACAAGTTGGCCTTTGATTTTTAATTACCAACTTCAACTCAACTCTTATGGAGCAAAATCATTTTAAAATTGTGCGTTTTGGTTTAGAAAAGTCTGCTTATGTTTTCTTGTGATGCCATAATGCTAGAACTTGGTTGAGGAGAAGGAGAAAGAGTTGAAGGAGAAACAGGATACCATTTCTGCACTCAGTTTCACTCCACAAAGCAAGATGGGTAAGATGCTGATGGCTAAATGTAGGACACTGCAAGAGGAAAATGAGGAGATTGGAAATCTGGCTTCTGAAGGAAAGGTTCTGCATTTCATTTTAGTTCATTTTATCGTGGTTTCAATTTGTATTTTTAGTCTCATCAGCCTAGAGGGTAATTATTCTTTTTTGCGTTTCTTGAGAAACTTACAGGATCTTACACTGTCAACGAGAAAATGTTACAACATAAATTACTTAAATGCTATGATATGCACGCCTTTAATCAATTTCATGCAAGTCTATATTAGGATGCTAAACAAACATTTTTTTATGAGTGAGAATAAAATTTTATTAAAAGGAAAGAGGCATAGCTCAAGTACACAGGACTGTCAGGAAGTATACATGGAATACACCTAGCATCATCATCCAAGGACTAGAAATGGATACAAGCAAATTGTGGAAACTATCCCCATTACAATCAATAACTGAAGCCAAGAAAAGGGTGCTGAAGACCCTTCCAATACCCAAACAACTTGACTACCCTTCTAGGCATAACCCCTGCCGCACTGGTCTGGTTGAAAATATCATCACACAAGGACCTGGCCACCTCGCAATGCAATAATAAAGGGTCCGCTGATTCCCCATTTTTTTCTATGTTTCCAGAATCGATTGTTTGATTGATGTTCCTTTATACAAAACATTGGATGATTTTTTTCAATGTTTTGTCTGCAGATGCATGAATTATCAATGCAACTTGCTTTGCAGAAATCACAGAATGCAGAACTCAGAAGTCAATTTGAAGGTCAGTAATGTGCAATTGTATGTATATTTGTTACTTTGTCTGGGTTTCACTTACCATACATGCCAAAATATAAGTAAATTAAATGATTCCTATGGTATATTCTGAATTTCAAAGTGGTCCCCCACTATCTAATTTCCATTAATTATATGACAGAAAATACTTTTGTGACACCCATAATTTAAATATTTTTGTACCTCAAATTAACCAAATGTTTTTGCACCTTTGGTTTACAAAGTTCATACAATGATGATTCTCTTTGCTCTATTGCACACAGGACTGCACAAACATATGGAGGGGTTGACAAATGATGTGGAAAGATCGAATGAAATGGTTTTCATCTTTCTTTCATTTCTTAATTTTCTCAAAGTGAAATCTGCAGTTTGTTGATATGCTTGTCTGTTTATGTTTTTATCTAACGTGTATCTTTAGAAGTAACTGAAAAAAGAAATGTTCCCAAACAATGGGAGGACCCTCGTGCTTTTTGTATACTCTACTGTTGGTGGATGACATAGTTGTATTGGACCAATTTTCTAGGACAAGTGATATCATGTAGTAGATGATTGCAGCTGTACGATTATCGTTGTTGGACCTTAATAGACTACTGAGTTTTGGGCAGAATTATATGAGCTAATCTGTGAATTGCTTTAGATGCTTCAAACAAAGCAAAAGACTGGAAAAGTTGATTTAAGCTTAATTTGTAACATGAGTAGCAATCAAATACCCGGTGTTGAATGAGATACTGGTGAACTTAAACCTGGCTTTCAATTGGCGTTTCTTATTGTTATTGTATATATATATTTTTTATAAGTATATATTAGTTAACAAGGATCTGTATTTATCTCATATTTCTTCTGCAGGTGCTCATCTTGCAGGAGAATCTAGAAGAAAAAGATGGAGATATTGAAAGGCTGAAGCAAGAGCTGCACCAGAAGAGCCAAATCGGCCAAATCGAGGATGAAAAAACCGATTCAGATTCAAACAAGAAAGCTATAGATGAGACAATGATATCTGAGGACGCCGCCAACTGAGATCTTCATTGCAATTTTGTATGATTAAATCAATTTTCTCCTCTTCTCCATGTGGTTTGTACATTAAAACTAAACTGTTTTGAAGTAAAGAGAGAGAGGGAAAAAGCTCATTCTGAACTTAGTCTATCCAGTGTTCATTTGAAAGGGGCATAAATCCGTGGCTGAAGATCTTAAAATGTGACCCCATTTTTCTTAATTCAGGCAACTCTACAACTTCAAACCCCTAATAACTGGATTTGGTAGGTGAATTGGCCCAACCTTCAACCCTACAATCTTTATGAACGTTCAATAAAGAAGACAGTAAGTTAGTTATATGCATGATAATCATTAGATTATAAAATGGTTAGATAAAAATTAACCATTAAATAAAGACTAACGTTACATTAAAAAAAAAAAAAGTGTTTAGATTAAATAACAGACATGGCCGATAAATTTTGAAAATATGACCATTTGATATTTTTAAATAAAGAAAAAACAATAAAATTAAAAACATCATTATAATGGTTTAGCCAAACTTATAGGTAATTCAATGTGAGAACGTGTGTTGTACTAGGAAGTGCATTACATAAAATAGCCAAGATTGCTTTTGTAGCTAAATTTTAACTAGAAATTTGGAGAAATCAAATGCCAATGCTTAAGTTCATGTATATTTTCAAAATTATTGTTCAAGTATATATCTATGATGTAATGATTGTATCTCGATCCATTTTTCTCTTTTTCTTAATCAGTTATTTCGAATTAAAACATTGATATCTACATCATATGAAGCCAACTAGCCTTACATTCATATGGCCACAAAATTAAGACAAATCAATTCGTTTGAGAACGTAAACATATGTAGGAGCCTTTTTGTTTTGTTTGTCTTTTTTATAGATGATGATGGGAAGCATATCTCAGATTTAAATTTGAAGATTCTTAAGGTGACCAAGGAGAAGAAATTGGTAAATTTTGGTATGATTTCGTACCCAAACATAAAAAAGAAGAGAGAAATATGAAGACCAGGCATCGACATTTTGGCAAATGAGAACAAATCATTACCACTATAAATAGAACGTAATACTCACATGCTTGTGACAACATATTTTTGGAAGAAACCCTCGGGTTTGTGGGTATTTGCGGGACGTTTCCAGTTATCTCATGTGTTGCTTTGCTACTCCATGAGGCCACCCCAATCCAGCATTACCAACATTTCCGACCACTTGTATTGGATCCACCAGTCCCTTTGTGGTGTTGCCAAGACCCTCCCCTGCATGCATTTCATGAATGAAAAGATCAATATATAGGGGGAGAATTTACAAAATCACCTCAGGGAGGATTTACAAAATTTAAGAAGAGCCCCTGTCAAGTACTACTCTATTGAGCCAAGTGAAACTGTTTGTCTAGAATAATTACTACAATCAGTATTGTTACTATTCTCCTCTGAAAATATTTTCTAAAAAAGACAAAAAGAAGAAAACTCGTCCAGTGTTATTAGAATAATACCTCCTTCCAGCCCATGTTTTCTAGGAGTTTTCTGGCATAACTACCGACTCCAAATGACATATTCAAGGCCTCAGCTGCAGCGTCTTCTGTACTGGCAGACACAGGTGATGATTGCAGACCATATTCACCAGGAATTGAACTCTTTTGTCCAGGACCCACTCCGAAACCCCCATGTAAGGTTCTTCTCTCAGCAGCTCTATCCCGGTACACATGGATTTTATGCTGGAAAAGCAACATGAGACAAAATTATGAGTTTAAAGCAGACTGAAAATGATGCTCACTATCCAGAAGGTCGTATAAGATATACCTTTGCATATAGGTAAAATACACAGAATATTGCTCATGAGTAAATCAACTTCTGCTAATCATATTATTGGTCTACTATGCAATCCCTCAGATAAAGCTGGCAATTTCTAAACAAAATGTGCCTACTCAACAAACTTCCGATAGTCCTCATCACTATCGGTCTTGTACCTACTGACTCATACCAAACAATTGCACGCATATGATAATGCCTGGCATCAGATCACTGATAACATCAAGAAACTCTCAGTAAGGCCGTCCTCTATCAAAACTCAAAACCACCTTTCCTTTGGTTTGAAAGTAGGTACTCGATGCAATTAACCAAGCTCTGCAAGTGAGTGCTCATCTTTTTTGTTAGACTGTTAAAGGACTCACTATGGCCACTAGTTTTATATGCTTCTATTTACTATGCCCTTCTTATACTTTTATAATAAGCTTTTCAATCGACTGGAACACAATCAGGTACAGATTCAGCACATCAACTTTGAATCCAAAATTTTAAAAAGAATTACCTTTCCAGATGCAGAAAGATTATCTGGTAATAGACACGTATCAGTGCTGATGGATGTTCCAGCTGCAGTTTGTGATACATGCTTTCCACTGGGTTTGGAGAGGGGGAGAGAGTCACTATCAACTGATAATTCTGGGAATCCCCAATCTTTTGTGGGGTTAGAAGAATCATAAGTTGACAGAGAAGCTAAGTATCCCGCATTGGGTGTCCGCAACTTATATACTTGACCTGACAGAAGAAATTTCATGCGCTTTAGTTTGAACTTAACACAACAAACACTGCTTTGAACAATTTCCATTCACCTTAGCAATGTGTAAATGAATACAAGTCAATATGGAATGACCTTGAATATAATGCAGAAGGATTGTATATTCAGTAGAGGCAAATGCAAACCTGATGTGACTCGTACCAGATCAAGATGGACTTCACATATTGGAGCAGTTTTCAGAAGGCCGCCGCCAGAAGCCATTGATGGATGAAGCTTAGCAGACCTTCTCACCAATCTCCCAACCAGTCTCAACAACTCACCTTTTCCATTCTTTCTGGAGCCAGTAGCCATTGCCCAGTCCCATAAATCCACAACTGGGAACTCTCGCATTGGTGTTTGCTCAGATTGAATGACTTGACCGTACTGTGCTCGCCAATTTTCTTCATCACATGAAGCACCTGTGCCAAAAATGCTTATGGTAACACGTGTTTACATGTTTTGGATAACCAAATGCCACATATTAGATTTTCATGGCCCAAGAATTGTAAAGATTTGACTATCTAAACTGTCCATTGGAAAGACAATTGGCTGATACTTGCCACGCTAACACCAATGAGGTTTATATCTATACATGTGAATGGTCTTGAGCTTTTAATAAACCAGCCACTGTACTAGAATAAAAATGGCTATCAAGCACTCGATTATTAGCAGTGTTATAGTGGTCATACCTTCATCTAACACACTTCCACTTGAAATATTTACACCACAATGGCTCTCTGGAAGCCATTCGCCTTCCAGCTCACAGGTATCACTGTTCCCTGCAGCTAAATTAAACAAGCACATTTAGGTTCTGTTTTAATTGTGGTAGTCTTTTTCCCAATACAGGGAGATAAAGGACTAACCTTCAACTGACAACTTAAAGTTATCCATATCATTTGTTTCCAAGGGCATCGTTACATCAGCAGCAGCAGTTACTACTGGCTTGGAATAACCAGACAAATAAAGATCAATAAGTGTATCTTCTAACCTAAAAAACAGTAATTAAGTAGTGTTAGACAAGATATCATCAAGTGACGAATTGATAATGAAGATGACGAAGTGAGATGCCTAAAGTAGCATACCATTCTGATGGAGGTGGATTTTCAGATGCATGACTATTGGAGCACTCTGTGTCACCTGTAAGTAATAGTTGTTTGAATATAGTCATTGCATTGAAGGATAATACTTTGTATGTGAACCTCTAAAATATCAATACTCCTTCCATTGAGCTGCACTGAAGTATCCTTTATTAATTACTTTCCATTTGTTAAATAGATATAGGAGATGACATCAAATGTATTTGTAGAATGCAATGAAGCTAATGGTTTAGGCGGCCTCACAACAGCATAGGCTGTGGAGGTGATGTTTGAAAATAGCATGTGTTTAGAAAGTGAATGTACAGTTGCAATGCAACTTTTTGTGACAAAGCAATGGTATTGGCAGTGGTGGCAATTTGCTCGGTAGCCGAAAGTTTTGATTAGATTTTTTTTTTTTCAAAAAAAATTGAGTGCATCATAGGGAAGTGGATAAAGATATTATGACAGAAATTGTTGCTAGCAAAGAACATTAAGCACTTGGCCTAAATTGTACAGGAGGAGATTTAAAAGACCGGTAACCAAGAAAATGAACTGATCCGGCAACATCAGGATGGAGCATACACAGGACCAAAGGGAACGCATCACCTTTTACAAGATCACCATAATTTCTGCTGTGAAGGTGCTATTAAATGGATGACTATTATGAACCCAGTTCTGATATCCAATAAAGGTCCACGCACAAATCACGGGGTTGAATCATGATGATCTTGTCAGGTCATATCATCCATAATTTTTTTTTTTTTTTATAAGTAAAAGTACATTAATTAAAAAAAAATTATTGATGATATGACCTGACAATACTCATTTTCAGAAATATATGAACTTTGTTATAATAGTAGACATACACACCTAGTTTGTGTTCATCATTAGCAGATCCTATATATTGGTATGCCTCAGATTCATCTCCCTGGAATGCAGAGCCATTTGCATCGCTGCTAGAACACCTAAGTGCAGATGGTTCCTCAACCTGTCTCGGATTTTCATTACAAGTTTCGCTGCTCTGATTAACTTCATCTTCATCACTCTGAAACAACCAAAGAACACGTTCATAAAGAATATTACAAATAACAACCCTACGTAGAAAACAACCAGATAAGGAACAAGGTGGTACCTTGTCAGACCCCAGAAGCACATAATTTCCGTTCTCGAACATGTAATAAAGACGGTCCCTAGTACTGTAGTACCAACCAGCAACCGGGTCGTGGTAAAATCCACTACTGCTTCAAATTGAGACCCCCAAAAACAATATATTGTTAGGGAGACTAACAGAGACGTTGACATAGCGTGATAAACACCATCTTAATCCAAGGTTTTGAACTCGGGGTTATTAAATTGGAACAGTTTCGATTCAAACAAAGAGGAAGCCTGGACAGCAGGGCACCTTATGACAAATACAAAATTCTAAATTTAGTGAAAAACAGACATCTGCTATATATTTAATTCAAATGATATCAAAAGAAGACCTGGCATGGAAATAGAGCTGAGATTTCTCGTCCCAAACAAAGGAGCAATCATCTGCTTCAGCGGTACCCGCCAATGCCATTTGGTTTGCTCCGTCTTTCTCTGTGCGAGTCGCGGAGATCCAAAATTCAGAGTCTGGCGATGAGTTGGAACTTGGGATGGACATTGACGTTGAGGCTTTTCTACAATGTCCAAGATTGAGTTTGGGCTGATATTGGACTTAGGGCATTGTTCCCCGCAAAGTAGGTTAGGTTCGGCCCGGAACTTCTTAACTATTGTGTTGAATTAGGCCACATATGGCCCTTTTTTAATCTAGGGCTTTGTGTAAGTATTCTGACAGTGTTTACCAGTAATTCAAAATATAATAATTATTAGATAATTTCGGAGTATGAACTAGTAGTATTAATCCTAACATGTTATGTCATCAAGGATTAATATTTGAAAAATAATATTTATAGTCGTAGGGTGTGCAACTCTCGCGCATTTTCTTTAAAAAAAAAAGATAAATCTAAGATCTAAATGAAAAAATAATTTTTCTAATAATGAATTTCATTTTTTTAAAAAAAGTGTACGAAATTTACATATCCTGAGATCGTGTGTCTAACAATACTCTTAATATTTATGAATACAGTTCCAAGAAAAACGTAACATCGTTCCAGATCATTTGGTACAATTTAATTATCCATTATGTGAGTGGAGTGTGTATCTCGAATTCAGCCAACTTATTACCTTACCTTGCTAGGTTATCACATAAGGTTATACTTGGCCGATTTTGGTTGGTCCATATACATCAAGTTGCCAAAATCATTCTAGTGCTTATTGTGACGAGGAAAATGCATAATAAACAGGTAATTATTTCATAAATTTAGCCATCGTAAGTGTTGTCTCAATCAGATCTTCAACCTTCTGCATGCCAAAGCCTTAGGACTTGAGTGGCATTCATATCCTACATGCTAGGAATGATACGAGAAAAAAGAAAAAGAAAAGTAGATATAATTACATACGACACAAAATTTATGCAGTTTGACAATATATTTACGTTCTCAAAACTGTAGAAGATTTTATTTATTTTAATAATCAAGAATACAGTATGGTATTTGTCGTACATGCAAGATAGGGCTATACAGAAATTGACAAGACAGACAGTCGCCGATGTGGACCGGCCAAAACTGGCAAAGAACTGGTCAGTCGATGGTATAAATTTAATAAAACCAACGCCGGTTGGTTTGGTCCCAGTTTGAACCAAACTCAAACTGCCGAACCAATCGATAATATTATATATATATATATCTTATGTAAAACGACATCGTTTTCCACTTATTGTTTAAAAAAAATAAAAAATTAAATAAAATGAAACGATGTCGTCTGTTTTAATACACCAAATGACATCATTTGGTTTAATACACTTAACGATGTCGTTTGGCTTTAGAGTTTAATACCCTCGCGTCCCCCCTCCCCTCTCATTCTTTTTCTCTCCCGATTGAAACTTCTCAGACTCTCTCTCACCTCTCTCACGCATAGCTACCACCGCTGTTGCAAGTCTCTCCTCTCTCACACCGCGTAGCCTCTCCCTCCAACAACCGATGGTATCCATCTCGCCCTCTCACTCATAGAGCGTAGCTCTCCTCCATTAACCTTTTATCCCTCTTTTCCCTCTCCTCCATCAATCATCTTGCCGAGCTCTCTCATCTTGCCGCTCATGGAAAAATTTGGGATTTCAAGTGATTTATTTTATTGTGTTGGGTTAATGGTTTTGTTTTGTGAATTTCTTGGTGTCTGGTGAATCGGTGATGGAGCTTGTCCATTTTTGGTGTTTAGTGATGGAAAAATCGATTCCCCAAACAACCGAGTTGATTAGTACCGACCGTCGAATTCCGGCCGGTTCTCTTTCTCCCTGTCAGCTGGTTTCGGTCAAGAATAGCATATTTTCTCGTCGGTGCAGTTTCAATTTTGATTTTCAACCTTAATGCAAGGGTTTAATATAATATATAATAAACCCTAAGTAGTAGGTCCAAATGAATTGGGCCTATTAGCTCAAGCTCCGCTCCATGACCAAACCTTATTGAGAATCCACCAAAAACCACAATAGATCCTTCTCGAATTAGTTCATCAATTTGGACACCACAAGCAGAACCAGACTTCACACACGGATGCCTTATATACTTAAAACGGAAGGTCAAGTTTGAGTTTCAATATATTAAGGCCTTGTTTGGTTACACAGATAAGATGAGAAATATGTGAATAGTAGCAAGATAATTTGTGAAATAGTAGTAAAATGTGTTGAATTAAGATTTTTTTTTGAGATTTTGAGAAAAGAGAGAGAAAAAGTTGAATAAAAATACTATGGAGTTAAAATATTGTTATAATATAATTTTTCATATAATTTTTGTATTTGGATTTAAAAATTTTGAATTATATTCTGTGTTTTGTTTGAAAGTTGGGTAAAGTTGTAATGATTAGATAAAAAATTCAAAATTTGAAATTGAAAAGTGTTTGGGTGTTGGGATGAGATGGAATGAGACGGTTTGTGAAACCAAAAGGAGCCTAAATCATGTAGAGCAAGCCTAAAATGAGAAGTTAGGTTTAAATCTGACAATAAATTGATCTCTTCGTGTTGAAGAAGAAATTGATATAAATAATTTTGGCTTACCCCCAATCGGTATAACCTTGTTTTTCTATTTGAACCAGTGTATTCATTAGACTTGATATTCAAGTTGGCTAGGTCAGAGATAATATGATGTGTGGCACCCGAATCAGGATACCACTGACCATTAGATTATTGCGAGGGGGCTGTGAAAAAGGCATGAATTGCAGATGGAGAGTCCTTTTAATATGATTTATCTAATATGTGATGGCATCTATTTGTTGTGTGGACAATATGATTGCAAACTTGATAGATCTGCTTTGACACTAGAGCTTTCAAAGGGCCACGACCACCTCTTCCTCTGCCTTGATTGGTTCTATATAAGCCAAAATTAGAACCGCGACCACCGTAGTGGGAGAAATGATCACCCAGACCACCTCTTCCGCCTCTGGAACATGAGGCCATATTTGCATTAGCATGATTTGAATCAACTGAAAGTTAGTGCTGTTCCAACCGAAGTTCTTAAGCAAGCATGTTACTGTAGAGGTCTTCCAAAGAGATCGAATCCACTCTTGTTGTGATCGACGTTACGAAAGAGTTGTAATCAAGGCCTAGATTAGCTACTAAGAAAGACACTAGCTCAAAATTGTTCAATGGCTAATCTGCAGCACTAAGGGTATCGACTAAGGAGGTGAACTTCTGGAAGTATTCGTTTATGGAAGAGTTTCCCTTTTTGAGTGTGGTCAATTGATAGTGAAGGTTCATGGATCGTGCCCGAGACGTAGATGTGAACATTCATTCCAGAGTAGACCAAACTTGCTAAAAGGCCAGTGGAGCATTTTGTAACATGTGCAAGAACTATTTCAGAGAGGGAGGAGTTCAAGGCATTGAGGATGAATGGGTCCTGCAGAGTCCAAGTGGTGTATGCTAGATTTGGGATTGGCTGATTTGTATGGTTGGTGAGAAGCAAAGAGGGATATGGTGTGGAGTCGTTGACATAGCCATGAAGGTTGAGTCATTTGAGGTATGGAACGACTTGTGCCTTTCATAGTAAGTAGTTGTATGTCATGGGTGAATTTGATAGGGACAAAATTTTTGAGAGAGGTAATTGATGGAAGGAATGCGCTTGATGAAATGATTGGCCTAGTGAAAACTGGGGAAGAGATGGTGGGGTCAAGCAGTTGAGTGCCTTGATCCTCCATGGAAAAAAAAAAACTGACATGAGTCAAAAGGCACTTGATACCATGTTGAAGAATAAACTGATCTAAATTATTTTGGTTTACCCCCAATCAGTACAACCTTGTTTATTTACAAGCAACAACTTTAAAATATTGTTGGACTAAGAATCTATGAATAACAACCTAGAGAAGTAGTTTGACTAGGAATCATAAACATCATATTACACTACGTACGAGTAGAACATAACTTCATAATTGCGCAATGTCTTTTGCAGGTAGGAGTTTGCTTCTTAGCTTGTTAATTTTGTTTGATTGTGCTTGATCTTCTTGTACTTCTTGTGGTTTATCTTGATCACTTTGAGAGATTGTTTTGTGTTTGACTACAACATCCTTAGTTCACAAATTGGAAATGGTAGGGATACGTTAGATAAGTTGGAGTTGTCCTATTTGGAAAAAAGATATTCTTCAACTTAAATATGGTATAGTTTAATTAGTTGGTAAGACCCATGAAGTCACTTAAATGTATCACATCAGAAATATTGACAAAATTTATAATGAAGAGTAGGTTTGTTCTAGCTGGCTGAAGATCATGATACAATCTAGATGTAACGGCCGTAGCTCAAATTTGAGGGTGGGGCGTGTTTGGTGAAGAAGAGGGTCTAAGGGCGTGGGGAAGACAATGAGGAGTGAAGTGTTCTCTGTCAAAAGGGGATACTTCGGTCGTTTAGGCTTCAACTGAAAGGGATTGAGATGGGCCATAGCAAGTGTGGGCTTCGGGCTAGATCACTAAGGCTGGGGAGTTATTGAGTAGAGGTTATTTCCGTTGGGCCGAGAGGGTGTTCCCATGGGGCTCTTTATATGTTTTATTAGTTAATGACTTTATACTTTTACTGGTTTTAGTCTTTAGAGTTTTACTTATTTGGCCCTTGGCCTTTATGCAGTTGTCTGTAGTGAATTTTCATTATTGTGTCTGTGGTCTGACTGCATATACGCTACCAACATCCATGTAAGGATTATTCTAAATGTTAAGCAATTTCTTGTCCTATCCTATCGGCTATCCATATCTCTCTCTAGCATTTTTGGAGGTATTCTCCCTTAAAGAGAGCAAAGAAATCTTAAATCCATAGCTATACAAGAGGTGTGTTACAAAAGTGGAATCCAGAGACATTGTTCCCTGTGCTGTTTCTGAAATTTTCCTTTTATTTATAAACCATGGTAGAAGGCACTAGGCGCAAGGAGCTACACGATGGGCTCAATGCCCTAAAGAAAACAACAGACTCTCAATATAAGACCCTAGAAACCGAAATGCTGACTTTGAAAAGGTAGACTGATACAATGTGCAGTAACTAACAGTTATCACAGGGGAGCTACAAAGGAGGAGTCACCATCAAAGTCCTAGAGGGTAATCTTCAGGATTGCATTCCTACGATGATGAAGGAGGGAACCCGAGGCTTGATGGTGAGGTGCAGACCAAAACTGAGATTAGATTTTCCAGATTTTCATGATGAGGATCTAGTTGTGTGGATTTACAAGGTACAACAATTCTTTGTTTTTCACAACACCCTGCCACAACACAAAGTAAAATTAGCCTCATTGCACATGAATGGTAAGGCCTTAAATTGGTTCCAAGATTGGGAAGAATTTGGACAAACAGAGAATTGCGATGCTTTTACTAAAGTATATTGGCCAGATTTGGCTTGAGTGGGTATGATGACCCAATAGAGTCTCTCACCCATTTGAGACAAAGTGGAACAGTGGAAGATTACAAGGATATGTTTGAGTCACTATCAAACAGACTGCGAGGATTATCAGATCAGTATAAACTGAGCTATTTCCTTAGTGGCTTATGAGATGAGATTAGATTACCTGTACGAATGTTTAAACCCACATGCTTGACTACTGCTTATAATTTATCAAAAATACAAGAGGAAAATTTTAATCTCACCAGGAAGTATAACAAATCTGGCCCTAGTTATTCACCTGATGTAGGGATACTTAGAAAACCCAACCAACCAGTGAATGAGTCCTCAAAGACCTACCTAAAGCCAAATATCCAAATCTAAAAAATAACCCAAAACCAAATGAAGGAAATGAGGGATAAGGGCATATGTTATTATTGTGAATCAAAATGGAGTCTGGAGGCATAAATGTGAAAACCCCATGTTATATCTACTGGAAGAAGTGAAGTTTGAAACTGAAATTGAGGGAGTCCAAGAAGATGTAGTAAGAGATATAATAGACATTGATGAAATAAAAAATGGGGGGAGGGGGGGGGGGGAAATACCACCAACCTCGAAATATCCCTACATGCCTTAATAGGGTCACATAATCTTGGGACTATGAGAGTTCTGGGTAAGATTGGAGGCCATTGGATAACCATTCTAATAGATACTGGATCCACTCATAACTTTCTACACCCAACCATCTTTAGTAAGGTTAAGTTACCCATTAATACCACTAAAATGGTGAGAGTGAAGGTGGCCAATGGGGAGGTGATTCCTAGTGAAGGAGAATTGACTATGCCTAAACTATTATGCGGTATTATAGTATAGTTCAGAGTGTCGATCTACAGGGAGTCGAAGGAAACACTACAAGAACACAAACTTAAAGGAAAATATCTGAAATTACCCAAGTACCTCTGTAACACAGTGGAAATATCTATCAATTCACTCAACAAATTGGTTAGTCGTCAAGTATACAATTAATTTATTAATTAAGCAATAATATAAAATAAACGAAGTGCGTAACACCAAAATTGGTATCGAAGGGAAACCCTTTAAAGAACTTTTTAAAGGTAAAACCTTATGGGGCAACCAAACCCAAAAAATTCAATTTTATTATTTGAAAATCAATTACAAGTAAAGTTCAATTACAAAACTTTTGTCAATTGACACTCTTACTTGAGCAGACAGATGACCCATTTGTCTTCTACCGCAGTAGCAGCAAGAACCTCTAACGATTTTCAAATATTGGCTTTTCTCTTGGAATTCCAGTGGCTGAAACTCGACCAATCAATTCTCTAACATGGAGTATGCACGCACTAAAAAAAAGAGATAAAACACTAGAAAATTCTCATTTTCTCACACTCAAGTACCACTCTCTGAGAGAAACAGTATGAAAATTCTCCAAGGAATTTTCTCACCAAAATATGCATTGTAAAGTGCTCTAGAAAATATCTAGATCTGAATCCCTAAAAATCAAAATCTTAACCAGTAGAATCCCTTAAATAAACTATCTGGAAAAAGTTCTAGTTTCAGTAGGATTCTGCTGACGGATAGAATCTGTCGCGAAGACGTCTCCTGACGAATTTCTGACATGTCACAATAACTCTTCTCTGCAGTAACTGATATCTGTTCAGCTTCTGTTTTGGATAACTTCTTGATAGTTCGAAATTCTTTCTGCTTGATATATTCTTTTTGAATCTTCTATCCAGATCACTTGATATCTCCTATCTTTTCGAACATTCAATCTTGATCAAAAGTCTTTTGAACCTTTATCTATTTAACCACTTATCTTCGAATTCAAATATTCATAGATAAAGATAAAGACAAACCTTTATCTATTAATTTATTTATCTTTGAATTTAAATATTCATAGATAAAGATAAAGACAAATTACATTCATCCAATAATTCAAATAGGTCATAGTTATCTCTTAACCAACAAAATTTTACATCAATAATCTCTCCCTTTGGCAGATTGGTAACAAAACCAACTTGATAAATGTAATATAAAACCTATCAACAGTACAAACAGTTGACCAAGAGACCGAGTAGAGATTCCAGGTAAAAAATAATGACATAGAACAATGACTAAGATTAAATTTCACAAGATTTAAAATCTAACCATGTTCTAGTCTTGGAGTTGAATTATACCCATATTTTAGTTCTCCCCCCAATATTAATCTTTATTAATCAGAACAATAAAAATTCATTCAACTCTCCCTCAACAACACACTTACTCAAATTCCTCCTAAAACTCACAATACAAATTTCATAATACCCGAAGTAAATCAATCTTTCAATATATCTCCCCCTTTTTGTCAGTAATTTGACAAGACTCATAACTCTCATGTATCTCAACTTTTCATGGATTAAATGCATCTGATGTATGAGCATGAATGCAAGTAAAATCATGACAAAATGAATGAAGTAGTTTGGTTGAGATATAAATACAAAATATATTTTATATTTTCACCATTTTATTTATTTTATATAAACCAAAATAAATAAATAAATAAAATTTAACAAAATATTTATTTTTATATATAAGCAATGAGGCAAGTAACATACCTAGATGCATCTTAGTTCAAACATAATATCACTCACAAAAAAATATTCAATAGAGTACACCCTCTTCTTTGCAACAATCACAATGGATATTCACACCTCATAAGATCATCCATGTCAAAGTTCATGTGAGTATGTGAGTGAGCAAACTTATATAGGAAATTAACTCTTTATTTCTTTTTCTCTTCAATATATTTTTGATAAATTTATTCATGAGTATTTTTTTTCTTATAGATGCTCCCAAGAGATTGTCACTCACTTCAAAAATCAAATTTTATGCTAGGGCCTAGATACATGAATATCTCCTCCAAACACTAGTTTGCACAACCCTTTTTTTTTTTTCATCCATTTTTGTTGATCATTTTTTTCCACAATGATTTGAGCTACGATTCTTTCTAAGGACTTAAAAGATAGATCCGTGTATGGTATTTATCTTTTTCCACAATGATGTAACACCGACTTTTTCTATATGGATCAACTATTTGTGTTTCGCAAGTGAAGATCCATCTATTATTGTACTTGGTTCAACTAGTATTAGTCAATTCAAGGCATGGACTCCCTCTATGGTAAGCATCTCAATAATAAATATGAAACTTAATTATAATGTGCATACATATAAGTTCCTCACAGTGCTTTGTAAATGAACTTTGTCAAGATGACCCACATGGTTAGTATGCACAAAGTGGACTGCACAAAGTAGAGGGACGCATAAGTTCAAAAATTTATTTTGTGAGAACACGTGTGCTTAAACTTTTGACATATCAAGCATGCACTTCCTAAAAACAAAATAAAAACAAACTAGAAAAATAATGTATTTTACACTCAAAAACAAAAACTAAACAAAAGTGTATGTCCTAGGCTAATGATATGCAAGAAATGCAAGAACATATAAGTAGTCCTATCGCTTAATGTCACACACATGTTCATCTAAAGACTTTAGGAAAACCCTTATACGAACTTTTCAATAAGTATAGTTTTCCTCATCAAGGTGTGACATGACATATAATGATGACAACATGATTTACAGGGACAAGGATCACACTTGGATGAGTGAACCACGCTGTGATACCAATTGAAATTACCTAAGTACCCCTGTAACGCAGCGGAAATATCTACCAATTCACTCAACAAATTGGTTAGTCGTTAAGCATGCAATTAATTTATTAATTAAGCAATAATATAAAATAAATGAATTGCGTAACATCAAGATTGGTATCGAAGGGAAACCCTTTAAAGAACTCTTTAAAGATAAAACCCTACGGGACATCTAGACCTAAAAAATTCAATTTTATTATTTGAAAATCAATTACAAGTAAAATTCAATTACAAAACCTTTGTCAATTGACACTCTTATTTGACCAGACAAATGACTCATTTGTCTTCTACTGCAGTAGCAGCCAAAACCTCTAACGATCTTCAAACAATAGCTTTTCTCCTAAAACTCCAGTGGCTGAAACTCGACCAATCAATTCTCCATCATGGAGTATGCACGCACTAAAAAAGAGAGATAAAACACTAGAAAATTCTCATTTTCTCATACTCAAGTACCACTCTCTGAGAGAAACAATATGAAAATTCTCCAAGAAATTTTCTCACCAAAATATGCACTGTAAAGTGCTTTAGAAAATATCTAAATCTGAATTTCTAAAAATCTTAACCAGTAGAATCCATTAAATAAACTATCCGGAAAGAGTTATAGTTTCAGTAGGATTCTACTGATGGATAGAATCTGTTGAGAAGACGTCTCCTGACAGATTGCTGACATGTCACGATAACTCTTTTCTGCAGTAACTGATTTCTGTTCAGCTTCTGTTCTGGATAACTTCTTGATAGTTCGAAATTCTTTCTGCTTGAGATATTCTTTTTGAATCTTCTATCCAGATCATTTGATATCTCCTATCTTTTCAAATATTCAATCTTGATCAAAAGACTTTTGAATCTTTATCTATTTAACCACTTATATTAGAATTCAAATATTCATAGATAAAGATAAAGACAAACATTTATTTATTAATCTATTTATCATTGAATTTAAATATTAATAGATAAAGATAAAGACAAATTACATTCATCTAATAATTCAAATAGGTCTTAGTCATCTAATCCTAGATAACAAACTTTTACATCAACAATATAAAATGACAAGATGACAAGAATCTGAAAAATATTTTGAAATCTACCTAAAACACGTAATTAAAATGAGATTAGGACACAGATAAAAAGGCAAGTAAAACTTCGGACTTCCATCAACCGGATCCAATACTTTGATTTTTTTAATCCAAACTATACACACGATTAGGAATTATAACACCAAATTCTTAATCGGAAGATATGACAATATATTCATCTAATTTCTCAAATTTAATTCTAGAATCTATTCCCCCATTTACAAACCACAATTTCCATGTATAAAAAGGAATATCAGATCTAAAAATGATACTATGTTCACAAACAATAGTGTATCAAAATATTACATCAATAGCATGAATAACTTGTTTAAGTCACAATAATATATTCATAATCCTATAGCTCAATAAAATCAAATCATAACAAGATTTAATATAATTGCCTCAAACTTATAATATCTAAAACAAATAGAGAATTCAATCCTAGAATCATAAACAATAAAAGCTTAATCTATGAATTCAAATGTAGTTAAAATATTTTTACCAATCAATTTCTGCCCTAAGCTTTACCTAAAGTTTAATTCTCCATGGGAACACAAATATATATATATATATATATATATGTATATTCTTTTTTTTCTCCTCCAGAACTGTACACCCCCTCCCAAAAATCGTTCTCCGATTTGTATAGTCTTGCTTGTTGGAAGTGGAGAGAGTCCTACTTAGTTTGACTATTTGTCCTGCTTATTTTGAAAGGTCTTCTCACATCTATCCCCACCAACTCCCCATACATATTTGATATTTGAAAAGTTATCCATATTGTTGAAGAGCCATTTTCCAATTGAAAGTCCTGCATGCGTTGGAGTCCTACTCCTTTGAAGACTCTTATCCCTTCCACCAACCAACTTTTTCCTCAAATCTCGTGTCCACCAACCAACCCCCATCTATATCTTTATCTTTTTAAAAGTGTAGATCAATCTACCAACCCCCCACTTCCAATAATGCATTTCCTGAAAAGTCATTTTATCCTTAACTTGCATTTCGGCCTTTAAAATCTGAAGGATGTCAATGGCTCTGCATCTTTTTTTTAATGGGTTTTAACTCTAATTTTTTATGAATTCTAAAATTAAATATAAAAATGTATTTAAGAATATCTCAAAATAAATAGAAATTAAATTCAAGAAACTAAATTAATCTTATAATTTCTATTCATATTTTAACATTTTAGTTCAATTATAGAGTATTTAAAGTGCACTTTCGTACACTCATCAAGAATGCGAGGGGTGAGAGTCAAGATTAAGGGTACTTCTTTTATTGTTGAGGTACATGTGTTAATACTTGCAGGATGTGATATGGTTCTCGGAATGCAATGGTTACATCAGTTGGGCAAAGTGCTGTGGGATTTTCCTAAACTACTAATGTATTTTTCTGTGGAGGGCAAAGTAGTAAAATTGCAAGGGCTAACAGCCTCAAAGTTGATTGAAGAAGGGTCACTAAACAAGGGGAATAAGCTGGAAACCAAGGGAATCATTTTACAAGCATTAGAAAGGCAAGCTGAAAGGAGTAAAGGACAGAACCAAGAAATACCAACCTACATACAACACCTCTTAAAGCAATTCGGTGAATTTTTTGAGGAACCAAAAGGTCTACCTCCCAACTGATCCCATGACCTTGCCATTAACCTTATACCAAACATCAAACCCATATCCATGAGACACTATCGCTTCCCTTACTTCTAAAAAGATAAGATAGAAAAAAATAATCCGTGAGTTACTAGCTTTAGGAGTAAAAAGGCCTAGCTAAAGCTCATATTCTTCACCCGTCCTATTAGTGAGGAAGACGAATAGTACATGGAGGCTATGTGTTGATTACAGGGCCTAAATGGAGTCACCATTAAAGATAAATTCCCAATACCTGTAGTAGAGGAGCTGCTGGATGAATTACATGAGGCTGAGGTTTTCTCTAAGCTGGACCTATGGTTTGGGTACCACCCAATTAGAGTTAAATCTTCTGACATTCCCAAAACAGCTTTTAGGACCCATGAGGGTCACTACGAGTTCTTATTTATGACCTTTGGGCTAACTAACACTCCCTCTACCTTCCAAACCTTGATGAATGAGGTGTTCAAACCCCATTTGAGGATTTTCATCTTGGTCTTTTTCGATGATATCTTGATTTATAGTAGGTTGGAAACTAACCATTTAAGACACTTGTAGGTGGCTCTCGAGATCATAAGAAGTCACAGATCTTTGCTTAACTTTCTAAGTGCAGGTTCGGGTAACAGGAGATATCCTATTTGGGCCACTTGATTTCAACCCAAGGAGTAAGAGTAGATCTAGAAAAGTTTCAAGTCATGAATGATTGGCCCATTCTAGGGTCTATCAAGGCATTGAGGGGCTTATTGGGACTCACTGTATATTATAGAAGATTCATCAAAGGGTATGGGGAGATTGCTGGCCCACTTACCAGAATGTTGAAAAATGAGGGGTTCAAGTGGAGTGAAGAGGCAAAGAAACCCTTCTACAGGCTAAAAGAGGCTATCACCATTAACTATCAAATTTGACGCCTCAACCACTACCATTGGGGCTATTTTGATATAGCAGGGTAGGCCTATTGCCTATTTCAGCAAGGTTCTAAAAGGGAGGACCTTACTGTTATCGACCTACGAGAATGAGCTTTTTGCTCTCGTGTCCACAGTTGTGAAATGGAGACCCTATCTATTGGGAGGGACCTTTAAAGTCAAGAAAGATTAGCAAAGTCTCAAATACCTATTGGATCAAAGGGTGGGAACCCCGATAAAATAGAAATGGATTTCTAAGCTTATGAGTTATGACTTTGTGGTAGAGTACAAGAAGGGGATCGAGAACCGAGTAACAAATGCTTTTTCAAAAGTGGATTAAGAAGGGGAAGAGGACTTGATGCTAATTTCTTTTCCCACAGTGGATTGGCTCGATGAACTGAAGACTGCCTATACCACCAATGCAAAGGTACAATCACTGATTTTGATGTTTAATGAGAACAAATTAGGGCCTGAATATCCTATGAGATTAAACCTATTACTCTACAAATAGAGGTTGTATATCCCACACAACCTGGAGTTTAAAAAGAAAATCTTAGAGTTAGGACATAACAATCCTTGGGTGGGACATTCCGAGTTTGACAAAACCCTTAAGAGGATGAGAAAAGATTTCTTCTGGCTTGGGCTTAAGAGTGACAAACATTCTATTAGGGGGTGTGATTTGTCTCAAATAGTGAAATTCTCTAATGAATTGTCTAGTGGTTTATTCCAGCCACTTCCAATTCCATCTCAACCTTAGACCCAAATAACAATGGATTTTATAGAGGGCCTTTCAAACTCTAAGGGGTTTAATAGCATCTGGGTGGTTGTGGATCGCCTAACTAAGTACAACCATGTAACTCCACTGAAACAACCCTACACGGCCAAGGATTTAGCCACTATGTTTCTCAAGCACATCTTTAAGCTACATGGTCTACCTCAATCCATAGTCTCAGACCGAGATAGATCCTTCACCAGTAAGTTTTGGTAAGAGCTTTTCAGCTTGTAAGGCTCGAAATGGCTCTAAGTACAGCCTATCATCCCAAATTGATAGGCATACAAAGGTTGTAAATAAGATGATGGAAAATTTCCTAAGGTGCTTCTTAGGAGAGAGACCCCGAGATTGGGTATTTTCGATACCCTTGGCGGAGTGGTGGTATAACTCCACCCCTCACATGTCCACACATATGACTCCATCTCCCAAATGGTTAGAGTACGTAACTGTCACTGCATGAGTGGTGGATGTGGAAGATCACCTCAAAACCAGGGACCAGATATCTCGGCTGTTACAACACAACCTGCAAAAAGAACAAAATCACATGAAGCATTATGTTGACTTGCAAAGGAAGGAGAGGGAGACTAGGTCTATCTGAGACTCCAGCCATACAAACAGACCATGGTGGCACTCCGCAGTGGTAATAAACTAGCCCCACAATTTTTTGGGCCTTTTCAAATCTTACAAAGAGTGGGGAAAGTTGCTTACCGCTTGGATCTACCAGAATTTTCCAAGGTACATCCAACATTTCACGTGTCCCAACTCAAACAGAAGATGGGTTCTTCTTCCACTGTCATGCCTGAGCTGCCTCTCGTGGACGATAATGGGGTCATCAAACCAGAGCCTGAAGAAGTACTAGCTCGCAGAATGGTGAAATCAGGAAATCAGGCTTAGATCAAACTCCTCATCCACTGGCAAGGGCAAGATTCGGATGAAGCCACGTGGGAGACCTATACGACACTCAAGGAAAGGTTTCCCCACCTTGAGGGCTAGGTGTTTTAAAAGGGGGTGATATTGTAACGGCCATAGCTCAGATTTAAGGGTGGGGCGTGTTTAGTGAAGAAGAAGGTCTAAGGGCGTGGGGAAGGCGATGAGGAGTGAAGTGTTCTTTGTCAAAATGGGGTACTTCGATCGTTTAGGCTTCAACTAAAAGGGATTGAGATGGGCCACAGCAAGCGTGGCCATGGAGTGGGCTTCGGGCTGGATCACTAAGGCTGGAGCTTTATTGAGTTGGGGTTATTTTCATTGGGCCAGGAGGGTGTTCCCATGTGGCTCTTTATATGTTTTATTAGTTAATGACTTTATTCTTTTACTGGTTTTAGTCTTTAGAGTTTTACTTTATTTGGCCCATGGCCTCTATGCAGTTGTCTGTAGTGCATTCCCATTATTGTGTCTGTGGTCTGACAGTATATTTGCTGCCAACGTCCCTATAAGGATTATTCTGAATGTTAAGCATTTCTTGTCCTATCCTATCCATCTCACTCTCTAGTATTTTCTAGAGGTACTCTCCCTCGAAGAGAGCAAAGAAACCCTAAACCCATAGCTATACAAGAGATGTGTTACACTAGAATATGAGTAACATCACTTCTCTTCTTTCTTATTAGATTATGAAATTACTCTTTAGAGTCCTTGTACAATCAAATTGGTACGGAGAACGCACCAGCCTAGCCTCCACAATTCTAATAGCAAGATTCAATTTTCAAAATAATTTAATACTAATAATCTCTTATAAATAATCTTATTATATTAGAGGTGTGGATTGGACTTGTAAATATGATTATATATATATATATAAATTTCTATTTTTTATACATGATGTAGAGAATGACATGAATCGTATATATACGTTGCTAATTGCCATGAGAATGCATGGCCATAATTCTTGGCTTATGTGGTCAAATGTCTGTGGCCTGATTGACATAACTCTCTTCCTCTAAAATGAAGATCTGGAGTTTGAAACCTCCCTCACCCAAATGTATAAAGAAAAATAATTGTTGACTCGAGAAGTACTCGATGTTCCTAATTGATCATCCTCACGTCCTCACGTATATATGTGGGAGTTCACGTGCCTTTTCTTGTTCATATTATAATAATATGTATAAAGGATGGGTAGTGATAGAGTTACTACTCTATTACTATCCATCTACTACTCAAGAGCATTTCATACTTTTTGATTTTTTTTTATCATTTTTTAAAGTATTTTTTTAACATTCTTAATCATTAAAAAAAATTTAAAAAATGTATAACTTTATTAACACTCACTTTCTTAATCATTAAGTAAAATAAAAAAATAAAAAAAATAAATACAAAAAAAATAGTAAATAAGTAGTAATACGATAGTAATCCTATCATTATTCGTAAAGGCGCTTCATGTTTTCAACTTCTAACCGTCCCAAAACTACAGATATTGGTTACCTCCCATTCCCTTTTTATGGAATATTAATTGAGTATGTCTAATTAATTGTTAAATATATATAAAAATAAAATAAAAGGCCACCTTATTGATAATTAGGGTTTAATTGATCAACCACTCATTTTATAATTTTTTTTCATTGTCTGCATTAATTAGTATACTAATTAAGTAAAACAAACCCCTAGCTGTTATGTACTAGGGTCGATGGATGATCATAAACTCCTTTTTAGAATATAAATTAAATAGTTATACTTTTGGAATAGGCTGTCTCGATTTCGATTTGATTATTGATCACTATATATTAAATTTTAGAATAAGTAGTCATTAAATATCTGTCGATTTAGATTAAAGAAATTAAAACAAATAATCGATACATGAACATGATTTTAAAGATGATTTCATAAACAAAAATGTTCACGTATACCATACCATCATGATCTCGTTATTATTCTACTTAATTTGATAATATGATATTACATATAGGTTAATCAATTATTACATTTCTTATTTTTTAAAAAGGAATTAATCTAATAATCGGTTGCTATATATATATATATAATTAAGCAACTTTATAATAGTACAATCAATATAATAAAAGTAGGGTGAGTACGTGGTATATATATAACTAATAATTATAACAAACAGTTGATGTAAAAGTTTGGCTAGGACTAGGTGACTAGGTTGATAAGTTTGGATAGAACTAGGTGACTAGATGGATATAGGTTTGTAGTTAAGTTTGTTGGATGAATGTAAAGTATTTTATCTTTATCTATAAACATTTGAATTATGTCAAGAAGTTATTAGATAATGGTTTGGATAAGTCGAGACTATGTATAGCTGAAGTTTGAAAAGTCAAGAATTATCCAGTTGAAGAAATCTATATTTGCTGAGAAGACTTAGTACCAGGTGTCAATAGACGCATCAGCAAAATTGTTCCCAGGAGAGTCATTCCGTTAGCAGAATCCTATTATGCCTCAAATTTCTAACAGACTCAATCCATTAGCATAGTCCTACTGCAGATCAAATACTAATCGAAATATTTATGATGGAGATTTCGACTGGATGATTATCTTTTTGATCATATTTTCCAGAACTTGGAGAGATTGCAGAATGATCCAAGTGTTTGAGGGTGAGAAATTTCTAGTTCTTTTTTTCTCTTTCTATTATTGAGTGCGTGCTTACTCCATATTGGAGTTTGATTGATCGAGTTCAGATACTGGAGTTACAGGAGAGAAGTCAATAGTTTGAAAATCGCCAGAGGTTCTGACTACTACTACGGTAGAGGCCAATGTTGGGTCAAATAATAGAGTCAATTAGCAAATGTTTTGTAATTGAGAATTACTTATAATTAATTTTCAAATAATAAAATTGATTTTTCTAAATTTGGCTTCCCAGTAAAGTTTTACTTTTGAGGACTTTTTTAAAGAGTTTTCCTACCTAATCAAATTTGGTGTTACGTACTTTATTTACTTTATGAATATAAATGATTATCAAATTATTGCATTATTGATTACTAATAAATTTATTGAGTGATTTGATAAATCGTTGTATTATAATACAGGAGTACGTGAGTAATTTCAATAACTAATCATCATGTAAATGTATATTCGATGGATCATCGGGCCAGTATTGTTAGAAAATTAGAGCATGCAATATGCAAGCGCTGCAAGGAAAATGAAGCTAGGCCAATCTTGTAAGAGGGCCAAGAATATTTGTACGTCTGATATTTGAATGGAAAACGTTTGATTCTAGATCGATTCTTTGTATTAATTTGTCCAGAATGACAGTACTGCATGCCACGTTAATTGCATGCGTACGTACGTGGTATTCTGAGCAAAAACAAGAACATATATAAAGCCAGAAATGAGGGTCGACGTTACTAATAAAGACCACCCATTAAAGTTACGTTAATTGGGCTTCGGCTTCGGCTTCTTTTAATCATGAGATGCTTGCTTGCTTGCTTTGCTTGAATTTTAAAGGACCGCAAAAATATATTATTATAATATTCCTTGTGTTTCTTTTTCGTTCTTTCTTCAGCATCATCCTAGCTAGCATCTTCAATCTTCATGTTTTGTTCTGTTTATTTATTTTTTAAATATATATATATATATATATTTTCCTTTTTGTCGGTGGAATGTACGACGTAGGATTGCGATCTTATTGATTTTTGTGGAGCCCTTGAAAGTTAAAATGTTTCTGGTGATATTTTTCTTTATCTTTTTCTCGTGAGGCCGGGAAGCTTCTAGTCCTGGTCGCGACTTTTATGTTGAGTAAAGTAACGTATAATCGTAAAATATATAAATATCCTCTGATTATTTTAAAAATATTAAAATTTATTATTAAAAAATTAATTTTTTTTAAATCTATATTAATTATTTTTTTAAATAATTATATAGTACTTATACAATCATAATTACATAAACTATATATAAGTTTGATGGGCTCATGACCATCAGATGACACAACACTACAGTCATGAAATTTGAAAAAAATCTATTTAAAGTTTTAAAATTTATCTTAATTTATCTCAACTTATCATTATAATTTTTTTAAATTTTAACATAAAATATAATAAATAATTTAATTTTTTTTAATTTTAAAATAATAATAATATTAAAAAATAATATTTTAATAATATTTTATCATTTCAATTTAATTTAATTTAATTTAATTCAGTTTAATATTTAAACGCAAACTAAGAAAGAGCATAAAGAAAGTGGAAAGGATGCTTGCCCTAGTACTCTTGCCCAAGGTTAGCCGCTCACAGTTGATTTTTGTGGTAAAAAAAGCTCAAGAAACATCGGAATAAAGACCGAAGAGGCATCCAACATTAACCTCTGCTGGAATAAAGGAAAAAGATGATGAATTAATTGCAAATGTCCTCTTAAAGTAGATCATGGTAGACCCATGATCCTGGCCTGTACGTAGCTTGGAATTCATGATGACCTGACCACTGACCCCACCATGCAGCTAGCTCAAAGAAAAATGGTCGTGCAGTTTCCATGCATGCACGCGGCTGCATAGATCGATCTACCATGTCTGATCTATCAGCATATGTACGATATATCTACTGCGGGCTTAGAAAAAAATATATATACCTACCGTGGAAGAAGTACAAACCTATCTATAAGACTACATGCATGCATGCTGCGAAAATTGCATGCTCTCACTGCATATTATATAGAAAGAAATATTGGTTGTAATAATTTCAGCCCCAAATCATGATGGGACACTAGGCATAGAATGAATCATAACACCTTTTATAATATATTTTATAAAAATAATGATATGCATTATACCATCACCTTATTTTAATTGTATTAAATAATATGTATTATATTTATTATTATTAAATAAAAAAAATATGTAATAAATAATTATTTAATAATAATAAATATATCACATCATACTTAATAAGATGAAAGTAAAATAGTAGTATAGTATATATAAATTTTCATTTTATAATATATGTATCTTATAAAATAATAATATTTTTATAAAATAATATTGTTAGTTTTATAATATATTTTATAAAAATAATTTTTTTTATAAAATATTATTATGTAAAATATATTTTTCGAAAATTAATTAGGTCCCTCGATCGGATTCCAATAGCGTAGGAGGGGATCAACCTGATCAGGGTCTTTATAATATATTATAAGTTGTGGCCGGTTGGTTACATGAATAGTATATAAACAAATATATTTGTAAAAATAAATTTCTTCATTTCGGAGCATCAAGAAGTCATAATTAAACAGCTGAAATGACTATTATACCCTCCCCTACAAATAGCCGACAGTGTGATCTAGAATGTCCTACTCGAAAGCTAAACTTCAACTTGCAGCTTGTTTCTATACATGCTCGAGCAAACCACGACCAAGCTTCTCCTCCGTACCAATAATATTTCACTTCGAGATTCCAAAATAAACGTACATCTGAAGTTGTATATAAACCCCTCCTTAGCGCTCCGTTTAGGCACCAAACCAAATTATATGACTACCTCCAGCCCCCAGTACCTTCCTAGCTGTCCCTGATCTCCTCCCTCCAAGCTATATATCTTGTTTGCATAGACCTACCTCCGGTGTCCTTCCAATGGCGCCTCCGAGCTTAAGCAAAGAAACTCTAGGCGTAATGGACCGGCTCCTTGATGGCAACATAGCACCCTTGTCCATAACCTTGGAAGGATCAAACTTTCTTGCTAGTGGCCATCCAATTCTCACTGAAGTCCCTCTCAACATTGTCGCCACACCCTCATCATCATCATCCTTTGACGTCTCTCTAGAAAAGACCAAGAACATGAACATGGTCGGCTGCTTCGTGGGGTTCGATGCTGAGGAGCCGAAGAGCCGTCACTTGGTTCCCGTCGGCAAGCTCAGGGGGATAAGATTCATGAGCATATTCAGGTTCAAAGTCTGGTGGACAACGCACTGGACCGGAATCTGCGGTGGGGATACGGAACACGAGACCCAGATGATGATTTTGGAGAACAATATTGACCTCGGGCGCCCCTACGTTCTCATGCTTCCACTCATTGAGGGGCCATTCAGAGCATCTCTGCAACCTGGGATTGATGACTACGTGGACGTCTGCATGGAGAGCGGCTCCACACGTGTCTGTGCGTCCAGCTTCAGGAGCTGCTTGTACATGCACGTGGGAGATGATCCTTATAATCTAGTCAAGGAGGCCATGAAAGTGATCAGGGACCACTTGGGAACCTTTAGGCTTCTCGAAGAGAAAACCCCACCAGGTATAGTTGACAAGTTCGGTTGGTGCACTTGGGATGCATTTTACCTTAAAGTGCATCCCATGGGGGTTTGGGAAGGGGTCAAGGGCCTTGTGGACGGCGGGTGCCCTCCAGGAATGGTCCTGATTGATGATGGGTGGCAGTCCATTTCTCATGATGATGACCCCATCAGTGATGATCAGGAGGGCATGAATAGGACGGCTGCTGGTGAACAAATGCCATGTAGGCTCATAAAGTTTGAGGAAAATTATAAGTTCAGGGACTACCAAAGCCCTAGATCTAGAGGGGCTTCTGATAAAGGGATGGGTGCCTTTGTTAGGGACCTTAAGGAAGAGTTTAAGAGCGTGGAGCATGTGTATGTATGGCATGCACTTTGTGGGTATTGGGGTGGGGTTAGACCCAATGTCCCAGGCATGCCGGAGTGTAGGGTCATTGCTCCTAAGCTGTCGGAGGGATTGAAGATGACAATGGAAGATCTGGCGGTGGACAAGATCGTGAACAATGGGGTGGGGTTGGTCCCAGCGGAGCTCGTCCACAAGATGTACGAGGGGCTTCACTCGCGTCTTGCGTCGGTGGGAATTGACGGTGTCAAGGTCGACGTCATACACGTAAGTTCTGTAAACCTCTAGCTTCTGTTCTAAAACAAAAATCACTTCAGTGCAATGGATTTGTTGCGACTACATAGTGATTTTTTGATGATGCTCGAAAGAGTTAATCTAGCCGCCATTAAATAAAAACAATATTTTTTAATATTTTGTTCTATTTTTACCTGACTCGATAATCCAAGCATTTAGTTTATAAAGGATATGTACTGAAAATTGAAGTATTTGCAACAGTACTCTTGGATGACAACCAGCATTGGGTTGGCATTCTACAAATTTTGATTAATATTTAACTTTTTTTATATTTTTAACTAATCATTCAAAATTTAAAATCTGTATTAGTAATCACATTCTCTATAATAATAAAATTTTATTATTTTTATTACTTTAAATTAATTTTATTTTATTTTCATAATCTTTAATAACCTCTAACAATCATATTCATTTTTATTTTCACAATCCAATAATCTATGATATAATATTCTCATATGTATATAGATGATAAAATCTCATATGAATAAAAATCTCATATCTATAATATAATAATCTCAAAAAATATTTTTAAACTTGCTATAGTTCTTTTTATATTTGAAAAGAAGAATGGATTTACTGTAACTTATATATTGGATGAAAATAATTTAGCAAATTTAATGTGGAGCAAATATGGATGATATTTGCTAAATTTGAAGATGAAAAGGCATTTGGCTAATTCAATGACAATGCTCTAATTATTCTTATATATACAGGTGCATGTGATCACACTTAGGCTCGTTTGGATGGTAAAATGAGATGAGATTTTTAGATGAAAATAAAAAATTAAATAAAAAATTGTTAGAATATTATTTTTTAATATTATTATTATTTTGAGATTTGAAAAAGTTGAATTGTTTATTATATTTTGTGTAAAAATTTAAAAAGTTGCAATGATGAAATGAAATGAAGCAGTTCTGTATCCAAATGGGCATTAAGGAATTAAGGCCTCTTTTATTTTCAGAAAACATCTTATCTCATCTAATCATTACAACTTTTTCAACTTTCAATACAAAATAAAATAAATAATTTAATTTTTTCAAATATCAAAATAAAAATAATATTAAAAAATATATTTTAACAATATTTTATTCAACTCTTTAACTCTAATTTCAATTAATTTCATCTCATCTTCAAAAGGAAACGATCTTAAATGTTTGCGCACAAAGCTCTGTATAATTTTCACTTTGATGCGAAAAACAATTGCAGCTAGCTGTGAAGTACCCGTAAACAAAATTAGCTCTAGATCTCTCACATTAAATACCTGACAAAGTTGCTCATTGTCACCCTCGGGAACCCTGGAAGAAACATAAGATCTCATCCCTCTTCCATGAATAGTATATGTTGCTATTAAAAATCTTTTCTTCTCCTTCTAATTACTTACATTTAGATCTAGAAAGGCTAAATTGACAATTGACAAACCGACTCGATAAGGCCCCGACGTGGTTCCTGTGGTGAGCTCTCTCGGAATTAGCTGGGCCTATTTTGGAGTTTTATGTACTCTTGCTCTGTTGGACAGAGAAGCAAATATGAAGTTTTGCTCTGGGTTGATGCCTTGATGGTGAGGTTCCCCTAGCATAATAGCTAGAGAGAGTTTAATGTTTGTATTTGGTGTTTGCAGTTGCTTGAGATGCTATCAGAGGAATTTGGTGGTCGGGTTGAGCTGGCCAAAGCTTATTACAAGGCCTTGACTGCTTCTGTTAGGAAACACTTCAAAGGGAATGGTGTCATTGCTAGCATGGAGCACTGCAATGACTTCATGTTCCTTGGAACTGAGGCCATAGCGCTGGGACGTGTTGGTATGTCTCTATCTCTCTCCATATGTTTTCCATCTTTAGAGATACTAACGATAGAATCCAACATTAACCCTTTTTTCCCCTGTAATGCATATATATAGGAGATGATTTTTGGTGCACTGACCCCTCGGGGGATCCAAATGGGACATTTTGGCTTCAAGGGTGTCACATGGTGCACTGTGCCTACAACAGCTTGTGGATGGGGAATTTCATACACCCAGATTGGGACATGTTCCAATCTACTCACCCATGTGCCGAGTTCCACGCCGCATCCCGGGCTATTTCCGGTGGACCGATTTATGTAAGCGACTCTGTTGGAAAGCACAACTTTGAGTTGCTTAAGAGCCTAGTGTTGCCTGATGGGTCTATTTTGCGATGCCAGTACTATGCTCTTCCCACTAGAGATTGCCTATTTGAAGATCCACTACAAGATGGGAGAACAATGCTCAAGATTTGGAACCTTAACAAAGTAAGAAGATCACCCTCTTCCAAGTTTCAGCTAGCTGTTTATCTATGGAATGTGTTCAAAACATATTCTAATGTTGGAGACTGATCTACTACTATCTATTTTAGTCAATTAACATTAATGCTTGTTCTCTAATATGCCACAGTACACGGGAGTTCTAGGACTCTTCAACTGTCAAGGTGGAGGGTGGTGCCCTGAATCCAGGCGTAACAAAAGCGCCTCAGGATTTTCACACGCTGTCACCTGCTCGGCAAGTCCCAGGGAAATCGAGTGGAACAATGGAGAACACCCAATTCCAATAAAAGGGGTTGATATATTTGCTGTATATATTTTCCAGGAAAAGAAACTGAAGCTCTTGAAGTCATCAGATCAGGGGATGCACATTTCACTTGAGCCATTTACTTTTGAGCTTCTAACTGTTTCCCCAGTGACGACGTTGCAATCGAATAAATCAATTCAATTTGCACCAATCGGATTAGTGAACATGCTAAACTCCGGTGGTGCAATTCAGTCGCTTGAATTTGATGATGAAGAAAAATTGGTGAGAGTTGGAGTGAGGGGAAGTGGAGAACTAAGAGTGTTTGCATCAGAGAAACCAATGAGTTGCAGGATTGATGGAATGGCTGTTGAGTTTAGTTATAGTGAGAAGATGATCGTTGTGCAAGTTACATGGTCTAAATCCTCAAGATTATCAGTAGTTGAGTACTCATTTTGAGTTAGAAAGGATGCTGCTTCGCCAGAACATAAGTGCTTGTTATATGGTGTAATCGAAGTTCAAACAATGCAAGTCTACTCTGCAGCTGCAGGCTATCCACCCCACCTTCCCTCTTTTTCTATATATCTTCTCTTTCTCACAAGCATTGATCTTTAGATGGGTCGACGTAAAGAAAACTTCTGGAAATGACATTACTCTTATGTGACCTGACAAACTAGGATAAGATTCCATTGGGAAATGCTCCTTTTGATGGGAAAACTTTTAGCCAGGTATAGATGACTTAGTAACACTCGTCTTATTACAAGATGTTATGTCATTGAATTTGCTGATACAAGTAGTGAGACATATGAGCCATAGAATTAGTATGATCCATAGAACCAGAAGAACAGAAGTATTATATATGTATACTACCTAGTAAGTACTCCCTTTGATGTTATGAGACTATCTTCCAATGTCTCCAAACCTCCAACTTAATTATAAGGTCTTTTATCCCTTAGCATAACTATGATATATGTCGCATTTGATCTCAATACTGAGAATAAAATCTTTGATATTATAAAGAATTAAACATTAAAATAGTCTCTGCGGTTTGTCTTTAATTTTGATAGATTAAACCTCGAAACTCTAATTTTGGAACTCTTTACTCATTTTTAACTTTAATCTGATACTTTAATCAGTTTTAATTTTAGAATAGCATTTTTGGTCAATATATTGTTAAAACATTCGTCAAAATTCTATAATAGCACCAGTAAATTGATGTCATGCACGTTTTGTCTAAAAATAAAAATATTTTTTAAAATTGCCAAAGGGGAAGGAAGCTTTTCGTTCTCTGGAGGTCCTTTTCTCTCTACCTATCTGTTGGTATCCTTCCATTTCCTCTGCCTAGAGGGAGGTTGGAGCTTCGACTCCTCCCTCCCTCCTTTAATCTGGCCAATGCCGGAATTGTTTATAGAGTTTTTTTCTCCTTTTTCAAGATGCGCCAATCTACTACCTACCTGCCACCTATGACCACCACGCGCCTCGCTAGTAGACTTTCTAGCCGTCAATCTATTAGACGGTCGAAGAAAATTGCTTAAAAGAGCAGCGCGTGAGTCTCACGCACCGCCGCACCAAAGAGAGCTTGCCGCCGTCATGCATAGCACTGCTAGGATCAGTGGCTTCAGATCTCTCAAAAATTGATGCCATGCACGTTTTGTCTAAAAATAAAAATATTTAAAAAAAAACACCATGCACGCTCTATTTCTAGGTGCGGTTGCACTACCCAAGCATCAACACTTAGGAGACCCAAGCCGTGCCACCTGGGTCTTGCGGGCCAAGCTGCAGTGCCTGGGTCTTATAAGAGGAAAAATGGAAATGCTAGATAATGTGAAAAAAATTTTAAAAATTTGTAGTATTGCATCAAAAATATAAAATACAAGAATATATATAGTACAATAGCTAATGTACATCCTAACTATGGTGCACGCGATACATGTGATTAAAAATAATCTTTATACAATAGACTGGTAATAGCCCCCTCAAGCTGGAACATGTAAGTTAAGGACGCCGAGCTTGCTAAGAAGAGTATGAAATCGATCTGACCCCAAAGGCTTGGTGAAAAAAATACCCAACTATTGTTCAGAAGAAACATGTAGAGTGACTATAGTCCCAATTTGAATCATATCTCTAACTAAATGACAATCTATTTCAATATATTTAGCTCTTTCATGAAAAATAGAGTTAGTGATAATGTAAAGAGCTACTTGACTATCACAATACAGCACAAAAGGAGAGGAAAAATGAAACACCAAAATCAGCAAACAAAGAAATAAGCCATTTGATTTCACAGCAAGTAGAAGCCATTGAACGATACTCAGCTTCAGCAGATGATCTGGAGACAGTTACTTGCTTCTTAGACTTCCATGATATTAAAGAATCTCCGAGGAAAAGGCAGAATCTAGTAACAAATATTCATGAATCAGGACATGTGGCCCAGTCTGAGTCACAAAAACCTCTCAACTGTAGAGAAGATGAACTGAGAAAGAATAGTCTTGACCAACATGCAGTAGCTTTAACGTATCTGACTACTTTAATAGTAGCATCATAGTGTGACTATCAAGGTTGATCCAAAAACTGACTCAAAGTATTAACAAAATAAGATAGGTCAGGTCGAGTAAGTGCCAAATAAAGGAGACAACCAATTAACCTTTTATAAGAAGCTAGATCATCAAGTAAGGGCCTAGCAAAATCTATTTTTGACAACTGTAAGTTCTAATCCATAGGAGAAGTAGCAGGCTTACTAGCTAAAAGACAAGAATCAGAAACAATTTCAAGGGCATATTTTCTTTGAGAAAGAGAAATGCCTTTTACAGACCTTGCCAATTCAAGATCCAAAAAATACCTTAAAGTTCTAAGATCTTTTAGCTTAAAATGTAAATGAAGTAAAACCTTAAGATTAGCAATAGTTTGTGAGTTATTAGAGGCAATAACAATATCATCAACATAGACCAATAGTATTGCAAAAGAATTACCAGAATGCTTGGTAAGCAAAGAGTAATCAGATTTAGTCTGATTAAAACCAAAGGCAATTAGAGTGGAAGAGAGCTTAGAGAACCATTGGTGAGAGGCTTGTTTTAAGCCATACAAAGACTTGAGCAGCTTGCATACTCGAGAATCTCCAGGTTTAGAAAAACCAGGTGGCAGTTTCATGTAAACTTCCTCATCTAAATGCCCATGAAGAAATCCATTGTTTAAATCTAATTGATGTAACTCCAAGTTATAAATGGCAGTCAAAACTAGAAAATAACAAATAGTAGTAAGTTTTGCAATAGGAGAAAAAGTATCAAAATAGTCAATTCCCTCACGGTGAGCATAACCCTTGCAACCAATCAAGCCTTGTATCTCTCTAAAGTGTCATCAGATTTCAACTTGCACTTGTAAACCCATTTACAGCCAATAAGCTGCTTGCCAAGAGGTAAATCAGTTAAAACTCAAGTTTTATGAGCTTCAAGAGCACTGATTTCAGATGGCATTGCATCCCTTCAATGGCTTGATGAAAAAATTTAGGTTAATAGAGAGAGTTAACAAATGAATAGAAATGTTTGTATGATGAAGAAAACTTGGAATATGACAAATATGAAGAAATATGATAAAGGGTACCTGAATTGGAATAACCATCGACTAGAGGAGAAGTGGGAGTAACTTTATTTTTGAAAATCAAGGAACAATGATAATGCTGCAAGTAATCAGGTGACCTTCTATTTCTTGTAGACTTTCGAGTGGGAATCAGATATGGGACATTTTCTGGTGTATCATGATTACTAGGTAAAGAAATATGTGATGGAGAATTAAGGGCAACATTTGAGAGAGGGGTTTGCAAGACAAGATTTGGTTGAGATGATGAAGAAGTTTGAAGCTCAGTTGGAGAACGTAAAGAATTGGAATTTATTTTGAAGGGAAAAATAAGACTGTTCATCCGAGCTGGGTTTTTTTCCGGCCCGGTCTGGAACCCAAATAACCGGGTTCCGGCCCGGAATAACCTCGGGCGGTACCCGCTTTTTAAAACCCGGGCCTATCCTGCCAGGATGCGGGTTTTTACACCCGGTACCCATTTCAAACCCGGTACCCGGGTTTAGATAAAAGGCCTCGTTACCAGCTTACCCAGAGATGCCCTAGCCCCCCCACGCCTTGAATCACACTGTCTCTTGTCTACTCTCTCTCTCTCTCCTCTCTGCGAAGTCGATGCCCTACGCCTCCCTCCTCCCGATTCCTTTCTCTCGTCTGCTCTCTCTTGCTCTGCTCTACGTCTGCAATGCCCTAGCCCCTCCCGAAATCACTCTCTCATCTGCTCTGTCACTCTCTCATCTGCTCTATCTCTCTCTCTCTCTGCTCTGCGTCTGCGATACCCTAGCCCCTCCCGAAATCACTCTCTCATCTGCTCTATCTCTCTCTCTGTCATCTGCGATGCCGAACGGTGGAAGTGCTTGAGCTTGGGATCCAAGAGATTAGAACGTATTTCCGTTTTGGTATGTTTTCTTTCTTCCCTTTGTTTTGTTCTCTCTTTGTTGATTTTAGGTTTTTTTTTTATGAGAATGTTTGAATGTTTGAGGAGTATTTTTATGGGTTAGATCTGTTTTAATGTTTGAGTATCTGTTTAGCTGCAAAATGTTAGAGCCGTGGGTTATTATTATTTGGAAGATTTGTTTATATCTGTTTAGATTTGTTTAGATCTGTTATATCCGAAAATATATATATATATATATATATAATGAAGATTTGTTATGATTTGGAAGAAATGGTTTTTAGGATGTTGTATCTTTGATTTTTCTAGATTATTTTTTAAAAATTAGTTGTGTTTTTGGGTGGAGTTTGGAAAAAAAATTGGGGCCTTTGGGTCCCAAATGTAAGGCCTTATTTTCATAGTTGATAAATAGAAGATTTCTTTGTGATCGATGGCTTTCAAGGAGCTTTCTTGTCCTTGTATACTTTTACTTTTAGTAATGTTTTCGGTTTTTTTTTGTTCTTTCTGAATAATATTTATCTTATTTCATCAGCACTTTTTTGTTACCAAGTACCTATCAATTCTTTGTAATGGTGTATTGTCTTTTTGTTTGAAATCAAATGCCTTATTAGCTATTGCTGTAGGTTTAGAATTTTTCAAAAGTTACTTGTTCAAGTACCTATCAATGAATAAGCAGCATAGTTGCATCAATAAGAGTCAGTTGAGGAGTGAAACTACAAGTTGTGGGTTGGGCAATTTTGATAGGTCTGAGATTTTAGAAATTTGGTGTAGAGTGAGGATGAATGCAGTTTTGGTTTTACAATTTCAGGCCTGTTTTGAGCTTGGATGGAAGAAATGTATACATTATATTTGCATGTGGTTTGGCTATGTTTGATTATGAGAAATCTGCTTTAGCTAGCTTATTTGTGGGTAGCAAAATTTGACCCTATATTGCCACTAGAAAAAAGGTTTAATGTGAACCATATAAGTAGCTTCCTCCTGCTTCGTAGTGTTGATGACAATGCTTTTTAATATACACTTTATACAACTTCGGTGACTTGTTAAATATAGACCCCATTCAATTTTAGTAGTAAATTCATTATATAGTGCATATATAATCTCTCTGCTCCAATCATTCATTCACATTTTCTACCTTTTTCAGTTTTTTTGTACAGGTTGATTGAGGGTGGGGGTTGAATTGTAATATGTGGGGAAGTCTTTGGAGCTATTTTCAGACAAAGAATAAATAGTTTTTAGACAAAATTTACCATAAAGTGGTCTTCACTCAGTGATACTTTCTAATAATTTAAGGCTGATTTTGGCTTATTTTATTAAATTAGTAGGTGAAAATTTTTTTACATCATTTGTTTAATTACGTAAAGAATTTTGGAATAGTTTCCATTTACAAATTGACTTGCTTCCAACTTGATTCTTTGTACTCTTCTACTTCAACTTCCTCCTATAGTCTCTTTTGATCACCCATGGATACATTAAAGCTTCTAGTTTGTACAAGTTGTAACAAATGCTCCTTTCCCATTTGGCATGCAACAACATCAAATACTAGTTTCTAATTCAGTCAAGAGAGCTTGTCAAAACCACTATCATGTGATTGTTGGAAGAAGAGCTAATTGTTGGAAAAATTTCTATTTTATGCAAACAATTTGTTGTGTATTAGAGTTAAATTAAAGCAATGTATGTGTTTTATAATATTTAGCAAATTAGTTCAAACAATGTAATATGTGGTTGATTGCATCTTGTATGTGTTTTGTAATATTTTTTTATTTTTACATGCATTTAGTTAAAAAGTTTAATTAATTGTTTATAGTCTCATGTTATATTATAGGCTTATGTTGTATTGAGAATATGATTTGAAATTCTAAATGGAGACAAAACATTTGAAGTCCAATTAATAATAAAAAAATTTTTGTTAAAAAAAAAAAAAACCGGGTTCAACCCGGAATCCGGGTTTTGAAAAACCCGGATTCACCCGGGTTCCGGCCTGGGTTTAAAACCCAGTTCTCAGTCCGAGTAGACCCAGGTTGGAACCCGGATGAACACCCCGGGAGAAAAATAGTCTCATGAAAGATGACATATTTAGAAATGATGATTTTGTGAGTGTGAATATTATACAGCTTATACCCTTTTATACCAGCTGGATAGCCTAGAAATATACAAACTTGAGCTCGAGTAAAAAATTTTGTAGATGAATTGCCAAGAATGGATGCAAAAATTTTGTAGATGAATTGCCAAGAATGGATGCATAACAAAGAAACAAATATCTTTAGATGATTATATTGAGGTTCAATAGAAAATAATATCTCATATGGTTACTTGAACAGGTGTTGATATTCTATTTATGAGGTAAACATCCGTTAAAATGCAATCACTCCAAAATTTTAAAGGAATATGAGATTGATAACAAAGAGCTCAAGCAACATTTAATATGTGTTGATATTTCCTTTTAACAATAGCATTCTTTTTTTTTTTTTTGAAAGAAATGATTTTCATTGATCAAGAAATGATTACATCATACATTAAAGAGTCCCCTTGGACTATGTTTAAAACCTCTAGAGGACCTTCCTCTAGCCAGATGGTTTCCCTAACATTCCTAATAGCCAGTTTTGCTACTATGTGAGCAGCTTTGTTTGCTGATCTGTAAGGAAAATTGAGACGCCATGCTTGATTGTACTTCATTATTTGTTGCATATCCTCTGTCAATTGGCCCAACCATGAGTTATCTCCTCGTTTGAAGTTAACTGCATCAACAACAAGCTTAGCATCCCCTTCAAAACAGACTTGGTTAAAACCAAGTTCAGAACACAATTCCATTGCTCTGAGGAAGGCAGCACTTTCGGCTTGGAGAGCTGATGAGACATGATCTTTATAGAATGTCAAGACTGCTTGTACACTACCATCTGAATCTTTGATCACCACGCCCCCTCCTATACAACCTTTCTCTTTTTCGAAAGCAGCATCAAAATTGGCTTTGAGATATGGCCACGCAAGGGGTTCCCATCTTGGAAGTGAAGTTCTCTCTTGAGTCCCTACAACACACTTGGACCTCTCTTTGTTGCATTATTTAAAAAGAGATAAATCAGCTCGAGCCCTTATACCAATGGACTCAAGTTTGGAAAACTGGTTCTGAAAAATGAATGCATTTCTCCTTACCCATATTTGGTAGAACATTACTGATACCAACTCCACGATCTCCTTACTTAGCTTTAGTCTCATTTCATTCCACAGGGAATGGAAATCAGAGAATTGCCCCTTCCATTTATTGAGCAAGCTGTTCTCTCCCCCCAACACATCTGCTGCAGCAGGACATTCCCACATAACATGAACTGGTGTCTCACTTTCCCTTAAACAGACTGGGCATGTGTTGTTCTCAATAATGTTCTTCCTATTAAGATTGTCTTTAGTAGGAAGAATATTATTGAGACACTTCCACATGAACAATTTAACCTTGCCTGGGACCTCTAGCTGCCAAACTTCTTTCCAAACCCCATTATCCCCTCCCCTTGTTGAGGCTTCTTCTGCCATTCTATGTAGCCTTTTTTGTTTCCATGTAATAGGCACTTTTAACTGTAAATTCACATTTTCCTGATCCTATCCATATCAATCTATCACTGGCTCTTCTCTTACTAATAGGTAGGGAGCAGATGATCTTTGCCTCATGTTCGTTAAACACTGCCTTCACCAAGTCTTTCTTCCACTCACAACTGTCTTCCTCTATCAATGTAGCAACTCTGGCCTTGGGATCAAGAGTATTTATGGGAGTTTGAATCTGATAGGTTACTGGGCTGGGAAGCCATTTGTCCTTCCAAATTTTTATGTTAGTTCCATCTCCAATTCTCCAAACAGATCCCTCTTTGATCAGGTCCAAGCTAGACTAGAGACTTCTCCATATAAAAGAAGGGGTACCCTTTAGTTTTGCCTCCAGCACATTACCATTTTGGAAGTATTTATGTTTGAACACCAAGGAGACCAGAGAGTTTGGTTCTTTGATCATCCTCCAGCATTGCTTTGCTAGAAGAGCCTTGTTGAAACTGCTGAGGTCCCTAAACCCCAGGCCTCCCTGGTTCTTGACCACCCCCATTGCCCTCCATGATTTCCAGCGGATCCCTTTCCCTTCTCCACTATGGCCCCACCAGAATCTAGACAAAAGGGCTTCAATTTCTTTGAGGAGAAGTCCAGGCAGTTTGAATACACTCATAGTATATGCTGGGATTGCCTGAAGTACACTCTTGATGAGGATCTCTTTCCCTGCAGAGGATAAGAATTTAGTCTTCCAATTATTGATTCTTTTCCATATCCTCTCATTTAAAGACTTGAAAGTGTTATACTTTGCCCTTCCAACTACAATTGGGAGGCCTAGATATCGGTTATAATCATTACACCTTGCCCCATTTACTTGCTGCAAAATGAAATCCTTTGCCTCCATTCTAGTATTGGAACTAAAGAAAATACTGGTTTTCTCTTTGTTCAGAGTTTGTCCAGAAGCACTCTCATATAAAACAAGAAGATCTCGGATTTGATACCACTCAACTAGTTTGGCTCTACAGAAAATTACACAGTCATCAGCAGAAAGGAGATGGTTTATGCTCAAACCACCCCTTGAGACAGCAGTACCCTTGATCAAACCCTTGGATTCAACATTTTGAAGCAGAAAACGAAGGCCTTCAGCACAGATAAGGAACGGGTATGGACACAAAGGGTCTCCTTGGCGCAAACCTCTGGATGGTAAAAGGACCTCACCAGCTTCACCATTAATAAGGACAGAATAAGATACTGACCTTACACACTCCATCACGAGGTCAGTCCATTTCTTCCCAAAACCCATCTTAAGCAAAAGATTTTCCAAGAAGCTCCACTCCACTCTATTGTAAGCTTTTGACATGTCTAACTTGATAGCCATAGTGCCTTCCTTACCCTTTTGTTTTAATTTCATAGAATGGAGTAGCTCATAAGCCACCATAATGTTATCCGAGATCAGCCTTTTGGGAATGAATGCACTCTGGTTCCACGATATCACCAAATCCAACACCCATTTCATTCTATTGGCCAATACTTTGGAAATCAATTTGTAAGCTATATTGCACAAGGAGATAGGTCTATAATCATTCATTGAAATTGGATTATTAACCTTAGGGATTAGTACCAGATGGGTGTGGTTGAGGTCCTTTGGCATCTTACCCACTTTAAGAAAATCTAGAACAACCAGAGTACTTCAGCCCCTACTGACTTCCAATGATCCTAGTAGAAACCCGCACTGAATCCATCAGGGCCTGGGGACTTATAAGGGGACATTTGCATAAGGGCCTCCTCCACCTCCTTTTCTGTAAAAACCTTGTCCAAATGTTGTTGCAAATCAATTGTCAATCTAGGTTCAATCCCCTGTAGGCTCTGCTCAATACAATTTGGTTCTGGCTGGGAGGACTAGAAAACAGATGAGAAAAAACTCTTGAACCCCTCAGCTATGTCAGGTTTCTCAAAAAGTTCTGTCCCAAACATATCTCTGACTCTATTGATGGAGTTTTTCTTCCTTCTCTGGTTCACACAGGCGTGAAAGAAACTAGTGTTTCTGTCCCCTCCTACCAACCAATGTTTCTTTGCTCTTTGCTTCCACCAAGTATCTTCTTGTTCTAACAGAAAGTCCAACTCTTTTCGAAGTCTTTTTTGTTCAGCCATATTATCTGGTCTTTCATCTTTCTGTAGCCAACTTAACAGAAGGGACTTTTCTCTAATAGCTTTGGTTCTGTCCCTTACAAGATTTTTGCTCCACTGTTTTAAAACCTTTTTTGTTTGATCCAATTTGCTCATCAATCTGTTCAAACACCTATCCCTCCCATTACTGTCACCCCAAACTTCAGATATTACCTCCTTGCATCCCTTCTCCTTATACCAGCTTGCTTCATACTTGAAAGTTAAAAGTGGCCTATCTGCAGCAGTATTGGACTGTGATCAGAACAGATTGCAGTTAAGGTTGCCACTGAGAACTCAGAGTATTTATCCCTCCAATCACTGTTTGCTATGGCTCGGTCAAGTCTTTCTTTTGTAAAAGTCTCATATTCATGGAGGTTGCACCATGTAAATTTGTTTCCCCTTTATCCCAAATCACTGAGCTTGCCTTCCTCCATTACTTTCCTGAACTTACACATGAGGCTCTCGCTTCTAGGCCTCCCTCCCACTTTTTCATCCCCATACAAGACCTCATTAAAGTCACCAATAACTCCCCGTCCCCCATTTCTAGGCTTGAAGGAAGAGAGCAATTCCCAGGTCTGGCTCCTTAAGTTAGCTGATGGATGACCATAGAAGCAAATCAGGAGCCATTTAAAATTGCATCGTGCATCATTAACCTCAACATTGATATGATGCTGAGAGTAATTAATCAGATTAACCAAGTCCTTATGTTTCCACTAGAGCATGAGTCCACCACTCTTCCCTCCAGCCTCAACTACGATACATCCATCGTACTTAAGCCTCTTAGCCACTCTGAGACTATTTATATAAGATAATTTAGTCTCCATCAAGAAGACTACATCGGGCAGCTTTTCCTTTACCATTGTGTGAAGAGTTTGAACTGTTCGAGGGTTCCTAAGCCCCCGACAGTTCCAGCTTAAAATTTTCATTGGGTCCGGCGGGGCTAACTCGTAGCCACCGCCGATGCCTCTAGACATACATCATCCCCCCGTTTATCAACCGCTCGGGTTTTCCTGAGTTTTTTGAATGGTAAAGGGCTAACCTTGCTAACTGCCGCTTCCCTCTTTCTCCCAGGAGCCACATTGGAATCAACCACTACTACAGGGTTCCTCGGTGCCCTAGCTCGTCTCTTCCACTGACGGCCTTCCCCTTTCCTTCGATGCTTCTAATCCGAAACCAAAAGGTCCTCCTGTTTCGTTCCTTCTTCTTCCGTAAGACTAGCCCTTGGAATAATATTAACTTGGGCTCTAGGGTTCTTCTGTATAGAGGCTGGCCCTTGTGTAAAGTTGGGCCCATTCCCAGGCCCAAGCCCATTTTGAAACTGTGTTTCACAAAAAATTCCCGCCCATCAACCTCAGTTTCCTCCTTATTTGCCGTTACATGTGCACCAACTTTTCGACAAATCTGCGATTGTGTCTCCCCCATTTCAGGCAAAGTAGCAGTTCCTCACACGGCGTCAAGTCCCTCTGATTCTGCTGGCAATAGATCCTTCCCCCCTGAAGCTGAGGTGCCATTGCTTTGTACCAATCTAGGGTTCTAAACCCTAGTAGGGGTGGTGCCCTGATGGCCTGTTTCTGCCTCCTTCTTCGGTAACCCTTCCACTAAGTTACTAGCAGAGGTTTCCACCTCCATGAAGCCGCTCTCCTTTCCCGCTTCCTTCCCACTCTCGTCTCTACCATATATGGACAGAGATGACCACCTTTTCTTGTTTCCTTTTGCCCGCAACCACGACCCAAATTGCAACCACAAAGCTGATTCATTCCCTTTGCCCTCCCGATTTGACTGGTAGCCTTGATCACTATGGAGGAACCATCCACATTGGAAACAAATCTTGGGGAGCTTCTCGTAGCAGAAATGAACCCAATGCTTTGTTCCCTGGTAGCTTATAAAACGACCTCTAGCTATGGCTTTACAGAGCAACACCTCCACCTTAACTCGAAGGCAACTCCCCCATCCAATGCCATCATCCTCAGCATCCACTTCTATGACTTGCCCCACGGAACCTCCTATTTGATAGCCCCAGTCCTCAGTCATACACCCTAATGGTAGGTCATGTATTTGCATCCAGAAAACTTCTTTGTCGAAACTAAACTTTGCTGGGCTCTTGGTCCCATCGTAAGGCAACAGCAAAACGGGCCTTGTGATCCAGACTGCGTTATGTTGACCGTTTTTCACGGAGACGTCCGTGAGAACGAGTCTATCACTTAAGAGTCCTTGAAGTGGTCCAACACTCTTCCATCACATTGATAATTGATCCCATGAAAATAGGATCACGTGGGACACGTAAATATTGAAGTTTGATGGAGGCTTCGGCTATAAATACAGTGTTTGGTCCCCAGACTCACTGACTCAATTCCCTTCGGTATTACACCATCTAAATAGAGTGGAGAAGAGTTTGGAAGTGCCAAACACAGAGAGAAACGCAGCAAAACAGTGAATAGTATCAATGGCCGGAGGTATTTATTTCTTGGCATTAAAACCTATCAATTCTTGTTTCTAAAGTGTAATTCCACATTCTAGAATTGTTTTTAGTCTAACAGTTGGTATCAGAGCAAGGTTTACCTCTGCCTTGATGTTTAAAATCAAATTCAGATCATCTCTGTTTTTTTGGCCGAAATTTTTCAAAATTTTTAAGTTTTGATTTTTAGATGGTTTTGACTTGAAAGAAGTTTAGAAATAATTTAGAAATAGTTTTTTTAAACTTTCTGTGCTTAAAAATGTGATTTTTGAGGTGAAAATGATCTGAAAATCGTGTTTTCTGTGGGCTGTCTGGAGGTTGAAGACGACCCAAACGATATGTCGTTTTCAGCCTTATTGAAAACGACATGTCGTTTAAGCAAGGATTGTTTCATTTAGTAATACTAAACGACATGTTGTTTTCTTCAGGAGTCTGTATCCCGTATAATGATAAACGACACGTCGTTTTCAATTTGATAAAAACGACATGTCGTTTTGTTTGAAGCAATTTTATCCAGTATAATGCTAAACGACACGTCGTTTCAATTTAATGAAAACGACATGTCGTTTTGTTCGGAAGCCATTTAACCAGTACGATACTAAGCGACACGTCGTTTATAAGGTTGACAAAAATGACATGTCGTTTACATGGCTGTTTTTATTTTAAACAATAAGGAAAACAACAGGTCGTTTATATGGGCCTGTTAAAAAAAAAAAAAAAGGCCTTTGTGCTTATATATATATATTTTTTTTAATTATATGCAATTTGAATAATTGTAGTATAAATTTGTTTATTATGCTCATATTTAGTTTACATGAATTGATTAATTTTGCTTTATATTAATACATGCAATTTTTGGATGAGTATATAGTTTATAATATGAAATTAAATATTATGCAGTTTTGATTATGCATTTTTTATGCTTACATTATGAATATTTTTTGCATAATAATAATATGTTAGTATTAGTTAAAATTATGTAATTCATAATATTAAGCTAGTCTTATGCAATTTGAATGTCTAGTGATCCATATAATTTTATGTTAATTAGAGAATAGCCACAGCATCTTTAATTAAGTAAAATTATTATGATTGATTAGGATCACATAAAGAATATTAGACATTAATTGTAATTAATTATACTTAATATAATAAATTTTATCCCGCAGGTAATTTTATGTCATTAAGATTCAATTTTTAAAGCATGATTTACATTGGTAACACATGAATATTTATTTAGGTCTCAATTTTAACGTAAGCATGTAATCTATATGCAGTTACATAACCTACAAATTTCTCTGATATTCGTTATGATATCCCTGAACTTAAGAGAGATAATTACAAAGTCTGGAAGGAGAGAGTTCTTCTTCATTTAGGGTGGATGGACATAGACTATGCTATTAGGAAAGACGAACCACCAGCACTTACTGATACCAGCAATGCAGCAGCCATCGCACCTTATGAGCGATGGGAGCGATCTAATCGCCTTAGCATGATGTTCATTAAGACTAGAATTTCTGCTGGTATTCGTGGTTCTGTCGATTAGCATGAAAAGGTCCGAGACTTGCTAAAGGCCATTGATGAACAATTCGTCACTTCAACAAGGCACTAGCAAGCATCCTAATCATGAAGTTTTCATCCCTAAGGCCCGCCAGTGTGAAAGGTGTGCGTGAGCACATCATGCAAATGAGGGACAATGTGGCTCAATTGAAGAAACTTGAGGTTGAAATGTCAGAGTCCTTCCTGGTGCACTACATCTTGAACACCCTCCCGCATCAATATGGACCCTTCAAAATCTCATACAACACACATAAGGACAAATGGTCAATTAATGAACTCATGACCATGTGTGTTCAAGAGGAAGGGAGACTGGTGATGGAACAAGGTGAAAGTGCAATGCTGGCAACGCATAGATGGGGCAAATCTCAAGCCAAACTGAAAGGAAAAGGCAAAATACCTCCCCAAGGTGGTATTAAGAAAGATTCCAAGTGTTTTTTCTGTAAAAAGAAAGGACATATGAAGAAGGAATGCTCCAAATTCCAGAAATGACTTGCAGACAAAGGTAATCCAACCTCACTTGTTTGTTATGAATCTAATATGGTTAATGCCAATATTAACACATGGTGGATTGATTCTGGATCAACAATCCACATTTCAAATTCCTTGCAGGGTTTGCAAAACCTAAGAAAGCCAGTGGGAAGTGAGCGAAGCATATTATCAGGAAACAAGATGGGCTCACATGTGGAAGCTGTAGGAACTTGCTATTTAATTTTATCTAGTGGTTTTGTTTTAACGTTGGAAAATACCTTTTATGTTCCAAGTTTCTCTAGAAACTTGATTTCAGTTTCAAGACTAGTACCTTTTAAATATTCCTTTAATTTTTCAAATTCAACATTCAATTTATTTTATAAATCTGATTGTGTTGGGAATGGTATTTTGTCTGATGGTCTTTACTGCATTAATTTACAAAACAATACCACTTATGATTCAATGCATGTTCACACTGACACTAAAAGATGTGTTATTAATGAAGATTCCTCTAAATTATGGCACCGGAGATTAGATCATGTCTCCATAGATAGAATTAAAAGTTTTGTAAATGAAGAGGTACTTAATACTCTGGATTTTACTGATTTTGAGACTTGTGTGAATTGCATAAAAGGAAAGCAGACCAACAAGTCAAAGAAATGTGCCAATAGGAGTTCAGAAATATTAGAGATCATACATACTGATATATGTAGTCCAGACATGGACTCACATGGTCAGAAATACTCCATCTCTTTTATAAATGATTACTCATGATATATGTATTTCTACATGTTTCATAACAAGAACGAAGCATTAGATGCTTTTAAAATCTTTAAGGCTGAAGTAGAGAAACAATGCGATAAGGAAATTAAGATCGTGAGATCAGATAGAGGTGGAGAATATTATAGTAGATACACAGAGAATGGACAAGCACCTGGGCCATTTGCAAAGTTTCTTCAAGAGTATGAGATTGTTGCCCAGTACACCATGCCTAGTTCACCGGACCAGAATGGTGTAGTAGAAAGAAGAAACTGAACATTATTGGACATGGTGCGGAGTATGCTTAGCAGCTCCAATCTTCCTAAATCATTGTGGGCTGAAACACTTAAGATGACAGTGTATATATTAAACCGAGTTCCAACCAAGACTGTTCCTAAAACGTCATTTGAATTATGGAAAGGTTGGAAACCGAGTTTGCGACATATGCGCGTTTGGGGATGCCCGTCTGAGGTGAGAATTTATAATCCACAAGAGAAGAAACTAGTCCCAAGGACCATTAGTGGGTATTTCATTGGATATGCTGAAAGGTCTAAGGGTTATAGATTTTATTGTCCATCTCACAGCACTAGGATTGTGGAATCAAGAAATGCAAAGTTTCTTGAAAATGACTTGATTAGTGAGAGTGATCAAACCAGGAACATAGTTTCTGAGAATGATCATTCAGAATCTCAACCTTCCACCTCAAGTGATAGAATGGTTATTGTTTACAATACCCCTCAAGTGCAAACTGGTGTTGAACAACCAATCATTGACATTCCACAAGCTGCTGATGACGTTCCAGTAGATCAAGTAGTTCAAGAGTTGCCAACAACTTTTGAACAACAAGTTGAACCACATACTTCTCAGGAAGATGATGGTGCAACATTAAGAAGATCTATTAGAGCAAGGAGATCAGCAATTCCTAGTGATTATGTTGTGTATCTGCAAGAATCTGACTATAATATTGGAGCCGAAAACGATCCCGAGTTCTTTTCACAAGCCATAAGTTGCAAAAAATCAGAATTATGGTACAAAAAATCACAATGCCATGAAGGAAGAGATGAATTCTTTGAAGAGTAATGAAGTCTGGGATCTTGTTGAGTTGCCTAATGGTGTAAAGGCCATTGGATGTAAATGGGTCTTTAAAACTAAAAAAGACTCATTGGGCAACATTGAGAGATACAAGGCAAGACTCGTTGCTAAAGGATTCACTCAGAAAGAAGGAATCGATTACACGGAGACTTTCTCTCCTGTATCTAAGAAAGATTCTTTGCGTGTTATTTTGGCATTAGTAGCCCATTTTGACTTAGAGTTGCAATAAATGGATGTGAAAACAGCATTTCTCAATGGAGAACTAGAGGAGGAGGTTTACATGAAACAGCCTGAAGGATTCCACTCTAGTGATGATGATCAATTAGTTTGCAAGCTCAAGAAATCCATATACGGTTTAAAACAAGCATATCGACAATGGTATTTGAAATTCCATAATGTAATTTCTTCATTCGGTTTTGTAGAAAATGTTATGGATCAATGTATATACCAGAAGGTCAGTGGGAGTAAAATATGTTTTCTTGTTTTATATATGGATGACATTTTGCTAGCAACCAATGATAAGGGTTTGCTGCATGAGGTGAAACAATTCCTCTCTAAAAATTTTGATATGAAGGATATGGGTGAGGCATCTTATGTCATTGGCATTAAGATCCATAGAGACAGATTTCAAGGTATCTTGGGTCTGTCTCAAGAAACCTACATTAATAAAGTTTTAGAGAGATACCAGATGAAGGATTGTTCACCAAGTGTAGCTCCCATTGTGAAGGGTGATAGGTTCAATTTGAACCAATGCCCAATGAACGACCTTGAGAGGGAACAAATGAAGAATATTCCATATGTTTCTGCTGTCGGAAGCCTAATGTATGCTCAGGTCTGTACAAGACCTAACATTGCATTTGCTGTAGGAATGTTGGGACGATATAAGAGTGATCCAGGTTTAGACCACTGAGAGCTGCAAAGAAAGTAATGAGGTACCTTCAAGGAACCAAAGAATACATGCTTATGTATAGACGAACGGATAATCTGGAAGTAATTGGCTACTCAGATTCTGACTTTGCTGGCTGTATTGATTCACACAAATCAACATCAGGATACATATTTTTGATGGCAGGTGGAGCTATATCATAGAGGAGTGCCAAACAGACTTTGACTGCCACTTCCACTATGGAAGCCGAGTTTGTCTCTTGTTTTGAGGCTACTTCACATGGTGTATGGCTTAAGAGTTTCATTTCTGGGATTAGAATTATGGATTCGATCTCTAGGCCATTGAGAATGTATTGCGACAATTCAGCTGCTATTTTTATGGCTAAAAACAACAAAAGTGGGAGTCGGAGCAAACACATCGACATTAAATATTTAGCCACAAGGGAACGTGTTAAAGAAAATAAAGTGGTCATTGAGCACGTAAGCACTGAACTAATGATCACTGATCCTTTGACTGAAGGCATGCCACTGTTGAAATTCAAGGATCATGTAGTGAACATGGGACTTGGTTCCATTATGTAATTTTTCATTGTATGAACAATGTTATTTTAATGAAATTCATAAATATTTTGATGTTTTTTCTCATATTGATGTGCATCTTAATTTAAATTTTGAGAAAAATTCATCTATGTTGGACCAAGAATAAACATAGGGTTTATTCATTAAGAAATTGTTCTCACATAAATTATAATGTTTAAAGAATAAATACATAGTAATACATGGAAGGTAATACTCGTCATTAGAGGACCTATCGCCATGATTCATGTATTTATTATTTAAATGGAGATTATTGGTGGGTTTAAGATGAAATCTTTGATTATGAGTGTGGACCAAGTGGAAGAATGTTGACCGGTTCTCACGGAGACGTCCGTGAGAACGAGTCTATCACTTAAGAGTCATTGAAGTGGTCCAACACTCTTCCATCACGTTGATAATTGATTCCATGAAAATAGGATCACGTGGGACACGTAAACACCGAAGTTTGATGGAAGCTTCGGCTATAAATATAGTATTTGGTCCCCAGACTCACTGACTCAATTCCCTTCGGTATTACACCATCTAAATAGAGTGGAGAAGAGATTGGAAGTGCCAAACACAGAGAGAAATGCAGCAAAACAGTGAATAGTATCAATGGCCGGAGGTATTTATTTCTTGGCATTAAAACCTATCAATTCTTGTTTCTAAAGTGTAATTCTGCATTCTAGAATTGTTTTTAGTCTAACACGTTAATGCTTGGGTAAAACATGCACTATATATTGCTAACTGTGGAAATATTACCGCATGCACTACAAATGGCCTCTAGTTTGGATGAGGGAGGAACAGGTTCTGGTGTGACAGGAGACAGAATACCAACCGGAGATAATGTCGTCAAAGGTTGTATAAATGGGATTCGGTAGGGACTGGATCGGTGAGAACAACAGTGAGAAAATTGACAGACATTGGGCAATCAGTGGAACTCAACGTGGTGCTTGATATCCTAATGAATAATCAAGAAGCAGGGAGGGGGACATGATAGTGGTAGGTTTGGCAGATGATTTTGTATGTTTGATATGCTAATGAATAATCGAAAAGTAGGGAGGGACAGAGTGGTAGGTTTGGCAGATGATGTATGTTTGATATGCTACTGAATTATCGAGAAGCAGGGAGCTGGGGGACAGAGCGGTAGGTTTGGCAGATGATGTATGTTGTTGCCTGCAATGTCTGGTTGGATTTAGTTCTGCAGATGATGTGGAACCATATCCTCTGTATCAATACATTGATATCGTTTCACTGAAAGGTCTTTTACACCCACTTCCTTTTTGGTTACTACATAAATTAAAGTGTATTCGTATTATCGTATATGTTTATGTTGGTGAATGTAGCTACTTACTTTTCTGTTCCTGTGTTCGATCAGGGTGGCTTCAAAGTTTCTGAGCGCGTTTGTTGACTATTTCTGGAGGTCAAAGGTTCTCTTGTCAATTGGAATGGTGTCTTGTCTTCATCAGCGCCCTATATGAAACCCTTTACAGTCAACTAGGATCATGTGGCATGAATGCTGCCAATCAACTGCGCATGATATATATTTCACAAGCTGTGCCTCTCTGGGAAGGGATACCAGGATGATTTGTCCTATATGCATAAAGCTTGATAAAAAGAAGGTAGTGCTGGGGAAACACCCGTAAATTTTGAAAATATGGAAAATATTCTGTGCTTCCTTCCCAGGATATGTTGTATATTATGATATGAAAGCCCATGTCAAATTCATGAATCTGAAGAGTGCCATGAATCTTGTTAGAAACTTTAATGGTCTGTTGTCTTCTTTTTGGGGCTATCTATTGATTTGATGGGCCTTGACAGGTGTCGTTTTTGTGCATTGTTTTAGATGGACCCTCGGAGTGGGATTCAAGCACCCACGAGTCATGACTCGTCTTCACATGTTACCTCTTTGACAGGAGGAGCCTGACTTAGAATAAGTCCTAGGCTGTTTGGGAAACATCATATTTAAGTACAATGAGAGATAGGAAATTGAACAAAAACTGTTAATTTTAGGATTAAAACTCTTAAATGAAAGACAGGACATTATAATTATTCAAGGAGAGTTATAATTAGTCTATGTTATAATTCGAGCAATTTTTAGTCATTATAGATAGTAATAATATTGATGGTTCAAATAATCAGAAATTTCATTCACCATCTTTCTATTTGAATGTAAGATATTATAATTAAGATATAAATGTACGAAACTCTAAGAAAAATGAGCCAAACCCTAAGTAGTAAAGGCCTTGGACTTAACGATATGCTTACTCTCAGGAAGGACTGTACAGAAATCAACGGGACAAGCCATCGTGGACCGGCCGTCAGAGTTTAGAACTAGTCAAAATCGGCAAAGAACTGGTCAGTCGGCTGTATAAAATTAAGTAAACTGATGTTAGTTGGTTCGATTTCGATCTGAATCAAACCTAAACTATCGAACCGTCTGATTATATATATATATATATATATATATATATTAAATTATACGTATATAAAACGACGTTGTTTCACTTACTTAAGTGTAAGTGAAATGACGTTATTTTAACTATAAGTTTTATTGAAAAAAAAAAAGGTGAAATAACGCCGTTTGGCTTACTTTTAATAAATCCCCATTCTTCTTCTTCTTCTCTTGTCTTTTTCTTCCTTCTACAATTGCAACTTCACAACCCGTTGTCGACGACAATTTGAAAAACTGCATCAACTCACTCCGACAACGAAGACGCCATTTTTCTCCCCCTAATTGACTGGTTCTGAAGCTCTTCAGCTATCGTTGGTGCAGCGTCGGTTTTGGACAGAAACTGCACCAAATACGTCGGTTTTCAGCCTTACCCTTAGGTATGAGGTTCAAATCTCATTGGATGCAAATAATCTCTAAAGGTCATCAGACTGAGGAATTTTTTCCTTGAATTACTCGAAGCGCACTTGTGAGAAACTCATTGTCAATAGCCTGTGAACCTTCGAGATTAGCCGGGATGCTATTCTGCGACACCCGATGCCAATAAAAAAGAAAAATGAGCTAAACTGTAACTAAATAGGCTATTTCAAAAACATAACTGGACAATGTAAATGATAGATGTGTATGTTTGGGGTTGCGGTAGGAGTTTTAAGAAGTGCTTAAATACCCTTAAAAGCTCTTTAAGAGAAAGAATTAAGTTGTTTGAGTGTTGCATATTAAAACACTTTTAATCTCAAATAAACTAAAATGTATGTTTGAGAAAAATATCATTTTGGTGTTTTTCCTCAAACTTGCTTTTTCGGATAATGCCGAATGTAATTCGAATTTTAAAAAGTCTATCAATAAATAAAAATGTCCAAATAAATTTAAGATAATTACAACTTCCAAACTTTTAAGGATATAATCATAATCTTTAAAAAATTAAATAATTGTAATTTTTACCTCAGAAAATAGTTACTAAATAATAAATAACTTTTTAATAGTAAAATTTATTGCTTAAATTATAAACTATAAGCTATATTTTTCATCAAAATCTTAAATATGCACGTAACCGTCTTGTCATCATGTATTCAATGAGATAAATCAAGCTGCAGACAATTTCACAAATTGATTTTTTTTAATATAAAAATAAGGTTTTTGGTCATGGTTTTGATATCTTGATTTTAAGATTTTGTATTATAACTCTCAAGATGATTGATTGTGACCACAATTTTCTAAGGGCTATTATTAAAATTACATAATACTGTCATAAAAAAAAAAAGAAAAAGAAAAAAACAACAATCTTATCGTAATTAGGTTGCAATAATTTTTAAAAGGAAAATGCTTTGTCTACCGAGAGTATCCACTGATGAAAGTCGCTGAATTGATATTTTTGTATTATTTAATGGTTGGAAATATTTTTTTAATGAGTTTGTATTTTTTTTTAATTTTTTAAAAAATGTTTAAAAATTATAAATATATATTAATCGGTGACCACTCAGCTGTAGCATCATCCTTTTCTAAAGTAGTTTAGTCAAAACTGACGTTTTGCAACTCCATTATGCTATCTCTCGCCTTATCATCTGCCAAAAGGCCCACTTCAACGTGATAGGGTTAGGGTGGGTATATGTTGCAACTTGACAAGGACCATCTCCTTAATGTGTGTGCAGTGCACCCTCGTGAAATAGAAACCCTTTTTCTCTTCTCATTTAAAAAGGACCACTTCAGCAAGAGGCAGAAGAAGACCAGCTACCTTGAAGGCAAGCATGCTCATGAGTCATGAGCCCTCAAAACCAAAGTCCTAAATCCTCTTGAGATAACCATAACTGAGCTCTCAAAAACACACACTTATGGTCCCTGGGGTTTGAATGCTTAAGAAATTTGCTTTGTCCGAGTGCTGATTTTGTGGACCCTAAATCAGCTGGAGGTCCACACTATTTATACTCGAGGAATTATATGTATCATCCCTCTCAACTTTATTCCTTGTTTGGTACCCAAATTAACATCCCAAAGCAACATTGACTGAATATTTAATATTTTTCGAAAAGAAAAATGTTAGTCAAGTCCCTCAAAATTACCGTTTGATTATTTTAAATTTTTTATTTAATAATTAAGAAAATGACTATTAATAAAATTATGTATTTTTTTTATTTTTTTTAATGATTAAGAATGTTAACAAATTGTTGCAAAAATTGAAAGGGTTTTTTTTTTTTTTTTTTTTAAATATACTAGCGGTACTCTTTCAAAAGATTTGCACGAATAGTAATAAATATTGAGAGAATTCTATCTGTATGTGCAAATCCTTCATTAAATAAAAAAAATACAATTTTAATAAGGATATTATTATAATTTTAAAAAAATTTAAAGATAAAATTAATTAGACTTGCAATGCAGTCTTCATTTAAAGACTGTACGTAATATTGCTCATAAATATTTTGAGACTCACTCTGTATATTTATTGAAAAATGATAGAAACTCCAGCTAAAATCCATCATCACCTATTTGACATGATATATCACTAGTGATACCAAGGAGACAAGCAAAATGTTCTACTCTTTTTGCTTAGATGAAAACAAAATGTTTTGCTTTTCTTTTCATATGAAGCATGCACCATTTCTCCTCTATTTAAAAAAGTTAAGATCCACGTACATAGATGTGTTGAGAAAATGAAGGTATAAACAACAATTTGCCATGATTACATTTGTCAACGTAACTCCGTTTGGGTTGACCATTGATACAAACGATTATGCTAATCATTTATGTTATATTGATATATGAATAGGTTTGCCCATTTGGTCAAAACTTTTTTCTAATTGAGGCCACCACTTCTTAGTGAATTATTTGTGTGCATGACTTGAATAAAAAAAAAAACACTAAAAAAGTCAATGCCCTTTTGGTTCACGTGATATTAGAGGTTAAAATTTCCAAATTCTCGATGCCTAGAAAAAGAAATTTTTTACTAGAACCAAAGAATCTTGGTGTATGTACTATGTAATCCACCATTTGACTAATTTTACAACATATCATGTATATATCTCAACATGTACGAAAGAGTTAAAAAGTCAATTTTAATAATGATCATTATTTTGTTATTAAGTGATATAGGTCATCAATCATCGTATAAAATATTTGTGCAATTATATTTACTGTTGAATAATTTTATTTAAAGACTTTTACGTCACACATCATCCACGTAATATAATTTGATTTAAATAATAAATTTTAAAATTTAAATCTTACAAATTAAATTATGACACGTGAATAATGTACGGTATAAAATCCTTCAAATAACACAACTTGATATATTCAATAAATAGACTTTTTAGCATAAATATGTATTGAAATAACCCAAAAAAAAAAAAAATGCCAATTTGACTTAAAAGAAAAAAAATGGAACAAGAGAATAACTCAATTTTATCATATATATATATATTATGTATATATATATGAAGTTAATTTTTTGAGGCAGCAAAATTTAACCTGGGAACAAAGTAGTTTACCAGAAAACTTGTCTCTCTCACCGGTTTATGATTAGTAGGACACCATCTCTTTCTGTTATGGTTCCCAGTCCAAATCAAAAACACTCCAACAAGTTCACGGCTCAAAAACGATAAAGATCTTATCTAAGAGATCGGAAAGAAAGTTTTAGCCAAATAACAGAAAATGTTTAGAGAAAGAAATGGAAGGAAAGATAAAAGGAGGAAGAGAGAGAAGAGAAAAGAAAAGAAATGCTTACTGTCATGCTGAGAAGTGTACTGAGAGGACGATAGCGGGTTTTTTACTTTTTTTTATTTATTTTATTTATTTTATTTAATTTGAGTCCTACTCCCACCTTTTCTCGCAATCCCATGACAGTAGATATATTAGTATCTGTTTTTTCAAACTTTTAAAATGGAACAGTGAATCTTCGCCTCAGTGGGGAGTGTAGTGTTTCGAGGTCTAGTCATCTACCATTGGAAAGCTGCAATTTTCTCGGAAAATCGTAGTGCGATTTCTTGGTTCCTGATAAAATCTTCTGTCGGAGAGTATTTCCAAGAGGTGCTCTGTAACCTCTCGGCGCATTTCAACTTCTCCACAACTTGTCAGTTCTGGGTATTCTTTACTATAAAAAAATGCCAATGTATGAAGATTTAGGATTGAAGTTTTTTTCTTTGTTTTTCTCTATCATTTTGTGAATTTTCTCTGAATCACGTGAGAAAGCTTTAAAAATATTATGGTGGCAATAGGCGTTCTGTCAGCATGTCGGGGATTCGCGCGATTTTCGTTATTTTTGGCAACCATTGAAAATACTTGAAGGTTTGTATGGAGATCTTTACGGGGTAGATCAAAATTCACAATTTGACCCATGAAAATTCCATGCACAAGGGCTCTTGAAACCCTAGGAATCTGAGAGATTGGCCATTCCTTCTCAGGGTTTCGGAGTCCTTCCAAAAGTCCCAAAACAGTCTGTCTTCAAGTTCTTCCAAAACAATCTCTGTTTCACAGTTTTCCAAGTATTGGTTCCAATTTCAGTTTCTTGAACTTACTTGGCTCAGACTCAGAGAATCTGTAACGCTCACCACCAACCTGTTCTGCATGCATTAACTCCTCCACCATCCATTTGTCACTCCAATTTTTGCCCTTCAGCCTTGCATTCACTCAAAACAAGCTCTCATAGCAGTGGATGCCCAGTACTCTGTTTTCGTAGACGGTTTTTCTTTCTTTCTTTCTTTCTTTCAATACGCTGTTTCTTCTAATTCCATGGCTATAAAAATCACTAGTGTTTTCTCAATGAGGCACTTGTTCCTGCTTTCTCTGGCTATGAATGTCAGCTTGATCTTGAGGACCATGTACGAGAGGGAACATGGCCTTAACTTTCTCTGTTTCGAAGCTCCGAATGGCCATCTTTCCCAGAGGACGCGTCTGTCGTTGTCATCTTCCTCGACCTCGGCAACCACTACGCCAATTTACGCTCAACCTGGTGGGGACTCGATTATCAACCTCGCTCGGTAAGAGCATTAATGTTTTTTTGTTTTTCCTTGAAGTTTTCATTTTTCTTTTCCGGTTCTTGAAATTATCGTTTTTCTTCTCCGAGTCTCTGAGCAGAAAGAAAATAAAAAGATTGAATATTTTTTCGATAAGAATTTTTTTTTTTAAAAAAAAAAAGGATAGGGGCATTGTTGTCATTTCGACGGCCAAAATTGGCCAAGTATTAGGTAAGCAATTATGGAATCTCAAATTAAGGGGTCCTTGATTGATATGTCAGAAATCTGGGGTGATGCCAGTGATATTTCTCAAATATTAATGGGAGTAATTATTTTTTTTTTTTTCATTTTTTTCTTTCCTAGACATCTTTAATCTTTATGGTCCTTCTACTACCTCTCTGAAAATTGTCCTGAAATAAGTACCATGAAGAACTTCTATTATTTAGTAACTACTTACTTTCACATTTTACAGTTATATATATATTTTTTTTATAGATTGTGAGATGTTTTTATAAGATACGGAGTGTGGGATAGTGAATAGTTGGTAAGTTATAGTTGTAAGTAAAAATATATAGAGTTGTGAATTTATCAATTTCTTGAACGGCAGTGGAATTTGCCAGCATAGATTGTAGACAAGGACATGTCTTTTGTTGGTTGGGATTTTTCCATGGCTGATGATGAGGGTGCGGGGGAGCCCCTTTACACCTCAATGACTGTTTTTGTCATCTCTCTGCTCCAAAGTCGAAGGGTTGCTGGTGCTGGTGCAGGTGCTAATGCTAGATCATAAGTTGCACCATATGTTTAGTGCTCACTGACATTTGACCAACACGTCATTATATGTACCTAAGTTGTGGACCTCAAATTGCACAAAATTAACATTTTAATAGGATGTCGGAGACCCGCATGGTGCATGTCAAAGGCACTATTGTGACCTTGGAAGTAGATGCAGACTCTGCAGTGCATGCTTGTGGGAGCCATCTGGCTTTTTGCACACAGCATTCATTTGGACTATAGTGCCCCGCGGCTGTCTGAGATCTAAAGAACTTTTAAGCCGCCCACGATTTTCTTTTAGTCCTATATGGGGAAAAAAATCCCTGGATTTAACCCTTTGTGGAGTTTTCTGTAGATATAACCTATATCCCTTGGTGTTTACCTGTTGGCACATATATAACACAGCATATTCATCCATCCTATGTAGATATGCATACTTTCTAATCATTGATCTGCTGAGTGCTGATTTATAGAGACCCACTAATACTATGCTTCCTTCCCCGTTCCTACCTATCCCATGCAAATGTAGAAATCTCTGAGACACTATACCTCTACCCCCCTCTCCTTGCAGTGGCCCTTTTTTTTTATTACATTTTCTAACATTTTTCTCTCCTGTTAATGACAGTTTCTACAAGTTTTATGATGCCTTGAACTTTTTCGTTGCAAACAAACGCTAAATAATATTTGTGTTGTGCAGCTGACTTCATTTGTTTTCTTTTTTGATGCTTGCTTAATTTGTTTGCTATTTGAAAACTTGTGCTGTACAAATATCAATCATTTTCTTATATGCAACATGATAAATAAACTATTACCCAGAAAGGACAATAGTACGATGAATATGAGGACCCACACTGTACTTAAGAAAGATGCTAATTTAATTCTATAATGTTTGTTTCTCTTCAATAGGGGTGACCCGATCATGTTCGAAAGATACTGGCGAAAAATGGGAGACAAAGCCACAGTTGTGATCCCAGGGTGGCAATATATAAGCTACTTCTCTGATGTGACCAACATTTGCTGGTTTTTGGAGCCTGAGTTTGCGAAAGAGGTGGTCAGGGTGCACAGAGTGGTGGGAAATGCTGTGACTGAAGGTCGTCACATTGTCGTTGGTACAGGTTCGTCTCAGCTATATTTGGCTGCTCTGTTTGCTCTCTCTCCCCACAATGCATCTGAACCAATTAGCGTGGTGTCTCAAGCTCCATACTACTCGGTGAGTGTTGTATTGTTAATTCAATAGTAATTTGTCAATATGCTTGTTAGAGAATACAATCCAATTAGCAAACAGAAAGAAAGTTTTATTCCTGTATTTTCTTAATGTGATCTCTTTACAAGTGCGCATACTTATATTCCCTTTTTGGAACTTCTTTGCAGTAATGGAATAAGATAATAATATGGTTGACCTTGTCCAACATATTGCCTGAAATATTGGTCGTAGCGTGCCATTTTTTTTCTCCTGCACTACCACAATTTTCACCACTTTAATTTAATATTACACTTTGGCATCTCAATTATTTTCTGCACTATGTGTAGTCCACTCCATTTATGCTTGCCTACCTTCTGTTCCCTCATCCTTGCACCATTGCATGATCACACAGGACCCAATTCCAATAAGCCCTTACAAATGCACATGGAGACTGCATATGTGCATGTGCCAAACTGGAAAGGATGAACCTTGTTGAAATCCATCTTTGAAAAAGTTGTTCAAATACTCTTTGCACTTGAGATCCATAAAAAAATATCAAAAGAAAGAATTCCTTAGTTGTACTTTAACCTCAAATTACCCCTCATTAATTAATGGAAAGTATATAAACTCTATTTCGTAATAAATCCATCTATAGGGTCTTACCCAAATACAAAAAGTCCCATCTATAGGGGTTGGTGTGTTCTGTCATGTGCATTGTCTGCTATCTACTTAAAGTAACATGTTTGATATGGATAACTGAATAAGGAACATTGCATCGGTATCAATTTGTTTGATTATTCAGGTGTCCTGTCCACATACATGGAACTGCATGATGGAAAAATCAAGTCCATATCTTTTTCATTTATGTTGGCCCAATAAGAAGCAAGATGCTGGCAGATTTTGGAGTAAAGTATAAACAATTAATTAGACTACCTTGTATTCCTGACCATTTTGGAATAAAACAATAATCTTAATTAGATAAACACACATATATCCTTGTGTGCCATTTCTTTCTTCTGTCTCTTGGATTCAATCGATTTGAATTTAGTGACCTGGAGCCACTAAACATTTGTAATAATAGCCTCTTCTGGACTATAGAATACTAAAGAAGAGGACTTCCTATATTTTCCTAGAGATACCAGCTTTTTTTCTTGGTATTCTGCATTGGTGAAAAATCTTCATGTGTGCAGATAATGAGAAAATAATATGTTCTTTGTTTTTTATTTTCTTCCTTTTAAACCTAATAATTGATCGGCCTATTAGACATTTATGGTTAACTTGGGAGTTCCTTGCAGTCCTACCCATCTATGACGGATTGCCTCAAGTCAGGCCTATACAAATGGGTGGGAGATGCACAGAGCTTCAATAAGGAGGGCCTTATATCGAACTTGTCACTTCCCCCAACAACCCCGATGGCGATGTGAGGAGATCCGTGGTCAACAAAAGTGAGGGGATATTGGTTCATGACCTTGCCTACTACTGGCCACAATATACTCCAATATCTTCCCCCGCAGACCATGAGATAATGCTATTCACTGTCTCAAAGAGCACGGGTCATGCAGGGATGCGGATTGGGTAAGCCAATTATACGAAGATAATAATCCTGTTATCCGATGTATTTGATTTCTTCTGGTTCTATCATCCGACATTCAAGTCAAACACTTCTGTGGGAACTGACTATTCCTAACCATGTTGCAAGCTGTTTCTTACAAATTCCCCAAGGGGGTGATGGTAGTATGAAACTGTGTGTTGAAATGGTTCTATTTCTAAACTTATCATTTCTACATTTTCCAGTTGGGCTCTTGTTAAGGACCAAGAGGTTGCGAGAAGAATGACCAAATTCATTGAGCTCAACACAATAGGCGTATCAAAGGATTCACAGCTCCGGGCAGCCAAGGTTCTCAAAGCTGTTTCTGATAGTTCTGAGGATGCTGCTGGCAACTTGGAAGAAGATGAATCATTCTTTGAGTTCAGCTACCAGCTCATGGCAGAGAGGTGGAAGCTGTTGAGAAAGGCGGTCGAACACAGAGGAAGTTTTAGTCTACCCGAATTTCCACCTGCATTCTGCACTTTTTTGAATCGGGTGTCAGAGCCTCAACCTGGTAATACAACACAACCCACCAAGTGATCCTAGACGGATGCATATCATAAATTACTCTAGTAAGGTTGATGTCATCGAGTTGTGCTCATGTTCTTCTATATACTTCGCAGCTTTCGCTTGGATGAAATGTGAGATTGATATAGAGGACTGCGAAAGCTTCTTACAAAGCCACAAGATATTAACTCGAGGGGGGAAGGACTTTGGGGTCAGCCCCAAGTATGTGAGGATCAGCATGCTTGATCGTGACGACAATTTCAATCTATTTGTGAAAAGGCTATCCACGATCCACTTATGATTTCCGTGGATCCCCTTGTGAGCAATTCATGTACATTAGAAAAAGAAAGCAATTTTCCAATTTATTTTTTGTAATTATTAATGATTTCTCTCTGCTCGATTCTTGTGGAATATGGCGACTCTGTTTACTTTAATTAACATATTATGAGGACAGAAATAATTAAGAGGAAACAAAGCTACGTACCCGGAATGGAATGCAACTAACATGACACTAATTTTGGTAAATCCAGCTTAATTGCAAAATCAGTAGTTGGGTTTTTACATTTTTATAATTTGAGATTTCAGTTTTCAATTCTCAAGCAAAATTGATACTACTTCAAAATTTCGAGGCTGTCACGTGGAACATATTTAGGTCCCGTTTGGATAGTGAGATGAAATTAAATGATTTTAGATGAATGTTGAAAGTTGAATAAAATATTATTAAAATATTATTTTTTAATATTATTATTATTTTGAGATTTAAAAAAATTAAATTGCTTATTATAATTTATATGAAAATTTTTTAAAAAAATTACAGTGATGAAATGAGATGAAATGATAAGTTTCTGTCTCCAAATGAGCCTTAGTACGCTGCTCATTGATATCCTATGAAGTTGTTGATCTTGCTTTAAATTTTGTCCTATTTTGGCTTGTTCCGAACATCTCGGTCTATTCCGGTCATTTCACAATTTCATACATTTGAAACAAAAATATAAACAGAAGGACGACTTTCCATCTCACAATCTCCTTATGATCGATCTAACACTCTTGCCAAAGCATTATCCTCGTTTTGTTTCGGATTGTAATTTCTAATAAAATATATTTCATTTTTTCAAACTGTAACAAACTGTACATGTACAGTGTAAGTGACAAATGGATGCACGCAAAGAGTACACATACGTTGGTGTTGAGCGTCAAGGATTCTCTAACGCTTATGGTGCAAATTTAAGTAACTGAAAGTTGAAGGAATACTTACAAAATGGAGAAACGGATTGAAAATTTGGAAGAATTCGGAGGCAGTTTTGAAACTTTGGAAATCGATAAATGCTGATCTTATTCTACTGGCTAGGTTTTAAAGAGACCCCCTGGGCTACCAATGCTAATCTGAGGATATTTTCTTACCCTAAACTGTTCTGATCTGGGTTTTAACTAATGCATGATGGTATGCCTTTTATGATATTGGAAGCTGCATGAACTGATGGACTTTGCTAGTAATTGGCATCTGGATGCAAATGAAGCCTAAGGTTTCATTATCTAATTGGGATGGAGATTGATTGCATGATTAGCTGCTAGCTAGCATACGTACCTTGTTGTTAGTTTTGATCTTTTAGCACTCTGATGATCTTGGGAATGCGTTTTAATTTGTACTACAAATTAAGTACATTTTGATCAAATTGTTTTGGAAGTTGTAGATCAGACCAAAATTTCACGCACTTAAGATTGGCAATGTTTGTAGATCAGTACGTTGTAAGAGTTCTATTTGAACTCTATGTCCCACTCACCCATATCTGATAGAGTTTTAAATAATTATTAGAGTTATAATAGGATTTAAACTCCTAAGAGATAAGATTAACTCTTATTTCTAATTATAGTCTGACTCAAAGACTTAGATTTCATGATGGCCAGAAATCTATAAATAAGACTGAGGGGTTAAAGGGTTCTCACCTACAACATAAGAGTGCCTCTAGCTATCGAGAGACACTAGTGAGGCCAAGTTGCTAGGGTAATCCTTCTCTCATAGCCAGATTCATTTCTTCATCAAACAGATGGAGAAAGGTACGTCTTTCACTATTATTGTTTATTATTGTGGATCATACAAAATCCAAGATCCATTTATTAATGTTCATGTTAAAATATCTAACATGTGGTATCAGAGCTTTAGGTTGATAGATTTTTTATGATCTCGATAAAATATACAGTGAATATGTGTTTTCGTATATTATGTTTTATCATATTGCAAAAAATTAAAAATATTAGTTTTACGATCTGGAAGAGAAGTTTTATGATGATGTTGATTCCATGTTATATGAAATTACGATGCACTAATAACCATTAATGTATTTCGGTTTTGGTGTGCCATAATTTGTATATGTCTTTGTTGAGTGTATTTCATCTATTGTATACGTTGCTGCGTTTGACGAACCACCGTATATGGTGGAACCACTGTGAGTGGTGGCCGTGTCACTACACGCTGCTGTGCAAGGAGCTAGACGGGACGGCACAATGGGATTGTGAAGTCCCGAATGGGTGCCGTTCCTGCTTAAAAAAAAAAAAGGAAACTGTAAGTGGAGGTGGACCTCGACGGTGGGAGGATGTGGCGAAGCCATGATGTCTCTTCCTCGTCGGCGACGTCCACCGTTACGGGATGAAGCTGGTCTGTGTGTGCTGCGGCGCCATCACAGAAGAAAGGAAAAGTCATGGCACTGTGGGCGGGAGAGAAGAAGAACCCGTAGGGTTTCTTCTTAATGTGATATGGGTCTGGGCTGTGGGCCTTGGCCCAGCCCGAGAGTTTTTCTTATGTTTTTGTAAAGGGCCTGGGCCGTGGGCCTTGGCCCAGCCCGAGAGAAAGGCCCGCCTTATAAAAAAAAAAAACAAAGAAACAGAACCGTATTGGGCCCTGTACAGTAGGCCCGATTTCTGGCCTATTGTGTTAAACGGGCTCATCACTGAACCGGGTTTCGGCCCGGGTTACTGTACGGTCCGGTCCAGACCCGGACCGGTTATATTATATTATAATAATATTATTATTTATTAAAAAAAATTCTGGAATTTATTTTATGTTATTTTATGCATGTTATTATTGTTAAAGACATGTATTAATATTTATTAACATGTTATTATTATATACATGTATTAATTAGATTTTATGCATATTATTAAATACATGTATGAATTGTTTATTTTGGCTATTATTATGCCATGCATATTTTATCCAATATAGGACAAATGATTTACTTCAAAAATTAAGAAAATATTGGTTGCCCAAAGGTACAAGATTTTCTTAATTTTTATGATAAATCATTAAACCTATAGTAAGGTGGATATGTTGGAGTGAACAATTTGTGTATCAAGATCTACTCCCAAAGGAGGGTCTTGATGACACTTCTAGTTCATCCATCAAAAGTAAAGATTGGAGGGAACACTTTGTATATCAGAGTTTACTCCCAAAGGAGAATTCTGATGATACAACTAGTTCATCCACATAATTTAATACTGGTGATAACACTTTGTGTATTAAGATCTACTCCCAAAGGAGGGTCTTGATGATACTATTAGTTTATCCATAATTGTTTAAATTCTGATTATTATTTATAAGTGTCTAACTCAAAGCATTATGTGATAAAATTTTCTTGTAGTAAGCGTATCTACATCACTACACTCACAAACTTCATATGTTCCTGTTTTGACTGGCTCTAATTTTTCTGAATGGGTTGAGCGAGTTAGGTTCACCTTGGGAGTCCTTGACTTGGACTCATCACTTACGAGTCCAAAACCACCACCCATCACTGAGAATAGTGATAGAGATCAGAGAGAGTCATATAAACAATGGGAGAGATCAAATAGGCTGAGTTTGATGTTTATGAAAATGACCATAGCTGAAAATATAAAAAAATTCACTCCCTAGTGCTGAGGAAGCCCAAATTTTTTTGAAAAATGCTGAGGAGAGATTTAGGTCCGCAGATAAATCTTTAGCAGGAACACTTATGGCTAGACTTACCACCATGAAATATGATGGTGCTAAAGGAATGCAAGAGCATATCCTTGAAATGACCAATATTGCCGCTAGATTACAAACCCTTGGAATGAAAGTTGAGGAGTCCTTCATTGTTCAGTTTATTCTGAACTCATTGCCACCTCAGTATGGTCCATTCCAGATGCATTATAATTCTATTAAAGACAAATGGAATGTGAATGAATTGGCAAGTATGGTAGTTCAGGAAGAAGCGAGACTGAAACAACAAGGTCATTACTCTGTTAATTTTGTGACCAAATAAGCTGGAAAGAAAAAGCACCAGTATGGTAAGATGAAACGAATTGGACCACCGAAAGGAAAGCAGCCTGAGAAAGTTAATCAGGTTCAACATAACAGTAGCAAATGCTACTTTTGTGGGAAGCATGGACACATGAAAGCTGAGTGTTCGAAATGTAAGGCTTGGTTTGAAAAGAAAGGTAAGTTACTTGCCTTTGTATGTTTTGAATCAAACCTTGTAAATGTTCCCACTAACTCTTGGTGGTTAGATTCAGGTGCTAATGTTCATGTTTCTATAACCATGTAGGGATACCTTACAAGCCAAACACCAAGCCCCAGTGAACGATTTATCTTTATGGGAAATGATAATAAGGCTGAAGTTTTAGCCATAGGAACTTTTCGTTTGGTTTTAAGTACCGGTCAATATTTAGACCTTCATAACACAGTATATGTGCCTTCTGTGAGGCGTAATTTGATTTCCTTATCCAGACTAGATACTGATGGTTATTCTTTTTCGTTCCATAATGGTAGTTTCAATTTATTTCAAAATGATTTATCTATTGGTTCTGGGTTTCTTTCCGATGGTCTTTATCGACTTTGCCTCGATAATACATTTATTAAAAATACCTATACTCAGTACCATGTAACATGTATTGGAACTAAAAGAAATATTATGAATGAAAATTCTTATGACTTGTGGCATAAAAGATTGGGGCATATCTGCAAAGAACGGTTACAAAGATTAGTAAAAGAAAGGATACTTCCGCATCTTGATTTTACTAATCTTGAAGTGTGTGTGGATTGCATTAAATGAAAGCAAACCAAACATATTAAGAAAGGTGCCACAAGAAGTAAAGGGCTTCTTGAAATAATTCACACTGATATATGTGGACCATTTTCCACTGAATGTTTTGGTGGAGAAAAATATTTTATCACCTTTATTGATGATTTTTCACGGTTTGGATATATATACCTACTACATGAGAAATCTCAAGCTGTTTCAGTACTTGAGGTATTTCTCATGGAGGTGGAAAGGCAGTTAGATAAAAAAGTGAAAATCATCAGGTCGGATCGAGGTGGAGAATATTATGGAAAGTATGATGAATCGGGCCGTAACCCTGGCCCATTCGCCAAACTTCTTGAACAGCGTGGCATTGTTGCACAATATACGATGCTCGGGACGCCACAGCAGAACGATGTTGCTAAAAGGCGTAATCGGACCTTATTAGATATGGTCAGAAGTATGGTAAGCAATACTATCTTACCCAAATCACTGTGGGGTGAAGCTATTAAGACGGCAATGTATATCTTAAATCGAGTTCCTAGTAAGTCAGTTTCAAAAACTCCTTTCGAGCTATGGACTGGTAGGACACCAAGTTTAAGGCACATGCATGTTTGGGGTTGCCCAGCCGAAGCGAGACTTTACAATCCACATGAAAGGAAATTGGATCCTAGAACTGTAAGCGGGTACTTTATTGGGTACCCAGAGAGATCCAAAGGGTATAGGTTTTACTGTCCTAATCACAGTCCGAGAATAGTGGAAACAGGAAATGCTAAATTCATTGAATTTGGTGAGATCAGTGGGAGAATTGAACCCAGAGATGTGATAATTGAGGAAGTACGGATAGATGTCCCTATACCTACATCCTCAGAAAGGATAATAGTTCCTCTAATTGATCATCACGATGATACATTGGAACATGTAAATGATTATCCATCTCAGAATGATAATATCACTGACGAACCAAGTTCGGAGTCACCAGAACAGGTTGTCTTACGCAGGTCTCAGAGAGATCGAAGACTTGCTATTTCAACAGACTATGTGGTGTATCTCCAGGAATCTGAATTTGACATTGGGACAAGTAAAGATCCACTAACATTTTCACAAGCTATACACGAAAATGATTCTAGTAAATGTGTTGATGCCATGAAAGAAGAATTGAAATCCATGGATCAAAATCAAGTCTGGGATCTCGTTGAATTGCCTGAAGGGAGTAAAAGAGTCGGGTGTAAATGGGTCTTTAAGACCAAACGTGACTCAAAAGGCAATATTGAACGATATAAGGCCAGACTTGTTGCCAAGGGTTTCACTCAGAAAGAAGGCATTGATTACAAAGAGACCTTTTCTCCAGTATCTAAAAAGGACTCTTTCAGGATCATTATGGCATTGATGGCTCATTATGATTTAGAGTTACACCAGATGGATGTGAAAACGGCATTTTTAAATGGAAGTTTGGATGAAGAGGTCTACATAGAGCAGCCAGAAGGCTACTCAGAAAAGGGCAAAAATCACCTAGTATGTAAGCTTAAGAAATCAATATACGGGCTTAAGCAAGCTTCCCGACAATGGTACTTAAAGTTCAATGATACCATTACTGCCTTTGGATTTAAAGAAAACATTGTTGATCGATGTATATACCTAAAGGTCAGTGGGAGTAAGTTCATAATTTTGATTCTGTATGTTGATGATATCTTGTTAGCTAGCAGTGATCTTGGCTTACTTTATGAAACCAAGGGTTTTCTCTCTAAGAACTTTGAAATGAAAGATATGGGTGAGGCATCTTTTGTGATCGGAATCGAAATTTTTCGAGATCGAAAACAAGGACTGTTGGGATTGTCTCAGAAAAGTTACATAGAAAGAGTTCTTGAGAGATTTGGCATGAAAAGTTGTTCATCACTGGACACTCCAATATCAAAAGGTGATAAGTTTAGCCTATCTCAGTGTCCTAAAAATGAGTGGGAGCGCAAAGAGATGGCAAAAATCCCCTATGCATCAGTCGTGGGGAGCTTGATATATGCACAGATTTGCACGAGGCCAGATATTAGTTTTGCAGTTGGCATGCTTGGGCGCTACCAAAGTAACCCAGGGATGTCTCATTGGAAAGCAGCAAAGAGGGTATTGCGATATTTGCAAGGAACTAAGGACTACCAGCTTACCTTCAGAAAAACTGACATTTTGGAGGTAACTGGATGCTCAGACTCTGATTTTGCTGGTTGCTCTGATAGCAGGAAATCCACTTCAGGTTATGTTTTCCTGCTGGCTGGTGGAGCGATCGCATGGAGAAGTATGAAGCAAACCATCACTGCTTCATCTACAATGGAGGCTGAGTTTGTGGCATGCTTTGAGGCCACAGTACATGGTTTATGGCTGAGGAACTTTATTTCAGGGCTTGGAGTTATCGACTCTATAGCCAAGCCGCTGAGAATTTATTGTGATAATTCCTCTTCAGTATTTTTTTCCAAGAACGATAGGTATTCTAAAGGTGCCAAGCACATGGAGCTCAAATACCTAAGCGTTAAGGAGGAAGTACAGAAACAAACAATGTCCATAGAACATATTAGTACTATACTTATGATAGCAGACCCATTAACAAAGGGTCTAGTAGCAAAGCTATTTAAGGAACATATTGATAGAATGGGTCTTATGATATGAACATGTTAACGAGCTTGTAAATGTTTTGAATTCTATTTTGACACTTAATGATATCTATTATGGTTATTTTGTTTCTGTTTTCTTGTCTTTCCACTTTATACGTACATTAAATGATGTGGATGAATGATGACAAGATAATGTCAACAATAGACATGAATTGAAACCCAAGGCATTATAGCATTAGCCTTAATTATCCCAATCAAAGATTATGTTAAATTAAGTTACTGATGTTGTGGTACATGGAAGGGAATTTCTTGATTATATAACAGAAGACTGCCATGACTCGCATTAGTATCTAGTTTGACATTGATATTACGGAACTCTTGAAATGTAAATTAAGCTATGAAAAATTTCAGGAAATGAATTTGCGCAGTATGGTTAATTTCCTGTAATAAACTCATGAACAGAAAATATCATTTATGGGCGTATGGGCCAAGTGGGAGAATGTAAGAGTTCTATTTGAACTCTATGTCCCACTCACCCATATCTGATAGAGTTTTAAATAATTGTTAGAGTTATAATGGGATTTAAACTCCTAAGAGATAAGATTAACTCTTATCTCTAATTATAGTCTGACTCAAAGACTTAGATTTCATGATGGCCAGAAATCTATAAATAGGACTGAGGGGTTAAAGGGTTCTCACCTACAACATAAGAGTGCCTCTAGCCATCGAGAGACACTAGTGAGGCCAAGTTGCTAGAGTGATCCTTCTCTCATAGCCAGATTCATTTTTTCATCAAACAGATGGAGAAAGGTACATCTTTCACTATTATTGTTTATTATTGTGGATCATACAAAATCCAAGATCCATTTATTAATGTTCATGTTAAAATATCTAACATACGTACCAATGTTTGCAAAGTATTCGATCAGTTAATTGAATTTGCACCATAAATTTGTCTCTAAGAGAATCTATAACGTATGCTCAATGCCAGTACGTCTACCTATACCATTCTGCTCCATGCATGCGATTGCGTGCATTAACTTGTACATGCCATCCATTTGTCATTTTTTTTTTGTTGTTTCCATCTTCTGGTTTTGCTATAAATATCCAGGTCAGTACGGCTTTATATAAGTACCTGTCTTCCTTGCAAACACATATATTCATCTTTCTTTCTTTCAATAGTACTCTCTGCTAGCTTCCTCTATGCTCTGTCAATTCTCGTAATAATATGCATGGCTCAAGTTATGAGTGTCTTCTCAATGAGGCACTTGGTCGATTAAGTGCCTCGTTGAGAAAATACTTGTAATTTTAGCAATCGGACTTTAAGCGATCAAGCTAGATTAATGCTATAGCATGGATCTCCATTCGATTCATGATGATGCATCATCATCATCTTTAATGGATTCATTGCAGGAGCAGGTTTTCAACAAGGTGTTTGGGACTCGGGAGCAAATTGGGAGAGGGCAGGCATTGTGGATGGAACTATGTCAGGTGTGCCTCATCCTCCTCAGTGTCTATTCCACCCACCAGATATTAAACTATAAGTGTGAAGAATGAAGAGACATTACAAACATGAGCATGAGTAGGTAAAGCAAAAAAAACATATATGATGACAGATCAAGGAAGAAGTAGAAACTTTACAATTTGAGTTGAAAAATATGTACTTTTTAATGGTAAGGATCATTAAACTTGGTGTAATAGTAGAGTAAAAGATTCATTTTATTTCTATTTCCACCATTAAACACTGGAATTAGGGGAAAGTCCCAGCAAGCAAACGACTGTACAATGTAATAGTACAAGAAAACTGATTATTTATGACCAGTTATTTCTTACGAAAATGATTATTTTTTACTAAAATGAGTTTATTTTCGTTGCAAATAATCATTTTCATTGTAAATAATCTATTATAAATACTCATTTTTTTTTAGTGTAATTTTAATTAAGCACTGGTATATTTACATTTGTAAAACAGTACTGTTCAGAAACAAAAGATTCATTTGTGATTTGTCCTCTTAGCCTGTGGGGGTATCATGTTTGAACTTTCTTATTCTTTCTTTCCTGACAACTTCTTTGTCAGTCCCGTGTTATCTTCTTCTTAAGCCCAGCAACCCGCTCGATCTAGACTGCGCGCGCGCGGCTTCCAGATCTGCCCCTTCAAATCCCCATCCTAGCATGCACTGTTCGTGTGGTACGGCGTTTTGTCATTGGATGTGATCGCGTGATATACGGCCGAGTTTTCTCTTGGGTAGGTTGTCAAGAATTGAAACTTTTATATTTTCAAATTATGTTTTTACAGTGAAGAGTCATCAGAATAAATAGATACAAGGAATAAATATATCTAACGTAACTATTACAATATGGTATGAATTTACAGTTACAAAAATGAAGGCTAATTCCTAAAATCGTGGAGTTACAAATGAGGAAAAGATCTTTGCTTGATTGTTGGTAAGTGAGCTATCAATACACCCCCTCAAGTTGGCGCATAGAGGTCCGTAATGCCCAACTTGGATAGAAAGTGATGGAAGAGATCCCGACCTAATGCTTTGGTGAAGATGTTGGCAACTTGCTCATGGGAGGAGGTGTGAATAGCATTAAGGAGGCCAGAGCGAATTTTATCTCGAACAATATAACAATCAATCTCAATATGTTTAGTGCGCTTATGGAACACAGGATTGTGAGTAATGTGTAAAGTAGATTGGTTGTCACAATAGAGGCGGATAGGCTCTGGGTGAGGGACACCAAGATCAGTGAGGAGCTGTTTCAATCAAGTGAGTTCGCAAGTGGTAACGGCCATGGCGCGGTATTCAGCTTCAGCAGAGGAATGGGCCACAGTGGTCTTTTTTTTGTGCGTCAGGAAATAGGGTTGGTGCCAATCTAAACAAAGTAACCTGTAGTGGAGCGACGAGTGGTGGGGCAGCTGGCCCAATCAGAACCAGTGTAGCATGAAGAGTGTTGGAGGAAGGAAAGAAAATGCCTTGTCCTGGGCTGCCTTTTATGTATTGTAAAACGCAAGTGGCAACCTGCATGTGAGGGGCACGAGGGGCGTGCATGAATTGATTGAGAATGTTCACTACAAATACAATATCAGGATGAGTGATAGTCAGGTAAATGAGACGACCAACAAGTCTACGATAAGGAGAAGGATCTGAAAGAAGAGAGTCGTCGAGGTTGGTGAGCTTTAAGTTTTGTTCCATGGGAATTGAAGCAGTCCGAGCACCGAGTTGACCACTATCAGATAAGATGTCAAGAGCATATTTGCGTTGGTTGAGAAAGATGCCTTGGGATGACCGAGCAACTTCGAGACCAAGAAAATATTTGAGAGGACCGAGATCTTTAGTTTTGAAGTGTGTAGAGAAAACACTTTTGAAGACCTCAATTTGTGATCGATCGTTGCCAGCAACTAGAATATCGTCAACATAGACAAGAACAAGAGTGATGCTGGTAAAAGTAACCAGAGTGAATAAAGAATGGTCCGGCTGAGATTGAGAAAAACTTGCATCAAGAAGCATAATAGTTAGTTTAAAAAAGCAGTTGCAGGAGGCTTGTTTGAGGCTGTAGAGGGATTTGCGGAGGCGATATACACGAGGCTCCTCTTTCGAACAATAACCAGGAGGAGGAGTCATGTAGACTTTTTCATCAAGGTTGCCATGTAAGAAGGCGTTGTTGACATCAAGTTGGTGGATAATCCATTGGCGAGAAGTAGCGACAGCCCACAAACACCGAATGGTAATCATCTTGGCAACGGGAGCAAAAGTCTCATTATAGTCGAGGCCTTCAACCTGAGTATAGCCTTTGGCGACTAACCAGCTTTGTATCTTTCGACGGAGCCATCGGCTTTGAGCTTAGTTTTGAACACCCATTTGTAGCCAATGGATTTCTTTCTAGGAGGAAGGGACTTAAGGGTCCAAGTGGAATTATTTTCAAGAGCACAAAGTTTAGCAGACATGGTGTCACGCTAATGGGCGTGACAAATAGCAACGGAATAACAGGAAGGATCAGCAGAAACAATGAGATCATTTAAAAAAATATGATGAAAAGGTGAGAAACTAGAATAAGAGAGAAAAATAGATAAAGGATGAGCAGTACCTGAGGTCGATGCAGCGGATGAAGATGCAGTGGACTCAGTGGGTATGGTTGGGCAGAGATAGTCCTGAAGATATGTGGGTCTAGTAATAGTGTGACAAGGAGGAGGAGGAGGAGGAGGAAGAGGAAGGGGGGGGGGGAGAAGGTTCGAAAGTGAGAGTAGAAGAGGGGGGAGGTGGTAAAATGGGTTCAGGAACAGGGAGAGGGATGATAGGGAGTGATGTGGGAGAAGAATGAGGGAGGTCTTGGAAAGGGAACTGATGTTCATGAAATGTGACATCACGAGAATAAAAAATAACTTGAGTGTCAATGTTGTAGAGTTTATAAGCTTTATGAGTGCTAGGATAACAGAGAAAGAGACACTTAGAGGCACGAGGAGAAACTTTGTCGCGGGAAGCTTAGAGAGTTTGGGCATAACAAAGGCAACCAAACACTCGGAGATGGTCATATTTTGGTGGGGGTATTAAAGAGAAGTTCAAAAGGAGATTTATTTTGAAGAAGGCGACTGAGAGTGCGGTTGATGAGATAGGCAGTGGTGATGACACATTCATCCCAAAATTTTAGAGGTAAGTGGGCCTGAAAACGTAGGCTAAGAGCAACATTCAAGAGGTGCCGATATTTACGTTCCGCAACACCATTTTGTTGAGGAGTTTCGACACAGGTGCATTCATGAATGATGCCGTGTTCATGAAGGTAATTTTGAAATTTATGAGAAAGAAATTCTTGGCCCTTGTCAGTGTGAATGATTTTAATGGTAGTGTTGAATTGATTTTGGATGAGAGCGAAAAAACGCATGAGATGAATGTATGCTTTGGATTTATAGCACATGAGATAAATCCAAGTGGTGAGAGAGAAATCGTCAACAATTGTAAGAAAATAATGAGCACCACAAATAGAGGAGGTATGATAGCCACCCCATATAGCACAAAAAATTCTATTAAAAATTGTAGTACTTTTATTAGCATGAATAGAAAAAGGAAGTCTAGTGTGCTTAGAACGAGCACAAATATCACAATTAGAAATGATGCAAGAATTATTGAAAAGACTAGGAATGACTAAGCGGGAAGGGTGACCTAGGCGTTGGTGCCATTAAATTTTATTCGTAGTAATTTGAGTAGAAAGAGCCATGGTGGGAGGTGACCGGTACACATAAAGTCTATTGCAAAGTTCACCCACTCCAATCAGCCTCGTCGAGTGCTGGTCCTGAAAAGAAACAGTTGAAGAAGAAAAAGAAACAAGGCAAGAATTAGTAGTGGTGAGCTGAGGGACTGAAAGGAGATTAAAAAGAAACTGAGGGACAAAAAGGACATTGTATAAAGTAAGGTGTTCGGCTAAAATACATGTGCCGACACCCTTTATTTTAATTAAGCTCCCATTTGGTAAAGTGACCATTCGGTCAGATGAGGAAGAAACCAATGAAGAAAACAGAGTGCGGTCATGGCACAGGTGGTCGGTGGTGCCACTATTGACCACCCAGTCACGGTGGCTATCAAAGGGAAAAGAGGAGACATTACTGACAAAATTAACGGTGGGAGTGGGCGGCTTGAGCAAATCGAGCAACCTCTGATAAAGATCTGGCATTAAACCAGGGATGAGAGAGGAGACGGAGGCTTGGTCAGCCATCGACGATGAGGGAGGAGGCTTGCCGAGGATGGAGGATGGCTGTTTGCCGCGGGGCTTGCTGCCTGCAGGATACCCAACGATCTGCCAACATCGATCAGAGGTGTGACCTTGTTTTCCACATTCGGTGCAAAGTAAGGGTTTCTTTAGAGGACCACTAGAGTGAACAGCGAAGATGTGAGGGACTTTCTACGCCACCGTTGGTCGGACATGGAGGAGACGCTGCTGCTCTTCCTAAAAAAGAATAGAAAAAATTTTGGTGATGGGGGGAAGAGTTTCCATGGCTAGGATTTGGGTTCGAAGTTGGGAAAAGGAGTAATTTAGGCCAAGTAAAAATTGGTAAACTCTTTCATCTTCAGCTTGTTGCTGTAATTCTTTCAGATCATTGGTTTTTTGTAAATGGCTGAGTTCATCCCAAATTTGCTTGATTTGATCGTAATAGTCATGAACAGACTGGTGGTGTTGCTACAGGGAGGATAATTCACGTTTGAGGTGATAAATCCTGGCATTATTGCCATCGCAAAAATGTGACTAAAGATCAAGCCACACTTCTCGGGGATCAGTGTGGAATTCAAGAGAGCTGGCTAAGGAGGGACTGATGGGATTGAGGAACCAGGTGAGAACCATATCTTTAGTTTGGTTCCATTTTTTGTAATCTGTAGAAGTAGGTTCGGGTGGGAAGGGTGCCATCAACAAAAACTAGTTTGTTTTTGGTGTTGAGAGCACGGGTCACGGCTTTTTGCCATTTGAGAAAATTGTTACTGGTGAGAAGACTAGAGACAAGGATGAGACTAGGAGAATCGAAGGGGTGAAAAAGGTATGGGGAGGGGGTAGGGTTGGAGGAAGAAGCCATTGGAACGTGATAAAAGGATCGGTTAGACTGATACCATGTCAAGAATTGAAACTTTTGTATTTCCAAATTATGTTTTTACAGTGAAGAGTCATCAGAATAAATAGATACAATGAATAAATCTATCTAAAGTAACTATTATAATATGGTATGAATTTACAGTTACAAAAATAAAGGCTAATTCCTAAAATCGTGGAATTACAAATGAGGAAAAGATATTTGCTTGATTGTTGGTAAGTGAGCTGTCAATATAGGTCGTCTCCTTCGCTTTATATGTTCCCACTTTATGTCTTAGTGCCGTTTTGGGCGTTTGCTGTGAGTTCTCTCCTCCTTTGTGTGCTTCTTGTGGTATGTTCCTCTGTTTTATTCCTTTCGGCATTTGATTTGCTGCCCTTGTTTAATTGCATTGCTCAAAATAGTGTACTTTGAAGTAACATTGATGAAGACTCTAATTTTTTTGGGGGGCTTGCAGAAGCGAATGAAAACAAACATTAATTTTTATCAGAGAGAGTTTGTGAGATGGCTTTGGTTGGTGGGCATTTGAAAACATCTATCTATTCTTCTCTTTCTTTTCATTCCCTTTCTTTGTTTCTTTTTTGGTCTGAAAGAGAGGGAGCTGTTGGTGTGGACTCTTCCTTTGTATTTTGACAGGGAGGGGGCGTGGTAGATGGAGTTCTCATATTTATTCTTTCTTTGCATTTGTTGTTGTTGCGTCTGTGTTACTTTAGAGAGAAAAAAGAAGGGGGGTTAGTTTCAGAGACGGAGACGACTTGGGGGGTGGGGGGTGGGGGTGTTGGCTTTAGAGACTGAGACGATTGAGGAGGGTTGGCTGGGAGCTGAAAAAACCAAAGCTAAATGGGATATATGGTGCAGCTATATGTACCTGATCATGATGTGTTGTCGGTAATACCTTAGCTTTAGGCATCGGATAGGATAGGCTAGTTTGGGTCCGTGAACGGTGGGTGGTGTTTCTGAATGGGGGAGAAGGTGTGGCGTGTTATCATACTTTTTCTCGATATGTTTACTTTTAAAATAGAGAAATCCTTATAACCGGTCGGGCTTATTTTATTCAAATAAGAGCCCACTAATAATGTAGTGACACCTAGCCTTTCTACTGCAACAAACTTGTAGATGCAGTGCATCAGATTGAAATAAAATTTGACATTTCGATGCCCCTCTATTTTCCCTCTCGCACCCCTCTGGTTTGCCCTTCCCCTCTCGCACGAAAAACATCCCAACGGAATCATAACAAAGCCCCCTCTTGCATGGCTGCCTTCACACCCCTCTCTCACACGGCTGCCTTCGCACGGTTTCGTCTCCTCTCGCCCGAGTGGAATTGATGTTACTGATCAGTGGAGAAGCCCGAGTGGAATTGATGCTCGCGTTGCAAATGTGCATGGAATTTCCAGTATTCTTTTCAATTTCGAGATTGGCAATTTGGCACTTGGCCGGCAATTAGGAGAAGCTGGCAAAAACCGGGATGCCACTTACAGTTTGACATTTACATTTGGCTATTATTAACGAAAAGAAATCCAGAGCAAAGAACAACAAGAAGATTTGCACAAAAATCCCAGATTTTAGTATTTTACATCAATATAGCTACAAAAATCACGCACACAATCCCAACCTCTATTTTTTTTGTTTACATGGAGATGGAGAGTGTGATTCTTCTGTGGGGTAGTTTCTGAGGCTCAGAAATTGCATTATATACTGATCATAGTGAAGAAATAAAATAATTTTAATCTAAAGAGCAGTAACTCCTTCGTAAATGGTGCTCAACTTGAGTCTAAGTTACGTTTGGGTAGCAAAGTCTTCTCAATATTTTTCAAGTATTTTTATATTGATGAAAATATTTCATATGTCAAACATAATGAACCATCTTTGTATTAAAGTCTCTCCAAAAATGACTACAATATTTATCACTATAAAATATAAATAAAAAATAAAATCACTACAATATTTATCACTATTAAATATAAATAAAAAATAAAATCACTATAACATTTATCACTATTATATATAAATAAAAAATAAAATCACTATAATATTTATCACTATTATATATATAAAAAAAAAATCACTATAATATTTATCACTATTATATATAAAAAAAATAAAATCACTATAATATTTATCACTATTAAATATAAATAAAAAATAAAATTACTATAATATTTATCACTATTATATATAAATAAAAAATAAAATCACTATAATATTTATCACTATTATATATAAATAAAATCATCATTAAAAAAAATCAATCATTGATGAGATCCACACTTTTTTCAATTATATATCCAAAAGTCAACAACTCAACATATTTCATACATCCAAACAACTCAAAATATTCTCAATAGAATTCACAAATTCAGTTCAATCTTTACTCATAACTATTCACAAACATTCTCAACGCTTTTCAATATTATCATTACACAAACGCAGCCTAAAGTAGCAAACTGCCGTCTTCGTTCTTCTAGAACGGTATCTCTGCAACTTCCTCGCAGACGACCTGTCTTGAGATAATCCACTGCTCGGCTTAGCATCAACAACTGGCCGCCTGTTATTCTTCTGCGATTCGATTCTATGCTCATACCCAAACTGATTGATCTTAGTACTTTCGAAAGAAACCGATTGATAAACCATAGTAACAGGAGATATACCGGTCTTGTTCTTCCGTGGAAGGCCTCTGTTTTTGGAGGCGTACTTCAGAAGTGGTCAAGAGTTGCCGAAGCTTAGACGCGGGAAGCACGAAGTATATCTGGTCGGCCTGAAGTTGGTCCTCCGCATCCAAGGCCGGAATGCAGTCGTCGTAACCCAATTTCTCAGAACTGAAGATGAAAATAGAAGCAGGGCCTATCGTGAAGCAACCTTTGGTTTCCTATCTCTTGTTTGTCCTTTTCTTTCCTACGTGAACAAGTGTAACTTGAGTTTGGTGTAATTTCTGAAGTGGCAGCATGTAAGTAGAAGGTTATTATTTGAGAAAAAATGGCCTGACCGCTTAGAAGCAGTTTCCATTTCTAAGCAGTCGGGCTAATATTAGAAGTATAGTAACCTCCTTTCATTTGCTTAGACGTCAGATATAACACAATAATCTCTGTAGGCTCAATCACACAAAAACATCACATCTGAGGACAAGGGGAAGCATAATCATCACAACAGGACGAAAAGAAAAAAAAAAGAAAAAAAGAACAGCAAATGCACAGAGAAAGAAGCCAGCAAGCTGGGAAGTAACTCCTTGCTCGTTTACTTCCTTCCAAACAATTTGGGAATTCTTGTCATAGCCAAGCTCTACTCATTTTCTTGTTTCATTCTTTTTTTTAAGAGAACAATGGTACTGGTAGAGGTCTTTCTTGTTGCATCCTTTCGATACTGTTTGAACGGTTGGCATCTCGCGAGTTCCTGGACTTTGCTGCCAAAGGGAGACTTTGAAAACGGTTGGACAAGTGGGAGAAAAAATTGTTAGAAATTCAAAAGGTGTTTGGAGATGCACAGGACAAACGATACACTAAAAGAGAAGTGAAAAAATGGCTTAAGGATGTCGAAGACTTGGCATACGACGTGGAGGATATTTTGGATGAGCTCGCGACAAAAGCTGCTAATTTACAGCGCAAGTTGATTGGTGGAGGAAGACGTGCTAGCACTAGTACGGTATGAAATCTTGTCCTTGCTTGTTTTACTAGTAATTTGCCTCGAAGTGTTGTTGATTTCAAGGTTATGATCATGAGAGCAAAGAGAATGGAAATCACTTTTGATTTAATGAACTTATGAAACAAAAAGATAAATTGGACTATCTTTTAGCCCCCATGGACGAAAGGGCAGCCGTGCAAGAGGGATGCGAAGGGATTGAGATGGTGATGGAGGAATTGACTTTGCTCTTGGGCAGCAGTGCAAAGAGACGAAAGTAGCTGAAAGGGGGGCAGCGAGCTTTTCTTCTGTAAAGAGACAAATGAGTTCGAAGGGAGAAACAAGTGAGGCTGAGAGCCTAAGATGCACATCATCTCCATGATAGTTGCGGTAGGCAACTTACGTGTCATTTAATTATCGACAGGCTGTTAATTAGGTAAAATTGGATGAACCAGTTTTAAGGTTCTCTCTTAAAATAATGGGCGTCATTCAATATCTGTAAGTGCCTAGGGTAATGGCATTCACTAGCAAATCAATTTGATTGCTTTAGTTTATTGTGTACGGGCCTCATGGATCATGTTTAGAATGAATTTATGATACATATAAAAGAAATAACTCACAAATGCCCATTGGATGAAGAGTCCATATGTATGAGCACTGTTTGTACTAGTGAATCCCTGAAAGCCTTTTTCCTTTTAGGTTCTTCATTGTGTTGTTTGGATGTCGGGAAAATCATGTTGTGAAGACTGAAGTCTTTGTTTTGTCTTTTGGGTGTTGCTATGTTTTACACAGTTCTTCATTAACCAAACACGCCAACAATCAATCGATGTTGATCAAAACACATTCCATATTACCTCAACCTCACTTCCATATTAACTGTAACGTCCTGCTCTTAAAAGTCCAGGGAGTTAGCTCATGTTACCTAAAACCATCTCCCGTAACACAGTTATATTTACTCCAAAGACTATAAAATTTAAATTTACTTATTCAAATCAAATATATATGTTCATCCACAAGGATACCAAAGAAAAACTTCAACATAACAAACTAAAATCTCCATATAGACTAAAAAATAACCACGTCTCAAAATACTCAAATCATCATGAAATAATAAATCTATTGAATAAGACTCTCCAATAATTACTTGTACCATTTGACATATATTCTTCTACAATCATCTAATCTTGCTCATGCTTCCTACTCTTGATTTCTAGCTGAACCATCAAAACGATTTGAAAGATATTATGGAGATAAGAGGTGAGTTATCAACTACTCAGTAAGCAGAAAATATATACTAGTATGTAAACATGAACATTTACAGAGTTTAGAATGTAGAATAAAATATTTAGTTTCAGAATGTAGAATCATAACATGTTATCAAAAATATCATTTCGAAAGTTCAGAAATATTCTTATTCAAAAGTCATTTGGCATAGCTTAAATGAAAAGTTCAGAAATATTCTTATTTAAAAGCTCTTTGGCATAGCAAAACTGAGCATCATTATCATATCATATTAAATCAGAGGCCATGTTTAACTCCTACGGTAAGGTTATGCATGTATGCAGTTAATCAAGCAGAACCTATCACTATTCGTCACCCAAAGTGATGCACTCAGAACAGAAAGCACTATTATATCCCATAGTGGGGCTAGAGGCCACTATTGTATTCCGTGGTAAGGCTGAAGGTCACTATTATGTCCTGTGATAGGACTAGAGGTCACTATTATGTCCTATGACAGGGCCAGAGATCACTATTATATCCCGTGACAGGACCAGATGTCACTATTATATCATGTGGCAGAGTCATAATTAGAGAAGAACATAAATGTTGGTACCACTGTACCACACCATAACAGAATCAGAATCATCGGATCAGAACCAAAAACAGAATTAAGATGTCATGTCAAAGGTTTTCAGAAGCCCAATCATATTATAACAGAGTATTGAACAGATTCAAATCATTTTCACATACTCAAAACAGATTCAGAACATTTTCCCATAACATGTACAAATTTTTAGATTTCATATTCGCTCTTTTTGCACAGTTCAGAAATAAAATGCCAAAAATTTGCTCATGTCTACACCAGTCGTAACAAAAATAATTTTCTCTTTTTTTATATTTCATGAGTAATGCAGATAAATGACCAAGATTGTTTTCAAGTTTATTTTCATACTAAAACATGCATATTTTTCATAACCCTTTTATAAAAAATGACTGAGGTTTGGTACTTGGGCTTGGGCCATAGGCTCGGGGTGTTACATTACCTCCCAAACTCGTGTCTAAAATTAGAAACAAAAAAACACCCATGTGCCAAAACTTCAAAAAATAAGCTTCTCATGGCCCTCAAATCGAGAAATTAGATAAACCAAGATTTTGTTTGAAACCCAAAGAAATTCAAATGTGAGACAAGAAAATTGAATGATGCTAAGAGTGCACTCGTTGCCCTTTGCAGTTATGGGCTACAGATGTTAATTCCATGATTGCTAATTCTCAAATTAATACGGATTGGCTCAAGTGGTAAATGTTTTGGTCTTGGTGGCATGGTTGGTATGGTCTAAGGTTCAAAACTCCTGGGTGCAAATAATTTTTAGGGGCCAAGTCCTATAGGTGAATAGCTGATGATTTAACTTACGATTTCCCAGACCTAGCCGAAATATATATTTTTTAATTTTTATATTATATATATATATTATACATATTATAAAATTAATATAATATAAAATTTTAATCTTATTATTTATAATTCCTTAATATATACTTATAAAAAAACTCCATAATATAAACTTACTCTTAAATATGAATATTAATATTAAGTTATTAATATGTTTCTATTTATCCTTACATATTAAGTTACATACTTATATATATAATATGGTATAAGTATAATATATATATAAATATATACTATTAGTTTTTTGCTAGGTACATTTTTTAAGCCAAGTAGTTGTTAAGTAGTTATTCTGTAATTTTTTTGAGTTCTGCTTTGGAGAGGTACCGACCGTTCTTGAGTGTAAATCAACATCCAATAGGCAGTTGACACCTCAACGTTGAAGGAAATAAGTCCATGAGAATGACTACATCCTATTGTTGCCTAAAATACCTTACAATTTGTTTCCTCCCCATCAAATGCACACAACCCAGACCACAACTCCGTTCTTATTCTCCACCAGTTGCCGCCACCAGGCAGCCACCCACAGCCATTTCGCCACCCTCCCTGCGTACACACTAGCAGCCCGACGCCACAACCACCCACAGCCCAAAGCCATAGCCACCCACAGCTCGACGCCACTGACAACCACCACATAGTCCGACGCGATACCACCGTAGACTTCCTTTCATTCTTCCATTGTTCTGTGTAAAAGATATGCTATAAATCTGGAGTTGGAACCTTCATGTGTAAACAAATTATCGCCAATAACAGAGTATCATATTTTCTAAACGGGAAAATAAAAGAACAATTGGTGAATATCAACCAAATCAAAGCACATTAACCAAAATTTCCTCCTTTTTTTGGGGTGGTGGTTATAGGCTCATGTGATCTTGATCAAACTTTGAAAAAACTAGACTCTTCATAAAACTTTATATTCTTCTTATGACAGACAGACAAAGATATGCTATAAAACCAATGCTAGGAAGCAGAGATTTAGTGCTTCTTATCCATGTGTACATGCCTAAAATGAACAAGCTATGGCGTGGGAAAATGAAACATAGCAACACAGCATATAAAACACAGCTATGGCGTGTTGGCTTGAGCTGTCATATAAGGATCAAATCAGTTTATTTATAGAAAGTATTTCATTGTAAAATCCCTTATTGAAAGGGTCAACCATAATTATAGCCTTAGATCATGTATATCCTAGAATAGCATCTCGTGTATCTATATATACTTGTATACTCTGCTATTGCAAGTATTGAATATAGAAACTTTTGACATGGTATAAGAGCAAGATCGCATGATCTTTGCTCCGTCTACCTACTGATCCACATCTCTAGCCCTCAACAACCATGGCAGAGACTACTTTCGACGACTGGACAACTAAAATAACAGAGGCTTTGACCAAAGTTTAGACCTCCTCACCAACCCCATGTTAATCCTCGAATGCTCCTATTGGCATTAAGTTGGATGGTTCCAACTATGCCTTATGGTCTCAAGTTGTTGAGATGTATATCTCAGGGAAGGAAAAACTGGGATATATTATTGGCGACTCTCCACAACCTCTCGAAACCGATCCATTTTTCTGGAAATGGAGAACTGAAAATGCTATTGTCAAGGGATGGCTGATGAACTCAATGGACCCCACCTTGATTGGTAATTTTATTCAATTCCCAACTGCTAAACAAGTATGGGACTCAATTGCTACAACTTTTTTTGATGGGACTGATACATCCCAAGTATATGACCTTTGACGTCATGTAACTCGCATGAGGCAGGCGGTTGGATCCATTGAAAAATATTACAATGATCTTCAAGGTTTATGGCGTGAAATTGACTTTCGTCGTCCTAACCCAATGAAATGTGCAGGGGATATTCAGCAATATAACTCTATTTTACTGGAAGATAGAGTCTATGTCTTCCTTAATGGCTTAGATGATCGACTGGACAAGGTTCGAAGTGATGTTCTTCAGTTACAACCTTTCCCTATAGTTGAGCAGGCGTATGCTCATGTCCGACGTGAAGACAGTAGGCAAGCAATAATGACATCCAGTAGGGACATTGCTCCAGGTGTAGTTATGGCATCTAAAGGATTCAAACCTGGAAAACCAAAATCAAAACCTCAATCTGATAGAGAGAAATGCATCCATTGTGGCAATATGAAACATACCCGTGAAACTTGCATGGCTATCCTAAGTGGTGGAACGATTTTCAAGCACAAAAAAAGGCGAAGGGCCTCGCACAAATGAAGGCACAGGGAGAGCAGCTGTTGCAAGTGGCGAACCATAATTATCTCTTACTGCTCAACTAGAATCAACGAATCCTTTCACACTCCTCAGTGATCCAGGTAATTGTGGACAAGTGTTGATCACATGCCATGATCACGATGATAGCAGGTGGATTATAGACTCTGGGTCTATGGATCACATGATTTTTTATTCTCATGATTCCTCACACATCACTCAGCCCAGGCGAACCTGTATTGCAAATGCTAATGGAATCCAATATCCAGTCACGGGAGCGGGAATAGTGGCCTTATCCTCCTCTCTTTCTTTAAACCATACTTTACTTGTTCCATCTTTATCAAATAAATTGCTCTCTGTCAGCCAAGTTACAACTGACCTCAAGAGTGTTGTATTAATGTATCCTACTTTTTGTCTTCTTCAAGATATTCTCACCAAAGAGATAATTGGGCGTGGAACTAAAAAAGGAGGACTCTACTACATGGATGACTTCAGTTCAGGGAAAGCTAATTAGGTCAGACACACAACCAATGATAAAGAACGGCAAATTTGGCTTCTTCATAGTCGCTTGGGACATCCCTCCATTGGATATTTGCAACATCTCTTTCTAGCTTTGTTTTCTACATTACAACACTTATCATTTAAATGTGAGCCATGTATTACAGCCAAGAGTCATAGAGTTTTCTACCCCGTAAGCCACACAAAAAAAGACATGCCTTTTTCTTTAATCCATTTGGATGTATGGAGACCTTCCCCTAGTATTACTCCATCTGGAAATAAATGGTTTGTCATTTTTGTTGATGATTGCACTTGAATGACATTGTAACGTCCCGATCCCGAAGGTCTGGAGAGTTAACTCTTAATACTTAAAATCAACTTAAATAATATAACTATAAAATCTGGAAAATCCCATAAAATATTAATCTATTTAATCAATCCAAAAATATAAGTTCCTCCATGGGGACAATAAAGAAATTCTCAACAACATATATTAGAAATCCTCCAAAAATTCGAAATTATCCTTAACTCATCAAATCAAAATACCCGAAAAATAAAATCAGTTTACTAACTACGACTTTCAAATAAGCACTTGTACCCTCCGGCACTTATTCCACTTCGATCATCACACATTGCTAAAACTTCCTACTCTTGTTCTCTAGCTGAACCATCAAAATTATCTGAAAAATATATGGAGATAAGGGTGAGTTATCAACAACTCAGTAAGCAGAGGACATATACTAGTGTGTAAACATGAGTATTTACAGAGTTCAAAATTCAGAACAAAAATATTTTCTTTCAGAATGCAGAATCAGAATAATGTTTTCAAAATGCAGCGTTAGAACAAGTTATCAAAAATATCAGAGCAAAAGTTCAAAAATATTCATAATCAAAATCCCTTTGGCATAACATAAACTGAAACATCTCATCTCATCTTATCATATCAGAACAAATACCATGTTTAACCCTCGTGGTAGGGTTGTGCAAACCCCGGTAGCTAACCGAGTAGAAACAGAATGTGAATCTTCCCCTTATTCATTCTCGAAACCCCAAGTGTGTACATAGGAAAGACCACGAAGAAAACTACTTTGTTTCCAAAGTGGGTGCATTAGAAACAGAAAAATTGGTACCAACCCGAACAAAGGCCACAGTTTTACACTCGTGGTAATATCAGAGCGGAACAGAAACAGAAATAGAAAGCTATGCCAGAGGTTTTCAGAAATCACATCAGATCATATCAGAGTTCTGAAAATCTTCAGAATAGAACAAAATCATATCACAACATAATTTATGAACAAAATTTTACATTCGCTCTCTTTTCAAAGTTTAGAAAGAGAATGTCAAAAATAAGCTCATGTCTACACCAGTCATGTCAGAAAATAATTTCTTCTTAAACAAAATCTCATGAGTAATGCAGAACAAATAGCTGAAGTAGTTCAAATTTCTTTTCATAATCAAATATGTATATTTTTCAAAAATAACCTCAGCTCATTTTATTTTAATGCAAAGTCTAGCATAGGAACTCCGCTTACCTGAACTTCTTAGCTTAACAGAATTTTTTCTCAGCAGTACTGAACAAAAATCAATCGTCACCTATAAAATAGTCACGTACACCCATAAATTTTTAATCAAACACATATATCAATGCTTAAATCTGAAATACTACATAACCTAATTTTCCTTAAAAAGAAAAAAAAACAATCTACAACTCTTACAAACCTAAAATATAATCACTTCCCAAATTACCTTGATATCAATTAACACCTTCGACTTATACATTAAAATCTAAAATATTTATGTAAAAAATACAATTTTTGTATCTATATAAAGAAAAACTAGATTCAGTTTGAAAAAAAAATAATAATTAAAAATTTTCTAAAAAACAATGTTGAGACCCAAGGATAAAATTTAGTGAATTCACGTCCCAAAAAAAATTATAAAGACATGTTTAGGCATATAACTTAAGGGTAAAATTGTAATATCACTATTCGGAAACCATCCATAACCTTACGTAAAGGGCGACGCACCACTTTCTATTTCTTTGTTTGCAGGGAAGACCCAGGTCATGCGATGGAGGCTCACCGTGGGGAGGGGTAGCTGCGAGGTGGCTGAGACACGGGCAGGACATAATGGTTGCGCACTGAGAGAGAGAGGGATGAGCGAGAGACAGAGAGATGGAGAGGAAGATTACGCACCATGTGGTGTGCATGGAGGCTTCGGACGGTGGTGTTGGACATCACTGGGCGGTGGAGGATTGATTTTCAGCGGGTGATAGCGGTCCGGTGCAGAGGTGGCGACGACTGCATGCATCAACCCTCCTAGTGGTTGGGCAGCTCGTAGAGGAGCCTTACGCAGTGGAGATATTGGCTCTGTTTTGATGATAAAAAACAGGGGAATGACTTCTCATGATGCGTGCGACATAGATTCTATGTTGGGCGGCTAAGTGTGGGGTACGGTGGTGCAGGGCAGAGTAGTGGAGGTTTAAGGTGTGGCTTGGTGGATTTCGACGTGCGTGGGTGAGTCTCTCGTCGTGCGAACCTTGGGCTCGGCGTCTCACGTGGTTCAACCCGTGGTGATGATCTTCCTCTGCTAGTTGTGGGTGGTGCACTGCATAAGTGCATGGTGGGGGCGGCTGAGTATGCTGTCGGCAGAAGAAACCCGGTGGTAGAAGCTGTGGGGCTGTACGATGGTGGTTTCTGTGATCGTTGCTGCATGTGGAGTGGCCGAACAGCAGTGCATGGAGGCAGACGGGGAAGACGGCAACAACAGGGTGGCTGAAGAGGGCAGCTACATGGAGGTGCAGGACTGGGTAGGTGGTACTGCACGGTTGGAGCGGTTTGGGAGGAATTGTGCGAAGCTGGGCAGCGGCTACTCTTGGGATCGAAATAGACGATTGTGCATTCTAATGTGTGGTATAAATAGGCAATTGAAAGACCAAATTAAAACCCTAGATATGAGAGAAAGCGGCGTGTGCATGGAGTGGGTAAATACATTAGACGTGTAAGCTTATGACTAACGGAAAGAGACGTGTAAAAGGATTTTTTTTTTTTAAAAAATCAAACTGTGATCGGGTCTCCGGTTTAATAAAAACGGGCGTGGGCCATATGGTGATCTGGTAGAGTCCATATCAAAAATAATTTAATTATAGAGACAAGTCCATTGGAAAAAAAAAATGATAATTGATAAAACCAAAATGGGCCGATAAAATAGTATTTGAAGAAAAAACATTCAACTGAGCTTTTCATATAATTAACTCAAAAATATAAAAACAAGCTTGGCGTTGGGCCTGGGTGTTACAGACATGGTTGTATTTGCTTAAACGGAAAGATGAAGTGTTTGGCGTGTTTCAATCGTTTCATGTAATGATTCAAACACAATTTTCAGCTAAAATTAAGGTCCCCATACCGACAATGGAGGTGAATATGTCAATAAAAAATTTCAGGCTTACTTCCAACACCATGACCTCATTCTTGAAACCTTATGGTCCCAGACTCTTCAACAAAATGACATTGCCGAGAGAAAAAAATTGACATATCTTAGAGACAGCATGAGCTTCGTTGATTGGAGCACATGAGCCTTATTGGCATTGGGATGATGCAGTTGCCACAACTATATATTTACTCAATAGAATGCCTTCCAAAGTCATCCATTTTCAAACTCCCTTTCAGACTCTCTCGTGCCATACATCTTTACCCCCTGTGTTAATGCTTCCTCCCCGGATCTTTGGATGTGTTGCCTTCGTTCATCTCCATAAAAACCAACGAACCAAGTTGGATCCATGTGCAGTCCGATGTCTCTTCTTGGGATATGCTCTGCATCAGAAAGGACCCCATCTCTAAACAAACATACATCAGCATGGATGTCACCTTTCTCGAAGAAGAGACATTCTATCCATCACCAACAATCAAATCATCTCTTCAAGGGGAGCTTCAAGATGAAAAGGTGAATTGGCTAGCAACAACATGGCTAGAATCGGAGGGTGAATCAGAACAACATAATGATGGAAATACTGAGCTAAGGTCAAACCACCTTGAAGAACCATGCAATATGGAATGTAATGAAACACTTGAAGAACCGTGCAATATGGAATGTAATGAAACACCTGCACCTGTCTCAAATATGCCTTCAAGTGATGCAACGACAAGTGATGATTCCCCTCTTTAGTACCCGACGGCCCCTCTCCTAAGAATATTACTGAGGTAAATTCCCCTGCCACATCCTCTTTTACTGATAATGTGAATAGTACTTGCAATATGTGTTGCCTTTCAGACATAACCGTGGCAAACCACCAAGCCGATACTCTCTGGAAGTGGAAGATAGAAGATCTAAATATCCCATTGCCAACTATGTGTCTGCTCATAGGCTATTTGAACCACTCAAGGCCTTTGCACATAAACTGTCCTCAGATTACAATCCTCGAAATGTAGAAGAGGCATTACTTGATCCACAATGGAGTCCAGCGATAAAAGAAGAGCTGAAAGCCTTGCAAAAAAATGAGACTTGGAGGTTGGTCACATTACCTGAAGGAAAGAAATCAGTAGGGTGCAAATGGGTTTTCTCCATTAAATATAATGTTGATGGGTCCATTGATAGGTACAAAACGAGGCTTGTGGCAAAGGGGTACACATAGACGTATGGTATAGATTACCAAGAAACTTTCTCACCAGTAGCTAAACTAAACACTATTATAGTTTTGTTATCTCTTGCAGTGAATTTAGATTGGCCATTACACTAGTTTGATGTGAAGAACGCATTCCTCCATGGTAATTTAGAAGAAGAAGTTTTCATGGACATCCCTCGACAACTCTAGAAGATAAAGTAGTATGCAAGCCACAAAAGGCCTTGTACGGGTTAAAACAATCACCCCGTGCATGGTTTGGTCGATTCAGTGCAACTATGAGAAAATGTGGCTTTCAACAGAGTAACTCAGATCATACCTTTTTCCTAAAGCACCAATCTGGAAAAGTGACAGCACTAATGTTTATGTAGACGACATGATCATTACGGGTGATGACAAAGAAGAAATCTCCAAGCTTCAAGAGAAATTGTCGGCGGAGTTTGAGATGAAGAACTTAGGGGACTCAAGTACTTCTTGGGAATCGAAGTATCTAGATCAAAACGAGGCATATTTTTATCTCAAAGAAAATATATCTTAGACTTGTTATCTGAAGTGGGGTTGCTAGAATGTAAACCAGTCGATACTCCCATTGTTCAAAACCATCAACTTGGGATATATGTTGATCAAGTGCCCACAGACAAAGAGAGATACCAAAGGATAGTTGGTAAGCTTATTTACTTGTCACATACTCGTCCAGACATTGCTTACGCCGTAAGTGTAGTGAGCCAATTCATGCACTGCCCTAGTGAAGCTCATATGAATGCAATAACTAGAATCCTTTGGTATTTAAAGTTCTCTCCTGGAAAAGGACTGATGTTCACAAAAAATGATCATTTGAACATTGATGGATACACCGACGCAGATTGGGCATGGAATATTTCATATAGGAAGTCGACTTCAGGCTACTTCACCTTTGTAGGAGGAAATCTAATTACTTGGAGGAGCAAGAAACAAAAGGTGGTTGCGCTATCTAGTGTAGAAGCAGAATTTTGTGGTATGGCTAAGGGGGTGTGTGAACTTCTTTGGCTGAGAAGGCTATTGACTGAAATAGGCTTTACTCCCAACTCAGAAATGAACTTGTTTTGCGATAATAAGGCAGCCATTGACATCTCTCATAATCCTATCCAATATGAATGGACTAGCATGTTGAGGTCGATCGTCACTTCATTAAACAGAATCTTGAAGAGAAAATCATTCGATTCCCATTTATTAAGTCAGAAGACCGGTTAGCAGATGTACTCATGAAAGCCGTATCCAGCAGAAATTTCTACACCTCACTTGACAAGTTGGGCATTAGAGACATCTATGCACCAATTTGAGGGGGAATGTTGGAGTGAGCTGTCATACAAGGTTCAAATCAGTTTATTTATAGAAAGTATTTCATTGTAAAATCCCTTACTGAAAGGGTCAACCATAATTATAGCCTTAGATCATGCATATCCTAAAATAACATCTCGTGTATCTATATATACTTGTATACTCTGCTATTGCAAGTATTGAATACAGAAACTTTTGACATGGAGTGGGGAAAATGAACAAGCATTAACTCCCTGTGTACATACCTAAAATCTAGATTTAAAGATCCTGACCTACCACTCAACTATATGTTTTTAGAAACCAAGTATAGAACAAAAAAATAAAGATAAAGAATGTGAAAAAGATGAAATTGTTAAAACTTAATTAGTCATAATAGTGAACAAGTGAAATATTAGTGAACAAGTCATAAAAAAAATTATAATTGATGTGAATGTCTCTTGTCTTCCTCTCACATCCAAAGGCTGGATTGATATGAATGGCACACTCCAAAAGCATTATAATTGATGAAAATTCCATTTGAAATATAAATCTCTCTACCATCAAATTTTACATATTTTTTTGGAAAAATCTCTCAAAACATGTATGAGTTATGAGTCTTTGAGGAGATTTGATGAGAGTGCAAGAAAGAGACGAGGGTGAGAGAGAGAGGGGCTTCAGGAGAGTTCGACGAGGGTGAGAGATGAGGAGATGAGGGTACTTCGGTTCGTTTTGCTTCCTTGCATTGCGTTCCATTATTAGTAAAATGGGTGGACTACGTGGCTAGCTCCTATTGGAGGCTGTTTTCAACCTAAGAATAGATGTACCGGTAGGAAGATTCTCCCAATTTTTTTTTTAATATACTTTGGAGTTGGACCTTTTACTTTAGTAGTTGCATTTGTAATTGTATGCGAGTGTCTGTGCGCACAACAACATTCATCCGACAGCTATGTCTGTCCAAAAACATTTGTCCGCGAGACTTGCGCTCTTGCTTTTCACTCAATATGTCTCGTGCATGATGTTTGCAGCTCCTGGATGCATTGGCTTCTCAAGCAAGGGCTCCCTAACAGGTTGATTTATCATTATGATCATAATGAAATGAAGAAATTGTTATTCTAAGGGGTGTGATTACCAAACGGTGTACCCAGCCCTTGGCATGACACTCTCTAACATTGTGATGGTTCCCATGAGGGGTGATGTTTAATGAAGTGTCAAGAGACACAACCTTTTGATTGAGTCAAAAAGTTGTGTGTGACTAGTAAAATGTTGTGTCACTTCTTAAGGTTGTAACATTTGGATTACTATTGGATTACCAATGATTGTGCCATTTTTGCCAACTGGTGCATGATGACCTATAAATAGGGGTTATTGGTGCACAATGAAATGCACTCAATTCCATTTGTTCATCACTCACTTGTGGGACAAATGCTCTCACGAGAGTGTCACTATATTGTCAAAATTTCACTTCTATTTATTTTTCATTATTCTACAATGGTATCAAGAGCCCAGGTAACGTCAGAGAAAATTTTTTCGCGCATTGTGAAGACGATAAATAAGCAAGTGCTTGGTTTGGCAACCACACTTGCATATTATAATCATCTTCGTTTGCTTGAAAATCAGAGAGAGTAACTTTTTGAAATCACGGTGGGGGGTCTAGAGTACAATGGGAATCTTCAAAATCTCGTAAGTTGTTATTATTTTGAAGAAAATTATTGGTATTATTTTACACAAAGAAACAGTGAATTATCTAGTCCATTTTCACACACTATTACTGTTTCAGCCGATCGCCTTAACCTCTCACCGCCGTTGGACTTTGTAGACCTCGGGAGCAAGTTGGAGTCGTCGTCGCCAATCACCAACTGGTCAGACGGAAGTGAAGACACAAGCTTCACAGTTTCTGGAAAGAGGCAACGTGAGGAAGAAGACGACCCTGGATGAAACGGTATGTCCAGCGGTCATCAAATTCAAACTCGAGAGGGACTAAACAACATAGTCGTTCAGCCCATAAATCCAAATGACAACGTCGTTTCGTCCAACGATCAGGAGTTTCAAATTCCTTCTGGACTAAACGACATTATCGTTCAGCCCAAGGAGAAAAACAACAGCATCGTTTTCGGCATTGAAGAGACACAACGGTCACCTCCAAATGGCACCATTTTTGCCACCTTCCAGTCGAGCCGCTGACCAAGCCGTTGACAGAGCTGCCAACCACCGGTTTTCTCCAAAACTCGGTTTGAACCAACTGAACTGTTTTACTCGGTTTCCTGAACCAATGAGTGATAGATTTGTTCAATCGGGCCGTTCAAAAGTCGTTGTGCTCTAAATTCTGAGCCAAAACATTACAAAGCACCTATTGGTCAAAATTATTGCCAGAAATTCTTCGAAAAAGGTGAAACATCAAGGAAAGGTCGTGGATATCCTCGATTGGGGCATCACTTTCATTATTCTCCTTATTTAAAATATAATAGGAGAATTTATAGGCTACCACCTTGGATTAAATTCAATGGTTATTATTACTATTAAGTTTGTAATAGTTTTAATTTTTTACAGTTGAACTATTGTTTTTAAATGGTACACATTTATTATTTCTACATTTTTCTTGTGGATTAATTTTTTAAGGTTTATTATTCATGACATCAAAGAAAAGTATTGATCCCTCAAGGATAGAAAAATTGAATGGAAGAAATTTTCGGACTTGGAAAAGATATATAACTTTTCTTCTAACTCATGAAAAGACCTTATATACATTAACAACACCAAAGTCATGGGAAGAAATTGTAGAAAATGGTGCAAATGAAAGTTGGAGCAGCATTTCAAATAAAGATAAATTGATAGAACACAATGCATGGGCAAAAAGTTTTAATTTTGCATTGTATGAATGATTACATTATTCCTTTATTTGAAGACTATGAAACTGTTAAAGAAATTCTGGATGCAGTTGAAGCAAAGTATAGTTTAAGGTCGGATACTTATATACAATTATTATTGGATAAGTATAACCGGACATGTATGAAAGAGAATGATGATATTGACGATCATGTACTTCAAATGGAATTAATTGTAAAAGAATTATATGATGTTAGTCATCCTCTCACTGATAAAATGCAAGTTACAACCATACTAAATAGTCTTCTTTCATCTTGGGCTCACATTGTTACTTCTTTAACACACAGTGAAAATGAAGTAACAATGATATCGCTTCAAGTACTTTTAGTATTTAAAGGAGAAATGATGAAGAGAATAAATAAAGATAGTGAATCATCCAATTTATTGATGGCTCAGAACAAGCGTTCTACACAGAACAAGATGAAGTCAAAACAATTTAAGAAAAAGAAATGGTTAAAAAAAACAGAATAAACCATTTTCTGAAAATTGTTTTAAATGTGGAAAGAATGGGCATTATAAATCATAATGTTCTAATAAAGGAAAAGCACAAAAAAAAAAAAAGAAAGAAAATTGTAATGATAGTCTCATAAGTAATGCTAGTGGAACCAGCGCCAAATTCATGGTGGGTTGACTCTGCAGAAACAAGACATATATGCAGGAACAAAGATATGTTTGTCAAACTTGAAGATAAATAAACAGGAGAACACAGAGTGTGTATGGGCAACAATACATACCGCGATGTCTTGGGGTAAGGTACATGTAAATTTAAAGTAAATGGTTCCATTATTTTACTTAGTGATATTTTATATGTACCTAGTATTTGTAGGAATTTAGTATCAGTGCTTGTACTAGATTAGAAAGGCTACATAATTGAGTTTAAGTCTGGAACCGTTGTAATAAGTAAACGTAATGTATCAGTAAAAGGCGTGAAAGATCACGATATGTATGTACTGAATGTTAATATTAATAAAGTACCTATTTCTGATTATTTGAATGTGTATACAGATTGTGCATACTTATGACATTTAAAATTAGGCCATATAAATAAAAATAAGATGATCAAAATGTGTAAAAGTGGATTAATACCACAAATAAACTCAGATAATTTTGATATATGTGAATCATGTATAAAAAAAAAAGTAGTAAATCTTTTTCAAAAAATTAGAAATCCATGGATTTACTAGAAATTATTAATTCTGATGTTTGTGGACCTTTTAAAATAAAAACTCATAGAGGAATGAACTACTTTATTACTTTCACTGATAATTATTCAAGAGATGAGCATATCTACTTACTCAAGCATAAATATGAGACAATTAAGAAATTAAAAAAATTTAAATTAGAAGTAGAAACCTAGTTGGGTAGGTCCATTAAAAGTTTAAATAGTGATAAAAAAAGAGAATTTGAAACTTAGATAATTTATGCAAATTAAATGATATAAGACACATTTATACTATGTCATATAAATCTCAACAGAATAGCATTGCAGAAAAGAGAAATAAAACTCTATTTGATATGGTGCGATTGATGATAGCATATGCTAATCTACCAATATATTTTTTGAGTGAAGCATTATCGACTGCTATAAATATATATTGGATAGAGTTGAAACTAAAGCAAAACCTCTTACACCTTACGAGTTATGGACGAGACATAAACCAGACTTAAGCAAGATCAAAGTATGGGGTTGTAAGGCACAAGTACTTATTCCGAGGTCACTAAGGGATAAATTAAAAAGTAAAACTTGGGAATGCAGGTTTATTGGGTATGTAGAAAACGGAAGTGGCTACAGATTTTATCATTCTGAAAGAGGATTGATAAAAAGTAGGGATGCCTTTTTCTTGAGAAATATGAACCTTATTACTCATGTTGATCAGATAGATTTATTAAATGATTTAGAGAATCAAAAGATCTTCACAGAGTCTGATAATGAAAATTCTGATATTATTCAAGTCCAGAATAATAAGAATAAAATAAAGTCAGATGAAAATCAATCTTTAGGTATTGATGTTGGAGACAGTGGGAGTAAAAATCCAGAAGACCATCAATATTATTTTAAGATCATTATGCACTAAATACCAATTTGGAAAATTTAGATAATGATCCTGAAAATTTTTCTGAGGCAGTTAATAGTATTGATTCAGATAAATAGCTTGAGGTCATGAAAGATGAAATAAAATCAATAAACAAAAATAATGTTTTGGAGTTAGCAGATCTTCCAAAAGATAGAAAAGCTATTGGTTGTAAATGGGTTATCAGAAGAAAATTCAAAGTTGATGGTAGTTTGGAAAAGTATAAAGCAAGGTTAGTGGCCAATGGATATATTCAACAACTAGGTGTAGACTTTGTGGATACATATTTGCATGTGGTGAAGTTCCCATCAGTAAGGATCATCATGTCCATTGTTGCCAGGATGAATTTGGAATTACATCAGTTAGATGTAAAAACAACTTTTGTCAATGATGAATTAAGAGATGATATATTTATGACTCAACCAGAAGGATTCCTAATTAAAGGATATGAAGAGAAAATCTACAGGTTAAAGAAGTCATTATATGGACATAAGCAATCTTCAAAACAGTGGTATTTGAAATTTCACCAAGTCATTTTGGAAATGGGATATGAAATGAGTCGACTAGATCATTATGTATACATATGGTAAAATGATAATAAATTAACATTATTATCATTGTATGTTGATGATATATTACTGGCAGGTAATTTTCTAGATATGATGCATGAAACAAAAGAATTATTGAAATCTAAATTTGAAATGAAAGACATGGGTGAAGCCGCCTATATTCTTGGAATAAAAATTTTTAGAGATAGAAATTCAAATCTATTGTATTTAAATCAAGAAAAATATATAGAAAAAGTGCTTACAAAATTTGATATGGAAAATTGTAAATCGTTAAGTATACTTGTTTGCAAAGCTCATACTTTAAATAAAAGTATGTGCCCAAAAGATGAGCAGGAAATAAGTGAAATGCTTAAAGTTTCCTATGCTCAAGTTGTGGAAAACCTCATGTATGCAATGACAAGTACCAGACCAGATATTTGTCATGCAGTAGGACTGGTAAACAGATTTCAATTCAATCCAGGTAAAGAACATTGGCAAGCAGTGAAGCGCATATTAAGATATTTATAAGATACCAAAAATTTGAAATTGTGCTTTGGGAACAGTGATCTAGAATTACTCGGCTATAGTGATACTGATTTTGGAAGTGATATATATTTCTATTTGGTGGAACAACAGTTTCTTAGTTAAGTAAGAAACAGGGTTATGTTGCTAAGTTTACTATAGAAGCAAAGTATATTACTTGTAGTACTACAATAAGTAATGTGGTGTGGATAAAACGCTTTGTTGAAAGCTTGAATTTGGGTACATCCACAACATCAATCAATGTGTTTTGTGATAATCAGTCTGTCATTTCATTAATAAAAAGTGGAACACCGAGTTCCAAAGAAAAATACATTGATGTGCATTATCACTATATTTTAGATATAGTGAAAAGGGATGAGGTCAAGGTTAATTTTATTTCCTCGACCGTGATGATAGCAAATCCGATGACCAAAGGTTTATCTCTGGAGAAATTCAGAGAACATGTGACTGGAATGGGATTAAGAAAAATCTAGGTGAAGCAATCTCATGGTCATTATACATAACTCAGCAAATTCTGAGGATGCCTAGAAAATTGAAGTTATGGTGATACTCAAATGAAAATTTCGATCATTTGTAAATTCACTGATAAGGTGATCAAGAAAAACCTCAGGAATGGCCTTAGGGTGAGTACTTGACGAAATTTCAGTGTAAGTTGATTAACCAAATAAAAGGTTGATCATGGTAAAATCGCTAATAAGGTGATTAAGGAAAGACTCAGGTGAGTAATTACTTAACGAAAATTCAGTGACATTCACTAAAATTTTAGTGAAATGTGATTTGATTATCCAAGTAAACGGTTAATCATTTGCAAAGTCGTTGATAATGTGATTAAGAAAAACCTCAAGAATAGCCTCTAGAGGAAATACTTAATGAAAATTTAGCGCAAGTCGATACATGTGTTATGTATTCGGCTGAAGTTGTCAATTGTGACAGGGGTATGGATAATTGATCCAATCACGGGATATGGATTATTGATCCAATCATGGAGAAATGATGTTGTTCACTATTTTTTTTTTAGTGAAATGAAGTCACTCCTAATATGTGATCAGTGAGAGTACATATGGTAAATAGTGCGATCAGATAAGATAATGACAAAAAACGTGTGCACGTAGAGGCTTGTCATGCTCTGACGCCGATCTGCAAAAGTAATAGATGAGAGTTGAGTAGTGGAAAGCTCATATTGGTACCAAAATAAAATAATCAACTGGATCATTACCGTTTTGTGTGATCAAGTGAGAGATGTTATTCTAAGGGATGTGATCACCAAACGGTGTACCCCTTGGAATAACATCCTCTAACATGGTGATGGTTTCTATGATGGGTGATGTTTAAGGAAGTGTCAAGAGATACAACCTTTTAATTTAGTCAAAAGGTTGTGTGTGATTAGTGTAGTGTCAAGAGACAGAATCTTTTGATTTAGTCAAAAGTTTGTGTCACTTCTTAAGATTGTGACCTTTGAATTACCATTGGATTACTAATGGTTGTGCTCTTTTTACCAACCGGTGCATGATGGCCTATAAATAGGGGTTATTGGTGCACAAATGAATGCACTTAATTTCCTTTATTTATTACCAACTTGTAAGACAAATACCCTCATGGGAGTGTGACCATATTGCCAAAATTTTGCTTCTATTTATTCTTCATTATTCTACAGAAATATCGATCGATCAATTAATCTATGGCTCCGCATGCACATTTGTGAGAGAAAGTGAGAAATGATTCCACTAGCTAGCTAGGGGTTTTTCTTTGGAGCCAACCTTAATACTTCTGCCCTCATTTACAAGTAGTACTCGAAAGAACATTAAAGACATGGTAACTATTGTCATTTTTAGAAAAATACGAATCATGCAGCATGCATCTTCTTAGCAAAATAAAATAAAATTTCCATCAAATTGTGAAATGGAATTACGCCATTCGCATATGTATGTCTTAGAGTCTGTTTGTCAATACAATTGTTTTAAAATATTTTTAAATTTTTTCTTCTAAAACATCACATAAACACAATAATTTTCAATTTAAAATCTCTAATTTTTTCATTTAATCATTACCTAATCATTACAAGTTTTTTAAATTCTCAGACAATATTAATTTTTCAAATTTTAAAATAAAAATAACATTAACAAATTATATTTAAATAATATTTTAACTTTATAATATTTTATTTAACATTTTCTCTCTCATTTTTTAAAATCTAATAAAATATTTTAACTTCAATCATTTTACTACTAATCACAAATATACTAAGATATTCTAAATATCCAAAGCTAGCTATCTATCGACGGTGAAATCAGTGAATGAATGGTAAGGAAAGAAAAACTTTGAAGAGGGATTATTTTATTGGAGCTGCAAATCATCTATGCCATTAATTGGTAATTGAGTTATAACTTATCATTCTCTGATCTAGTGCGCATGATGTGAAATCAGGCGAATAAAAGAGGAGGAAAATAAAAATAAAAATAAAAATAAGAACGAGAGAGATCATGAGGATGGGGGAACGTGGAAGCGGGCGGTGGGAATTATTATTTGAGTTGTCGTGTAGATTTAGAGATGAGTTGAGATGATTTGTGAATAATAGAATAAAATATTATTATAATATTATTTTTTAATATTATTATTATTTTAAAATTTGAAAAAGTTAAATTATTTATTATATTTTGTGTAAAAATTTAAAATAATTATAATAATAAGATAAAATAAGGTAAATTAAAATAAATTAAAGTGAATTTTAAATTCAAACCAAAACTAGTGTGCTTGGTCATGTTCACGATTTCAATTCACTATTGGCTGCTTAATTCCTTCCAAACATCAGTACTATATATTACTTAAAAATAAGACTGGAAATTACGTACCCAACTTCCCAAAAAGATCATCAATCAATTAGACAGTACCATGAATTCATCCAACCCAGCTAGCCAGCTCCTTTACTAATTATTCTGATATTTTAATTAGGTATATATATAAATTAAGAAGGGAAATGAATTATAGAAGCCTCAAATAAATTTTACACAAATTCTTGTAAAAGAGTAAAAGATAAAAAAATAGTTCTTATTAGTAGAACTTACTTTTTATGAAGGACTTGCACGGAGTCTATCTATTCGAGTCTCGTATCTAATATTTCTGATAAAATAATTAAAATAAATTCAAATTTCACTTCCACACACACATATATAGTTAGTATAATATTCTTATAATAGTGGAAGATTGTAGGAAGATTGATGATCTTCACTTTTCATGAAAGAAAATAATCAATTCTTAAATTCTCTAAATAAATATATATGCACGATATCATTATCCACGAAATATATATATATGTATGTATGTATGTGGGCAAGGAATCGACAATCATTCTTGCATGATTAAGAACCATTAATTGGGCCTATATATATATATATATATATATATATATAGCTAGTGCATTACCATGCAGATTAGCATTGCTTGCTTTTGTCTCGGATTATATGCCTTTTTTTTTTCTTAATATATATGAATATTGTTATACCTTTTTTTATTTATTATTATTCACGATCGATAAGAAGTGTGAAACTTTTGAATGACTCAAACCCAGTAAAAAAAGAAAAGAAAAAAGAGAGAGATCAAAATCGATAAATGCTGATCTTATTCTCCTGGCTAGGTTTTAAAGAGACCCCTTGGCTACCATGCAATGCTAATCCGAGGATATTTCTTACCCTAAACTGTTCTGATCTGGGTTTTAACTAATGCATGATGGTATGCCTTCTATGATTTTGGAAGCTGCATGAACTGATGGACTTTGCTAGTAATTGGCATTGGGATGGAGATTGATTGCATGATTAGCTAGCTAGCTAGCTTTATTTATCTATGTTTAGCTAGCATACGTACGTTGTTGTTAGTTTTGATCTTTTAGCACTCTGATGATCTTGGGAATGTGTTTTAATTTGTACTACAAATTAAGTACATTTTCAAATTGTTTTGGAAGTTGTAGATCAGATCAAAATTTCACGCACTTAAGATTGGCAATGTTTGTAGATCAGTAAGTACGTACCAATGTTTGCAAGTATTCGATCAGTTACTTGAATTTGCACCATAAATTTGTCTCAAGAGAATCTATAACGTATGCTCTATGCCAGTACGCCAACCTATACCGTTCTGCTCCTTGCGTGCGATTGCGTGCATTAACTTGTACATGACATCCATTTGTCATTTTTTGTTTTGTTTCCATCTTCTGGTTTTGCTATAAATCTCCAGGTCAGTACGGCTTTATATAAGTACCTGCCTTCCTTGCAAACACATATATTCATCCTTCTTTCTTTCTTTCTTTCTTTCAATAGTACTCTCTGCTTCCTCTATGCTCTGTCAATTCTCGTAATAATATGCATGGCTGAAGTTATGAGTGTCTTCTCAACGAGGTACTTGGTCGATTAAGTGCCTCGTTGAGAAAATACTTGTTATTTTAGCAATCGGACTTTAAGCGATCAAGCTAAATGAATGCTATAGCATGGATCTGCATCCGATTCAAGAGTTTTGCATCCTCATTTGGTATGATAATAATGATAATAATATCATCATCATCAGCTTTAATGGATTCATTGCAGGAGCTGGTTTTCAACAAGGTGTTTAGGAGCAAATTGGGAGAGCGCAGGGATTCATGTGGATGGAACTATGTCAGGTGTGCCTCGTCCTCCTCAGCAGAAACTTTACAATTTGAGTTGAAAAATATGAACTTTTTAATGGTAAGGATCATTAAAACTAGGCGTAATAGTAGAGTAAAAGATTCATTTTTTTTTTCTATTTCCACCATTAAACACTGGGATTAGGGGAAAGTCCCAGTAAGCAAACGACTGTACAATGTAATTTTAATTAAGCACTGGCATATTTACATTTGTAAAACAGTACTGTACAGAAACAAAAGATTCATTTGTGATTTGTCCTCTTAGCGTGTGGGGTATCAGGTTTGAACTTTCTTCTGCTTTCTTTCCTGACAACTTCTTTGTCAGTCCCGTGTTATCTACTTCTCAAGCCCAGCCACCCGCTCGATCTAGACTGCGTGCGCGCGGCTTCCAGGTCTGCCATATCTGCCCCTTCAAATCCACATCCCAGCGTGCACTGTTCGTGGTACGGCGTTCTGTCATTGGATGGGATCGCGCGATATACGACCGAGTTTTCTCTTGGGTAGGTCGTCTCCTTCGCTTTATATGTTCCCACTTTATGTCTTACTGCCGTTTTGGGCGTTTGCTGCGAGTTCTCTCCTCCTTTGTGTGCTTCTTGTGGTATGTTCCTCTGTTTTATTGTTTTATTCCTTTCGCCGTTTGATCTGCTGCCCTTGTTTAATTGCATTGCTCAAAATAGTGTACTTTGAAGTAACATTGATGAAGACGAGAATTTTTTTGGGGGGCTTGCAGAATCGAATGAAAACCGACATTAATTTTTATGAGAGAGAGTTTGTGAGATGGCTTTGGTTGGCGGGCATTTGAAAACGTCGATCTATTCATCTCTTTCTTTTCATTCCCTTTCTTTGTTTCTATTTTTGTCTAGAAAGTGAGAAAGAGAGGGAGCTGTTGGTGTGGACTCTTCCTTTGTATTTTGACAGGGAGGGGGCATGGTAGATGGAGTTCTCAGGTTTCCTTCTTTCTTTGCATTTGTTGTTGGTGCGTCTGTGTTAGAGAGAAAAAGAGGGGCTTCAGAGACGGAGACGACCGAGGAGGGTTGGCTGGGAGCTGAAAAAACCGAAGCTAAATGGGATATATGGTGCAGCATGTACCTGATCATGATGTGTTGCTGCTGTTGTTGGTAATACCTTAGCTTTAGGCGTCAGATAATATAGGATAGGCTGGGTTGGGTCCGTGAACGGTGGGTGGTGTTTCTGAATGGGGGGAGAAGGTGTGGCGTGTTATCATACTTCTTCTGGACATGTTTACTTTTAAAATAATGGGCGTCACTCAATATCCGTAAGTGCCTAGGGTAATGGCATTCACTAGCAAATCAATTTGATTGCTTTAGTTTATTGTGTACGGGCCTCATGGACCATGTTTAGAATGAATGTATGATACACATAAAAGAAATAACTCACAGATGCCCATTGGATGAAGAGTCCGTATGTATGAGCACTGTTTGTACTGGTGAATCCCCGGAAGCCTTTTTCCTTTTAGGTTCTTCTTTGTGTTGTTTGGATGCCGGGAAAACCAGGGGGTGAAGACTGAAGAGAAAGTCTTTGTTTTGTCGTTTGGGTGTTGTTACGTTTTACATAGTTCTTCGGCAACCAAACACGCCATGACCAACCAATGTTGATCAAAACACTTTCCATATTACCTCAACCTCACTTCTATATTACCTGTAACATCTTGTTCCTGGAAGTCCAGAGAGTTAGTTCATGGTTCTTAAAATCATCTCCCATAACACAGTTATATTTACTCCAAAGACTATAAAATTTAAATTTACTTGTTTAAACCAAATATATATGTTCCTCCACAATGATACCAAAGAAAGACCTCAACATAACAAACTAAAATCTCCATATAGACTAAAAAATATCCACATCTCAAAATACTCAAATCATCATGAAATAATAAATCTACTGAATAAGACTCTCCAATAATTACTTGTACCATTTGGCATTTATTCCTCTACAATCATCTAATCTTGCTCATGCTTCGTACTCTTGATTTTTAGCTGAACCATCAAAACTATCTGAAAGATATTATGGAGATAAGAGGTGAGTTATCAATAACTCAGTAAACAGAGAACATATACTAATATGTAAACATGAGCATTTATAGAGTTCAGAATATAGAACAAAACATTTAGTTTCAGATTGCAGAATCATAACATGTTATAAAAAATATCATATCGAAAGTTCAGAAATATTCTTATTCAAAAGTCATTTGGCATAGCTTAATTGAAAAGTTAAAAAATATTCTTATTTAAAAGCTCTTTGGCATAGCATAATTGAATATTATTATCATATCATTATCATATCATATCAGAGGCCATGTTTAACTCCTATGGTAGAGTTATGCATGTATGCGGTTAACCAAGCAGAACCTATCACTATTCATCACCGAAAGTGATGCACTCAGAACAGAGACCACTATTATATCCCCTGGTGGGGCCAGAGGCCACTATTATATCCCGCGGTAAGGTTGGAGGTCACTATTATGTCCAGTGATAAGACCAGAGGTCACTATTATGTCCTATGACAGGGCCAGAGATCACTATTATGTCCCGTGACAGGGTTAGATGCCACTATTATATCTCGTGCAATGTCATAATTAGAGTAGAACATAAATGTTGGTACCACTGTACCACACCTTAATAGAATCAACATCATCGGATCAGAACCAAAAACAGAATTAAGATGTCATGCCAAAGGTTTTCAGATGCCCAATCATATCATAACAGAGTACTGAACAAATTCAAATCATTTTCACATAACATGTACAATTTTTTAGATCTCATATTCGCTCTTTTTGCATAGTTCAAAAACAGAATGCCAAAAATTTGCTTATGTCTACACCAATCGTAACAAAAATAATTTTCTCTTTTATTCATATTTCACGAGTAATGTAGATAAATGACCGAGGTTGTTTTCAAGTTTTTTTTCATAACAAAGCATGCATATTTTTCATAACCCTTTTATGAAAAATGATCGAGGTTTGGTACTTGGGCTTGGGCCCTAGGCTTGGTGTTACATTACCTCCCAAACTCATGTCTAAAATTAAAAAAACAACCATGTGCCAAAACTTCAGAAAATAAGCTTCCCATGGCGCTCAAATAGAGAAATTAGAGAAACCAAGATTTTGTTTGAAACCCAAAGAAATTCAAATGTGAGACAAGAAAATTGGATGATGCTAAGAGAGCACTCGTTGCCCTTGTTTAATTCCATGACTGGCTTTGGCAGGGTATCTCAAAGGCATTTAAGCAAATTTGCAGTTATGGGCTGTAGATGTTAATTCCATGATTGCTAATTCTTAAATTAGTATGGATTGTCTCAAGTGGTAAGGGTCTTGGTCTTGGTGGCATGGCTGGTATGGTCTAAGGTTCAAAACTCCTAGGTGCAAATAGTTGATGATTTATTTGACGATTTCCCAGACCTAACTGAAATATATATTTTTTTAAATTTTTTATATTATATATATTGTATGCTATATATATATATTATATGCTATATATATTATACATATTATAAAATTAATATAATATAAAATTTTAATCTTATTATTTATAATTCCTTAATATAGACTTATATAAAAAAAATTCCATAATATAAACTTACTCTTAAACATGAATATTAATATTAAGTTATTAATATGTTTCTATTTATCCTTACACATTAAGTTACATACTTATATATATAATATGGTATAAGTATAATATATATATATATATATATATATATATTTATATATGTTTTGTTGATAGGTACATTTTTTTAAGCCAAGTAGTTGGTAAGCAGTTGTTCTGTAATTTATTTTTTATTATATATATATATACAGACCTTTTACTTTGGTGGTTGTATTTATAATTGTTATAGTGTATTTTTTTTTAGATTTTGTTTATGTTGGCGAATTGTTTTTTTGTATGTATGTTTTAGGCTTTTAGCCCCTAGGAATGTTGTTTTGTGCATTTTTTAATCGGTTTTTTTAGGCATTATTAAATGCATGTTTTAATTAAACTACTTTCGTGTATTATGGCTAATTGTTTTTAGCATTTATTTGGTTAATTAGTTATATGAATGGTGTTTTGAACTGAAAATAATGTTTAAGGCTCTATCATATTTGGGCTAAAAATTGTTCATTTGGGCCAGAAAAACCAACCAACCTAACAAAAAAGCCCAAAACCGAATCACATCTGTAAAACAGAACCAGACCGAAAGTTTTGGTTCCCTAGATTAACCGGTCGGTTTCGGTTCCCAAACTTTCAAAACCGACTTAGACCAGTTCAGTTTCAAAATGGGTGGGTCTACACCCACCGCTGGGAGCTCCCACTAGGGGCTCCCGCTAATACATTTTGTGTTTTTTTATTTTTTTTACATGACTTTTTTAATATCTTTAAATATTTTTTAAAAAATAAAAAAATTCATAACATTATTAAAAAACACTTAATCACGAAGTAAAAAATAAAAAAATAAACAGTCCAGCGGGAGCTCCAAGCGGGAGCCCCCAACGGTAAGCATAGCTTTTTCCTTTCAAAATATATTCAAAACCGAACCTTACTTACTGATTACACCCCTATTCACATGTGTCATGATTGAGACGCGTAACACATCAGATTCTTTTGAATAGGGAGAATCAAGCACGTGCCCTCCACACAAGTGTTTTTATAATTTGCCATCAAAGAAGAGTTAGTGACTTGAATGATAAATAATCATGTGTAATTTTACCCAAAATGGTTCACTACATTGGACTGGACAGGACGGCCATGCATGTCTCATACTTTCATTTAATGTGTTTGTCGTCCTTTTTTTTTTTCCCCTGATGCATGTGACCAACGATGCAACTGTGAGCTGTCTTCTCTGTTTTTAGCTTTCGGTTTCCTTGAGCTTCTTCTCTTTTCTGCTTTTCATTACTTGACTACTAGAGGAACTCTCCTTTCACTAACATGCGGGACGGCTTCTCTCATGGTCTTTTAGGAGGCTCTTCCTCTCCTTTCATCGGTCAATGGACCTACGATGTATTCTTGAGTTTTAGAGGTACAGACACTCGCAACAATTTCACCAGACATCTTTACAATGCTTTGCATAAAGGTATCAACACCTTCATCGATAACGAGCTTAGAAAGGGAGATGAAATTTCACCAACGCTTCTCAAAGCTATTGAAGAGTCTAGGATTGCAATCGTCATACTCTCTAAAAATTTTGCATCATCTACATGGTGTTTAGATGAGCTGACGAAGATCCTTGAATGTAAAAAAGAAAAGGAGCAAATGGTTCTACCAGTGTTTTATGATGTGGATCCATCAGAGGTACGACATCAAAAAAATAATTACGAAAAAGCCTTGACTGCACTTGAAGAAAGGTTTAAGGATGACTCGAAGGTGCGAGGATGGGAGGCAGCTCTAAAAGAAGTGGCCAATTTGAGTGGGTGGCCTGTTGGGAAAGGGTATTTCTAATCATTCCTGCCTACAATCTAAAGTTTTTTCCCTGCTACTAATTATTATACATACTTATATATATATATATATATTATAAATTTAATGTTGGACCATATATAGAAATTTAATCGTGGACTAGATATATAATGTTCAAGTTCAATTTAAACATATTTTAAAAGCCGAAAAGGTTTTCTATTTCTGAAAAGATTTATTCATTTAATCATTTTGTGTCACGAAAAAAACATAAAAAAATACAAAATTAAAAAATAAAACACTTCACACCAGTGGCAGAGTTGAAAAATTTATCTCTGGGGCGTGGATTTATATTATACTAAAAATGATTTGCTTATAATGTATATCTTTTATAAATAATTCTATTTGACAACCTTTACACCACACACCATCTACGCGGCATAATTTGATTTGAGAGATAAATTTTAAATATATATAATAATCAACACATATATGGCATTATCCCTTATGTTATTTTTCAATTCTGAAATTGTTCTCTCTTTTTTATTTTAAAAAATGGAAATCAAATGAAACTAATTTTGCTACTTATTTATTTATTTTTATTTTTTCATAAGCATTTGATTTGGTTTTTGTGGGAAGGGGCCGTATTATCTCCTATCTTGCACCCTACCTGTCATTTGTTAAAAACAAAATACCTGGATCTTGATCATATATATGTCTTTTTATGTGAAAGGCAACTTACTAATTTTTTTTATATATATCTTGTGTTGATAGGAATGAGCATGAAATTATTTTGGAAATAGTTCAAATGGTCTCGAGGATCGTGAATCGAACATACTTAAATGTTGCCAAGTATCCTATTGGGATGGAGTCCCGTGTACAGGATGTCAATTTGCTCTTAAGTATTGGGAGCAATGATATTATACGCACAGTAGGAATCTTTGGAAGAGGAGGAATTGGTAAGACAACTATCGCCAAAGAAATCTATAACTCGATTGCTTATCAATTTGATGGTAGTTGTTTTCTTACAAATGTTAGAGAAACTTCAAAGCAAGAGCATGGCTTGATCCAACTACAAGAGAAACTTCTTTCTGAGATCCTAGGAGACTATCGAAATATGAATATTGCCTGTGTTGATCGAGGAATTAATTTGATAAAGTATAAGCTTTGCTCTAAAAGGATCCTTTTATTCCTCGATGATGTCGATCAGATGTTCCAATTAAAAGCATTAGTTGGAGGATGTGATTGGTTTGGTTTAGGAAGTAGAATTATCATTACAACAAGAGATAAGAGGTTACTAATTAATCATAAAGTTGATTTTACATACCAAGTGAAGGAATTGATTTTACATACCAAGTGAAGGAATTGGATCACAATGAAGCTCTTCAGCTATTTTGTTGGAATGCCTTCGAAAGAGATAAACCTATTGAGGGTTATGTTGAACTCACAGAACGTGCAATAAGTTATGCTGGGGGCCTTCCATTAGCTTTAATGGTGCTAGGTTCGGATCTATACAATAGAAGCATGCATTATTGGAAACGTGCATTGGATGGATACAAAAGGAATCCTAATAAAGATATCCAAGAAATTCTTAGAATTAGTTATGATGGATTGGATGAAAATGTGAAGGACATTTTTCTTGATATTGCATGTTTCTTCAGAGGAAAAAATGCAGATTATGTTACTAAAATATTGGACAGTTGCGGTTTCTTCCCAGATATTGGTATTGAAGAGCTTATAGATAAGTCTCTTATAACTATTAATGAACATAACATTTTGGAGATGCATGACTTGATACAAGAAATGGGTAGAGAAGTTGTCCGACTAGAATCACCCAAAGAACCCGGCAATCGCAGTCGATTATGGTTCCATGAAGATGTTCGTCATGTGTTAGAAGAAAACACGGTAAGTGTTACATCTAAAAAAATTGAAACTTCAAATGAAATTACTTAATTCAAGCAAAATAGAAATTATAATTGTAGTAGTCTAGTGCTAAAAGCCTAAAAGTATGGAGATTTTGATGATTTTCCTTGCTAGCCCACTAATGCATTGGTTTACCAGGGAACAAATAAAGTTGAAGGCATATTGATAGATTTGCCTGAACGAGATATGATACACTTGAATCCCAAAGCCTTCATGAAGATGAAAAGGCTCAGACTGTTTATAAACCGTAATGCAGACTTCACTGGAGGGCCTAACTATCTTTCTAATGAGTTGAGACTGCTTGAGTGGCCTGATTATCCTTTACAGTCTTTACCATCCAATTTTCGTGGAAAGAATCTTATTGTTCTAAAAATGCATAATGGTTTCTTCAAGCAACTGGCGGATAGATTCAAGGTACATTTCTTATTTTCAATCTTTATTTTCTAAACGTAATTATGTTGTAAAAACTTTCTCGAAGCTAATTTATAGCCCCTTTTTGTTTTTACAGAATTTCCGGAAGTTAACAAGCCTAGATTTCTCTAATTGTCAGTTCCTAACAAAAATCCCTGATGTTTCAAGTATCCCTAGTTTAGAGAGCTTGATTCTAGACAATTGTACGAGTTTGGTTGAGATTCATCCTTCTGTTGGATCCCTTGATAAACTTGTTGCGTTGAGACTCTTAGAGTGCTCTAACCTTGGGAGTTTTCCAAAAAGTCTCAAGTTGCCATCTCTACAAGTTCTTATGCTTGGAGGTTGCTCGAGTCTTCAAGATTTTCCTGAAATTGATTGTAAAATGGAACGTCTAGATTACCTTGACTTGAAGGGCACACCTATAAAAGAACTACCTTCATCCTTTGGGCACCTCATTGGCCTTAAAGATTTAGCTCTTGAAGGTTGCAAAAACCTTGTAAATCTCCCAAGTAGCATTCATCATTTGCAGCATCTAAGGAGACTTTATCTCAGAGATTGTTCAAAACTTGATAAGTTTCCGAAGAAAGAGGAGGATGAAAAACAATTTATGCCTTTTACCGTTTCGATAAAGGAATATGAAACTTCATCTTGTGCAGAACCATCCTTGATGCTGCCAACTCCAAAAAATTCAAGCATTTCTAATGATGGTTGTTCTTCCTCCATGGTATTTCCAGCACTGGGACTTATAGATGTTGGAAATTGTGTCCTATCAGGAACAGATTTCTTTATGACAGTTAATTGTTTTTCGACATTGGAACAGTTAGATCTATCAGGGAGTGATTTTGCTAGCCTTCCCGAATGCATCACAAGATTTGTCCGATTGAGGAGCCTTAAATTGGAAGATTGCAAGCGGCTTCAAGAAATTCTAGAACTTCCTCCAAAAATAGAAGATATATATGCAAGTGGGTGCATGTCATTGGCACGATTTTCAGAAGTATCAAAGAGAGTTCAATTTAACACCTGCGACTTACCAGGGCTTGAATGGATTGATTTGTCCAGATGCCATAAATTGCTTGAGAATATATCAATGAATGAAGTGGAAAATCTTTTTCTGGACCAGGTATCTCTCTCTTCTTTACATGCATGTTTATTTGCCTTGGTCTGTACCTGTTATGGCTGAAATTTTGTGATATCTATCCATGTTCCAGGGACATTTTCAGGACCATCTATTTGGTATTATATTTCCAGGAAACAAGATTCCAGACTATTTCAACCATTGTAAAGAGGTTTCAAACAAAAGCGAATGTGAAATATGTATTAATGAGCCTTCACATCTGGATGGGAAGATCAAAGGTTTGGCTCTCTGTGCTGTTCTTGGAGTAAATGATGGACAGGCGCCCACTCCTATTGTTTGCAGCATCGAGATCATCAACAATGGTTCACCAAGTTATAGTGACTCTAAAGCATTTAATATATCAGGCTCTGATCATGTATGGTTGCTTTACCACGTTCCAGAATTTTATGAGATAAAGGGGGACAATCTGCAAGTTAAGTTTTGGTGCTCCACAAGTTTAGCGTCCTTTAGATGTGGAGCTCATCTGGTACGCACGAGATCAGATACTGCATCGTCAGCATGCATCTAGATTTGTTCCATGAGGATGTTTGTTTGTGTCCACTTGCATATTATATCCAATGAAGATTGAGAAGTCATGAACAGTAGATTTTTAACGTTGATGGCAACATGGACTGCAATTGGTACCCACAACATAAGAGGTATTCTTCAAGATTTGCCATCATAATTTCAGATGCAGAGTAAGTAGTCTAGACCAATCAAATCACCCAACTGACACCAACTGCCATCATATATATATATATATATATATATACATATATTGTCTCTTGAATCCTTGATTATTGATGATCTGGTCTTCTTCCTGTTGTGGAAGCGGAATATGACAATTTTCAAGTCTTTGGTGGGATTGACAAATGGGGTTGGATATGGGAATGCTAGGGAAACATTCAGCATTTTACATAGGAATGCTGGGGAAACATTCAGCATTTGACAGTGAACGATTTTGTGAGACGGCTAACTATTTCAGATCGAGTAACTAGCTTGAGTTACAACTTCGAAGAAGCTGACAGAAAATGAGTCTAATTGGTCAAATTTGGTTCCTTTTCTGTAGTTTAGTCTTATTAGATACCCACTGTTGCCTTTTATTAACCTCTTTTTTCCTTTCTTGACAGTGATTTACCACTAAACTATTAGCAAGAATAAACAAAGCCTCAGCCCTCAAGGATACTACCTTCATGAAGTGTTATGTCATTTGACGGATTTGGCTTCTTTAGGTTTGGCAAGTGGGATGAGACAATTTTCTTTTCATTTCATTTCATCTCATTATTACAAATTTTTTAAATTCTCACACAAACTATAATAAATAATTCAATTTTTTAAAATTTCAATTCAACTTTTTCAAATTTCAAAACAATAATAATATTTTAAACTTTTATCTAAAACAAAAAATTTCATCTCATTATCCAAACCTAATGGCAGAATCCTTTTTGGGAAATTGCCTGAGTTTTATGTACCTTGAACTTATATTTAACAAAGAGGAATGTTACATACAGTTATGAAGTGTGCAAGCGCTTTGAAAAAGAGTGAGGTCTACTATTAAAAAATTAATTTTTTTTTTTATGTGTGTCATATTTATTCACTTTTTTTAAAGTGATTGCACGACACTTGCACGCTCACGACTGTAACTATCATTTTCTTTAACAAACCCCAAATGGTATATGATACTACCTTGCTTGTGAAGTTAATGGCATACATATGATTGCTGGTCCTGGTGGCATATATCTGAATAATACAAAGGCAAACTATCTCACTATTGGCCTACTGGATGGGTTGAATTAAAATTGTTTGTGGCTTCCAAATTACCTATGATTGCAAAAGTTGATATTGATGCTTCAAATGCTGTGTTTGAAACTTGTATAAAAAGGTAAGGCTGGTAACCCAGGTGCCAATCCGGGTTAACTTGGGTTATGACTCGGGCCGATACTAGGGTGAATCCAGAACTTTGACATCCGGAAATCTAGGTACGGGCTATACTCAAATTTTGTAAACTTTTTTTTTTCAATTTTTTTTAAAAAGCCTATGTTTTATTAAAAAAAGTTTCAAGAAAAAAAATAATGTTGAAAAAAAAAATATCAAAATGGAAAACTAAACTCCAATTAATTATGAAACTATATGCAATTTTTGAAATCAGCAACAATAGTAGTAGGAAAACCCTAGAAAACACCAAAGCAAGAAACCACTTTGGTTTAGAAGCATCTCATCGCCAATTGATCTCGAGTGTTAACCTTCAACAAAGAAAGAGGGTAGCCCGATATGCCTGATGCACTTCCGATGCTTAAGTTAGCAATATGCATGTATTACCTTTCAGTGAAGGGTTTGAATTTGTTACCTTGGGCTGATAGTGTTGGTCCTTAAAATAGGGGTGGATTGTTGCTAATAAGGATAGTTTAACCCTTTCCCAAATCTCGAGATCTTGATAGCCAAATTCTCGACATATGATTTGAGAAGAAAATGATTAATATATCGAGGATAAATATCTCGAGTATCTCGCTTTTTCCTTAGGAGTAATATCTTTGATCGGTGATAATTATCATATTAATCTTGCTGGGGTGGTGTGATCCTTTGGCAACAAGTGTATGGTGCACTTGCAACTTTCTAACTTGTTGGGTCCATTATATTTGCCTTTTACTCGATGTAGTTGGGCTAGTCTAGTGGAGGTAAGAGGGTTTCTTCAATTACCTCGCAAATTCTTGCCATGTTGGCGTGATGAGATTTTAAATATTATGAACTAATCTGGCCCATCATGTCATTAATTTTGATTGGTTGTTCATGCTTTTTTGCCAAGGGGGTTGCAACAACTCTGTGGCTGCACCTAGTCACGTCACCAGATCGTGGGATCTGTACACAACGATTATGCTGTTAGTCCATTCGCATTCTCCCTGGGGCATTTTAACCGTCGCGTCTCTTGTTATAAGTAGCCCTCTCCTCTTGTTGTCTCTTTAACTATTGTTTATTCCTAGTCTTCATTGTTTGTGCTTTCTGTCGAAACCCAACTTCTTTTCAATAGAATCCCCTATTTATCTCTACAATTCTGCTACAATTCTGTTGCGGAATCGACCGATGTAGTTATTGCCACGTCAGTCGATATTATTTAAATAAATAAATAAATAAATAAACCAAATAGATAACGCAGACAAAGATGGTCTAACACATCCATTCGTCTGACTGACTGCTGCAAGGTCTTTATTTTCTGGAATTGTTGAGCGAAACCAAATAAGATGATTTCAACTTTTTTCATAGCTTTTCTTTGCTAACAAACACAGGGAGATTGAGAGATACGGAGAGAAAGAACTTTGATGAATTGTCTAACCTGGCACTAAGAGGAGATCCACCCACTTGTGAAACAAACGCTATTCTTCTTTGTTTTCCTCAATCCGTTCCCTCTCTCTGTTCCACTTCACTCTCTCTTCCTCACCGTCAACCTGCCTTTGTTTCCGTCAGACAAAGCCCACTTTACAGCTCTCTTTGTTTCCTTCATCGCAAAAAATGATAAGAATTCCTATCACTTATGCTTATAGAAATTTTTTAATGGTGGAGAAATGTACTTAAATCTTTTTTTGCAGAATTCTTTTCCAGTCAGAGCTCCAGTTCTTCCGAATTCTAAAAGTTTGAAACTTACCATCTGGGTATGAGGCAGTGTGAAATGGATTTGGATGCCCTTGTCGAAATTTAAGATTTAGAAAACAGAAGAGAGAGAGAGAGAGAGAGAGAGAGAGAGAGAGAGAGAAGAGAGATTACAGACGATGGTTTTTGAACTGGTTAGTGGCCCTGAACAAAATTTTTGAACCTTTTTAATATTTTTCGTAGTGATCGAGAAGTGCTAACTGTTTTGGTAGATAACACAGCGTTTCATGTCCACGTGGAGGCCCGTGTACGTGGGGTTACCCCTCCCGTGTGCAAATAGACTTTTTCTTATTTTTATGGCTTGTCAAAATGTTTCTTGCCTTTCTTCTCCTAGATCTCCCCCCTTAAGTCTGATGGGGTCTTCGTCGTCACCAGAGTCCTTTGCCCTCGATGTACCCTATTATAAGGGCTATGACTTGTTGTCGATTCTTACCATGGCTGACCTTAGGAAGCTGAGGGATTCGTATGGAATCTCAAATTCGGTGATTCTTGAGGTTCCCCCCCAAGGGGCCGTTGACGCCAAGGGCTTTGTTGAGAAGGTGTCCCTCATTGTCTGTTCCCTTTCTCATGGGTTGCGGCTTCCTTTTTGTTGATCGATGCGTGATGTTCTCGACTACTTGAAGTTGACGTCGGCTCAACTTCACTCTAATACCTGGAGAATCCACATGTTTTGTTGTGTTGCGTGGATAATCATTTTGGAACCTGTCGAAAAAGGGTATCCCAACTTGACCGCCCGCGAGTTCCTCGCCACCTACACAATTAGGGCGTTGGAAGGCAACATTTGTAGCTTTCGTTCCTGCCCTCGATATCTTCTCGCTCGATTCAAGGGCCGCCACTCAAATGCCAAACAGTCGTAGAAAAAATTCTTCCTTTTTTTTTGGCCAGGAATGGGAGTTTCTTGTTAGGGAAGACAATAAGGCTGAGTTCCCAATTCGCGCCATTTGGGGAAGGTCCCTGACAACAAAGCCATAACTGTTACTCTTTCTCAACGAGAACAAGCCCATGTTGAGAGAGTTTACTCCTAGGTTGAGCATAACTAGGAGTCTATTTGGATGGAGGCCTTGTCAACGAGGCCCACATTGACAAGTTCTTGGTGATGCTGGATCATTCTCGTGCGATTAGTCATCACCTGCTGAAGGAGCCCGAGGCTTTCCAAGACAAGAAAAGGCTCGTCGTGGCCCCCTAGAGAAGGACGGGAAACGGCTCCACCATGAGGCCGATGGGGCATCTCGGCGTCGGCCTCATGAGGCCTCGATGTCTTCAGGAGCAGATTGTACTGGATCGGCTCAGGTTCCTATAGGTGGGCAGTCTTCTTACTGAGAAGGTTCCCTAGACTCAGATGGTCTAGGTGATTTGATGGGTTAGGCCCTCTTGGATTTGGCCACAACCCTTGACTTCAAGCTCCCTTCCAGGGAACTCGAATTTGCCCAATCGCCCAACTTTGCTCTCCCGTCGACCTTGCAAATCAACCTAGAGTTGGTTGACGAGGAGGATGCAAACATCGACACAGTTTTTTCTTGTGGCCTTTTGGATTCTACTACCGCTCATCTTAACTTGACCTCAATTGGGGGAGTCGAGACTAGAGTCTAGACTGATGAGCCTCAGGTTAAGCTTGGCTCTTAAAGGGAGGCAGGGGAAGGGGAGCCTACTCCAGGCTCCCTTCCCTCGATTATTTTTTGTGACGAAGCCACAATGCTCCCCTATGACTTGGAGTTGAGCAGGGGTAGGGTTTCAATTCCCTCCTCGCCCTTCAGTGCCTCTTTGGGGGCGATGAGGGACCTTCGTCGCTCGCTATTATCGAGGAGGTGGTATTGTCCTTCCTTATCTGAAATGATGGGATCGTGGAGAGGCCCCCCCGTGCAGAGGGGCAAGATGTGGAGCAATCACTGCCTGTTGACCCCTCGACAGTGGTTCAACTTTGCCTACTATTAAGGCAGGGGTGGACACCCCTGAGGGTGCTCCCAGCCCTGGTCTCCCTTGAGGCGAGGAGCACACTGGTCCATTCCCAGTGTTTGGGCTTGGATCCTAATGCGTATATGGCTTTGGCAAGGCGTGGACCAGCTGGTTGCCTGGATTGTTGATGAACGGTTTGACCTGGAGGATGAAATCATAGCTAGGCGCATGTTCGCCTTCTAGGCATCGGAAGAGGTCGCGTGTCCAGAGATCGAGAAGGTTGAATTGGAGGTGATCCTTGACCAAGTGAAGGATACATTCGATCGTTAAAGGTTGACCTGCTGGTCTATGTGAAGATGCGGTCATCCTTGGTGAATGGCTCGACTGGGTGAGGAAGGAAGCTGCTCACAACCATTTCAAGTTGAGGATGCTCTAGGAGGAAAGAGCTTCTAAGCTGGAACAACTATCCAGCCTTGGGTGGGTGTTGGAGGAGGCAAGGAAGCGATCTGTGAACTAAAGCTGACACTGTTGAGGCGTGTCATCAGTTGGCGCTTGACTTGGAGGAGGAAAGGGGGAATTGTAGGAGTTGTCCAGTCAACATGTGATTATGAAGAAAGACTGCGATGGGATGGACAAAAGGCAGAGTGAATTGACAGACTCCATGTTTCGACTTGCCATGAGGGTTAAAGCTTGTGATAAGCATATCAAGGAGTTAGAGTCCAAGTTGGTCGCTTTTGGTGAGGAGGTTGTTCACCTTTCCCTCAACTCCAAGCGGCCAAGTCTGTTCAAAATAGGGCCTTTGGCTACGACTATGGCGCCAACTTGGAGTGGTTAAGGGCCTTCCTGCTGGCAAACCCTAAGACCAACTTGAGGATACTGAACCTTGAGTCTTTCAAGCTTGATCGTGCATCTCGCATATATGTCGATTCCTTTGGGAGGGACATGATGCTTGATGCGTTCCTAGCCTCGACCACAACAGCTCATTTAGCTCCGCCTACCTGAATAAGGCGCCTTTCTCTTTTGGTTGTATTAATAATCTTTTTTGTTTTGAGTAAATGGACATTTTCTCCTTGTGTTAATTGATTGTAAGAATTGCCTATAGGTGTTTTGTTTTGTATGTTTTGCATTTCAAGTGTTCGAAATTCTTAACACGTTTTTGAGTGTCGCTATGATGAGGGTTATGCAATTTGAGGACTTATGCACCCTATTTCTCATCGCGAGTCTAAGGACTTGACATCTACAGGCGAGGGTCGCGTAGTTTGGGGTCTTAAGTGCCCTATTCCTCACTGCGAGTTGAAGGACTCAACATCGGTGGGTGAGGGTCGCACAATCTAAGGACTTGCACGCCTTATTCCTCACTGCAAGTATAAGGACTAAACATCGGTGGGCGAGGGTCACGTAGTCTGAGCACTTGCGCGCCTTATTCCTCACCATGAGTCTAAGGACTCGACATTGGTGGGCGAGGGTTGCGCAATTTCATGATTGGCACACCCTATTCCTCACAACGAGTCTATGGAGTCAGCATTAGTGGGTGAGGGCCACACAGCCCGACGACTTGTGCGCCCTATTCCTCACCACGAGTCTAAGGACTTGATATTGGTAGGTGAGGGTCGCTCAGTCTGAGGACTTGTGCGCTCTATTTCTCATTGTGAGTCTAAGGAATCAACATTGGTAGGTGCAGGTAGTGTAGTTTGAGGACTTGCGCACCCCATTCCTCACCGATGTTTCACCGTGAGTTTAAGGACTCAACATCGGTGGGCGAGGGTTGCGCAGTCTGGAGACTTGCGTGCCATATTCTTCACTGCTAGTCTAAGGACTCGACATTGGTGGGCGAGGGTTGCGTAGTCTAAGGACTTGTGCGCCTTATTTTTCACCACGAGTCTAAGGACTCGACATTGGTGGACGAGGGTTGCATAGTTTGGGGACTTGTGTGCCCTATTCTTCACCATGAGTCTAAGGACTCGACATTGATGAGCATGGCGCTTCAGGCGAGGAGATGTATGAGAAGGAAACAATCAACTTTATTCATTATTCTTCATTACTTACATTGTCAAGGATAGTACTTTTTTAAATGCTCAGCATTCCAAGGGTGGGGCAGATCATTTTCTTGGGCGTCTTTTAAGAGGTACAAGCCGAGTCATCTACTGGCAATCACAATGTATGGTCCTTCCCAATGGGGCCCAGTTTTCCCTCTTCTTGCATGGTTATTCTGGTTTTTCTTAAGACCAAGTCACCTATTTTGAAGTTTCTGGATTTGACTCTTCGGTTGAAGTATCGCTCGATTCTTCTCTTGTTGAGGGCCACTTGAGCTTCAACTTCGTCTCGTTGTTCTTCTAGTAGGTTAAGGTGCTCTTCCAACACCCTATCGTTCTGCCTTCGATCGAACTGTTGGACGCGGTAGCTTGGTAACCCAATCTTTACATGGGCTAAAACTTCGCTTCTGAATGTCAAGGCAAACAGGGTTTCCCTTGTCGGAGTTTTGACCGTGGTTCTGTACACCCATAGGAAGCCTATGAGTTCTTTCACCCAATCTCCCTTCTTGTCCGTAAGCTTCCTTTTTAGGATCCTGAGTAGGGATTTGTTGGTCACTTGCCCGTTGGCTTGAGGCTGTCTTGGGGAGGAGTATTTGAACTAAATTCCCAACTCTGTACACCATTCCCGATAATGGTCTGGGTCGAATTGTCATCCATTGTCCGAGATGATGCTCTGGGGGATCTTGAACCTACATACAATGGTCTTCCATAGGAACTTGGTGATTTTTTTGATGGATTGTCACTAGGGGTTCTGCGTTTATCCATTTGGTAAAGTAGTCTATAGCGACGACCATGATCCTTATTCCTTTCCCAGATAGGAGGGGCCCTACTAGGTCAACCCCCCATTGCGCGAATGGCCACCGGAACATTATGGAGGTCAGCTCCTTTGGCGGGTAGTGTGATACCAGGGCGAATATTTGGCACTTCACACACTTCTTGACAAACCCCTCTGCGTCTCTGAGGGCATGGGGCCAATAGTTGTTCGCTCTCATGATCTTCCTCACCAAAGCTCTTCCTCCAGAGTGATACCCGCACACTTATTCATGTATCTCTGCTAGGACATATTGGGCTTTCTGTGGGGAGACACACATCAATAAGGGGGTCGAGAAACCCCATTCGTAGAGAATTCCACCGATCTCGGTGAACTGCGTAGCTCTTCTTTTGATCCTCCTTACCTCTTTCTTTTTTGCTGGGAGGTCTCCCGTATCTAGGTATTTCGCCACTTCTTGAGCCCACTCTGGCTCTCCCGATCCCATCTCAACAACCTTGGTCTTGACAGTACGAACTTTTATTACTTTGCTTTCAACTTTCCATGGCAAGGCAGATTCCTCCATTCCTGAGGCAGTTCGTGCTAGTTTCTTTGCTATGATGTTACTTTCTCTCAGTATTTGTTTGATGCTGAAGTGGCAAAATTGGTCACACTTCTCCCATGTCAACTGCAAGTACTTTTTCTCATTTTTTTTGCCTTTTATCGTGTACACTTCCAAAACCTGATTAACGACCACTTGGGAATCTGACTTTACCTTAACCTTGGTAGCTCTAAGTGCCTCAGCTATCGAAAGTCCTACCATTGGTGCTTCGTACTCGGCTTCAATGTTGGTAGTCTTGAAGGCGCATTTCGCCTTATAATGGTGTTCATGCCTAGAGTCGCTTACTATGTGGACCCCTACTCCCTTACCAGCGATAGGATGAGTCGTCAACAAAGACCTACCAAGGCTTCTTGACCGGTGTGGTCGCTACTTCTTCTAGAAAGCCAGTAAATTCGACGATAAAGTTTGCTAGGACTTGCTCCTTTGTTGCGTGTCTAGGGAGGTAGTCAATGTCAAATTTGCTCAGCTTAATCAACCAGTCCACTAGGCGTTCAAAGGCATCTGGTTTTTATAGTATCTTCCTTAGAGGAGCTTTTGTTAGGATCTTGATGGGGTGAGCTTGGAAACACGGTTGCAACCACCTAGCCACTGTCACCAGTGCGAAGGCTAACATCTCCATCTGCGGGTATCTCGACTTCGCTCCTCGTAGGGCACCGCTCATGTAGTACACTAGCTTATGAACCACTCTTTCTTTGACCAGAGTTGTCAACACGACATTGGGGAAAACCGCCAGGTATATGTAGAATGTGTCCCCTTGTTCAGGTTGGCTTAACAATGGAGGGCTGGATAGACATTGCTTTAGTGTTGAAACGCCTTGTCGCAGTTGTCGTTCCAAGGGTATAATTTGTGTAGGACCTTAAAAATGGTAAGCATTTGTCTGTAGATTTGGACACGAATCTATTTAATGTCATCACCTTGCCACTTAGTCTTAGTCTCACTAATGTTTCGAGGGGGCTTCATATCCACATTGTCTTGATTTTCTTTGTGTTGGCTTCTATTCCTCTTTCAGATACTAAGAAGCCCATTAATTTTTCCGAGTCAACACCAAAAGCGCAGTTAGCCAGGTTGAGTTTCATTTTGTACTAGCGTAACACGGTGAAGGCTTCCTTTAAATCTTCCAAGTGCTAGGATGGTTCTTTGCTTTTAACTAGTAAGTTGTCGAGGTAAAGTTCTAGATTCCACCCAATTTATTTCTTGAACATTCGATTTACGAGTATCTGGTATGTTGCCCCAGTGTTTTTCAACCTGAAGGGCATGACTTGATAGCAGTACAGTCCTTGGTATGTTATGAATGAGGTATTTTTTTCGTCTGCGGGGTTCATCTAGATCTGATTGTACCTTAAGCAGGTATCCATGAATCTCAACATTCGATGTCCCACCATTGAGTCGACAATTAAGTCGATCTGTGATAGTGGAAAACTGTCATTTAGGCACACCTTGTTAAGGTCGGGGAAGTCCACTCACATTCTCAATTTTCTATTGGACTTTTTCACTAGTACAATATTGGACAACTACTTAGGGTAGTGAGCTTCCATGATGAATCTCATTGCTAGTAGTCAATTGACTTCTTCGGCTATGGCCGTGTACTTCTTCGTGTTGAACGATTCTTCTGGCGAACTTTCTTGTTAGCATGTTAAGGCAAAGGCGATACTCGATGATTGCATTGTCTATCCCCAACATGTCTTCATGACTCCATCCAAACACATCTCTATGTTCAACCAAAAGTTGCTTCAATGCCTTTTAGACCTCAGGCTAGAGTCTGGTCTCGACTCGTGTTGTAGTCTCTAGTCATCCAGGGTGCAGTGTCACTAGCTCTAGCGACTCATTTACTTCTGCTTACTGCAAGTTTTCTCTAGTCGTTCAGGGTGTAGTGTCACTAGCTCTAGTAGCTCATTGGCTTCTGCTTACTACAAGTTTTCTTTGTCCCGCGTTTCTATGCCATGGTCAAGAAGGATAGGTGGCTTGGGGGGGGGACTTCATCTCGACTCTAGTTTTTCGTGGTACGGACATCTGCTCCTCCCAACCTAAGCTCTTGCACATAACACTTTGTGCTAGAGCCTGCTCACCTCGGACTTCTCCTACTCCTGCCTCCGTCGGGAATTTCATCTTCAAATGGTAGGTAGAGGTGATTGCTCTGAGGTTGTTCAAGAATGGGCATCCCAATATGGCATTGTAGACAGGGGGCCTTGACTACTAAGAAGTTGGTCATTACGATGGTAGTCCATAATCCCTTCCTAGCTTTGACCGGTAGGGTTATTGCGCTCAAGGGTTATACTACATCTCTGGAGAATCCCTTCAATGTGTGGGTGATGGTAGGTTGAGCTTCCATTTTCGATCAAAATCCTCCTAGTGGTGTAGTTGGTGACTAATAATGTTACCACCAATGCATTGTCATATGGGTACAAGACCCCTTCGCAATCTTCTTCTCCAAAAGATATCTTCTCTGAGCTCTTTCACCTCGTCTAGTTGGGTGGTATGTTTGTCGTGTATATTTCTCATATCTCGCCTTGCGGGCTTGCACTTTTTTGTTGATGGAGAGTTTCCTCCCCTACAAACCCTCTTGTTATAGTAAGGAATTTGCCCAAGGGTGCCTCGCCGTGGTCCAAGTTTTGGTGGGGAGCATCTCGATTACCCCTTCTTGCTGATCGCCGCCTTTTTGGGCTTCTGGTTCGTCGGACATCCCGATCTCGCTCTGCTCTCTGCCTAGGTGCTTGTTTCTCGGGCTTTAAATGTTCTGCAACCAAGCACTCCAACTCATCACTTGCCCGTAACTCCTCGATTCGTCTTTCATTGTATAGCAGTCCTCCGTCCAGTGGGTCTCATTCTAGTGGTAGGCACAAAAACATCGTCCTTTTCTTCACGTTATCGCCTGCTGATCGATCTGGCAACCTACCCTCTAATTGTAGAATCAGGTTGTTGTGAACGAACCTCGAGCCACGTTCTCGTTAGGGCGCTCATCTTTCTTGCCTTTTATCATGATGGCTTCGTCTAGTCTTCTCCAAGGCTCTTTGTTTGCTCGACCTTTGAGGGTCCCTATCTTCTTATTTCATCTCTACTTTCAGTGGTGCAATTAGGGCTTGCGGTGTGTCTTCAGCGTTGACAAAGTCGTCGTCCCTATCCATAAATTCTCCCATGTTGACAGAGTCCTTCGTGCTATCTCTGCCATGAATGGACTTTAGGGTCATACAACTCCCAGAAGGGCTGCCAATGTAATTTTTTCATCTTGGCCATCGATCATTAATCGCTCTTTATTGAACCGGGTGAGGTATGCCTTCACGCTTTCTCCTTCTTTCTGCTTGATGGTCAGGAGGTATGCTACGGGTTGCCTTCGCCTCCTTTTGGCCATGAATTGTGTTAGGAATTGTTTCACCAATTTTTTGAAGCTATCGATCAATCCAGGCCGTAGCGCCCCGAACATGCCACCTACCCAGGGAACTTGTGAAGGGTCATGTGTGTTTTAAATTTTTCTAGGTGTTCTACCGGATCTCACGACCTGTCATACAACTTTATCTTCGAGACCTTGAACTTTTGTGGGAGCAACATGACCATTACCTCCAACCTGTAGGGTAAGCTTGTGCGGTTAAACAACTGATCGATTGAGGATGATCCTCACATCTTCCTGGCCATCTCCTCATATTTATCAACAAGGCTGCACAATTCATTGTGCAGATTCTTTTTTTTTCGCTTTCTCAGCATTTGTTCCACCTGCACTGTGTGCCTCTTCTTCTGTTTGTTCGTTGTGGTCCGATGCGATGCCCTCGCTGTGGTCATGGTTTTTCCATTTCAGGCTCTCGTTCTCTTATTGGAGGGCCTCCATCGCTTTAGTCATCTTCTTTAACTTCTCTTCCATCTTTAATAGCATCTTCACCAATGAAGGCTCTTTGTTTGAAACAGGTTTTCTTGTTAGTCAACCTGAACTAAAGATTAAAGACATCTAGACACAAACAGAGCCTAATATCCACCTTATTACTTAGCTAGATTGAAATCAATTGAAGGAAGCTATTTTGAAGTTCAAAGTTTAGATCAAAGACAAAAACAATTTGAGAGTGTGGATGCCATCTTTCTCTGGAAAACTTATTGTCAAGTCTGCTTGGGAATTAATTAGATGTCCGTATGAAACTTTTCCTCTTTCTGCTTGTATTTGGAATCGTATCTTGCCTCCATAAGTTTTTTTTTTTTTTTTTTTTGGGTGGAAGTTTTATCATAATGCAATACCAGTTGATGTTGTAGTACGAAGCTATGGGATTCCCATGGTATCCAAATGTGTTTGCTACCCTAGCTTTCCAATGACAAGATCTGTTGATCACTTGTTTGAGCATGGGAGGTTAGCTACTGAAGTTTGGGAAAATTTTGTTGCTCTCTTTGGTTTCACTTCATTGTTAAAGGTCCCTTGGAAGATGCATATTTTACAATGGTTGCAGCTCTCCAAAATGAAAGATCAAGCTAGTATGCCAGTTACTTTGGCCTGATGCTTAATTATATGGGAATTATGGCTCTCAAGGGACAATAGTGTTTTTAATAGAATTATGCCATCATCTCACTCAGTCATTAGCCATGTCATTCATTGGTTACATGATTTGAATGCTTTGTTAAAACCAAATAAAATCCCAAGTTTAATATAGATGGTTAATCTCTTGGAAATCCAGGCCCTGCAAGCTGTGGAGGTGTTTTGAGAGTTGGCTGTAGAGATTTTTTTATATTTGGTTTTTCTTTTCACTTAGGAGTGGAAACCAATATGCTTGCTAAGGTTATGGCATTGAAACAAGGGCTACTATATTGTTTGCAGATCAAGTTTAATGATGTCATGTTTGATTCTGATTCAACAAATTGGTTTAATCGTACTTCTTCTCCACCTTGAAGCTTTGGAATGACATGATTACCTTTAGCCGTTCTGTATCTTTTCCTCTGCGCTACGCCTATAGAGAAGGCAAATCTAATATTGCTGACTAGCTAACAAAAGTTAGTGCTCAAGGATTGTCTGAAAGCCTTTTTTTACTATCTTCTCATTTGCCTAAATTAGCTTGGAGTGAATTCAACATAGACTTCAAAATAGACTTAACTAGTTTGTCAAAACTCAGACATAGATTGTAGTTCTTGCTCATGCTTTACACTATATAGTTTTGTTAATATAGCTTATTAATTTTCATTCATGTTATATTGATAGTTAAATGATATAGTTTTTTTTTTTTTTTTTAAATTTATTTAAGACTTGGTTTGGAATTTTTGTAACTCCAAATTCTTACCTTTGTATATGGTATTCTTCGTCACTCTACATAAAAGCAATTACAAAGACTCATGGACTAAGTACCTGCCATCATGTTCGTTTGGTTATATTTAAACGTTGTATAATTTCACACGAGGCTCTTAGCCGACCAACCGAAAAAAACATGATTATGACCCATGTTAAAGAGACATTTTATTATTTGCATTCTTACTCTCACATTATGGCTGAATTTTTTGCTCAATAAATAGACCCAAACCATGAAATAAAATATGAAATCCGATTCAAACTCTAGATACCACACTACAACAGATTTCATTTATTGTGACGGACGAAACCGTCACAAAAAATTGCAACATGATCGCAATGCGCGAGGAAAGAAGAAGAAATAAACCATATCATTGTTCAAAACTTTGTTGTCTAATTAATTTTGCAACTCTCAAAAAATTTTTTATGAGATGATACTATTTGTGGTGTAATATGATACAATTTATATAATTTTTAATTTTATGAAATCATTAATTCTGATTAGTAAACAATGAACATTCAAACATGTCTTTACATTCGAATTAACATTCGAACATAATTACACAGACATGCGAAATTCCATCTAGACCAGCATCTCCCTCTATACTTGTTCTTGAACTTCAATGCGTATTATTTTCTCCTGATATCTTTGTTGCTCCTGCTGTAACGCCCCATTCCCGAGGGTCTGGAGAGTTAACTCAAATTACCTGATAATCAACTCCAACATTGCTAATACTCTTCTAAAAGCTCCAAATCCAACGTAAACACTTCAAATTTAATTAACCACACATACTTGTATATAAAATCCTTGATACAGTAATCTCAAAAATTACCAATTTCTCTATATGTTACTTAAACTCACATTTCAACAATATAATTATAAAAAATCACCAATATTCATCGAAAGCTTTCTATTCTCAATCCACTATTCTTAAGTCATCTCACCCAATTCTTTATGGTCCTTACCACTTTTTGAACGGAGACAAACCAAGACCCGAAATTAATAGGGTAGGGCTTAGGGATGTGGCGGCGTAGAGAGCGGTTTTTAGGCCAAAAAGTCCAAAACGGAAATGAGGATGGTGGAGCTTCACCGGTGGCGGATTGGAGCTGGGGATGGGTAGGTTAGGTTGTTAGGAGGTCGAGGATGAAGTGGTGAAGAGATAGTGGCCGGAGGTGGTGCGACGACAGCGCTAGAGCGAAGAGAACACAGCGACTTTGAGGAGCTCGTAGAGGCTAACGGCGGCGCGAGGGAGGCTGAGGTTGGAAGGGGGTGGTCGCCGAAGGGAGGGGGAGCTGAAGGGGTGGGTGGTGCCGACCACGGCGGCGCGGCGGCGACGGGCTAGGGAGAAGAAGGAAACACACGGGGGAGGAAGGGGAGAGGCTGCGCGGGAGAGGAGAGAGAGAGAGAGAGAGAAGAAATGAAGAAGAAAGAAAAAAAAAAAAGGTAAGGGAAAAGAAAAAGGAAAAAGGAAAAATAGAGGAAAAGAAATGAGGTTCAATCCTCACATCTTGGGTCACGAAATTGATCCAGCGAAAAATATTTTAAAACAGCAAGTCAATTAAAATAATTTAAACGTAATGATAAAATGAAAATACAATAATTAAATCCAGCCATCAATTAATTTAAAATAAAGAATAATTTAAATGCATAACAATAATAAATATTAAGAAAACATAACAAATTAATTTTTCACAAATTAAAAATCATAAAAATTAAATCTACTAAAAAAATTCAAAAATTTTAAAATAAGAGAATAAATTTTTGAATTATTAAAAAAAATTCTTCAATAAAAATTCACTAAAATACGAGGTGTTACACCTGCAAACACATCTCTAAATCAGACTGTTGCGATAAGATAGCTTCCAACTCTTGTTGTCTCGACTTCATATGCTCAATTTCTTGGTGTGCGTCATCCAAATCCTTGGTAAGATTATTAACTTCCTCCTCGAGGCCGTAGAGGATGAACTAACACGTTTGAAAAAATGTTTCAGACCTCTAACCAAACTAGACTTAGTCCTGAGGACTTGCATAAATATGTCAATGTCACTAGGAGAAGATTCATCAAAAGCTGACTGCATCTTAATCATTTTTTCCTACAATAATTAGGAAGAAAATACACAAAAAGTAACATATTAAAAGAAATAGTAAGAAAACATAATATTCATTCACATGTTCGCATAATTTATTCATACAAAATGACCTCACTTATATAATTATCTTTGATGATAGGATCAATCCACTAGTGCGTATTGGTGTGAGTAGCAACATAGACATGAACGAGGGAGAAATTTTCAGAATTATCGCGTTTCTAACAAAGTCACAATAGTAATTTTAAAAAAATCATGTTAGTACTTAAATAAAAAAATATGATAAAAATGACTGAATTTTAATAAGTAATTACCATTTTATCGAGAAAGCATTGGAATGACTTTGAACTAGCACGATGGTGGGTTTTCAAAAACATTATATTCTGTGCATTGATAGAACTTAAGTGTTGCAGGAGAATTTAACAATGTTAAATACAATTTATAAAACCAATATGGATGTAAATAAGTTATAGGGGAAAAATCTAGAATACCTGATGATCTGGACTTGCAAAAATATTACAACACTTCTTTTAATCATCTAACTTCATTTTTTGAAAAGTTGACTGAGCAGTCTCTTCCAACGTCTCAAATTTCTTGAAGTGATAATGACATCGTCCCTTGTGATGTCGAAATAATGTAACCATCAACTCATTCACAGTTCCTAGTTCCTCGCTACGGCCAAAATTTTGGTCGAATTTATCCTAACAAGTGAATTTCATCAAAAATATGAAATTAAAATATCTCTAAAAAAACTAAGGTATATAAAATCACCAGTACATGACTCTGAATGTGATCCCTAACATCATTCAAAACATCTTGCCAAGACCGCACATAAAATGATGCATAAGTTCTAACTAGTCTTCCGACATAAGAGAAAAGCGATGCTGCACAATCATCCACACCTCCAATGGAGTTATTGGAGATATTGACCTTGCTTAGAAATAATTATGAAAAATGTAATAGCCTAATTTATGTAAATAAAATATTTCGTATTTTTATTCTTCATCTCTAGATTTATTTTCCATACTCATTTTAGAATCTCATTCAATAACATCTTCGTAATCTCCTTCCAAATCATCATCTTCTTCATCGACTTCTTCTTATGACTCTTATTCTTCTTCTTTTTCTTGTTTAGATTCTTTTGATTTGTCAAAATCTTTAACTGAATGATCATTTAATAAGGATGAGTCGAGATGTACGGGTGGAATGTCATCTCTACATAAAGGGATTAGTTCGAGTACACAAAGGTCAAAAAATAAATTAATACCCTTTCCATCTTTTTGGTAGGTCTCTATAATCCAAGTGTCATCTTCATCTCTACTATAATTGTGATCCACTACCAATCCTGCATCAAACTTTTGTATGACTCGTCAAGTTATATCTCCTCTAACTCCATTGCCCCTTTTTATTGGATCAATCAAGTAATAGATTTGGGTTGCTTGACAAGCCAATACGAAATGATCATCTTTGTACCATTTACATGTAGTTTTGACATTCATAATATAACTATGTATCGATACCCAACCAACTCTTAGAAGCCACCAATCACATTTAAATGCATGTCACATTCCTGCTCAAGTATTTCAGTCTGATAATGTCACGTATGACACTATAACAGCCAATATCCTCTATTCCATGACTTCCATTAACCAACACACTACAGTTTTACGTCTTTTGATTACGTTCACGGTCCATAGTATGGAACCTATAACCTTGAACTGTGCATGCTCTGCATTGAAGTGCTCTGTTTGAAAAACCACAGGCCAATGCATACAATTCAGATGAAATTGATCCTGGATCATCAGCACGTTGTTCCAAAATCTAACAAGTGAAATAGTAACAAAACTATATAAAGTTACTCTAAATTAAAATGGTTTACAAATATTCTAGTATACGGGACGTTTAAATGCGTACGCGCTGTTCAATCCATCCTATAAATTCATCTTTGTGTCTCACCTCTATATTCTCTACGTCTTCTATCCTAAATTTGTCCATGTGCTTACTATATAGAAGTAAAAAGAATAGAAAATTTGAATACCTTCGATATAGTAGTACTTTAATAAAATATAGAAAAATTAGAATTATTTTAATTATGGATCGACATACCTGAGATAGTCATCAATGTCACGAAAATTATTTAACACGTACCACCGAGCTTTTCCTAGCTCTCTATCGATTAAGTCGTACCCCGTTTGTGAACACAATGGCCGTACATTATGGGAAAACACAAATAGCTCACGAGGGCAAGGGGCAACAAAATTAGTATTCCGCTCTTCTCAATTAAAGTTTGTCTCAACCCCACCAATAGGGTTGTAATCGATCTGAGCCAAGTCGGTCTTTGGCTTGCCGAGCTCGGCTCGACTTAAAATACTCGAGCTCAAGCTTAAACCCGAGTTTGAGAATTCTTTTTTATTTTTTATTCAATCTTGACTCGATAAGCTAAACTCTCAATTCGAGCTCGAGCTCGATCTCGTCCCGAAAACGAGTTCGAGTTAATTGTTTTTTATTTTTTTATTTTTTGAATAATATTTAATAATTGATAAAATAAATAAATAAATAAATAAATAAAATATTTAGTATTGAATTTATACAACTAACAAGTAGAGCCTCTATTAAATTATGAAATTTTAAAAAATTTATAAATAATTAATATCTAGCTAGTTGATATTTATCCAATTAATATGATAGCATATATCTATTTCATTTATGATTTCCACATACTAGTATATGAAATTATTAAATTTTATCGACTAATTATTATACAAATTATAAAATATACATATGAAGTATATTCACTATATATATGTATATATACATAGGTGTATGTATATATTTATCAATATATGAATGAGTTTTAATCAACTCGAATATAAATGAGCGGGCCTTAACGAGTATTAGCCGAGTCGAGTCGAGTTTTGTCAGGGATATGTCATTTACAAATCGAGTAGGTATTTACTTTCATGGACGAGTATTTTTTTATGAATCGAGTTTGATTCGAGTTTAACCGAACGAGTGCCGCATTGGCTATCGAACATAGTAATTCATTTACAGTCCTACCCACGAAAATATAGAGAGCAAAATGTCAACCATTCATCGTGTATATAAGCAAATGCTATTTACCCATCAACCCTGGCTTTATTCCCAACAGTGCGCTTTAGTTTAATCAAAAATCTCTCAACTGGATACATCTAATGAAACTGTACCGGTCACAATATAATCTCATAAGTCACAATATAATCACAAAATAAATCACAATAGAAACACAATATAATTCCACAAATCACAATATAATCACAAAATAAATTACAACATAAACACAATATAATCCCACAAATCACAATATAATCACACAAATCCTACAAATCACAATATAATCACAATATAATATAACAAATCACAATATAATCACAAAAATCACAAAATAATCACAAAAATACGACATAATCAAAACATGTTCACAAAAATCAAGTTTAGAAACATACCTAGCTAAAATGAAAAACTTTTTATCTCACAACATTAAAAAAGCTCCAACAAATATTCCTCCAAAATAAACACAATATTAATTAGTTCAAAATAAACATAATAAATAAATAAATACAACAACTACCTTTAATTTCACACATTCCAGTCTCTCTTTCTCTCTCTCCTTCTATCTCTCTCGGTCTCAAACTCTCTTTCTCCCTCTATCTCTCTCTCACGCCACTCTCTTCCTCACTCTATGGCTCTCTTGGTCACTCACTCTCACTCACAATCACTCTCTCTCGGTCACTCACAAGGACAAAATGAAAAATAAACAATATTCTCGATTTCTTAAAAACGCCCCAGACAAAAAGTCTGGGGCATTATATTTTTAAACTAAATAGAGCAACAATGTTATGTTTAGTACAAGGTCCTTTTGCAATATTTTTTAAATGTAAAGTTGTTGCATCAAAGTGCCGTTACATTCAAACATTTACAGTCTATGTTCGAACATTTTGTAAAATTTTTTAATCCTGCTAAGTGTCCTACCAAGTTTGTTTACATACTGTAACATTGGAACGTAACATTGTTGATATGCGAATGTAAATGAAATTAGGTCCTTGTATATGCCATAGAATTAATGCGAAAAAGGTCCCGCCAATTTTTTTAAAGACGTTCGAACTTAATTATTCTACGTTTGAATGTACCAAAATAATATTCGGACATAACACTGTTCACATGCGAACGTAGTTGAAATTAGGTCCGCATATTTGTCATAGAATTAACGCGGGAAAGGTCCCACCAATTTTTTTAAAAACGTTCGAACTTAATTATTCCACATTCGAACGTACCAAAATACCATTCGACAACAACATGCGAACGTATATGAAATTAGATCCCTGTATATGCCATAGAATTAAAGCGAGAAAGATCCTGCCAATATTTTTATAAACGTTCAAACTTAAATACTCCGCGTTCGAACGTACCAAATTAGCATTCAAAAGTAATTTTGTTGACATGCAAACGTAGTTTAAATTAAATTTCATGTATATGGCATAGATTAAACGCGGGAAAGTTGCTGTCAAATTTTTATTAACATTCGAACGTTTATTTAATGTTCGAACGTGGTTTCTATATTATAGTTATATAGTATATGTAACATAATTATATAGTATAGTAATGTATATAGTTAGCATAGTAATTTAGTATATAGTATATATAATTTTTTAAAAAAAAGAGTATATATAGTATAGTAAACTATATAGTATATTATAATAATCTATATAGCTGCCATAGTGTATATATATAGTAATATATAAAAAATTCATTCCATTTATGTTCAAACATTTACAACACAAGTTCGTAAGGTATGAGAAATAATGTAACGTTCAAACGTATTAGTTGTAACGTTCGCATGTTACTTGTATATATGTAGTGCGACCAAACGTCGAACGACATTTCCACCCACATCCAAAATTCAAACCGTTGGGCTTAGCCATCGAATCCGTTACACGCCACCATCAATCGCCACTACAATCGTCACATAAAAGGTTAGTAGCCATCTATCTTCTTTTTATTATATATTTTTTTTTTAACTTTTTAGAGAGTTTTAGTATGAACCGAAATCCATTCGGGGCCGGATTTGTAACTTGATTTTCATGCCATCATGAGTGGCCAATGGCCAAATGACCACCGTAGATAGTCTGCACTTAGTGTATACTTCATTTTTAAGGTGACCATTAGCTGGTGTTGCTCCCCATAATGGCAGTACTAGTCCGCAATTGATAGGTACATCTGCAAGGGATGCGCGCCCTGCTTGGCTCAATACGCACCCTGCTTGTATTGATGCGATGGTTTCAGATATTATGTACACATCGACCAACAGATCACGTCAGTATAGTAGAGTGTCACCGATGTTGACCATCGTTTCGATATCCTAAACGAAAAGGTCAACACATTGACTCAAAGAGTTTCATACATTTGTAAACAACTTGTTCTGAGTTTTGTTGCACTTTTATCGTATTTTATATTTATATTTTAATATATTTATTTTTCTATATTTTATGTAATGTACAATATCATTTAATATATTTAGTATTTTTGTATTTCAATTCTCAATCTTTTTTAATTTAAAATCTCATTTTTAATTTTAAAATAGTTCACGTTCGAACGTTAATGACTATCATTTGAATATAAACTAAATCATTTGAACGTTCGAATGAATAACTTACACGTTCAAACGTAAGTGGGCTTAATATTTGAAAGTATATGAACCGTTTAAACGTAATATTTTATACATTTGCATGTACTCATTTCAAAATGACATCATCTGAATTAAGTTCAAACATATAATCATTTCTCGTCCACATTTAGTGACGGTTTGTTGCAACCATCACAGACTCATAGAAAATGATTTTTTTTAACATCAAAAATTCAAAACCGTCACAAAAATTCAATTGTATTGTAGTGATATCAAACTCTAGATACCATAAAATCACTGTTTGTATCTACTATATTTATATCTTCGTGATATTTTCTTGGGTGTTACTTGAATTGTTTTCTTCCATTACCAAATTAGAGTAGTCTACATGACTCTTAGAAGGAAAATCCAACCATTAGGAATCATTAAAAAAAAAAACAACAAATCTCATAGAGAGTGAAATACGTACGTACGTACGTATATATATACATAGATAGCGATTCTCACAAGAATACCTAATAATTTTATAATCTCTAGAACAGTATTCCTCTGTAAATCATTATAAGTAGCATAATCTATCGACCCCCAAAGATAAAATAAGAAAATTAATGTCTTCGTCTTAGGCTGCCCAATTAACATTGTATCCCTGCGTACCCTAATTAATACATGATGCGCCCCCATGCACCCAGATGCAAAAATTCCCTTCAGGTGCTTAAAAGGCATCATTTTTCTGAGAAAAATACTGTTCTACACTACTACTACTATATGGTGAGTATATAGTAGTATATACGTAGTAGTGTATGATATTCGAAAAGATCATACACTACTACGTATATACTCACTCATAAATCCCAACATAACATCAGATATCGATGTTTATAAACAAAATGCGTAGACACTGCCAAATATGCATGCATGCCTAGCTTGCCTTTTCTTCTGCAATAACCCTTTTTTATTACACTGATATTTACTTGAAAACCCAGAACTATTTACCACTGAGACTTCTTCCTAGCTTACACATACAAATTAAGGTAAACAAAGAAGACATTGACCAAACTAGCTAGTTCACAAGGCTCACAACACTAAGGCGTCGATCGTTTTCATGTTCGTTTTTCTTCACCCCTCCCAGCCTCTTGAGCCTTTCCAGCTGTTTCCTGGGCCTTTCCGGTGACAGTCTGACCCATCTGCCCAGCCGCCTCCTGGGCCCGCCGCTTTGCATGTTCGAGTTGCTCCGGCACCCTTGTTCGACGCAGATAGTTGGCTATCCACGAGAGCGACGAGAGCCCGGTGATACCGAAAGCTCCCGACGCCAAAAACCCGGTCACTGCCAAGGCAATGACTACTGCCGCCGGGACCAAAACCGGGCTGCAAATGACGAACAGCGGGGTGGATACAGCTAGCCCGATGAGCGTTGCCACGAGCGTGAGACCAGAAAGAAGGAGAAAGAAACCGGCGAGGGGTAGGAGAGTGACAACTGCTATAACTTTCGAAGTCGGGGGACCCTGACCCTGACCCTTTCCAGAGAACATGCCTTTCATGCCGGTATCGGTACTGGGGCGTTGTTGTTGGTACTGCTCGGCCATGGCGGTATATTTTTGTGTTTTGTGGGTGTGCGATATTGCTAGTTGCTTCGGTTTCTGAGAGAGAGAGAGAGAGGATGGCGGATATAGATACTTAGAAAGCAAAGGGAGGGGGTTTCATGTGGGTTGTAATGAGGGGGGTGGGGTGGACACGTGGAGGATGGGGAATACACATGTTGGATAGAGGAAGTGTTGCATGAGAAACATGTCGTTTCAGATGGGGGTTGGGGGGTTTGGAGGGAGGTCATGTTGTCATCCATTTGCTGTTGGTCTATTTGTGAAAGATGGCATTACCATATGTATTTTGGAGATACGTGTGTGCATGGCTTTTGGTTAGTACCACTTGGGTAAATTGAACCGTGTGTGTATATATCCAATGGCAGAGCCAGAGTCCAGCAAAGAGAAACATTAAATACTTATCTTATTTTTTAAGGAAAATTTTATACACTATACTACCATCTCACTTTCATCTCACTAAATTTTATCATTATTAAATGATCATTTATTGCATGCTTCTTTATCATCTAATGGTGATAAATGTACCACATATTACTTAGTATGATTAAAATAGGATGAGAGTGTGATGTATATTATTGTTCATTTTTTAATGATGATAGATAATAAATATTAACATTACTGCAAAATCTTATGATCAATCATGTTGAATATAGTATCTTATTAAAAAAAAAAAAAGTTGATATATATAGTGTCAACAGTCAAAAGTTGATAGTATCATATAAATATATGCAAGGATAATAGATTTTCGCAATTCAATTTCTGTCTCGACTTGTAAGGGTTTGAGTGCAAAACGGAACAATTTTATAAGATCTTTCGCTTCACTGAATTAGATAGTCTAATATATATAAGAAAAAATAGATATAATAGTAATTGAATGCTTATGTGGGATTTACATTTACATTTGTTGAGAATCTTGTTACACAAACAACATTTTTCGTTTCATAATCAGAAATGATATTTGTAATTGTAGAGTGCGTAAGCGTTGTACAATCATTTTGAAAAAAAATAAATAAATAAGAGACAAATAAAAAAAATTAATTTTTTAATAATAAATCTCATTCTTTTTTATATAAAATAATTCAAATCGATAGATCATTGTTTTTGTTTTATTTATATATTTTTTTTTGGTGAGCCAAAACACGTACGTCCTCGATCTGGAGGATCAAGCTTGGCATCATGTTTTCAATCTTTTGGTCAGGCAAAATTGAAATTCTGCAAAATCTATGACAGGAAGTGAGGCCCTCGTTGCTCGCCCATTCCAAAACTGAGCCCTACACATGTTTGTTTGCCGTGCCACGTCCAGGTCAGGAAATTGGCTGGGCCTGGCCTCGTTTGGCTAAACACATATAAAATGCAGTACTTAGCCAGTTTAATTTTGTATCCAAAACATTGCGGCAGCCAGACCCAAGCATTAATTGGTTATTAATTTTGATGGTGCTCAACCAATACGGTATTTTTATTTTACAACAAAAAATTTATAAATTAATATGCTATATTTTTTTTATTGGCACAGGATGTTTAGGAATAACATTCCAATTAATTTTGGAAATGCACAGGTTAATTTTAAAAAAAATCTTCCAATCAGATAGTTCTTAAAGATTGTTTGCATCAAGTGGGATTCGAATCTTAGACGGCCTTGGGTTGAGCATACCACCAAAACTAAAGCCTTTACCACTTGAGTCAATCCGTAGTGTTATGCCCAGATATCTTTTACAATAAAAAGTAATTTCTAATCTAATGTACTATATTAAACTATATTAATATATAAATTTTATTTTATTATAAGATTCTTATAGATCAAGCATTTCATAACAACCAAAGTGGTCTTCTCTCCTGATAAGAAATATCGTGTCAACCATCAAGCTAGCAAGGTGGATTGAGTTTGTGTTGGTCAGAGAAAACAAATTAGCCTTGCTTAGAACTCGTGGAAGTTCAGGTCGACTTGGGAGCTTTTGTCAATTATTCAAGAGCTGTCTTTTGATAGCAGCTTTTTTAACTCGTGTTTGCGGATGGTGGCCTCCAACTAAGGGGTTTCGAAGGGGCTGTGAGGATGGGTGGAGATGATCAGGTGATCACCCCGCTCGTGTGGTGAGTAGACTAGCAGTAGTAGAGGATCTGCTTCAGCTGCAACGGCTGCCACGCACCATATTGAGCGAAGGCCACTCGTATTTGAGTAATGTTATGTATAATTATAGAGTGTGTCAATAATATATAATTGATTTAAAAAAGAGTGAGATTTATAATTAAAAAATTAATTTTTTTCATATAGATATTTTATTTGTTCACTTTTTTCAAAAAATTTATGTAGTAATTATATATTCTACGATTGAAAATATTTATAAACTAAAAGAGGAAACTAAAAAATTAACAGTCAGAACCCGAAGAAATAGCAAACAACGTACGAGGATATATATGGCACATAATTTTCGCTTCTTTTTAAGCAATAATATTGCAACTTTATTAATAGTACTGATGCATGGGCGTCTCAACGTGACTTTCTGCAAACCTAATTAGAGCTAGTACTTTTGCTATTCCTAAAAGACACCCCAAGAATTAATCCCACAAACGACAAACATGATCTCAGTTAGAAACCTACTAAACCAAGGTGGTAAGTCATTTTAATTTCTCTCTTTGGTGGATCAATATCCTAGCTAGCTACCACGTACTCTCAGCATAGCAGTTCTGATTTTAGTTCCGATCTTTCATTTTCCTTGTTAATTAATTCATGGGTATAGACAGAAATTTCAATGGGTTTAACTCTTTGGAATAGGGCAGGCCAGCTCGACAGATCGATGGACTTGTTTACTACAACTTTATGCGATATATATGCATTAATACACATATTTAATACAATCTTTCTTCCGTGCAAATGGCTATATGATCATGATCAGAATAATATATATATATATAGCTATATTTTGGAATGAAACACATGAATATTCTGATCATATTCCTCATATATATGATCAAGTAGTACTTCCCTCTTAATTCAATGTCTTCAAACAAGAAATGGTATTTGAGTTTATAAATATTGACTTCTCAAAGGCAGAATATCATGAGTGAAAAGAATAGGATTTCTTCAACCCGTAATCTTGCATTTGTTTATTATCGCATTGATGGCAACCATCATTGGTAATCTGACATAAAGACTACTTTATGTGTGAAAGTTAAAGGCATCATGATAAAGAATATATAAAACTAAAGCGCCAAAATTTATGAAATTCAGTGGCCGGTTATAATTAGCCACATAAACCTTTTTCTAGAACCTCATGCATGTGGCCGCGGCCTGCATGATTCAAATTATAAGCTCATCTACTGCATGTGTGTATGTATGTGTGTGTATATATATATATATATATAGGCGCCAATATGATCACTTGGTAATGTAATCATGTTGATGATAACTTAATATAATACATTTAACAATCTATGTTTCAGTTCTCTGGTTGATCAGTACCATATATATGTGTGTATCTAGATCTAGAGATTGTGAAGTGTGAACAGCCTTTTTTATAGCGCCACTGATTAAACAAAAGAACAAAAAAATTAGGCATGCATTTCCATTAGATTTGAGTACTGATGATGCATTAATCGGCGGATCGAGCAAATTAAAATTGTTCGTTGGATGATATATATGCATATCCTGACGTATAATAATATATGATAAAAATGATTAATGATTGTGAAATATTCGTTCAATAATATTGGATCGACTAGTGTATCCTTTAATTAGTACATGATGATCATTTTAGATCATTGTTGAGTCTGATTGTTTGCTAATTATTCAAGAATTGAATGCTGCCCAGGAGTCTTCATCTTTTAACGGTAATTTAATTATGGAGGTAAAGAGTCTAATGTGCCTTTTTCAAGAAGTGATCATCAAGCATGTACATCGATAAGGTAATGGTGTGACTCATTGTTTAGCTAGGTACGCATGGAATGTATTGGATGTTCAGATCATGTGGTGGGGTGCTATCCTTGAGTTTGCTGGTCATGCCATGTGGCTTGATCATGCTGTCATGTAAGGATGTTTTATGAAATTGGAATGAAATTGTTCTGTTTATCAAAATAAATAAATAAAAAGATCATTCTAATTCTTAATTTAGAACCTAGCTAGCTATATTTAATACTCTAGTTAATTAAAATGTGCATTTTATCATTATATATATATAAATTAATTAGCATGCATAAACGTTCGTTGGATCAGGTTCTATATATGATCTCTCATATATAGAAGCTAGCATTAACGTACGCACTTTCCGCTATCTCCCGTTTTATATTAACAAAAAACGTCCTCGTTGAATTAATAGTGATTCATTCAAATGCTTTAATTTAGCGGTGCTATTCTACCGTCTTATTAGTACCTTCTATTTGATTGTTAGGTTAAATTGATCTATTTTTTTATTTTTTAATTCATATTTTTTTACCAATTTAAAATATTTTTAAAAAATATATTAATACATTAATAGTTATTTCTTTAATTATAAAATAAAGAAAAAAATTAAAAAATATAAAATAACAAAACGAGGGGACAAATTAAATAGGCAAAATAGTATGTTTATTTTCTATAATTAATGCAGTACTACGTACGGTAAATTAATGGCTTGAGGCCAAAAAGTGGGAGAGGAAAAGGCAGGGAGGCTGTTTGGAAACCAGCTTAATTCTTAATTATAAATTTTTATAGGAATTCGCAATTTTGCATAATTTGGGATAGGACGTTGCTTTGTCATGTCTACATCACCAAAGTAGGGGATGATCATGATCATGATCGATATATACATCATGTGACCCCATTTTTAGGTTTAAAAAGTCTGTTGATGATATAAGGATCTTGCTGAAAGAGAATGGATTCAATTAATCAAATGATCGAGCCATTAATGATGGAGTCGTCCTTTACATAGTCCTACATCGAACTACCTTTTCCTAAAGAGAAATGCTTTGAAGCATCTCTTTGATGTTTATTTTCCGTTGGCGTATAAAAGAAAATGGAAATTAAAAAGATGATCAGTCTGCAAATTTTACAAATAGAGACGCTCATAACATATATCTAACCAATCTCCTTAAATTCTTAGATATATTCTGGATATATAATACTTGACTTCATGTATATGTATGTGTATATATATATATATGGTCAGCAAGATGTTGATTCTCGATCGTGATGCATCAAGCTAATAATAAATTCATAGGCATTACTTATCTCTTGACCTTGTGGTTAACTTAGATTGTGTTTGGATGTTAAACTGAGTTAAGTTGAGTTGAGATAATTGAATGAGTTTGTAGGGTCTACCTAAGATGAGTTTAGATATATTTATAGAAAGTTGTAAAATAAATAGGTCCTATCATTAAATTCAACTGTTCATCTGACATACCAAAAATAACCTACTGGCGTTAAATCCTATAAAGGGCAAAAAAATTTCTCCAAGCTGCACTTGCAGCCATTCACCCTCAAGTCAAGTAAGCGCAAAATGAACAAAACATGACTTTTTTTTTTTTTTTTTCTAGCCTTCGGTTTGCAAGCAATATGATGCCACTAAACTTATTTACGATGCAACTCAAGTTGGTGTTTGGATGATAGAAGATGCTTAAAAATGAATTGCACTGAACTCAGTTGAGGAATCAAATAGGACCTTAATGAGTATTGTAGAATTCAAATGCCCCAAAATGTGGAGCTCTAATTTATTTTTATGTGTTAAGTTTGCCTAGCTTTCAGGTAAATATATAAATGGTACACTTCCAGGTAATTTATTGAGGCAACAACTTTGTTACAGAGTCTTCAATTATGTGCACAATGGAGAGTTCTAAAATTATTATTAGAAACAGATTGTTTGATACTTGTTAATGTTTTGAATTAATAATCTATCTGAGTTTCTAACAAATTTTGAATTTCTACTTCAAGATATTCGAATGATGATGAGGGGTTTTCAAGAAGTACAAGTTTTGCATATTGTCAATCGACCGGTAATATGGCTACTCATCAATGGGCAAGACATGTACGGAATGTCAATTATATTGAGATGTGGTGGGATTTTTATCCTTCTTTTGTAAGTCAAGTTAGTTGGCTTGAGAAGATCAATATTTGTAAGTAGTCTATTTGATTAATTCAATGAATGATTGTCTGGTTAAAAATAAAATAATTTTTTTTTTTTTTAAAAAAGAAGAAGAAGAAGAAGAAAGCTAGCCCACGCAAAGCTAGCTAAACTTCTTTAATTCGTTTCTCTGCGGGCCGGTGTACTGAGCTGGATTCTGGACTACTACGTTTTAATCCAACAATGATATGGGCAGGATTAACCCTCATTATAAGCTCGATCAGTAGTCTTTTTTAGGTTTTTGTTTGAACATCATAAAATCACCAAATATATACACCGCATGCATGCGTTGGGTCAGTGCAACTGCTGTTCTTGTTACTTAAGACATACACAGTACTGATAGTCTGAGAGGGAGTGTAGATCAGTTCTCCCCGAAAACCAAAAAATCCAACCTAAAGGGAACAACTGAACATGCCAAAGCCAGAGTCCTTTTCCCTGATTTATTAGAACCTCACGAGGATCACAAAGTGTTTTTCTTATTGTGGGGGCATTGAGAAGAACCCGGCCCCCACAGTCTGTTCTGTTTGTCCTTTGTAAGAGACCTCTCCTGCCATTTTTCATCTGTTTGCTTCTTTTTCACGTCTCCTCAGAGAGGAAGATTGGTGGATTTGATGCATTCTGAACTGATGACTATTGCAATTTCAGAGAAAATTATTCAGAAAGCCATACTTGTTCCCCTGATCTCTGAGGACTTTCTGAACCCAACAGTAAAAAGTCTCTAACTTTACTTGTTTTTTATAACTAAAAGAAATTGCAAATTGAGGTAGATATTATGAGGGAAGGAGATCAGAATATCAGATGCTTAGATTTTGTGTACAAAAATTTCCAAGAAAGAATAAGTTAGGCGAGGTTTTGGTGATCTCGAGGAGGGAAGTGAGAGAGAAAGAGAGGCGATGAATTGGAGGACATTGAAGACGTGACTCTCACTACTGGGAAACTTCTTCCAGACCCAGATCCAGAGAGCCACCCTTGTGTGTGAAAAAGAAACAGGACAGTTGCAAATTTTCTGGATTTAATTATATGCTGTTGCGCGTGTGCATGTTTGTGTGTCGACTGAGAGAGAAAGAGAGACTGACAAAAGTGAGGGGAGAAACCGAAGGGTTGGTCTATGCTTAATGATGATGAAAGCTTTGTACTGCTACAGATTGTTACGATAAATGAATGAGTAAGAGAGTGAGAGAATGAAATGAAAAAGATAACAGTTGTAGAAAATAACTCTGGGAAAAAAACAGACAGTCGTGGAAAATCATGATAAACTCTCTCTCTATCTCTCTCTCAGGCTCAATCTAATCACATATATACTTGTCAATATCTTAAAGCTTAGAGATAGAATGACGGCTTTGGAGGTGTGGTTGCGACCTTTTTCCCTTAGAGAAAGGGGAGAATATGCTGGCTGATCATTCACAGACTGTTTTTAGAGTTGTAAGATGAATGAAACCCCAACCCTATTTATCCAAAAAGAAAAAAGAAACCGACCTAACACTGGTTTTAGCTCACTCTTTCGGTCCTGATGATCTCACCTTTAGGTTTTATTTATTTATTCCCCTTTTGTGGTGGGCTCCTAATTAATTTGGTCGGTTTTGACAATATATCTTGATACTGCATTTGTAAATGAGAGGGCATAGTAAAAAAATAACCAATATATTTAAAATCAATTTCTTAATCATTAAGTCAAAAAAAAAAATATCAGCAGTCAAATAGAGATGTAAAAAAAAGAGAGTATAGTAATGTTTTCCTTTGTAAATATAATACTGATCAAGATAATATATATACACAGAAAAGTATAAACACATGCACAGACAAGAATGCGTGTGCGCAACTGTGAATGCATAGAGGGTTTTACTGTGGGTGACATTTTGGCTAAGATTTCACTGTACCTTCTGCCTGGGGAGTGTTGGAGGATGCTTGTTAATAGTGAACGGGTTGGGAAGGAAAAGCTGAAAGACTCTTCATGGTAGAGAAACGACTTATCGATTGTATCCAATGAGGACAAAGACTGTGATGAATCACTGTTTTAGATTTTTGCTGTTTTTGAAAACAATATGCATGTGGAGCTGAGTCTCACAAAAAGAACTAGAACCCCACAAAATAACCAGATTCTCACTATGGAAAACACTGCAAGTTTTCTCATTGATACGTCAACGTCAAGCGCCACTGATTCATATCATTTTCTTTTTGAACTTCTATGAACGTACGGTAATATATATATGTATATCATTTTCTAGCTAGGTTTTCTGCAATGAAATATCAGTGATTTCCATCACATCAATTTGATAAAAAAATATATATGTGTGTGTGTTTGTGTACAGCAACAGATGATCAATGGTCAAGTAAGTGCAACTTTGAGTTCAATTTTACATCTTTCCTATGGTTCTCTCGAAAGCAATGGCTATCAATCAGCCCAACCAGATTTGATGTATAAATTAAGAAATTGGGACAGTGGTCCTCAAGAACAAAGTAGAAGCAAAGGTGAGAATATATAGGGTAAAACAGAACTAAAGCCATAGACTTGGCTAGCTAGAGAATCCTTTTAAAAGATCTTCAACTAATAATTACCATTTATTATCAAACACAAACATTGACAAACACATCAACACGGCATGCGCATGCCATAGCTAGCTTGCTGCTCTAATAACACAACAAGAGATCTAAAGTTTTAGCCACGCCGTACTCTATGTTCTTCAGCCTTATTTAGGTCCCGAGCTCGACACTGAAACACCCACAGTGTTTTTCTTGGATTTAACAGAATAATTATGCAGTACTTAAAGCCCACCAAATAAATTACTAGGAAACATCAGAATATAGCTAGTAATCTAGCTACGAGAGTTCATGTGCAGCTAGCTAGCTAGACTACTAAGGTTGTTTTTTTTTTTTTTTTTTTTTAACCCGAACAGGCTAGAAAACTGAGCTAAATATATAATATACCATACCAAGAGCTTGCGTTTCTTCAGGCCATGATACCTCATAGAGAGAAAAGCCTCCTCCTTATTGAAAGTACTCTTATTTCCATCACATACTTCCGTCCTGGCCTCCTTCGTTGAAATTTCCTGCTGGGGAAGTGTCATCCCATGGAAGAGAGTAAGGGGGTTGATAAAACCCTGATCCTCCTTCATTACCAAATATTCTACTGCTAAGCACAACTGGTCTTGAACTAGCATGAGCCATATTATTTACCCCGGGATGTGGAGGCAAAGCCGTTGGAACCTCATTGCAAGCATAACGTATCAAATCAGCATTGGCTTCTTCAAGTTCCTTCTGGAGCCTTTGGACTTGTCTTTGAAGGAATGAGATGGCACCAACACAGCCATAAACGGGGTCTCTTACTCGTGCCTCAGCCTCGTAGGCGAGAGAGTTAACTGCATCCTCTCTCTGGTGAGGGAGAAGCTCATTAAGGAGCTTAGTCACATTGCTTGCACCAAAGATCTTGTGAACATTGGCAAATTTTTGGGGTTCCTCTGGTGGGAAGTAGGGTGCAAAGATGCAACCTGGCATGCATTTTCTCCTTAAGAACTTGCAGGCAGCACAGGGAGAATTGTAGGAGCTGGATGAAGCCATTTTCACTGCACCAAGAAGATTGGAGTCGTAATTAACCCATTAAGTATTTTTTTTTTTTTTTTTTTTTTTTAATTTTTAATTTTTACTTCAGAGTAATATATTCAATTTTTATTTATTAAGTTTTTTAAAGAGAATCTTTCTCTATGAGTATAGCAATTGCTAATTAAAAAAAAAAAAAAAAAAGATTTCAAGCACTAGAACCCAATCGCACCCCTTTTATTCCCCTCCTCTTCTTTCCTAATATTATGTTATCTGTTATTAGAGTCACCAACAACCTCTGTGCTAGGGTTATCTAGGGAAAGATCAGCAAAACATCCCATAATTTATACATGCTTTCCTTAGTTGAACACCGATTTGAAGAAATTGCTGCTGGAAACCACTACTCTCTCTATCCGCCACAACAGCCCCCCCCCCCCCCCCCCCCCCCCCCCCCCCCCCCCCCCCCCCCCCCCCCCCCCCCCCCCAAAGACACACAGACACCCACACAGAAAAATATACACATATTTAAGAAAATATATGCATACCTGCGTAAATGAGGAAAATAATAACTGTCACAGCTTCCTGATCATGATCAATATTCTAGTTATATTATCTTCCTTTTCTCTCGTAATTTTAAAGAATTTTAGTTGTTAGCACTCTATATTTTTCTCTTCTCTGAAGTCTACAACAAACAAGTCGAAGAGGCAGGATTTACCACAACCACATACCAGCTAGCTTGGCGTTCTACATAAAACTCCTCAATTCTCGGTTTCCCCGTTCTATGATCTCTTGGTTTAGCTTTCTCTCTCTCGCTCTCTCTCTCTCTCTCTTCCCGGAAGAACTCTAGTTAAGTTTGAGCTGAAAATATGTTTCGAAAGGTATGGTGCTTGTATCCTTTTATAACTGGTAGAACGTAGGATCTGACTGGTGCAACTCGATGTAATTATGTTCACACAGCTTATTGGGGTATATATGAACTTAGAAACTCTCTAAGAAGAGGGATCTAGTCTCTCTTTACCCTTTAGCTTACCCAAAAACAAAAACAGGAAAAACAATTATTAACATAGAAATGAAGCTGAAAGAAGCTAGACATATGTTTACCTGTTCGTGATTTAGGTTTCTTGATCAAATGAATAAAAAGGGAACCACCTTTTCCCTTGCTAGAGCTATTTCAAAAGCTGTTTAGTGTCCTCCAAAGATAAAGTAGCCTTAGCAAAGGAAAGATGTGGACACTGATTTTTTTTTTTTTGGGTGAGTCGTCTATGGATCCAGAAACCCTAATTGGAGGGATGTAGAGATCAGAGATAGCTGCAAAATTCAGTGACAAAAGGAAATGGTGGAGGAGCAAGGCAAAGTGCATTTAGTGGATGGAGAAGGAATGGAGGCAAAAGACAAAGGTAATAAATGGGAGGTACACTAAAGGAATGACTCTGACCTTCATGCTAATAATATCAAGCGAGTGGGGATCTCTCCCTTTCTCATGTCCTAATTCCTATATATTTCTCGTCCGTCGATCAACAAACACACTGTTTATTAGAAATATAAAACTAATTAATGATCCTCTCGATACAATTAATCCGTCTTCCCCGGCTTCCCCAACACACTCTAACTATATCATTAATTAATTAATTAATTATATGGGACTTTATGCTGCAATTTGCACTACTTTGTCTTACAAGTCCAATAGAAAATGAAAAAGAACAAGTCTATATATATATATATAATAGCTCAAATATAATATAATATGAATATGAAAAGGCATGATTAAAACCATAACAACCATGTGCCTTTCGGTTTATATAATTTACAATTATATATAAGAACTTTTAAAAAATTAAAACCCTACTTTACTTTCATGACATCTAATAAGGGTATACATATATCATGTATATATATATGTGTGTGTGTGTGTGTGTGTGTGTGTGTACATGAGGCTAATCTTGTACGTACGTTAATCCACTCTCTGCGATCGTACGCGAGTATATATGGTAGCAATGAAAGAAATACATGCAAGGATCAGCAACTAGCTGCAAATTAATGAGTATACATATAGACGTTCTGATATAAGTAATAGAGCAGTAGTACTCTGTCAATTATTTGATAGATCGAGCCACTCTTCAGGAAACCCAAATTAGGATTGTGTCATGAATACATCATGCATGGAGATGATCATGAGTATACATTTAATTTATGTATAAAGTTGCTCAAAATAAATCCAGAATCATGGCATGTACGTACGTATGTAGTTAATTAATACATGATATTGCAGTACCTCGATCCTTTATTATTATTCTAATTAATCAGGTTAGTAATAAATATTCTCTAAATATCGATCAACGCATAGCATCCCTGACATAATGTTTTCCCACTTCTTATTTGAGAGAAAGAGAATACCACTTGATATATATATATAGGAGCTAGCAATCAAACAACAGCAAATAATTCACAATAATATTTTTCCGGATACCTTCAAAACTCTGAAGATGCGCGCGGGGCCTGGGGGCAGTACTCTATTGATGCATACATATTGAAGAAGAATAATTCAAATATATAAACAAGTTTTTGACAGAGTTGGAATCAATGTACTCTGGGTGTGTGTGTCACATGCATGAATATTCTACGGACTAGTAAATTTTCTCAACCATGCATACTGAGATAGTATTAATATAAGCTAGAACCCTAGCTAACATCATGCAAGCGTATAAAAGCAGGCCTTGATCACCACCAAAAACCCAAAACTATATTAAATAAAGTAGCATCAGAGGAAGCGAGGAGTAGGAGAGAAAGTGATCATGAAAGCTAGAAAATCTCAGAAAGATGGACAGCTCGCTAGCTTTTCCTTATAAGTTGTTTCAGTGACGGATCACAATATAGATATTGTGCATGTAGCTGATTTTTTTTTTTTAATATATTAATGATAGGAAAATCTCATACAAAATGCGAAGTTATATAAAAAGAACGGGGTTTTTTTGCTGTTGTTAATTTTGTGATCTTTTTTATATTGGTTCAGCAAAGCCGCAAGTACTGAAACCTGCAGTGCTGCTATAAATGTATAGGAACCATATATCTTGTCCAAATTCAGTCAAAATTAAATCATATATATATATATATATATATTTCTTGTTCAGAGCTAGCTAGCTGTTAAAGTAACATTAATCAAATCTGATAATTGCCATCTTTTGTTATTTCAGAAGTTTTTCTTCATTGCAACTGATCAGCAAGCACCTAGCTAGCTTTATATTCCTATCAACTTAAGTCATGTCATGAGATCATAAAGCAAGGAAAACCGTCATTTTAAAGCATACAGCCAATATTTATTATAATTAAGTTGATTATCAAGTATTTACTCTGATCAAGGCCAGCATGAGGCCTAGGGTTAAAGTATATATATTAGAATCACTATAAAAAAAAAAAAAAAAAAAAAGTATTTGTGATCATTCTTTTACAACGAAAATGACTATTTGCGATAAAACAGACTCATTTTAACAGGAAATAGTCATTTCGCTATAAATAACTGGTCGCAAATAAGCAGTTTTCTTATAGTGAATATTCTGTTTGGAAATACAAGAATATGATTAGGTTCTGTCTTGGGTGATTCCAACGGACTCAAAATATAATTAACCATTTTTCAGGATATATACTAATTTCGGTTAGATATTATATATGTAAGTAGTAGTTGTGCATGCGTAGATGCTAATTAATTAAGTGGGAGTATAAAAATTACTTTGTATTTACTCTCTTGAAAAAAATATCTCTAAGAAACTCCTTATGATCGAGAATGTATATTTCATCCTAAAATAATTAAGTAGACACGGCCAATACCAATTAATGATCATGTGTGTGCCAATATATAGTTCAATTGCAAGTCTGAAAGTTGGAGGGAATCCATTAATTAATGATCGATCAATGCATGGTTTGAAGGTTCCCATCACGGGTGTGGATCCAACTTTATGATCCCCAATCGATGGAGGTGACAACATGATTGTGACGTGTGTACACAATGGCAATGAATGAAATTGGTAGGCTATATAAGAAAGGTACTTAAGGTAGAGTCATTGAGGTCGTTGCAATGTTGATCTAGGCCGGTTATAATGGTACTTAGTCGTGATATCAATTAGTTTGGTAAAGTTGTAATATCTCACGCCTTTTCTGAAGGCATCTCATGATGAAGGTAAATAAGTTTTAAACTACAATCATATATATTACTGAATCTTGTCAATTGCCTCCATTACTAAAACAAGAAATTACTCCATCTTTATTGCTTGCTGACTTCATCATGTGTAATTCATGTAATTTAAAAGCAAACAATTAACTAGCTATGTAGAGGATCTAAATCAGATAATGTTGAGTTGTCAGATTGTATGTTGACTGTGTTGAAATACTTTGACGTGGCAGATCAGCACAATGATAGTAGGAAATCGTGATCTTTCCTTAATTGTGACAGTTTTGGGCACGTTTCGATATTTTAGTCATAACTGTGGCAATGGATATTAGAATTGTGCATATAATCCTAATTCGAAAAGCTCTTTTTAGCACGCACGTCGTGGTCACCAAGCTATATATGCTCGGTGTGCATCATTTTCGAGGCAAAATTCAACTATTTTTCCATCTGAATCTCTATTTTTAGTTATTAATTATGCTGTAGGAAGTGATTTTGAACTTAACTTGGGCTAGATTTTTGGTAAATTATTTCTTTTATTACGTATTTATTTTTGGTGTGATTATTGAGATTTTGCTATTTTTGGTAAAATTCTGATATGGTCAATTTCCAGTTATTACAGCCTAGCTTGTGAGTTGGTTAATTTGGTCATTCTTGGATATTGACAATTTTAAATTGAACATCAAAGTCGTTTTCTCTATATTTTCGGTGATTCTCTTGTCTTTCTTCCATGTAAATTATCTATTGAAACTAGCATGCAGAATAATCACTATTCTATCCGACATCACTAACTACCTAATTCATATAAATCTATATATATATATATATATATATATATATATATATATAATTAAACCAACAAACAGTAGTGGGTCGAGGTGGCCGGCCAATCCATCGAGGACCTCGACAAAAAAATATGGATTTCATGAATCTATGGTTATATAGTTATCCATGTTTTTATTTTATCTCTACTTATTAATTTCGAGCAGCATTACATGAATCACTGTAACTAATGAAATTTTTGTATGATCACGCATTCCACTCCCTCCTTTATGAAAAAACAAAACTATCTAGTAATTAATAGATGGGGATTTAATAATATTGTAATTGTCGTCTAATTAAAGATCATACATACATACATACATATGGTCGATGAAAAGCAAGTATGGGGGGCCCCGGGCACATGAGGACTCAAATTCGGCCATGAGGCAGCACCTACGCGGCGTACTATGGTTCGGGTAATTCTGATTTATACATGCATGATATTATACATACAATTAGCTGCAAGCCGGGGAAAGAGGTCGATCGTGTGTATGACGATCACTAGGTGTTATGCAATTAATAAAAAGGTAGGAAGCCCGGCCGGGGTTGCATTTTGGGCACTGCATGCACGAGTAGGCAATATATGTCGACCGTGGGTGGGGACCTTGACAAGGAGAGATGGCTGTCCCCACCATTTGTTAATAGTTCTAATTAGTCCTTGTCACTCCGACCGTTCTTTCCTGGTCATTGTCCCCTACTCATCTATCCCCAGCCAAAGGATAAGGGTTACTGTGTAAGAGAGGGCCGGGCCGGGGGTTGGGGGACTGGAGAATGAAAGAAAGCTAACTCGCTAGCTAGCTGAAGTTGACATACTTGGGATCATGATCGATGATCATATATTGAAACGGCTAGCTCTCACCTTCAAATTAGTTCTCAATGTCCCTCACGAGTACTATTGCTTTGAAATTAAACATTTCTAACTACATTCATTTGATTTGCAACCTCCGGCATATATAATTGAAAGGGCACTAAGGCTTGAGAGCTTATCATAATTTATTTGCATTGGACCTTTGAATATATATATATATATATATATATATGTATATATATATTATATAGTATGTAACGTACATTAATTGAGAATGATCTCCTGCATTACTTAGGAATGAAAAGTTCTTGATATTCCCTATTCGCAAATAATCAATGGATCAGTTTTCATAATTATACTCTTTTATAAGGATATATATATATATATATAGAGAGAGAGAGAGAGAGAGAGAGAGAGAGAGAGAGAGAGAGTTTAGTAATAGACCAACTTAAGGATATATAAGTAATTGGATTCATTCTACTTTCGGATCTCTTAGTTAAGAGGAGTCATGGAAAGAATAAGTTCACAAAAAAAACGATCAATTCCTTTTTCAAATCATGATGCAGCCTCACATGAAACTGGTCTTCTGGCCTGCATGGCATAAATTTTGACCTACAAATAGGAAGAATTAAACTTAGAAACAAATAAGAGGTAGCTAACCAATTTCTCGGAGACCTATATATAAATTGACTGCATTGAGAATATGTAGAGATTATGAGCCTCAAATTAATCTTACACCTATATATTTATTTAATTTCATTAAGGTAATCATGACCACAAACTCACGACTTCGATTATCTCCACCATAATGATGTATGAGGAGCGTGAGGCTTCTACCAATAAAAAAAGTTTTCTAGTTCATTATTTGATTTCTTCGAGTTGAAATTAAAACTACATATAGAAACAAAAAAAAAAAAAAAAAAAAAAAAAGCAATTTAAGAATAATCAAACAATCATTTCACTATATGTTAAATGAAATATATTAACTAAAGCAGAATTTATATATTATCAAGATTTTTAAAACTTAAGAAAAACTAATTAATCACTATGATTATAATTACTCATAAAATAATAAATGAAAATAAAATACATTTAATTTGTGTTCCCAAACTCATGTAATTTATAATTAATGATCTGCTTGATTCTGTACTCTAACCCTAAGCTTGAATCAAATTATATATAGAAACTATATAGAACAATATTATAATATAATCTTAATAAATATACAAAAAAAAATAAAATAAATTCTAAACATTACCCCTAGTGGGCTCGATGGTACGTGGTTTCAGACTCAATCAGCAACAGCAGCATGGGAACGCATATTCACTAGCTAGCTACATGAATATATAGAAATGTTTTTTTTTTTTTTTGGATCAAATTTTTGGTCGCAAGAAAATTATTTTCGTCACAACAGATTTGGAAACTTTTCCAGATCAAATTCCTTTCTTTCTTTTCCATCACTACAATAGAAAGGGTCTTTTAAGATGAAAATTTTCACCCCAAAAGATAACCATTTCATCCCAAAAAAGTTTTTGAGACAAAAAAAAATCGTCCCAAGCTCGTTCTAACAACGCTGTGCCAAAAGGTATTTTGGGACAAAAATCACCATTTCATCCCAAAAAATATCTTTTGGGACGAAATTAAAGCAAACTGTTCGAACGGGAATTTCTTTTTATCACGGTCGAAATTTGTCCCAGAATATCGTTCGAACGGAAACAATTTTACGTTCGAACAATAGTGACGTGTTTGAACGATTGCGAAATATGTTCGAACAAATATGAATTCATTCGAACGGTATGAATTTATCTTTGTGTTCGAACGTTAAACGGTCAGGTCGAACGGTATATGGGTTTGAACGGTATAAGTTATATTCGAACACGACGAAAATAAATGACGTTCGAACGTTGTGTGATCGTTTGAACTCTACAAACATAAAATGCGTTCGAACATTATGTTAACGTTTGAACGCTATTGATGTTCGAACGTTTTTGCTCGTTCGAACGAAATGTCTTTTATTTAAATCAATAATAGAAAATCAAATAGACATTCATAATATTTGAAAAAATACATTAGAAACTGTTTAACACTCACAAAAGTTTTATAATAAGTGCGAACTAAATAAATAACAGTGAGACGGGCATTGTTCGTACATAAATAGATAATCCCAAAATCTGTACGCAAAAAGCCATCAATTGCTTGGAGGCCTATACTGTTGCATAAGCTGCTGCATTTGGAGTTGCATCTGTCTTCTAAACTCTTCTTATTGTTCTTCATGTTGTTTGAGGCGTATCTCCATATCAGCTTGTTTTGCCAATTGAGCTTCTAACTCATGCTGCCTTACAGTCAATTCTTCGATTCTAAAATTCACATTCTCTAGCGCTATAGAAGTCATAGATGCATTCCCAGAAGAAGAGGAAAAGGGAGAAGGCTTTACACAACGACCCAAACCCCTCAAATATCCTGATCGTTGACCCAGGACTTGTGTAAAAATATCAATATCACTTGTTGAGGAATTTTGATCTGACGCAGATTCAGCACATAGGGCAACCATTTTATCCTAGACATATATAAGATAAAGAATTAATATCGTCGTAAATATTCTAATATATTTAATTAAAACAGGTTATAATACTTACATAATTTTCACGGACATCAGGATGAGTCCACTCTCCATTACGATTAGTGTGCGATGCAGCATATAATTTTGTCAGATCATAATTAGTATCTGAATCTTGCTACAATAAATGTGTTAAGATATAAAGTCATTATGATTCATCTAAATAATTAACTATATTCAATAAAAGAAATAGCAATACCAATTTCTTAGAAAGGTGATGGAAAGATCTTGAGCTTGCATGATGATTAATCTTCAATTTTGATTTATTTGTTTTGTTTATAGAACTTCGCTCTTGCAAAGAAATTGAAAATATTATGAAGCGAAATGACAAATAGGACAAGTAAAATAATTAAATTTAATTATACCTGATATGATGGATCCTCAAACATGTCACAAAGTTTTCCCCACTCAGAAGGTCGGACATCCTGAAAAGGATGTTGGCATGCATCTTCCTTCTTCTCAAACTTATTATAATGCTCATGACACCCTCGCCTTATATTTGCGGAATGCATTACCCATAAGCTCTTCCACAGTCTTACGCTCCTCTCTCCAACCAAAATTTAATTCGAAATCATCCTTGAAAAAAATAGTCACAAACACATTATTATTTATAATATTCTAAATTTAAATAAAATATAGAAATTTATTCTACTAAATCAATGTTTTAAACATTACCAAACAACGCTTTTTTATAATCTCTTTAACATCTTGGGGGACTTTCTTCCATGAAGTCGTTGCCAAAGGTGCGTAAGTTTGTGTAAGAGCACCTACATGCGATGCAAGCCAAGCTGCTGGTTGTCCTTTGCTCCCGGTATGTTCGTCAAGAATGTTAACCTTGATCTTACCCACCTTCCAATATTTTTCCAATGTCACCCCTTTAGTGGTGCATCGACCTTGACAAGATTGTACTGTAGACTCTATAAAATATAACATTGTAATTAATTTCATTTATATGTCTATTATAGGACCTTGATGAATAAATTTTATTAGTATTAGATTTTTACCTTGTTCTGTAGAGTCAATCTCTAATGGTGAGTCTGAAGGAGAGTTAGGAACAGGTGGAGATGGGTTGCGAACTTCCTTTCTCTTTAGTGGCATAATTACAAACTACAGATACATTCAATAAGTAAAATATTTGTCATCAAGTGTAATGTTAAAGCATAATTGGTCAATCATAATCTGTATCAGTTTCATTTGATAATTTGCTCTCATCATCTGTAGATACTTCAAATGATTCAATATTTTCCTCAACTGTCTCATCAACAATTTCAGCCTCAATATCTTCTCTATTTAATGGAATCATCTCATACTGACTCAAATCCACAAACAAATTTAAAACAGGTTGACTCTCTTGGTATGCTTTTTGAGTAGATGAGTCATCTTCTTCTTCATCTTTTCTTTCTGCCTGAGGGATAACATCATATATATTTTTTGGAGAATATTTTTGTACTACTCGCCATTGATTTCCTAACTTCGGGTCATCTAAGTAGAATACTTGATATGCTTCAGAAGTCAAAATAAAATGATCATCTTCATACCATTTTTTTGATGTATTAACACTTAAAAATATTCATCATCACGAACTCCAATACGAGAATTGCTTAAATCCCACCAATCACACTTAAACAGATACACCGCAAGCTCTCCCAAATATTTTATTCCAATTACATCGACAATAACCCCATAGAAATCAATATTTTCTCCATCATGACTTCATTCAACTAGGATACCACTATTTTGGGTTTTCCTATAACAATCTCGATCCATTGTGTGATACCTATTTCCCCGAGAAATACATGCAGAATATCGAGCATCGCGTCTCGATGGGCCACGCACCAATGCATACAGTTCATCCGATATATCATTTGGATTATTCGCATGCATTTGTACAACCTACATATTGAGTAAAGCATATACTATATCAAAATTGAAATTAATATTTTTTCATTGGTTATTGAGTAACACATATGTAATGTCATTATTCGTTCTTCAAACCATCTCGGGAACTCCTCTTCATGTTTCTGGTTTATATCATTTACTCCCAGTTCCTTGAGCACGTTAATATGATCACTGAAATTGATGATTACTACAAATCATTTATATTCTTAGACTTTTTTAATAGTAAATGAGCGAATTTAAATTAAGAAAAAGTTATAACTTATTTCAAGTAGTTCTCTATCTCAGGGCAATTGTTCAGCACGTACCACTGAGCTTTCTCGAACTCTCTTCCACACAAGTCATAACCATGCATTGCACCAATTAGATGAACTTGTTGGGAAAACACAAAAAACATATTCTGTTGTCTTGCTAGGTCAACATCAAAGTTTCTTTCAGGCCTATCAAACCGAGTGTCAACTCCGTGGAAATATTTGGAACTGAAGGTATGCCACTCATCGTCAATATATGCTTCTGCAATTGATCCTTCTGGACGGACCTTGTTACCCACTGTACGTTTCAACTTTCCAAGAAATCGTTCAATGGGATACATCCATTTATATTGAACTAGTCCTGCAAGTCGAGCCTCACGTAGCAAATGAACGGCTAGGTGAACCATGACGTCAAATAATGACGATGGGTAAATACTTTTTAGCTTACACAATATTATGGCAATTTCTTGTTCCATTCGATTCAAAGCTTCTACATTCAACGTCCTAGCACATAAGTCTTTAAAAAATGCACCCAATTCAGTCAAAGCCACGAGCACATCTCTGGTCAACTACCCACGGATACCAATAGGCAAGATACGTTGTAAGAAGACATGACAATCATGATTTTTTAATCTAGTTATTTTTCAACCATTTGTTTTCGCACACCTTGTTAAATTCGAGGCATAACCGTCCGGTAATTTTATCTTTATTAGCCACTCACAAAATGTAACCCTTTCATTCCTTGACAATATATACCACCCAATCGGCATATAGACAGACGAACCATTTTCTTGCAATTGCATTTCTCGTCTTATTCCCAACCGCTTCAAATCCTTCCTTGAGTTTATTGTATCATTTGTTTTTCTTTCAATTAACATCAATGTTCCTAATACGGATTCGCATATATTTTTTTCAATATGCATAACATCAAAGCTATGCCACAATTTTAACTTCGACCAGTACGGGAGTTCGAAAAATATACTCTTCTTTGTCCAATTCAATTCATTCGTAGCTCGTTTTCTTTTTCGTTGTTTTTTACCAAATTCATTACAACCAACATCTATAAATTGTGCAAGTACATCTTTGCCAGACAAATCTGGTGGAGGTTGGCCCCATTCAACAGTTCCATCAAACATTCTAGAATTTCCACACCATCTATGGTCACCAGGTAAAAATCGACGATAACCCATGAAACATAATTTCCTCCCGTACGTAAGCCATTCAGATTTGGTATGTTTGTTACAAGTTGGACATGCCATTTTCCCCTTAGTACTACAACCTGACAAATTTTCATAAGCGGGAAAATCATTTATTGTCCACAACATCGTAGCATGCATCTTGAACGACTTACCTATTGATGAATCAAATGTGACAACCCCATTCTCCCACAAATCTTTCAATTCTGCAATCAATGGCTATAAGTGTATGTCTATATCATTTCCAAGTGACCTCGGACCTGGGATGAGCAAACTCATCATGAAATATGGATATTTCATACACTTCTACGGTGGTAGATTATACTGCATAAGTACAACTGGTCAAGTACTATGACTAGTACTCATATTCCCAAACGGATTAAATCCATCTGTTGCCAACCCAAGTCTTACATTACGCGATTCTTCAACAAACTGTGGGTGTTCCTGATTAAATTTCTTCCACACCTGGGAGTTAGCAGGATGTGACAAAATATCATCGTTCCTTACTCTATCTGATGAGTGCCAGGTCATGTCTACAGCCGTTGCGCATAACATAAATAATCGTTATAATCTAGGTATCAATGGAAAGTGGCATACGACCTTTTGCAGAACATTTGCCTTGTCCGATATCCATCTTGACTCGTGGCGTATAGGACACTCGTTCAACTGCTCATTCTCTCGCCAAAATAATATGTAGTCATTCTTACATGTATGTATTACGTTGTAATCAAATCCGAGTCCTCGTTTCAACTTTTTTGCTTCATAGAAATTATGAAGTAAAGTATTGTCTGTCGGTAGTGTCTCTTTAAACAACTCAAGTAACATATTAACTGCCTTAATAGATAATTGACACATTGATTTTATGTGAATCAATCTTATGGTAAATGACAACTTACTGTGTCTTATGCATCCTGGATATAGCTCACGCTGTGAATCATTCCACAAGCGTGCAAAAGTGTTATGGCCCCCATTATTTGAGCTTGATGTGTCCATGTCACCTTCATCCATAAACATTCTCAAACCGATGTCACCAAACATTTACTTCATATCCTCATCGTATTCATCTCCAACAATCTCTAGTTGTACATCTTCATCGATCTCTTCTTTTTCATGTGGAGTCTCAAATGAAGTTAGATATGGTTCGCCATGTAAGACCCAATCAGTATAACCCTTATCAATATATTTGACAAACAGATGCTCTCTCACTAAGTCTATCTTATGAGAACGCAAATTCCTGCATTCTCTGCATGGGCATCTGATACGCCCATCACTATCGCATGTACCCAATGCGAACTCCAAGAATTTCTTAACACCTTCAGCCTATACATTGTAATTCTGACACAATCAATCGCTAACTCTCATCCAACTCTTATACAAGCCAACTATATTCATTACAAACAATCACGTGTGCATCAGCAAACAACCATGTATCATGTATCAATCAATGAGTATGCCACCTTTCACCGGGTAGTTGGTCCTATCCAGTTCGGGATTATAAGATCATAGTTGCCAAACTATGATCTATTATCTGTTACGTCCAACAAAATTTCGGCAGCATCTCCCCGTAGTTCTCCAAATATGCTCGTTTGGTTGTGTGCACTGTTGACGATTAACACGTCGTTGAACCATATCCGAAACTGCATATCCGGAAAACAATGGATGAATCTACCAAAATCATAATGTTGGACGACAACAGATATAGTTCCATAGTTTGCGAGAATGATCTTACAATCCCAAACTATCCACTCTGGACAATTCAAGAGTTATCAATCAAGCATTCATCTGGATTGATAACTCTCGAACGGGTCTAAGGTTTATTTTGATAAACAAATAATGCAAGATATGCTAACATATGTCAAACATTAACAACATATTATTTATACAACAATACAACAAAAACATAATTAGTAGGTACTATTTAAAGATTTAATAGTATTTTAATTTAAATATTAATTTTATTAATTTAGAATTAAATATTTAAGTATTATTAAAGCTTAACTATTTGTATTTTAATTTAGAATTAAGTATTTAAGTTTTATTAAATCTTAACTATTTTTATTTTAATTTAAAGATTTAGTAGTATTTTAATTTAAATATTAATTTTATTAATTTAGAATTAACTATTTCAGTGTTATTAAATCCTAACTATTTGTATTTTAATTTAAAGATTTAGTAGTATTTTAATTTAAATATTAATTTTATTAATTTAAAATTAACTATTTAAGTGTTATTAAATTCTAACTATTTTTATTTTAATTTAAAGATTTAGTAGTACATATAATTTACAACTATCCTTATATATTTGTATTTTAAATGTAAATATATTGATGTAATGTTTACGTTCAAATGATGCTAAATTATGTTCGAACATAACATACACGTTCGAACGGTAATCCTAACCCGTTTGAACGTATTCATTCCAAATTTCAGTCGTCTTCAACAATCGAAAACACCATTAATCGCAAAACTCACAGCAATACAAACAACAATATTAAGAGCATACAAATTTTTAACATTAAAAAATATTATATTCAAACCATGCATGAGAATATAAAAGGTATACCTAAATTTTTGGAGATGAAAAGGCAAGGAGTAGATTATATATTGTGCGAAAGAGCTCCCCAACAAGTAGTAATCCGAGAATAATTGAGTGAGATAAAAACTTTTTTGAGTTTGGGGGCTAGTTTGAGGAAGAATGGCTCTGGTTTGCGAAGGGGGTGATCTGTTTCGTAAGACACTGAGAGTGGTGCGCTGGAGGAGAGCGAGATTGTGAGGTTCTGTCGTGTTTTTGTAGAAGATTTCCTGTTCGAACGGTTATTTACTAACCGTTCAAACGTGAAAATATTTAGCGGAAAAAAATTTTCTCCTAACATTTCGCCTTCGAACATATAAATAGTATGTTCGAATGTTACTGAATTATTCCCGCTCGAAAATTAACCGTTATAACTTTTATTTTTAACTGTTTGAACGGTCTGGTAAATGTTTATTAATATTTTTTTTACTATATCTTCGAATAAAAGAACAACATTAATATATATAGACATATTAGATGATACTATAGTTTAGTAACATAATAATATCATATTATAATATATAATCGATAGTGTCATATATCTAATTAGACTATAACACAAATATATTATGTTAATATACTAGACTATATATATATAGTATCATATAATGTCATCTACAGTACTAGCATATATAGTGTCATCTAATTAGACTATAACATATATAGTATCATATGTTAATATATTAGATTATATATATAACATATATATAGTGTCATATATAGTGTCATCTAATTAGACTATAACTAAAATATAATATATTTAAATATTAGTATAAAATTTAAATGTATTGACGTATACCGTTCGAACGGTATTGCATAAATAAATTCTCGCGAACCGTCATTTTCACGGACGTTCGAACTATATCCAAAACGTCGTTTTCTCCAAGTGAACCGTCCATCTCTGTCGTTTAAAGCTACCATCGCCACCGCGAACAGTACCCAGTCGAAGCCTCTTCCTCTGAGCACCGGTATGCTATTTTTCTAACTATTTTACCGTTTAAATTTAGGTTTTTGAGGGATTATTTGTTTAAATTAGGATAAAACAATTTATGCATCAATACTCAACGTAGATTTGATTAAATCCATTGTATGAAGGTTTATAAGTTTCTTTCAATTTGTTTGTTGAAAAATTGATGGAATCTAAGGATTCCATGGATTTCAATGGCTGAGTCGACTCAGCGAAGGTGCTGAGTTATTTTCGCATACCGTTTGAATGTTGTTTTATACGTTTGAACGGTATACAAGCCAAACAGGTTTGCATACCGTTCGATCACTATTTTAAGCATTCGAACGGAATAATTAATTTTAGTAAAATTAGTAATGCTCGATTTTTTTATTTCATATTGTAATTCTATTAAATCTTTACGAGAATAAATATTATATTATAATTAAATTAATATAGAAATTTATCTTGTTAAATATTTAATTTCTATTAATATTAATCTAATTAATATTAAATAATGTGATATTATTTTTATAAACTTTTGTTGTTCACAATGTCTCACTTTATTAAATTACTATTCTTATGTAATTTAGTGATTAGTTATTTATTATATTTTTAAATCAATGTATTGACAAACTGTTTAATTGTAAATTTCAGGTTGATTAAAATGTCTTCTTCTAGGGCGGGACGTAAGCGACGCAATCCAGTTGAGACTAAAATCAGTCCACGCAAGGAGAGGACTGTTTCAGTAGACAAATGAAGCTTTTTGACTTCCAGAGTCTTGTCTGGGAGGGTCATTCCCTGCCATCAGTCTTCAGCAATCGTGGTTGGGGACCTATCTTAGAGGAGCGGGAGGAATCATGGGAGACCGTCTCCTATATTGACATTGTTTCTGAGTTCTATAGAGAGCTTGGTGGTACTAGCCCAGATGACGGAGGGTCATATAGGATCTCTATCTGAGGAGTTTCAGTTGTATTTTCACTGGACGGACTCGCTGAGCATCTCGGTATTCGTAGGCTGCCAGATGCATATCCGAACGTGGTGCCTAGAAAGTCTGATCCTTCAGCTGAGGCGGAGACAGCTGAGGAGGAGGCACCAGTTTATATAGATGAGGTCGATACCCTTGCTGATCATGAGGTGAGGGATTTGGTTGTTGGTCCAGATGCTCCCCCGTATGACGGGACGAAGAGCATCACGCAGGCAAATCTATCTTCTTTCTTCAAGATCCTGAATTTGATAATCGCCAATAATATTGACCCTCGGCAGCACAAGACAGAGGTTGGCATTGACCGGGTGAAATTTATGATACAGATCGCTCGTGGTATTTCTAACGACCTGGTGGGGTATATATTCGATAGGATTCGATCAGAGTCTCGGTACATTTCGACGGATATACTGCCATTCGGGATGCTGATCACCCGATTTTTGCTATTTGCCGGTGTTGTGCCTGATGTTGCGAGCGTAAACGGGAGCCGATGGGACCGATCAACAGCACCACCCTCTCATGCAGCACGGGACACTCGAGATTGCGTCTTCGTGGACATGTTCCAGACCCGGTTGATTCTCAGAGAGATGCACAGCTGGGAGATCATGGAGTATCGGCCGCTGGGACATCCAGACAGACCGAGGTATTAGTACACAGTGCTACTCGTGAGGACATGGCCGAGGTCGTGCGTGCAGCGATCAGCGGACAGACATCAGCGTTGATCGATGCAGTGCATATGGAGGTCCGTTCTGCTGTGTTTGAGTTTCGTACAGAGATTACTAGTACCATCTCTGAGTTACGTACGAAGCTTGATGCCATGTCTGCGACTTAGGTCACCATCAGTACTCAACTGACACAGATAGAGGAATGCTTGGCTGCAGTCGAGTAAGTGTGCAAAGATTTGGGGAATTAGTACTTTCTATCTTTTATTTATTTATTTATTTTGTTTTTAGAATGAACAATATTTAGTGTTTTGTAAATTCAGTATTTAATTATGAATTAGTATTAGTTTATATTTTCTAAACTAATTATTGGTTGATATTATGCCTATAATTAAATTGATAATTTTTTTATAATTACTAGTTAATATAAATATAATTCTCTAAAAAAAATATATTATCACTGTTTGAACCATGAAAATAACGTTCGAACAGTAATTCTGTCATCATTTGAACGGTGAATATTGTACGTTCGAACGGTATATCAATTTCCCGCTACATTAATGTTACTTAACACGCCAAATTGCACGTTCAAATAGTGCCAATTTATCATTCGAACGGTAAAATTGTACGTTCGTACGTAATGCACTTTCCCGCTATAATAATTATACTTAACGCGTCAAAATGTACGTTCGAACAGTTAAAACTGTGCGGTCGAACGATGGAACAATTTCTCGCTATCATAATATTACTTAACGCGCCAAAATATACGTTCGAACAGTTAAATTTAACCGTCTGAACGTTAAAACATTACATTCGAACGGTTTCATTATTAGGGACAAAATATTTCGTCTCTAATAATCCCATTCGAACACGTTCGAATGGTATCGTTCTTCCGTCATTTTTTTGGGATAAAATTTGAAATTCGTCCTTAAATCTCACTTTTTGAGACGATTTTCATTTTATTCTAAAAGAAAATAGTCCTAAAAGGTCTTTTTTGTTGTAGTACGTGCATTATAAGTTGATCTAGAGACTAGTCTCTATTTTGTGGTACACGTGACTGGGTTTAAAAGAAGATTAAAGAGGCTGCACATCATGATTAATTAATAATATAATGGAAAATTCTATGTATTACACTACTATTCAACTTTAATCCGATTATGATGAGGTGTCACTGTCCATCAATCTTTATATTTATTCTTTAAAAAAAAAAACATCACTCAATAATGATAAATGTGTGATCACGTCACGTCTTACATAGTGAGATAAGAGTAAGATGTATAGTATTACTCATTGCATATAGCCTGTGTACGTACGTAGATTACAAAAACTATACTATGACATGTACGTCCCATGCATACACAAGAGTATACTCCAAGTCTAAGGACACTGCTAAATTGGCAGTACATGCATAATATATATTTAACATGCAAGATACACAATCCCGACACAAATTCAACATAAAAGCAAGAGTTATCACTAAGCGTTAATTATAAGATCATTTGAGTCAAAATGGATTGACTCAATCAAACCCTGTTAATAAATGGATTAATTACTAAAGCCCATAAACTATGATGACCTGTACAACTCAAAATTAAATCATATATATATATATATATAATATTTGACCATGATTTTGATCTCAAACCTTAAAAACCCCCTTATATATTATTATCATGTATTTGTTTGTTTCGACTAGCATATATAAGGTATGCATTAATTATGTTAATCACATCGAATAAATTACTTGAATCAACTCATGAACCCGTTTATATATGTCAAATCATTCGAAAAATCATGTTCAAGTCATATTAAGCCAATCTAACGCAGATAATTTATTAAATAAATTATGTGGCTCTATTCATTTAACATGAGGTCATGTTTGGGTTGAGATAATCTATTCCGTTTTAGTTTATATTTGTTTCCCTTTTTACATGATTTCAATATGGATTAAAGGCTAGTTTTGGGCTGATAATTAGAGCTAGTATCTGAGAATTGCTATTAGTGGTCCTAAAACATGATTATCTATGTTCGTAATCCATATGATGTAACAATTTAATTGGGTTTTCTATTGGCTCGATTGAAGATAAATTGCTTATATAGGGTCTCTACTCTATACTAATTGTTGAAGTTGCAATTTTAGGACCCTAAGATAACTTGCTTACACTGCTGATCTGCATGGTTACTTGATTTGGCAAAGCTTAGAAAATCTGCCGGAGAGGTTGCTTTCTAGGCTCACAATCTGCAATTTTTCTCTCCTTATTCAAAAGATTCTGATCATTCTGATTCGAAGAGGAATGCCTCAATTAAATGATCAGCTCTATATTCACCACATCCTAGGCCTTTCCTGGATAACATTTAAGAAGCGGAAAAAGTATGAGTCTTCTCTCTCTATAACTGCCTGAGGGCGCGGAAAGGAAGAGAAGCAACCAGTCCCACCGTAGGCGGTGGGTAGTGAAGTTACTCTTCATGGGAGTGGTACAATGGGGTGGGGATGTGGAAGATCTGGAGAGTGTCTGGAAGAAGCTGAGCCTGAATGAGGAGGAGAATACTGCCATCAATGTACATGTAGGAGGCTCGGGGAAGGTGAAAAGCAGAGGAGAGTGTAGCCTAATTGGGAAAATATGTTCGAATCGTACGAAGGGTAAGGAGGTGGTAAGAGCAACGATGATCAAGATATGGAAGGTTAGTAGACCACCTATGTTTACTGAGATAAGTGAAAACATGTTTATTATTACCTTTGCAAATACGGGGGATAAGAGGAGAGTACTGGATGGATGCCCATGGCTGTTCGATAACCTAATGTTCGTATTGAAACCATTCGATGGTTTGACTCAACCAACTAAAATTAATTTTGATCTGGTATCTCTTTAGGTACATATGCATAACTTACATCTATCTTGCATGACATATGATACTGGAAAGCAGATTGGGAGTTCCCTTGGGAGAGTAGAAGAGGTTGATGCACCCAAGGATGATGTTGGTTGGGGAAGTTATCTAAGGGTAAAGGTGGAGGTAGATCTAAGGAAGGCTGTTGCAAGAGGAAGAACTATAATTGTGGATGAGCAGAAGCTGTGGGTGCCCTTTAGCTATGAGAAGCTTCCCAAGATGTGCTTTAAATGTGGCTGTATAGTTCATGGGGCGGAGGGATGTGTCCTAGCAAAGAATCTAACTGGTGACAGAAAGAACCAGTTTGGTCCTTGGTTAAGAGCGAGTGGGGGGCCTCGGGGAAATTTTAGGGAGAAGAGGGTGTTTGATGAAGAAGAGGAGAGGAAGGAAAACCAACAAGATGTGCAGGGGAAGGAAAATGTAGAGAGTGAGGAAGTGAGGGAGGAAAATGAAGAGGATGAGGAGGTGAGGGTGGTAACTAGTAAAGAGGATGTGGCTAGGGAAGAGAGTGGGAGGGTAATCTTGAATGAGGCTACTTGGGAACTCTATGAGGTTGATGGGAATAGGTCTAAGGGTGAAGGGGAAAAGGGGAGAGAGGAAATGGAGGCTACTGGGATCGATGAGGTGCTGGTATTTGATGGGATGGAAGGTACACTGTGTAGAGAAAGGAGGTGGAAGAGAAAGGCAAGAGGTAAACAGAAAAAAGGGGAAGATGTAGGGGGAAAGGTTGACAAAAAAACAAATGGGAAGGGAGATATTAATGAAAAAAAAGCCAAAAGAGTTAAAAGCAGTGAGGAAGCAGAAGGTTTTGAGCTCTACAATGTTGAGGTGGTGGCTGTGAATCAGCCCCACCAATCCCAATGAGTATCCTATGTTGGAACTGCCGAGGGCTTGGGAACCTTAGGACAGTTCAAGACCTTTGCTCTATGGCAAAGGAGAAGAGGCCCAAAATCATGTTTCTTATTGAAACTATGATTGTCACAAAAAGGGTGGAAGGCATTCGAAGGAAAGTGGGTTTTGAGCAATGTTTTGTAGTAGATCCTGTTGGGAATGGAGGGGGACTATCCTTATTGTGGAAGGATGAGGTGGAAGTGGAGATTGTAAATTACTCTAGATGGCATGTCAATGCATGGGTGATGGATGGAGAGTTGAGAAAGAGGTGGCTATTTACAGGGTTTTATGGCCATCTCGAGACAGCAAAAAGGAAGTCCTCTTGGGAATTGTTGCAGCAGTTGAAACCAGAAGGACAAGTCCCATGGTGTGTTGCGGGTGATTTCAATGAGATAACCTGTCAGATGGAGAAATGGGGAGGTAAGCAAAGGGAGGAAAGTCAGATGATGTTGTTTAGGGAGGCTATAGAGACAAGTCAATTGTATGATCTGGGTTATAGTGGTGACAGATATACATGGAGCAATGGACATTCAGAAGGTACTTTTGTCAATGAGAGATTGGATAGATATCCAACAAATGGTAGGTGGCAGGAGCTGTTTAAGGAAGTGAAGGTTGAGGTGCTGCCTGCTAGATGCTCAAACCATAAACCCATAGTAATGTATTTTTGTTCAAACAGGTTAAGGGGAACTGAAAGAGGATGTTTCGTTTTGAAGCTTGTTGGACTAAAGATGAGGAATGTGAGGAGGTGGTGAGGGGGGAGTGGCAAGGGACAGAGAAGGAAAAACCTCTTTAGAGAGAATTTAGAAGGCTTTGGTAACATGTAGCACTAAGCTGATGGGGTGGGGGAGACAAAAAAAAAAAGAGAGAAGAAGATGAGCTGAAGGAAAAAATTGAGTTACTAAAAGGGCTGTAGGAGGTGGAAGATGGAAGCAAGTGTGAGAAAGTCAAGAGGTTAAAATGTGAAGTGGGCCAGCTGCTAGAGAAAGAAGATGTAAAATGGAAACAGAGAGCTAAAAGGAGTTGGTTTCGAGAGGGAGATAGGAATACCAAGTACTTTCACGCTTGTGCAAGTCAAAGGAGGAGGAAAAGTAGGATCATTCAGATTTCTGATTTATCTGGTAGGATTTTGAAGGATCAGGAAGGTATTGAAGGAGCTTTTAAGAGACACTTTGAAGAAGTCTTATCCTCGAGTGGTCCATCGGTGGAGAAGATTGAAGCTGGAACTCAGTTTATTAATCTAGGGTGAGTAGTGAGATGAATGGACTTTTAACAAGAGAATTCACAAGGGAAGAGGTGAAATTAGTTGTGTTTCAGATGGGGCCTTATAAATCTCCAGGAGTAGATGGATTTAGAGCTTGTTTTTACCAGAAATACCGGCATGTAGTAGGAGAGGATGTGTGGTTGGCTGTATTGGAGTTTTTGAGAGGAGGTAGTGACTTGAGGTTAATTGATCAAACCTTTATAGCTTTAATTCCTAAGGTTAAGGAACCTATCACAGTTAGTGATTTTCGACCTATAAGTCTGTGTAATGTTCTGTGTAAAATTGTGGCCAAGACATTAGCAAATAGGTTGAAGATGATCTTGCCAGAAATCATATCTGATCAACAGAGTGCTTTCATTAGAGGAAGACTGATATCTGATAACACTTTGATAGCTTATGAACTGTTACACTCAATGAGAAATAGGCAAAAAGGCAAGGTGGGAAGCATGGCAATCAAGTTAGACATGTCAAAGGCCTATGATTGAATTGAGTGGATTTATTTGGAAACAATAATGAGAAGAATGGGTTTATGTGATTAGTGAGTGAGGTGGATTATGGCTGTTGTTTCTACTGTCTCATATTCTACTCTAGTGAATGGGAGAGTAGCTAAGTCCTTTGTGCCTTCACGGGGTTTGAGGCAAGGGGATCCATTGTCCCCTTTCCTGTTTGTATTATGTGCTGAGGGACTAAGTAGTATGATTGATGCAGCTGAGGAAAGAAGGGAGTTAAGAGGGGCTACAGTTACTAGAGGAGGAACATCTGTGACCCATTTGATGTTTGCTGATGATTGCATTCTGTTTTCCAAGGCAAGTGTGAGTGACTGGATGAAGATGAAGGGGATTTTGGAAACATATGAGGCAGCTTCTGGTCAATGCTTGAACAACCAGAAAACTTCAATTTTCTTTAGTGGAAATACAAAAAAGGAGGTGAAGAAGCAATTATTGGAAGTGGTGGGAGCTAGATTGTGCAGTGATAGTGAAAGGTATTTGGGTCTGCCTACAATGGTTGGTAGGTCAAAATACAATGCATTTAGAGGGATCAAGGAGAGGATCTAGCAGAGGTTGAGTAGTTGGAAAAATCAATTTTTATAACAAGCTGGGAAAGAGGTACTTCTAAAAGCTGTTATTCAAGCTATTCCTACATACCATATGAGTGTTTTTCAACTTCCTAAGAGGTTGTGCAAGTAGATCTCTGCTATGATGGTAAGGTTTTGGTGGAGCCACACACAAAATGAAAGGACACATTGGAGAAGCTGGGAAAAGATGGGGGTAGCAAAACAAGCAGGTGGCTTGGGATTTAGGGATATGGACAGCTTTAACACAACTATGTTGGCTAAACAGTGTTGGAGAATCTTGACTAACCCTGGGTCTCTCTCAGCTAGAATTCTAAAAGAAAAATATTTTAAGGAAGATGATCTATTGTCCTCAAAACTCGGATGGTGTCCTTCTGTCATGTGGAGAGGATTGTGGAGCTCTTTAAGGCTAGTTAAAGAAGGGGGGATTTGGAGGGTAGGAAATGGGAAACAAATCAGGGTATGGAAAGACAAATGGATACCTTCTTGGGCTTCTTGGCGACCATCACAAGCTCCTGTGCAGTTATTAGATGAAATGGCTAAGGTAGAAGAGTTCATAGATAAGGGACAGTGGAATGAGGAAGTGTTAGAAGCTGTATTGGGAAAAGAAAAGGCTAAGATTGTGAGATCAATTCCCATCAGTAGGAAGGGTGGTAGTGATAAACAGATTTGGAGTTTCACAAATAATGGGATTTTCTCAGTTCGAAATGCCTATCATTTGGATATGGAACTGAAGAGAAGGTGTAAAGGTGAATCTTCTAGCAGGGAAAATGGTGGAGTGGGATGGAAGGCTATATGGAAGATGGATGTACCTGTAGTGGTGAAAAACTTCATGTGGAAAGCTGTAGATGATTGCCTCCCTACTAAACAAAATCTAGCCAAGAGGAAAATGGTTGAGGATGCCTTATGCCCTATCTGTGTCAGAGAAGTTGAAACAGTGGGTCATGCTATATGGAGTTGTGGTGCTACAAGTGATGTGTGGGCTAAGGGGAAGAGTCCTGTTCAGAAGTGGTGTTGTAATGAGGAGGAATTTTGTGTAACATGGAGCAGAATGGTGCAACAGTTAAATCAAAGGGATATTGAACTGGTTGATGTCACAATGAGGCATATATGGTTACAAAGGAACAAGGTGGTCTTTGAAACAATTCACAGGACCAAAAAGAGTTATAAGCATGGTCATTGAAGACATTGAAGTTTACAGGGAAGCTCAGGAAATCAGTTGTGGACAGAGAAGGTCAAGTGGAGTAATGTGAAATAGAGAGATGAGATAGAAAAAACCTGGTGTTGATGAAGTTAAAGTGAACTGGGATGCGGCTTTCAACCAGAAAACCATGAAGATGGGAGCTGGCATAGTGATAAGGGATAAGGAAGGTGAGGTACTTGTTTCTCTCAGGATGCCAAAAGGAAATGTCTGTAGTCCAATAGTTGCAGAGGTTCATGCTTTGTGGCGAGCTGTTGAGTTGTGTATTGAGCTTAGATTTACAAATGTAGCCTTTGAAGGTGATGCTTTGACTGTAATAAATGCTATAAATAGATCATAAGAGAGTTGAGTCTGGTATGGACAAATGATAGAAGATCTGAAGCAGTTTTTTACATATACAAACAGATGGAAGTTACAACACGTATATAAGGAAGGCAATCAAGTGGAACATAGTTTAGCTAAAAAAACAATTGATTTAGGAGAAGAAATAGTGTGGATAGAGGATTATCCGGATGATGTGTTTCTGTTCTACAGTTTGATAGAAGTGTAATACTTGATTATAGTTGAATGAAATGAAAATATATGAGGTTTTATTCAAAAAAAATAAAAAATAAAAACGAAAAAAGTAACCTGCAATTGGCAACACACCAAGAACTAGCAGTACTAGTGAAATATAAAATTCCCTCTTTTTTACTTTTATATCTAAAAAAATTAGGGCACGTGTAAGTTTTCTTTTTCTTTTTTTATCGAGTAGTTCAGTTTTAGTGGGCATTTGCTTATAAATATATATAAAAATAAATTTAGACTGTATAAATGGATAATTTTAGATAATCGTGAAAAAGAGTATTATGGGTTTGAACAAGCAGACATCTAAAGTTGTCGATCAAACAACAAAGCACACAACAAATCACGAAATTGTCAAATAAGTCCTGCTAGTGCCACCTAGAGTGGCCCCGAAAATTTTCACTGACTTTTTATTTTTTTTATTTTTTTCAATCATTTTTTAAACCCCTTTAAACATTTAAAAAAAATCACAAACTTATTTAAAAACACTTCCTTAACAATTAAGTAAAAAAAAATCTGTAGCTTTTGTCGAGATGCATCCTCGGTGAATGCATCATTTCCCTTTTCAAATACATCGAAAGGTAAACTTAAAATGTATAAAGCAAATAAAGTATCATAAAGATAGCATTAATACCAATGCAGTCAGCAAATGTGGTTCATGTCATGAGAAGAAGTCTATCACAAAGATTTTCATGAGGAACAAAATAAGAAAATGGCTTCAAAGTGAAACTGGTTGTCGATATTTTACAATACAAGCTACCTCGAGGCAACGAGGGGATTGAAGTGGTTGGAACTTCAGCTATTATTCATTGCAATACCACTAAAAGTCGTGTGTCGGGTCTCCTCCCCAATTACAAATAATGCTTTCTGTGTTACTCAGCATATTTGGTAGAAGAAGGAAAGGAGAATATAATATTCAACATTTTAAATTATGAAATTAAGCATTTACTTGATTCAGTCTAATTGAGTCAGCTTGGGTGAGAAAAACCCGGCCTCCTGACCATATTTCAGGCTAGATTGTCTGTTTTAATATTGCCTTTAAAATATCAAGTCTATTGTGCAACTTATTTGTCATTGTATGGTTGAAAACCTGCATTTAAGTGTTTAGGTTCACTCCATGGAGTATTTTTCGTAGCCATATCAAACACAAGTTTCCAAGATTCATTTTGATAGCTTTTTAGTATGGACATATGTGACACCCCGCTTCTCAATAAAGACATTTTAGAATTTTTGAGGAGCCAGTGTGCTACTAAACTTGACTAAAAACTTTTCTTTTAATGACGCACCAGATGCGAAAGATTCCATAAATAAAACAACTTTATTAAATACTTAAAATCTAAAATAAAGTCTACAGAAACACTTATTTAAAAAAAAATACTAAATTCTTATGTGCTTATCAGAATAATTTATTTAAACCTTAAACCATTAAAAAAATTAATCATAAGATAATCTGTCTAGACCTCTGCCTCGCCTCCCGAGGTCAAGTCCTGTCCTGCAGTCTCATCCTTATAAATATCATCACTTGGGGTGGTTTAAAAACATAAAAATATATCAAAATGAGTCGAATACTCAATAAGAAACATTATACAATAAACATAATAAACATAAGGTTTCTTAAAAAAACGTGCATACTCATAAATACATGCGTAATTAACATGAACATTAACATGAAATTATCTTTCACTTATCATAGGCCGTTACCCACTGTTGACCCATGTGAGTTAGGGTTAGCGAATATAAATAGATTCTGATTTTACCCGTGAGCACGAGTTGTGGAATCCATACATAAGGAAGACATATTGGGTGCACTACCAGCATGTATGACCTAGCAATGCAATATGCCCATAACATAGGTATTGTTTTCATGTCATAACATGGGCCGTTACATATTTTATCATAATCATACTTGCATACTTGTCATATCATATATTTCAAAAGAAATCGCATGCATACTTGTCATATCATAACATAGATTTTACATGAAATCGCATTTTTCATAATTTCCATGATATATGTTTCCTCATAAAATCATGATTTTTCATAAATATTTTGATACATAAATCTTCATATGAAATCATACATGGCTTTTTATAAATTATTTTCATGCATAAGTTCTTTCATAAAATCATGAATTTTTATAAATAACTTAATGCATAATTTTTCATGTAAAATCATGGATTTTCATAATTTTATCATATCTTTGGTACGTAAAAAGGGGCTTTAAATGGAGGACATACATGTATAATATTTTTATAAAAAACAAGCAGTTTACCATACATACGTGTAAGGGTATGATCATGCCACTTACCTCGTGACGCTTTCTGATATCTCCATCATAAAATCGATCACCTATAAAATATGCAAGTAGTTTTTTCATAAATCTCTAATTAAACACGACTTTATAATTATAACCTAGGATACTAAAATAACGTATATTCCCCAAAACCTAAAATCTTAATAACACTAAAATCATCACTCTCCCTTTATTCACACGATTAAACCCTAAAAATAATTCCACATCCAAGAGCCTATTTTCTCTTGATTTTAAGATAAAATATCAACACCTTTCAAAATTCGTGCGAACCTATGACCTTGTCCCTAAAGTTTTCACTTGAATTACCTGCAACCTATTACACATGCATGCCTACGTTAAGTTTAGGCTAAGACTGTGACCCAAAGACATAAAACTATATTGAAGAGAGAGAGAAAGAGTCTAATGTGAGGGAGAAGCTTATGCTGTGCGATGGAGGATGAATGGTAATCAAAGGTGGGTGATGGCGGTTCACGTGCAGTAGCGTGGGTTTTCATGGTGGATGCGGCAACGTGCTACAGTTGCTGGGGTGGTGGCGTGAAGGAGCTGTTGCAAGGCGTGGGTCGTGGCTCTTCGTTTGGCCTGCTATGGAGGTGTTGTGGTGGTGCTAGAAGATCCGTCATGGGGAAGGAATCGTGGTAGTTGTTGGTGGCTCCACTGCGGGTTCAAGGCTGGCTACAGTGCATGATGGGTGGTTTTCGTGTGGGGTTGATGCGTGGAGGAGCCATGCTCTGTTTTAAGGGGCTAAAAGCATGGGTTTGCCATATGGGGTTGTCCATGGTTTACGGTGGGTTAGGACAGATCTAGGTGGTTCTTCATGGTGTTGTGGCTGGGGGAGGAGACGTGAGCTAGGGGTGTTGCATGGTGAACGTTAGTACGGACAGGTGGTGCACCGGGGTAGCAGTGCTACAAGACTAAACATGGGGTTGTGGTCGTGGGTTAAGGGGAGTTCGTGAGAGTGCAGCTTCGTGGGAGGTTGCGGCGAGGACAACTCAGCAGTGGGGTTATTTTCGGTGGTGGTGGTTGGCGACCCACGACGTGGAGGTGATGACTGAGTGATGGTTCATGGTCGTTTGCTCATGGGCTGGGCAGTGCTTGTGCAAGGGCGACGTAAAGGAGTTGGGTAACGTGAGGGCTGCTCCGTTGGTTGCTGGTGGCTTTCGTTGGTCGTGTAACAGGTTATGTAGGTAACAAGAAAATCAAAGCGGGGAAGGAAGAACATAGCGACCACTTGAGAAAGGTTAGGTACCGCGGCTTGAATTATTCTCACGAAGGCGCAGTAGGTATATATAAACTATTGGTTTAAGGAGTTTTAACGTGAAGAGGGCTCAAGTAAAGTTGTAATCTTAGTGAACTTTGACGATGAAGACGTGCATGGTTTGGAGTTCATAGAGGGAATCAGTTAGGGTTTTATTATGAAGAGGAATCTAGGATGCTAATAGTGCTTGGAGTCTAACACTCATGGACTGGGAATTTAAAAAAAATAATGTAGGCTTAACTCTATGTTCAAATAAATATAACTTATCCGATAAACTTTTTTATAGACTTTAACTAATTTATTGAACATAATAAAATTATCCATAATCTATCCATAAAAATATAGAATCGGGTCGTTACAACATACTTCGGTATCCAAACCTTGGTTATATATGATTATATCTAACATGGGAGTGTGATGGCAATAGAACTTCTACTCATATGCCCCCAAGATCAATGATATCTTTTTACTATCAATGTTTAGCCCTTCAGAGCCTCCATATTCTATTGGAACAATCCTCATCAAGAAATCTCCCGTGTCTGCAAGCCATTAACTCCTCCTGCCACTTTTGATACCAAAGAAAGATCAGGACAGCTGAGAGATGATCGAAGACTCAAGGACTTTGATATAATATATATATATATATATATATATATATATATATAGTTATTGTTAGAACAACTGAAAAACCTCATGAATTCAACATGTTATCTACAACTTTAGACAAAATTCTAATATAAAATTATAGAAAGACCATGGGAGATGGCACTTTTCATACTAACTGTGAAAACCTAGAAATAAAATACCATGAATAAAGTATTGCAGAAGTTGTTTTAATATTGCTTAATGGAATAAAAATATGTCAGCAACTGCAAATTAGCTTGGTGGAAATGGAAACAGATTCTCAATTAATGATCAATTGTGGCATAATCAGAGAAAGACACATTGGTCAATGAAGAACATTTGGGAACAAATTCAGATACTATCAACACAAGTGTCTGTTTCAATCACGCGTGTAAAGAGAAATTATTCAAGTGGCTAATTGGCAAGCCACAAAGGTTAGGTAAAATTGGTTTTTGGGAAAAAGATGGAGCAAGAAACAATATAGATCTTTTGAGTGTACAGAATATTCCAGAGTAATGGAATGTACAAATTAGCCACTCACAGAAATGTTCTAGCTAGAGTGAAATTTGGCAATTGGTGATGACTAGTTTATATCTACTATGCAATATCTGTCTTAAAATTATGCATAGGGACTACTAACTCATCAACATAAAACCTAGGTTACAATATCAAATGGTGTTTATTTGGATTATAGGAACGTAAAAGGTTTGAAACCGAATTTTTCAAGGCCACCGAAAAGATTGTGATTTTAATGAATATGTAAACTTTCCAAGTGATTTAATAAGATTATGTTGTGATCGGTTGCTATTCCTCCTTAAAGGTCAACTAAAAAGGCTCAATTTGAATAAATCAAAAAACCCAGCAGCAAATCAATATTTGTTAAAGCTATATTGATCATATTGCACTTCAATGCATCTATCTTTGGTATACAACTAATTATGATATTTCATTGTTCCTAAAAAAAATAGCATGCCATAGTTCAACTTCACGAATAATCTTTCCTACTGTGAGTTCTCATTTCCTTTAAACAATTAAACAATATGCAATGAATAAACCCTTCAATTCCACAACTTTGTGAAGTTTGTCTACATGCGCAAACGGTATAAGCCAAACACAAACTGTGCTAGCACATACCATATTAACTGCAAAATGTTGTCCACATGTCGACATAACACCTTAAAGAATGAGGAAGCGCCGTCTTCCAGGTGTCAAGATCAGACAACTCACTAGTGAGAGCAATGGAGGTATCGTCCTTCCGATTTTCCAGATTCATAACGTAAAGCTTATCAGCCAAAACTAGTCGCATCGCCTTAAAAACTCTTCCATGACTAACTTCCCATCTCTTTGCAAATTCTCAGCCACCACACAACTATCCTCAACATTAACCATAACTCTTCTGTCTTTCCTCACACACTTGCTCAACTACCACCCATGTATTCGGATCTTGAATACTTGGTATCCAAACCTTTGTTATAGATGATTATATATAACATGGGAGCGTGACGGCAGCAAAACTCCTACTCATATGCCCCCAGGAATGATGTTATCTTCTTACTTTCAATGTTCAGCCCTTTAAAGCCTCCATCTTCTATTGGAAAAATCCTCATCGAGATATCTCTCGTGTCTACAAGCCATTAACTCCCCCTGCCACTTTTGATACCAAAGAAAGATTGAGACAACTGAGAGATGAGCCAAGACTCAAGGACCTTGATATATATTGTTAGAAAGACTGAAAAACCTCATGAATTCAATATGTTATCTACAAGTTCAGACAAAAATGCTAATATAAAGTCATAGAAAGACCCCGGGAGATGGCACTGTTCATACTAAATGTGAAAATCTGGAAATAATATATCATGAATAAAATATTATAGAAGTTGTTGTAATATTGCTTAATGGACTAAAAATGTGTCAGCAGCTACAAATTAGCTTGGTGGAAGTGGAAACAAATTCTCAATTAATGATCAATTAGTGGCATAGTCAAAGAAACGCACATTGGGTAAGGACATTTGGGAGCATATTTAGATACTATCAACACAGGTGCCTGTTTCAATCACGCGTGTATAGAGAAATCATTCAAGTGGCTGATTGGCATGACATAGAGGTTATGTAAAAGTGATTTTTGGAAAAAAAAAAAAAAAGTGTAGAAAGGAACAATATAGATCTTTGAGTGTACAGAATATTCCACAGTAATGGAATGTACAAACTAGCCACCCACAGAAATGTTCTAGCTAGAGTGAAATTTGGCAGTTGGTGATGATTAGTTTATATCCACTGCGCAATATTTGTCTTAAAATTATGCCTAGGGACTACTAACTCATCAAAATAAAACCTCGTTTATTTGAATTGTAGGAACGTAAAAAGTTTGAAACCGACTTTTCCAAGGCCACCAAGAAGATAGTGATTTTAATAGATATCTAAACCTTCCAAATGATTCAATAAGATTATGTTGCGCTCGATTGATATGCCTCCTTCAAAGTCAAGTAAAAAGCTCAATTTGAATAAATCCCAAATCCCCAACAGTAGTTCAATAGTTGTTAAATTCATATTGATCATATTGCACTCCAATGCATCTATATGGATCACATGTTTGGTATACAACTAATCCTTATATTTTATAGTTCCCGAAAAGAATGGCATTTCATAGTTCAACTTCATGAATAATTTTTCCTACTATGAGTTCCCATTTCCTACAAACAGCTAACCAATTTGCCATGAAAAAACCCTTCAATTCCACAACTTTTCTAAGTTTGTCTACATACACAAATCCATAAGCCAAACATAAACACAAATGCCATAAGCCCAAACACAAATAGCGCCAGCACATACCATATTAGCTATGAAATGTTGTCCACATATCTACATAGCACCTCAAAGAACGAGGAAGCATCGTCGTCCAACCGTCAAGATCTGGCAACTCATCAGTGAAAGCAATGAAGCTATCGTCCTTCCAATTCTCGAGATTCATAACATATAGCTTGTCGCCAAAAACCAGTCTCATTGACTTCAATGACACTTTCATGATTACCTTTCCATCTCTCCGCGAATTCTCAGCCTCCACGCAACTACCCTTAACATTAACCATAACTCTCCTGCCTTTCCTCAAACACTTGCTCAGTTGCCACCATATATTCGGATCTTGAATAATTGGTATTCAAACCTTTGTTATATATGATTATATCTAACATGGGAGGGTGACGACAACAAAACTTCTACTCATATGCCCCTAAGAAAGACATTATCTTCTTACTATCAATGCTCAACCCTTCAGAGCCTCCCTATTCTATTAGAAAAATCCTCATCCAAGCATCTCCTTTGTCTACAAGCAATTAACTCCCCCTGCCACTTTTGATACCAAAGAAAGATCGGATAACTGAGAGATGATCTAAGACTCAATGACCTTAATATATATTGTTAGAAAAATTGAAAAAAAAAATCATGAATTCAACATGTTATCTACAACTTTAGATGCAATGCTAATATAGAGTCATAGAAAGACCTCAAGAGATGGCACTTTTCATAGTAAATGTGAAAATTTGGAAATAATATACCATGAAAAAAGTATTGCAGTAGTTGTTGTAATATTGCTTAATGAACTAAAAAGGTGTCAAGAACTGCAAATTAGCTTGATGGAAGTAAAACAAATTCTCAATTAGCGGCATAGTCAAAGAAAGACATCTTGGGCAATGAAAGACATTTGGGAGCAAATTCCAATACTATTAGCACAAGTGCCTATTTTAATCACGTGTGTAGAGAAATTATTCAAGTGGCTAATTGACATGCCACAAAGGTTAGGTAAAAATGGTTTTTGAGAAAAAGGTGGAGCAAGAAACAATACAGATCTTTCGAGTGCATAGAATATTCCAGAGTAATGGAATGTACAAATTAGTCATCCTACATAAATGTTCTAGCTAGAGTGAAATTTGGCAATTGGTGATTATTAGTTTATATCCACTGCGTAATATCTGTCTTAAAATTATGCCTAGGACTACTAACGCATCAACATAAAACCTTGGTTACCATATCAAATGTTGTTTATTTGGATTAAAAGAATGCTAAGCATCAGCAACTATTCATTCTCACACCCTATCTATAGTTTTTTTTTTTTTTTTATATGGTGTGGGGGTGTTTTTCATAAGGTTTAGGATGTGGGGTAGTGAATAGTGGCTAATGAGAAGAATTTTTCTTTGGATTATTGGAGCGTAAAAAGTTTGAAACCGAATTTTCCTAGGCCACCGAAAAGATAGTGATATATAAACCTTCCAAAGGATTCCATATTATTTTCTTTTGCTCAGTTGTTATGCCTCCTTCAAGGTCAAGTAAAAAGGCTCAATTTGAATAAATCCCAAATCCTAGCAGCAGTTCAATATTTCTTTAAGCCATATTGATCATATTGCACTCAAACACATCTATCTGGATCACATGTTTAATATACAACTAATCCTTATATTTCATAATTCTCCAAAAAAATGGCATTCCATAGTTCAACTTCATGAATAATCTTTCCTGCTATGAGTTTTCATTTCCTACAAATGGCTAAACAATATGCCATCTATAAACCATTCAATTCCACAACTTTGTGAAGTTTGTCTACATACACAAATGACATAACTCAAACATAAACAGCGCCAGCACATACTATATTAACTGCAAAATTGTGTCCACATATCGACATAGCACCTCAAAGAACGAGGAAGCATCATCTTCTAGGCGTCAAGATCCAACAACTCACAGGTGAGAGCAATGGAGCTATTGTCCTTCTTATTCTCGAGACTCATAACGTAAAGTTTGTTGCTGAAAACCAATCGCATCGTCTTCAAAGACTCTTCCATGACTACCTTCCCATCTCTCTGCGAATCCTCAGCCTCCGAACAACTACCCCCAACATTAACCATAACTCTCTCGCCTTTCCTCAAACATTTGATCAACTGCCACCAAGTATTTGGATCCTAAATACTCGGTATCCAAACTTTGGTTATATATAATTATATCTAACATGGGAGGGTGAAGGCAACAGAACTTCTGCTCATATGCCCCAAGAACGATGTTATCTTCTTACTATCAATGTTCAGCTTTTCAAAGCCTCCGTGTTTTATTGGAACAATCCTCTTCAAGACACCTCTCGTGTCTACAAGTTATTAACTCCCCTGCCACTTTTGATACCAAAGAAAGACCGGGACAGGTGAGAGATGATCCAAGACTCAAGGACCTTGATATATATTGTTAGAACAATTGAAAAATCTTATGAATTCAACATGTTATCTACAAGTTCAGACGAAATGCTAATATATAGTCATAGAAAGACCTCATGAGATGGCACTTTTCATGCTAAATGTGAAAACCTAGAAATAATATACCATGAAGTTGTTGTAATATTGCAGAAGTTGTTGCAATATTGCTTAATGGACTAAAAAGGTGTCAGTAGTTGCAAATTAGCTTTGTGGAAGTGGAAATAGGTTCCCAATTAATAATCAATTCATTGCATAATCAAAGAGCAATTCTACTACATACAGGCACAAGTTGTGTCTCTATGTGCACGTCATTGACGTGGCGTTTTGGCACGTCATTGACTTGGCGTTTACTTATATTATTAAAAAAAAAAAGAGGAGAAGAAAGAAACCACCGAGGAGGAAGAAAATGCAGACGACAGAATTCTTCATTCATACATACCTTCGTTCTTACACAAAGCTTCATTTCCTTCGTTCATTTCGTGCTCTCCGATTTCATGCAACCTTTCTCCCAGACTTCTCTTCCTCTCTCTGATTTGGGAAATATCTTCTCAGTTTTTTTCCTCTCTCTATCTCTCATATTGGTGTTTGGACAGAGTGACTGAGCTCAGCCGCTACCCATTCCTTGGCGTCGAACCAAGTAAGAGTATTTTGCAAGTTACAAGCTTTTTCTTTTCTTTTTATTTTATTTTTCAACATCAGACTATGGGACTTGTGAGGGGAAGGGATAGGAATTAGCTTACTTTTCATTTCCTTTACGATGTATGTATAGTTTTCATCTCCACCGACAAGAAGGTAAGGAGAATGGTGAAGAAACAAAAATGGACTTACTTTGTAGCGTTGATATTGGTCCACCGACACTAATCCAATCCCATTCTTAGCAACAATCCATGTTTTCCATTTCTCACAAAATTTAGTTTTATAAAAAATAATATATATTTATATATAAAAATAGAAGAAATTCAAGATAAAATACAACAATTTTCTTATATTAACCTAAGATAATAGTCATGACTTAAAAATTTGATATAATTTTTTTTTTGGAATGAAAATCTGACACAATAGATCGTTAAGCATACCATATACCACTAGGGAAATGAAAAGCATGGGACTGCATCTCCAGATGTGTCTAAAGTTATAGAATCTATGCTTGGGAAGTCAATGCATATCTGCTAAATTTCAGTATGTTTCTTACTAAGTTTTTAAATGGAGTAGTGCTACTTTTATTTTTGTAATGTTTAATTTCTGAAACTCTTGAAGCATGATTTTTGTATTGCTTTCTCAGGGAGTGGAAGTGATATATAGAACGAAAGAGCTAGAAGAGCAACATAATTTATTGGAATTTTGAATCATATCCCTGCCAAACGAGATATGCTTGTCCTCCCACCTAGTATCAATGGATTTAGGCATGGTTTGGATAGAGAGATACTTCTATCTCATCTCATATCAATATTCAAATTAAATATTATAAATACAAACACTTTTCAATTTCAAATCTTCAAATTTTTCATCTAATCATTACTTAATTATTACAACTTTTTCAAACTTCCAAACAAAACACAAAAAACAACTCAACTTTTTCAAATCTCAAAATAAAAATAATATTAAGAAATTATATTCTAATAATATTTTAATTTTATAATATTTTTATTCAACTTTTTTTCTCTTATTTTTCAAAATCCCATAAAATATTTTAACTGAAACTATTTCTAACACATCTCATCTTAATTCAAATATCTCATTACTATTTACAAACTATCTCAACTTACTGTCAAAGCCAAACATTATTTATATTGGATACATAGGAGTGTTACTTCTCACTTGATCTGATTTTAAGTTACGACAATTGGTCAAATTAGTAGCACCTCAAATGAAAGAGGAATGAGAGGAAGAAGAAACGGGAACATGCATCAAAACGAAGGAGAAGGAAATTGAAGAGTAGAGTGATATAGCTTTTTCTCTCTCAGTACTGAAGGCGGGGAGCAATTCTCTCGGTCGATTTTTTCTTTTCTGCTACACACTATTTCAACACCAGTTACTTAACATTGCATGAGCATTCTCATTGGATAAGTCCAATGCATTTTTAAATTTTAACTAATATCACATGAATTTATATTTGTCTATTTCATTTAAATTCAATCCTCACATTAGATTATCTATTTACTCTCTATTTAATAATAACATATCATTATTTTAATAATTAATTATTTTATTTTATTTTTATCACATTTTATAGTTCTACCAATTAAATGTTAATAATAATTATACTCTAATTAAATTAATATTAAAAAAAGTATTATTAAATGTTAATAATAATTATATTCTAAATGTTAAATGTTAATTATATTCTAATTAATTTAATTTGTTTGCTTGGAGTGAGAAACTAATATTTTAATGTTTGATGAAGCAATTGTAGTTAACTATATTTGGTGAAGCACTGTAGCTGAAATCTAAATTGTTTTAGAGATAGCCAATCTAATGTGGTGTCTTTTTTACACAAATTATCTAAATTTTAGCTATTCTTCAACTTTGACCAAGTCAATGAGGATGCTCTAAACACGGTAGATGTCGTGCGCGAAGCTACACCGTTGTGCCTGTGTTTAGAGTTAAGACGCATTGGGCAATAAAAGACATCTGAGAGTAGATTCAAATACTATTCACTACAAGTGCCTGTCTCAATCACGCGTGTATAGAGAAATCATTCAAGTGGCTGATTGGCATGCCACAAAGGTTAGGTAAAAGTGATTAGAAAAAAGTGCAGCAAGAAACAATATAGATCTTTCGAATGTACAAGATATTCCAGAATAATGGAATGCACAAATTAGCCATCCCACATAAATATTCTAGCTAGAGTGAAATTTGGCAATTTGTAATGATTAGTTTATATCCACTGCGCAATATCTGTCTTAAAGTTATGCCTAAGGACTACTAACTCTTCAACATAAAACCTTGGCTACCATATCAAATGGCGTTTATTTGAATTATAAGAACATAAAAAGTTTGAAATCGACTTTTCCAAGACCACTGAAAACATAGTGATTTTAATGGATATTTAAACCTTCCAAATGATTCAATAAGATCCTGTGGTGCTTAGATGTTATGCCTCCTTTAAGGTCAAGTAAAAACGCTCAATTTGAATAAATCTCAAAGCCCCAGCAGCAATTCAATATTTTTTAAAGCCATATCGATCATATTCATGCATTCCAATGCATCTATCTGAATCACATGATTGGTATACAGCTAATCCTGATATTTCATAGTTTGCCAAAAGAAGGCCTTCCATAGTTCAACTTCATGAATAAACTTTCCTGCTATGAGTTCCTATTTCCTACAAACAGCTAAACAAGATGCCATGAATAAACATTTCAATTCTGCAAGTTTGTGAAGTTTGTCTACATACACAAACGCCATAAGCCAAATATAAACAGCGCCAGCACATACCATATTAACTGTGAAATGCTGTCCACATATCAACATAACACCTCAAAGAACGAGGAAGCGCTGTCTTCCAAGCATCAAGATCCGGCAACTCACCGGTGAGAGCTATGGAGCTATCATCCTTCCGATTCCCAAGATTCATAACGTAAAGCTTGTCGCCGAAAACCAGCTGCATTGCCTTCAAAGACTCTTCCATGACTTCCTTCCCATCTCTCCGCGAATCCTCAGCCTCCACACAACTACCCCCAACATTAACCATAACTCTCCCGCCTTTTCTCAAACACTTGGTCAGCAGCCGCCAAGTATTCGGATCCTGAAGTTCTGGAATCAAACTACCTTTACTAAACAAATCAACAAAGATTCCCGAAAACCCATTTGGAACTGTAGCTTTCAATGCATTACCAACGTAGACAAAAAGCCTTTGTTTGTATTGTCTCTCGAGCTTTGCCAGGCCAAAATACTCTCTCCCCACAGCAATCACAGACGGGTCAAGCTCCCATCCGTGGATAACCAATTCCGGGTACAACTCAAGGCACAAACGAGCAGCCGAGCCCGCTCCGAATCCGAGAATTCCCAAAGGCCCGGGCGGCAAGATCGGCGGCAAGGTGGCGAAGACATCAAAGTAAGTGTTGGTGAGCGATTGGTTGAATAGGAACGAGATGCTGTGGATGTTTCCAGGGCCATCGAGGAGCAGGAGCCTAGAGCCGGCAAAAGGGTGGTCAGCTTTTCTGGAAACTTGGAGAACGCGAATGTAATTGTGCCTGGACTTGAACTTGACGAGAATCTTGACGTCTTCAATGGGAATGCCGTCGTCTTGGGTCTTGGTTATGGGGGAGGAGGAGTGGTTGTTTTGTTGGGATTTGGGTGTTGCTAATTGCTTGTGGGAGAGAATGAGGTTTGGATAAGTGAATCGGAGAAGATGAGGAGGGTTGGATGTTTGAAATGGGGGGCTGTAGCAGATTAAGGAAGGGAGTTGGTGGGAAATTAGGCCGAATAATGAAATTTGCTGAGTATGGAGCAGAGTTGGCACCGAAGCCATTCGGGCATTCCCTAGTTCGTGTTCGTTCCTTTGTAGACACACTTTATACACAACAGGCATGGAGATAAAAGATGAACGTTTGGTCAAAATTATAAATAAATTATTCAGTTCTATTTTATAATTTGTTCTTGATTTTATACGACAAGTTACAAGTTTTTTAGTACAAGGTCAATATGAGTTTAAAATTTTTCTTTTTAAAATTTTTCTAGATTTAATATTTTTAATTTTTTTAATATAATTTTGTGAGTAGTATTATTTAAAAATCTGTACACCACATATCATCCATAGGATATAATTTAATTTGTCAGATTTAAATTTTATAATTTATCTTCTAAATTAAATTATATTATGTGGATGGCTTATAATATAAAGATTTTCAAATATAATTATTTTAATTTTTTTTTTAATAACACATCATTTTTTAAATTTCTTTTTAAAGTAGGTTAACGTGCCTTGGGTAAAATCCCTCAAAATTAAACAAAAAATGCCTTCAACTTCTTGAAGAAAAAGTCGTGTAACTATTTAAAACGAAGTCAAGAGGTAGGGTTCACAGCTAAAAGTGCTTAGGTCTTCAAAGGAACCAAGAATAACCTAAGCAAGAGAGAATGATTTGCTATTCATCAGTTACTATTCACCCTTACACCCCACACCCCACACCCTACACCTCACAAATTTTTCTTTTTCTTTCTTCTTCTTAGGGTGTGAAATGTAGAGATGAATAGTGACCGATGAAAAGAATTATTTCTACCTGATATGTACAAGAGGAAAGACAACAGTTGGAGTATGAAAATGGTGAGAATTTAGAGTTCTTTCTTACCATTGCACGAGGGATTTGGAACAAAATAAATCATTATTTTCATAAACGATTCATAATCATCTAAACTTATCTTACTAATCTCACTACTATTCACAAATCATTCTAACTCATTTCATCTAATCTCTGAATCCAAATAGAAAATGATATGAGAAAGACATCTGAAGGGGAGATGCACTTTCTTCTTCTTCTTCTTCTTCTTCTTCTTCTTCTTCTCTATTTTTTTATTTTTTTTAAGGAATTAATGGAAGTTGTGCATTAAAAAACAAAAGAAACTCAGATCTGATGGTGGCTATATCATGGAATGCACCTCTAATAGGAGCTTTTAAGCTAAATTTTGATGGAGCCTTTTTTGAAGAGCATGTAAAAGCAAGGATAGGAGCAATTGTTGGAAATTATAAGCTCAGTGCAATCATGGTTATGAGCAAAAATGACATGTTATTGAATGATGCAGGTGAATCCAAATGGCCAAAAACATTGATTTAGGTATATTACTATTAATGAGATTCTCACATTCTGGATGAAGTAAAGCAGATAAAATTGTCTCAACTGTTTTGTATATGATGCGGGAAGGGATGGAAATACAGTACTCCACAAGTTATCTAGAAATATCAAACTCAATGATAGTATGAAGAGGTGGGGCCGATAATTTGCAACCTTTGTTAAGATCTAACCCCTACGATTGTGATAAGAATCCTATTTCCTTGACCAATTTTGCATGATCAATGCAATGTATTATGATAAATGCACCAAGCAATAAATCACATGTATAATTTTCGAAGAAGGAACTTTGTTCTTATTAAGCCACCTGTCCAGTCTTGCATATTTAAATGACCATGAATTTGGTCATTCAAGTTTAAAACAATTTGAATGATCAAGTCAATAAATATTAGGAAATATAAAAATTTAAAAGCTAGGAATATTTCATGTTCTATCATAACATTTCGGCTTCTTTCCACTATATCTAATTTATTACTGTTAGTAATTAAACAAGGCTACATTCTAGAAAACTTTGCAGTCATCTTATATATAAAATTGAAAAATTAAAAATCTCCCGTGTCTCGCAGGCGCACGACTAGTCTAGACAATATAATTATGCACATAACAAGGGTCCTAGACAAAGTAGCATGGGTAATCAAAAAAAAAAAATATTAGTTATCCTCAAGATGAATGTCATATGATTATGCACAGTGCACTAATAACTCTGACTCTGATACAATTTTATTTTTTTTAATAAGTAAACTGACTCTGATACATTGAAATTCCCAAAACAAAAATGGTAGAGAAGCAAGAAGAAAAGGGAGGGTGGGGCAGGGACTTCACCATTTGTACAGTGCCATTTCCAATGCTTCATGCCCAAATGATACGATCTCAGCTAAATCACCCAAAGGCAACAGAAATATAGAAGCTATGAAGTTCATCAATGTCAAGATGGTGGATGCCCTTCCCTTTTATCTTCATCCATTTCATCAACTACATCTCTGCAGACACATTCACATAACATTAGCATAAGGGAAACGTCAGACCAGCCAACTCAATAAATTTTCTTACTATTTTTTTCTTTTTGTTATGGAATAAGAGAGAAGGTTGAATATCCACCTCGTGCTTCTTCACATCTGCATGGGCCACAAACAACCCCTACACCTTTCCTCTCTCCCTCTGTGTGTATGTGGAGGTGTCTGTTCTAGGGCTCAGCCACAAGGCCAACCTCCAAAATAAACCTTAAGCTGATCATGGAACTCTACTTTTTAGTTGAACTTGTATACTACCTGTTTGTATCTTGGCAACTAACGCTAACCTGCCTAGAGAGGGATCTATACTTGCATAGGTACAGCTACTTCTTTCCACTACCAACATTTTTTTTTTTTTTTGATAAGTAAACAATAATGTTATTAATAAAGATAGGCTTCTTTCCACTACCAACATGAGGGCATCAGTTGGTGAGGTTTCAAAAGGTACCCATTTAAATGTAGTATACTAAACTATTATAAGATCTGAGTTTCATTATGCCTGACAATAGGAAAGGAATTCAAGTTTCAAAAGGTGCAAATCAAAATGGTGTTCCAAACAGGGTCATAATTTCATGGACAAAAGAGAATACGAAATCTCACACAGTATGATGAGAAATCAAGCTTACCTCATCTCAGAATTTGGTTCAGTATGCCGAGGCTTCTCGTCTTCATCAGGATCAGAGTCATAGTCCTCACCATTCCATATGCGACATTTTGGCCTCCGATCCATGTCCTCCTCCGCCTGCGTCCAACCAGACCTCCAGTTATATCAAAACAAGGAGATTGAGAAATATAATTGAAAGATTTGCTAAAGGCTGCCGACCTCTTCTGGAGCTTGTGTGGTGGGTGGTGTTGTCTGGAAAGGTACACTAGGTACATGTGGTATTCTGGAAAGTTGCTCTAGCAGCATATTCCTGAAAACTTACAAAGATCAAATACTTGCCAAACAAAGGGGTATACAAAAGCAGAGCATAGACACACAAACAAAGGCAATGTCAGACTGAAACCAGTACAAAATACTGGACAATCGATAACCTTACAGAACGATTATCCATCAGAAACAGACACACACCCATGCATGAATGCAAGCAAAAACACAAACACATATTTTTATTGATTGGCACTGGGTATCCAGGAACAATGCCCCGACTAATCCCGGGGTGCACAGGCTCTCGCAAGGAGTTTCCTGCAAGTGCACCTCGGCTAATTCAAGAGAAAAATCCCTCAGTCCGATGGCCCCTAAAGATTGTTTGCACCCAAGGGCATTTGAACCTTAGACCTGGGGGAAGCATACCCCCAAGCCCAAGACCTTTACCACTTGAGCATACCCCCAAACACATATTATTCCAGACAAAAGTATGACTTTTATTAATTGGTGCCACCACCCAAAGGTTTAACTTCAACTGTAAAAAAATTCTATGAATTCAATCACTAGCACCAGCTACAGCCGGGCGTGTAAGCAAAGGGCTTATTTTGGTCTAAAAGCAAATAACACTACATAAACATACCTAATTTTCTCCATATCTTTGGGAGTATTTAGATTCTCCATGTTGCATGGTTCTATGTGAAGAGTATAATCTGGACCAAAATACTCATAATATTCGTTGTAAGGCAATTTATTATCAGGCTCCACTCCAACTGCAACTGCTGTCTGTGACAAAGCAACAAAGTAACTGATAAAGACGTTGCATATCACCTATAGAGTTTTTAACGATTGTGCCATCAAGGTAGAGAGATAGATGGAAATGCAGAGGAAAACCTCGTAGCACCAGCAACGAGCAACATTGCGGATTGTATACCCTCCCCCACCCAGGACCATCAGAGGCACATTAAAAGATCTAAGAAAACGAAGACAATCTGCATGGCCCTTCACAGACAAGTTGAAGCACCCCAACCTGTCACCAGACAGTGAATCCGCTCCGCATTGAAGAACAACTGCATCCGGCTGATAAACCTCCATGACTTTCTGAATGATGGGCCTAAACAGACCACGAAAACTCTCATCATCCATTCCATCGTTTAATGGGACATTCAGGGCATAGTTCTTCCCAGGCCCCCATCCTGTATCCTTAATGTGCCCGGTACCCGGAAAGAAATCCCCAAATTTATGAAACGACACAGTCATGACTCTGTCTGTGGCATAAAATGCCTCCTCAACCCCATCTCCATGGTGGACATCGATATCAACATACAGAACACGCTGTCAGATAACAACAAATAGAGTGTTCAAAAAAATATAACATATAAGTCCAGTAACATTAAAATCTAATGCCCAAACGGCAATAAAGACCGAAATTAGAAACACAACGGGAAAATGGAAACAACAAGAAAATGTTTTCAAGGAATGTCTACGCGCGAGAAACTACACCTAAAAGTCAAAGCAAGAGGGAGCACGATTCATACTGCTTGATCACAATATCAAAAGCTCTACACAGAAACCAATCAAGCTCAGAACTTTTTTTTAACGGTAAATAATTTATTTATTTATTTTTTGATAATTTTATCGGTAAATAAATTTTTATTGATCAAAAGAATAGGATCAAGCCCAAAACATGATCACAACTAGCTCCAAAATTTCAAATAAGAACACGCAGCTCAAAATCTGAAGTAAATGTAACCCAGCGCACATATAACACATAGCTCAACAATGATTTGTAGTAAAAACTACTAGAACAGAGAAGCAAAATATACCCTGTGAGCTTTGAGAAGCTCAAGAATACCGAGCACGATATCATTGACGTAGCAGAAACCGGAGGCTTCGGACTTCTTGGCGTGGTGGAGACCACCGGCCCAATTAAGGGCGATATCGGCGTCGCCGCGGTTGAGCTTGACGGCGGCGCCGATGGATCCACCGGCAGAGGCTTGACAAAATCCGAAGAGGCCGTCGAAGACAGGGCAGTCCTCGCCGACATTGAAGCGTTTGGTGTGGCGGGAGAAGGCGTTCTCGGAGAGGGTATCAGGAGTGACGGAGGCAAGGAAGTCGACATAATCTTCGGAGTGGAAGCGGCGAATATCAGCGGGGCCGGCGGGGAAGGGACGGTTGATCTCCATACGACGGTGGAGGGAGTAGTGAACGATGAGATTGTGAGCCATGCGGATGCGGTGGGGCTTCATGGGGTGGCCTTGACCGTAGTAGTAGTCACCGATGCTGGGCTCGTAGAAGTAGGTTACACGCCGCCTCCTCGCGTCTGGCCCCGCCGCGGCTGGGAGCGACGCGCCCTCTATGCTATCCCCCATAGCCCCAAACCTCTCTCTCCGGGGATCAACTGCGAATGGATGGGAGAGGGATGGGCAAATTGAATTTTTTTAGAATATTGAGCTTAATTCATTAATTTTTTTTAAACAAGCTTAATTCATTAATTAATTGAATTAAAAGAAAGAAAAATTCTACATTCTAATTATATTTTATTTTATAAAAATAAATAAAGAAAAATACTATTTTACTCATTCTATTTGCCTCTTTATTTTGACACCTCATGTATTTTAATTTTTTTAATTTTTTCTTTACTTAATAGTTAAAAAAGTGATTATTAGTGTATTGATATTTTTTTATATTTTTAAAAAATATTTTAAAATGATAAAAAAATTGAACAAAAATAAAATGAAAATGTTAAATTAGCGGTAAGGTTGAGTAGTGCACTCTAAGCGGCAGAGTAGTACCGCTCATAAATAAATTGTCTTTAGTTTTAGATTTCATGTAATTTAGGGGTGTGGATCGCATCCCTAGACGGGGTGCTCCTGACCCGACCCTCTACCCCTGCATGGGCAGAGGATAGGGGTGTACAGGAACTTGTCAGACCGACCGTCGTCGATGAAGATTGGCCGCCAAATTCAGAACTAGCCAAAACCAGTGGAGAACAGGTCGGCCAACAGGAGAAAATTAACAAAACTGACGTCGCCCAGTTTGGTCCCGGTTTAAACCCGTCTCAAACCGCCAAACCGACCGATATAATATATATTTCTTATACAAAACGATGATGTTTCATGTGAAACAGTGTCATTTTATTCTCAACCCTCTCAAAAGAAAATTAAATGAAACGACGCCAAATGACGTCGTTTTTGGGCTAGGGTTAAGAATCATTCGATTTCCCCCTTCTTCCTTCTTCTTCGTTTCACAGTTCACTCTCCTATCCCTCTCCCTCTCGTGACCTCGTCTCCTCTCACTCTTAGACTCTCTCATCTCTCACTGCCAACGACTCCCACGACCCACGACGGCAGGGTCATGGCCAACACCTCTCGGCCCTCTCTCCTCTCTTAGACCCCCAGTTGGCCAGTTCTCCCATCTCCGTCTCTCCCCCGCATTTGACACCGTGCAACGCCGATTCCCGAATCCCCACTGTGAGTTTTCTTTGTATTTTATGTCTTTGCTAGGTCCTATTTTAGTTAATTGTTAATTTCTTTGCCGGCCAGTTCTCCCATCTTATACTTGGGAGTCTCTGTTCTTATAAAGAAGTCTCAGTTCTACCATGTTTATGTATCTCTATACATATGAATTCGATCTTTTCCTTTGCTTTAATGAGCACTGGTTTTATTCATTAAGATTTAAGATTTACTTGGGAGTCTCTGTTCTTATGCATTTTTTATGAGCACTGGTTTTATTATTTTAAGACTAAAAGCAACTTTTCTTTAGAAATTCAAAATAAGCAGTAAATGAGATTGAGATGAATGAAAAATTAATCCTAATTTCTGATGGTACTAGCTCATGAATTATACCATATTATATAAACTATATGGGCTTGGAATATTTTACTATTTTTGAATTTTAAGGTAAATTTATTTTATAACAGGAGTTATGTAAAGGAAAGAAAAAGTTTCATGAATTCTTTATTTTTGCCTAAATTACATGAAGCATGCTGCTTCTACTCACATTTACTTACATTCATATTGTGTGTGATAATTTGTGTGAAATAATTTAATATAAATTGAGGAAAGATGAGTGAACTAAATCTAGATTAGAGTCTTAGACTTGTGATGTTTACCATGTTACAAAATAGTTGCTGTGTAATTATAATGTGTTATGCACTACATATAATGTACATGTAACATTTATGTTTTGTTTTATAAATTAGATTAATTCTCCGTCGACTCCGATTAATGTTGATTCAAATGAATCAACCATTAACTTGAGAGATAATTTAAGGGAGACCTAAACATCAAAACCCTATAGTGTCCTTACTAGTAGTACTTGTCCATTACCTAAGAAATGGAAAGTGAATGATCCATTGATTGTTTGAGACCATTTTACGAAGGTTGAGGGTTGTCTTGTAGATGATCTGAAAGGTAAATGTAATTATTGTGGCAAGATGTACATTTGCCACTTAAAGAAGAACGAAACTTCAACAATACAAAACCTTTTACCTTCATGTCTTAAAAATTCTCATAAATGCGGGACTTTAGATAGGTATCAAAAAAATTGACAGGTAAAGCAACACTTGAGAAAGGGGTTGGAGAAAGTGATGGTAGTATATTAAGAAGTCTTGTAGCCTATAAATATAGTGAAGAGGTTATGAGGTTGGCAATTGCAGAGATGGTAACTATAAATGAGATGCCATTTAGAGCTTTTGAAGGACAAAGATTTACGAAAGTGTGTTGGTCTTTTAAATCTAGGTTTAAAGTGTCATGTCATGTCACAGTTGCAAGAAATTGTTTAAAATTGTATGAATTAGAAAATGGGAAATTTAAAAAAGTGTTTAAAGATGGTGGCATGAGGATTTCGTTGATGACTGATACATGGACATTGAAACATAATTTGAATTATATGTGTCTAACTACACACTTCATTGATAAGGATTGGAAATGCAAAAAAAAAAAAAAATCATTAATTTTTGTTTAATACTTACTTATGGAGGAGATATTTTTGGGAGATATGTTGAGTCATGATTGCTTGATTGAGGCATTGATAGAATATTTATTGTGACTGTTGATGATGTAAATTCAAATGATACTGCAATTTCATTTTTGAAATAGTTTTTGGCTGGGAACCTGTTGTGGGGTAAGTATATGCATATGAGATGTTATGTTTATATATTGAATCTTATTATGAATGAGAGTTTGAGGGAGTGCAAAGATTCCAACACAATGGTTAGAAATTAAGTTAAATATGTGCGTTCATCCCAGCAAGATTAGACAAGTTTAAGATATGTACAGAAAAAGAAAAAATTGATTTTAAGAAAATGTTGTGTCTTGATGTACAGACACGATAAAACTCAACTTATATGATGTTGGAAGCGGCTAAGAAGTTTGAGAAGGCTTTCAGGAGAATGAAGAGTGAGGATTATAATTACCTCTCTTACTTTGATGATGGCTTTGGGCCTGGGCACATGGGATCTCCTAAAGCTAGGGAGTGGGAGGCAGTACAGGTGTTTGTTAAGTTTTTTTTGTGAATGTTTTATAATGCCACTAATAGATTTTTTGGATAGTTATATGTGACAGCCAACACCAGTTCTCTGGAGATTTTTTATTTCCAAAATGAGTCAATCATATTGAGTGAGAGTACTAATATATGCTTAAGGAGTATAGCCATAAACATAATAACAAAATATGATAAGTATTGAGGGTCATTAGACAGAATGAACTTGTTCATGTTAATTGCAGTTGTGCTTGATCCACGAAGCAAGTTAGGACTTCTTACTTTCCACATGAAGAAAGTTCATGATGAGTTTCATGCTAAGGAGTTGGTATCGAGTGTGAGACAGATATTGACAGATTTGTATGCAGATTATAATGCGAAATTCGGTTCCACCATGAGTACCCAAGAACATGAGCCCCCTCCAACATCTAAAACCAAGAATAATGGAGATGGCAAACATGAGACCAAATGATTCTACAAGTGGTATAAAGCATATTCCGCCATAAGATTTACTATTGCCAAAACAAAAGTAGATCGATATTTATCAAATAGTTGTGAGGCACTTAGTACATTGTTTGACTTGGTGGAAAATTAATGAGCCTGACTATCCTATACTCACAAGGATTGCACGAGACTTATTAGACATGTCGGTTTCCACGGTTGTGTCCGAGTTAGCATTTAGTATGAGAGGTCGTGCGCTTGAACCTTTTCGAAGTTTGTTGGCTCCGAGAACCATTGAGGCACTTATGTATACTCAAAATTGGTTAAAGCATCCAGCAACAACCATTGATATCCGAAAAGTTATGGATAATGTGGAGAGCTTCATAGTAGAATCAGGTAATATTTTCTTTGTTTTTATTGTAATTTAATTTTAGAATTTTTTGTATTCCAAATTTACTAGCATTTGATGTTTTATTCTTATTATTAATATTTATTTATGTTTGTATATAGAGTTGGGAGCACAATCACACGTGACAACTATTGAAGATGGAAGGTTGAAGCAGCAAATAAAAATATATAATTTTACTAATATTCACTTTCTTAACTATTAAGTAAACTAAAAAATTTTTTAAAAAATAAAATACAAAAAGATTAGTAAATAGGCAGCAGGAAGGTAGTAATCTTATCGTTTTCCTTAATAATATATGTAGACATATAATATATTTTTATTTTGGATAAATATCAAGTAGTTAGATATTAATTATTTATAAATTTTTTAAAATTTTATAATTCAATAGAAGTTCTATTTGTTAATTTTGTAAATACAGGATTAGATTTTTTATTTATTTTATTTAATTTATTAATTATTAATTCTTATTAAAAAAATAAACAATTCGAGTTCGAGCGGCTCAACTCGAACTCATTTGTGGGACGAGCTCGAGTTGAGAGTTTAACTTATCAAGTCAAGCTCAAACAAAGAATAAAAAAAAAATATCGAGCTCGGCAAGCCAAAGACCGGCTCAGTTATACTCAATTAGCTTCTACCTCTTAGCACCAAAACTAGTCGATCTGCTGCTTTCCGGTGTGCCAATGTTGACACGAGCCTCGCCATCACCCTCCCCAAGTGCCAATCTTCAAGCCGGCAGAAAAAAAAATATGTCCATACAAGCGACGCATAAGCCTCACGCGCGACTTATGCCGTGCGCAAGTTTCACTCCCCGCCACGCCTGGGGAAGTTTTCAGCCACCACGCACGACACCGACGGGATCAGCGGTGTCGATTCATTGGAACCCGACCAAAGATCGAGTGAAAGTAGATGAAGTTCCTTCCTGCCAGTCCAGACCAACATATTGCAGCACACAATATTTTACTGTGACTTCTAGTTGTAGCTTTATAGTCTGTTCAGCAGACTATTTTAAAACCGTCACCAAGCGGTTTCCCCTTGTAGGAATTGGATGGGAGCCATTTATTTAGCTCCGAAACCCATCTTCTATTTTTCTTTTCTGTGTTATAATATGTTGGCTTTGAAAAGACTATAGGAGACTTCCATCCCAAATTTATATCTTGTATCCGTAGATTATTTATAAATGTCTTATTTGGGGGAAAAAAAAAATGGCGCCCTATGTAAATAGGATATATAACGTACCCTCCACGTTAGCTTATAAGTAGATTGACTTTTATCGTAATATGAGAGTGCCTAGGATTAACAAAACAACCTAACTTATGTCTCATTGACATAATAAGATGAGATAAAATGATATATAAATAGTAATAAAATAATTTAAGTTAATATATTTTACAGAATTTTGAAAAAATAGAAAAAAAATTGAATAAAAATATTATACAATTAAATTATCATTAGAATATTATTTTTTTAATAATATTTTTGTTTTGATATTTAAAAAGTTGAATTATTTTTTATATTGTATTTAAAAGTTAGAAAAATTATAATGATTAGATAATAATTAAATGAAAAAATTGAAAATTGAAAATTATAAAATGTGTTTATGATATATATTTAAATATTGAAATGAAATAGGATAAAAAGAGATAAGTGGCTGGTTTTACTATCTAAACCAGATCTTATAATTTTATCGTACCAATTTTGTAGGCACAAAATGTGACAAACCTGGTGAACCTAGCAAAAGAGAGCACTAGTAGGAGTCTCACTAGAGCATAGTTGGATACAGATCATTGGGCCCTTTCAATGTTAACCTTTTGTCAGTGTAAGAAGCAAGCATTCCAGCTTTATCCAACACCAAAAATATCAACTAGATCAGTAGGCAACTGATGAGAGATGCGAGTAAATATAGCATTGTTTCCTGCCCATAATTGACTATTCTATCTGCTAGAGCTTTGATCAATCAAAACCTCTTTTCAAATTGTACAAGTTTTTTCTAAAGCATACGATTTTCTGAATGCAGATGATGATATCTATATAGATGGGAGGGGGCGACTCCCCGCGAACCCACACTATCATCATTCTTTGACTCATCAGGGGAAGGTGGTAATAACAGAGATACTGTCAAACCTGCTTCGTTATCCGACCTTAGTTTGTTTCCTTTTGAAAATACGTACACATATCATAGAATAATCATCTTCTTGTAACTCAATATTCTCAATCGAATGCGAAGATGGAAAAAAAAAAAAAAAAAGAAACATTCTCTATCCAATTTGTAATCAACAAAGAAATCTAGGTAAGCAAGACCTGATTTTACCATCTATATCAATCTGGCCTTTTCCATGTTAATTTATTGTTAATATTTTGTAAAGCTGCCTATAAAAGACAAACCCAATATAATTTGTATTAATTTGAACGTAAATAAGCCCATGAATACAAAAAACTCTCATGGGTTAGTAAGAATACTAGTCATAAGTCCAAAGCCCAGTCAAAAACGCCCGAAGCTTGACTTTGTGCTATATGATCATGAACCCATTGAGTTCGGAGAGACACCGATCAATTCGGTTTGGAAACTAATCAGCTGAACAACTAAGGCCTCGCTTGGATTAAAAAAGGGTTTTATCTCATGGATCATCTCTTGGATTTAAAAAGGTCTCGTTTGGAATATCTCATCTCATCTCATCATTATAATTTTTTTAAATTTTCACACAAAATATAATAAAAATTCAACTTTTTCAAATCTTAAAACAATAATAATATTAAAAAATAATATTCTAACAATATTTTTTTTAATTTTCATCTTTCATCTAAAACCATCTCATCTCATGATCTCTGAATCCAAATCAACTCTAAAATTAGCAGCACCATGGGAGTATGCAATAAAAATAGAAAGATATTCTTCATATTTGCTATGTATATTCTTTATTATTTTGGCTTATTTTCTTTGTTTCAACAAGGAATATATATATATATATATATATATATATATATATATTCTGTGTAACTATGAGTAGAATTATGACTCTTAAATCACGATCCGATTATAGAAGAAAGCTAGCTAGAGATCTCCCACATTTCAAGCGTATATACCAAACCCCCAGCCTCCCCCAATAAAAAGAAAGCTTGTTAAACAAATATGATCATGGTGGTTGTTGCAGACTTAATTGTAGTAGGCAATCTTTGACTTTGAATATAGAGCTGAAGAAAAAATGAAACATCAATTTGAAGATAGTTTGAATTCTACGTACAAAATGGTACACAACTACTAGATGGAATTCCAAAAAAAAATCTTGGTTTTCATTCACATGTTGGTTGTGCGCGCAAGACATGGAGGTCATGCAGAATCAAACTTTTCCAGACAACAAAATATTCTGATATCACTATCTCAGGCTGCAATGATCGACCCACTAAAGGAGTAGTTTTCTGTGGGAAAGCGATGTCGGTCATGTGTATTCTCATTAATTATACCAGTTTTTTTTTCTTCTTCTCCCTCCGATCCCCTCCTAAGATTATGAAGTTATCAGAATAAACACTTTCACTAGTCACTACAAGCTTGTAGATTGTTTATTTGTAATCATATATTTCTTGTAAAAATGATTATTTTTTGTTAAAAATAATCTGTTTTCGTCATAAATAGTCATTATCGTTACAAATAATCTATTACAAATAACTATTTTTCTTGTAATGCATTTTTGTGTCTTTCAAAGGTCCCTTCCAACGTTAAACCATGGAAATATTTCAAACCTTCTCCAACTTTATACGACTTTTGATGTCGGCTGGTACGCGTATCATGAGTGGTATTTTTTCTGCAACAAAAGGTGAGATCATCGATTACAGAGTAGGAGAATGAGGACTAAAGTTGTATAAGAAATAATGGTACATAATTAATTATACATGGAGTTTAATTTAACATTGGTGTCAAATCAAACTTTGTTATCAATTGCAGACATGAAACTTTAATCAGGGTTATCCCTTTAGCTTTATGATTAGACATGGAAGGTGTTTTGTTCTCAAGGCATTTTAATTGCAACTTTTGACTTGATTACTAGTGGATTGGGTGCATGGATATGGACTCAAGAGGGACCAAGGAATCTTGACACTTTCTGTACTGTACACAGCTCAGTAGCTAGAGGAGGGGTTGAGACAAGTTAATGACCCCAGTTTGAAGTTAACTTGGGGCAATTATGTTTGATAAATATATTCCACCAAAGCAACCTGGTAAAGGAGATTGAAGACCCAAATATATAAAATGACCTTCCGATGCATGCTTTTTTTTTTTTTTTTTTTTCATCATGTCACTCACATCATGGTTGTTGCTTTATTTGGTTTTCAAGGATCGATTCCCAAAATGGTAAAACAGTCTCATGTAACTCTGCATGCTGCATGCATGCCTGAGATTTACTGATCTTCCAACTTTTCCTAATTCACATGATAAGTGCCATATATTTCCAACAGCCCATATGCATCTTCCGACTTCTTGGCTCCATGTGTCATTGTATGACAGAGGTAGTAGGAGAGTTCCATGCCCTTGGTCGTTAAGGAAGTAATTATCATGGCGACAAGAAATGTTCTTTCTTGTTTTCTATGTAGACAAACAAAAGTTTCAGACCCAGGCAAAGGACCTAATCATTTGGGGGAAGGATGAAGGAAAAGAAATGGGGGTTTCCAAAGCTTTACTTTCACTATCATTTTGTGATCATCATCTCTTGAAAAGGAAGCTTTATTGTTGGTTGATTGAGACTGCTCGAAAAGGACATTAATGCCTTTAGAGGAAAATACCAGTAGTTTCCCTACCTTATATAACTCATGTACATGTCATCCGGCCATTTGTATAGAATCCACGTACATCATAAAAATACAAATTAATCACGAGATTATTTCAATTCATTCACATGGCTGATCTTTTTGAGTAAGGCATTTGAGTATATGCTTAAGTAGATGCCACTGCCTGGATATATGCATTTGAGTATCATCAGACAGACAATAAGCCCGAAGGAAAGCCACACCAGATCATGAAATCGATCGTTGATCTGCAGAATATTTTATATTCTAGATGATGCCAGACAGCACCTGAAAAGAAGAAAAACACGTAAAAAATGCATGCAGCTTGTTTAAGGAATCAGAGTTCATATATTATAATTTGATATCAATCAATTAAAGCTTGTTTAGTGATCACGTTTCTTGATCTTTATCTTTTTTTTCTTTTGTTTTTCTGAGGTATCTGATATTCTATATTATTTCTCGTGTGAAGTTGGACAGAAAGATAGATCTATTTTTCATACTTTTCAAACTTTTGTTTCGAAATTAATTAAAGTTTAGAACACGTTGTTTTGGCACTGATTCAAAGGAGAAAGTTAAAAACAGATGGGGCGGGCATAGAACTGCTCCATGATCTAAATAAGTCCCTACATGAATAGCTATTTATAGATCAAAAAGTTCTGCATAATCTTATTTTTGCTTATTTTATACTCTGCCAAAAACACATAATATCCATAAATCTCTAGTGAGTTGTATTCTCGATCAGGGCTATTTGGGTGGCTTGGACTCATGTCTTTTTTTGGGTAGAAAAAATCAGTTTTGAATGCTTTTCCAAATGACATTAGTACTACACCTGGGTCCTGTTCATGATCATCTTTCATCGATGCAGTGTTTGGAGTCTTTGGACGACCAGGCCTCGTTAATTTGCCTTCCACCAATTCTTGTATTTTTCTTTGTGAAGAGAGAGAGAGAGAGATGGCCGGGTTGGGTGGGTGTGGGCCATGAGGGAGATGGAGCATGTCCGGGACATCATGGTGACGTAGCCACACGATCGAGGACTGACTTAGGTGGCTTCAACATGGAACAGTAACTTCAGTATGGCCTTCCCGGGGATAGATAGAACATGTCGGACATCAGAACATGACAGTGATGACACGCATGCGATCGAGGACTTGTACGTGCATAGATATAGTTCCCGCGGCTCCTGTCTTCGGCCATCGGTGACCAGTTATCTATCTATATTTTTTGCGGTCATTTGAAAAATATAAAAAATATATAAATTATAGTTTTATTTTGTCCATTCATTTAGATATTTAATTTTCTTTTTACTTAGTACTAATTAAGAAAGTGACTATTAATATATTAATGTATTTTTTTTAAATATTGAAATATGTTAAAAAATGTAAATAAAAAGAGAAAAAAATAAAAAGTAAAATTTATACTAATTGGCACGCTAAGCAGTCAAAGTTGGGCGGCACATTAGAGCACTGTCGAAAATATATATATTTTAGTTGCATAAAGAATTAATTTAATGTCATACACACATCAAATTATAAAATTATTTTTATTTATATATAATAAATTAAATATAGTCAGTTTTTTTTTATATATATAATTGCAGTATTTCTAATAAAAAAAATAAAAGAAGCATGCTTGCAATATTACGTACAAATTATCATGACTAGATCAGTACGTAAATGCTTAATTTGGTCGATCGTTGTATAATATTCTCATGAATAATTAATTCAGAGCCAATTAAGCGTAAAGTTAAAGTTATGATTTAATTCCTAGCTACTTGGCAAACAAATTTTGAAAGAAACAGGTTTGGAATTACTTTGATCATCATCAAATTGAATAATGGGTATGCATGGATGGTCGTTTTCTGCCTTTTTCTTGACTGATCTTATATTGTGAACAAAATCCTACTCTATATATATATATATATATATCGTCTTAATTAATAAAGCAAATTACATGAAGAAAAAGAAAAATCCCAACCATTCCTATCAGGCTAGCTAGCTAGCTAGGATGCATCAGCTCGTTAATCCAGTCTCCGGTTCCATATATATATATATATACACCTGATGATGATCCGGCAGAAAGTGATCACGGGACACATGAATAGACCTGATCAATTTATAAAGACAATTAATCCTTCCTAGCTGGAAGTTATAAGCTGAGAGATCATATATATATAAATATATATTATATATATATACCACACACACAATGACATGCACAAGGCTACAAAAGTCAAATGCTAATTAATTAATTAAGCGAATGTAAATGCAAATTAACATGAGTTTCATAAACATGCATGTGGGAAAATTGTCATTTATTAAAATATCCAAATTAAAGAACAATGATTTATGAAGAGTACCTAAAAGAACTGATCGATCTTACGTTTCCTAGCTAGCTACTTAATTGTTTTTTGAAAGAAATTATATAGAGTACATTCGTCATTTATAACCCCGTCCAATGGCCTTAGAGTTTGGTGCATGCGTTGAAAAACTTGCAAAAGCAGATCAAAATGAGTAATCCGGAGGAATTAATTTAAGAAAAAGAAGACTAATGTTGTCTTTTTGGATCATGAAAGTGTTTCATTTCATTTCATCTCATCATTATAATTTTTTTAATTTTTTACAAAAGATATAATAAACAATTTAATTTTTTCAAATTTTAAAATAATAATAATAATAATAATAATAATAAATAATATTCTAATAATATTTTATTCAATTTTAACTCATCTTATTTTAACTTACTATCTAAACGGCATCTTAATTGTTTTGATTAGACTTTACTAACACCCTTCAAACAAGAGATTATTAAAAGTAGATTATTATTATTTTGTAATTATGTAAAGAGATACCAACTTGATCCTCTTCGTCACGAACATCTCTACTCTCCCACTATAATTTTTTTGTCAATCATATTATATATATATATATATATATAATCTGATTTATTTAAGTTTTCTTTCAAATCAAACAATGATCAATTAGATAACATTAATTAATGTATTGTAGATCAAATGACAACTACTGATGAATTAATATTAATTTCCATTTTAAATTAATTAGCCAATATTGTTGCCGACGGTCGATAGGATGTTTTCTTTCACACCCCGACAAGTTAGTTTTCACGTGCGATACAAGATCTTCATGGCCCAACAGTGTCTGTCGTATGGTAATAGTTTTCCAAATAATAATAATACAACTAGTTTAATAAGCAGCTCCTCGATCCATAATTTGGAAGATCGTCAAATAAGCAATCTCAGCCGTGCAACTCAAGTATTGATGATCCCCTCGAACTTTCATTGGCATTGAACAACCATAACCCAGACGTCAAATCGGTTGAAATCAAAGCCAACGATGCATGCATGAGGACTGAGAAGGCCGGTTGTTCACGCAGGCTAGGAATTAACAAATCATTTCATTAACTACAAAAATATTATTCAGAATTTGATTGAGTATATTAATTGATCTTCTAGCTGTCAGCTCCCTGCATTAATATTCTTTCTTTTTTATTTTTTTATCTTTTTACACCCGTTTATAAGATTCAGAGACCATTTTAAATAAAATAAATAAAATATTATCAAAATATTATTTTTAATATTATTATTTTAAGATTTGAAAATTTTAAGTTATTTATTATATTTTATAAAAAAATTTAAAAAAATTGTAATGATAAAATGAATAAATTGAGATAAATTATAATCTTTTAAATTACAACTTTAAAGGAAAACTTATAATTTAAAAATTACTTATATATATATATAGAGAGAGAGAGAGAGAGAGAGAGAGATCAATCCAGAGGACGGCCTAGCCTTTAGCGCTAAGTATATCGCTAGTTATAACTGTTAATAAGTGTTTTTTTATTAACATTCTTATTAAGGTTGTATTTAAATATTGAACTAAATTAAGTTGAAATGGAAGTTAAAAATTAAATAAAATATTATTAGAATATTATTTTTTAATATTATTATTATTTTAAAATTTAAAAAAATTGAATTATTTATTATATTTTATATTAAAATTTAAAAAAATTTTAATGATTAGATAAGATGAATTGAAATGAATGTGAAACCCAAACTACTTAAAATTATGTTTAGATGTTGAAGTGAGTTGAGTTGAGATGATAAAATATTGTTAGAATATTATTTTTTAATATTATTATTATTTTGAAATTTTAAAAAGTTGAATTATTTATTATATTTTATATTAAAATTTAAAAAAATTATAATGATGAGTTGATGATCCAAACGAATCATTCTTCAAATTCTCATATCTTAATAAAAATTTGAAAATTATAGAAAATTCAGATAGGTTGGCGGTGTGCCGGAAATATTATATATATATATATATATATATATATTATATGATATTGGGATTATAAAAATTAAAAAGACAGACAAAAAATGTTAGCCAATAACTGTACGAATTGGACTTATGTGGGCGCCGAGGGGGGGGGGGGGGGGGTGATTTGGCATGTCAAGCTGGCGGCGTATTTTCCAAGACTATTTTGCATTTAATTTAATGACAGCCTACTTGTAACTGTCGGTTCTTCAGTTCTCTGGTTACGTCCATCAAAACCCTCCAATCATTGACACTTCATTCATTTTTGGGGTTTAACCAGAAATTCATTATTTACTACTCGCAGATGACAATGGGGGAATGTGTTCACCCACGTGCTACCAAGCACTTCGGTAACATTATTCATTATTAGACAAAATAAATATTTTTTAAAAATAATTTTATTTTAAAGATTGATCATAGGTCCCATGACCCATGTCTAGATAAAAAAAATATAAATAATCTTTAAATATCTCAATATGGATCTTAATCTTTTCAAAAGAAAAAAAATATATATATATATATGGATCTCAACCGATATGTATATATAGTGAGATAATGATATTGAAAAGGTGATCAATCGGCAATCGAATTTAAACTAATTAGATATTAAATAATAAACAAATACTTTATCCACGAAGGAATATACAAAATTGAAATCATAAAATGATATATTTTGATATGATACATTAGATTGTAAGATTATTTTTATTGTAAAGTAGATATAATGGAATACATGAAATCACATCACTTTATAGATTTCTTTTTGTATAATTCATTTGTGTTTGTAGTACTTTTCTAAATAATATAATATTTGTGAGCAATATTTTTTTTTATTAGAATAAATAATTTTCTGTCTAATAATTTTTACATAAAATTACTTCTCTTGTAAATAAGAACTCTTATGTATGTTGAATATATCTAAAAACTAATAAGTAAATTTCTTTTTTCTTTGTGATGGATTATTTACGATGATAATAACTATTTACGATAAAAATAAACTACTTTTGACAGGAAATAGTCATTTTTACAGAATCATTTTCTTGTAGTAACGCTTGCATGTCCATGGACAGCTCTCTCAAACTAGTCATTTCCTTTTAATTTTTTTTTTATCTCATCCTACTTGAATAAAAAATAATAAAAAAGGTCCCAAATCTTCAAATCGAATGTTGAGGTTTTCAAAGAAAAGAACACTCATGAACTACTTAAAAAATGAGTACTTAATAATATTTTGACGTTGCAACCTAACGGTCATTTTACATTCAATGAAACATTAAGTTTGGAGCTCATATATATGGTACTTGAGAGTAGCTAGCTAGCTAGCTAGCATGCAGCTCGATTTGAGCTGTAGATCAGATAGGTGGTGGACAACTTATTGTTCATGTTGATGATGACTTGGTGGAAATTTTAGGAATTAAGGTTTAAGCAACATTTAAGAGCATTTCAGACTTATATATGGTCCTGTCTTCGAGCATTCATGATCTGCTCGATTCAAACTTATATGTTCCACGTCAATTTAAAATGCAGTCGCAAAATCATCTTACAAAAGTTGTTATGGAGTAGTCATTTAATTAAATAGATGAAATGTAGAGTCATAATTTGAATTCAAGACCTTTAATTTAATAACATGTGAAATCATTACTATTCTTAAAAATTTAAGCTAACAAGAAGAGTTAGATTTACTCTTATTTATATTTGCATTAACATGGAGAGCCCACCCTTTGAGAAAAAGAGTAAATCAACCCAATACATGCATTAACTTTATATTTGGTATAATCTATTCCTTTCTTATCGTGTTTAAGAAAAAAATTATTTATAATTACTTTAATTATTATCGTCTCAATCTCTCTTAATAGGACATTAAATTATTGGTAGATAAGTTAACATAATAAATGAATTTCTAATTATTTAATATCACGTTATAAAATAATAAATAAAATAATGATGAGTAACATTACTCTAAGGCCTCGTTTGTTTTCACATATAAGATGAGTTGAAATTAAAGTTAAAAAATTGAACAAAATATTGTTAGAATATATTTTTTAATATTATTTTTATTAGGATTTGAAAAGGTTGAATTATTTATTTTATTTTGTATTTGAAATTTAGAAAGTTATAATGATTAGATGAGATGTGATGTTTTCTAAAAACAAACGAGACCTGAAACTAGTCATAGAGTACCCGTGCAATGCACATAAGAACAATTAAAATTATTTAATTGAAGTAAGTTATTTAATAAAGTCTCGTGGTGTTCTTAAAAGCATATATTTTTTCAACCCTATGATAAGATCATGATCTCTTTTAGAGTGCCACTTCGTACTTGGTTTAACATTAATAACATATATATGATTTTCTTTAATCATTTTATAAACGCGTTTAATTAGCCACATGATGTTATAAGGAAAATAATCTTTTTAAGGTGAGAAGTAGAACCGACCAACTATTTTATGGTACTCGATCCCAAAAGGGAAGTACCAAAAACAGAAAACAAAAGCTTTCCAATCCTCTCTTTATTTAGTTTCCTCTCTCTTCCCATTAAATATTTTTTTGTATTTTTCAATGGAACCTCAAGGTCGCACAGGCAGTAGTACAAGTCCTAGCTCCTTATCTTAATTAAAGAGTCAAAACATATATGCATGCATGGAGCCCACACGCTCATTGTCGACGTCGCACTATGTCGGTCGACCCTGTAATTGCTTTCGATCAGGAAAATTAATCTGTAGCAGAGAAAACTCTATGTATAATAATATATATATATATATATATATATATATATATATCCGTTGCATTTTTGTACAGTGCATGGCTGCCAAGCAAAGGCATGAAACACACCATATATACTTGTATCATACGCCGCCCCAACAACCTGTGGAAAATAAAAAATATGGTCGTTACCTCTCAAAACTAGTGATTTTTTTCTTCCGTCCGTTCACTTTGGAGTAAACTTCACCCGACATCAAGATTCTTTCAAGTTTTTTTAATTGTCTTAAACGAAAGAGATATATACACATATAAAATAGTCTCTATTGAGCGGTTAATAATATAAGAGCTGCTACAGATACAAAAAAAATTATATAAAGTAAACTCACAAACAGATATAGTTTTATAAAATCTGTTAGATCTACTTTATAATAAAAATAATTTTACAATCTGACATATCACATCAAACCATATTTATTATCTAATTTGCTAAAGTATTTTCTTAATAATATTGTTCCAAGAGTTTATACCGACAACAATAAATACTATAATGCTTTGTTCATGTATCCATCAGCTATTTTTACTTTAGTTGGCAAGTTTACTTTGAGAGATATTACCAGCCATCGAAGAAGATTCATGGCGAGGCTAACTAATTTAGAGGTTCTTATAAAGAAATATTAATAGGGGCATGCATGATTAAATTAATTTTTTAGAATTATTTTGACTTAAGTGATGAAGGGGTAAATTTCTCCGACCTAAGATATATAAAAAGTTAAAAGAAAGATGGGTTCCATATATGCCAGATGACCCCATGCATGAATCACAGAGCTTTTTTGTTGAAAATGGTGCTAACACAACGAGATCAGGAAGAAAAAAGGTGCCATATTTTTTTGCTTAGTTCCAAATACAAGAGACCTGTACTGTTTAATTTAATAGTTTATATTATCAATTAATGTTAAAAATAAACATATAACTGTATTCTTACTCATAAGTACACGTTTATGGAGTTGTTTTTGTTTTATTATCACCTTTTTATTAATTTTCTAGAGATAGAGATATCTTAAAAACCAATCCAGTCCAATGCAAAAGCAGCACCGGATTTGCTTAAAACCCACTTGATTACTTCACCTTCCTCAGCTCGCTCGCTCTCTCTCTCTCTCTCTCCATAACTTGAACTCTAAGTATGATTTATTCCTGTTCCCTTTAAATCATCAGAAATTAGTCCTGGTTTTCCCACTCTCACAACATAGACATATATTCTCGTCCACCTCTCAAACATTCCATGTCCGAGTGATCACGCTTGCAGCTGCATAATATACTATTGTCCCTCACAATAGCCTTTGCAGAATGGGACGTCATTCGTGCTGTTTAAAGCAGAAATTAAGGAAAGGTTTATGGTCTCCTGAAGAAGATGAGAAACTGTACAATTACATAACGAGGTTTGGTGTTGGCTGCTGGAGTTCAGTTCCTAAACTAGCTGGTATATATATATATATATAATTTTCTCCATCACTGTTTGTAATTTCTTTTTGAGAGTACTACCATATCATGTCAAGCTTCATGGTATCCACAAATTTTTAAATGTTTTTTATTCTTGCAGGATTGCAAAGGTGTGGGAAGAGCTGCAGATTGAGATGGATAAACTACTTGAGACCCGATTTAAAGAGAGGAATGTTCTCACAAAAGGAGGAGGATCTCATTATCAGCCTTCATGAAGTTCTTGGCAACAGGTAATGATCATAATTTCATTAAGGCAATATATCGGAATTTTGATCTTTGATTTGAAAATGGAAATGAATATTCATTGGGCTCGAGTTGATCTGATCTTTTTCCCTCATTTGTCTAAATCTCAGGTGGGCTCAAATTGCTGCACAGTTACCGGGTAGAACAGACAATGAGATTAAAAACTTCTGGAATTCATGTTTGAAAAAGAAGCTGATGAAGCAAGGAATTGACCCAACTACCCACAAGCTACTAAGCGAAATTGAACCAAAAGATGAGAAAAAATGTACAGAAATGGCATCTTTGCACATACCAGAGTCTCAAGAATTTCCAACAATATCAGCCTTGGCTTCTCAGGGTCCAACATTTTTAGTTGAAGACATGAATTACTATGATGGTGAAGTAACAGATGCTTCAAGAGAGCTTCTCATGTACAAGCCTGCCTTTGATCCAATGGCCTACTTTGAGTTCCAAGCGGGTAGTGTCGAATCAAACGGCTATAATTCAAGTTTCCTACTTCAGAATCAGACAACTATCAAAACCCCAAATGATCAAAGCCATTTCCAGACGAATTCCAACTATGGATTCGCTTCAATGCCAAGTCTGACCAATTCTGATCATGGAAACTTGTCCGGGACAGAGTTCTCTGATAACTCAGCTTCGAGAATGAGCTCCTTTTTCTTGAATGAAGTGAAGGAAAGTTCAAGCAACAGCTCAAACATTAGTAGCTACGCCGGTTTCCAGATGAACAACATGGTAGAAAATGCAGCCTTTTCATGGGATGCCGACAACAAGTTAGAATCTTTGTTTCAGTTTCAGGTAAACGGGATAAAATCCGATGAACCAAAGCCAAGTTCCTGGCAACATGAACAGGGTCAGCTTCATGCTCGCAGTTCAGTAGATTTCAGTAGCTATCCGTTGACGTCGCTATCAGAAGATCTAACGGGAGCAAATTTTGATGTCTTCCAGCAGATATGAACTGTAAATTCCTTTTTTTTTTTTGAATTATTTTCTCTCTTCATAAACGAATACAGAGATGTTGATAGTACAGGGAATTTCAACTGAACGTTTGAGATGAATTCCTTTTTTTCTTTTTGGTTTCCTAGCCGGTAATAACAATTTAGCTAATCTTTGTTTGAGCTTTGATTTGTATTTTCCCCTTCTTCTTTCTTTCTTTCCTTTGTATTTGTTTCCAGAAAGTTGAAATAATGTATTTCTGAAATTAATTAACTTTGTGGTCCTAATCTTTCCAAATGTCTAACTAATTATCATTATTAGATGCAGTTGTAGTGCTTTTTTCATGCCTTCTTATTTGTTTTTCCTGCTTAACCTAAACCACATTTAAGAGCCGACAAAACATATCTGAAAGAAACAAAGTCCTCCACTGGCAATTTTCTTTTCCTGTGAATTTAACCTTAAACCTTCCCATGATCTGAATTTGATCACTGTTATTTTAAACAAACTACAGTATGTCTGTCTTATGTACAAATTGAATAAGTTAAGATAAATGGGATAGGTTCAGATTGTGATCTATTGATCAAGCGCTGGCAGAGCTTTAATAAGAAGATTACCGGGACCTACAGTATATAAGAGATGCTGATTTCCTAACATATGATCCAGCTGCGGGCTCCAGCCTCATCCATGCATTTCTGAGTCACTCCAAAAGGCCAAATTTTGGTTGTCCTCTGCATTATTGGCCGGAGAGAGAGAGAGAGAGAGAGAGAGAGAGAGAGAGAGAGAGAGAGAGATTCCAGGGGTCATCCTCTCCCAGTCCATGTCCTGGCAACAACGCTTTAGGTTCAGGTTTCCAAAACTTGGTGTCCGTTTTCTTCTTCTTTTTTTTGTGGGTGCAAAGATATCCAAGACAGAAAGATCGGACGGGTATCGAATCGTGTTAATAGATCGTGTTAAGATATGTATATTATATTATATGGATTAATTCGAATATGACTCGTTAAGCTTATTGTGTTAAAAATCTTAAATCCTAACACAACCTATTAATATAACGGGTTGATACGTAACGACCCGTTAGTAAATACTACGAAATAGGTTAACACAATGTGACCCGTTTTAACATGTTTATGTAAATGAATTGAACAGATCGAAAATTAACCTGTTTGATATGATTAAGTTTAGCATAATTTTATATAAATATTAAAATCACAATATCTATAAAAAATATAAAACTAACTACAAGTCTAAAATTACAATCTAAACAATAAAAATATCGAAATTAAAATTTCAAAAATTTTACTTTTAGGTATAATAGTATGATTGTAATTTTAACTTTCTTAACGAGTCATAACGGATTGACCCGTTATCAACTCGTTAAGCAATCGTGTCTTAACGAATCAATCTATTTTAACCCAATCTCGTTAAGATTAAACTCAAATATGCATCGTGTTCATATTTAATTAACGAGTCATATCACGTATTACCACTCTTAAAAAGGACTAATACATATTCAGAACCAAAAACGACACTCTCAACCTTCATCACTGGTATCTGGTATTTAGTAGCTATAGACCCAATTACCTAGTTTTGAGTCGGTGCGAGTGACAAAAGGCAGCCAACATTTCGCACACAAGACGTCCAAAAACTTGGAACAACCAACTAAATTGTACAGGTTGTAGTCTTCCAATGCTCCTGATTACCATGCGCTTAAGACCATTAACAGCTCCCTAACCATTTTCTTAATACCGAGTTATCGTCATTAGCAACTCATTTTAGAGAACTTAGACGCATGCCGACTTGCTATAAAGCAAGGTCTAGCATAATTATCGTTACAAAAAAAAAAAAAAAAATTAAGGAAAAGATACAAAGAGGAGCAAGCAATCTGCTACCCTTCTTCGGTCAAAGTGACGGTGTCCCACAAGTGACTGCATTTGCCATGGATTTTCCTAACGATAGGTCTCCCTCTGAGAAAGTCAGACTATATATATATATATACACACACACACACACACCTCTTCACCGACAGGGCGGCTGGTATTACATTCAAGATATTGACAAGGAATAAGGCTCAGTAAATATAATTATCAAGTAAAAATGAGGGAAAACAGCGATGATGAAGGTATGTGCCTGGCATTCATGCCTCTTAACTGGCCCACTTATATATGAAACAAATCATGTGTTACTTACATCCAAGCCCTACAAAAAAGCTTCGCCTTTGACTCTCATCAGCAAAGTTTCAATTAGCTCTTATGGTGCCAATGCTTGTGAAAACATGAGAAGATATCCCCACCTGAGTACTGAAATATATTCTAACATGATGATCTCGATCCAAAGGTGTTAATTTTCATGAAAGTTGATGTTTAAACAGCGAGATATATATCGGTTGAGCAAACATCCCACGAGATGATGTTAGGTAGTAATTACTTAAAGGTCAGAAGGAAAAAGGCTTTGCTACTCATTAGATTTGATGTGGACCTAAATCTGAGGAATAATGGATGTGAATATAATTGGACCAATACTGCAAAAGTTCAAGCACGCTAGTTATGGTTTAGACTTTAGAGCCCTGAATAGCAAGTATCATGTACATGTACCTTTGGTATATTCGGTCAAAGTTATACCGACATACCAAACTGAGTCTAGGTTTCAAAAGTAGCTTGTAATTAGGAATGATTTTAGTACTGCATACTTTCCAAATTTCCAAGATAGGAAGGACTACATGACCTATGGTTTTAGGGTCCCTACAAAAGCAGTCTCTACCAGATTTGCAGATTGACAATTTGGGTTTGGAGCAATGATGAGCTTAAACGTGAAAGTGCAGAGAAACTTCGAGTACTTAAAATTAATAGGATCTTTCTTAGGTTGAAAGTTTTATTATAGCGTCTCATTAAAGATAAGTTACTTAGTGCGACAACTCAGGAAAAGTGCTTTCATGTCTTAATCGATTGATTTCCTCTTTCGTCATCTCAGCAGAAAAAACTACTGATTACTTAGTTAGTGTTTGTCTGCTCTGCATTGTTAACAGTTGGGATTCGTTTTCTGCTCCATTGCACGTCTAGTTTATTACTTGGTTTAACGAAGTTAGGTGGGATGGGACTGTGCTTCCAATTTTCAATAGCTGATCTGTTCCTAGGCCCTTGCTTATGGTTGAGGCATGCGCAGAACACTGAAAAAGCCTCCAAATTAGCAATAGGAAAATTCATTTCAACGTAGATTCTAAGTTTTCAGCAATGGATCTAACCTCTATGCATCTCATTAAATTCTATAATATGAATGTTTCCAGCAATGGATAATACTGGGAGATAAACAAATTGCTTTTAAACTCTACAATCTCCATAGCTTCCCTGCAGCCAGGATTGCTATCTAAAACGAACCCCAGCCACAGAATTCCACAAGAATATGAAACGCAACATACCATGAGAAAAACAAATTGAGTTTTGTGGGAAGTTTGTCAACAGAAATTGTACTAATTTTAGCTTTCGAATATTTTCTATTGAAGCTGCACTATCGACAACTCACATCAGTATTACCCAACAGTAACTCCATTCTGCAGCTTTTGCACACCCATGATGCCAGCCTTTGTTGCTTCCTAACAAGTAGAAACTAAATGCTCATTGAATGGCATCCCACGTATTTATCTCTCTGCAGCTTTAGTTTTCAAGATTTTCTTTATCTTTTTTCTTTATCGGCCTTCTCTTTCTTTAGTTAGGTGTATCGATCTGATGTTTTCCATAATCCCTTCGTTTCTTTTTCTTGATCATTAATAAAACTGATAGAAAAAGTTGGCTACAAACAGAAGCGGGGTCGTGCTCCGGGCTGAAGGTCTCGTCCAAATCAGATTCTTAGAGAATGGAGACGTACGCCTCTTCAACCCCAACTGTAACACTCAAGGATTGATTACATAACTGGATGAAAGATTATACAAGGATGGTTTATATACACATGGTTAAGTAAAAACATTATGTCATGTCTAATGAGTGATACTATGATGGTTTGATAAGTTAAGCTTATTCAAGGAACGCAATTGAGGCATGCCCATGATGTTCAAGTTAAAATGCTACGTTTTTCTCAAATAAATTTCATGATATATGCGCACATGACATGATGCTGAATGTGTTGTATGTCAAAGAAATCCAGGTTTACCACATATGTTCCGCCTATTATGTATTTAACTCATTTGGTGTTTTATGTTTAAACTGTGTCCTAGGTTCCGATGAGGACGACGAATCTATAGGCCAAAGTCGGAAGAAAAGACACTGACTTTGCGAGGACATTATATTTTTGGGATTTTAATTAGACTTATTTATGACATTATGTTTTAATTTCATTAAGTCAGGATATATTGGATCTTCTTGCATTAATTTACTATTTTAAGGTTTGCTAAAGTGACACTGGTTTTGTAATATATATGGTGAGCTAGTGTGAACTGTGGAGCAACATTCCTAGACTCAAGGGGAAATTTTGTGATTTTACTACAAGATTTAAGATTTTGTATAATTTATGCTGGCTATCAACCCCCCCAGCCAACCTCAACTGTTCTGGGCTTAGAACCAGCTACCGAAATGTTAGTCATGGACAGGCTTGCATTGACCTTTGATATAAAGGATGAGCCTTGTCTGCCTTTCCTACATTCTTAAATTTACCTGCTCTGTGGCTTAACTCAATCCCAAGCTTCCTAGGCCTAGCAAACAACAGAATCCAGAGGAGACGGGGTTGGAAATGTTCATATTACTCAACTTCAAATTTCGAGTCAGGGTATGATGGTTACAAGATCATTGAATTGAAGTTCAAAGTCATTCTGACTCGCTCTATCTTCAGATTACAGATTTTTTTTTTTTTTTTCCCATTCTTTTTTACTTTTCTCTGTAAATTAGATGGTTCTTCTACTTGGCCTCAAAAGAGTAGCATGACTTGCCCTGGTCCTTGGGCAAAATCCATGAATCAGGAACTCCAATTCAGAATTCATAGAACCTTTTTTCTATAGCCATGCATGAAACTAGAGATCCCGTCCACCCCCACTGAAAGCAAGAGAAAGTAAACTTCGAGCTCTCAGTTGAATCCACGTAAGGCGTGACTAGAGTTGATCAAACCAGCTTTCTTTGAGCTGGTCAGTGAAATTACAAGATAATGACAAATCATATATATATATATATATATATATATATATATATATATATATATATTGAGATAGATAATATATGACAAAGTATTTAGAAGTCCAGAAGGAAAAAGAAGAACTTTGGCCAATAAGGATAGCCTCCATCAGTGTAAGTATTCTTCTGATCAAAGAATTAGGCCTCGTTTGTTTTTACAACTCATCTCATCTTATATAATCATTACAATTTTTTTCAAATTTTTATACAAAATAAAATAAACAATTCAACTTTTTCAAATCCTAAAATAAAAATGATATTAAAAAATATATTCTAACAATATTTTATTCAACTTTTAACTATCTCAACGCAACTCAACTTATCTCATCTGAAACAAACGAGGCCTTAGATTTGGATAGTGTAAACAAAGCCGAACAAGCTATATTGGGCTCTGCTTGTTGACATGGCCTAGGTTTTTTATTTACTTATTTTTTTATTATTTTTTTCTCTCTCTAATTTTCGATCGCTTTCTCCTTTCGTGTGGTTAGCCGCATGGCTGCTCAGAAGGACTCGCTGGATCCTCAAGTGCTAGCGGGATGCCGTTTCTTTGCTGACATTGTTATGGAATCCCCGAAACCTCTTCCTGAAGTTGTGATTCCTATGCGTCGCCCAGGTTTTAAGGATCTAGAAATGTTTTTCACTTTTCAAAAGAGGAAATCGATCGCTCTGCCTCTCTTTTCCGATTCATTGTTGTTATGAAATTATTGAGGAAACGTCCATCTCTTGATTTGATTCGAAAATTTATCAAACAAAGATAGGGTTTGAAGGTGCAACCAATGGTGGGTGGGATGAGGAAATCGGCCAACGTTATGGTTTGCTTGACAAATGAGGATGCTTTTTGCACGGCTATGGCAAGGGAATTTTTTGACATCGAAGGTGTGCCCTATCGCATTTCTCATTGGTCTCCTGATTTTGATGAAAATATTGAACCTGTGAATGCCCTGGTGTGGTTGTTTTTACCGAGGTTACCCCCAAATTTTTATCACATCTCCATGTTGAAGATTCTCACTGGAGGTTATGGAAAATTGTTTAGGAGAGACAACGCCACTACGTGTGTTTCACGTCCAAAAGGAGCAAGATGTTGTATTAAAATGGACATCTCTCAACCTTTGCGGAAAGGGTTCTGAATTGGGTCCCCTGGTGAACCTGGTAGCCAATTCCAGGAGGTCATTTTTTAGACCCTGCTACATTTTGTCATCACTGTCATGTTCAAGGACACATTGATAAACTTTGTTTATTGCAAAGGAAAGAAATTAAGGGAGGAGAGGATATAGTGAATTCAAAACTGAAAGCTTCAAAAAAGGTGTGGCGTCAGGTTGAGCGAGCTAAATTGGATTAGAAAGAGTACCAAAAAAAAAAAAAATAATAATAAGAGAAGAGATTCTTAATAAGATTAAGGAAAGGCAGAATTTTAGTGAGAAAGATGATCGGGGGTTCTTTATGTTTCTAGAGAAGATATTATGAGCAATATATAGGAGTATAATAGGCAGAGTCCTTTTGTGCAATCTAAAAGTTTGGTGAATCCAGATGAGAAATTTGTGGAGTCGTCAGAGGAGATTGTTACTCCTCGTGAAGCTTATCTGAATCTAGCTGTAAATTTGCATTCTCCGTGTAGTTATTTAAAGATGGTGGATGAAATTTTGGAGTATGAATTGGGATGTATAGCACAACATGTTATTGATGATATGGAGAGGGAAAATGAGGAGGAGACAAATGTGATTAAGAGGCAAAGTGTTGTTGTTGTGTCGCATTCTGAAAGCTTGATGGAGGTTGAAACCATTGCTAGAAAGGATTATGAATCTAATTCGGAGATGGGTGTTACAATTCAGGAAATTTTGGAGTCAGAAAAAATGAAGTCTGGAGGTGATCGTGGAGTCACCACTTGCTCCAAAAAACATCATTAATTATGTTTAACATCCTTACGTGGAATATTAGGAGTGTGCGTACTTCTCGTAGTCGATTATTCCGTATTATAAAGAATTTTAAACCACGTATTGTTGCAATCATGGAGCCTTTCTTAGATGACAATAATATGCAGTTTTGGGCACGGCGATTAAAGCTCCACAATTTTGTTTCGAATTCGGAAGAGGGTGGAAAAGTTTGGCTTTTTTAAGATGATGATATATGATTTCATCAGGTTTGCCTACGAATCAACTCTTATCGGGTTGGTTCTCGCTTGGTGATGATAGAATATTTGTTATTTTTGTCTATGTCAGTTGTTTTAGGTGGGTGCAATTGGAGTTGTGGGATGATATTAGAAGTTTAGATAGTGAATGAAAGCCATGGTTCTTGGCGGGTGATTTTAATATTATTTGGGATGATGGTGAAAAGGTGGGGGTGTTCATCGGCCTGCTAGGGCGAAGCAGGATTTTAATAATTTCATTCATGATTGTGGTTTACTAAAGGTTCCTTTTGAGGGATCTAAATTTTTTTGGTGTAATGGTCAAAATGGACGTCATCGAATTTGGGCTAGATTTGATAAGATTCTTGTTAATCCATCGTTTGTGAGTAGATTTTAGCATGTAAAAATGAAGTATCTTCCTCGTACTTCATCTGATCATAGTCCAATGTGCACTGAGTTGTTTCAGGATAGTAGTTTTTAAGGTCAAGTCAGTTTCGTTTCCAAAGATTGTGGACATCTTGTAACGATTTCCTTCCTCTAGTAAGTAGAGTGTGGGACTCTAATATGAATTGCAATGCTTTGAATCGGGTGGCCAAAAAATTATATAAGCTCAAATCAACTCTTAAATTGTGGAATGTTTCAACTTTTGGGCGTGTAGAGAAGAAGTTACAACTGGTGGAGGATCAATTGATTGGTTTGGAGAATGGGGTTGCTGGAAATTATTCTGAGATGGCAGAAAATCAAATGTCACAACTTAAGACGAAGCATCAATTATGGTTGGACAGAGAGGAGATTTTGTGCAAACAAAAATCGTGCATTCAATGGTTAAAGGAGAGTGATGCTACTCAATTCTTCCATGTGAGTGTCATGAACAAAAAGAGAAGAAATATTTTAACTTCTTTAACCTTGCAGGATGGGTCTTCTTTAAAGTCTCCTAAGGAGATTCATGTTGGAGCTATTAATTTTTTTCAGAAGCTTTTGGCCTCTGAACAAGTTGTTAGAGATGAGGATGTATTTTCTCTCATTCCAAAGTTGGTTTCAAAGGAGGAAAATGCTCCTTTTCTTCAGCCTCCATCTTTGAATGAAGTTAAAGAGGCTCTTGATTCCATTTCGGATGATAGTTGTCCTGGACCCAATAGGTTTTCGGTAGGCTTTTTCAAAGTGGCTTAGAATATTTTTCAAGATGATGTGTGCGGCGATGGATTTCTTTAATGGTTATCCTTTACCCACTTTTTTTGGTGCTAAAAACTTAGTCCTTATTACAAAAGTGGATAAGCATGATAGTTTCACTAAATTCAAACCTATTAGTTTGTGTTGTGTGGTATATAAGATTTTCTCCAAGATTATGGTGAATCGTATGGCTTTTATTTTAGGTAAGTTGATCTCACTTACTCAATCAGCTTTTGTAAGCAATTGTAGTATTTTTGAAAATATCTCAATTGCTCAAGAACTGGTCACTAGGTTGGATAGAAAAGTTCATGGAGGGAATGTAATTTGTAAGATTGATATGGAGAATATGTATGATCAGGTTAATTGTTGTTTTCTTCTTCAAGTTATGAAGGGATTCAGCTTCTCTCTAAGCTAGTGTGACCTTATTCTTCAGTGTATTTCCTCTCCTTCCTTTTCAAGGCTTCACATGGGATAAGGCAAGGTGATCATCTTTCACCTTATCTTCTTATTTTATTGGAATATATCCTTTCTAGATTACTGGATTCAAAATTTGATTTGGGCACTATTAAGTCTTATAATTTTTCGAATTCTTGCTTGAGGATTTTGCAGCTTCTCTATACGGATGATTTGCTGATTTTCTTGAGAGGAGATAAATGATCCATGCGAGGTTTTTTGAAAACTTTGAAAATATATGAATCTATTTCGGGACAAAGGATTATTGCAAAAAAAAATGAAGTTTTTTTTGCTAAAAAAAAAAAAAACTGTGCTAAGAAACAAAAGATGCTAGAGGTTTCGGGAATTTATTGTGGGTAAATTTCCTTATACTTACCTTGGTGTGCCACTACATACTTGTAGACTTATAGCTTCTATGTTGAAGTCGCTTGTTGAGAAAATCAGGAAGAAAGTTGCTAGTTGGAAAATAAGTCTTCTTTCTTCCGATGAAAGATTGGTGTTATTGAAGTATGTCCTTAATAGAGTGCCGATTCATGTTCTATCTGTGCTGAAAATTCCTCTAATAGTGTTTAGAGATATTCAACGCATGTTATTAGAATTTTGTGGGATTCCAAGGAAGGGAGAAAGAAAAAAACCTGGGTTTCATGGAGGAAAGTTTGCCAACCGATTCAAGAAGGTAGTTTGGGGGTGAGGTACCTTAAGGAAATGTAGGATTCGCTTTTACTAAAGTTTGCATGGAAATTGATTGGGAGTGATTCTCTTTGGAAAAATTTTTTTAAGAGCCAATATTTGAGGAATATGTCACCTTTAGAAGTTGTTCAGTCTCCTCGTGGTCTGGAGAAGTGTGCTTGATAGAGTTCCTTTGATTTTCAAAACATGGTTTATGAAAGATACGGAAAGGTAAGGTAAATTTCTAGTTTGAGCCTTGGCTTCCATCTAGTGTGCTAGCTGATCGGATTCAAGAGATTGACTCTCCTTTGCTCTAGATTTGTGATTTACTATCTCTAGTTAGTTGGAATATTCCTCGTCTTTCAACTTTGGTCAGGGAAGATTTATGTAACAAAATTCTACAATCTAATACTCAGTTGAGTAAGGTCCAGATATTTTCATTTGGGCACCTTCGTCTGATGGTAAATTTTCGACTAAGAGGGCAAGGAATATTTTAAGGCTTCAATTGGAACCTCCCCATTCAGCAAAATGGACCTGGTTTAGAGGTATTTCTAGTAAAATCTCTTATATTACTTAGAAATTTTGGAATCATGTGCTGCTTGTTGATGCGAATGTTAAAAAAATTGGCATTCATTTACCATCTCACTGCTATTGTTATGTGGATAAAGGTGCTATTGAAACAGAATAACATTTGTTTGGGAATGGTTTTCTAGCTGAAAAAATTTGAGAATTTTTTTCCAAAAGATTAGAGGTGAGATATAAAAGAGGTCAAAGTATTTTTTATCGTACTTTACTTTGGTGGTCGAAAGCCAAAAGTTCTTCTTAGCAGGGGATAGTGCGTGGCCTTATTCTGACTATGCTTACTTGGGGACTTTGGTTTTTTCAGTGTAAGATTTGCATGGAGGATAGCAAATTCATTTGGGAGTATATTGTGTCGGCTATTCTGATGCGGATTCAGAATGTGTTTGTGGTGCCTATGAAGTTCAAGTCTTGTTCTATTCGGGACCAAGAGATGTTGCGGAGCATTAGATGTCTTATCCTTATGCTGCGGTGTACTAAAGCTAGAGCTTTTGCTTGGCAACTTCCAGATCGTGGTTATTGGAAGTTAAATATAAATGGTTGTTCACTTGGTAATCCTGGCTTATCTGGTGGTGGTGGTGTGACTCGAGATCATAGATGAGATTTATTTGCAGGTTTTTCTCATCACTATCAAATCCAAACTAATATTGTATTTGAATTTTAGACTTTAAGAGATGGACTTAGACTATGTAAAAACCTGTGATTATCGGATATTATGGTTGAGACAAATTCTATGATGGTGCTTTCATGGATTCTCATGGTGAATGTTCCCATTGGTATTTATGAAACTTTTGGGAAAAGGTGATTGAGTTTATTTGGACTCTTAATTGTCGCATGTGTCATGTTTTTCGAGAACGCAATATGGTTGTCCATTTTTTTGCCAAAGGAGCCCGTAATTCTTGTATGGATCTTCATGCTCATAGTCTTATTCCTAGAAGACTTAAAAGTTTGTTGTGCCTTAACAAATACTCCTTACCTTATCTATTGTTGAGGGATATTTAGTGCGTGCAGGTTGTAGTTCCTTATTTTTGGGTTGGTTTTGAGATTCTTTATTACCATGTTGTCTTCTTATTCTTTATTTCTATTAGAGGTCTTTCTGGTTTAATGTGGTGGTTTTTAGTTCTTTTTTTTCCTGGGTTGGTTTTCTTGTTTATTTGGAGTCCCTATGGATCAGATTATAACCACGGTATTCCTCTGCCATAAGTGAAGGTTTTTCAATAAATTTGGAGTTCAAAAAATAAAAAAAAGTTGGATAGTGTAAACACCAGTGCAAACAAGTGGGGTAATGGAGGACCGCCAATGGTAACAACAGAAAATGGCCAGTGGCAACAATGAAAATACTAACAGAGAAAATACTAGGTTTGATAATTGATAGTATTATTATTTTTTTGGTTAAGTGAGAATTTAAGATAGCATTCTTGTTATGAATGAGAGAAACTTGGAATGCCACAAAAAAGCGGTTGGTCCATTTCTTGCTGAAACCCAAATGATATTGTGGTTTGGGAAAGACATCATCGTCATGATAGACATGCTTAAAGACCATAACCAGTAAGTGCTAGAGGTGAAAGAGGTTAAACAATCAAAGTAACTATTGCACATTATATTCACAAGAACAATTACTAGAAACATGGCTAACTAAAATATCAAGCCTGCAGCAGTATCATACACTCAAAAAGAGTCATAACTTGCAGCCTGAGTAACCTGAAGTTAAAGTAAGATATGGCTTCGAACCTTCCATGTGACCGATTCAAACAATCAGAAAGCTTGCAATGAACATTGCCCAAAAGATGCAAAGGAAGTAGCTATCTGAGACATCAGACAAGCCCATCCAAATCAGTCTGCAAATAGAACAAAATAGAACCACAACCATAGAAGAAACTTGATCACTCTTGCTTCAGAAAAAGTTTCCACTCACTAAATAAAATCGATGTTACTTCACTAGATTCTTTCCATAGTGGCATATTAGAAAGTTGTTTTTTTAAGTAAATATTGTAGGATCTGGTGTGCCATAGAGGCCTATTAAAAATCTAAAACATATCAAAGAAATGTTAGTACTTATAAAAATAAAAATTATTCATTAGGGAATAATAAAACCGGAAGAAAGATCCAAACATATCGATTGTTAGATAACATAGGGGAAACGAGAATTGATAATTCCACAGAAATACAACAATAAAATTTTGTCAAAGTTATGTGCAAACAATTACAGGTACATATTAAAACGTTCACTCTCGAAAGCTAAACTCAACCAATCAACACAATCAGATCCTCTATGGTCAAATATTGTTTACCTTATAACAATCCGTTCTTGGTATGTTACAATCTAAGACACTCACATGGAGGAATAGTTCTGGCTAGTAAGACTCCGGCATTTAAGTTGCTGAAGGCTGCCTGTGCGGATAAGCTGCATCCTGATAAACAGTGAGTTGGTGTATGGCCTTGGCAAACAGATCCCTCAAACCAGGATTTTGAGCAACAACAGGACGGGCAGCATCCTCAAGAGCCTTCAACGCCTCTGCTTGTTCAAGAGCTTTGTTGTTGCTAACGTGCAAAGCAAGGTAACACAACAACACGACTCCGTGCATACGAGGCCCCTGTTCTTGAATTTCCAACAACTTCATTAGGGGTGGAATCCCATCAAACTCTATAACCGCCTTCGAATGCTCTACACAATTGAAGTTCTCTGGGGACACGAATTTCCCCAATGCAATAGCAGCCTCCGTTGCCACGTCCACATTATTGTTACCAAGCTGCACAACCAAAGGCCTAATTATCCGTCTCTCCCAGCTTGCAGGGAAAGTCCGAGCCAAATACCCAATTGCTCTGATGGCAGGAACTTGCAATCTGGGACTACTCCCTTCTTGAGTTACCCTCAAAAGCTGATCGAATACAGCTTTTGCAGGTGGCGAGTTAGTCTTGAAAGCCGCTCGCCTGAGGTCCGAATTGGATGCCGCCACTGCCGCTATCTCCATCACGGTCATCAAGCAATTGAGTTGCAAATCTCCTCTCTCAACCTCAATAATCTTCGCCAAGCAAAGCAACCCTTTTGTCTCCGCAATTTTCTTGCTATTTACCAAACTCCCTTTGGACAATTTCCACAAAGCCTCGGCGCAATTGACCTTGACCTTAAGTTTCACCTCGGGTGATTCCGTCTCCCACTCCCTCTCCTTCCTATTATAATGCCCGCCTCTGCTACTCCCATCGTAGTGAGTAGAACTCGAGTGAGAGCGACCGAACAATGATGACGAATTATTATGATCGTTTATTGATGGTGCTTTGCCATTTTTAGTTAACTCTTTGTTAATTTGAACAAGGGAGTGGAAGGTGGTCTTACCCAAATGAAGCTTCGGATCATCCAGAACCGCACCCATCGACAGCGTCGACACAAGCGGCCTCGTCGCGTTTTCCCGCGCAAACTCCTCCTGCGCCTCCGGGAACAGTTCGGCCATCCGCGCCACCAGATTCGCCACCGGAATCTGAACCCTCGTCGACGAGTCGCCAAGGACATGCACAATGATCGGAACCCCGGGGTTCTGGACAATGGAAATGACCCTCTCCTTGTCCGTGGCGATGTTGGAGAGAGCGGTGGCAGCAGCGATTTGGGCCTCGGCGGACGCGCCCTCCTTGAGGAGTTTGAGCAAGGGGGCAATCCCTCCCTCTTCCACGATCATCTTCTTGTTGCGGTCGTTGTCGCGGGCCAGCGAAGCGAGCTCGTTGGCGGCGTCGGTACGATCCTTGAGCTGGCCCATCTGGATGGTGGCGATGTAGGACCAGACCCAGGCGAGAATAGGGTCGTTGCTTGCGATGGGAGGGAGCGAGAGATTGGTCCCGTCCGAGTCAAATATCGATAAGAGCCATTTCATGTCTCCGATGGAAGACTCCAAAAGATTGGAGACCTTCCGGAAGTCGGCGGCGGTGGTGATGGAGAACACCTGGCGGAGAACCCCGCTGTGCTTGCACTTGCGGATGAGAGTGAGGGCTCGCTCAAGATTCTTGGCCACGTCGGCGACGATCCGACGGACGGGTCGCTCGTATAGTGGATGGGTGGAGACGGCGGCGAGTCGGACGGTGGAGCGGAGCATATTGGAGAGGCGTTCAACTTGCATGGCGAGGTCGGAGCATTCCTGCTTGGAGGATTCTGCTTCTTGGGCGGACTTGATGACTCGGGCCGCAAGCAGAATTGGAAAAGAGAGCTCATCTTGGAAATTGAGCGTCTTGTCGTCAGCAGGGACAGCCATGAAGTAGCGGAGAGACCAGAATCTGTGAAGTACTAGAACTGCAACGATGTTTCAGCGTCCCTGTTGCTTGCTTAATTGTATGCCGGCCAGGAGGAAAGCAATAGCATAAAAAATATATGTATAAAGCATTTAATTATTTTTACTATTTAATTTGATTTTGGGGATAAAGTTGTAATAAAAGCCTGTAATGTATTATTGGTTTGGGTTCTCTTTTCTTCTTTTCCTATGGGAAAGAGGACTTTTTTGGTATCGCAGGTCAAATTAAATAAATAAATTCGATATGGAGGGGAGAGAAATGACGTGGCAAAGCAGTAGGAGGGTCCTACTTGTGAATCAATAGACCAAAACGTCAAAGGATTTGATGAAGTGTGACCAACTAAAAAATGCCACGTATATTTACCGTGTTGGACTAATTGAATTTTCTCAACAATTTTTAAAAAGAAAATTCCACAAGTCTTTGGACTCCATTGACCAAAGATCATCTTTACAGAAGAGAAAAGCAACAGAACGTGGAAAACAGATTGAAATGCAATATTAACTCCACTTTATGTGCCTTTCGCAGAGCTTTCACCTCTCAATTTCTAAGAATATAATATTATTAAATAATCTAACTTGCCTAGAAGAAAAAACGAAATTCTCAAAGCTCATGCTCCGGAAATGAGAAGAGATAGAAATACATGGATAATAGGAAAATAATTTTTATATAATATTAAAATGAATAATAGTAAAATAATTTATATATAATATTAAAATAATTTAAATTATGATATTTTATTAAGTTTTGAAAGATGAAAAAGAAAAATTGAATAACAATATTATAAAAATAAAATATTTTTAAAATTTGAAATTTTTAGAAAAGTTAAATTATTTTTTGTATTTTTTTATAAGTTTGAAAAAGTTATAATGATTATATAATAATTAAATGAAAAAGTTGAATATTTGAATTTGAAATTTGTTTATATTTGAATAATATTGAGAAATGAGATAAGATGGATAATGAGTTGAGATGAGATGAGTTGAGATAAAAATTTAATAAAATGTTGTTAAAATATTATTTTTTTAATATTATTATCGTTTTGAGATTTGAAAAAATTGAGTTCTTTATTATATTTTGTGTAAAAATTAAAAAAAAATTATAATGATTAGATTAGATGAGATGAGTTGAAATAAACTCTATAAATAAACAGGATAGGTTTTTTATGGACGGAGCGATCAGCATTCGAATCCGTGATAGCCATAAAGCAATAAAAGAAATTCCAATCACAGAATCAGAATAAAGTTCCATTTTATAGAGATTGAAGAACTCCCCACTTATTGCTTGCTTGAATTGAAAGCAACAGAATGTCACCTTTCTTTTACATATAAAAGACATTCACATGAGAGCAACATCTCTTCACATCTTCGCCAGCAATGCAGGCTGAATTGTCTTGGCTATCCCATTGCCCTTGACATCATTTCCGTTGGCATCCAATTCATAGGAGTTGGGAGGAACATCTACAGCAGGAGAGCAGTTGAAGAACCCATGAGGCTGCATACACACGCACATCCATCATCAGAATCAGTATCACATATGAGACACATAATAATATATATATATATATATATATATGACGATTCAGGAGGTTGATTGGCAAGTCAATTTACACAAAATATCCACTTATATGAACAGATAAAGCCAACTCTATGGTCACTGGTCACTACATGTTCAAACTGCTAAGTGACCATTCAAACAAACTTAGTTGAAGAATGGTCTTTGGTGATGATAAGGGTTGTAGTTCTTGCCTAAGGTACAGACCCGCACTTGTTGCATTCTCTCTATCAAGCAAGTGGCATACAAACATCAGATACAAGATGTTGAATTTACACCTCGGGCCAATTCTCCCAAATACAGGCCGATCACCGATGTCTTTTCGTTACTAATGCCGCAGTCAAGATGTGCAAACAACATATGATTTTTTTTTAACTTCTTTTTACAAGTACATATGCAGGGTAAGATTAACCAGTGATTACCATAAGCATAAAGCCAATGCGCTCCACTGGCTTAACAGGCCAATCTTCCAACCGAGGGACGTGTGTGATTCCAAATACATACTTGCATTTCACAAGATTACTTATTTATTCATCAAAATAATTGCAATCAAGTGATAGAGAAATGGAGCTAGCAGCAATAAGAATAATCGTTATCAAAATAAGATGACACCACGCAATCAAAGAAATAGTCAAAAGGAAATCTGGATCAAGTGAAAAGTCATAAGGGAGAATTTGTATATGATGAGAAAAAATGTACTTCATAATCAAAAACAAAATTTCCAGCTTATTTATATAGAGAGAGCTGCTTCAGTATATAAGTTGCTGGGAATAAACAAAGAAGTGATGATGAACATGTAGAAAAAGTGTATTTTGGGGGGTTATTGTAGCCATCGCAACAGCTTCTACCCACTTTGTAAAGTAGTCGACGGCTACGATGATGAACTTAGTTCCTCCTTTGTTGGGGGACATAGGGCCTACCAAGTCTACTCCACATTGGACGAACGACCATGGAGACATTATGGACCACAGCTCTTCTGGAGGTGCACCTGGGACTGGTGATGAATCAGGCACTGGACACACTTTTTCACGAACTCTTTTGCATCTTTGAGTGCATTTGGCCAATAGTACCCTACCCTTACAATCTTTGCGGCGAGTGATCGTCCTCCTGAGTGACTCCCGCAAATCCCCTCGTGTACTTCCTTCATCATGTACTCTGCTTCCTCTTTTGTTATACATTGCAATAATGGGTTTGAAAAACCCCACTTGCAAAGGACTCTTGTCAACTATAGTAAACCTGGTCGCCCTGCTTTTCAACTTTCTCGCCTTTTCCCGAGATGGAGGAAGATCACCTGTCTCCAAATACTGTTTTCTATTATTAGCCCATCCTAGTGTACTTTTCTCGATCTGCAAACTTTCCTCGATCTGCAAAATTTCCTCTCCTACCATTGGACTAGCCATCATTCGTAAATCAACCTTCTATGACAGTGCTTCTTCTTACTTTGCTGAGGCATCGCGAGCCAATCGGCCAGCTTTGAAATTGTCTCCTCGAGGTATATTCTCGATTCGAAAGAATTTGAGGCCTTTGCACTGCTCCTGGATTTGGTGAAGGTATTTTATTAGTTTGGTTCCCCTCACCAAATACTCCTCGATGATTTGCCCGACTACTACCTGTGAATCGGCTTTCATCTCAACTTTCTCTCCTCCTAATACCCTCATTGTTGCGACATCGGTGAGTACTGCTTCATATATTCAGCTTCGTTGTATGTTACCTTGAACTCCAATCGTACAGCATGGTACGACTCTTCCCCCTCACTCGTTACCACGTGCACACTAACTTCTCCCCCTGCTCGGCAGGCTGATCCATCCACATATACTTGCCATGGATTCTCCTCAAGTGGTTTATGGATTTCTTCTCTGAAGTTTGAAAATTCTGCTACGAAATTGGCCAATATCTGTTCCTTCATGATGCTTTTTGGTATGTAACTGATGTCATACTCACTCAGTTCAATTGACCATTTGACCAACCGTCCCGAGGTGTCTGGTTTCTGCAACATCTTCTGTAGAGGTGATGAGGTGATTACCTTTATTGGATGGGCTTGGAAGTAAGGTCGTAATCGCCTTATTGCTACCACCACAACCAAGACAACTAACTCAACCTTAGGATATCTGGCCTTGGATCCTCTTAAGGCCCTGCTACGTAAGACACCAGCTTTTGTTCCTTCCCCTCCACTAGTACCAATGCAGTTGACGCTACATCCAGAGTCACTACTAGGTATAGCGATAATGGCTCCCCTAGCTTGGTGTGACTGAGCAATGACGGCTTAACCAAATATTCATTTAACTAGGTAAATGCATCCTTGCACTTGGCATCTCAATCTTGTGTTTTCTTAAGCACCTGAAAGAAAGGAAGACATTTATCCATTAATCGGGATACAAACCTGTTAAGAGCTGCTATCTTGCCTGCTAGCTTCTGTACCTCATTCAAGTTTGTGGGCGACTTCATTTGGTACCAACATAAAACTTGAAAAGCCTCCTTATGGTCTTCCGCCTGTTGGTCAAACTCCATACTTTTTACTAGGAAATCGTCGACATATACTTCCATATTTCTTCCGATCTAGTCTTTAAACATTTTGTTCACCAACCTCTGGCAAGTTGCCCCAGCATTCTTCAAGCCAAAGGGCATCACCTTATAGCAGTTTTCAACTGATTAGTCTCCTTCATCCTGATTTGTTTGTATCCTGAATAAGCATTCATAAAAGCTTAACATTTTATGCCCTGTTGTTGTGTCTATTATCAGATCTATCCGTGGTGATGGAAAGCCATCTTGCGAGCAAGACTGTTGCCACTTCCCGTTAGATTTTTTTTACCAATATCACGTTGGACAGCCATTCTAGATATTGTGCTTCTTTGATCAATCCAACTGCTAATAACCGATCCACCTCCTCTGCGATTGCTTCGTACTTCTTGGTGTTGAAGTTTTTTTCTTTTTTTTTTTCTTTTTTTTTTATGGGCATACATTTGGGTCTACGTTCAGCTTGTGTTTGATGACCTCCTCGCCTATTCCGGGCATATCTTTATGATTCCATGCGAATACATCTTTATGATTTAGAAAGAAATCTATTAGTTGTTGTCTCTCTTCCTGTGCTAATTTAGTCCCAATCTTCACAAGGCTCTCGGGATGATTCTGTTCAAGAGTGACCAACTCTAAGGGCTCATCTGCCTCCCTATGCTTCAAAGCATCTTCATCTCTAGTCTCTAGCTCTATCAGCATTACTTGGGGTCCCAGTGGGAGGATCGCGTGTTCTTTAATATCCACAATACTGACCTCTCATTGCCCTTATTTGAGTTCCTGCGCATAACATTCTCTGGCTAAGACCTGCTCGCCGAGTACCTCGCCTATTCTGCGTGGACTGCGCACCTCGCATGTTGGGAACTTCATCTTTAGATGATAGGTTGAGGTGATAGCCTTTAAAACATTCAATGTGGGTTGCCAAATGATCGCATTATATGCTGATCGAGTTCTCACTACTAAAAACTCAGTCATCGCCATGGCGACATAAGGGTCTCTGCCCATAGATATTGGCAATGTAATGGACCCCATTGGTTGTACTACATCCCTAGTGACCGTAGTGGGTGCGGGTTTCAACTGACATTCACTGATTCCCATATTGATGAAAGCATCTCAGAATAGGATGTCCGACGAACTTCCATTATCAATTAATATCCTTCTTGTGGTCAAATTTTTCACTAGTTACCACCAATGCATCATCATGTGGATACACGACTCCTCGGCAATCTTCGTCGTCAAAGGATATTATGGGAGATATATGCACTCGAAGTTGCTTGACGGGTCTCTCCACATTAAAAACTTCTTCATATCTCGCCCACCTGGCATACGCCTTTCTTCCTGAAGAAGTTGGGCCACCTCCCGCATACCCACCGTCAATCGTACGTATTTCGCCTAGGGGTGGGTTTCTGCAGGCATCATTTGTTCTCTATTTTCAGTCACAAGTTTCATGTGACCCCCTCCCTCTTCTTGGTGATTTCCGCCGCCTAGGGCTTTTTCTCTTATACTCGAGCTTTCGATCGTTTGTGCATCGTGGGAGGGTAATCTTTTGGGTGATCAAGCGTCCAACTCGCCACTAACCTTCATTTCTTCTACTTTTCGCTTCAAGTTGTAACAATCAGAATGTAGCTGGTAGTACAAAACTTAGAATGACTTTTGGAGATTGGGATATATGACGAGTACAGGTCATTAAGTTTTCTTTGGCTTTTCTTTTTCTTTTTATAAATTTGGCTTGTTTCCTAATTCCTACCTTTGATTGTATGGTAGCCTTTATAAATGCATGATGATGAAATGGACGAGAGCTTGTTGACAAAAAACAAAAGAAGTATTTATTGAGCATGCTGTAGTGGATCTCATAGTGGGAACGGGAAGAAGGCTTAAGTTGAAGGCTCTTTACCATATATTATGTTATTAATGGAATGATATGGTTTTTCTCGATGGCAAATTGATCGCAGTGTGTCGCGAAAGTGTGTATATATATACACACACGTGTGTGTAAAACATGGCATGATGAAATGTGTGATGTATTATATTCTTGTAGATAACTATTGTCTTTAAGTTTTTACGTTAACTATATTCATGACTTATATTCTTACTCGCTTTAGAGTTTGAATCATCTTTTTTAATCTTCTTATATAATATTGTTAATATCTTTAAGCTAGCTGGAAGGGCCACCTACTTTGGTGGCAAATTTAACTTAATCAAATTTGTGCTCTCATTTATTTCTATTCATATCCTTTTGGTCCTCAATCCTACCAAAAAATCATTGATTCCATTCACAAAGCCTTTGCTAATTTCTTTTGGGGTGACATTGATGATAACAATAAGAAACATTGAATTTTTTGCAATCACATATGTCGACCTTCATCGAAAGGTGGTCTTGGTATTAGATTACATGACATTGCTGAAGCTCTTCATAGTAAATTGGCTTCGAGATTTGTTAATTCGAACTCTCTTTGGGCCACCTTTGTTTACTAAAGATATATGAATGATGGTCCCTCCTTGAACCTTATTTCAGCCAAAGTCGACCACTCTTGCTCCTTGAAAGCCATTTGCAAATTTCTTCCCATTGTTCACAATGAGAGTCAATGAAATATTTGTGATGATTCTATTAATTTCTAGCATGACAATTGGTGGGGAAAGGATTCTCAAAACTCTCATAAATATATGCCAAAATCTTGAAAAACAATATGCACCCAAAAAACTATGAGAGGTCTTGGGGTTAAACAACTTTCCCTCTTCAATAGAGCCCTTGTTTCAAAATTGGCTTGGGATATTTTACAGACTCAAATAGCATTTGGAAACAGATTTTAATAGGAAAATAGTTGAGAAATTAATCATTCTCAGGGGCAAATCCAAAAGCCTTTGACTCTTGGATTTGGAAAGGTTTGCTAAAACAAAAGAACTTTCTAAAATCTAGCTACTATTACCAAATCAATAACGGAATGAAAGCTAGAGTTTGGATTGATCCATGGATTTCCACGCTCCCTCATTTTAAACTTGTCCCAAATTAGAACAACAATCAAGCACCACTGTTTCTGAGCTCACTCTTGAGAACCTTAAAGATGGAATACACTTCTTCTTCAGGCAATATTTAATACTGACACTACCACTGAAATTGAAAAAATTTCACTCTCTAACCTTAGATTTCATAGCACTGAGGACAAAATTAAATGGACTCATCACAAAACTGGCAACTTTTCTGTAAAATCTGTCTATTTTACACTTGTTCTTAACTAAAATCCTGCTTAAAATGAGGATGTCAACTAGAAGAAGCTATGGAAGATTAAAATGAAAGACAGGCTCAAGTTTTTCCTTTTGAAAGTTAGCCATAATATTCTCCCAACCAGATCCAACCTAAAGAAAATATTCAATTTGGAAGTTGACCAACTTCTTTCTCCTTTGTTTAATTTAGAAGAAGAAAATCCCAGCCACCTCTTTTGTGTAATCATATGGAGAAGCTCTTAGATATCTCCTATTTTCTTGATCTAACTCTCCCAAATTGGATTCAAAATATCATAAACCCCTCTTTGAGTCTTCATTTACCTGCAAGTGAACACTAATCCTTTCAAATCTTTGCAACACTTGTGATGGATAATCTCTGGTTCCTAAGAAATAAAGTTGTTCACAATCTTGAAAATCTCTCACTGACAGATTTTCTCACCAAACTAGCAAAGAATTACTCTAAGCATAAAAGCTTTGGTCCCTAAAAAATCGATAGGTTGATAATGAGTCACTTACTCTGTAAAGATCACTACCTCATCTCCTTTGATGTGGCTGTTAGGAATAATGGCAACATCATTGCTGAACTTCGTAGATCTGATTCGGGTACTACAAGCCTGGCTAAAACAGATTACATTCCAAGTACTAATCCAAATGTAGGAGAAGCATTTGCAGCAAGAAGGATTATACAGGAAGCAAATTCAATGGGCTTGAACAAAATCATAGTAGCAGAGATTCCAGTTTGGTAGAACAAGCCATCAACAATACAATTCTTTCACTGGACTGGAAAATGCAGCCAATTATAAGTGATATCAAACAGCTACTTAGCATTTGGAGACTGAAAAGTTGTTAAAATTATCGATTTGAGAATTGATGTGCGCATAACTTGGCGTAATGGGCAGCTTCAACGCAAACCTTTGGAAACATACTCCTCAATTTTATCCCACCTAGCTTATTGAACTTTCATAGTAGGAAAGATCCTCCCACTGGTTTGTAATTCATATAAGAGAACTATTTACTGCACTAGTTACATAATATAAATGCTTGCTTACAATAATAATAATAATAATAAAAACACACACACACACACGTGAAGTAGGTGAGTCCCCGTTTGGACGTTGAATTAAGATGATATGAGATGAGAAATTTATGAATAATAGTGAATTGATTTGTGAATAGTAGTGAAATGATTTGGGTTAAGATATTTTATAGAGATTTGGGAAATGAGAAATAAAAATTTGAATAAAAATATTATGAAATTAAAATATTGTTATAATATTATTTTTGTTTTGAGATTGAAAAAAGTTGAATTATGTTTTGTGTTTTATTTGAAAGTTTAAAAAGGTTGTAAGTATTATGCAATTATTAGATAAAAAAAATAACGATTTAAAATTGAAAAATATTTGTGATGTTTGAATGTTGAAATGAATTAAGATGAGACCATTTTGCAAACTAGGGGTAAAAACGGACTCTAGTGGCTCGATTTTTTACCAAAACTGACGCCGATCGATGGAAGAGATTTGCATGGAACAACCAACCGTACCGGCCCATGGGTAGGAGATATACCGGCCGTATCGACTCAAGCAGTTCTCTGTCTCCCTAAAATCAAACGATGTTGTTTCATTTATATATATTATTTAATATGTTATGTATAAAGTGACGCCGTTTTACTTAAACTTAAGTAAAAATGTGTCATTTTAACTATAATATATATATATAATATATTTATTTAGTGGGCCGATTTGACGGTTTGAACCAGGTTCAAACTAGAATCGAACTGGCCAACGTTGATTTTAAGGAATTGCTACCGCTATCCAACCGATTCTCTGCCGGTTCCTTTCGATTTTGTACTCCAGCAATCGGTCTGCATTCATACCAGTTGGTTTTGTCCCATTGTTGTTTAGCCCTATTGCAAACCAAACAGATCGATTTTCTCTCTATTTCTTTATCATAGCTTTACTGGGAGATTGAGAATAGTGTTCTTGCATTGTACCGACAAATTACAATTGCAATTACACAATCAGTTAACTTAACCGATAAGAGCATTCCCATTAGATTCCCTATAACCTCTTTTTTCTTATAATTTGAGGAAAAATTTAGGGAATACTCTCAAAACCTCCCTCAATCGGATCCCTATTTTAGGGAAAAGATTGAGAGAATGAATAGTGGTTCCCCATATTTCCTAAATCACTTTTATCAATATTTTATTTATTTCAATTAAATTAACTCTTCTTCCAATCATCTATACTTTCTCTCATACTCATGTTTATTATAGTTTTAAATAATAGTTTTAAAAATAATTTAAATAACTACAAAAATATTAAAAAGAAATAATTTTAAAAATATTAAAAAAATTTAAATTTTTATTTAAAATATTCACTAGAGTAATAGTTCAAAACATAAGAAAAAATATTGAGTAGTTAAATTTGTAAATGGAAGTAAGAGAAAAAAGTAATAAAGAAATAATAGAAAAATATTATTTTAATAGAATAGAGAATGGATAGGGAATATGATGTATAAGGTTTTTGAAAGATTAGTAAAATTTAGCAAAGAATTTTAAAGAATATACTTTTTAACTAAATTATAGAAAATTTTATGAGAATGCTCTAAGTAGTCCAAAGAAAAGAGTAGTGCTAGGAATGTAGCACGAGGATCTCTTAAGAAGGCAATTTTTTTTTTTTTCTGATTTAGTTTCATTCATATTTTTGGTATTCTTAAATACTTTAAAAAAAAATTCACAATATCATTAAAAAATACTTGCTTAATTACTAAGGTCTTGTTTAGTTATACAATTCAGATGTGATGAGATATTTTATTGAAAGTTAAATAAAATTTTTAAATATAATTTTTATTTTAAGATTTGAAAAAATTGAATTGTTTATTATAATTTATATAAAAGTTTAAAAAAAGTATAATAATTAAATGAGATGAGATATAATGAGATGAGATAAGATGAAATAATTTAATTTTATGAAACCAAACGAGCTTTAAGTAGAAGGAAAAATCTAATTGTAAGCGATTTTATGCACTAATATGTGCACCCATTTAATATGATTGGTCAGAAAGTTAATTTTATTGAAAACAGTATTAATTTAAATTTAGAATCTGAAAGTAATAATATTAAGAGTGCTGCTACAGGCAGGCACGGCGTGGACGCCACTAACGTGGCATTTTGCCACGTCAGCAATTAATTAAAATAAAAAAAAAAAAAAAAAACAAAACGCAAAACAGGACAGAAGAAAGCGGAAGAACAGAAACGAAAGGAAGAGAAGCCCATATGCGAAGAGGAAGGCAGAACTGAAAATTTTTCATAGAGAAGCCGAGATTTCGAATAGAACAAGTGGGAGAAACTGAGAAAAAAAATAGAGAAGCCGAGATTTCATTGTCAAAGTAAGAACCCCTTCTTTTGATTTTTTTTCATCTTGCTTCGAATTTTTGTTGCCGAGATTTCATCTTCTTTTGCTGAGATTTCATCTTGCTTTGCTGAGATTTCATCTTGCTTTGCTATCTGTCAGTAGTTGACATTTTTTCTGTGAGTTTTATTTTTTTGAACCCCTGTATTTGGAGAAAATTTCTTCTATGAGTTTTTAAAAAATTTAGCATTGCTCTTTCAGACAAACAGAATAAATGTGCTAAGTCCCATGTTGTAGATAAGTTCATCTCTGCACTTAGAATTTGCTCTCACTGAAATTGGAACCCAATTGGCTTGTTGTCGAGACAAATTGCCCCTGAACCATGAAACACAAGATAACCTTGTTCTTGATATATTATATATGGTCCACACCATCTTTCGAGCCTTGCTGGGGGGCGGCCAGTCTTTTCACTCTGTTTCTCATTTTAGTTATTTTTCTTTCCAAGATTGAGCTGCAACTTAAGTTAATGACATTTTGAAAGAGTTGACAATTTTTTATAGTTACTATCGCCGTTTAATTGAAGAAAGACTACTAAATTTTAAGTGCCACTTAATAAAAAAATGGCATTTGGTGCAAGTTTTTATATGTAAACAGTTGAATCCAAACTCATTGGCACTTGAAATTTAAGGCCTGAAGATGTGGCGAGGTTGATACCGAAATCAAGGAGTGGGAGTTGGTAAACACAACCTCCTTGTGCAAATTCCCAAACCATCCAAGGCAAAAACCCAACCATTTCAATAACCGGACTGTTATCTAGAGTTACAAACCAAGTTACAAACCAATTAAATTTTCAACAATACAATTTAGCATTGGATTCCTTTATGAGCTAATCTTTATCATCTTTCCTCTTGAAGAAACTTGCAGTGTCTCCTAATTGCTTTTAGCATTGACTTGGGATAAAAAAATAAAACAAGGTAAGAGATTATAGTCTTTCCTTGAGTGATGCAATTATTGTGTCTCCAACTTCAAGTAAGAACCCCTGTATTTTAGCATTGTTTTTAAAGAACTGGAATTTTTTTTTGATAAATAAAGTGCAGTAGAAAAAACGCATCTAGTGTTAATACCCATTGATGGTTTATGTAGAAAAAATTATGTAGAAAAAATCTAAAAAGTCACAGTGAAAGAAAGCCCACTTTTTTAAAGGAATTATTATTGTGTCAACTCTTAAGGAGAGATAACGAGGGTATTAGCCAAAGTACATTATAATGTAAAACATTATATTCTACATAATATTCCATTCATTAAATTTTTACTACATTTGAAGTATTTGACATTTGACATTATCATTGGTTGTTCTTTAATTTTCAAACTTGATAGTACTGATCTCCATAATTGATACAACATTCATAGTGATAGAACTTGTAAAACAGGAACTGAAAGTAAGACCCACTTGGTTTCATTGTTGAGTTAAATGGAGAAAGAAATAGAAGATGCATCCCGCATAACAGCTCTTATCACCAATCCATCAACGCAGGTATTGTAAACCTCTTTTAACAGTTGTCATGTGTTTATTTTATGTGTAGTCATTGTCCACTTGGATTGATTAACATTATGTTGCTATATGTTAGGACATATCAAGACCACTACATCCAAATTACATGCCAAGTTACTACGGTCCAGTGCCTCATGCTTGGTTACCACCTTTTGTGCCTCTTCCAAGTGCCAGTCCATATCCATGGAGCAACCAGGTAATCTTTGGATGGTAAAGTAGTTTATGGGTTTTATGTTATGAACTTTCATATTTGGTCTAATTATTTATTTTTAATTATCTTTGGGAGAACTGCAGCAAGACCCATGGAGCTCTACTGTAGCTGCCACGTCAAGTGCCTCCATACCAATGATGAGACCTTCTCCAACTGCCTACCCATATCTATGGAGCAACCAGGTGATAATGTCTTCGAATATTTATTGTAGTCAGTGTGCTTTAATTTTCTGAACTTGAATATTTCGTCTAATTATTTATCTTTAATTTTTTTATGGAAAACTGCAGCAACACCAATGGAACACTACCTCAGCTACCGCGTCAAGTACTGCTATCTTGAGTAGTACCGCTCCCGCGTCAAGCACTGCTGCCTTGTATAGTTCCTCCATACCAATGATGGGACCTCCTCCAACTGCCTACCCATATCAATGGAGCAACCAGGTGATCATTTTTTAGAGTATTTATTGTAGTTAATGTTAGACTTGAATATTGGTCTAACTATTTATGTTTACATTTTTTTTTAAACTATAGCAACACCCATGGATCTCTACTTCTGCTCCCATGTCTAGCTCCGCAAGTAGTGTCAGCTCTAGTGTAGCTGTCAGTTCTAGTGTACAAACCAGCGTTAGTGTCGCTGCTAGCTCTTGTTCGGCTTTACCAACATTTATTCCTCCAACTTCTACCAACCCATATCCATGTGGCAGTGAGGTGATGTCTTAGATTCTCCACATGCACTGTCTTTTATATTATCCATAACATATTTTTACATATAATACTTTTCTTTTATTTTACAGGAAAATAAAGTGCAGCAAAGTAACTCTGTTGAAGAAATTAGTGAGGCCACATTAGACTCGATAGAAGTTGAAGCGCAATCTACTGCCTCTTTGGGTAATACGATTGATACCAAGGAGGCTGGCACTGATGGGGGTAATATCACTGAGGAGCCAAAACCAGGGATGCACTTTGAGTCGGAGGATGAGTTAATGAATTACTATAAACAATACGGAAAGCAATGTGGTTTTCCGATAATGACACAAAGGAGTAAAAGAGAGAAAGATGGGACTGTGAAATATGTCACTGTGGGATGTGCTCGGGGTGGCAAGGCACGGAATAGATCGTCAAACGTCTCCAAGCCTCGGCCAACAAGCAAGACAGACTGCAAAGTAAGGATGAATGTCATGTTAAAGGATGGGAAGCTGTGTGTGACATCCGTAGTTAACACACACAATCATGGGCTCAGTCCAAGAAAATCCAGGTTTTTTAGATGCAACAGAGAAGTTAACGAGTCTGTTAGGAGGGTGTTGGATACTAATGATGAGGCTGGCATACGGATGAATAAGAGTTTCCATGCTCTTGTGACTGAAGCGGGTGGGTATGAGAACGTACCATTTGGAGAAAAAGATTGTCGTAACTATATTGACAAGGCACGACACCTGCGTCTTGGTAAAGGTGGTGCTCAAGCGCTGTTTCAGTATTTTAGAAGGATGCAAAACAAGAATGATGGTTTTTTCAGCCTCATGGAATTAGATGATGATGATAGACTGAAAAGTGTGTTTTGGGCGGACGCCCATAGTAGAGGGGCAGACAACTACTTTGGAGATGTGGTAACATTCGATACCCCATACTTGACAAATAGGTATGGAATGCCATTTGCACCTTTTGTGGGTGTAAACCATCATGGACAGTCAATCCTTTTGGGTGCAGGCCTTATTTCAAGTGAGGATACAGAATCGTTTATTTGGTTATTTAAAACTTGGCTTGATTGCATGGATGGAAAAGCGCCGAATGCTATTATTACAGATCAAGATCGCGCAATGAAAAATGTGATCGCCATTGTCTTCCCGAACACGCGGCATAGATATTGCTTGTGGCACATATTGCGAAAGGTCCCTGAGAAACTTGGTTCACATGGTCAATACAAATGTGGCCTGAAAAGTAAATTGCTATCTTGTGTATATGACTCCCTTACAATTGAGGAGTTTGAGAATTCTTGGAAAAGCCTCAATGATACTTTCAACTTGCATGAAAATGCATGGTTGCAAAGCTTATATGCAGAAAAAGAGTTTTGGGTGCCGGTATATTTAAAGAACTCGTTCTGGGCTGGAATGAGTACAACTCAACGCAGTGAGAGCATGAATGCTTTCTTTGATGGCTACGTGCATGCTAGAACAAACCTTAAAGAGTTTGTTGATCAGTTCGACAATGCTCTCAAGAAAAAAGTTGAGAACGAAAACCAAGCTGACTTCAATTCATTTAACTTCACCATTCCTTGCATATCACACTTGGCTCTTGAGAAGAAGTTTCAAGATGTATACACAAATGCAAAATTTAAGGAGGTTCAACAAGAGATAATGGGAATGATATATTGTCATTGTCGTTTCGAGAAAATGGAGGGAGTAATCGCAATTTACTCGGTCGATGATCAAGTAAAGGCTGAAGATTTCATCAAGGAGGTTACGTATACTCTTTACTTTAATGAGGCTGAGTGTGAGGCGAAGTGTGTTTGTGGGTTGTTTGAGATGCGAGGGATAATATGTAGACATATTCTTGCAATCTTTTCAGCTAAGAAAGTCCGTGAGTTGCCAGAGAAGTACATATTAGACCGGTGGCGGAAAGACATAAAACGGGCTTATACTATTCTTCCGACCAGTTATGACGCTGTTGATCAGAGACCTGAAACTGTTAGGTATAAACGTATTTTGAGAACTTTCAATGAGGTAATAACAAATGCAGTTTCGTGCGATGGGCATACTGAGGAAATGATTTCAAACTTGTATGCGATGAATGAGGTTTGGCGCACATCGAAGCCCTCCAACACGGTATCCAATGTTGGAGGAAGTACCGTGAATGCATTCATAGAAGGAAGTTCCAAGAAGGTGCTAAGTCCCCATGTTGTCAGAGGCAAGGGAAGACCCCCGTGTAAGAGGAGGATGTCCACGATGGAGGAAAGAGTGAAGAAAATTAAAACTAAGACTGCAAATAAGAGAAAAGATAAAGGAAAAAGTTGCACTGTGGTAGGAGCATATTTATTGTAAATTATTACCTAATGTTACTTCTACTTACTTCTGAACTCTAATTATTTTTTATGTTGTCAGAGGCGTAGATTGGACACCGAACCATTGGAAAGCACTGAAAACCAACTCGGCCTATCGGAAATGAGGATGCAAGAAAATGTACAAACTCCCATAATAGTCAATGAAGAAAGTGGACAACATCCAGTGATGGGGACACAAGAAAGTGTACACTTTCTTCTTGAGGTCATTTTTTTGTATAGTTAGTGGTTTTTATTATGTGGGTCTTACTTTGTCTGCTATTATGTTCACAGATACAACTAGGAATGGATGGAACGCAGCCGGAGACGGAATTTGGAACGCAACCCAGCAGTTTCTTGTAGCAAGATTTTAGAGATCCATTATGTTTACTAAGCTTGAGTGTTGATGGAATTTGGGTTGTTTGTGGGTTTGTTGGAATTTGTGTGTGTTAGGGGTGATTTTGTAGGAATTTGCGTGTTGGTGTTGGTATATTGGAGTATGTGATGTATTAGTGGTGAAAGTGTACGTTTTGTATATGTGGCATAGGATTTGAGGCCACGCTTTGCACATTTTGTATCCAAGTACGCTATATATGTAAATTTGAGTTTCTATCCAAGTACTCAATTTATGTGGTTTTGATTGAATGTGAATGTTTGATTGGTTATGGGTTGAGCTTATACTGTGTTTGATATTGCCTCTTATGTCCACATGGAAAAAAGTAACTCAATAAACCTGTAGTTTAGTCCTGTCAAATATTTTATATATATTCATTATAAAATAAAGTCTTAGGAATGAAGATTTTATACAAATCAGAATAACGTCTCAAATACATAATTTGAAAGTCTCGACTTACAAACGCTAAGTTTCTATAAAATACAAATACAAACTCGTCAACGCAGTGACAGTATCAAATATAAGTAAATAACTATGGCTATTAGCCAAAGTACAAGAAATAGTTTGCGTGCATGTAGCATGTCGGCTTCTTGACTGCGAAACTGGGCGTGATCATTATGGAGTGCCAACTCCCTCTTCTCGAACTCTGCTTCTCTTTTTTTAAGTTCTTCATCTTGCCTTAATACTTCTGCTTCTCTCTTTTTAAGTTCTTCCTCTTTCTTTAATACTTCTGTTTCTCTCTTTACAAGGGCTTGCTCTTTGTATTCACTGCTATCAGACCACTTGAAAAAGTTGCACTGTGGTAACCCCTGATTATAAATAAATAATCAAGGCAACTTGAGGTCAAAATTTTTGTCATTATTACAGTAATATGAAAACATAAACTTGCAACTACTATTAATTGCGACTACCTCTTTGTTGTAGAGTGGACACCCAAAGAAAGGTCGCCCCAGATTTTTTTGAGTATTTGATATTCTAAGTACAGCTTCATTCCCACAGCTGCACATTGGGACGTTTCTCGATGTACGATTAAGCAACGATGTTGAAGCAACTGATGACGACATTCTAAATCTGAAAGAGATGTGAGACATAACGTCAGTTATCAACATATTCACTCTGCACTAAATTTCTATAAACCTTGACCATTTTCTAGAGGTTACCCACTTTTGAGACTTCATATGTGTTTTACATGAAAATATACTATTATGTAGCATTATACTGATATGAATCAGTTGTTGGATTTTGAACATGTTCTCTTAACTCATATGATAACATGAACACCACATCAACTTAACTAGGCCTTGGAGACTTAGCCCCATGTTTAACTAAGAGGTGTTTCTAGTGCTATCTTTTTAAAAAAAAAAATCAGAGAGACAAGAATCTTTCACACCTCAACTGCCAAAATGAATTGCCAAGCCTTCATACCTCAAGATCAACAAATGACGTTTTCCAGGAAAGCAAGAAGAGAAAAGTACTGGAGCTGTCAACAAGCAGTGAGGATGAAGAGGAAAAACAAGAGGAAGGCATTCATGTTAGAGCAAAAAGAGGCCAAGCTACTGATAGTCACAGTTGACAGCTCAAGAGTATATTTGTATGTTATTCATCGAATGTATTTGCAAAATCCATGAGAAGTTGAAATGCAATACCATTTATTTGGATCAGGTGAGAAGGCAAAAAATCAATTACAAGTTGAGATGCTTGCAAGACCTAGTTCCTGGATGCCGCAAGGTAGATTCTTTTTGTTATTTTTATGTGTATATGTGAGTTCACGCTTGCATTAATTGTTTGTGTGCTTAAGTGTATATGTTCTGTAATATGACCCTGAAATTCACAGACAATGGGAATGGCAGCGATGTTGGATGAAATTATCAATTATGTCCATTCACTGAAGAATCAGGTTGAGGTAAGTTGGAAATTAATAAACAAACCAAGGTGTAAACACGATGATGCTGTCATATTGAAATCTAAAGCACTAGCAATTAAAAGATTCTTGTTTCTTTGATTTTTTTTTTTTTAAGATAGCATTAAGTATGTGAGAGAGTAGGATTGTTTTCTTTGCATTAAGTTTGAATTAACTCAGTAGGGGTATTCTTGTAGATATCTTAGTATAGTTCTTTGGAAGCTATCATATAGTGTTGGGCAGAGTTTTAAGTTCAAAGTTACAATGGAGACTTTGATATCCATGGTTTTAACTTGGGCAGGTAGAACTAATTCTATTTCATGTAGCATTAAAATCAATTATAATAACATGATCGATGTTGATTTGATGGATGGAAATTAATGTTAATGAATACGAGGGGATTATATATCTGCTGCTTGGATTGGTGTTGACTTGATCTTAACTCTCAATGAATGTTGGGAAACTATATATGCAAGAAATGAGCTGTGTTATTTACAAGATCATGTCAATCGAATTTGTGCTGGCCAGGAATGCATGCATGCTAATAATTCCTTTATATATTCATCATCGATCATGGCATGATGATCATGATCAAGGAATGCGTTTCGTATAAAATAATCTCCTTACATCAAAAGCATGATCAATTCTTATCCTAAATCAATTCTTCATGTGGAAGGGTAGATTGTGGAAGAAGCAACCCATATTTTTAATAATTCATGCAAAGTGAAGATGTGCATACCGAGTATGTGTGATTCCAGGGCATTTATTAAATAAAAAAGGAAGATATATCTCATATTAGGGCTTTGGAGACACTCAATTCAATTCTTTGTATTTGGTCTTTCTATTTGTATTTCCATTATATATGAAAAAGAAGAATGAAATGGATAGTCAAGGAAAATACAGGGTGATGGTTGATGGAATGCCCATCCTACTTTTGTTACTACATGATGTACATATACATTGACAAGTAATTTTTCTTTCTGTTTCCTATAATATGATGTTCATGCCTGTATGTAAGACGTGGAATGCAAACTAATTAATGGAACCAACCATTTAGGAAACCCAATCTCCCTTGAATCAAACTAATCAGGAACCCACTTCAATCCAAAATAAATAGCTATTCATACCAATCTACGCCTGCCTTGTTGCTAGCAGAAGTACAGGCTCAATAATCTCCTTATATCCAAAATAAATAGCTAACAGCAAAACAACAATTACAACTTCTACTATAAAAACACATACAATCTACTATAAAATACATACAATGATTCAGGGCTAACAGCGAAACAACAATTAGAACTTATAAAGCACTACGAAATCATAAGGAGAAACGAAAGTAACCTCGGATGGAGCCGTTTGGTGGATCGCTAGAGCGCGAATCTTCCTCGGCGTCGCACAAGTGCGTTAGGGTTAGGTTTATCTTTGGGAGCGAGATCGGGTAGGGACTCGTTAGGGGAAGAAAGGGGAAACGAAGAATAAGAAAGGGGAAGAAAATTTGAGAAACGAAGAGGAGATTCGATGAGTATGGGAAACGAAAGGAAGAGGGATTCGAAATCGCCCTGGGAGAGCAAAGAGTTCGTGGGAGGGAGGGAGAGAGACGGATCGTAGAAGAAATCCAAAACGCCGCGTTTTGGTTCACGCAGGCAGCCATAAGAGTGGAAACAAAACACACCGTTTTGTTTCCACGTAGGATGTCGTCCGCGGGGAGGCCTAACTCGTGCCTGCGTTTAGACATTTTCTAATATTAATACGTAGATTGGTATATAAATTTATTTGTACATAATAAAATTTTAAATAGAAAAGAGAGAGGAGGAAAAAATAGAAAAAAAACAAACTGTACAGAGAAATAGTCGGGTCTGGTTACCGGGATCCAAAGCATTTCTCTAGAGAGAATGGGTTACTTTAATAAAGTTCCATTTGAGAGAGTCATTGACTCATTTGTGCCTGTATCCTTTATTCATTGAACCTTTCTTCTTATCCTTTATTCAGGGCTAACATTTCGTGGATTGCGAGTTAATAGTTCCGCTTTTCGTCTCACCTGGACGCTGTTACTTAGCAATGGCTTATTATGACTATGAGAATTACAGGGTGATAATCAAGGTGCATTTTTACTAGTTTTTGTTCTGTTTTCAGTTTAGTTTTGCGTTTGGTTGCTGAGAAAAGGTTGGAAAAATGAGAAGGTTTGTTGTGTTTATCATGGATTACTTTTCATGATTCTCTCTCTTCCTTTGGGCTTGATCTTGTTGTATTCAATGAGATTAGTTTTTATGATTCTCTTTTTAGCGCCTGATTTATAACCAGTGTTCCTTTTTGTATACTTGCTGTTACTTGGGCTAAGTTTATTTTCTTGTTCTAATAAATTTTAATATACTTGAAAAAAGAATTATCATCTCAGTCCATTGCATAGATCTCAACTCTTATCTTCTTAAAGTTCCCACTAGCTTTCCCTGTGGTCTGATTCTTTAATAGCAACTTTAGTAAAGGGATCTTTTCGTTCTTATATTCTGACTAGAGATTTACCTGGGGTTCGGATCGAAAGAATGTAGATTTGTCGAAAAGGATTGGTCATGTGGTAGTTCAATGTTTGTTTCAACTGGGCAAACCAGTGGCGAGGCGCTCTAGCTAGGTAACTGCGAATCGGGATAAGAAAATAGAACCAAGGAAAGGAAAATATAAGACCTATTGAAACGGCGGAAAAAACAAGAGAGAGGGAGAGCATGAGAAAAAGAGAGAGGGAACTGAATGTGAGGTGAGTTGTATGCTTTCTCATGCACTCCACTAATGATTGAGGAAATTTAACACAAGGAAATCAGAGGCGCAAGGAAATAATGAAAGTAAAGAAGAGAGAAACTTGAAAGTGGAAGTGAATAAAGAAAGGGAATGAAATTTTGCCAAAAAAGAAGGTGAAGAAACCAAAGGAAAGAATTGAATTGGGATGTTACAGAGAGAATTGGGAGGGAGAGTCTGGGTAGCTGTGTAGATGAGGAAGAAAGAAGGGAAAATTGGGGGTCTCTCTCTCTAAAACAAAAACTCCAGTTTTGATCATCTTTCTCGTTTTAACTAAAGGGCTGAGCTTTGTTTTATGGGTTGGATTATTGTAACACCTCCTCGTCTCTATAAGGTTAGGAATGTTATTAACCTTTTTAAAAATTTTTACTTATGAGTTAGGCATAAAAGATTTCATATTTAAAATTAACATATTTTGTTAAAAATTGGAATAGAGAGTTAACGAAAACACTTCTTAAATATTGTTCAAATTGTTGTACTGATTAAAGAATTAAGATCTCCTTCATTCGTTAGGTTCTTTTTTCTCGTTCGATACAATTTACTTCATGCATTGGTGTGTCTTTTGTGCTATTAATAGGCCTAAGAATTTCAACTATTTAATTCAGGTGCCCTTTCAAATGTAAATATTGGAATCTTAAAATAGCTAGGAAAAATAGTAACCTCTTGTGAACTTGTGGCTCTACAGGTTAAATTTGAAGATACTTTAAAGTGTTTGAAAATTTCTGATCTATGCAGAATGGATGATTTGAGGATGGAAATCTGTGATTTATTTAATATCCCTTCCGTTGCTGACTTTACCCTGACATATGCTGATAATGATGGTGATGTGATAACAATTTGTGATGATATTGATGTGGAAAAGGCGATGATACGGGGCAGGATCAATGTGCAATTGAGCAACAACAAAGGTGTTGCTGAGGGTTTACAATCTGTGCCACAACAGATCTGTGAAGCACTTAAACTATATGAAGCACTTTTAAAGATTTCAGAGGATATAGTTTCTAAAGCTATCACTGGTCCTGTTCTTGTTGAGCTTGCTGATTTTATATCAAAGATGACACAATCCTACCTCAATCTGGATTCGCAAAGTACTCAATCTCGGGCAGACTCAACCACACAGAATAAAAAAAAGAAAAAGAAAAATAAAAAAACTACTCAAAATGTGGCTGATGTTGCAAAACTTTGAATGCCTTACGGAGACAGCTTGCATTACAAGGGGGTAAGTTTGTTTGTCTTTTTGTTTTTTTTTAGAGCATGATAAATTTGTCAATATTAGCTTTTGTTTTAGTAGTTTTGCTTCCTTACTTTGATTGTATGGTAGCCTGCATAGAATGCATGATAATGAAATGGACGAGAGGCTGCTGAACAAAATTAACGAAGTATTGAGCATGCTGTAATGGATCTCATAGTGGGAACGGGAAGAAGGCATAAGTTGAAGGCTCTTTACCATATAATATGTATATATATATATATATATATATATATATAAATATTTATATGAAGCATGCCATGATGAAATGTGTGATGTATATATTGCTAGATAATCTGATGATTTTATGCTATTGTATTTTAGTTTTTACATTAACAATATTAATGACTTAGATATTCTTATTTGCTTCGTTTGGATGTTAAACTGATTCGAGTTGAGTTGATAAAATATTGTTAAAATAATTATTTTTTAATATTATTATTATTTTGAGATTTGAAAAAGTTGAATTGTTTATTATATCAATTCTGCTACAGGTACCCGCCGTTGGGTACCCGTAGCGAAATCTTCTGACGTGGTTAATACCACGTCAGCTTTATATTATTATTTAAAAAAAAAAATCACCGTGATACTTCAAACTCGTTCCGTGCATCTCTTTCCCTTCTCTGTCTCTTGAGCCATAGAACCAGGGGTTGTGCCTACCCCAACACCATCACCATCAAGACACAACTGTGGCCGTGAAGATCATCAACGTCCAAAACCGTCGACGCCGCCATGGAACCACAGATAATCCGAGAGATCATGGCCATCCGTCGCCTCCAGGACCACCCCAACATCCTCAAAATCCTTGAGGTTCATGGCCACCAAGACCAAGATCTATCTCGTCGTGGAGCTTGCCACGGGGTCATGGAGCTTGCCACGGGCGGTGAGCTGTTCTCCAAGATCTCACGCTGCGGCAAGCTAGCTGAGCCGTCCGCACGACGGTACTTCCAGTTGAGTAACAGGCGTCCAGTGAGTGCCGTTGTGGGTATGCTTTGTTTTATGCAATTTTTTTTTTCTATTTTTCTTGATCAATCCCGTGATAATCAACCATGGGTTTTCTTGTAGTCCCCTCTTCTTGGTTCTCCACCTCCTCAACTTTCCCACACTTCACAACCAAACCTCAACAAGGAAACGAGGTTTGGGGGCCATGATTTTTACAAGTTCTATGAAATGGGTGTTGCGGATTTTGTCAATTGTGAACGAAAAAGGTTTTGGTTTTGATTTGGGATAGGATTGCAATGAGGTAGTGCTAGGTGAGGAGTATAGGGTGACCGTGGGAAAAGCTGGCTGAGCCGTCCTCGTGGCGATACTTCCAGTAGCTGGTATCGGCACTGCATTTCTGCCACCAAAACGGCGTCGCCCACCACGACGTGAAGCCTTAAAACCTCCTGGTTTAGTCTGAAGATATTGTCTCGTCTTTGTTGGTTCAGATTGATTTTAAGTGTTGATTTTAGAAACAACACTAACCAGAAAAACTGTGCATTTAACTTAGGGTGCAAACGCACCGTTTAAATAATGCTGACTTGGAATATGAGTACGCGGCGTGTACCCGTCTCTGGTGTAAGTAGCTTTTTTCTTATTATATTTTGTGTTGAGATTTGAAAATGTTGTAATGATAAGTTGAGATGAATTTATATTCCAAACGAAGCCTATTGTTTTAATCATCTCCTTTAATTTTCTGATATGATATTAATAATTGAGAAATTATTTATTATTTTTATTAATATGTTTCAAATTTGATGTCACCTCAAGAGAAAAAAAAGGGGGATTATTTTCATCATATTAATTGGCAAAAAGTGTTAGCCCTGTTTGGCGTTTGAATTGAGAGATAAGATGAAATGAGTTGAGATAATTTATAAATAATAGTAAAATTTGTGAGTTGATATTTGTGAATAGCAGTGAGATGAGATGATCTCTTATCTCTCAATCTAAATGGGGCATAAATGTAGTCAGTAAGTGCAGGCAGAACGCAGGCAACCGATGTGGATATCCATGTCATTTAGTGAAACGGGTTAAATTTGAAAATACATCCTCGGAATCTTAAAATAGCTAGCTAGGAAAAATGGTAACCTGTTGTGAACTTGTGAACTTGTGGCTCCACAAGTTAAATTTGGAGATACTATAAAGTGTGTGAAAACTTTTGGTTGATGCGGAATGGATCGATTGAGGATAGAAATCTGTGATTCATTTATGCACAGTTTGGTTAACCAATACAAATGAAAACATCTCATCTGGAGTTATTCCATACAGCAGTTTTGACTATCTAAACACAATATTTTATCTCTTAAGTTTTGAAAACATTCACTTAAATGAACAGTAAATAAACAGTAAAAACTGATATGAATAGTGTTAAACTGACGTAAACAATGCATGGACAGTAAAAACTAACATGAACAGTGCTTGAATAGTATATGAATAGTACACAATTTGGGTACTCTATAAAACAATTGCATTCACACTTTTTTCAAATCTCAAAAATTAAAAATTATCTCACCTCGTCTTACTATTCAAATATATTTTTTTTATAAATTATTTTATTTCATCTTAATTTAAAAATTTTATTACTATTCAAAATATATCATTTCATTTTATCTAAACTATATATTTAAATGAAGATATGCTGATTAAGGTAAATATCCTTGCCGATGCTGACTTTATCCAGACATATGTTGACTATGATGGTGATGTGGTAACAATTTGTGATGATATTGATCTGGCTATGACGATGAGGCAGGACAGGATCAATATGCAATTTAGCAGCAAGAAAGGTGTTATTTTTAGTATCGCAGGTCAAATTAAATAAATAAATTCGATACGACGTGTCAAAGCAGTAGGAGGGGCACTAGTTAGTGAATCCCATAGACCAAAACATCCTACAAAGGAAAAAGGATTCATGAAGTGAGGCGAACTAAAAAATGTCACGTACATTCACAGTGTTCAACTAATTACAATTTTAAAAAGAAAATTCCACAAGTCTTTGGACTCCATTGACCAAACATCATCTTTACAGAAGAGAAAAGCAACAGAACGTGGAAAACAGATTGAAATGCAACATTAAAATCCAATATAGGTAGGTAGGAATATTGTTATTATCTTCAACTCGCTCCACTTTATGGGCCTTTCGCTGAGCTTTCACCTCTCCATTTCTAATAATATAATATTATTAAATAATAGAAAAAAAAAATGAAATTCTCAAGCTTTTTAGGAAATGAGACAAAAATCTATGAATGATAGTAAAATAATTTATATATAAGTATAAGGGGTTGGTCTAAATAGTGAAAGCTTTAATCTTTGGATATCGCTCCTTAAAGTTCAAGATTCGACACCTTATAAATACAAATAACTTTTTAGAGTTACACTCCTTAGTAAAAAGTTAATTATTTACTCTGTTTCATATATGAGAAAGTTTTTAAGGTGCAGTGTACGAGATCGGAGTTTACTCTATAGGAGTGGGTCTGAAGGACCCTGTCTTAGAGATGTTCCTAGTAAAAAAAAAAACAAAAAGAAAAAAAAAAGAAACAGTTTGTATATAATGTTAAAATAATTTAAGTTATGATATTTTATTAAGTTTTGAAAAGAGGATGCTACTTATCATCCCATACCATACATTTTATATATTTTAAAATTATTTTTTATTTTATTTGATTCTTAAATTAATTGAATTGTTCTACTTATCATTCATACATCACATACTTGCTACTAAAAAAAAAAAAAACTAAAATAGGTGTGGTGTATGAAAATGATAAGTAGAATTATTCTTTTGAAAGATGAGAAAGAAAAAATTGAATAAAAAATATTATAAAAATAAAATATTATTAGAATATAATTTTTTAAATTTAAAATTTTTAGAAAAGTTGAATTATTTTTTGAGTTTTGTTTGTAAATTTGAAAAAGTTATAATGATGTAATAAAAAAACTAAATATTTGAATTTGAAAAATATTTGTATTTTAGTAATTTTTGGAAATGAAATGAGATAAGATAAAATGGATAGTAGGTTGAGATAAAAGTTAAATAAAATATTGTTAAAATATTATTTTTTAATATTATTATTGATTTGAGATTTGAAAAAGTTGAATTGTTTATTATATTTTGAGTGAAAATTTAAAAAAATTGTAATGATTTAGATAAGATGAACTCCGAAAAGTTTAGGCTAATAAACTGAAAAGTTTATTAGAATCCGTAACGAAAGCAATAAACGATTGAAGAACTCAGAATAGCCATAAAGCAAAAAAAGAAATTCCAATCACAAAATCAGAATAAAGTTCCATTTTATAGAGATTGAAGAACTCCCCACTTCTTGCTTGCTTGAATTGAAAGCAACAGAATGTCACCTTTCTTTTACATATAAAAGACATTCACAAGAAAGCAACATCTCTTCACATCTTCGCCAGCAATGCAGGCTGAATTGTCTTGGCTATCCCATTGCCCTTGACATCATTTCCTTTGGCATCCAATTCGTAGGAGTTGGGAGGAACATCTACAGCAGGAGAGCAGTTGAAGAACCCATGAGGCTGCATACACACGCACATCCATCATCAGAATCAGTATCACATATGAGACACATAATATATATATATATATATATATATATATATATATATATATGACGATTCAAGAGGCTAATTGGCAAGCCAATTTACACAAAATATCCGCTTATATGAACAGATAAAAGCCAACTCTATGGTCACTGGTCACTACATGTTCAAACTGCTAAGTGACCATTCAAACAAACTTAGTTGAAGAATGGTCTTTGGTGATGATAAGGGTTGTAGTTCTTGCCTAAGGTACAGACCGGCATTGTTGCATTCTCTCTATCAAGCAAGTGGCATACAAACATCAGATACATGATGTTGAATTTACACCTCGGGCCAATTCTCCCAAATACAGGCCGATCACCGATGTCTTTTCGTTACTAATGCCGCAATCAAGATGTGCAAACAACAAATGATTTTTTTTAATTATTTATTTACAAGTACATATGCAGGGTAAGTTTAACAAGTGACTACCATAAGCATAAAGCCAATGCGCTCCACTGGCTTAACAGGCCAATCTTCCAACCGAGGGATGTGTGTGATTCCAAATACGTACCTGCATTTCACAAGATTACTTACTAATTATTAATCAAAATAATTGCAATCAAGAAGTGATAGAGAAATGGAGCTAGCAGCAATATGAATAATCGTGATCAAAATAAGATGACAACACACAATCATAATTTAAAGAAATAGTCAAAAGGAAATCTGGATCAAGTGAAAAGTCACAAGGGAGAATTTTTATATGATAAGAAAAAGTGTACTTTATAATCAGAAACAGAATTTCCAGCTTATTTATATAGAGAGAGCTGCTTCAGTATATAAGTTGCAGGGAATAAACCAAAGGAGAAGTGACCAACCAAAGAACTATATCTGTTTCTTCCAGAGATCGATCCTTCTGAACCCATGTAGCCAATCCTTCACCAACACGTGGATTTTGATTAGGGAACTCTCCTCCAGGAAACATTTCATCATGAGCATATTGTGTAACCCAAAGATTATGCTTCAAGAAAGCAGCTCTTCTCATAAACTTAGCCTCCAAACCAGCTAATGGCAAACAGTTTGAACCAGGTACAAGTTTGTAGCCTGTTAACTGTCCAGTGCGATTGACGGTTCTTGTATTCCTCACCTGGAGTGCAAAATTGTGCAAATTCTCAACCATAGGAAACAAGTAACTCTAAGATCAGCCCGGACTTATAACTGTTATGTAAAAGCTTCAAAAGCCCACATAAGCTCTGGTTAGAGCCAGAAGCTCCAACTTCAAATTATGTGTATTGACTGCATCAACTAGCAGGATAAGTTTCTTCACAAACTCTTGCTATGACAATATTTGCACTCGAGACCCCACTGACATATGCTGCTACTTAGAATCTAATTGCTGAAATCTATCAGCAGGGCCAATTTTACAAGCATTAGTTATAACAATATTTGGACCTGATGACATGCTGTTATAGGCTACTACTTACTAGAAATTAAAGGCCAAAATCAATTAGCCAGACTAAAAAGCTTTACAAAAATTAGTTATGACAATATATAAGATACTGTAAGCTATTACCTAAAGCGGAAATCGATTGCTTTAGGTTGGTTGACTGGGCCTTCACCTGGTCTTGCCACCAAACTAGATGTGGTTAAGCCCAATCAGTTTTCAGGGAATATGGGAAGTCTTCTGTCTGCTCAACATAGCTCACAAAATGCGTTTAAGGAAATTACATAAACCAGGAATGAGATGAAGTCATTTCAAAATTCCGACTGATTATAAATACTACTATGCAGTTGAAAATAACTTCATTTGAAATCGAGAAATGAAAAAAGATTTGACTTTATTTTAAGTTGTGTTAAACAACATAAATAATTCCATATAGAGTCCAAAAAAAGTGCTTGATACAACTAAAGGAACTCAAGAAAAAGAACATATGCATACTACAATATAGTAATAAAAAATGTCTTATCTCTAAAAGAAGGATAGGATGCCTTACAATCCAATGCCGAGCAGTGAAAGGATCACAATCACTCATTGCTTCCATCTCAGATTTGAGCAGTCTCTCTTCAGCATAGAAGGCATTATTGTGAACATTGTTCTCTCCAGGTTCCTCAACTCTAACATTAACCTCTACAACCTACAAAATGGGGGGATAAAAGATCTGATATCGTTAAGTAAACAACAATGTAGAAAAACAACAATGTAGAAGCATTGTTCTCGATAACAGTAACTTACAAGAGCGTAAAATCTACTAGCGATGCTTTGATTTCAGGGAAGCAAGCCTGGTTACTTACAACCATTTTTACCCGTATTAGTCTTTTATAGATTGCCAAGATTTGTTTCTCAGTGGACCAATGGAAAATAACCCACTAGCATTCCCCATTAAGGTTCTGAATTTTTAAGGACCAAATCAATACTCTGCAGACTACTTAAAAAAGATTGCTGGAAAGGATCCACATTACTTTTAGATATCATCAGGCACAAAGAAAACAGTAATTTAAAAGCTGCCTTCCTATTGTCTCCAAGCACAAAGATGGCCTCAGGGATATTTTTTTTTCAAGAGAAAAAAAAAAAAAAAAAAAAAAAAAAAAAAAAAAAAGGAAAGATGATCACCTGCTGAATTGTTAAGCATATTAAGGATCCAAAGCATACCTATACAGAAGAATTCAAGTATATATAGGGCAATACCATAATCTTAATAATTACAACTAATGTCATAGCTCATGCCAATTACTCCCAGCAGGGACTTTAATTGTCAGTATCGTGCAACTCCCAGCTGGCTCTTATTTTGACACAACATGATAATCAGGCACGAGATAACCAATAAAAACAGTCCCTGAAGTTCAAAGCAGTGCACCTGATTGAAAGCTTCACCAGGTTTGCAATCTACAGCCATGTCCATACGAGCAACAAAAAAGTGCTGATGAACAGGTGCATATAAACCCGGTGTTATCATTGTACCATACTTCCGGACTTCTCCAGGTTGCAATGCTCCTAAGCTGAGAATTCCTGTAAGTTTAACTTCAGCTTCAATTTTTCCATCCTGTAACAGCGTATAACTTGCACATTAAAGAGAACTGCCACTCATTTTACCATCATGCCAGAGAACATGTTACGCACTCTTTGTTTACTTTTGCACCACTTGTATTACAATTTTACAGAACTTCCTTCAGTTCAAAGATGACATACAGGTCTAATTGACATTTATAGAAACACAAGCATACTAGATTTTGCATTCAAACAATCTGATATTTAACTTGCCTGATAAAAGTTCCAGAAAAATCCATACTCATAATTAGCCACAGTGCATACAAAAGACACTGACAGCCGTCTAGATCTTCGTACTTCTGCTAAGCCTGTTCTCCAATCTTGATGCTTCCATAGAATTCCATGATCCTCTTCATGCAAACATACACAATTTTCAATTGTTTCAACACCTCCGGTGAAGTTTGTGAAGTGGGCATCAAAGTATTTGATATATCCCAAACAATCACATCCCTGTACATGGTAGTTTTGTTTCAAACAAATCAAGTTCCACCGGTAGAAATTGTAAGTTGTCACAAACAAATATAATGAGTAACAATTATAAACCTTCTTAAGAGAGTGTGCATTCTTTCCGAGGCCATCTTCCCCTGCATCAAAGGCATTTTTCCTGTAATGTGGATTATTTGGATCTCCATAAGGCACAACAATCTCCACGAAACTCAACCTGTGGGCCACAGATCTTCGTCCTCGACTACCATCAATGTACGCAACAGAATATATAACCAAACCCTCTCTAGGAGAGAAACCAATACGAAAATTCCACTGACAACCATAAAAAATATAGATATTCTGAATAAGTTTCTGAACTTAGAATAACAAAAATTACTCAACCTAGTCTGGCAAAATAACATCTACCTTCTGCCATTCTACAAAGTAGCCATCAACACGGAAGCTTGGACCTTCAGGCTGGGTAATTTGTAAAGGCTTTACATCACTTCGATCAACACCACCTCTGCTTTCACCAGCAGTATAATTCCTCAGTGGATCAGCTGGAGGTAGGGGCACGAATTTACAGTCTTCAAACTCAATCACCACCATGTTTTGCATATCAACAAGTACACAGACACCCTCAACTGGGCGTGCATATCCATTTTCCATAGGGCAGTCACTCTCAGTTCTACAGAATATAAGTGGTTTGGCAAGTCTTCGGCAAGGAGCATCAGCTTCACCGTGATAACCAACACACCTACATGGAGAATGTGTAAAAGCAAAGTTAACAACAGAGTTTGCAAAAGTCAATTACTTATTGACATAGAACATGCAGAAACCACTGGCTTTAGAAATTAAATTACCATGTATCAACCATCACAAGATCCATGTCCTCGATACCCCGCCTCTTCATTGCCTCTCTAAATGGAGGGAAGTCTTTCACGGCAGCTTCACATTCAGCATATTCTACAGCATCCTGAATGATATCAAGTAAAACAACATCACAGAATAAGTATGCCAAAAACAAAGTACTACATGCCTTCTAGAAAATTACAGTTGTATATCGAGGAAAGAGAGTTTTTCAGAGCAAACTTGAATCTAGAGCCAGCAGTTCAGACCAAAACCCGGAAAAACAAAACCCAACCAAAATTGGCTTTCTTTTATCCTTTTCTGTGGATTTGTCTGTCAGATTTGTATCAGGAAAGAGTAAAATTATGAAAATCCAATTCCTGCACATTGGTTGACCCTAAATATTAAAATTTACCAGCAGGTTGTGAGGCATGAGTTATATATGAAAAAGAACAATCCATTCTCAAACTGCAACTCATGTTTAGATAAAATAAACTTCAATTTTAAGGCAAGCTTTTATGGTTTTCATGGTTTTTTTATTTTTTTATTTTTTACTTTTAGATAGGATTTTCATCCAATCACAGAGAGAGAGAGAGAGAGAGAGAGAGAGAGAGAGAGATCCCCAGATGTCCAAAATCCCCCCAGAAAAGAATCCGCAAAAGTTACTTGCCTCTGACTGAACCATACAAAAGCAAAATGATATGTTGAAAGTTTACCACCACAATGCAAAGAAGACATGCCGCAGTTTTCACAGAAATCTAATACCAGCATTTATGTTAAATCAACATAGCTCTTCCATTTTTAACTCACGTAAAACAGCATCAAAAGTTGTAATGACCAGAAAAGGAAGGGGAAAAACCAACAATTGCAATGCTTTTGCTCCATGTTCCTCAGAAGCATAGGAGTTCAGTTGACAGTAAGTAATACAGAATTTCAAACTCCAGTCCTATGTTAATAATCTTACCCAAAGTGAACAAAGAATACAGGTATATACTACAGGCTCAAATGTGGTGAAAGAAAATTACCATTGGAGGCTGAACATTTGGAACAAATCGTGATGAAATAACTTTACCCCTATGATGTCCACTGCGGGTTACAGCATGTACTTCTGATAACTCAACAACCCATACACTTGTCTCATTTGACTTTCTGTTGTAGACAATAAGTCTAGCTCGCCTTGGTGGGAGCTTGCTAGGGACCACTGGTCCGCCTTTGGTTTTTGGAACTAAAGACGGTTGGAAAGGAGGGAAGAAATATGCATCTGCCAGAGCAACAACGTGTTTATCTGGCTCAGACAGAACCACTTCTATGAAGCGCGTGCTATCTCTGACCTGAAAGGACCAAAATCGATGAGTTCACCAGGTTCAAAGTAAACATTAAAGATTATTATACCAAAAAAAAAAAAAAAAAAAGATGTCTTCCAAAGAAACAATATATAGTGCAATCACAACCTCTGGTGTGGCTCCAGCTGCCCTGACAGTTGCCACTGCCACTGAGATCTCAGTGGCAGATAAAGGATCCAAAGGATGTCTTGTTTGAGCCCTCAGCATAGTCTGAATCCCTACAGATCAAATGCAACAAACTTGAGTGATCAGTAAATTGGAAAAGATCATATTAGCAGTTTGCGTGATAATAAAACAAAGGGATACAGTCAAGTAGAGCAAAATTCATCAAGAACATCCAGAAGAAATAGATAGGGATGCATCATTTATTAGCTTTGCATTTGCATTAGTTATAATTTGGGATATAATCAGGAACATTCTGGTTCAGTATAGAAAATATCTGCATATTTTTTAAAAATATGCTAGAAGCAAGCAACAAACAGGCATGAAGCTTGTGACATTGATTTTAGAAATTCAGAAGCTAAGACAACTGCTATCAATCAAGAGGATAAGACGGCCGTAAATACAATGAAGCATCAAGATTGGAACTGAACTAGAGCTGAGAGGATAACAGAAAACGAATAATAGCAGAGAGAGAGGGGGGGGGGGGGGACCTTTGGAAGAGGTATTGGCGGAAGGTTCTGGTAGTGAATCTACGGCGTGGATCACTGACGCCATGGCAACCTTCTTACCGAGCTGATCGTTGCCGCGATCGGTGGAGGCGACGCTACAATCTTGCTCGGCATTGGCTGCGGAGGCCAAGACCGAAGCCGAAGCGGTGGCGTCCTGGAAAATGGAGGAAGACGAAGAAGAAGAAGGAAGATCGTCGGCGAGAAAGGAAGAAGCAGAGACCGTCGTTTTTTGCGGAGTTGAGGCCATTGCAAGGGGTTAACAAGCTCTCCAAATCCACCGCAGTAGGTCTCAATGCAATCGTGTGACATGCAGCACTCAAAGCTTTAGTCTCCGAACTCACACTGCCTCTCCCTCTCCCTCCCTGTGTCTTGCTCAGTCAGTCCTCCACACCAGTGACTCCTACACTCAGAGAAACATGCAAGGCCTTGTTTGGAGTCCAAGAATGAGTTTCATAACCAAGAAGGAATGGATTTATATAGATAGAAAGCACAGAGGCCACCACGTGCATCGCTCCCGTTTATTTATTTATTTTAATTTCTTAAACGTGGAGTTCGTGGGTCCTTGCCAGGTGGTGGGAACCAAAACGATAAGAATATGGACGTGGGGCTGATAGGGCGATCTGCTACTGTTTTTCATATTCTTACCATGATAAGGACAAACAAAGATTCTTGTTATTTTCTTGTCGGGACTTTGTTTTTCTGATTTCCCAATGGTTTCGCTCAGTTTTTACTTCTTACTTTTGTTACTGTAAAGTTTGTGGAGTTTTATTTTGTTGATTCGTCGATTCGATTTGATGATTTGATTTGAGAAAGATGCGTTATGATTTTTTGGCTTGGATAATAGAGTATAGCCTTGGATCAAGTAAAAAGTTTTAGCACTGTTTTGACTCAAGAAGTCAAATAAAAAATTCGTTCGATGTTCGTAGGACAAGTAATTCAAGCAAAATTTTAGTAGAAAATTCGCTCAATTCTTGTTTAAACGAATATCGGACATAGAATTTGTTCTAGAAACACTCGACACTTTGCTCGAGTAGATAATATAGAAAAATAAAACTAATATTTCTGTTAAGTGCCATTATAAATATGTACTTAATAAACATTTTAACTAGTTTCAAGTATTCTGATCAGTAAGATTTCATCCTAAAATATATTTTGTGATTTTTTAATATAATAAAATCTTCTACAATTCGTTAAACATAGGCAAATTATATTAATTTTATACCCTATAATTGATTTGTTTGTGTTTATTTTATTTTGTGTATCATCATTTTTCACAACAGTTACATATTTGGACGTTGGGATAATTTTAAGGAGAGAAGTAATACTTTGACTTATCCAAACTCAGAACTTTGGTGGAATTATTCAAACATTGTTCATAACTTCATACATTGGATCTGATCCAACTGAAGGAGATGTCGAGTGCAGGATGTGATAGATTGGGAGTCGCTAGATCTCTATGATGATGATGTGAGAGATAGCGAATGAGCCTATATTGTAGACCAGTACCAGAGGCCCTTCCTGTCAAGGGAGAGTACTCTATTTAAAGGATGTCGCGCGACCAATATTCAAAGCATGAGTGAGGGTCGCAGATCAGCGTGAGCATATACATGCATGGTAGTTGAAATTTTTCCATGTGCATGCATCGTTGAATGCTACATCAACAGCTTAAGACCGGGAGCTGGTATCCATCGATCATCGAGGCTGAGCGCAGTAGTAGTGTACGTGTTCTCTAAATTAAAAATGAATATTTATAACGAAAATGATCATTTACTATGAGAATATATTTATTTTGATAAAAAATAATTATTTTTATATAAAATAATTAACAGTAAAAGATTAATTTTTTTGTAGCGAAACTTTAATTATTCTGTTAAATACTTGGTAGTGAAGGTACTTGTTCACTCCCTTTTATATTTTTGCCATGCATCCTGGCCGGGAGTACGGAAACTGGCTGCCTCCTCCACCCTTCCTTGGAGATCAGGCTCCTTTTTTTTTTTTTTTTCACAGTGGCGAATAGATAATTATAAACAACAGGTGGACATGTTTAATTATCAACTTTATATGTCTATATCATCTAAAGCCACTAGGCTAAATACAAGCTGCATGCCCACTGAATCTCACTCCTTTTAAAACTTATAACTTTTTGAGAATTCATATCTTGACAGAGAAGTGCTACAGTTATATAAAAAAGTTTTATAAAAATAATCTCATAAATTAACATGACTTGATATGATACGTATATTAGATCTATTTTATAATCTATTTTATAAATTTGAAAGAAAATTTACTTCTATAAAATCTTTTTATGGGTTACAAACCACTTGTAATTCTAAGATATATCCAATATCCATGCCTTTTGCTCATTAAAATCACGAAGCTAGCACAATGTTAAATATATTTTATTTATTCATTAGGAAGTCCAAGCAGTGGTGGAAAAAGATATGGTCATATAGACATCCACTTTGATAAAGATGTGCGTTTTCCTTTAATCCAAGCGGAGTGATCATTACCTCCCTCGATCGATCTGCACCAACCTCCACTAACCATTATTATTTTTGGCAGATTAGTTACTTACTGTTACTGTATACTTTATATTAATTCCTACATATATATTCTTATTGTTCAAACATTAATATTTTATATTTTATATTAATTATATATATATTTGTATGTGTTTGTTTAATTCTTCTGGTCCTGCATGCACTACATGAACTCAGATCATTAAGGCTGCATTTGGTTGCCTAGGAGATCGCAGATGATTGGAATTTATTTGTTGATAATAGTATTTTATGAGTCTCATTTAGATGTGTTTGAATGTATAAAGTAGGTTGAGATATGTTTAATATTTTTTGAGAAGTTGAAAAAATAGTGAGCCTCATAATGATTAATTATTTGAGATAGATTGAGATGAGTTTGACACCAAACATAGCTAATTAAGTTGATCAATGCAACAAGAATTATATATGCTTTATTTATTGGAGTTTTGAATCTAGCTAGGTGTCGTTTAGATAGTGACTTGAAATTAGATGAGTTTAGATAAAAGTTAAAAGTTGAATAAAATATATTAAAAATATTATTTTTTAATATTATTATTATTTTTAAATTTGAAAAATTGAATTATTTATTATATTTTATGTGAAAATTTAGAAAATTTATAATGATAAGATGAGATGAGATTAAATGTAATGAAACATTTTCGCTATCCAATATGGTGTAATTCATAGAGAAATGCTAAATACTATTCATTTTTATTTTAACTACCATCTTTATATTATAAAATCGATATCAAATAATTAATATATATATATATATATATTAGTTAGGTTATTTTACTCTCTTTTTTTCAGCAAAAAGCTATATATATAATAAAACGACAATATTCATGTAGTGGATGATGATCCAATATCTGACAGAGAGAATAAAAACATATATAATTCGACATATTCAAACAAGACAAAAAAAATCAAAGATTTGTAGACTGGAATTAGCTGCCTATTTGACAATATTATAAAGCTACTAGATTTGCACTGTAATAACCTTTAGCATCCTCGCTGGAAAGTGGGCGACAGGTCGTTTCCATATCATGAACAAGAACTATATTTTTTGATATTGTGAATATGAAGTATGTCTGTACTCTTGTAATGGGCGGCGCCATTCGCCAAGACCTATGTTTTGTTGATCGATTTGATTATACTAAAATGATACACATGCCATTCTTTTTACACAATCTTGTATTAAATGAAAAGTATTTTTATAAAATAATTTATAAAAATAATATCGTTTTATAAAAATATTTTCAATTTAAAATATAATTATAAAAAAATTACGTATATATATATATATTGTTATAAAATTTATTTATGATTGTAGCAAGCTATGTGTGTAATTGAGAGAGAGAGAGAGAGAGAGAGAGAGAGGGGAGGGAGGGGGGATAATGGAAAGGAAATCCTCTATTGATTTTTTTTTAATTTTTTTTTACTTAGAAATTAAGTAAGTATTTTTAAATAAATATGTGATTATTTTTTTAAAAAAATATCTAAATAGTTTTAAAATATCAGCAGAAGTATTGTGGACGCAGAAACGTCCGGAAAACATCCATTTCATTTTCCATGATGGACCCTCGATCGAGGTGAATAGAATCTATAATAATAATATATAACAACCACATAACTATACCTGAGAGGAAGTGAGGTTAATGTTGTATTGTTTTTGAAGAAGATGAGGACACGAGGATGAACAGCAAGATCAATATCAAAAAAGAAAAATAATTAATGGGGATAAAAATAAAAAAGCACTGGAAGAGTCTGCAGTTATATTAAGGGGCGGAACTATGTTGTAGGTAGCCCCCAAAAATTTTAAAAAATAGTCTTATATATTATATAATTATAATTTTTAAGTGTAAATATTTTTATAATATTTAAGATTGCCTCCCAATACTCAAACACAAAGTATGTCACTCAAATATCTTTAAGTTCATTAACATAATAGTCTTAATTTGACATCTCTATCTCTCTTTATTTGCCTTTAGTGTGCATTATGCGGTTTGTTTAGTTTCATATCAATGATATCATATAAATTTTTCTTGTCTTTCTGAGTTTACATATATAGTTACATAATTTTTTTTTTCATTTGGGTCATTCTCAACTTCATTGAATTTCTTGTCTATCTTATACATAATCTTCCTTTACAACCTTTGAGATGTTTTTAACCACATTAATTAGTTAACTAGCTAGAAATTTCAAGAGAGTTTATCTAATAGTTAAAACAAATCTGGAAGATTCTTACATATGAGAGGTAGTAAATTTATCTAGATAGATGATTGATGAGACGTTTCTAGAGAGATAGAGAGTATGTGTAGAATTTATTTTCTTTTGTGAAAAATTTATTAGTTATTCACGTGCTTTTTTTTGTTAACTTATTAATAGTAATACAATTATATAATAAAAAATCTAACGATTTTTATATTATTAGATACGTTTTTAGGTTTATTCTTAATCTATAAATTTTTCTTAAAGTTTAGAAAAGTATTGAGTAAATCGAGAAAAATTGTATAATTTTATTACGTGTGATTATTTTTTTATATAGTCGCCTGCAAAAAGTACATATTATTTATGCTAACACATACCGCACACTTTGCTGATTGCCCGTCAGACTCCAAATCCTAGTTCCGCGCTGGTTATATATGTGAAGTAGTACTTGGATCATTCATGTAGATCAGGGTCTAAAATTATAGTTTTCCAGCAGTATATTATATATAGATCTAGGCCGAATAATAATCCAAAATCTGCAGAGATTAATTAATATGATCAGTATGGAGAATAACGGGATAATGGCACGCATGCATATTATATTATGCTGTTATTACATAAGCAGTCGCTCGTGCTAATTAACTCGGATCGACAAATAATTACCAACCATGCACGATTGGATTGAGACATATAATTTTGGTCCCCCATGCATGCATGCATGCAAGAGTAGTACTGGTCCTCCGAGCTAGCTCGATCGATCTGGTCTGATCTGCCATGTATGCATGCATGCATGCACCCTTTTAATCAGTTCTAGATACACAACAAGTAGTAGTACTGTAGCATTTGTCTAATTAAGACCCAGTTCCAAAATTCAGACCAGACCAGATCGACCAGACCCATCATCAATTATTGAGTATCTATATGTGTCTTCTTGTTGGGTCTGGTCTGGTCTGGTACTGATCATCCTCGCCTGCATGCTCGGCCGGAATAGATATGCATGAAGGCGGCTGAGTCCTAAGGATAAAGCCTATTAATCTTCTTGTCCGTTTGTTTCCTACCAGTTTCATGAGCTCCATCGTCTTCTTCATCATCATATATAGTCTCGTTGCTGTGTGGAATTTTGTTGTTGTTGTTGTTGTTCTTCTTTTTTTCTTTTTTCTTTTTTTTTTTTTTTTGGTTCTGATGCATGCATTTAAATAGGTACAGAGTAAATTTTGAATACGACAATCAGACCGACACCCTATATATCGATCTATTGTGCATTTTTTTTTTGTTTTATAATTTGTAAAAGCAAATATATGCAATAAATACAATTTTATTTTATACCCGTTCAATGTATAACAAACAAGCTTTTATCGACTAAATAATTAGTCATATTATAATTTATAATTTGAGTAAATTAATAAAAAAAATTGCATCAAATTAGGGTATAAAATACACTAATTTAAAATTTAACAAAATTGGAAGACTTTTGACTTTTGCAAAGAGTAGTGAAACATGTATTTACAATTTTACTTACAAACTGATTTATTTTGTTAGTTTTCTTTTGAAATTCAAGTTTTAAATTTTAGATTTAATGATTTTTAGCATATTAATAATTGACATGTGGTATGATGAGGTTCCTCTCTAGGTTTTCCTGAGTAGAGGCAATTTTACTGTCGGGGTGCAATCTTCCTCTTCTTTGTTTCTTAGATTCTTTCATAGAGGCAAGTCTCATAAATTCTTTCATGGAGGAATCTATTAATGATCTGTACCAACACCTCTCATTGACTGAACAGGAAAATAATGAGGTGGTGGTGGAGCCAGAGCAGCTGGAGGATGTTATTCTCTGTGGGGGTAAGGGTTTGATCTTGAAATTGCTAATTGAGAAGCACTACATAAGGAGATTTTCAAAAGTACAATGAGGAAAGCCTGGCATCTTGTGATGGGGGTGAAATTTAGAGATCTCAATTCATCTCTTCTACTTGCTGAGTTCAAAGATAGGAGGGATAAGGAGAAGGTCCTTCACGAGGGCCCTTGGCCTTTTGATAAGCTGCTAGTCTTGATGAAGGAAGTTGTTGGCAGGAAACAGGTGCAACAGATCCAGCTAATGACGGAAATGTTTTGGGTAAGGATCCATGATCTACCACTGATGGCTAGGAATGAATATGTGGGTCGTTTACTGGGTAAAAAGATTGGCATAGTCGAAGAAGTGGACCTGGATGAAGGGGAGATGGTATGGGGGGAGTATATGAGGGTCCGGGTTACTTTGCTTGTTTATGAACCTTTGCTAAGGGGCACTAAGTTCTCAATTTGGGGTGGTGATTCTGTTTGGGTCCGTTTCTCTTATGAGAGACTCCCAAATTCCTGCTATTGGTGTGGTCGTTTGGGACATGGAGAGAATGAGTGTGGTAGTGTTCCTCAGCGTGCTGAGCTGCCTTCCATGAAGGATTATCCTTATGGGGTATGGCTCTGTGTTGGTGGGTATGGTGATCGGTTCTCAGCAGGGAAAAACAGAGCAAAGGAATCTGCAAAATATTCTCCACACTCTTCTTCTCGGGATGTGCAGTCGCCGGAGATTCAGGAAAATGAGTCAAAGGCCATGGAGGGAGATGTGGACGGTACAGCGGAGGATGGTGGTAGGGGTTGTCAGTTTCAAATTCAAACTGTAATTGATGATGCGGTTATGACGACTTGAATGGAGGAAAGGGTTGTTGAAATTCAGGAGAACAAAGGCGCTAAATTAAAGGAGAATGGGAATGGGCAGGTTAATGGGGGCTCGTTTACAAGGTCCGTTGTAGAAGATAAGGAATTCAGAAAGGTAGATGCTCATGTAACTTACTTGAATGATGTTAATGTTGATCCTGGGCCTGATGGGCTTTTAAAAACCAAGTTGAATGTCGATAGGGATGTGTTTAACAGGCCTGTTGAGAACAAGCCTGATGGGCTATCTAGCAGGAAATGGAAAAGAGTACACACATTTTCAACAATTGTTCAATTGTCGAAAGTTCAATTGCAAGGGGTTGCAAAGAAGAGAAATGAGGTAAGAAAGGATGGTGCTTCCTAAGGAAGGTCAGCAAAAAGGGTCCAACTTATACAATTTCAGGAGGATGAGAATTCGCTTGGAGGTTCTAAGAGATCGACGGTGGCTGTGGTACAACATCGATGGGAGCCATGAAAATGCTAAGTTGGAATGCCTGTGCGCTTGGGAACCCACAGGGCATTCGAACCCTCTATGATTTAGTCAAGAGGAAAGGGCCTGATGTGTTGTTCTTGCAGGAAACCAGACTCACTACTCGTGAATTTGAAACCTGAAAGTACAAATTAGGGTTTACTAATTGTTTGGCTTTTAGTTCTTGTGGAAGAAAAGTGGATATTGCACTGTTATGGGTTAGAGATATTGATTTGTCTATTCTTAATTATTCTTCCTACCATATTGATGATGTTATTAAAGATGTTAATTTGAGTATGGGGCAATGGTTTTTAACTGTTGTGTATGGCTATCCTTAAACACATTTGCGATATAGAACATGGAATCTGATTAGTTCATTATGTAAACCTAATGAGGATGCATTGTTGGTTATGGGGGATTTTAATGAGTTGTTGTTTCATCATGAGAAAATGGGAGGGAGACCAACGCTTGGGAGGCAACTAACTACTTTTAGGGAGGTGATTGGAGAGTGTGATTTGAGAGATTTGGATATTCTGGTCATAAGTTCACTTGGTACAATAGGAGACTAGGCAATCATTGTATTAGTGAAAAGATTGACAAGTTCTTTAGCTAATTCTGCTTGGTGGAATTGTTTTCCTAATGTAAGAGTTACACATGGTCTAGTGGCCTATTCTGATAATTTGCCTATTTGGGTTGACTTAGAGGGGGAAGTTGAGTCTCGTAGAGTAAAGAAACCTTTCAAATTTGAGGTTATGTGGGTGGGTGAGAAAAACTATGAGGAGATCAAAGGTGTTTGGAGTAGGAGTAGTAGCCAGTCTAATATGGGAGAGGTAGCTACAATGATTAAGGACTGTGGGGCACAATTGGGGTTAGGAATAAATAGGTCTTTGGTCATGTTCAAAAGCAACTTAGTAAAGCTCATTTGAATATGCAAAGATTGCATGAGAGGGATCCAGCATGAGTCAATATAGATGATGTGAATTTGGCAAGAGAAGAGATTCAGATTTGGATAGAAAAAAATAAGGTAATGTGGAGGCAAAGATCAAAAGCTTTATGGCTTAAAGAGGGTGATCTCAATACTAAGTATTTCCACATGAAAGCTTCAGGAAGAATAACATTATTTTAAAGATTCATGATGAGAATGGGCAATGGAAAGAAAGGGTTGGAAGACATAGGATCATTCTGGACTATTTTTAGAATTTGTTTACAAGTTCTAATCTGAGTGGCTCTTTGAATTTTTTTGGAACCTCTAGCTGGTAGTCTCTTATTAGATGAATGTGGATTTGACTAATGAGTATAATGCTGATGATGTGAAGGAAGCTTTGCAACAAATGAATCCTACGAAGGCCCCTGGTCCTGATGTCACCAATATTTTTTTTTTAAGTATTGGCATGTGGTTGGGAATTCTATTACCTCAACAGTTCTACAACCTTTAAATTCATGTGTTTTTCCTTCTTCTCTAAACCATACTCATATTACCCTTATTCCTAAAAAGAAGGGTCCTGTTAAAGTTGCTTACTATAGGCTCATTAGTTTGCGTAATGTCGTTTATAAACTCATTTCCAAGGTTCTCTCTAATAGGATGAAAACTATCTTATCATTTGTTATTAGTGAGAGTCAAAGTGCTTTTGTTCCTAGTCTCAATTTTTATAATGTATTAATTGCTTATGAATTGGTACATTATTTTAAACAAAAAAGGAAGGGAAAAAATGGATACATGTCTTTAAAGTTGGATATAAGTAAAGCCTATGATAAGGTTTAGTGGGAGTTTATAACATCTGTTATAGAGGTGATGGGTTTTCATCAGAGTTTTATAGAGTTGATTATGTGTTGTGTTAGGTCTGTCTTTTTTTCTTTTTTGATCAATGGAGAGCCTAAGGGTCCTATCACCCCTACTAGGGGTTTGAGACAAGGGGACCCTCTGTCCCTTTATCTGTTTCTCATTTGTACTGAGGGTTTGATCTCCCTTTTGAGGACTTCTGGGTTGAGGAAGGATATTTATGGTATAAAAATCAATAAAGAGGCTCTGAATATTAATCTTCCGCTCTTTGTCTATGATAGTGTTATTTTCTATAAGGCTAAGTGGATGAGAATAAAAGAGTGCAAAAATTTCTAGAGAAGTATGAATCTGTCTCAGGTTAGATGATTAATAAGGAAAAAACTGCTATTGTGTTTGGTGGTATTGTGAGTGTGGAAGCTAAGAATGAGATCAAGAATATGTGGAATAATTTTGATATTCAACAATATGAGAGGTATTTTGGGCTTCCACCTGTTATTGGGAGGTCAAAAAACAAAGATTTTCAATCTATAAAACAAAGGGTTTGGCAAAAATTTCAATCTTGGAAAGAAAAGTTTCAACATACGCAATGAGTTGTTTTCTTCTTCCTTCTAGTTTATGTTCTGAGTTGGAGGGTATGATGTCAAAATTTTGGTGGGGCTAAAAGGGTAGTGAGAGGAAGATTCACTGGTTGAGCTAGAATAAAATTGGTCAAAGGAAATCTCAAGGAGGGATGGGGTTTAAAGATTTAAGAATTTTCAACTTGATTTTGCTAGCAAAGCAAGGGTGAAGATTATTCCAAAATGAGAGCTCTTTAATGCACAGATTATTAAAGTCAGAATGTGGGAACCTTCATCATGCTTTGGTGAGCTTTGATTCTCTCCAGAGGTTTTGGCAATCTTATTTACCTGGGTTAGTCATTGACAAAAGGATTATAGTATTTGAGTTAGCTCTAAAAATCTATGAAAGGCCAATGAGTGAAAAGTTGTCTGTGTTTTTTTGCTTTGGCTTAGAGTTTCTGGTATAGAAGAAATAAATATGTGCATGATCAGTTGCTGCTTAGTCCTAAACATGTAGCTAACAATGCTTTAATTTTATTTAGAAGTTATGATCAAGTGAAGCAGAAGAATCGTTTACAGATTAAGCAACATTACAGATGGCAACCTCCTCAATCTGACTGGTTGAAGTTAAATGTTGATGGTATAACTTTTATAACTTTGGGAAAAACAGGTGTTGGTACTGTGTTGAGAGATGATTCAGGTCAAGTGCTTATGGCTGCAAGTAAAGCTGAGGTTGAGGTTGAAGACACTGAAACTATATAATTTTTGGCTATTTTCAAAGAATCAGAGGGTTGCAATTGTGTGCTAGTATGAAAATTTAACAACTTATGATGGAAAGCGACAGTTTGCTAATCGTGGAAGCCTTACATGAAAATAGCATGGATAATTCTGTGTTGTGAGTGTTACATCATGAAATTAAAAAGCTTTCCTCTTGTTTTGGTAGTTGTCTTTCTTCACATTTTTATCGAGAGGGTAATATGGCAGTACATACGCTAGCTAGAAATGGTTGTAAGGTGGAAAATATTAATATGTGGTGGGATTATATTCTAGGATGTATTTCTTAAGTCATATGGCTTGATAATTGTGTGTAATCGTTTTTTCCTTTTTATTAATAAAGTTATGATTTCTGTAAAAAATAAAAAAATAACTGATATGTGGATAAGTAAGTTGTTTATAAGTTTTTCTTAAATGTATTTAGTATTTTCTCTTTCACAAAATATATATGTATTTTAGCGGCCAAAATTTTAGACTTTCTTTTAAACTAATATCTTGAAAATGTAAAAATCTCGGTTTATTAAGTTTTTTAAGTGTGTGCAATCTTTTTAAGATCTCGATCGGAGGCAAGATTTTTTAATTTTATGAAAATCAAGAAATCACTTTTCATTTTTTTACGAAGACTCAAGGATTTAAAATAGAACTGTATGAGTTTTTACTTTTTAAAGAATCTCAAGAGGTTTTTTTTTTTTTTTTTTTTTTTTTTTTTTAAAAATTTTTTTAATGAGGTCAGGGGTGTCAAATTTCAATAGTGTGAACTAAATTGGGCCGTGGGCTTTTAATATGTGAACTAAATCAAGCCCTTGAGTTTAATTTTCAACGAGTGGAGCATGTTCATCATTAATATGCCTCTTATTTTACTTTTTTAACCGCATATCTTTCCTAAAAGTTTTATGTGCAGTCATTTTTATATACTCATTGTGTACCTTATTAATATGATTGACTATATCATTGTTTTAATATAAATAATTACTTTTTCCAATAACATCAATAGAGTAAAAAAAAAATACGCAAAAATAACTATACGTAGCAGAACTCTATCTTTCGATCTTGCAAAAGTTTTGGACCTTTACTTTTCATTGACACTTTGCATCTCAATTCGCATCTGAAAGCTTCACCCATTAGTGTGACTGTGTTGTTGGAAATGATCAGGAAATACAAAATTTGAAATTTGAAATTTGAAAAAAAAAATTAAAATTAAAATCTTTTTAATGAAGTGTAACTATTCTATGAGTGTTTATAAAATGAGTTATAAAATAGTTATATCTGTATTTATTCTTCCTGATCAATTAATTTTGGTGTACCTCATCGAGATGAGATATATATATATATATATATATATATAATCACTTAAAAAAAACGTTTGGATCAATGCCTTGCTCGTTTTTTACCTATTTCTCCTACTGATCAAGTTTTAGTATCTGTAATTGATCATCTACCCACACACACAATATATACACAATAAATGGCTTCTAGTCCTGTGCATGCATGCAAGTTGGTTATGTCCAGTTTGTGCAGATATTGTGGAATGTAACCTTCTGCAAATACCATTACATTCACATACAAGCTAAGGTTTTAGTTTCGATTTTCAATCGAGGTGCTTGCCTGAAAAGCACACACACTCAAAGAAGTTCCAGTCAGATTGGTGGGTGTTATATTTTTCTGCTCTCCCCAGACTGGATGCTAGATCAGTAGAACAAGCTGGTTCTTCTATCTCTTGACTTTCCACTACCTTCTTTCCTTCATGAATAATGGTGACCTCACAAAACTCTGGTGCATTCTTCTTTACAAATTCCCCTTTCGCCATTTTTTTCCCCAATCTCCTAAAAAGAATGATAAATTTAATTAACTAGTCAAATGCCAAAGTCATTGGTATATATGCAGTTCCTCCTAATTAAGTTCATGATCTAAAAGGTCCAGAGTCATATGCAGCAAGAGAACAGGCATCATACCTTGAGTAATGTGGCGATCGTTTGGTTCCCATGACAAGGTTGGTAATGTTAAGGATAGGAATAAGTTCAAGGATTGCTTTGGCTGTGACATTGCTCTCGAGAAGCATTGTTTCCACCGTGACCTGTCAGAGGCGAAAAAAGTGTTTTGATCATCCAAGCATTCTCTGGTGTGCTTGGTATGTGATTAACTCATGACATTTGAGCTTAGCTAGCTACATATAAAGTAACACAGTTCTGCACCTTGGCCTCATTACACAAGTGGATATATTTCTGCAACAGATTCCTCCTCCTGTTATGCTCTTCATTTATGTAAACCTTCACCTGTTCCGCGCTCAATTGGCTCCTTGATAATCTTCCAACTATCATTAAAAGGTTCAGAAGACAGTAATATTTGTTATAGTCAAGGAGTTGAGTCCAGTGGGGAATTTACAGCTAAACAAATTTCTTTTTATGTGTCTGCATTTCACTTCAGAAGACAGTCACAATGAGGGATCATGTGCACAGAACACTAAATTAAGAAAATCCTGCTCTAGACAATGAATGATGTAAACTTTGATTGGCTTGCATCTTTTGAGATCCATCCAAACGATTCTTAATATCATGAGAGCAGTCGATTATGAACACATTGCCAGACTTTCTAATTGGCCTACCTAGATTTGCCACACATACAGTTCAGTCTGTATCTTTTCTTTTATGTTGTTTTTCATCCTCAGCTTTATCATCTGTAATTATACTGACTGATGTGTAACATTTTAAGAGGCTTATCAATATTTAAATGGTTAACCTATGAATTCTTCTAAAACATTGTGTCATATCAGTGAGTCATGTGATTGGGAAGATAAAATTAAGGATGAATGAAAGTGCTCTTTGTGGACAGCATTTCTAAAAAGGGCACTTTTCAACTTTTGAAATCAAAATTCTTGGTAGCATTATCAGGATAAGTTTTGATCTTAGGAATAGTATTTTCAGCGTGCTCATGACTGATAATGTTAGACAGGAAAGCACAACATGCGTCAATATATCTATATATATGGAAGAAAATCTTGACGGATGCAGCTTGAATGTACGTGTAGATTATTTGCAGTTTGTTACACTGCTCTGAGCTCAATCCCAAACACAGAAAAAATTTATTAAACAAAAAAAAGGAAAAAGAAAGAGAGATAATAATACCAAACATTAATGGTGTTACCAGGAGTAGGTATGTAGGTAATAGCAGGAAAAACATGGACAAGAAAAACCCGAGCACCGGGGGAAACTGCATGATCAAGAGCCCATTTCAGCACATCCAGATCATCTTTTCCCACAGCAACATAAACATCATGCAGAATTCCTCCGTCTCGGTTACTACTGGCAATACTCTTGCTATCTTCTACTATTTCCACAATCTCAGGTGACATCATTCTGGAACTGCAATATTGTATTTCCATATCTTCTGCAGTATTTCCATGGTTTGGCGCTTCTTCCATGAATTCCTAGTGATCTCTCACTCTTAAGTGCCTGGCTTCCCTCTCACACATACACAAAGAACAAAAACTGGGGGTTAAGAGAGCGAAAATAACAAAGATTAGATGCTAGGTAGCTAGTGGATTGACAGTTCCTACAAGAAAAAGAGTCGTTGCTCTCAAAGCCACAAAAGAAAAAGAAAAGAGAGATTCTCTTTTGTCAAGTTTTGCAGGCCAAACGGATATGTCACACAGCACCCTTCGAGCTCTACCTTTTTTCCATTATCTTACGTCGATCCCTTTAATTAAGAGGGAAAAAAGAACATGAAAAAAGAAAACTTCTTGAGCTTTGTGCTTTCTTCTATCCTTTATTATCCTAGTTTTTTTAGTCCATTGTGATATTTGACCTTAGCCTACTTAGGCTTGTGAATGGAGCATCTTTTCGTCTGGTCCTCATATTTTATAGACGGGGACTTTGATGGCCCTTGACCCTATGGTTAGGCATTTGCACTTTGAATGTCATGATCCTAAAAAAAAAAGCACACACAACATGGGTCTTACAATGTGGTAGGAATTTATCACATTTTAACTGATGTACAAGTTTTCCCGACCCTTTGTCAGGATTTGGGGCCTTTTAATATCCAAAAGGCAATTTCTAAGGCCTTCTCCACTCATTTTATATATACTCATAATTAGCCTTCTGAAATTGTGCAGTTAATTTTGGTTAATTCTACCAACAGACAGAGAACATAAAATTTTGGCTTACATTTAGTTAAAAACAATTATTAAATATGTCCAGTTATGAAAATGAAGGGACACGATTCATTGAGATTAAACGAGTAAATCTAATCCGTTCACTTTCCAATGTGATATAACCAGTGAAAAATTAAATAATTGCATGTAAAGCCAAGTACTGATCTTCGAGTACAGATGGGTTTTGCCTTGCTAACATGGCAGCGATTTATTTTTGTTTTGCTAGGGTTTGGTCTTTGCACGTAGTATGGCTACCGCCTGGGTCCTTCAAGGTCTCCCAGCGCCACCAGGGAGGCAGTGGACTCTCGCAGACATGGTGGCACAAACTCCTCAACCTCTTCTTGAGGTGGAGATTCCGCTGCGACCGCTGAAAGTTTTTGAATGAGTTCCATATGTTACTTTCACGAAGGAGGAAGTCAATCGCTCTGCATATCCTTTCTGTTTTTCTCTGGTCATGAAGTTTACAAGACAGAGGCCATCGTTGGTCATTATAAGAGCCGTTATTCAAAGTTGATGGGGCCTGGAGGCACAGTCAGTGATTTCGGCAATGTTCAATCCTAGATCTGTATTTGTTAGGTTCTCCAATGAACCAGATTTCATTAGCCTTTTCGAGGGAGTCTTGCATCGAGTGTCGTACGTGTGTTTCAATAGAGTCCTGACTTCGATGAAAATCGTGAGACATCCATGGTGCTGGTATGGATAGTTTTGCCTAGTTTGCCACCGAATTATTATCATGAGCCTTTCCTGCGTAATATCACTCTACCTATTGGTCAGTTTATTCGCCAGGATAATAGTACAAAGTGTGGCGCCCTCGACCCCCACGTGTTATTTTTGTGGAGTTCGTGACACCGGGATGATGACCACACGGATCATGCACCCCAACGACCAGTGCTCAAAGTGTGTACAACATACAATAAATGTACAGTATAATATTCGCAGCGGAAAAAATAAAAGGGTCTTTCTTTATTAAGTACCAGAATTGTACAAAAAGCAGTAAAATAACTTTACAATAATTTTACAGTCTTCCGACAGATAATTTAAAGAAAACAAATAATATAAGGGAAACAAGTCTCAAAACACTGAACAACATAACAGCGACTTAAGCTTCTGGTGGAGTCGGTCCTTCAGGTTCATACTCGGGCTCTGTGTCAAACTCTACGGCACCATAAAACGGAACCGTAGGGTAAAACACCATTATGAGATTATGACATCTCAGCAAGTAATTAACCAAAACAACATCCAAGATATTTAAAACACATTTAAATAAACATGCGTTCCCATACGGACAGACTAACAACCCACATTCATTTTTTCCAAAATACCATTTTTATACTTACACCAAAATCTCATTTTTTTGGTCCCAATCATATTTACTATGAAATTACGCATGTACCACGGTCTCCCCTATGGACAGTCCGCACACCCTGCCTCTCTTTGTCACATCACAGGTAACATCTGTGCATGAGACTTCGTAACGAGCGATGCCCAGTTCCGCGCCTAGCGCGTACATGGCTAAGTATCCTCTAACCTCGCCAGCCAAAAGGTCACGGAATCGGTACGACAGCGTTACCGTCTCTTCCGTTCCCGTCGTCACCCTATGACAACTCAGGGAACGTCACGTCAGTCTGTTACGCTCCCGAGTGACCAGAGGAGCTCCACCAAGATAATGCTCCATCTCGGCTTGGGGTCGTGATACACACGCACCCACGCCATTAAATACAGTAGTCTCAATTCCAACATACAACGTGACATCACAGCACAATTTATTATAAACGATAAATATGCATTGCAACAGTTTATTGGAATAAATATTAAATATTTCATTTACAATAAAATAAACCTCTATTTACAATTATACAATTTCACAAATACATGCGTAATCCCGTCCTCCAATCCGGCCTAAGGCCCAAATCCAACAACTCCAATTTAACAAACCCAACACTCCAACGGCTCAAGGCCCAATTTCTAACAAAACCAACAGTTCAATAATTTACAAATGAACAACAGTTGAAATGTTAATTTAAATCACTTGATTTACGATGGAAAATTACGTACACACGATGATGGGTATTTCTGAAAGATCACTCAAGGGCGTTGCTCAAGGTGCCGGCTCAACGGCGGCAACAGTGAATTTTCAAGAATCAAACAGTGGCTTATCTAGTGGGTTTTCTCTCAAAAGAAATCGATCTACGAAATAAAACTTGAGAAACTCAACACACGGAAATTTCAAACAATTACCAAAACAAACCGATTGAGTTTTTTCACAATTTTAAGAACAATCAGAGCACGGCACAACTCCTCAAGCTCTCGGATTTAATACAAAAAGTTTACAGATCAACACACAAAATACCAAGAGGTGAAATGGCTTGAAAGAGAGAGAGAGGATGAGGATCTCCGAAAAATTAATCTGAGGAACCCGTGGACTATAAGTAGACCAACAATGGCAGTTTGAGGAGCTGTGTGTCGCATGGGTAGAGAAGATGAAAAATAACGGCAGCAAGCCGTCGAGGAGTGAGATGTCTTCGCGCGGACGTGTGGTGCGGCGGCAAAGACAGCACATTCGGAGCCCATGCCCAACGCCACCGAGATGCTTACAGAAGAATGAGGTGGTGGCGTGGGGAACGGCAGCTCGACAGCAAGCTTCGGAGTCACTACCAAAAGACACGGAGAGGAAGAGGCAAGGTGGAGGTGGCGGCTTGCGGCTGATTTGCGGAACGAAGTCCCGATTGGCGTCGGCAGCAGCTGCGTGGAAGAATAAGTTGTAGGAAGTAGAAATTTGGAGAAGAAATAAGAAGAAGGAAGAAGGAAGTCGTGCGGCGCATGAAGGAAACGATGGAGCCCTAATGCCATCCTCCAAAACGACGTCGTTTTTTATAAGTGAGGGATGAGTCTCATGGGCTACACGGGCTGGGCCGCGCTTCGCACACGGACTGGGCTAGACCACACGACTGGGCCACAAGTAAAACACACGGGCTGGGTGAAACCGGCTCACCAACTCACACACCCAAGGCCCAAAATGAAAAAAAACACACACACAGAGCCCAGCAAAATAATCACTACAATAAAATTACACAAAAATTTACTAACACATATATAAAAATAAAAATAAGGAAATTAAAATCCCAACATACCAAAAATAATTAACAATAAAATAATACACTTTAAAAATAATAAAATAACCCAATAATATAATTTAAATAAATAATTTAAAACCCATAACAATAGGGATCTCACACAAAGTGTGCAACGCAAATAGATGGTGCTCAAGTTTGCATTAGGATGGATGCTTCTAAGCCACCACTGAAGTCTTTTTGGATTGGTATGCCCCATTAGTCTTCGAGCAGGCTTCAGGAAGTGGTTTATGAAACCCTTCCTGCCTTTTGTATTTGTTGCTGCATGCAAGGTCATAACGTAATCACCTGTAAGTGGGAGGAAAAGAGAGGAGAGAAGCCTTAGGGAGAGAGAGGCAAGGCGCGAGAAGTTTGGATACACAAAGATTAAAAAAAATAGTAATAGATAATGGGGTGAACGATGGGGTGGAGACTAGTAATTAGAATGTTGTGAATCACAATCTAAAAGGTCCGCCTAAGGATAATGCTAGGATGGTGCAAGATACAGGGAAAATAAACAAAGTGAGGAAGACCAGATTGTGCAAGCAGTGGAAGAAGGTGTTCAAGGAAGGAGATTAAGTATAGAGGAGGAAATTAGTTGTGAGCTAGTGGTGGCTAAGTTGGGATTACAACTTGAGGAGGTGGGAATGGAATGAGTAGTAGAGGTGAGGACTAAGGAAGGTGCAGCCCAGGGGTTCGTGGGAACCTTTACGATAAGCAACTGGTCCAACCTTCTCCAGAATCTGAAAAGGGCCAACATATCTCGAACTAAGTTTCCATTTCTTACCAAAACGTTTAACACCTTTCATTAGAGAAACTTTGAGGTAAACTCAATCACCATCCTCAAATAATAAATCTCTTCTCCTTGTGTCCGAATAGCTCTTCTGACGACTTTGTGCAGCTGCCATCTTGTCTCTTATAATTTTAACCTGATTCTTCATCTCCTAAACAATATCTTGTCCAAGTAGATTCCCTTCGCCAACTTCATCCCAAAATAAGGGAGATCGGCACTTCCTCCCATAAAGAGCTTCATAAGGGGCCATTTGAATAGTCGCTTGAAAACTGTTATTATAAGCAAACTCTATAAGCAACAGATGACTTTCCCAACTTCCTTTAAAATATAAAACACAAGCTCGCAACATATCCTCAAGAGTCTGAATAGTGTGTTCTGATTGACCGTCGGTTTGAGGATGATAAGCACTACTGAATTTCAACTTGGTGCCCAAAACTGTTTGCAAACTCTTCCAGAAGTGAGACATGAATCGTGGGTCTCTATCTGACACTATACTCTTGGGTATTCCATGAAGACGCACAATTTCCTTGACATATATCCGAGTCAAAGTTTCCAAAGTATCAGTGTTAGAAATAGTTAAGAAATGGGCGCTCTTGGTCAACCGATCAATAATAACCCAGATTGAATTCTTCCCACTAGGCGTCCTTGGTAAACCAATTACAAAATCCATTGCGATGTCGTCCCATTTCCACTCAGGAATAGGGAGTGGTTGAAGATAGCCAGTGGGCCTCTGATGCTCAGCTTTAACCTGCCGACAAGTTGTACATTTCGTAATAAACAAAGCAATGTCTCTTTTCATTCCCTTCCACCAAAAACTTTTCTTCAAGTCTCGGTACATTTTTGTACTTCCAGGATGAACTGAATAAGGCGCTGCATGGGCCTCAGTCAAGATTCTTTCTTTAAATTCTGAATCTGTAGGAATCACCCTACGATTACGGAATAAAAGAATGTCATCTCTCCTTAGACTGAAATGCGCGGGTCCTTGTGACTTCTTGACTCTTTCTTTAATATCTAACAACTTAGAGTCATTTTCCTGCAGAGTCTTCAACTCCTCAAAATCAAGAACTCGGATATCATGAATTGAAGTCAACACCTCTTCCTGCTGTGAACTTGCAGCAAGAAGTCTCCTTATTCCAGAAAGGAGAGAGTCTCACCCTGATGACTCAGCCTCATCAACTGAATAAGACTTCTGACTTAGTGCATCTGCAACCAGGTTTGCTTTTCCTGGGTGATACTTAATCTCACACTGATAATCACTGATTAACTCTAACCATCTCCTCTGTCTCATGTTAAGATTTTTCTGCGAGAAAAGATGTTTAAGGCTCTTATGATCAGTGTAAATTTCACAAGTCTCACCATATAAATAGTACCGCCAAATTTTGAGAGCGAAAACCACAGCTGCTAACTCCAAGTCGTGCATGGGATAATTCTTCTCATGATCCTTTAGTTGGCAAGATGCATACGCCACAACTCTTCCCTCCTGCATAAGAACACATCTCAAACCAAATTTGAAAGCATCACTAAAAACCACAAACGGCTTAAGAGGTTCCGGAAGTGCCAAAACAGGTGTTGTAGTTAACCTCTTCTTCAGCTCCTGAAAACTCTTCTCGCATTTGTCGGACCAAACAAACTCCACATTTTTCCTGGTAAGAGTAGTGAGAGGTCCAGACAATCGAGCAAAGCCTTCCACAAACCTTCGATAATAACCATCAAGTCCCAAAAAACTTCAAATTTCGTGCACCGTTGAAGGACGTGGCCATGCCAATACAGCTTCGACCTTACTTGGATCAACTGCTACTCCATCCCAGGACATAACATGACCAAGAAATTTAATCTCCTCCAACCAAAATTCACACTTATTCAGATTTTTAAAGAGTTGATGATCCCTTAACTTACCCAAAACCAATCGAAGATGACTGGCGTGCTCTTCCGGTTCTCGAGAATAAACCAAAATATCATCAATAAAAACTATCACAAAGGAATCTAGATAGGGTTTGAATACTCTATTCATCATATCCATAAATGCTGCAGGGGCATTTGCTAATCCAAACGGCATCACTTTAAACTCATAATACCCATACCTAGACCTAAAAGCAGTCTTAGGTATATCCTGATCCTTTATCCTCAATTGATAGTATCCCGATTTTAAGTCAATTTTTGAGAAAGTAGTAGCACCCTGAAGTTGATCGAATAAATCATTAATCCGAGGTAGGGGGTACTTATTCTTAATGGTTACCTTATTGAGTTCTCGGTAATCTATACACATTCTAAGGGTACCATCATTCTTTTTAACAAACAACACTGGTGCTCCCCAAGGTGAAAAATTAGGCTGAATAAACCCCTTATCTACCAATTCCTGTAATTGACTCTTCAGCTCTTTTAACTTTGCTGGCGCCATTCGGTACGAGGCCTTATGAACTGGTGTCGCACCGGATTCTAGATCAATGGCGAACTCCAAATCACAAACAGGTGGCAAGCCGGGCAAATCATCCACAAATACATCAGAGAATTCCATCACAATCGGAATATCTGCTACAGATTTCTTTTCCGAAAGTGCAGACACCACATGAACCAAATAGGCATCTGCCCCATTAGTTAAGTCCCTGCTTGCTTGAATGGCAGATATAACTGTAGGTTTCGCCTTAATCTTACTTCCTGCAAACTCCAAATACTTTCCCCCAGGTAGTTGGAAACTAACAATCCTACTACGACAATTAATGCTGGCGAAATAATGATATAACCAATCCATTCCTAAAATAATGTCAAACTCAAGTAATTTAAACCTTATCAAATCTGCCTTAAGAGTCATTCCATTTATAACTAGAGGACAACCTAGGGTAACCTTCGAACACCACACAGTTTTCCCATTTGGTAACTTCACTACCAAAGACTGTGATAAAGGTTTAAAGACCAGGTTGCACATCCGTGCAAACGTGGCAGAAATGAACGGCTGAGATGCTCCCGAGTCAAACAAAGTGCAAGCATAATAATCATATAGTCTAACTCTACCTAAAAAGATTTAAAACTACCAATTAAGTCTAACAAAACAAAATACCCAGTAAAGTAACTTCAAATGATTGGATAGAAATCTATACCTGTGATGACTCCAGCATTTTGGGTTTCCTGAGCTTCATCATCTACCTCACCAGGTGTCACTGCGTAGACCCTAGCTTGAACAGTTGGTCTTGGGGTAGTCCTCCCACCACGGTAACCGCCTCGGTTCGCCTGCATCATGGTAGGGCAGCTACGAGCAAGATGTCCTGTTTGCTCGCATTTGAAACACTGAATCCCAGACATGTGGCACTCACCGACATGCGACCTATTGCATTTGCCATATACTGGCACTCGACCCCCCATTCGTACTCCGGTGGCCATCTGCGGTCGGGCCCCAGTCCTGGAAATAAACTTAGGTGCAGACCCCGAACTACTTCCTTCCCCGAAAACTCTTCTCTTTTGCCCAATTGGAGCAGCAACAGGATCAATAAACTCCCGCTCTGCAATCGAAGCAACCTCTACTAATTGCTGAAAAGTCAGAATTTGCAAACAAGCAACCTGTCTACGGATCTCTCGCCGTAGACCCTCCTGAAATCGCTCGATCCGCATCTCCTCCGTAGCAATCAAATGTGTAGAAAACTTCCCGAGTTCTATAAACTTCCGGGCATACTGCTCAACCGTCATCTCCCCTTGTACTAAATTGTTAAACTCTCATGCCTTTTGTTTCCTCATAGTGTTCGGGAAAAAACGATCATTGAATTCCTTTTTAAACCGTGGCCAAGATACCGCTGCAATAGATCCTAACTCCATTTCCAGAAGCTCCTACTTGGTTCCCCACCAAGCAGTCGCGTCATCTTGCAACAGGTAACTTGCGTATAACACCTTCTGAGTTTCAGTACACCCACAGATCTTAAATATCTTTTCGAGATCACTAATCCACCTTCTAGCACGAAGTGGATCCTCTTGTCCAGAAAAAGCAGGGGTCCTATGAGCTAAAAAGCGTTCGTACGGACAACCGTTCTGTTGCTCCCTTTGCGGCAGAAAATTATGTTGAAGAAATTCTGTCATACGGGTTAAAGCTCTAGCCACGGCGAGATTCCCATCAGAACGAGACAAGTCAATCTCAGGTTTCGGATGTGGTATTCCTAATCGGTCCATCTTATTGAATAAAAAAAAAATGTGCCCTTTCAAAATTCAATATTTTTAAATTATAATAAAATTTTCTGGTACTGTACCTAGGTATTTATACTATTTTACCCAGAGCCAGACCGCTCTGATACCACCTGTGGTGCCCTCGACCCCCACGTGTTATTTTTGTGGAGTTCGTGACATCGGGATGATGATCACATGGATCACGCACCCCAACGACCAGTGCTCAAAGTGTGTACAACATACAATAAATGTACAGTATAATATTCGCAACGGAGAAATTAAAAGGGTATTTCTTTATTAAGTACCATAATTGCACAAAAAACAGTAAAATAACTTTACAAGAATTTTACAGTCTTCCGACAGATAATTTAAATAAAACAAATAACATAAGGGAAACAAGTCCCAAAACGCTGAACAACATAACAACGACTTAAGCTTCTGGCGGAGTCGGTCCTTCAGGTTCATACTCGGGCTCTGCGTCAAACTCTACGGCACCATAAAACGAAACCGTAGGGTAAAACACCATTATGAGATTATGACATCTCAGCAAGTAATTAACCAAAACAACATCCAAGAGAGTTAAAACACATTTAAATAAACACGCGTTCCCATACAGACAGACTAACAACCCACATTCATTTTTCCGAAAATACCATTTTTATACTTATACTAAAATTCCATTTTTTTGGTCCCAATCATATTTATTATGAAATTACGCATGCACCACGGTCTCCCCTATGGACCGTCCGCACACCCTGGCCCTCTTCGTCACATCACGGGTAACGTCCGTGCATGAGACTTCGTAACGAGCGATGCCCAGTTCCGCCCTCGGGCGTACATGGCCAAGCATTCTCTAACCTCGCCAGTCAAAAGGTCACAGAATCGGTACGAGAGCGTTACCGTCTCGTCCGTTCCCATCGTCGCCCTGCGACAACTCAGGGGATGTCACGTCAGTCTGTTACGCTCCCGAGTGACCAAAGGAGCTCCACCGAGATAATGCCCCATCTCGGCTTGGGGTCGTGATACACACGCACCCACGCCATTAAATACAGTAGTCTCAATTCCAACATACAACGTGACATCACAGCACAATTTATTATAAACGATAAATATGCATTGCAACAGTTTATTGGAATAAATATTAAATATTTCATTTACAATAAAATAAACCTCCATTTACAATTATACAGTTTCACAAATACACGCGTAATCCCGTCCTCCAATCCGGCACAAGGCCCAAATCCAACAACTCCAATTTAACAAACCCAACACTCCAACGGCTCAAGGCTCAATTTTCAACAAAACCAACAGTTCAATAATTTACAAATGAACAACAGTTGAAATGTCAATTTAAATCACTTGATTTACGATGGAAAATTACATGCACACGATGATGGGTATTTCTGAAAGATCACTCAAGGGCGTTGCTCAAGGTGGCGGCTCAACAGCGGCAACAGTGAATTTTCAAGAATCAAACAGTGGCTTATCTAGTGGGTTTTCTCTCAAAAGAAATCGATCTACGAAATAAAACTTGAGAAACTCAACACACGGAAATTCCAAACAATTACCAAAACAAACCGATTGAGTTTTTTCACAATTTTAAGAACAATCAGAGCACGTCACAACTCCTCAAGCTCTCGGATTTAACACAAAATTTTTACAGATCAACACAGAAAAAACAAAGAGGTGAAATGGCTTGAAAGAGAGAAAGAGGATGAGGATCTCCGAAAAATTAATCTGACGAACCCGTGGACTATAAGTAGACCAACAATGGCGGTTTAAGGAGCTGTGTGTCGCACGGGTAGAGAAGATGAAAAATAACAGCATCAAGCCGTGGAGGAGTGAGATGTCTTCGCACGGACGTGTGGTGCGGCGGCAAAGACCACACATTCGGAGCCCATGCCCAACGCCACCGAAATGCTTACGGAAGAATGAGGTGGTGGCGTGGGGAACGGCAGCTCGACAGCAAGCTTCGGAGTCACTACAAAAAGACACGGAAAGGAAGAGGCAAGGTGGAGGTGGCGGCTTGCGGCTGATTTGCGGAACGAAGTCCCGATTGGCGTCGGCAGTAGCTGTGTGGAAGAATAAGTTGCAGGAAGAAGAAATTTGCAGAAGAAAGGAGAAGAAATAAGAAGAAGGAAGAAGGAAGTCGTGCGGCGCATGAAGGTAACGATGGAGCCCTAATGCCATCCTCCAAAACGACGCCGTTTTTTATAAGTGAGGGCTGAGTCTCACGGGCTGGGCCGCGCTTCGCACACGGACTGAGCTAGACCACACGACTGGGCCACAAGTAAAACACACGGGCTGGGTGAAACCAGCTCACCAACTCACACACCCACGGCCCATAATGAAAAAACACACACACACAGAGCCCAGCAAAATAATCACTACAATAAAATTACACAAAAATTTACTAACACATATATAAAAATAAAAATAAGGAAATTAAAATCCCAACATACCAAAAATAATTAACAATAAAATAATACACTTTAAAAATAATAAAATAACCCAATAATATAATTTAAATAAATAATTTAAAACCCATAAAAATAGGGATCTCACACAAAGTGTGCAACGCAAATAGATGGTGCTCAAGTTTGCATTAGGATGGATGCTTCTAAGCCACCGCTGAAGTCTTTTTGGATTGGTATGCCCCATCAGTCTTCGAGCAGGCTTCAAGAAGTGGTTTATGAAACCCTTCCTGGCTTTTGTATTCGTTGCTACATGCAAGGTCATAACGTAATCACCTGTAAATAGGAGGAAAAAAGGGAAGAGAAGCCTTAGGGAGAGAGAGGCAAGGCGCGAGAAGTTTGGATACACAAAGATTAAAAAAAATAGTAATAGATAATGGAGTGAATGATGGGGCGGAGACTAGTAATTAGAATGTTGTGAATCACAATCTAAAGGGTCCGCCTAACGATACTGCTAGGATGGTGCAAGATACAGGGAAAATAAACAAAGTGAGGAAGACCAGATTGTGCAAGCAGTGGAAGAAGGTGTTCAAGGAGGGAGATTAAGTATAGAGAAGGAAATTAGTTGTGAGCTAGTGGTGGCTAAGTTGGGATTACAACTTGAGGAGGTGGGAATGGAAGGAGTAGTAGAGGTGAGGACTAAGGAGGGTGCAGCCCAGGGGTTCGTGGGAACCTTTGGGGTAAGTCAAGATGGGGTTGTAGTTGTGGGGAGTCCTCTAGTTCAAGAAGACTTTGACACGACTAGTGGTGTTCAGGAAGAATGTGAGATTGTTGTTGTGAAGGAAGTTGAAATGGAAGAAGAAGATACTAGAGATAAAACTTTGAAGATTCACTCAGATTTTGAGGCGGAGGAGGGGTTGGAGAACTCTGGAAAATGTAATGCACATTCTTCAGACTCCGAAAACATAGTTGTCAATAAAGGAGGTATGAAGGTAAGGAGCTCCACCTAGGCTAAAAGAAAGCCTGATAAGCTCAATTTATGATGAATCTCATTTTATTTTGGAATCTTACGGTGTTGGAGCCTCTAAGCGGATATTAAAAAAGTTGGTAAGGAAATATATGTCGGAGATCATTGTTGTGCCGGAGCCGTTTTTGTCTGCGAGTCATTTGTGTGGTTTACAACAAAGATTGAATATGGCAAGTTGTTTGTCTAATGAAGAGTTTGGAGGAAAGTTATGGATCAATTTCGATGGTGGAGGCCACTAATCAATTTATTACTATAACCATGACAGCCCATAATAAATGTATTTGCATCTCTTTTGTTTACACAAAGTGTATGCAGATTGAACGTAGGGAGCTTTGGAATTCTTTGTGTCTGGTGTAGTTGATTCAATGCCTTGGGTCGTTGTGGGTAATTTTAACTTCATAAGGAAGGAATCTAAGAGAAGAAGAGGACGTCCACGACATTTCTCAGCAATGGAAGAATTTAATAGTTTTATTGATGTAGCTGGATTGTTTGATTTACGGTTTGAGGGAATCAGTTTTCGTGGTGTAATGGCCAAGAGGGGAGGGTGAAGCGTTGGGCCCAATTAGATTGTTCTTTGATTAGTGCAGATTTTATCACGATTTTCCCAGAGGCTTATATGCATTATTTACCACGCACAACATCAGTTTATGCACCAATCTTGATCATATTGGAACCTGAGTCCTTGTCGTATGGTTTCCCGGCTTTTAAATTTCATCAAATGTAGGTTACACATGAGTCTTTTTTGGATTGTGTGCTAAGGCTTGGGAGGATGGGATAGATGATCATGGTATGCCAAGTTTGGCCAAGAAGCTCAAAAAACTTAAACTAACTCTTCGACTATGGAATTGTGAGGTCTTTGGTAACATGGGTCAACATATTAATCAGTTAGAAGATCGGTTGAAGAGATTGGAGAAAAGATTGCAGGAAGGGGACGATGAAGAAGATGAGCAGGATTATTTAGAGGCAAAGTCAGAATTGGATGTGTGGCGAGACCGAGAAGAGATGCGACTTCATCAGCAAGCTAAGTAGATTTGGCTGAATAAAGGAGAAGCATTGGCTTTGTTTTTTTGGGCTTTCAACTCAAAGAAAAAAAGAGACATTAGGGAGATGAATTTACATGATGGGAGATGGTTACAAAGTTCGAAAGAAATACATAATGGGGTAGTGGAATATTTTTGTCAATTTTTGGCTCACAACTAGGTGGAGGAGTATCTGGATTTTTCTAGTTTGGTGCAACAGGTTATTCTGGAGGAGGATAATGATAGATTGGTCCAGCTCCCTTCAATCCAAAACGTTAAGGATGCAGTTTTATCAATCCCTATGGATAGCAGTCTAGGACCTGACGAGTTTGGTTCTGGCTTTTATCAAGCCTGTTGGCACATCGTTAGCAAGGATTTAGTACAGGCAATGCATGCATTTTTCTTGGGTGCTGACCTGCCCAGGTTTTTTTTCAACTTCTTAGTTGGCCCTAATTCCAAAAGTTGAGGCTCCAGCTAGTTTTGACAAATTTAGACCCATCAGCTTATGCTTGGTTTTTTTACAAGGTTTGTTAAAAAATTATGGTGAGTCAATTATCTCTTCTTCTCTCACGGATGGTGTCCCCAAAGCAAGGTTTTTTTGGGCTTCGTAGTATTTTGATAACATTAGTCTAACTCAAGAACTAATGCATAGTATCAACAAATCGGTTTGTGGGGTGGAATATTATTCTTAAGATTGACATGGCGAAGGCCTATGATAGTGTTGATTGGAGTTTTCTCTTGCATGTCCTGGCTTCTTTTGGTTTTTCGATGCAGTTTTGTCGTTTCATCAAGAAATGTATTTCCCTACCTTGGTATTCTATAGTTATGAATGGGGTACCAAGAAGATTCTTTCAAGTTGGACGTGGTTTGAGGCAAGGTGATCCTATCTTACCTTATCTTTTTATTATTGTTGAAGAAACTCTTTCAAGGTTGATCAAAATCAGTTTCAACAAAAGAAAATTGGTGCGTTTACACATCCTCGATCTACCTCTATTATTTTACATCTGTTATATGCTGATGATATAGTAATTTTTTCAAATGGTAGTAAAGCCTCGGTACGGGCTATTTCAGATATGTTTAGTATTTATGAGATTGCTAGACTTTGAGCCTTGCTAAGAATTCTAGGATTTGCGGAAGGTTCCTTGCCTTTTAAATATCTTGGAGTGCCAATTATTTATGGTCGTTTGAAAGTAGTGCATCTAGAAGAAATTATGGGAAAAATTAAACCCAAGATTGACGATTGGAAAAATAAATTGCTATCGAATGGTGCTCGAGTATTATTGTTGAAGCATGTTCTAATGTGTCTTCCCATTCATTTGCTTTCCATTGTTCATGTTCCCTTATTGGTGATGAAGAGTATTAGTAGGAGCTTTAGTAATTTCTTTTGAGGTGTTAAAGATGGGAAGTCAAAGAAGCATTGGAGGTCTTGGGATAAACTTTGTTTGCCAGCGGTGGAAGGGGGGTTGGGATTCAGAAGCTTTCATGATATTCAAAAATTCTTATTTATGAAATTTGCTCGGAAGGTAATTACAGAAGATTCTTTACGGTCCAGATTTTTCCGAGCCAAATATGTCAAAAACCACCATATTTCACTTTTGGAACATGGTAAGAGTACTCGGTTCCAAAGATGGTCCATTCATGTATTCCGGAGATGTCCTTATTTAGGGATGGAAATGTGGCTTTTTGGTTGGATAACTGGGTAGATGATTATCCTATTGTGGGCAATTCAAACTTACAAGTGAATGAGTGTAGGGTGGAGAATGGCTGAGATGTTGAATTACTAGTTAGTCTCCTTGGTGGTGAAAAAGCTAAAGAGGTCATGAAAATTTTGAGCAAGGCACGGGATGGTGGGGATGTGCTTGTGTGGAAGGAGAATACTAATGTGAAATTCACATCTAAGAGTGCATGGCAATGTAATAGAGTTCGAGCTCCTAAAATCCGATGGGCTGAGTGGGTTTGACATTCTTGTCCTAAAAATATTTCGGTCACCATGTGGAAGGCGTTTAACAACGCACTAAGTGTTGATGACAAATTGAAATCTATTGGAATCCTGGTGGTATCAAAATATGATTGTTGTTTGAATAGTGGGTATGAGGATTTAAATCATGTGCTTTTAATAAGAGATATTGCAAGAGAAGTTTGGCAACGTGCGGCAGCTCAAGTTGGGTTAGGCTGTGTGTCAGGTTCTACGTGGAATCAAATTGTTGATGTCTAACTTATAAAGGAGTCTAGGAGCTCACAAATGGGGCAGATTCTAAGCATCTTACCTTCTATTATTACCTGGAAATTGTGGCATAGGCGTTGTCGTGCTAGGATGGAAGGGGTCTTTCAGTCGTCGGCGACGGTTTGGCTTCAAGTTAAGCTTTGGATGGTGAAGTTGGGGAGAAGTTAAAGACAAGGAAGTTATTTACTCCACGGGATGAAGCTATTCTCAACAATTTCAACATCCTAGTCAAGCCTCCAAAAAGGAAAGTTACACGGCTTGTTTGTTGGCAGCGTCCACAAGCAGGCAGATTGAAGCTTAACATAAATGGGGCCTCGAGAGGGAATCATTGATTGGCAGGTGCTATAGTTGTTCTTCGAGACTCGGAAGGTAACTTACTTATGGCATTCTTCTCAGCTGCTATTGGCACAAGTTCTAATAACTATGTTGAATTGATGGGTTTGTTACATGGCCTTCAGATGTTAAAAAACATGGGTATTGTGCATTTTGATGTGGAGTTAGATTCTTTGTTGGTGGTTAAGTGGTTAAAGGAGCAGAGTTGTGAAAACTAGTATCTTGAGGACTATTGGGAGGAAGTCATAGATATTGTTAAGTGCTTTCAAGTTCGAGTATCATATATACAGGGAGGGGAATGCTTCGGCAGATTTTATGGCAAAGATGGGAGCGAAAGGGATTAGTTGCCAATGGTGGTCCTCAATGGATATTCCTTCTCGTCTTAAAGGAATTTTGCGCATAGAAAAGATGGGTCTACCTTATATTAGACTTGTTTAATACTATTCATAAGGGTGATTTTTTGGGTATATTGTAAAGTGGTTGGATGTTTATGGTTTTTTTTATGCCTGGGTTTTGTTGGTTTTTTATGAATATTTGTAACTCTCATGTGTTTGATTTGTTACTACGGTTTTCTTTCATCATAAATGAGAGCTATCAATAAAATTGAAGTTCCGTCTTCTTCTTAAAAAAAAAAAAAAAGTGCTGATCTTTGATCATAACTTTGTACTACTTCTCATTTGGTTGTGAAGCACTTATACTCCAAGTTGACAAAATGCATGTCTATTGTCTAATATATCGAAGCACCTTTTTTCTGCAGAAAACATGGGGAAGGCCAAACTAGTGTTGGGTGGGTGCGGACTGAAATTCGACAGACATGAGTTGATTCTTATAATCTCCTTTCTCAAGATGACTACCATTTTCTCTGCAAACCTTTGCCAAAAATTGATAATTTCCCAATATTTAAGATGGCTGGCAACTTTTCATATACAAAGGTATACACAAAGCAAAAAAGGGCCTCGCTCTATCTTCAAGCTAGCCAGCCAGCTAGTAAAAGTATTATATATGTATGATGGAATGGGAATTTGGAATTAAATAATCTTCTTAGATAGGTGAAGAAATAAAGATTTTAAGAGATTGGGCATTGATACTTTCTTCAGCATATATAGCAAGTGATTCAGAGGGCACGTATTAGATAAAAAGAAAAAGAAAAAGAAAAGAACAGAAATGCTTTTGCTACTGTTACTTATTTGAGGATTTCTTCTTTTCATGTAACATTTTCAGATATATGAGTAAGAAAATAGAAATATAGGAGAATATAGAGAGATCACTTGCATATAACAGATCAATTATACTGTAATTACAGATTCAAATACCTCTCAGTAATTGAATATATCTCTTGACAATTCAATTTCAGCTCACGGCTTATTGCAGGAGACTTAAACTTCTGCAATATCAACAAGCTTTACATGTTGCTTAACCCTTTTCACCCTAGATAGATAGATAGATACCTTTTATCATAGAATTGAATTGAGCATGCAAGATGTGTTTACTTTTGAAACAAACAACTTCCTTTTCTCCTAGCTCTTTAATGAAAGATGACAACAAACCAATAACCATGCCCTAGCCTAGTACTGATCTTTTAACGTTGGGAAAGTATATAGTACTACAGCTTATCGATCCCCAACATTAACTACGTAGCAAAGAAACTGCAAACTGACATAGCAAAGCTGCCAGAACATACCACATGGCCTAGCTAGACAGACATTGCACATCCGGGACCAATTTTCAAACCAAAAACATAGCTTACACAAGAATTTGGTGCTCATGATCATAAGCATGCAGGAATTTAAAACGTTTGAAAAACAAAACCACAAAAAAGAAAGCCACAAAAACCTCAGAGAATCTACTTTTTTAAAAAGCAATATCAGTGAATGTGACCTTACGGGTTGTTAAATTTTACAGATATCTCAAAACTTGTTGATCGAGACCAATGTTGCTTTACGCATAGTTGTCAATTTGGGCTGTTTTTTTTTTTTTAATTTTTTTTTTTATGTTTCATATGACCTTTTGATCAATAGAAACCACTCATGAACGAGATGTGAAAGCATATATATCGACATAATTCAACAATATCTTCACATATATACTAGCACAGGATAGATAATATTAATGCATGTCTTTTTAGTTTCCTCAACTCATGCATTTTTAGCTTTAATTATGACTAATAAATTCATAGAAATTAATAAATTTTACAGGAAATTGAAGAGCAAAGTCATGATCAGTTTCGCTGGTTAATGTTAGTTCGACAGACTATATATATCGAGAGCCATCGCTCCTCTCTCTCTCTACTCAATCGACATATGTATGGTTTTCGATTTTCAACACTTTCTATTATGGACATAAAAATAAAGAAAATAAAATAAAAAGAAAAGAATTTATAATTTCAGATGGTTTATGGATTCATAACAAACTTACTCATACTCATGTGGTTGGATAATAACTTTAAACATGATTTTTTTCCGTAGCTTCCAACATTTGAAACCAGCAGGCATCACGATTATATGCTCAATGATCTTCAAAAAGTTCGAGATATGTCACAATCAGAGGAGTTCTGGGTTTCTTGCTCTTCTACATATGGTTGAGCACTAATGCTACTTGTGGACACAGCAATGTACACCATGACTTATGGGCTTGGATTGTGGTGACGATAGGGAAGACAGATACTTAAAGAACACAAAAATTCCTCATGAAAATTCAAATGTATCTTAATTCAAAGTACTTTTGGACTAATGAAAGTGAGCCAGCTTCATCATGCAGCCTAATTCGGGTAATATCATAATCTCTACTCTTAAATTTCGGACATCTTCGTTAAGATTTCATGTGCTGTGCTAGCTCCAATATCTTTGGTTTTGATACCATTTATCATGATCTTATAAAGACGCTCTAATAAAACATCTTGGTTATATCCAAAAGATTTGGTCGGTAATTTGGAATTCCTTGTGATCTTTTTATTTAGTCTAAGTTTCACCAAACATCCATACAACTCTTTTAGTTAGCATCTAATTCTAAGCAGAGTATCTGGACACATATGCCTAGCTAGTGCTTGCGTGTGAGCAAAGGGATCTCTTACACGACGCTAATGATCAACTGCAAAATGTAATCCACTTTTGAAAGAAAGTCCACTACTTTCCAGTTTCCAATAAGAAGATGACATTCATGTCACATTTTACACAAAGGTCTGAGAAATATTTCGGTCATCTACTCTTATTATTATATATATTCTTTAATGAAAATCGAGTAATATATATATATATATAAAACAGACCAGAAATGATATATCTAATGCTATTAATAATATTCTTTTCCAAGAAATTTCTGAGAAATTTCAATCATTTTGCTTATTCAAAAATGTTGGAACGAAGGGATGCAAAACAATAAATAGTGAGAGAGAAGTTTGCTTAAAGGCACGTTACGAATATCGCTTTCTTTAAGACAATATTCGTCCCCACCAATAACGGTATGCATACGGGTTACTAGCGAATTTGCCTCCAAGATACAATGAAGCTCAACACAAATTTGTTTGTTAATTGCGTTATGCACACACGAAATTAGACCCCGAATACCCTCAGATTTTGCTATTCAACCAAGAGATTAGAAATTTGTTCTCTGCAGAATGAACAGATCCTAATAGCAAGTTTTGAAGAAATGAAAACTTTTGGGAGAGAGAATTTCGAAATTGTCTTCTTGAACTTTATCATTCTATATACAAATTCGTAGGCCAATAGGTCTATTTATAGAGGGCTAAAGGATGTGAATGAAAAGTTGTAACTTTTCATTTTTCTGAAACCTGAACCGAACATGTATATATATTATACATGTTACCAAATGACACAAACATTGGACTTAGTCCAACGGTCACATTGCTTTTCCACCAACCATCTCGCACAGGTATAAATCCTAACTGGTGCGACTTTTGGCATTTTTGTTGCCAAGAGTTGTGGCTTTTGTGCGCCACAAATAATATAAATTAAGTAAAATATTTATCTAACTCAAAAATTCTCCAACAATCTTAAGATAATATTTTATTACTAATGGCACATAGTTTGAGAGAGTTTGTTGCGAATTTTGTTAAATTCGAACATTTTGATGTAGCCAATTTTCGACGCTGGCAAAAGAAGATGCACTTTCTCCTGGCCAGTCTTAAGGTGGTGTATGTTCTAACCACTCCTAGGCCGTCTACAAATGAGGATGAGACAATTGCTCAAAGTCGGGCAAGAATCAAGTGAGAACAAGACGACTACATCTGCAAGGGTCACATTTGCAATGCAATGTCTGACACATTGTTTGACGCTTACCAGAACAAAGCAACCGCCAAGGATCTGTAGGATGCACTTGAGGCTAAGTATCTCTTAGAATATGCTACAAGTAAGAAATTTCTGGCTACCAAATTTTTCAGTTATAAAATGGTAGACTCTAGGCCTATTGTTGAACAATTCAATGAAATTATGCACATTCTTGATCAATTCACTCAACACAATATGAAGATGGATGATTCTATATCGGTTTCATCCATTATCGATAAACTTCCTCCATCATGGAAAGACTATAAAAGAAGTTTGAAACATAGAAAAAAGGAAATGTCTCTTGAAGAATTAGGCCAACAACTTCGTATAGAAGAAGAGATTAGGCTTAGAGACATTAATGAAGAGCATGGTTCTTTGACTTCCAATATGCACATGGTAGAGGAAGGAAATACCCACAAACCTAGACAACCCAATGAATCCGGATATGAAAACAGGAAGAGAAAGAATAATTTTGGAAGAAAACAAAGTCACTTCCAAAATGGGAATCAGAAGAATCTGGGAGTTAGTTGCTTCCATTGTGGCAAACAAAGACATTACAAAAGAGACTGTCATTTTCTTAAAAATGAAATAAGGGACTCTGGTTCTAGAGAGAATTATGAGGCAATGATCTCTAAGATTAACACTCTTGAAGGATATAACTCTCGGTGGATTGACTCAGGAGCAACAAGACATGTCTGTAAAGATAAGATCCTATTCAAGAGGTAGGAGCCAATGGAAGACAGCCATGTTTTGAACATGGGAAACTCGTCCAGTGCCATAGTTAGAGGCAAAGGGACAATAAAAATGGAGTTTACCTCCGGCAAAGTTCTTACTCTCAAAGAAGTATATTATGTACCAGAAGTTAGAAAGAATATTGTATCTGGTAGTCTTTTGAATAAGTTTGGGTTTAAATTGGTTTTTGAGTCAGATAAATTTGTACTGACCAAAAACGGTAATTTCATGGGGAAGGGATATCTAAATGAAGGCATGTTCAAACTTGATATTATTAATTAAATTAATATTTTACTTAATTTATATTATTTGTGGCATTATTGTTTAGAACACATTATGAATATGAATGCAAACAAATAAAAAAAAAATGTGACTTCTATATATGATCTTTCTATATATTGTTATGTTTATATAATGCATTCAAAGAACCAATTTGATTGAATAGTTGTACAAAACATTTTATGGTATTTGAGAAATATCATGGATTATGGTATTGAGTACAACGGATTTCCTTCGGTTATAGAATGAGGTTTTCTTCGGTTGTAGAAGGAATATAAATGTCAGTTGGGAACTGAGTATGATGATTAAATCAACCAGTGGGTGGATATTTACCGTTGGTGGAGGAATAATTTCCTGAAATCAAATAAGCAAGCATGCATAATTTACTCAACCATGATGACTAAGTTATAGCATTGGCTTCTTGAAGCAAAGAAGGACATTATTCAAGTGTTTAAGGTTGATACTTTTCTAGAAGATATATTTGTTCTATAATCATGCACTAATCACTCAAAGTATATACATCATGTATTGCCAACACGTGTGCGGCGCGCAGGCTCTTTTATCATTTTGTATTGACAAAAAACAAACACCACGATTGCATTTTTGTGCTTTCATGTTGAACCTATACTGAACATGTCGGCACGCTTTTACATTCACTGCCCTATGACAATATGAATGAGAAGTGTGACCATAGATAACGTGACAAAATTGCAGGACCTCTAAGTGATGTAATATAATAACATTTGTGAGCAGAAGGATATCGGCCCGCCCTAACAGAGTTTTGGAAATGGCAAATTGGTGTTGGATGTATACAAGTTGATTAACAACCTGCTGAATGGTCTAAACTGTAGAGACATCAGTCCACCCCCACAAACTAATCATGAAATATTGTACTGAAATGTTCCAATTTTAGTGGCTTAAAAAGCACCAATTTTAGTGGAGACAAGTTGCCCACTGTGGCCTCTGATCTCTTAATCTTAGTTTCTATCAGCTTAAATTTTTGAAATAATGGGTGATTTTGCATATATGGTATCAGAGTAGAGATCCTGAATTTGAATCTAGACTCTATACTCTACCTCGTTTAATTAAATATTTTACGTATTGGACGCAACTCATTGAGGGTGAGTCGTCTCACCACTCACCACTTGTTCACCTGTTTAAGACTATGATTGCCACTTTCGAAAATTTAATTTGAATTCTGAAAAAAATTATGGATTTGGAAGTGAACATGCACAATGAGGATTCAAAAGGTTTTTTAGTAGAATGACACAAAATATTAGACAAACATCAAGGATTCAAGGGTTGGATTCACATGATCTACAGTTACAGCTAGGATACAGAAATATTCCAGGACTAAGAAACTGATCAGTGATCATTCCCATTGATGTAATGATCGTTTCATGTAATATCATATGCTGACAATCATGGGTTCCTGAACCAAACTACGCCTGCATACATGATTGATTCTAGTTCTGTTTCCCTCAAGCAAGTAAATGACATGTTTGTATATTTTTCTTGATTGTAACCGAAATTCAGATAAAAGTCTCTGCAGCCTTTGACATGATTAATCCATGGAGAGTTACAGTTTGCAAACTTATTGCTTCTTTCACTACTTTTCTATTTAGGATTGCCATTTTCCATGTAATGGATTGGATCTACCAACTTGATTAGTTTTATGCCACGTGGGGTTTTAATAAGAAAGCCTGGTAATCCTACAATGTCAATGACGATGAGCTGCTTCAACCTACCTTTCATTGATTATGTTTTTTTAGTATTTTACGGTAACTGTAATTTCCCGATCCCGAAAGTCTGGAGAGTTAGTTCTTAATATCTAATATTAATTTCAATAATATAACTATAAAGTTCAAAAAATTTTTATAAAATATTAATTCATTTTCTCCACTAAAAAATCTATGTTCCTTCATAGGGACAGCAAAAAAAAATCTAAACAACATAAATTAAAACTCTCCAAAAATTCAAAAATATCATTAATTCATCAAATCAAAATAACTGAAAATAAATCAATTTACTAACTACGACTCTCAAATAAGTATTTGTACCCTTAGACACTTATTCCACTACAATCTTCACATCTTGCTAAAACTTCATACTCTTATTCTCCAGCTGAACCATCAAAATTATCTGAAAAATATATGGAGATAAGATGTAAGTTATCAACAACTCAATAAGCAAAGGACATATATTAGTGTATAAACATGAGCATTTACAAGAATGCAGAACAAAATATTTTCTTTCAGAATGCAGAATCAGAATATTTGTTTTCAAAATGCAGTGTCAGAACATGTTATCAAAAATATCAGAGCGAAAGTTTAAAAATATTCATAATCAAAATCTCTTTGGCATAGCATAAACTGAAATAGCACATCTTATCTTATCATATAAGAACAAGTACCATGTTTAACTTCCGTGGTAGGATTGTACAAATCCCTGTAGCTAACCTAGCAGAAACAAAATGTGAGTCTTCTCCTTATTCATTCTCGAACCCCCGAGTGTGCACATAGGAAAGATCACGCAGAAAACTACTTTATTTCTAAAGTGGGTGCACTTGAAACAGAAAAGTTGGTACCAACCCGAACAGATGACACAGTTTTACACCCATGGTAAGATCAGAACAGAATAAAAACAAAAACAGAATGTTATGCCAGAGGTTTTCAGAAATCACATTGTATTATATCATAGTACAAAACATCTTTAGAACAGAACAAAATCAGACTACAAAAACTTAATTTACGCACAAAATTTCATATTCGCTCTCTTTTGCACAGTTCAGAAACAGAATGTAAAAAATAACCTCATGTCTACACCAGTCATGACAGAAAATACGTTCTTCTTAAAACAGAATCTCATGAATAATGCAGAACAAATAACTGGGGTAGTTCAAATAACCCCGCTTACCTGGACTTCTTAGCTTTTCAGAAATTTCCTCAAAATGCAGAACAATTATTAATCATCACCTATAACATAATAACGTAATTCTCATAAATTTCTAATCGAACACATATTTCAATATTTAAGCCTAAGATGCTAAAATAGTCTATTTTAATTCTTCAAAAACCTAAATTCATGTAATCCTAAAATATCGTCACATTTTCTAAATTTATCAATGTCCTAACGATCAGTCCGAACAAGACACAAAATGTAACTTATTTACTAATGAGATCAAATTATAAAATTTAATTCTAACTAATATATTTATACCAAAATATTGTAAAAATTAAATAGCTAAAACTATAATAAGCAAGATCATAATAATAAACACAACATTATTGTTTATTCTTTGAAAGAAAAACTTGCTTAATACTAATTTAATTTACTTAAAAGGTTTATGTAAAACATAAATAAATTAGAGAGTATTAATACATACTAAAAGTTTAAAAACACATTAATACAACAATTAGTAAATGATACTAATGTAATTTTATATAATTCTTTGAAAACAAAAACATAACCTGCGTGAAAAAGAACTTTGCATGGCAGGAGCTTATGCAAGGAGAAATCACGCGGCAGCGTGGGACGACTGGACTGGGTAGGCAATGGCAACGCGGCTGGAGAGCAGGCATGTAGCGGAGATGCTGTGAAGTTGTGCTAAGCACGAGGGAAAGAGAAAATGGAGAGTGAGAGAGTGAAGGCCACGGCATGCAGAAGGAAATGGAAACTTACCGTGAGACGGGAAAGAGGTGTGCGATGGAGGCTCACCGTGAGGGACGGTGTGCAGTGCTGGGTGCGGTGGGAAGTCGTGAAATCGGCAACTGTGCAGTGGACGAGAGAGAGAGTGGTGAGAGAGAAAGAAGCCACCCGTAGAAAAAGAGAGAGAGACGGAAAGAGACAGAAATGAGAGTGGGTGAGTTCGGTGGAAGCTTACTGAGAGGAGAGCAATGGACCTGGATGGAGTGCAGCGCCCAACGATGCTCCCTGTGCGGCGGCGATGTTGAGGAGGAGGTTGGTGGCGTAGGGTGACAGGTTGGTTGCATACGATGGGGAAAACTACTTCCTTTGTTTCGGGGGTCAAAAACAGAGTATGTCGTGAGTGTTTTTCCTTCAACAGTTGAGCGACGGTGGTTGGCTTTCCGTGGTGGTGAGGACTGGCTAGAGGGTGGTGCACTGTTTGCAAGGAGGAGTTGATGGCTACGACTTCAGGTGGCAGGGCAGCGGCATAAGGTTTCTTCGCGCAGGGAGTGACTCGTGATGGGCTTCCATGGTGAAAGGATGCGGCCTTGAGCTGCATGGCCGTGGAGCTGAGCGGCCACTTGGTGGTCACGGCCATGCAGCTCAAGGCTGGCGGTTGGATGTGAACGTGCTGACGGCAGTGAATGAGAGGGAGTTATGCGTGGGTTGCTGCGACTACTTCTTTTTCAGGAGAGAAATACATGTATATAAAGAGTTGATTGGAAAAATCCTAGATGAAAACCAAAAAGGACGGGGGACGTGCATGAGAGATGTGCATGGCACGGTGGCAGGGTGAAGACGTGCAAAGTATGGAGTCTGAAATTGATTCACATGGGAATGGGTTTTAGTGCATGGTTTGGGCCTTTGGGTGATCGGCTAGGTCACAACTTTTTTTAAAGAAAAATTGGGCCCACGGTTTAAATAGTGAAGGAAATATATAAAACGCTCATTCTTGAATTTTGGACCCTGACTCAAATAAAAAAAAAATCCAACTTGTTTAAAAATATATATATATATCTCTGCCCATAAAATAATATTCGAAAAATTTTCACTGGCCTTTTCATATACTTAACCCGAAAAAGAAAAGGAAAAAAAAAAGGCTTGGCGCTAGGCTCGAGTGTTACAGTAACAGCATCAGCTCTTACTCTATTGAATCATCTAATGTAAATCCATTCTATATCATTGATTTTGTTTCAACCTAATGTAGATCCTTTCATAAGGTTACTATGTTTGGAATATGTGATTCCAACCTCCATGATAAAAAAATTTATGAGCCTAACTCATATTATAAAACCTGTTCAACAAAAGAGGATTGTTCAGTCCTTATAAACATATCCGAGACCTTATTCACAGGTAATAAGAGATTATTCCTCAACACATAGATTCCCCATTTGTTTTTCTGGTTCACTCACTTTTTATCTCTGACCAAAGGAATATAATAGCATAAAGTGAGGTAAAAGGAAGGCATGAGCAGTGGACCATGAGTCCACTACATCTAAATACAGGGACCATTTACTAGAATAAACCAGATAATCCTAACAAAAGGCTAGAGGTGAGTGACAAATTAGCAAAATTGACCTGTTACAACAACATGAGACTTGAATGGTATCTACTGTATGTCATATGTATGGCATAGGTATCACGTATTTTCACAGGTTATGTAGGCATGCCATTCCCTTTTTTTTCCAAAGACTGAAAATATATAATATACCGTCTTTTAGGAAATTTTTAAGCATAGTGATTCATTTATTTGTCCTGAACGAATATAGCCATTGTGAAACAAACAAACCAAAAAACATTTGACCCTGACATTGAAAAGACATTTAATCATTGTTTTTATGGAAGGAGTGATCTTCAACCTATAAAAAATAGTTGATCCCATCTAAACCAGAATTTGGACTTTTATTGTAAAGAATGAAATGATGGAAATGGAGAATTCCATAAGATACACATATCCATCTTGATGTTGCAGTTCACACTGCAGCAATCTCGGTGATATCAGGCACTCTTCGGGAGGTGGTGGGGCTGCACTCAGCCATTATTTCTACTTGTGGTGTCAATCTTTCTTCGAATTTATTTATACTGAGAACCCTTTCATACTAGAACTCGAAAACTGCACACTGCAGCATATTATCAGACAGACATGGCAAAGGCCATTCTTCTTGCCATTACAAAGGTATCAATGATTCTACTATTTTCCGGTTGGATTTCCCTTTGGCTTCTAAAGCCCACACAACTGTGGACAAGGAAATGGAAAGGAGCCGAAGAGACAGCTAGGAGTACTGTGCTTGGATATTATGGTACCTTCTCAAGACTTCATCCATTTAAGTTTTACCTACTGCCAAGAAATTCACTGAATTAAGCAGGAGTTTCATAATTGAATGTGAAATTAACACTAGTTAATAATGGAAATATGTTGCAGGTCTTGATTTTCTTGTGTATACATTTCCCCTGATTGCTTTGGCTATAACCGGACTTGTTTACTTGGATCTTAAAGCCAGGGAACCAAAAAACAGGTACTATTGTCTCTCATCTGGTTTTGGAACATCCCCACTGTAATTCTTAATTTATTGATTTTCTTCTCCTGCTTAAAAATGTATGACAGGCAAGGAAGGACTACACATGTGACTTTCTCAAATCCAGTGGTTGTGAACAGTCTTATTGGTGTTCTCTCCGGTATTGAAATTCTGGCAGTGTTTCTATTTGTCCTTTTCTTAGCATGGACTTTCTATGCCCACATCTCTAATGATTTCAAGAAGTTGATGCCAGACAAACAACTCAAGTTGAATTTGTAAGTACCTTTGCTAGATATATTCGACACAGAAAACCAACAATTTCACCATTTTTAATGCTTAATTTGTATTTCAGATGGCAACTCAAGTACTTAAGAGTGGCAACCCGGTTTGGTTTGCTAGCAGAAGCCTGCCTGGCTTTGTTGCTTCTGCCAATTTTAAGGGGGCTGGCAATCTTTCGCTTACTTGGCATTCAGTTTGAAGCTTCAGTAAGATACCACATCTGGGTTGGGACAGCAATGCTAACTTTTGCCACTTTACATGGTGCAAGCACCTTGTTCATCTGGGGGGTCAGTCACCACATTCAGGACGAGGTAATCACACCCTTTTATTGTCCATTTCAGTCATTCACTTTACAGACTATTTTTCATCATCACTACTACTTGGTATTTCAGTTTAACTTGTATCATGTTTTTCCGTGGCTTGTTTTTATTGAACAACAGATATGGAAATGGCAGAAAACTGGGAGGATATACCTTGCTGGGGAGATTAGTCTTGTTACAGGGCTAGTGATCTGGATTACAGCACTTCCTCAGATAAGGAGGAAAAAGTTTGAACTCTTCTATTACACGCACCATCTCTACATAGTCTTCCTAGTATTTTTCCTGTTTCATGGTGGAGATCGGCACTTCTATATGGTTTTCCCCGGAATTTTCCTGTTTGGCCTTGACAAAATACTCCGAATCGTACAATCAAGACCAGAATCTTGCATTCTTGCAGCACGTGTCTTCCCTTCCAAAGCCATAGAGCTTATTTTGCCCAAGGATCCAAGTAAATTCGCAGTCCCTTTCAGTTATTAGAAAATCATAAAAGAAAAGGCTTGAAAGTTCTCCATGAAGCAATTTTTCCAACTCATTTGCAGGCTTGAAGTATACCCCGACAAGCGTGCTATTTATGAAGATACCAAGTATCTCCAAATGTCAGTGGCACTCTTTCAGTATAACCTCGAGCTCTAGTGTCAATGATGATTCCATGTCTGTCATAATTAAATGTGAAGGATGGTGGACAAACTCGCTCTATGACTTGATACAAGCTGATCTAGACTCAGATTCGGATCAGACAAAGTGCATACCAATAGCAGTTGAAGGCCCTTATGGACCTGCCTCGGTCGACTTCCTAAGGTGTAGAAAATGATCCAACTACATTAAAATTTTCTCTGTGAATTAGTTATAGGACTTGTTCAAGATGCTCAACTGTTCATTATCTCCTAGAAATCATGTTCGTAGGATTTAAATTTTCTTTACTAATAAAAGGAAATCTTCTTGCAGATATGACAGTCTACTTATGATCGCCGGAGGAATTGGGATAACTCCATTTCTAAGCATTTTACAGGAAACTGCCTCGGCACAAAACAGTAGCAAATATAGATTCCCCACAAGAGTGCAACTTATATATGTTGTGAAGAAATCTCAAGATGTATGTGTGTTAAACTCAATCTCATCTCTGGTCCAGAGCCAGTCAACTGAAAGATGGCATCTAAAACTAAAAGTTTTTGTGACTCAAGAAGTGCAAGATGGTCCAACTGTAAGAGAACTTCTATGTGATTCATCTCAAGTTCGAACTGCACAGTTCAACACAAAATGTTCGAATTATGCAATATATGGACTTGAAAGTCTACTCTGTATTGCAGCCTTGGCTGGATTTGCCTCCATTGTTTTCCTTGTGTTCCTTATTTGTCTCAATCATATCTTTGTTCCCTCCCAAAAGAAGGCCTCCAAGGAAAAGACTCCTTCTTGGGTTGCTGATCTACTTCTCATATCTTCATTTGTCATAGCTTTAATATGCTCCACTTTGGTGGCAATCATTTTGAGATGGAGAAGGCTGAAGAATGAGACTCCACTAATCTTCCAAAAACAAGGCAAAGCCATGGATGTAGAATCAAGGATTGCCCTTGAGGAACATGAAGTCCATTTTGGAGGTAGGCCCGACTTCCAAGGTAATTTCTGTATTCCTCTTTCCGTAACTTTCCTTATTTGTTCCCTTTTTTTCTTGAGCATCTTGAGCAAAGACAAATTAGTCTCGGAATCTAAGAACGAAATAGGATCTAACGAGTGAATTCAACAGATATATTTGCAAAGTTTCCAACTGAAACGGGTGGATCTGATATTGGAGTCATGGTGTGTGGACCTGAATCAATGAAAAAGTCAGTAGCTACAGTCTGCCAACAGAAGTCTCAAGGTTTCAAGATTGGGGGCGCCAAGAAAAATAAACCATACTTCAGTTTCCACCCCCTCAACTTCACACTCTAGTGCATCGATCACAACCTATAAAGTACAAGATAGTGTCTAATGTAAGCATACCTCTACTGGAGATCATGATAGAGGTTTGTCTAGATTGCTTGCTTATGTGATTGGTCTTTAGGCCATTAAGTAAGGAATTGCAGCATGTGCATGTTTTAATCCAGTACTATACTATACTATACTAGGAATTCCCTCAAGAACTTGGAACCCTTAGTAGTTCTTTTCTAGACTGTTTGGAACCCCTTACTCTTTCAAAATGGATTTCCTGATCCTATGTTACATGATTCTATTCCATCATCTCAATTTGAACTCAAAGGAGTCCAAAGAGCCTAGCCAAAAGCATTAACTTCAACCTTTCATTTATGAAGAGACAGCTCGTGATGCTCAAATGGCTCTAAAAATAAACCTTGGCACTGTAAGGTAGTCATCATTCAGTCCTGAAGTAGTGCAGGTCATTCAGGTAAAAATAAACCTTGGCAGGTCTGACTTCTCTTTTGCGCTTCTCAAGGTCTTCTCTGGAAAAAAGAAAAAGAATCATCACCTTAATGTTTTATAATCAACTTGCCACCAACTTGTCATAAGTATATAACCTTGTCAAGACTGCTTTAATTTAAGCTTGGAAGCGAAGACTTTTTCTAACTCTTGACTTCTCTTCTGCTGCATGCGCGGTGATGGTAGTAAGCATCATTTTTTATGGTGAAAGAATAGCGTGATAACAGTACAACAAAACAACTTGGTGAAAAGGTAGACAAATCAAGGTGCTAAAAACAACTTGATGGTACTAACATCAATCACTCTTAGCTTAATAATCTTTTAGGCAATGGTAAGGCAGTAAGGCTACATCAATTGAAGATGACATTGGGCACTATCTATTTTCTCGGCTTGCTCTACAACATGCCAAGGCCACCAAAATAGACCCTCCTCTTTCTTTTCAAAGCACACCGCAATGGACCTCATCTCTCTGACTCTGAGGACCTCAACGAATAAGATAATCTATTTGATCATTCTTAGCTTACATATGCGTGGAAGATGATATAGAAAAATAAATAAAATTATATATTATTCACAAACAACAACTTTTTTTTTTTTTTTGCATAATAATAATTTATGAGTAATGATAAATACACAATATATTGCACAACAATACTATAAAATAAGGATATTTTTGTAAAATGATGTTATTTTTATAAGATATTTTACAAAAATGCCCCTCATTTAAAATATAATTGTGTAAAGTGTTGTGAAAAATGTTATGTATAAATCATTTTCCATAATTTATACTGTCAAAATGGCCATTTAACCCTCTCGATTCAATGCACAATTCATAATTTATAATCTCTGTTCATATCATATCATTAGGGCTGGTTTGGATAATGAGATATTTAGATGAGTTGAATAAAATATTGTTAAAATATTATTTTTTAATATTATTATTATTTTAGAATTTAAAAAAATTAAATTATTTATTATATTTTGTGTAAGAATTTAAAAAAGTTATAATGATGAAATGAAACCATCTCTACATCTAAACATGCCTAAGATTGTGCTGTATCATTTTTCTTATACATAACTTTTATTTAGGAATAATTTTAGTGGTTTGGATTTCATGTTGGAGGAATAAAAATGTTATTTTTTAAAAATAAAAGGAATTGTTCACTATTTTTTTTATTATTATTATAAATTGGGAAAAGTCTATGCATGATCTTTTGATTTATTTTCTCTCTTTGACAGCTAGAGAGGGTTATTATGCTTGAAACCATAGTTGACAAAGCATTTTGGTAGATGCATCTATTGATTAAAGATTAGACAAACGGACCACAAAAATAATATTATATAATACTGCTAAAAAAATCAAACTTAATTAACAATATTATATCAAACTAATCAATGGCTTCAAGAATTCTTTCATTAAAATTAATACAAGTTTTTAATTTTATCCAAAACAAAGCCCGATTTATTTTTACTATAAAAAATACAAATCATACAAAATATAATACAAAATGCATAAAAATGTTTTTTGTTTTTTTTTTTTTTACATTAAAAAAAGACAGTAATGTGAACTACGTCGTGGAAAATAAAATGGTGGGTCAATTCTCAGAAGTCAGTGAAGACCATTCACAATAAATACTTTTATAACAAAAAGAAATTTTGAAAAAAAAAAAGAAAGGCATTCACACCGCAGGTCGCAGCGGCGCCACCTCCTCTGCCTCGCCATCGCCTAAACCACCACCGATGGTATTGTCGCCGCGTGCCAAGTCTGACAGCAAATCCGCCGGAGCAGCGGCATCCTGCTCGCTCACCAATACTGCCACCACGTCCTTCATGGTGGGTCTCCGTTGGGGATCAGGGTGACAGCAAGCCAACCCAAGCTTGAGCACCATATCCATCTCCTCCGCCTCATATTCACCTCTCATCTTCGGGTCCGCCGCCTCACCCACCTTCCCGCTAACGTACAGATCCCTCACCCAGTCTATCAGCACCGCCTCTTCCTCCGTCGCCGCCATCTCTATCGGTCTCCTCCCACAAGCCACCTCGAGTATCACCACTCCAAAGCTGTACACGTCGCTGGCCCACGTGGGTGAGGCCACAGTTGCGAGCTCGGGCGCTAAGTAGCCTAAAGTCCCGACCACGCGCGTTGTGTTGGGGACTTCACCGTGCTGGTATAGCTTGGCGAGTCCGAAGTCTCCGAGCCTACCTCGCATGTCCGAGTCTAGTAGTATGTTGCTGGACTTAACGTCTCTGTGAACTACCACTTGGTCCCAACCGTGGTGAAGATAGTTCAGGCCTTCGGCAATGTCGGCAAGCACTCTGCGGCGATGTTCCCAGCCGAGTAGCTTCGTAGGCTTGTCGAAAATCCATTTGTTGAGGCTTCCATTGGGCATGTAGTCGTAGACAAGCATGAGTTGGTTGCCTTTTCTGCACCAACCACGCATTTGGACAAGATTCTTGTGCTGGAGCCTGCCCATGCTGGATATCTCTGCCATGAATTCTCTCAGCCCTTGTTTCGAATCGTGGTTCACGCATTTGACTGCTACTTCCGTGTTGTTTGTCAAAGTTCCTTTGTAGACTTTGCCAAATCCACCCGAGCCGAGAAGGTCATCATTGGAGAATCCATCAGTGGCCTCGCTAAGCTCCTCGTAGGAAAATCTGTGCGGCCAGTATTCAAGCTCCCAATCTTCGATCTCATCCTCTTCATCTCGCAATTTGTTCTTTCGCCAAAACAAGTAAAACCCAGATGCACAAATGATCACAAAGGCAGCACAACCCAGGGTAATCCCAGCAATTTCCCCAGTTGACATAGAATTAGACGACGATTCAGGCTCAAAAAGGGGCAAGTTGGTCGTGTTTATTTCCCTAGCAAATCCCGTGTCGCTCAAGCTCCAAGCCAAAACCCTCTGTGCCTCAATCCATTCAGTCTTCGACGCAGAAAATCCAACATACATCTCAGCCGAAACATAATTAGCTATAACCGGATCCTTGAAAGTAAGCGTGGGCTTAGACGGACGAGACATACCAATCGGCGCTATGGTAACATTGATTTCGAAGTCGGTACCATTAAAATCGATCCAAGCTCGTATATTCTGACCAGTCCGCATTCGGACGGGGACAAAACCCCCGGTCGAATTATAGTAACCGGCCGGCTGGGTCTTGGCCGATATGATTTTATTGAGATCTATGCCGATGTGATTATCATCCGGGTCATTGAACTCGGGGTTTCGTCCCGTATCAAACTCAACCGCCAAAAGGGGCGCCAAGGTAGGAACAGTAGCGTTGGTGAAAAGCCCAAAGTACTGGCTAGCAAGCGCGCCCGGTGGGGAAGTACTGTTGGACAGAACAAAGGCGAGGCCGAATTGAGGACTTGTGGAAATCTTGGGCAGTATCGAGAACACGAACGAGGTTGAAAACGAAGAAATCGTGGAGGAATTCGCGGTGGGTCTCATGGAGAGCTTGGTGGGATAGAAGGCTCGGCCGTAGGAGTACTGGTTCGAATCGTTGGTGAGACGGACGACGGAGGAGTCGAGCAGCGCGTCGTTGATGAGCGTGAGGTTGGTGGAATTAACGATCCCATTGAAGGAATTGAAGAGGAAGTCGACAGCAAAGGTGGGGGGAGAGATGAGAGATAGTAGGAAGACGATGAGTAGCATCATCCGTACAGATTCCGGCGAATGAAGGGTGATCTGCGGCCGCTACGGGACAGAGAGAAATTGAAGTAGCTGCGGAGGATTGGTCAAAAACCCATTTGGATAGGGATACTCTGTGACAACTTTGTTTGATTGTAATCGCGATGCGGCATACGCACCGCCGGTATGAAAGCCAGCAGTATGTTTGAAAAACTATACCTTGGCTTTGTTGCCATTAAATATCACTTAATTTTATTTATTTATTTTATATATATATATAATATACTTCTTTTGAAAAACAAAAAGATAAGTTGGGGCTTTGACTCTGTAAATTAGAATTGTAGCATTATTCAGTTTTTAGTTTTGATATTTCTAAATTAGAAAATTCTATACATTATATTATCATTTCATTTTTATTCTATTAAATATGATGTGACATATTTATCACTATTAAATAATTATTTATTACATTTTTCTTTATCATCTAATAGTAATGAATGTGTCATATATTAATTAGTATGATCAAAATAGGATAGAAGTGTAGTGTATAATATTACTTATAAATTAGAATGTAAACACATTAAATACACGAAAGAAAATTAAAATTAAAATAATATTTTTATACTAACTGGGTAATTGGTATCTCTTTTTAAATAGATTTTTTTTTTCAATTGTAATTAAATAGTTTTATGTAATCCGATTATATTGTTTTTTGTTGCTGATTTTTTATATATTTTTCATGACTTTGGGACAAGGTGCCCGGCAGCAACTTTGGGGGCCAGGACTTGGTGGCTTCGCCCATGTGAACAACTCCTTGTAAAGCAGTATCTCTAAAGAGTTCGACATATATATATATATATATATATATATATATATATATATATAAAATTCTTCCTACATAGATACTTAAATTATATCTTAAATCATAAGAACTAAGCAACATTTTGAGCAGCGAGTTTGAATGGGGAGTTGAGAATGGGCCTGCTACGTTGCTTATGGGCCGTGTGACATTGGGCTGTAGAAGAGCCTTGTGTTTTTCTCTCTCTCTTTCTCTCTTCATGATTTGTAAAACTTTGGCATTGCCTTCCATTCCCTGAGTGCGAGTGCTGGTTATTTTATTTCCACTCTCTTAAAACTTTTGGATGACTTCATCACTTTCAGGCATATTATTATAGCCTCAATCCTCAAATATTATCTTTTAAAATTAATTAATTGAGATTTACTCACTTCTTTTCTTTATCTATTTTTGTTTTTTTTGTCCTCTCACTTAACAATCGATACTTCTTGGGACGCTTATATATAATAAATATTAATTTAATCCGTTCGGCAATCAGTTCGATATTAGACATAAAAAGTCAAAGAAAATACAGCTTTGATGCCGATTGTCAATTTGAATATGTTCTCTAAGTGTAACACTCTGTATTTTAATATATTTTTATTAAAAGATTATTTTTATTAATTTAAAAAAATTATTCTTTTATTTTAAAATTGTCAGATTGTTAGTTGGTTTATTTTTATAATTTTTAATTTGTGAAAATTAAATTGATATGTTTTTTTAATATTAATTATTGTTATACATTTAAATTGTTCTTAATTTTAAATTAATTTATTGTTGGATTTAATTATTTTATTTTCATTTTATTATTACATTTAAATTATTTTATTTAACTTGCTGTTTTAAAATCTTTTTCGTTAGATCACTTCTGTAACCCAAGATGTGAGGATTGAATCTCATTTCTTTTCTTCACTTTTCTTTTTTTCCTTTTTCTTTTCTTCTTTTTCTCTTTCTTCCCATTTCTCTCCCATGCTCTTCCCTCGCGCGAAGGCCTTCTCTCCCTCTCTCCCCGTATGTTTCTTCTCCTCCACCCAGCCACCGTCGTGCGTCGCTGTGTGCCTCACCGCCCAGCCCGCGACCTTCCCCACCGGCCAGCAACCACCACCCTCCAATCTCAGCCTCTGTTGCGCCGCCGTTTGTCCCCACGCTTAACGCGAAGCCATGGCCTCCATTTGCTCCAATGCCGCCATCGCGCCACCTCCGGCCACCATTTCTTCACCACTTCATCATCGACCTCATAGCAACCTAATACACCCATCATCAGCCATGATCTACCACCGGTGAAGCACATTCTTCTACATTTTCATTTTTGACATTTTAGCCTTCAACCACCTTCTACGCCGCCACCTATGGCCAACCACCACCAGAACCATTAGCTTCACCGACATCCCTATACCATACCCTATCAATTTCGGGTCTTGGTTTGTCTCAGTTCAAAAGTGAGTTTTTGAGACCCACGGCCACAGTGCATTTTGCACTGTTACGTTGTTGTGCTGCCACTTCTTGCACTTCCGTGATCCTTCAAAAATTATTATATAGCGCTGTAAGTATTTTTCCAAAGAACTTTCATGATTTAAATGTACTTTTGCACTAACTCATTTTATCTGTAAACTGGTTGGTTATGCCGGACTGAGTCCGAGGAGTAATAGAGTCGGATGGATTAGAGGATGAAGTTTGTGTGTTTTGAACTATGTTGTGAATTGTTGGTTGTTGGATAATGAGACGTTTCATGTACATTGCATATTTACACGCATGATCATGTTTGTAAATGAAACTGGATTTTCAATAATTGCATTCATGTTCATGTGTTTATTAAAAACTGAATTTTCATGTGATAAATGATTTTTGGGTGCGTGCGTATCACGACCCCAAACCGAGATAGGGCATTATCTCAGTGGAGCTCCTCTGATCACTCGGGAGCGGAATATACTGAGTGACATCCCCTGGATTATTGCTGGGCAATAACAGGATCGAACGAGATGATAACGCTCTCGTGCCAATTCCGTGACCCTCTGCTGGCGGGGGTTAGAGGATGCTTGGTCACATACGCACTGGACACAGAATTGGGCCTCGCTCGTTACGTAATCACACGCACAGTCGTTATCCGTGGTGTGGCGAAAGGAGCTAGGGTGTGCGGATGGTCTTTAGGGGAGATCATTATGCATACGGTAAATTGGTTAATGGGCTATTTTATGAGAAAATGGCGAGTTTTGGATAAATGGATATTTGGCTATTTTCTGGAAAAATAGTGTGTGTTGGATAAAATGATTTTGTGTGGGTCATTTTTTGGAAAAATGATGGATTATTATTTTTGGGCCAAAATGAGATTTTGGCGTGTGTTGGAAAATATTCATTTTCGAGGAAAATGATATTTTGATAATAATGCATATTTCATCATATGCATGCATGTTGGTTGCATTAATGCATTTTTATTCTCGTGAGTTGTTTAGATTATACTTACCTACAGTACCGTTTTATGGTAACGCATATTTCGATGCAGATGAAGCTAAAGATGAGTCTGAGGTTTCGGCTCCCCCCGAGGAGTGATTTGGGATCACTCGTATTTGCATTTGGCCTTGTATTGTATTTTATTTTATTTGGGATGACCGTATAACTCCTTTTAATCATTCTACTTATGTTAGTTTGTATTAAAAATTCTGATACTTAGTTGACTTACTAAATTTATCCGCTGCGTTGTTTATTGTACACTGTGCATGTGCACACACTTGGCACTATCGTTGGGATGCGTGACCCGTATTGTCATCATTCCGACGTCTCGATTCCCGTATTTCCTTACATGGGGGTCGGGGGGTGCCACACTAAGGTTGTACAGGAATCGTCCAAACTGACGAAAACTGATCAGACCGACTACCGAAGTACATAATCGGTCGAAAAAGGTAGAGAATCGGTCGGCATGTAGCAAAAAATAGAGAAAATTGATATTGGCCGGTTCAGCACTGGTTTGAACCTAGTTCAAATCACTGAACCAACAGATTAAAAAATTATATTTTTTTATATATTCTGTACTCAAAATGACGCAGTTCTAGTTAAATTTAAGTAGAACGACGTCGTTTTAAATATGTAATTTATGTTTTAAACATAACTAAAACGACATTGTTTAAACCAAACGGCGTTGTTTTATTCATAACGTATTAAAAAAATTTAAGTATAGTGACATCGCGTCATTTTGAAATTAGATCGTCTCATTTCTCTATTATTCTTCCCCGATTCACTTATCATCCTCTCTCTCTCTCTACAACACACTCTCTCTCTACTCTCTCAGATGAAACTCGCCGCTAAACTGATCATGAACCACCAGAGATCTGCCAGTGTTGAGACAGCTGGTGTTTCTCCTCCCCATTGACCAATTACAATTGGTTGCTCCTGCCCCTTTTCTCTCATTGGTCGATGTCGGTTTTGTCCAAAAATTGCATTGAATGGGTCGATTTTCACCCTTAAATTGTTCTCACTTTAATAAATATTTTTTGTATTATATGTATTTCCAGAATTATTGACAATTTAAATATGGTATTTTTATTTTTTTTTAACGAAAGCCCCTCTCTCACTTGGCTTGGGATGGTTCGTTTGGATAATAAAGTGTTCCCAACTCATCTAATCACATCTCATTATATCTTATCTTAATATTCAAACACCACAATATAAATACTTTTCAATTTCAAATCTAGAGGTGTAACCGGTCAATTTCGGTTCGATTTTGGACATATTTTATAACCGAAACCGATATATAACGGTTTTGAGATTTGAAAAACTGATACCGCACCAGTTATACCCCTAAACTGGTACTTCTGATTTAGTTTTTTCGATATATTATATATATAGTATATATAATATAGTGTATATATATATTATAGTATATAATAATATAGTGATATATTATGGTATATTATTATATGTTGTGATATAGTATTAGTATAACTACTAATACTATAGACTATAATGATAATATATAATTATTTATATAAGATTTTAAATTTTAATTTATCTTAATTAGTAATTTATCATATAATACAAAATTATTTTATATATAAATTATATATAATATAAAAAATATTTCATACAATATAAAAAATTAAAAAATATATATATGAACCGATCTAGTCTGATCTGATGTTAGAAAAAAAAAATAAAAACCGGACCTATTTTGAGAAAAATGGAACTGGTACCAGATTGGATCAAACCCCGATGGTCTGAATCCAGTCTATCGATTCATCGGTTTTTTTTCACACCTATTCAAATCTTTAACTTTTTTATCTAATTATTATTTAATCATTACAACTTTCTTAAACTTTCAAACAAAATATAAAAAGTAATTCAAGTTTTTCAAATATCAAAATAAAAATAATATTAATAAATTATATTCTAATAATATTTTAACTTTAAAATACTTTTTATTCAATTTTTTTTCTTATTTTTCAAAATTCTATAAAATATACTACTTCAAATTATTTTATTATTATTCATAAATTATTTCAATATTATTTATAAATAATCTTATCTCAGTGTCCAAATAGACAGGTAATTTAATCAATTTTTAACCCCCGCTGAGAAGACTTCATTTAATCAATGTGTTGAACCTTAAAAAAGTCATATTCCCATGGTCTATGCATCGGACCCCCCGAGCCCGGTTCTTCCTGGTCAACTTTTATTGTACTTCCAATGATAACCCAAGCGTGGCTTGGGTCATGGCCCAAACATGAAACACTGCCCGGAGTCCTGGATCAGGTGTGCGACTGCCACTAGAAAAATTCCGCTTATCGGTCCTTACATCTTACATTAATAAATAATTTATTCATTTTTCGTTCAATTTAAATACATTTATAATACAAATGTTTAAATAAAAAGATAAAAATAATAAATTACATTTGATATATGACGCAGAGATATTAAGTAGTATTTCTCTTTTTAAAATATCTAATAATAGTTTGTGAATAGTAATAAAATAATTTGAATTACGATATTTTATTAGATTTTGAAAAATAAAAAAAAAAAAGTTGAGTAAAAATATTATAAAATTATAAAATTATATTCAAATAATTTTTTAATGTAATTTTTGTTTTAAAATTTAAAAAAATTAAATTATTTTTTATATTTTGTATGGAAGTTTAAGAAAGTTGTAATCACTAGATAAAAAAATAAAAAAAAAAATAAAAAATTTGAAATTGAAAATGTCTTGTGTTTAAATGATATTTGAAAATAAAATATTTGAAAATATTTAAGAACAACCCAAAACATTTGTGTTCTCAAAAAGGACTTATATATATATATATATATATATAAATCATGAATTATATTCATATCTACTCCTAAAAGATATTAAATTAACGTCTAAGATAAAGAGGAATATCACTTTAAAAATTAACAAAAATGGTAGGGACACCACTGGTATATAACAGTGGTAGGAATAACGTCTAATATGATATCTTTCTAGAAAAATTATGTAGACTATTACTTTGACTTTTGTATTTGAAATTCAAAAAAATTAATATTTTATTATGAAATTGTAAAATGATTTATTTTTTGTGGAAAGGACTTCGTGAAGGTAGAGGCTGGGGGTGCGACGATGCAGAGCTGAGTCACGAGTACACAACCCAAATCATTGCTATGGATATACTCGAGGTAGGCTTCATACAGTATGACTTGGGTTTGGAGAGATTCTAAAAACTATTTTGTGTTAGGTCCTTTTGTTTAACAAATGTTTTTTCATTGGTCTTCTGTAACTGGAGTGATACCCGCATCGTGTGGGATGGGGAGGGCCCTTCCCTGCACCCTGCCGACACCATGTGGATAGGGGTTTTCAATCCTGTCTCCTACCTTAGGGAGGTGGGATCAAAACCACCTCTCACCCAAGCTACAGTCTAATGGGTCTAATAATTATTTTTTGATCTAAAAAATATTTAGGTCTAAATTATAATATAATTTAAATTATATTAAAATTTATAAATACAAAAAGAATTTAAATTCATTAGAGTTGAATTTTGTATTACTTTAGCCTCCTAAGCTAACATTTATATAGGAGGTCAAAACAATACAATAATTATACTTAAATAATGTGAGACTTACTATTAACTTAAATATAACTTCAAGTTTTCAACAAGTTGTATATATCTATATACAATATATTTATTTAATAAATATTTATATACAAGTTTAAATTTAATTTTTTGATATTAAGAGAGGGAGAGTAGGGGGCGGGACCCCTCTGGGTCAGCCTGCTCTCCGCCCCCACTAGGGGGCTTCCATGCGGGGCGGGGCAGATAAGGGCGGGGTAGGGGGCTGCTGCCCCCCCTATCCGTAACCATACCGATTGTGAAGTAGAAAGACATGAAGGCGGGTGTTGTAAATTATTGTATATATGGCTCTCAAATAATTTCAGATTCTGATTTTAATATATAAATCCAATATAACGGGTAGTATTTTTAACTATAAATATATTTAGTTTATACAGAGATTTTATAAAGATGATTTGGGATATCAAATTGTATATCTTTTTTCTATTATAAAATATTTGTAACGCCACACATTAATTTAATTCAATTTATAAATTTGTTTTTATAAAATTTTATATTAAACTAGTATTTATAAATACATTAATTTTGTTTATAAATTTATAAGATAAAAAAGTATTTGGTGCGAACCGGTCCTTGAAAAAGTCATAGCTGTACATGGACCATGGGTCGGGCCCATTGAGCCCGCCTTTTCCTACTCATTTTGTTATTAATATTAAGAATAAACGAATATCCGAATGAATATATTGGAACGGAATGGATCCTTTCTTGCGAGAGTAGTATAGACGGTTCGGTAGTTGCTTTGCCCTTTCGTTTCATTTCGTTTCTAAAGTTTGCGCGTGGGCTCCACCTCCCATGACGTCATCCTCCGAAGTTCCGAACCCTTTCCTCCTTCCAACTCCTAGGCCTTCTTCCTATAAATACACAACAAAACTCATCCCTTTGGTTTGGAGATTGACACCACCTCTCCAACGCCTTCCCCGGCCCCCTCTCCCCTTCCTGCCCTGCGTTCCTCTCTCCCACTTTCTCCAACTTTCACCAGATAGTGTACCGAACACTATCGGCATGGAGTCTAACAAAGTTACAGATACTATCAAGTTCCTTTGTAGCTATGGCGGAAAGATCCTCCCTCGCTATACAGACGGCGAGCTTCGCTATGTCGGCGGCCTCACCCGAGTCCTCTCCGTCGATCGTTCTATTTCCTATACAGGTTCGTGTTATGTGGCTTCTTGCACTCGTTTCTTGCGTTTCGCTTCCTGTGAATTTGTTCGGTCTTTGTGGATTTAATCCCGGTTTATGTGAATTTAATCGTTGTCTTTTGTTTGTTTTGGTTTTGCAGAGTTGATGGTGAAGCTAGGGGAGTTCTGTGGCTATTCTGTGACTTTGAGGTGTCAGCTACCGAGCGGAGATTTGGAAACTCTCATCTCAATCACCTCCGACGAAGATTTGGCCAACCTGATCGAAGAATTCAATCGAGCTTCGTCGTCGATGTCCCATCCTCTAAAGATCAGGGCGGTCCTTTCGCCACCAAAATCTCTCAAGAAATCTCCCCTCCTCCGAGCGTCGATTTCTCTGCGCCTAGATCGCCGTTCGTAACCGCCGAATCGTTGGGGAACTCGGCGGCCTACAGCTACCTCCCGCGGACTTATTCGCCTCCGATTGGATACCCGGCCGGTTCTCGGAATTGCTCCGCAAAAGGGAATCGGTATAGCTACCATGTCCAGGATAACCCTAGAGTTCTGTATTCGTATTCGCATTTTGTTCCGCAGAGCAATTACCGGTACTGAGCACCAAAAGCCAGAGACGACTAGACTGTAGTTGAAGTAAATTACACACCATTACAGCACCAAAAAGAAATTTGATGATGGCGAAAAAGCAGTTGACCAAACAAAAACAGACAAAAACAAAAAAGCGCCCCTATATGGAATTAGTTTCTAAGGATTTTTTGAATTGTTGTTTGAATTAAAGAGAGAGATATACATTGGATTTTTGTGCCTGAGAATTCTGAACCCTGAGTTGAATTCCATATTCTTTTCCGCACAAAAGGGAAGCCGTTAGGTTTCCCTTAACGCGCCGTTAATTTTGACGGGGCCGTCACCTGTGTTAGTTTTCTGTTTGGGCCACGTGTGTGCTTTACGGGTCTTTACCCGTTTACCGACAGGAAATCGAATTCTAGTCGTACGATCGAGGAAGCAGTGTGTCGAATTCAGCTCTTGACACGTTCGGATGTCGGACTCAGTCGGCTTTAGATTCTAACACGTGTGTAAGTCTCTCTTCTCCGTTGGTCATAATTTATTCTAGTTTGAATTGGTGTGTGTTAATTAATGTTTTGAGACTTTGGAATGGTAATTTATTTGTTTTATCGGGTGACACGCAGGTATCGGCTGCCATTCGGCTGCGAAGAGAAGGTTTTGAAGATTCTTAAGAAAACAACTTGCACATGCTTTGAAGTTGCTCTTAAAATGACATCTGGGGATGCTTTGCACAACGGGAACAATAAATTCAATGAAACCCCAAAAAAATTTTAATTAAATTAAATTAAATTAAATTAAGCGAAGCTGCTTTGATATTGCATTTAGAAATCATGTGCCGTGACCCCTCAGGGACTAGGAGAGCCCACACTTTGTGTATACAAAAGAAAATAATGGGGTAAGACTCGAGACCATTGACTGCATAAAGTGGTTTGAAATGAACCCAAAGGAAGGAATAAAGGCAGTGAGTTTTTCGTTGGAAGGGGGCAGGGGCAGCTTTTCCTTCATTCTTCCAATCGTTAAAAACGAGTCGGCAAGAAGGAAAAAAAGGATATCTTTCTTTTCACCAAAAGAAAGTGAGAACTTTCTGCCCACTTCTCGAATCATGGCAAGGACATACAATTGTAGCTTTACCTAAACTTAGAAATTCAGAATTCGAAGAATCGCGTTTAGAATGAGATAAATGAATTGAATGATTTAGGAATAATAGTAAGATTATTAATTAAAATTAGATGAGATCTGTATCCAAACGGGTTCTTATACTGAATTCATGTTTTCAATGAGAAGTGATTCGATGTAACCGCACTGCACCATAGTTTGCGTGTCCCGGAAGCTTAGCAAAACGACAATTTATAGCCCCCACCCCCACCCCCAGCATGATTGACCATGCACCAAATCTCACCTCATAATCAGCCCATACATGCATGGATCATGTTAGAAAAATACCCATTTGACAATCCCAATTTGACCACTACAACTAGTTTCACTCCATAAATATTACAACATTTAGAGCCCACCATCTACTCACATACCAACTATTAGAGTGTGTGCGTGTAAGTGTTAGTCTGGAGATGTATCTTTGAAGCTTGCAATTGTTCTTATTAACTATAAGTCATGCCGTTGCATATGCCAACATTAAGTATCTTTACACACAAAAGGTAAGAATTGGGGGGCATACAAAGCCTTTTCAAGCAGTTTCCTGCTCAAACTCTTCACCCTCAGATTCCTCTGCATTGTCTGCATCGTCGTCGTCGGCATCATTGTCATAGTCTTCTTTGTCATTATCAACGGTGGTTTTCCCAATCACAACCAGGTTGCTATTTGTCTTCCTGATCTCATTACACTGCCAAAGTTATACATATTAACACCAAAATTAATCATCCAAAAGGAAATGTGGATGAAAGGATCAGATGCATGTCACTATCTTATGCTAGGTATAAGACAGATTGATTGCATTGTTTCTGCACAATAATTTCATCATGTAAAGTGCTCGAGTCACTGGGATTTTGCACGGGGAAAAAACACAGAGGGAAAATGTAAGCACTGTTGTGAACAGTAACTGTGTTTAAAATCCGCATTTTCTTCCCGTGCAAAATCCCTGCGTTTGTATCACGGTTCTTTCATCATATACACTTTATATTATGATACAGACGAACCTGGCATCTAAATTATATACACGGTTAACCACCTTAAGATAGCTTGATATATATAGGATGATAGTCTATTTCATTAATTTATTCTCAGATTTGGGGTGGGGGACAGGTAACAAATATAAAACGTTTGAATGACAACATTCTTCCTCCAAATTGTAATCAAATATAAAGTTATTAGATTAAAATTTTGATAGATTGAATAATATCTAACATGTAGGATCAAGTGAAAGGTTCAAACTATGATATTTAAATGACTAGAACATCAGAAGTTATAACTAAACAAAGGAAACAATCAAAACTAGATAGTTGTATAGCCCTTACAGAGACAGGATTGAAGCTGAAACATATTAAGGAGGTGCCCCAAGTTATGCAAGGCAACCTTTCAACCATGTATTGGCAACTTGAACTCGACCTAACTCACAGGTGGGTAAGGTTTAATCTCCCATGCTTTTATCAACTCCAGATTCCCACTCGCAACATACAAATTCATGAGACTACCTAGACTTCTATACTCCACTGATATTCCAACTTCAGTACATCAAATAACTCTTTATATGCACTTGCCCTAGATAAACTTGAACTTGAACAAATAAAGACCCCTGCAGCCAGAGCTTTTTTTCTGGCATTGATCTACAGCAATATTTATTTTGGATTCCCAGGTATTAAATCATGAATGATCAAACTCTTAGTACTGTATATTAATTCCACAAAATGTCAAAAACAATAGTCCTCAAGTCCAACTAATCATCCTCACCACAACAGTTCATAATGTTTGTTTGGATCATCATTTTAATCTGGCAGATTAATTTTATATTGTGTACGATAATAATAATCATAAAGAGCAAGACCCGGGGTAGATTTCACCCATCAATATAAAAATGTTTATGGAACACAGAAGAAATTGGAGGAGACAATTCATAGACATTGCCGATTTCACTCTTACCGCTCGTTCAGCTAAGTTACAACATTAAATAACTTGCATACGGCATTAGTTTAAGATTATGAAATAAGGTATAGCAATCTGATGAAACATCCAAAGTTCTAAACTTTTAACTAACCTATACAGTATCATAATTTGAATCCAGCATGTGGATTATGGAGGCTCACATGTAAAAAACAAACCAATAAAGCCTCATGCATTTATTTAATAAAAAAAAAAAAATCCAGCTAGATCAAGAATTCCTGTTAAATACTTGATCAGTGAACAAAAATCACCGGATTATAAGTTTACAAAGCCTCTCACACTAGCAAAACAAAACTCTTAACGATCAGTTCTTCAAACTAAAGCCTTTTTACACTTGATTGTGTGCAGATAGTGGTTTAGATGACATAAAAAATTGATTTCGAGTCCAAATCATAATTAGCATTGTCTCCAGCGTGTGGTACCAATGTAATTAGACCTAATCCTCTAATCCTTTACAATGAGAATGACGTCAGAAATTACGAAATGCTACATGAGAATGCAATTTCCGTTAAATCTTTCAAAACCCAGAAGGCAATGTTTCAGTAAAACCTCACAAAGAGATCGAAAGATTAAAACTTTTGTTGGAAATCAAGCTTTAGATGGAATCTAAGTAAAAAGGGGTTGGTTGAAAGGTACCTTTTCATCGAAATCGGACTCCTCCATGGCGAGAAGGAGCTCCTCGCTGTGGGGTTGGGGCCACTGAGAGGGAAGCAGAAACGACGTCGGAATCGTCCTCGTCGACCACGGGTACTGCGTCATGAACGCCGGGAACTGCAACATTTTTCCTTTTCCTTCGGTTTGGTTTCCTCGCTTGGTGTGAGAACGAGTTCCTTCTCCTAGTTGACACAGACGGCTAATTAATTGATGTCGTTTTAGTAACGGTACCAATGAGCCTATAAATATACTTCATAATTTAAAGTTACTACACGAATTCTTGTTAAACAAAAATTATTAATTATACTTTTACAATTTTATTTTACGATATTTAATTTTATTCGATTCTTATTTTAGTAAAAAAATTATTTTATTTTCGAAGTGTAGGAAACCATCAACATAATTTAAGTAGTAGGATTTGATTTGTCATTACATAGAAAAAGATATACACTTTTTACATTCTAAATAAAATAGAAATCATTCTAATATAGCATTTCAATTTAATAATTATATTGTTAAAAATATAACTTAATTGAATATTTATTAAATATAATTTAATGATTTATAGTGGGATAATTGATGATGTGGTTTTATAGGAGAAAACTTCATGCTTTGAGAATTTTATAGCTTGCAATTTTTAATAATATTAGCAATTTAATTGGACATATTTTTTTTCTTTTATTAATTGAACTTAATTATATATATCACAAATGAGAGGGGTGGTATATTATATAATATATAGATGGTTTTATTGCTTAATAATTCTATAAACTTATCATTATTATTGAAAAACAAATGTGGGGATATTAGATTCTAAGACATCATAAAAGTTCTAAAAAATCTTATAGTATATGAATTATAATCTTGAATGAATAGTGTGCTTTCAAGGACATGTGCGCCTACAATTAACAGATGACATCTCCCACACATGGAAACTTGAAGAAGAGTCGAAGACTGTCTGAAAACATGATAAACATATAAAATCTCTGAAAGCAAGGCAGACAAAGGAAACCTCAACGTGATAAATCATAAAAGCCATTGATTCCTCCCTTCTTCTGATTCCAAAGTTTTTACCAAGAAAAATCTCATAGTCTTGAAAAGAACCAGAAAAGAAAAGAGAATACTAGAAAATAACTATGGACTATGGACAACCGTTTTGAAGAACAGAAACCATGATTCATTGAATTTGATTCTCTCCCCTCCACCGTTGATCTTGCCCAAAACGCAAGCAAAACCGACACAGTCAAGGCTTTCATCCACGTCTTCTCACGTCTCTCGTGTCCTTTTGCTTTTACGTCCACGTTTCCTCGTTAGTTTCGCATGCAAGCCAACAACTACAACTGTGCCCTTAGCTATAAAACCCATTCCACATTTGAACCCCACTTCTCTTCCGAACCCCTACCTTGGCTTCCTTGGTAAAAAATACTGGCTTCAGTTTTGTGGACATGAGGCTATATGTGTACGTGTTGGAGGTCAAAGATTTGCCTGTGAAGGACTCTTATGTGAAGCTTCGGGTTGGGAAGAACAAGTCCAAGACTAGGATTTTGAAGAACACCATTGTGCCGGTTTGGAATGAAGAGTTTGTGTTCAGGGTCCATGGTACGGATGAGGAGCTTGTGGTGTCTGTTTATCACCATGTTGAGGAACCCAAAGTCTTCGGTGGCTCTGGGAACTTATTGGGTCGAATTTGGATACCATTATGGTCTGTTGCTGCTGAGAAAAATCAGACATTGCCACCCACATGGTTTCCTCTTGAAAGGCCTAAGACTGGGAAATTCATTAATAAGGATTGTGGTTAGTCTCTCTCTCTCTCTCTCTCTCTCTCTCTCTCTCATATCATATTTAGTTGATTGGTTCCACTACTGAATTTTTTTTGTAGCCTTATTCTTATATCATGCGACATGCTTGCTTCGTAATTCTATGTTGTACATTGGAATGAAGTTTTCAACATTTAGACGGTAAAGGGGAGTTAGTATTTACAATCCATTTCAGACTATTTACTTTTGAGAAATGCTTGTTTTTCAAAGAAATCAACTTGCATTACAAAATGGCGTGGCCTGATGCTACCGTGTAAAGCTCCTTTACTGTTTATTTGATATTTATGAACTGCTAAAGATTCAACTTCATTGTAATATAAGATGTTATTGTCCATTTCAAGAATGTCTGGATTACTTCAGAAAAGATTCTCTCAAATATTTCAGACGAGGAATTTCTTTATTTTTTTGGGGAAAAAAAAGATTTGGCAAAGCTAATTTTGTTGTCTTCTGACATTGGAACAAGGTTCTCCTTTCTTAGTATGACTTTGTTATCTTACATGATCTCGAGGCAACAAAATGTGCATCAGAGGATGGCTCTTGTCTAAGCTTGGGATCCTGTTGATTAATCTTAAATCATGGAACCTCTGAGGCTTCAATGAATGACTTATTATTTTTACTTGCTGGTTGAAATATTATGCCCAATTTGAAGAATGGATATAATATCCATTGGACTTCCAAGATATACCCGTACCTCATCATGGCAATTTCGTTTAATCTAGGCAACAAGTCACATGGCAATCACCTAAAACCTACAATTGCTTTAAAGGACTGGCTTAGTAGAGAAGCTAAGACAAACATCAATGATATAGAACACCATGAAATACTGACGAGTGCTGTAACAAGTATCTTATTCAGCAAATTGTTGATTGGTAAGTTATAATGAACTTGATGAAAACAGTGATGAGAAATACAGATTAAAAGGCTCAATTGAACAAAAAAAATTGCAGCTCATATGACTGCCATTATATCTCTGTTATTGTTAGCTCTATGTGGCCTTTAAGATTGAATTTCTGAAGGTGGTGTCCTTTTCATTTTGGGCATCCTTGGCTACCTCTGTTTCAAGTCTATATCTTTCCCCTTTGCAGGAAAAAATCTTTCTCACCATTTCTCTTCATGGAAAAAGCTATGAAACTTCCACCAACCGCCTCCTTTGTGCACATTCAAATAACAACATCGAGGAGCCTAAAGAATTGGAGGTTTCGTGCATATCATGTCAGGACATGTTTAGCTCCAAAGCTCCAAGCCGGAAAATAGCAGAAGGAAAACATTTGATGAAGACTATTGCTAATCGTCTGGAGAAGATATTCCATAAGAATGAAGAAGCCTCGAGAAGTGATGATTCTTCGGAGTTATCCAGTACATTATCCGACTATGAGGATTGCATGGAGGAACATTCCGCTAGCTGTAGCTTTGTAGAGGCTATTGAGATGATGCAGTCAAGATATGATGAACAAGATAAAATGCCTGAAAACCTGCAGGGTGGCATTCTTCTAGATCAGTTATATGTAGCATCATCCCATGATCTTAATGCCTTTCTTTTTTCCCCGACTCGCAGTTCTCAAAAACTTAGCAGATGTACAGGGAACAAAAGATGTGCAAGAGGGACCTTGGATGTGGAAATCAGGAGCCACATCAAATTTAACGCGAGCTGTTTCCTACACAAAAGCAGCAACAAAGTTAGTTAAGGCCGTTAAAGCCACAGAGGAGCAAACCTATATAAGAGCAGACGGAAGGGAATTTGTGGTCTCAGTAAGTGTTAGTACACCTGATGTTCCATATGGAAGTACATTCAAGGTCGAATTGCTTTACAAGATAGTGCCAGGACCAGAGATATCTTCAGGAGAAGAATCGTCCCGTTTAGTAGTGTCCTGGGGCATTAACTTCCTTCAAAAGACGATGATGAGAGGCATGATTGAAGGAGGAGTTCGTCAGGACTGAAGGAGAGCTTTGACCAATTTGCCAGCTTGCTCACTCAGAATTTTAAAACTTTCGATACTGTGTCCGTATCCAACAAGGATGATGTGCTGGAAACTTTGGGAACAGAACATCAATCAGACTGGCAATTGGCAACAGAATACTTCTGGAATCTCACTGTAGTTTCTGCCATTTTTATGGCTATGTATTTCCTAGTGCATATTCTACTCTCTGAGCCCAGCAATCTCCAAGGCTTGGAATTTAAAGGACTTGATCTGCCAGACAGCTTAGGAGAGCTTATCACTAGTGGACTTTTAGTCATTCAGTTGGAACGTGTCTACAACATGATCTCACACTTTGTACAAGCAAGGTTGCAAAGAGGTGAAGGATACATGCTACTTAGCACATAGCTTATGAACTGACTTAATCTATGGCGCACTCACACTTGGTATCACTTTTCTTTGTCTGAGGATTCACTTATTTTGCCAATCGATTTCTATAGGAAGTGATCATGGAGTTAAAGCCCAAGGTGATGGGTGGGTTCTTACCATTGCTCTAATCGAAGGGATCAACTTAGCATCATTAGTCTTGACAGAGTTTTCAGATCCCTATGTTGTCTTCACCTGCAATGGGAAAACGAGAACAAGCTCTGTCAAGCTTCAAACTCGTGATCCTCAGTGGAATGGTAAGTCCCTCAACTTCTTAGAAACCACTTTCCATCAATACTCTTCATCCAAATTTTAATCCATAACTGTTGAAACAATTATGCAGAGATACTTGAGTTTGATGCAATGGAAGAACCGCCATCAGTTTTAGATGTAGAAGTTTTTGATTTTGATGGTCCATTTGACCAGGCCACCTCACTTGGGCATGCTGAGATCAATTTTGTTAAACACACATCTACTGAACTTGCAGATATGTGGGTTCCCCTAGAGGGAAAGCTTGCTCAGTCTTCTCAGTCGAAATTACACTTGAGAATGTTTGTAGATAATAATAAAGGAGTTGAAATGATTAGGGAGTATTTGACGAAGATGGAAAAGGAAGTCGGAAAGAAGGTGAGCCCAGCACCCTTATTTCCAGCCTACTCATGCATAACAATTTTTGTTGTTGTGGTGGTTATTTTCCCCATGTAGAAATGTTGAACTTATGCCATAACTGTTTACTGACAGTTGAGTCTACGATCACCTCACAAGAATTCAACATTCCAAAAAATATTTATATTGCCACCAGAAGAGTTTCTCATCAGTGACTTTACATGCCACCTGAAGAGAAAGATGCCATTACAGGTGCTAGTTATATTTAACATGCGAATAGATATTCTATAAAGAATGGTTTATAAGGATCACCAGTGGAAGTTCTTACCCTGGAATCTCATGAGTGTCCAACAAATGAGCTTGTTAAAGTCAATCTGGTCTCAAGACACAGAGGTGATTGAGATTTGCTCAAATTACTTTTGGTCACCTGGCAGTCCCCATTTTCTTCATTGTTATCAGGCTTAGTCAATTACTGTACGTGGATGATGATGTCAACAATAAGGTAACTTCTATGTTGCAAGTTCCATGGAAGTCCTAAGTTTGGTTTAGAACGTAAGCATTAAATTGGCCATGTAAAATGAAACTTCTTTATCCCCTCCAAATTGAAATGGATTCTTTTGAAATGGTAGATTAACTTGAGCATTGAAACAGCAAAGTAACTCTTCTAATTGAGCTAAAACCTAGAAGGCATTATTTTAAAAGGCCATGTAAAGTGCAGTTGGCTGATTTTATGCTTGGCCAAATGGCCCAACAATTTATTCGGTGGAGACTACTGAGAGTTCAGTGATCAGGTTGACCTGCTTTTGTATGTTTTTTTAACCTGTTTATTCCATGTCTCTATAGCTTCAAGTTGTAAATTTGGAATGACTACTTTGGTGCAGGGCCGGCTCTTTCTTTCCGCAAGAATTGTTGGGTTTTATGCAATTTGTTTGGACATAAAACTAAATTTTTCTTTCTTTGGGAGGATATTGAAGATATCCAAGTGCTTCCTCCATCCCTGGCATCAATGGCCAGCCTACACTGGTCATAGTTCTGCGGAAGGATCGAGGTCTTGATTCAAGGCATGGAGCGAAATGTCAAGATGAAGAAGGCAGGCTTAAATTTTATTTCCAGTCATTTGCATCATTCAATGGAGCTAGCAGGTAGTAGTGAAATAAAGTACTTAACTCATGCACACCCATGCTAAAGGATGATTTCTAGTTCTTGATTCCCACACTATTTGCAAGCCTTAAACCATGTTATACTGACAGAACAATTATGGCTTTGTGGAGAACAAGAACGTTGACCCCTGATCAGAAAGCACAGATTGCCGAAGAGCAGGAGGATCAAGATGACACGCCCCATCATGCTTGAAGATGCTGGACCCATTCCGGACGGAAGATTGCAAAGTTGTCCTAAGGTTTTACTGCAGAATTCCCATCAATGTGAGT